>NC_064627.1:915470543-916720543 GCF_023864275.1 Schistocerca cancellata | reverse complement strand
ACTAAAGATACAATATAATTTTCTTCTGTTACAAACTATCGGCATACGGAGAGAGACATACAATTTCACAAATTTTGCACTCAGGTTGTGACTTAATCGTGGCTTACTCAGTTGCATAATCAAAGAAAGCTTTCCGAACTCACATGTTGATCGAAATATTTTATGACGTTTGCAACCTCATTATGGAGACGTGGAAACTCTTCCAAAGGGAAACAATGGATAGTGGTGACGTAAAAGAATTTGTCTTTTAAGCAGGAGTTACACTGCAGATCAATGTTCTATTTGCACATGCACAGGGCGCTTTCAGCTAAGCGGCGGTCTGGAAACCAGCTCTAAAATGGATATAACATTAGCAGTGTCCTTTAAATGTTTAGAAAACTATCCTTGTAATTCTTTCAAGGCCACAACGAATTCTTCAAAACTGCCATTTTCTTTAACGCCAGTGACGTTAAGAAAATGGACGGTGTTTTCTGACACGGTTTGTCGATTTCTCAATGCTATTTTCTTTTTCAGTGCATCCCCACCAAATCAGAAGCAAGTTGTTTCTCACCTTGCAGTGTCTTATTGGGGGCAGTGTACAGTCAGGTCTATTTAAAATGAGAGTTCTGCAGTGCGTTCTGTATGTTCTAATTTTCGTTCCTTCTGTCCTTTTTCCTTCAAGAATTCAAGAATAGTAGTTTTTAAATCGACAGATCGTTCCAGGCCTGCTACTTCACGTAACCGAGGTACTTTTCAGCCATATATAAAGTCTCCACACTCTTCTTGCAATTCCAACGAAAAATATTGCAACTGACAGTGTAATGATGCAAGCGACCTTAGAAAATTTTGTATTCGTATCAGTTTTAACACGTACTCCAAATGCCCGAAAATTTAGCGTAAAGTACTTTTTGATGTACAGAACAATGAATCCCGTTAGTCAACCACTGTAATTTTTTGCTTTTTCATCATCAACTAAATCTTCAAATTCTTTCTGTCTAGTGTTGTTCAATAGCAAATTTACAGCAGCTGTCGATTATGAGACTGCGTAATAGTTACTGAGAATTCTTTTCCTCCTCTTCTGTGATTCCCATTCATATTTAAAGGCTTCTGACGATAGCTCACTAGACTGCCTCTTTTTCGTACAGACAGCGACTGGATTATGAACTTTTTTCGTACCACGAACAAACAGCGTAAGGTAAACAGCGCTGACATTACGATTCTGCCGTACTGAAGAATGTCACGCCGACCGAGAAACGCCGCTCCTCAATGCTACACGAAACGTCGTGTTGTACAGAGTACTTCCGAGAAGGACTGAGCAAAGCCAAGACAGGTCGTGCCTCAGCCCGGCCAACCGGTGTGGCCGAGCGGTTCTAGGCACTTCAGTCTGGAACCGCGCGACAGCTGCGGTCGCCGGTTCGAATCCTGCCTCGGGCATGGCTGTGTGTGATGTCCTTAGGTTAGTTAGGTTTAAGTAGTTCTAAATCTAGGGGACTGATGACCTCAGATGTTAAGTCCCATAGTGCTCAGAGCCATTTGAACAAAATTCAGCCCGCGTGTCGGAACACGTCGTGCTCATGTGCAGTTTGGCTTGCTGTAGCCAGTGATGTTGTAAGTAACACGAAACTATTAAATGGATTTTGAAGAGCGAAATGTCTATGAATCTTCTCTTTTAGAAGTACGATGTTAACATCAGAAATTACTATAGTTCCATCTGAAAAAGAGAAGTTGATATCGATATCTTTGTAAATGTTACAGCTATAAAAAAGGATTATCTTGAAACTCTTCTATTTGGTCCGTGTTTGCATAGAAAAACAGCAATATCACAAATTGAGCCCGCCTTGATGCAAAACACCTTGGTATTCGTTTATTTCATTAATTTCCCAAACTAGTTTCGGCCACAAATATCACCATCATCAGTGGTTTTTATTAATCTTATTTATTGTATGTTACAGCATGTTTTTGAGACTTATTGTCAGTAGAATGAGATTTTCACTCTTCAGCGCAGTGTGCGCTGATATGAAACTTCCTGGCAGATTTAAACTGTGTGCCGGGCCGAGACTCGAACTCGGGACCTTTGCCTTTCGCGGGCAAGTGCTCTACCAACTGAGCTACCCAAGCACGACTCACGCCGCGTCCTCACAGCTTTAATTCTGCCAGTACCTCGTCAGCTGTGAGGACAGGGCGTGCGTCGTGCTTGGGTAGCTCAGTTGGTAGAGCACTTGCTCGCGAAAGGCAAAGGTCCCGAGTTCGAGTCTCGGCCTGGCACACAGTTTTAATCTGCCAGGAAGTTTCATTATTGTCACTGTTTGCTACATATTTTCTGTGCGATTTTTTTCTGTTGCCATTTTTACTCAGCGATCAGAAACAAAGTGCGAAAGTTTTGTTTTTCTGTGTATAGAATCAGTTTCATACCATCCAGCGAACTTGCATATGACATGATGTTCGCTGAGTAAAAACGGCAACAAAAAAGAATCGCACAGAAAATATGTCGCAAACAGCGACAATAATTCTCAAAAACACGCTGTAACATACAATAAATAAGATTAAAAAAAAGACTGTGATGGTGATATTTGTTGCCGAAACTAGTTTGTGAGAATTAAAGAAATAAACGAATAACAAAGTGTTTCGCATCCAGGTGGACTCAATTTCTGATACTGCTGTTTTTGGATTATAGGTCGTCTAGCGAGGACTTTCACCCAAGTCGTCGTTCATTACGACATTTTTTTAAACGTTTCCAGAAATATCTGAGGTGAAAGTCTTTGCTGAATCACCCAATAAAGAGGGTGTTTCACTGTTGTAGGTACAAACGAGAGGGGGCAAGTAGATCGCAACGAAACAAATAATCTACACGTAAGTCTAGAAAGCAATGGTTTCCTCGATACCATATATTTCGATGGAGTGCATGAACACCTTATAGCAGAGTTCCCGTGGATACAAACTGCAGATATGCACTTGAGGACAAATACATTACCAAATGCGTTCCACATGGCCACCGTTCATGTGAAGGCAGGCTACAGCACATCTCCTCATTGATACCTGCACACGTTTAAAAATCTCACGTGTGATTCCAATGCATTGACAACACTCACTAAACTGTCTCGGAGTTCACCGACAATATCAACAGGGCTAGACACATCGAAGCTTTCAAATATATGCACACATAAAAAATTCACTGTTTTCACTGGGAAGGCCATGGTTTTGGCGATCCACGAATGATACACTTCTTGTCGAAGGTTTGTGCTATGTATTCCCTAACAGCCATGTGCAAGTGTGTCGGTGCTCCATTTTGCATGTACCACATGTGGGTCTTCTCACCTTAAACGACACCCTTAACAGTGTTGTGATAATGCCATGGCTGTTCTTTTTATTAGGATTATTGGCTTGTTTCATTGGCCTCTTCTCGCCTCTTTCCTTTGTGCCTTTAATAGTCAAACACCCTGTGTAGTTACTCCTAATTTAAAAATAATGTTATCTTAAAACTCTTCCACTGGTTCGCGTTCGCATACAAAAACAACAATTTGGGGCTGTAGGTCCGCCTTGATGTAAAACACTTTGGTTATTTATTTATTTATTCCTAAACTAGTGTCAGCAACCAACATCGCCATCGTCGGTGGATTCTTTGATTCTAAAACGTACAAAAATACCATACTTATAATACATTGTTACATCCATACTGTTTGGTTCCAAATACCGTTTTCTTCAAATAATTTCATAATACCTTAGTAACCAAGCGTCACAGCATAGTTTCAGGATTGTTGCCGCTGTTTCCAGCATATTTTCTAAGGTTTTTTTTTTTGCCGTTTCATCTCAGCATACATTATGTCATTTGCATGTGTATGAGTGGTAGTTAATAAACAAATACGTAGGACAAACAAGCCCAAATTTCCGAACAAGATACAAAGACCACATGACAGCTCTAAAGAGTGACAGCACACATTCCACTTTCACAGAACACATAATGAACAAAAACCACAACCACACTAAAATCGAAGATGATTTACACATCCTGAAACAAAGTTTACACCGAAAACTAACAACAGAAGGAAATTATGACATTCAAAAGGCTATGGTGGAAGGGAAAAATGTAATAAATGAAAATACAAGATTCTGCAACAACACACCCTTTACTGCTCTAAGAAAATTGACACAGGACACAGGAAAGGAAGAGATACACACACACACACACACAAAATCACTTCCCCATCATACAAGAGGACATAAATAAGGAACAGAAGTCGTCAGAATTCCCGCTACAATTTTCATAACCTTCTGGCAATATGCGATACATTTCTCGTGCCACACGCGACAACGCGGTCAAAGTGGACCCACAATCCCATATTGTTGTTTTTATAAGTTTACGTTAGTGTGCCGTATTTATCTGAAGACACATTCCAAATGACGTTCTGCATTGTTATTGTTATTTATACACTACTGGCCATTAAAATTGCTACACCAAGAAGAAATGCAGATGATAAACGGGTATTCATTGGACAAATATGTTATAATAGAACTGACATGTGATTACATTTACACGCAATTTGGGTGCATAGATCCTGAGAAATCACTACCTGAAACAACCACCTCTGGCCATAATAACGGCCTTGATACGCCTGGGCATTGAGTCAGACAGAGCTTGGATGGCGTGTACAGGTACAGTGCCCATGTAGCTTCAACACGATACAACAGTTCATCAACAGTAGTGACTGGCGTATTGTGACGAGCCAGTTGCTCGGCCACCACTGACCAGACGTCTTCAATTGGTGAGAGATCTGGAGAATGTGCTGGCCAGGGAAGCAGTCGAACATTTTCTGTATCCAGAAAGGCCCGTACAGAACCTGCAACTTGCGGTCGTGCATTATCCTCCTGAAAGACAGGGTTCCGGAGGGATCGAATGAAGGGTAGGGCCACGGGTCGTAACACATCTGAAATGTAACGCCCACTGTTCAAAGTGCCGTCAATGCGAACAAGAGGTGACCGAGACGTGTAATCAATGGCACCCCATACCATCACGCCGGGTGATACGCCAGTATGGCGATGACCAATACATGCTTCCAATGTGCGTTCACCGCGATGTCACCAAACACGGATGCGACCATCATAATGCTGCAAACAGAACCTGGATTCATCCGAAAAAATGACGTTTTGCCATTCGTGCACCCAGGTTCGTCGTTGAGTACACCATCGCAGGCGCTCCTCTCTGTGATGCAGCGTCAAGAGTAACCGCAGCCATGGTCTCCGAGCTAATAGTCCATGCTGCTGCAAACGTCGTCGAACTGTTCGTGCAGATGGTTGTTGTCTTGCAGACGTCCCCATCTGTTGACTCAGGGATCGAGACGTGGCTGCACGATCCGTTACAGCCATGCGGATAAGCTGCCTGTCATCTCGACTGCTAGTGATACGAGGCCGTTGGGATCCAGCATGGCGTTCCGTATTACCCTCCTGAACCCACCGATTCCATATTTGCTAACAGTCATTGGATCTCGACCAACGCGAGCAGCAATGTCGCGACACGATAAACCGCAATCGCGATAGGCTACAACCCGACCTTTATGAAAGTCGGAAACGTGATGGTACACATTTCTCCTCCTTACACGAGGCATCACAACAACGTTTCACCAGGTAACGCCTGTCAACTGCTGTTTGTGTATGAGAAATCGGTTGGAAACTTTCCTCATGTCAGCACGCTGTGGGTGTCGCCACCAGCGCCAACCTTTTCTGAATGCTCTGAAAAGCTAATCATTTGCATATCACAGTATCATCTTCCTGTCGGTTAAATTTCGTGTCCGTAGCACATTATCTTCGTTTTGTAGCAATTTTAATGGCCAGTAGTGTATTATAACAAATCGTATCTAAAACGATGTGTTTCTGAGAGTTCTTCAACTTGCTGATGCTTTAAAACAGTTTACGTTCATACCTCGTACTCTGTGGTAAAAAAAAAAATAATAACTCTGCAAACACAGAGTTTATCTCCACACAACAAGGCGTCTCGTATGTTCTGATTGTGATGTAAAAACGATGTCGCATCTCGTTGTCTGCGTTTCTCTTCACGAGGCAAAAATCTGACATACCAGATTCTTCATTTTACGCTTCACAGTATAGTGGAATGTGAAATTCCACACTGTGACGTCACCAGCTCCTCATCCACATGCGTTCTCACGTTCCATGAGAGGACCGCTTTAGGGCACTACTCGTACTGAAATAGTCACGTGCCGGTGCATACTTCTCTGTTCTACAGGAACGGGGTGAGTCATTAAGTTTTAAGTATCGCCTCGAAAAATACAAGCTTCAGTAGTGTTAGCCCTTTCTTATAAATTCACACCTCATTTTGTCACATTTTCGCAACTACGGATGACACGGCGAAGACCTTCCTTGTAGAAGTCTGCATTTTGGCTGCTCAGTAAACATTCGATCTCGAAAAGCACCTCGTCGTCAGTCTGGAAATGTCTACGACGCAACTGATCCTATATCCCAAAAAAAAGGGGAGTACAGCTTTGTGGCAAAATTTGATAACCCAAAGAAGCAAAAACACTTCTTTGGACACCTTCCTGCGGCACTTCGGCTTGATAGTTTCCCATAATCTCCTCATAAGATTTCAGTAATATTCTCTCGCGATGGTTTGCCCCTTACCATTATAAGCTGTTTCCACCACACCATGGCAGTCACAAGAAACATTCAGCATCGCCTTGCTGGTCGGTGGCTTGGCCTTTACTGTTACAGGCGGTACTGAATCCACGTATTTCCAGTGCTTGTTTTGCTCCTTTGCATAGGGGACACGAGAATAAATTCCGCCCTCGTCCGTGGTTATTAGCAGGCAAAAGAAGTCGTGTGAATTGGCTGACACAGCTGCAACATTTCCGCAGCTGTGATTCGGCGGGATTTTCAAACGAATGTGAGCAGTCATGTTACACAGCGGGCGATGACTTTTCTCATGCTCAAAATGTCGTGCAAAGTGTTGAAAACTGGTCCAAGATTGGCTCAAATGGCTCTGAGCACTACGGGACGCAACTGCTGAGGTCATTAGTCCCCTAGAACTTAGAACTAGTTAAACCTAACTAATACCTAAGGACATCACACACATCCATGCCCGAGGCAGGATTCGAACCTGCGACCGTAGCGGTCTCGCGGTTCCAGACTGCAGCGCCAGAACCGCGCGGCCACTTCGGCCGGCGCGATCCAAGATTGATTTCCGCTTCATCCACTATCGCTTCGATTGTAATATGTCAGTCTTTGTGCACGAGATCCTCCAAGTCTCTTGAGTTCCCCGGTTTCCCACAGAGACATGATCTGTCACTTCGTTGTAACTCATTTATACTGCCGTGTCATATGATTGTGAATTGTGGCCGTACGCTTCCACCAACTTGCTTGAATTGTTTCACCGTTGTTCCCCTTCAAATCCTGGAAACGAATTATCTCACGATACTGCATATTATCAATGGGCTTCATCATTTTGTTTTCCTTCTTCTAGCAGCGTGCTACGGTAATGAAACGCAGGGATTTGGATACATACCAGGATTAGAGAAATGTAGCTGTAAAAAGTCGGCAAATTAAACTTTACATTTTCGAGGCAGTAATTAAAGCTTTGGAGTACTCTTCGTATGTCTTTTTTCTATTTTATCGCTGATTTAGTCCATTTATCTGTAGATAAGTCGAGTCTAGCACTATCAAAACGACGTTCTGTACGACTGATATTCATGTTTTTCACGAGCCATACTGGTTTAATCTATGTCATAAAAATGCTGCTAAAAGTCCTCTTGGGCGTTTTCGGCAGACCTCAAACGTCCTCATCCAAGCAGTAGATGAATTAGCGTGACGAAAGTAATGATGACAGCTGTCGTTCCTGGTGATACGTTATTATACGTGTCGCTTCTTACCGGAAAAGTCTTCAGCAACACACTGAGAACTGGCATCATCATATTTTTTTTGCTTTATTAGTAGGCCCTTGGCTTCACTATTTCTGACCGTACGTCGCTTCCTTCTTAATACTCTTCCTCACGCGCCTCCTCTTCCCTTCTAGCTATTCTACGATGGTTTTTATGAGCTCCTCCTTCTTTCTTAATGTGTGCCCTATCCAATTTCATTTCCTTTTTTTTATTACACTCTCTGCTTTTTCAGTCTCCTCAGAACATCTACATTTTTCACTCTATCCATCAAACTTGTTTTTCACATTCTTCGCGAAGTCCTTATCTCAGAAAACTCCGGTATTTCTGTATCTTTCTTCTTCACCGTGTACGTCGGAGGATGATGCCTCATACAAAAAAATACTATTTTTCTTAATTCTTTGTCCATGTTGATGCAGAATACTCTCCTTTCCTTACAAAATGTCTCTTTCTGTTCTGCTTCCTAGGTATTTAAAGCTCTGCCCACGTCCTAACAGTGCAACTCCGTAGGTTAGTGACCAGTGTGTCAGACTGCATTCAGGGGATCCGGTTTCGAGTCTTGGTAGTGAAACGGATTTTCCTTGTTTCCTTGGCGGGACTACTGGAATGGAATCCACACAGTGTCGTGATGTCAACTGAGAGAGAAGTAGCGGATCCAAGTAATAAAAGCTGACAACAGCCAACCTACGGCATCCAGATGACACTTTTGGCTGAGGATGGCAATGCGTCTGGTCGGCCGCCAGCTGCGGAATTATATGCATATAAAAAGAAGAGGTGTCGGAAGTACCTTGCACCACCACACACGAAATGTGGATACTGGAGTGCTGAAGTTCGTTTAGAATCAAGTATGGAACTGGTTGTGTCATGTTCACTATCAGGGTGCAAAATTGTTCAAATGGCTCTGAACACTATGGGACTTAACATCTGAGTTCATCAGTCCCCTAGAACTTAGAACTACGTAAACCTAACTAACCTAAGGATATCACACACATCCATGCCCGAGGCAGGATTCGAACCTGCGACCGTAGCAGTCGCGCGGTTCCGGACTGAAGCGCCTAGAACCAATCGGCCACCGCGGCCGGCTCACTATCAGGGTCACAGCCATTTGGGGACCCTGCTTAGTATGATGAAACAAGATACAATCGTAGTGAAATAAACATCGATCCAGTGTTTAAAATTTATTTATTTTAAAAGGTTTTTTTGTAAAACTCTTTTATTTTATGATCGATTTAGATCTGCATGATCATTATCAGATGTTTCAGTCTTTTTAAAATGTTACAAAAACTCATACAGGCACCATCAGAGGATGTAAACTTGTAATAAAACTACGAAAAACATAGATTTCTTGCAGTGTTATGTTGTGTAGAGTAATTCCGTAAATGTCCTAATATATGCCCATCCGTCATTACTTTCACTTTTTTACCTCTTTCTGATGTCATCACTTTTGCATTTTTAGCGAAATGATGACATATGGACATTCCACTTTCGGAAGCATCAGCTTCAGTCGACCCTGGCCTGCTTTACCAAAGTTGGACCCCCTACTCGGGTTTTCTGAAAATCATTCTTCCGATGTACCATTCGCGAGCGGTGCAAGGTAGGAGTGAGGAATACTGGTTCCTTAAATACCCTATACCACACACCAGACAGTGAGTTTTATAGGACAGATATAAGATGTACTTTTATATTGTTTCCATCAGTAGGAACCGAACTGTATGCTTTGTGGTCATCAGAGTCACAGCCATTTGGCGATCCTGTCAGGTTGCTGTGGAAGGGGGGGGGGGGTTAGTACACTATTAGCAATTAAAACTCCTACAACAGGAAGAAATGAAGATGATAAACGGGTATTCATTGGACAAATATATTATACTAGAGCTGCATGTGATTACATTTTCACGCAATTTGGGTGCATAGATCCTGAGAAATCAGTACCCACAACGACCACCTCTGGCCGTAATAACGGCCTTGATACGCCTGGGCATTGAGTCAAACAGAGCTTGGATGGCGTGTACAGGTACAGTTGCCCATGGAGCTTCAACACGATACCACAGTTCATCAAGAGTAGTGACTGGCATATTGTGACGAGCCAATTGCTCGATCACCATTCACCAGACGCTTTCAATTGGTGAGAGGTCTGGAGAATGTGCTGGCCAGGGCAGCAGTCGAACATTTTCTGTATCCAGAAAGGACCGTACAGGACCTGCAACATGCAGTCCTCCATTATCCTGCTGAAATGTAGGGTTTCGTAGGGATCGAATGAAGGGAGAGCCACCGGTCGTAACACATCTGAAATGTAACGTCCACTGTTCAAAGTGCCGTCAATGCGAACAAGAGGTGACCGAGACGTGTAACCAATTGCACCCCATACCATCACGCCGGGTGATACACCAGTATGGCGATGACGAATACACGCTTCCAATGTGCGTTCACCGCGATGTCTCCAAACACGGATGCGACCATCACGATGCTGTAAACAGAACCTGGATTCATCCGAAAAAATGACGTTTTGCCATTCGTGCACCCAGGTTCGTCGTCGAGTACACCATCGCAGGCGATCCTGTCCGTGATGCAACGTCAAGGGTAACCGCAGCCGTGGTCTCCGAGCTGATAGTCCATCCTGCTGCAAACGTCGTCGAACTGTTCGTGCAGATGGTTGTTGTTTTGCAAACGTCCTCATCTGTTGATTCAGCGATCGAGACGTGGCTGCACGATCCGTTACAGTCATGCGGATAAGATGCCTGTCATCTCGACTGCTAGTGATACGAGGCCGATGGGATCCAGCACGGCGTTCCGTATTATCCTCCTGAACCCACCGATTCCACATTCTGCTAACAGTCATTGGATCTCGACCAACGCGAGCAACAATGTCGCGATACGATAAACCGCAATCGCGACAGGCTACAATCCGACCTTTATCAAAGTCGGAAACGTGATGGTACGCATTTCTCCTCCTTACACGAGGCATCATAACAACGTTTCACCAGGCAACGCAGGTTAACTGCTGTTTGTGTATGAGAAATCGGTTGGAAACTTTCCTCATGTCAGCACGTTTAGGTGTCGCCACCGGCGCCACCCTTGTGTGAATGCTGTAGAAAGCTAATCATTTGCATATCACAGCATCTTCTTCCTGTCGGTTAAATTTCGCGTCTGTAGCACGTCATCTTCGTGGTGTAGCAATTTTAATGGCCAGTAGTGTAGTACAAGAAATACACTCGACCACACATCAAAAGGTGGGACCCTTAGAAGAGATGCAGGTGTAGATTTCGAATGTTCTCCGTCAGCAGGAACCGTACTGCTTGCGTCGTCGTCACGAGCGTCGCAGCCATTTGGCGACCCTGCCAGGGTGTCAGGTAGCTCCTTGGGCCGCGCTTGCCACGTGAACCTGCGGAAGGGTACGTCGGCCGGCCGCGGCAGATAGAAGCCGCGCGCCCGTGGCCGGCCGGGACGCACAATGGCCGGCGCGTCCTCCGGCGAGGAGATGGCCGCTGCCGCCGCCGCGCCCGTCGCGGTCTTCCGGAGCAGCTCCTCCCAGATAAGGCGCGCCGCGCCGGCCGGGCCGCACTCCATTTCCGGCGGCGCCATTGAGGCGCACCTCGACAGTATCGCGGCGGCCATCTGACAAGGCCACTTCCTCGGGTCGCGCGCCGCCGCCGCTGCCGGCCGCGCAGATTACGGCCTGCATAGCCGGCTGCCCCGTCCGGCTTATCGCGGCCGCCACGCTGTCAGCGACGCCTCCGGTGGCGCCGCCTGCCGCGCCACCGCATGTCAGATACCGCCCGGCAGATGCGCCCGCCTCTGCTAAACACGTACGGCCGCCTGATCGCCGTGTTGGGGGCGTGCAGGGGCTCCACAGTATACTCTGACGGGAAAAGTTTCGAGTACCCCAAAAATTATTAATGTAGACAAACGATATTTCGGGAATACATTTGTCTAGGTAACATGCATACAGCTTCACTGTATGATTAAATGATGATGGCATCCTCTTGGGCAAAATATTCCGGAGGTAAAATAGTCCTCCATTCGGATCTCCGAGCGGGGACTACTCAAGAGGACGTCGTTAACAGGAGAAAGAAAACTGGCGTTCTAAGGGAAATGGATATGTTAAAGTTAGATATAGTGGGAATTAGTGAAGTTCGGTGGCAGGAGGAACAAGACTTCTGGTCAGGTGACTACAGGGTTACAAACACAAAATCAAATAGGGGTAATGCAGGAGTAGGTTTAATAATGAATAGGAAAATAGGAATGCGGGTAAGCTACTACAAACAGCATAGTGAACGCATTATTGTGGCCAAGATAGACACGAAGCCCACGCCTACTACAGTAGTACACGTTTATATGCCAACTAGCTCTGCAGATGACGAAGTAATTGAAGAAATGTATGATGAAATAAAAGAGATTATTCAGATAGTGAAGGGAGACGAAAATTTAATAGTCATGGGTGACTGGAATTCGGTAGTAGGAAAAGGGAGTGAAGGAAACGTAGTAGCTGAATATGGATTGGGGCTAAGAAATGAAAGAGGAAGCCGCCTGGCAGAATTTTGCACAGAGAATAACTTAATCATAGCTAACACTTGGTTCAAGAATCGTGAAAGAAGGTTGTATACATGGAAGAACCCTGGAGATACTACAAGGTTTCAGATACATTATATAATGCTAAGACAGAGATTTAGGAACCAGCTTTTAAATTGTAAGACATTTCCAGGGGCAGATGTGGACTCTGACCACAATCTATTGGTTATGAACTGTAGATTAAAACTGAAGAAACTGCAAAACGTGGGAAATTAAGGAGATGGGACCTGGATAAACTGAAAGAATCAGAGGTTGTACAAAGTTTCAAGGAGAGCATAAGGGAACAATTGACAGGAATGGGGGAAAGAAATACAGTAGAAGAAGAATGGGTAGCTTTGAGGGATGAAGTAGTGAAGGCAGCAGAGGATCAAGTAGGTAAAAAGGAGAGGGCTAGTAAAAATCCTTGGGTAACAGAAGAAATATTGAATTTAATTGATGAAAGGAGAAAATATAAAAACGCAGTAAATGAAGCAGGCAAAAGGGAATACAAACGTCTCAAAAATGAGATCGACAGGAAGTGCAAAATGGCTAAGCAGGGATGGCTAGAGGACAAATGTAAGGATGTAGAGGCTTATCTCACTAGGGGTAAGATAGATACTGCCTACAGGAAAATTAAAGAGACCTTTCCAGAAAAGAGAACCAGTTGCATGAATATCAAGTGCTCAGATGGAAACCCAGTTCTAAGCAAAGAAGGGAAAGCAGAAAGGTGGAAGGAGTATATAGAGGGTCTATACAGGGGCGATGTTCTTGAGGACAATATTATGGAAATGGAAGAGGATGAACATGAAGATGAAATGGGAGATATGATACTGCGTGAAGAGTTTGACAGAGCACTGAAAGACCTAAGTCCAAACAAGGCCCAGGGAGTAGAAAACATTCCATTAGAACTACTGACAGCCTTGGGAGAGCCAGTCCTGACAAAACTCTACCATCTGGTCAGCAAGATGAATGAGACAGGCGAAATACCCTCAAACGTCAAGAAGAATATAATAATTCCAATCCCAAAGAAAGCAGGTGTTGAAAGATGTGAAAATTACCGAACTATCAGCTTAATAAGTCACAGCTGCAAAATACTAACGCGAATTCTTTACAGACGAATGGAAATACTGGTGGAAGCCGACCTCTGGGAAGATCAGTTTGGATTCCGTGGAAATGTTGGAACACGTGAGGCAATACTGAGCCTACGACTTATCTTAGAAGAAAGATTAAGGAACGGCAAACCTACGTTTCTAGCATTTGTAGACTTAGAGAAAGCTTTTGACAATGTTGACTGGAATACTCTCTTTCAAATTCTGAAGGTGGCAGGGGTAAAATACAGGGAGCGAAAGGCTATTTACAATTTGTACAGAAAGCAGATGGCAGTTATAAGAGTCGAGGGACATGAAAGGGAAGCAGTGGTTGGGAAGGGAGTGCGACAGGGTTGTAGCCTCTCCCCGATGTTATTCAATCTGTATATTGAGCAAGCAGTGAAGGAAACAAAAGAAAAATTCGGAGTAGGTATTAAAATCCATGGAGAAGAAATAAAAACTTTGAGGTTCGCCGATGACATCGTAATTCTGTCAGAGACAGCAAAGGACTTGGAAGAGCAGTTGAACGGAATGGACAGTGTCTTTAAAGGAGGGTATAAGATGAACATCAACAAAAGCAAAGCGAGGATAAGGGAATGTAGTCGAATTAAGTCGGGTGATACTGAGGGAATTAGATTAGGAAATGAGACACTTAAAGTAGTATGGAAGTTTTGCTATTTAGGGAGCAAAATAACTGATAAAAGGTCGAAGTAGAGAGGATATAAAATGTAGACTGGCAATGGCAAGGAAAGCGTTTCTGAAGAAGAGAAATTTGTTAACATCGAGTGTAGATTTAAGTGTCAGGAAGTCGTTTTTGAAAGTATTTGTGTGGAGTGTAGCCATGTATGGAAGTAAAACGTGATAATGGTCGAAGTAGAGAGGATATAAAATGTAGACTGGCAATGGCAAGGAAAGCGTTTCTGAAGAAGAGAAATTTGTTAACATCGAGTATAGATTTAAGTGTCAGGAAGTCGTTTTTGAAAGTATTTGTGTGGAGTGTAGCCATGTATGGAAGTAAAACGTGATAATGGTCGAAGTAGAGAGGATATAAAATGTAGACTGGCAATGGCAAGGAAAGCGTTTCTGAAGAAGAGAAATTTGTTAACATCGAGTGTAGATTTAAGTGTCAGGAAGTCGTTTTTGAAAGTATTTGTGTGGAGTGTAGCCATGTATGGAAGTAAAACGTGGACGATAAATAGTTTGGACAAGAAGAGAATAGAAGCTTTCGAAATGTGGTGCTACAGAAGAATGCTGAAGATTCGATGGGTAGATCACATAACTAATGAGGAGGTATTGAATAGGATTGGGGAGAAGAGGAGTTTGTGGCAGAAATTGACTAGAAGAAGGGATCGGTTGGTAGGACATGTTCTGAGGCATCAAGGGATCGCCAATTTAGTACTGGAGGGCAGTTTGGAGGGTAAAAATCGTAGAGGGAGACCAAGAGATGAGTACAGTAAGCAGATTCAGAAGGATGTAGGCTGCAGTAGGTACTGGGAGATGAAGAAGCTTGCACAGGATAGAGTAGCATGGAGAGCTGCATCAAATCAGTCTCAGGACTGAAGACCACAAAAACAACAACAGGTAACATTTAAGTGATTAATATTGCAATAGCACAGGTGCAAATTAAGCTTTTGTCAGAAAATTGAATGAAAGCATGCGAATGTGCATGTATTGTGTTGTACGGGTGCCGGGTGTCAATTCGTGGGAGCGAGATGCATGCCTGTTGCACCTGGTCGGTCAATACGGACACGGTTAATGCTCTTTTGTGGATGACGCTGGAGTTGTCGTCCGATGATGTCCCATATGTACTCGATCTGAGACAGATCTGGTGATCGAGCAGGCTAAGACAACATATCGACACTCTATAGAGCACGTTGCATCACCATAGCGCAATGTGGTCGAGCGTTATCCTGTTCGAAAACACCCCTAGAATTCTGTTCATGAATGGTAGCAGAACAGGTCGAATCACCAGTTTGACGTACAAATTTGTCCTCATGGTGAGTGGGAGACTGTTTCTGCTGTCATACGTTATAGTACCTCAGGCCATAACTCCAAGTGTAAGTGTAGGTATCTAGCATGCAGACAGGTTGGTTGTAGGTCCTCAAATCGCTTCCTTCTAACCAACACACGGCCATCACTGGCACCGATGGAGAACCCCAGCTTTCATCAGGAAGCACAACGGACCTCCATCCCTCCATCCTGCCCCCCCCCCCCCCCCCGTGAGCTCTCGCTCGCCACCACTTAAGTCGCAAATGGTGGTGTTTTGGGTCAATGGAATACACGCTACAGGGCATCTGGCTCGAAGTCCTTGAACTAACAGATTTGTGTCACTGTAAGAGAAAAGAGAAATAAGAGAGGAAGTACTGAGCATTTGGCAATCAAACTGGAAAAACTACCACACCGCAAGAAGGATGTATACAGTCTTCCCGAACATAAGGGAAGGATTAAAGTTAAAATATTTTGAACCAAGCCAGGGACTTGTGCACTTCCTCACTGGCGAGGGGCCATATCTGGAATATTTACATTGGATAGGAAGAAAGGAGTCAGATATGAGCGACTGTGGTGCTCAGTCAGGCACCACAGAACACATAATATTTCAATGTGCCTCCCTCACCAAGGAGATAGGTGAGGAAAGAATATGTTGATAACAAATAATATAAAAGAGATAATAGAGAATAGCGAACAGTTTGTGATATTCAAAGAAACAGTAGACAGAACTTCCAGAGTAATGTAATAGTGGTACTTCAGATAAAGACTCAAAACTGAAACGTATAAAATACAAAACACAGGGGAAATAAGGATGGACTGAGTGCTGGCCGGCCACCTGTGGATGTGGATCGCCTCGTCGCTGGAAGGAATCTCGCCTTCGGTCGGATCACAACGAAAATAGTGCAGCTCTGTGTAGGGTAGGAAGCAGCACAGTAGTAAGTGCTGCAAACGTAGATTAATTAGTTAATTGGTGGTGGGAATGTTTAAAATGCTGCAGCAAGGCAGTGGCTCGGATAGTAGCTGGCCTGGCTCCACGTGCCTAGGGACGGCCAACATGTGGAGAGCAGCATGTGCTCACACATGGTGAAACGCCCCCTTAGAAAAATTAATGAATTACTGTGCTGACAAACCTCTACGTTATTTGATTTTCAAACAGCTGAGCAAAACTGAACGTACTCAGACATTACTCTATTTACTTATTCTGATCAACATTAAACTGACACTCAATATTTTTAGCGCAACGCAATCTGACTTTCAAAAATCCCTACAAAAGAATGGCCCTGACTAACAATAACCTATACCTTTCATGAATCACTTACCTCACAAAAATCTTCGTTACTCGAACTACTGCAGTACAGCGAGCGCCAATACTGCCAGCTAAATAAAAGATTCCAACTACTGAAGTCACTAACTACTGATAGGCATAGTTAGCAAATGAAAGATTTTGATAGAGAACAAACAATGTATTTACCTTAATAGTGTTCAAAAGTCATAATATATATATCCGTTCATGACATCCAGTCTTATAAATTTACTCTCTCTGATGGACACACGTCCAGATCAACCGCTCTGAAAACTCCGCCATCTCTCCCTCCACATCCTCCACTGCTGGCGGCTCACCTCCAACTGCGCAACGCTATACGCAGTTCACATCCAACTGCCCTACACTGCAATAGCAAATATTCCAACAATGCAAACCAGCCACAGACTGCACACAGCACAGTCAGTGATTTTCATACAGAGCGCTTCGTGGCGTTACCAACATAAAAACCTAGAGAGCCTACTTACACCAAATAGTATGTTTCTGTTGCGTGCGTATGGATATTTTGCAGTATTGATTTGTACTGCATCCCCGTGGCAATTCCTATATCATTATAAGATTATCCTTGGCTGAAGGAAAATAAATAAATAATTAATAGTAAACTAATCCCATGTCGACGGCACTAGTTACTTTGTACGGATAAAGAGCCTGTTGTGTTACACAGTTGCGAATATGGACAGCCATCATCTGTATAATGGAATGACAACAGTGAAACTTTCTGCCGGACCAGGACCCGAACCCGGATTCCCCGATTATCGAGAGCGTTCTGCGTACATTAGCGTATCCGAGTACGCTTCACGGCCAGCCCAAACTTCCATATGTCGTCAACGATGTGTCGACAACCTGCACTCATACGGCCATTATGTACATTACTGGCCATTAAAATTGCTACACCACGAAGATGAAGTGCTACAGACGCGAAATTTAATCAACAGGACGAAGATGCTGTGATATGCAAATGATTAGCTTTTCAGAGCTTTCACACAAGGTTGGCGCCGGTGGCGACACCTACAACGTGCTGACATGAGGAAAGTTTACAACCGATTTCTCATACACAAACATACTTAACTTCTTAGGTCATCAGTCGCCTATAACTTAGAACTACTTAAACCTAACTAACCTAAGTACATCACACACATCTATGCCCGAGGCAGGATTCGAACCTGCGACTGTAGCGGTCGCGCGGTTCCAGACTATAGCGCCTAGAACTGCTCGGCCACCCCGGCCGGAGGCGAAAGGATCCTCCCTCCCTCTTCGTCCCTCCGTTGCCCTCCCCCCCCCCCCCCCCCCAATATGTGAATGAGTATACATCACATTTTAACTGTGATAAGAGCGTAGAATCAAATGTAGGTGGGAATCGGCCATCAATTTTCATTGATGGGGAGACGAATTTATATAATTTTGAGTAGTGTGTGCTACTCCAGTTTAAAATTTTAGTGACATCAGAGACCAGCCAGCCATACTCAACTGGTCTACTATTTCAATATTTCCACTAAACTTTCCCCTTTTAATA
Source organism: Schistocerca cancellata (assembly GCF_023864275.1). Classification (NCBI taxonomy): domain Eukaryota; kingdom Metazoa; phylum Arthropoda; class Insecta; order Orthoptera; family Acrididae; genus Schistocerca; species Schistocerca cancellata. Next base: position 916,702,231 of record NC_064627.1, on the reverse strand, counting down.
TAAGCTTTAGATCTGGAAGAAAGGATGATTTTTGGATTTATTTGTGTATGTGTATGTTAGGAGGCTTTAATATTTTATTTATAGTTAAAGTTTTATTATTTTGCCACTTTTATCCACACTTGCCTCCTAGAATTTTAGTACAAGCGCTAAGGACATTGCCGTCGTGTCGTTCCTACCATCACCGTTGCGGACCAGTTTCCATTTTAAGCCTACTCTGTGTAACAAGAAAGAATGTGCCCTCCTTGATTGCTCAGATTAGACTGGACAAAAAAAATTAGTGTCCCTCAGGAGACAGCACACTAACAGAGTGTAACACTGCCTCTGGCCGAAACAAGGGCTAAAGTTTGGTGAGGAAAAGGGTTCGAAAATTTTTTCAGGTATGCCACACCCAGCTGAAACCATAACTGGATAATACTATCCCGTAGAGTTAGACACAGAGCGATGTTCGCTTAGAAAGGGCACTCAAAATATATTCTAAGAAAGAAAAAAGAGACACGAACCATGAAGGGAGTTATCCAAATGGGTCGGAAATCAGTATATGTGATATTCATGTACAGACAAACAAATTATTACAATTTCGGAAAAATTGGATGATTTTTTTCAGGAACAAGAGATTCACAAATTGATCAAGTCAATAACACGTTGGTTCACCTCTGGCCCTTACGCAAGAACTTACTCGTCTTGACACTGATTGATAGAATTGTTGGATGTCCTCAAGAGGAATATCGTGCCAAATTCTGTCCTATTCGTGCCTTAGGTCGTAGACCTTGAAACGTCCCCTTAGAACAAATTATACAAGACTGTGCTTAAACTGACACACAATATTTTTTAGCGCAACGCAATCTGACTTTCAATAATCCCTACAAAACAATGGCCCTGACTAACATTAACCTATACCTTTCACAAATCACTTACCTCACAAAAATCTTTGTTACTCGAACTACTGCAATACGGCGAGCGCCACTACTGCCAGCTAAATAAAAAATTCAAACTACTGAAGGCACTAACTACTGATAGGCATAGTTAGCAAATGAAAGATTTTAATAGAGAACAAACAATGTATTTACCTTAATAGTCATCAAAAGTCATAATATATACAGCAGTTCATAATATCCAGTATTGCAAATTTCAAAACTCCGCCATCTCTGTCCTCACATCCACCACTGCTGGCGGCTCACCTCCAACTGCGCAACGCTACGCGCTGTTCACATCCAGCTGCCGCTGCCCAACACTACAATGGCAGACAACAATGCAAACTAGCCACAGACTGCACACAGCACAGCCAGTGATTTTCATCAGAGCGCTACGTGGCGGCGCCGTTACCAATATAAGAACCTAAACAGCCTACTTACATAGCACCCATGCTCCCCACAAAAAATTTTACAAATTGTTTTGGGCAGTGGCCAATAATGATTTGATAAAATTTTTCATAATTACAATAACAAAGATATCAAATGCACACACTTATTGATAAAATATTGGTCAAAAGCTAAAAGTTTCTCACAGTCCATAAAGACAGTTCTGCTCTTTCATCACAGTAAAACTGCCGTTTCTTTTCTCAAAGTCTGAGCAGTAAAAGACAATGCACACGGAAGTAGTGGATTTCCATGCAGTCTTGAAGAAGTAGTGTTGTCCTTCCAATGGAAAGACAGTGCTGACTCTTGACATGCTGACAGGTAATGGGCCACAACAGAGCAAACCCACAGCAGAGTCAGTCGAAGTTTTGAAGAATATTGGTAGGTAGGTCATCACAGAGTAGACCCACTGTAGTCCTGGTAGAGATTACGGTATTGGTGGTCCACCAGAGGTGCAGACCCACTGCAGTCCTTGTAGAAATAATGGCACTGGTGGGTCATCAAAGGTGTAGACCCACTGTAGTCCTTGTAGAAATAATGGTATTGGTGGGTCATCAAAGATGCAGACCCACTGTAGTCCTTGTAGAGATGGCCAGCAGCCATCTGCTGCGACTGTGTAGGTGCACAATCGTCGCCATATGAAACGTCCCCTTAGAACAAATTATACAAGACTGTGCTTGTAAAATCTCAAAAAGGTCCTGCCTGTCAGTGTCATTACAATTCTCAATTGTTTGAATTTTATTCTGAATTAACTCATTAGTTTCAAATATGCCGTCGATATCATCCCTGTCAGTACTTGCAGAGTGATTGTTAGTGTCAAGTTCCGTCGAAAATTCCGAACTGTTGTCTAACAGGAGGTAAAGCCGATTAATTTCTTCGTCATGGTTTGAGAGCCAATCTTCAAATTTCAAAGCTACTGACTTACCTTCTTTCTCTAAACTTATTTCAGCATCGTGAAAGCTTAAGACTGCTTTGTATTCATTCAAAAAGTCTACTCACAGTATAATTTCCGTCGACAATAATGGAACAATAAGAAAGTTCATAGAGAAGCTGTGGCTTTGACAAAAGAATTCTAAGTTGGTTTGTTGGCGTACATCTACACTTTTTCCAAAGATTGCACCTTGTAATTTAATCTTACGTAACGGAAGTGTGGGGCAATCGTTCGATTTGTTGCACTTGCTAAAAGCTGTTTCACTAATTACTGAAATGGGACTGCCAGAGTCAAGTACTGCCGTAAATTTTACGTCATTTACAGTAATTTGAATCACAGAATATGCAATGTTGTTAAGTTTTAAGTCGTGTTCCTGGAGTAAGATGTCCCTAATGTCTTCCATTTTTACGTAGTCACTAGCTACAGCAGCTGCGTCGTCAGTTTCATAAGTACGTTTTGTGGCTGCCAGTGGTGTGAGTCATTGCCTATTGTCTCTTTGTTGGCGCGCGTCGTTATTGGGATTTGGAGACCTAACTTCTACAAATTCACCGTGACGAGAGGGCCCTGCCCTGTTTAAATCCCGCCAGTTCTGATGCAGTTCAGGTCTGTCGTTACGATCATATCGTCTGTCGTCATGTCGGTAGATTCCATAGTTTCTTTCTTGTCGGTCACGTGGTGGAGAATTTCTCCCTGAGTCGTAACTGCGTGCTGGACCATTGCATCTAAAGTTATTCTGTCTCCCTTGATAATAATTATTTTGGTTCCCATATTGTCTGTTTCTCTGATTGTCTCTGTGATAGTCATTACCTCGGAGAGGTGATCTTTCCCTGTAATTATTACTACTCTGCCAACGGTTGTCATACGGGTGGTGTCTGTTTTGGTCACGATTTGTGGTGTGAGAATAGCCTTGTCACGTCCACTTATTATTTCTTTCATCGCGGAATTGCGACGGATGTGACATGTAATTGTTGTGTTCCTGTTTTCGCGTTCCGCGATTGTCAGTGTCAATTTCTAATTCTTGTAAGAGTCCCTGAAAAGCTTCAATGTTGTCTTTGCAACGTCCTGCCAAAATAATATGTCGTAAATGTTCAGGCAATTTGATTAAGCAAATGCGGATGAGCTCTGAGGGGCATATGGTTTTGACAGGTACTGATTCTTGTGCAACATGTCTTCAAAATATTTCACAAGACTGGAAAATTAAGATTGTTCGAAATGTTTCATCATTATGATGCTATGTTTTACTCGGTCTTGTGTAGCTTGAGACCAATATGCTGAGAGGAAGGCATGATAAAATTCTCCTTCGCTGTGACAATCGTGAATGACCGATCGCATTCTTACAGCTGGTTCATTCTCTAAATAGCCACATATAAATTCTAATCTGTGCTCTAATGACCAGTTGGGAGGAAAACAATGAAAGAATTGATGGAGCCACGCTTGTGGATGAATGTCGTTGCCAGTATTCTTAAACGTTTTGAATTTACGTGTGGTAATGAACAGCTTATAGTCAAAATCATCATGTCGGCGAGTCGCATGTCGGTCATTGTTACATCGTGTCGGCGGTTCCATCTCAAAATTCGGTGCACATTGCCAATTTCTTTCATAATTTCCGAAATGCCCTGTGTTATTATTTTGTGGCTGTTCCGTATTTCTATGTCGCTCTTACCGTACTGGGGCGCGAGTGTCCTCTGAAATACGTAATTCTTGTATTACCTGTATCAGCTGATCTTGTACTTCCCGGATTTCTCTTTTGTACTGTGTATTGATTTGATTTTGTTTGAATTTTCTAATTTGTTCATACTCTTGTGTCAGTGAAGGCTACGGGTCTTGTGTCATTCAGATCATCATCTACCTTTGTAGATAAGTTAGTGACCTGATCCGAAAGTTCAGCTACTTTCTCCGATAGTGAACACATTTCCTCAGTGTGTTTTTCTGAACCAAGTTTCAGAGTGTCCATTTGTGTTGAAATCGAATCTACTGTGTCCTTTAAGTTTTCCTGAGATTTTGCAAGTTGCGTAACCGAATCGGTAGATGCAACTGAGTCAATTTTAGCCCACAATGTCTCATGATTTTCATGGACAATGGTTTGCAGTCCTTTTATGGCTGCTTCGTGATTCTGTAATGCATCTTCATGCCGCGAAAAAATAGGCTGAAAATGCTCACAAATTTGTGTTTTTACGTCATTACAGACTTTTTGACATTTCGATTCAATGTTATGTAACTCAGTAGTTAAATCTTCACGTGTTTGTTCAAGTGTGGTGTCTAACTTCCGAAGATTTTGTTCCATTGTGTCTAACTTTTGAAGATTTTCTTCCATCGTGTCTAACTTTTGACGATTTTGTTCCATTGTGTCTAACTGTTGCTGTGTTTGTCTCTGGTGTTGTTCCATTGTGTCTAACCTTTGAAACTTTTGTCCCATTTGTTGCATTAATTGTAATAACAATGCACTGGTGTCTGAAACATGTTCCTCAGTGCTTTTCGGCAGTGAATTTGCACCGGCAACATTCACATTTTGACAAGCGGAAAATGTGTCTTAACTCATTTGAGAAAACGGTGAGAACCCAAAACCTGAGTCTACAGTATTTGCAATATTGTGTTCTGTCATTCCCGATTCCTGAGGCGAGCTGTTGCCGACCGATCGATCGATAATGCTTCCCTGTTTACTACCTGTTTCACTGCCTACTCCATTATTTGACGCCCGCTCCATTTCCCTACGCACAGTTACCAAATTACTACTTTGAGTATTAGTTACTTCATTACATGGTGGCGCTAACACACTGCTTTCGTCTTCATTGTCATTTCTCAGTTTACTTTGGAGCCTAGTGTTACGTTTTTCACACGCCATTATTGTCACAATATTTCACACGACAACACAGAAAAGCACAATTTGAAGAGCAAAAATAAGAGAACACATTAACATAGCACTGAAAATAATATCTAGTTAATTGCAGCTGCGAAATACTTGGTGCAAATCTATATGCGTGCCACACCCGTTTTACTGTACAACAATGAAAGACTGCAACTACAAAGGAAATTCTCTCTATAATTACGCGCTGGAAATAAACAATAGCTACACTAATTACACAAACTACAAGAAAAAAATCAGAAGGTTCCAGTGAGGTATCCTAGGCTAAGGGTCGACATATGAAACGTCCCCTCAGAACAAATTATACAAGACTGTGCTTAAACTGACACACAATATTTTTTAGCGCAACTCAATCTGACTTTCAATAATCCCTACAAAACAATGGCCCTGACTAACTTTAACCTATACCTTTCACAAATCACTTACCTCACAAAAATCTTTGTTACTCGAACTACTGCAATACGGCGAGCGCCACTACTGCCAGCTAAATAAAAAATTCAAACTACTGAAGGCACTAACTACTGATAGGCATAGTTAGCAAATGAAAGATTTTAATAGAGAACAAACAATGTATTTACCTTAATAGTCATCAAAAGTCATAATATATACAGCAGTTCATGATATCCAGTATTGCAAATTTCAAAACTCCGCCATCTCTGTCCTCACATCCACCACTGCTGGCGGCTCACCTCCAACTGCGCAACGCTACGCGCTGTTCACATCCAGCTGCCGCTGTGCAACACTACAATGGCAGACAACAATGCAAACTAGCCACAGACTGCACAGCACAGCCAGTGATTTTCATCAGAGCGCTACGTGGCGGCGGCGTTACCAATATAAGAACCTAAACAGCCTACTTACAACCTCAAGAGTGTTAGAGCGTCAAAACCTCGATGATAGCTGGAAGGCCCTTCCCACAATGCTTGGAACGTTCTCAATTGGATCCGGCGACTTTGTTGGCTAAGTGTCTTCGTATAGTTTCTTTTTTCTTCCTCGATAAGGTATAGTGGAACATGTGAGCAATTTTACGACGTACGAAAAAAAAAATTATTTACAGCTCCCAAATTATGACACTAACTTTTTTTAATGGGACTATATATGTTCTTCAGAAGCATCGTAAACAGTTATCGAAGATGATTTCAACGAAATAACGTGAGTGGAACTTGACCAAATAGTAACAATATAAAAGCGATGTAAAGTAATATCCTGGCACGAGAAGAGCTCTCTGCAATGTCTGCCCGTTGTGCCAAAAATTCAAATGCGTAACTCTGTAATCTTCGTGTGTCAGTTATTATGACTGCCATATCAGCTGCTCAAAATGTTAACCTTGAGAAAAGATATATGCAGCAAAGCGATTCTGGACAGATAATACTGCACGTTGAATTTCAGCTGTACTTCCTGTAGCATAGCCATGTGTCATTGTCATTTCATTTCTTCGGCAGTTGTTGGTGTTTTGTTTGTAGACCTCTTGTTTTAAATTCTACCACAGATAAGAGTGCAGAGTTGTTAAGTCTGGTGAGCGTGCATGCCATTCTTTATTTCAGGGCCACGCTCCAAATGTTTTGTTAAGAAGACAGCTAGTTATGGAAGCAGAATGAGAGAGACATTCGCATTTTGGTACCACATGGTTTTCCATATGTCCTCTGGGATGTCTTTCAGTAACTGCGACCTCATGCCTATTTGGGACTATAGACCCTTGTGACTGTTTATAATTCGATGAGTAAATGTGAGATCAATGAGGCGATTCTCGAGAAGGCCGCACCTCATGTTGATAGACCATGGTCGTTTATTCACTTCTCTCAGATAGCGCGTATTGTCAACTCACCAGTTGTGAATAATGCGAATTTAATTCACCCATGGTTTCTAAACGGTATTTCATCCGCAGCAAGGAAAGTATTACGCGGAAAGGTCATATCACATTGTAGTTTCGTAGACGCCATTCAGAGAACTGTAACCAATTTTGAATGCCTTTCCTATGAAGCTGCTGATGAAGTGAATGTGAAAAGGATGAAACGTGTCGAAATGTCCAAACTGCAGAGCTTCTCCGTTGGCTAATCTCAATCGCGCATTCCAAGTTGCAGTTGCTGAAACGGTAATGGCATTTCTCTCATAAGTTGATGTTTCTCTTTCGTTGGCGTTTCCTATTCTTCATACTTCCAGTTTCTGGAACTTTTTGAAATACTGTATTTGCTAAGGCAGATCGTGAGGGATTGGCACGATCAGAAAATCCTTCAGCATACAACCACACTTCTCCTCCAAAAGATATGTACGACAATCGCCATTAATGAATACCATATCCACTTTTCCGACTGTCGTGTACATTGTGAAGCGCTGAAAAGCTTGGCGGCAAGTAGCGTAATCACTACAACAGCAGGGCACAGAATGATGCACTTCAAGTTAAGTGCACCAACCATACCTGATTTATATAATTGCTGGAATTTTGGTAGAGCAAAATAGAAATTTGCCAGACCTCCTGACAACAGTACGTTGATTAGCGGCTCTGTTGTCCTGTTACTACTTGACAAAGGTCCACAAATGCTATCTCACTCTTGTACTGCTCTTTCCAATTCCTCGGGAAAAATATATAGGTGCATTTAACAAGGTCTGCTGTCATAATTGGGCTATAAATGTTAAAAATTAGTAGTAAAGCCAAAAAATTTGCCACAATGTTCGCTATAGCTCTGCGAAAACTGCTCACGTTCCAGCTATATTTTGTGTGCTCTACTTTAGCTACATCATTCTGTATCTGTGATCAGAGCTCCAAAACTACTGTAGGCTGCCGTAGATTGTCGTAAGTGAGTGTAGACTACGGTAGTTATCCTAGCAGCTCTGGTCAGTTAAGACTGTAACCACGTTACCTGTATGTTAGGTGTGCTGCATACCTATCGGGCGTAAACTCATGTCGATCGCTTTGTTCGCGAATGCTGTCATTGTCTTAAAACAGATTCTCCTACAACCCTGAATTGTTGAATAATCTAGAAACTGAGCGTAAAGGGCCACATAACCTATGGAACATTTTTGTTCTACGTAGTCATCCTCCTGTCTGTTACTTAAAAATAAACATTATTTATAGCAAAATAGAAACTGTCATTCTTTAATTCCCATTTTATTCCAGAATTGTTGATCTATAATGTGAAACAAAGTAAAAGTAAAAAAAGAAGAATACAGGTTTATCACTTAGCACTAGAAAACGCAGTTCACTCAGACAAAGTTAAAATTTTAAAAAAGTCGAACATCGCTCCAATACTTCGTGGAGCTTATATAAAACATGTTTCTTTTCCTGTTAAACAACTTCGGCGTTTATCAGTTATAACAGTAAACTGGTGCCTTTGATAATGATGAACCACCTTCTATTGAGTACAAAATAACAACAATAATTAAAAATGTTTTTTTGTGTTTGTCGACGTAAACCGTACTTACATCAAAAGTAATTATTATGGTTACATACAAGTTACGTGAGCAGCTAATTGTTTTTACTCCAGTTTTGTTATATATAGACATTGTTGGAGACCGTGCCTATAATATGAAATAAACTGTTGATAGTGTACAGCAACCAGACACAAATTGTTTTTAGGTTACTTTATTCAAAAAGTACAGTTACCGGTTTCGTATTTTTCACAACTCATCATTAGATGGTGAACATTTCACGGCAAATCACAGGAAACCAATGTATTAGTAGTTTTGACGAAAGCATGAAAAAATCGTCTGATGATGAATTTGAAAAATTCGAAACCAGTAACGAAGCTTTTTGAAGAAAGTATCCTAATACCAATTTACCTTCTGGTTGCTGTACACCATCAACATTTTTTTTACTTATAAGAGGAAATTTATATTTTGTAAATATATAAAACAAACAATGAATATACAAAACAAACGAAAAAATAAACGAAAAACGAAGACAAGTCGTCGGCTCCCGGTTCATTTATGTTTCTTTCCCTACTAATACTGTAATCCTGCCATTCACTACGTCATTTATACACTGCACCAAAACTACCGAACCGTGGTTTTGGTAGAGCGCTACTCCAGAGTTTAGAAAGTAAGGGACACTTGTCGTTTGACGCTCAGACCATTGCGCAACAAGACTGGCGCATTACCAGAAGAGAGCAGATGTTACGATTTTCCAGGAGACACAGTTTTGTTGCGGTACGGAAAACAGGAGCATTGCAGTGTGGGAGTAAAATGCCGCAGTAAATGGAAACGTACACCGAAGTTGAAGTACGCGACACAGTAAAATTCTTGTGATCATAACGTCTAAATCGCACACAGCTTCACCATAAAATCTTGGTGGTTTATGAACCAAATGCATTGTCACGTCCAGTGGTAGTGAATTCGTGCCAGCAACTCGACTGACGTTGCACAGAACTGGTTGATGACGATCACACCATGCGATTTCCATTTTTTCTGGAAGCTGAAAGAACAACTGGGAGAGAAAAATTTTCCATGGATGAGGATGTTAACGCAGTGGTTCCCGAATGGCCCCGTGACCAACGAATGGATTTCTGTCGTCGAGTAATCGAAGGACTGGCAGAACGTTCCAACTGATCCTTACGGAGGCTTGGTGACTGTGTGACAAAATAGTGCCATGTAACTGTGTCAGTTTGAAGTGTACGCCAGCGTTCGATAAAAGTTAGTTGGCCTGCCACAATAATGAGTAACTTAGTTACTGAAGTCCTCTCATTTAATATGCATTTCATGATTCTGTATTGTTGGGTCCCAGCGTCTGACTTTTTTCTGTTTGGCTGAGATACTGCAGTTAAACAAGTATTTGAAACAAACAACTGAAACTGACTACCACTAACTGCTGTATAGACATCTAACGACAAGAGGAATTTTTTTTACGTTGGGACGCTTTTTCCGATTTTCACTTGCGTGATAGACTTTTAATACATTTTCTTATTCCATTTTAAAATAATGGCACTTACTTTTTATGCACTGCACTCTTTTTCTGAAATTACGAAAACTACTCCGAAAAATTAAGGTTTTTCCAAATGTAAAAAGTTCCAAAGAGTGACTTGAGATGCCCTACTTCGAGCCAAGCAGAGCATTACTGCACTTTCTTAGGGGACATGGGCCATACCCGACATACCTATGTCGGTTTGGGAAAAGAGTTACACCAGCGCGCGACTGTGGCGCTCAAGACGGTACACCTGAGCACAACAAAGTCATGTACCTAACAACAAAAATACTATTGAAATTTAAAAGCGTTGCAGTTGTAAAAATCTTGTCACTACTGTATTTAATCTATTTGTTACATTATTACTCTACTACACACAAATAATCGGTAAGTTAAATCAAATTAAGCAGAAATATTATTAAAATGCAGTACAAGTTAAATACGTTTTGAAATTAAAGCTATTGGAAACTAATACATTTTCATTATTAAAACAAGTAAAACTGTTAAGATGTTAACGAACTAAACTAATTTGCAAATATCTGATGTTCCATAATAAAAGGCACTCTTCTGTTTCAAGGTACAAGACTGTGCATGACTTGCGAAGCATGGCCTTATTGTCTGCATGTTATACAGGGTTTAATGGGCATAAGTGCAGACATTTTTATTGGTGACTGAGAAAAGTGTATTGAACAAGATTACATCAGTATTTACTTAATTTGCAGCCTGATAATTGTAGCTATTAGGAGCAGTATGTTTTTAGGTTTGTTAGTACCTCCAAATAAATGTGACCAGAGCAAACCATTAACGCTTATTTTTCCTTGGGCAGCAGGTGATGTAACGAAGGGTGTACACAAAATGATTAGTAGACTGTCCGGTGTAGTTCACTTTGTGGCGCAGTTACGATTGTGCAGGAAACATCAGGAGAGAATTATGTAATGTGTTTCTGGGAAGACTGTTTGACCAAGAGGAAAAAGCAACCAACACACTGATGTGTGTACATATTAAGACACCAAATATAAATATTATGTACACTTATACCAGTTACACCCTGTATAGCTAATTTTAAAAGTATATAGAGTTTTACTTCCACAAAATTCTGGAACAATATATTCCAAATAGCTTTAATGCACTTATACAGATAGAACTCGAGATATTTACAAACGCTACACAGAACACAGCCTCAAGTGGAACAACACCAAAAACTGGAGGAAACGCTGGAAACTGCTTATTGCAGTCCCTACTGTACATTGCTTTGTGCGATTCTAAAATCAGTTAGTAGAGCGAAGTACCAACGAAAAACATCATGCCTTCCTAGGAACAATATCCGCTAGGTACAATATCCACTAGGTACAATATTCTACACTATTGAGGCCGCAGGAATGGTACCACAGCAGAAAAGAATGATGAGGAATGTTAAAACTGGTAGAAGCAATCCTCAGAGAAGATCAGTTTGGGTTCGGGAGAAATTTATGAAGATGCAGTCGAATACCGACCCTGAAACTCATCTTTAAAGATAGGGTGAAGAAAGGGAAACCTACTTTTATAGGATCTGTTCATTTGCCGAAAGCTTTCCACACTGCTTACAGAAATACACTGAAATTCTAGAGGTAGCAAGGATAAAGTACAGACGCGAAGTATTACATGGGGCCTCTTTCTTGTGTAGAAAGCAAACTGTAGTTATCATAGTCGAAGAACGTGAAATGGAAGCAATAGCTGAGAATGGAGTGACAGACGTTCTTATCCTATCGGTGATGATATTCAGTCTGTGCATTGAGTAAACAATCAGAAACATCAAGGAGAAATTTGGAAAGAGAGTTAATGTTCAAGGAGAAGAGGGTATGTGGGCGACGTTTTAATTGTGTCAGAGGTGGCAAACGCCTTGCAAGAGTGGTTAAATGAAATGGATAGCGTATTGAAAAGAGGCTGTGAGATTAACGTCAACAAAAGTAAAAGATGGGTAGTGGAATATAGTCGCATTAAACTGCAAGTAGGCTGTTTAGGTTCTTATATTGGTAAAGCCGCCGCCACGTAGCGCTCTGTATGAAAATCACTGGCTGTGCTGTGTGCAGTCTGTGGCTAGTTTGCATTGTTGTCTGCCATTGTAGTGTTGGGCAGCTGGATGTGAACAGCGCGTAGCGTTGCGCAGTTGGAGGTGAGCCGCCAGCAGTGGTGGATGTGGGGAGAGAGATGGCGGAGTTTTGAAATTTGTTATACTGGATATTATGAACTGCTATATATATTATGACTATTAAGGTAAATATATTGTTTGTTCTCTATTAGAATCTTTCATTTGCTAACTATGCCTATCAGTAGTTAGTGCCTTCCGTAGTTTGAATCTTTTATTTAGCTGGCAGTAGTGGCTCTCGCTGTATTGCAGTAGATCGAGTAATGAAGATTTTTGTGAGGTAAGTGATTTGTGAAAGGTATAGGTTAATGTTAGTCAGGGCCATTCTTTTGTAGGGATTTTTGAAAGTCAGATTGCGTTGCGCTAAAAATATTGTGTGTCAGTTTAAGCACAGTCTTATATAATAGTTCTAAGGGGAAGTTTCAAAACCACGCGATGTTGAAGGAATTAGATTAGGAAATGAGTCACTAAAAGTAGTAGATGAATTATGCTGTGTATCTGGTGATGGCCGCAGTAGAGAGTACGTGAAATGCAGACTGGCAACAGCAATAAAGACATTTCTGAAAAGGAAAAATTTGTTAATACCGAATATAAATTTGAGGTTAGGAAGTCTTTTCTAAACATATTTGTCTGAAGCGTAGCGTTGAACAGAGGTGAATCGTGAACCACACGCACTTTAGCTAAGAAGAGAATAGAAGTTTTCAAAATGTGGTGCTATAGAAGGATGTTGAAAAGGAGATGCGTTAGGCTAATAACTGATAAAGAGTTACTAAATAGAATTGTGGAGAAAGAAATCTGTTGATGAGTTCGACCAAAAGAAGCAATTTGTGGATAAGAGATATCCCGAGCAACCACTGAATCGTCAGTTTGGTAATGGAGTGAAGTGTGGGTGATAGCAATTGTGGAGGAAGATTCAGGGATGAATACAGTAAGCAGGTTGAAATGAATGTAGACTGCGGTAGCAGAGGTGAAGAGCCTTGCACAGGATATACTGGAGTGACGAGCTGCATCATACAAATATTTGGACTGAAAACCACAGCAACACATGATTAGAATTTCCGGAACATTCGTGGGCTATCCAGAAAGTAACAGACTTTTTGAAATTAAAAATTTAACAGTTTGGAAAAAAGCAAATGTTATTATATTCATTTTAAAGGTACACTATTAATCTGTCTTTGTACGTAATGGCCATTCAGATTGAGGCACTTATACCGTGGTACAAGTTTTCAGTACCGTCTCTGTAGAAATCTGCCGCCTGCGATTGCAACCACTGGTTTATACTGGCATGCAGTTCGGCGTCAGTATCAAGCCTATGTGCAGCGAGTCATGTCTTCATTGCTGGGAAGAGGTGGTAGTCGCTCGATGCCAAATGCGAGCTGTATGGTGGATTATCAAGCACCTCCTGTCCAAGACGCCGTTGGAGCTCTCGAGTACGATTGACAGTGTGTCCACGTGCGTAGCCATCAAAAAATAAAACTTTACCGCTACGTTTTCCCCGAAGCTTGTTTTGTACCTCCCGTCTTAATTTTGTGTCTGACAGTATCTCTCCGAGAAAATTATTGAACCACGTTCAAGAAAATCAATGAGAAACACTGCTTTCTCAGTCACAAGGCTAGGCCTACCACGGTGTTCCTCATCATGAACATTGGTACGACCATTTTTTAAATCAATACTCCATTGCCTCACTCGGTCTTCATCATTATTCGTTTTCCATACAAATCACATATCATAACAACATCCTATCGTCAGTAGTAGGTTATGCGTGTGTGGTCTGGGCGCACAGTCTCACGAGGGTGACGCCACCAGCCATGGCCGTGAGAAGGGTGCAGAGAAATGTGATAATGCGATCTGTAGGGGCCAACAGAACGACTCCTGGGAGGGGGTGGGCTCTACTGGTGCTGATGGGATTATGTTCATTGGACATAAAAATAAGAGAACAGGCAGCATGGTACTGGGTCTCCAAAGGAAAGATAGACAAGATCAGGGACATCTTGGGGGTTCAGGTGGGAGACAAACTTGCTATCCAAAGAAGGGGAGAGGAGTTGTGGCAAACATCATGGGAAAACGAAGGAACTGGTAGAACGGTCTTTCAACTGCTACCTAACATCAAAGAGTGACTTGAGATGGCCTACTTCGAGCCAAGCAGAGGATTACTGCACTTTCTCACGGGACATGGGCCATACCCGACATACCTATGTCGATTTGGGAAAAGAGCTACACCAGCGCGCGACTGTGGCGCTCAAGACGGTACACCTGAGCACATCATCTATGAATGGTTGTTATATGATGATGTGGCGCATGACCTAAGAGCACAATTACCCAACAATGACACCTATGCCCTAATACGACGTGCCGATACCTTCGGCATCCTTAACATTCTGGCAAACGAGGTATCACAAAAGATCTTGACTTTCTAAGAAACCAAGATGGATAACATCAAACCCGGAATAGACTGAGATGTACCCGCCATACCGCTGAGTGCGGAACTGGCCAGTCCCTTCATGACTGGAATCCGCCGCACTACTGGACCAGGCCAGAGGGTGCATCAGCTACCAGGCAACGACAACTGCACTCTACTTAAGATACAGGACTTAGTAGTACTAGTAGTAGATTAGAATACTAACAAACACTAACAAGTAGGGACTGCAGCGACAATACAGACTTGGCCAGCCCAGTGCCAGGGGCACGCTCACATGGGTTTAGCTCAGTGAGCAGGCCTTTAATAGTAGGTTTATACATCAACTGGCACACTTGTAATCGCTGCAGAATAGATTAGCAGAAGTAGGATAGCATAACAGATTAACCTTGCTCATAGTTATGCCAGTTATAGAAAAATGAAATGTTACAATGCTGTAATATGTAGTATAATATATAGACCCACTAAGTATTAAGGTGGTGGGTTGTTTAAAAACATAGGGTCACCATTAATTTCTATTGTTTTGCTTTTTTTGCCTACAGAAACCTAATCATAGAAAGCACCTCACGCACCGCACATTTGAACACGTAACAGAGGGCAGAATAGCAGAGACGCTCATCACCACACTGGATACGTACTGATTGTAGGAATTGTATGGCACCAAGACGGCAGTTGTAGCCCAGCCCACCACCGCGACAGACAAAACGTCTGTTACCTTCTAGATAGCCCTCGTATAAGAGAAACAATTCTTCGGTTTGTGACGGTAGGCACCTCCAGGGAGAAAGCGCACGTTCAGAAAGTGATTAGGTTCGCGGTTGTCGGCGTATTAGCGATCTGTCACGCGCGGGCTGCGGCGCCAGATGCCTGTCGGCTAGGCGCCAGCAGGTGCGGCCGGAAGGGAAAGCGGGACCGCGAGACAAAGGCCGCGCCGGAAGGAAGCGTGGGCGGGGGGAGGGGGCGGGGGCGGAGGCGACGCTTTTTACGCAGCCTGTAGCCTCCTGCCTGCCTGCTGGCAATTTCGGCGCCGCGGCGCTGGCGACGCGTGGGCGGCACCGCGACGCTACATGATCCAATATCGGGGGTCCTCGCCTCGGCTCGGCTCCCTCCTACACGCCACACCTACTCTCGCCCGCAGCTCCCTACTGTGCCGCGACACTTGTTCCCTCCCGGTCACAGTCACTTGAGACGCCGACTGCTGACTTCCCTGGAGGACGACGCTGACAATCTGGGTCCGTACGGACAGAAAAATAACGCAACGAGCTCTTAGCAGCCAGTGTCTTACACCTATTGTCCCCCAACGTAGCCGGGTAGGCACTATTGGAGGACAGTGTGAAACATTGAAGCATCACATCATGGAAGGCGGAGTTGCCAGTATATATATATATATATATATATATATATATATATATATATATATATATATATATATATATATATATATAAAAGGTTCAAATGGCTCTGAGCACTATGGGACTTAACATTTGAGGTCATCAGTCCCCTAGAACTAAGAGCTACTTAAACATAACGAACCTAAGGTCATCAATACATCCATGCCCGAGGCAGGATTCGAACCTGCGACCGTAGTGGTAGCGCGGTTCCAGACTGAAGCGAATAGAACCGCTTGACCACACCGACCGGCTAAACATACATCACACTAACTTTCGTTATGCTGTTAGTATGCCAGCCTTTACGTTAGCCTCCCAGATATGAAATATTTGTGCAAGCAAACATACACTGACACTATCGTTACACCAGAAGAAAGAAATTCCTTTGGGCACGATACACAAGTTGAAACGTCCCCTTTGGAAAATTACACTACTGGCCATTAAAACTGCTACACCACGAAGATGACGTGCTACAGACCGAAATTTAACCGACAAGAAAAAGATGCTGTGATATGCAAATGATTAGCTTTTCACGGCATTCACACAAGGTTGGCGCCTGTGGCGACACCTACAATGTGCTGACATGAGGAAAGTTTCCAACCGATTTCTCATACACGAACAGCAGTTGACCGGCGTTGCCTGGTCAGACGTTGTTGTGATGCCTCGTGTAAGGAGAAGAAATGTGTACCATCACGATTCCGACTTTGATAAAGATCGGATTGTAGCCTATCGCGATTGCGGTTTTTCGTATCGCGACATTGCTGTTCGCGTTGGTCGAGATCCAATGACTGTAAACAGAACATGGAATCGATGGGTTCAGGAGGGTAATACGGAACGCCTTGCTGGATCCCAGCGGCCTCGTATGACTAGCAGTCGAGATGACAGGCATCTTATCCGCATGGCTGTAGCGGATCGTGCAGCCACGTCTCGATCCCTGAGTCAACAGATGGGGACGTTTGCAAGACAACAACCATCTGCACGAACAGTTCGACGACATTTGCAGCAGCATGGACTATTAGCTCGGAGACCATGGCTGCGGTTACTCTTGACGCTGCATCACAGAGAGGAGCGCCTGCGATGGTGTACTCAACGACGAACCTGGGTGCACGAATGGCAAAACGTCATTTTTTCGGATGAATCCAGGTTCTGTTTACAGCATCATGATGGTCGCATCCGTGTTTGGCGACATCGCGGTGAACGCACATTTTTAAGCGTGTATTCGTCATCGCCATACTGGCGTATCACCCGCCGTTATGTTATGCGATGCCATTGGTTACACTTCTTGTTCGCCACTTCTTGTTCGCATTGACGACACTTTGAACAGTGGTCGTTACATTTCAGATGTGTTACGACCCGTGGCTCTACCCTTCATTCGATCCCTGCGAAATCCCACATTTCGCCAGGATAATGCACGACCGCATGTTGCAGGTCCTGTACGGGCCTTTCTGGATACAGAAAATGTTCGACTGCTGCCCTGGCCAGCACATTCTCCAGATCTCTCACCAATTGAAAACGTCTGGTCAATGGTGGCCGAGCAACTGGCTCGTCACAATACGCCAGTCATTACTCTTGATGAACTGTGGTATCGTGTTGAAGTTGTATGGGCAGCTGTACCTGTACACGCCATCCAAGCTCTGTTTGACTCAATGCCAAGGCCAATCAAGGCCGTTATTACGACCAGAGGTGATTGTTCTGGGTACTGATTTCTCAGGATCTATGCACCCTAATTGCGTGAAAATGTAATCATATGTCAGTTCTAGTGTAATATATTTGACCAATGAATACCCGTTTATCATCTGCATTTCTTCTTGGTGTAGCAATTTTAATCGCCAGTAGTGTATAAATTACTGTGCTGGTAAACCTCTCATGTTATTTGATTTTCAAACAGCTGAGCAAAACTGAACGTGCTCAGACATTTCTCTCTTTACTTATTCTGATCATCAGTAAACTGACACAATATTTTTAGCGCAACGCAATCTGACTTTCAATAATCCCTACAAAAGAATGGCCCTGACTAACAATAACCTATACCTTTCATGAACCTTTCTGCTGGCGGCTCACCTCCAGCTGCACAACGCTACGCGCTGTTCACATCCAACTGTCCAACACTACAACAGCAAATATTCCAGCAATGAAAATCAGCCGCAGACTGCACACAGCACAGTCAGTGATTTTCATACAGAGCGCTACGTGGCGTTACCAACATAAAAACCTAAACAGCCTACTGACAAAGTGCTTTACATCGTTCGTTCAAGAAGTTCCGAGACTGATTTTATTCCTGGCTTGTAAGAGACTCCAGCGCAGTAGCTACGGTGGCAGCTTGAACTAGCGACTGTAAATAACAGATGTGCTTTCGACCAGTCAGTTATGAGCAGACAGTGTTAAGTAGTGGGCGTTGGGCCATACTGTGTCAAACCAACTTCTCCATATTAAGTGCCCGAGACTTTCACCACAATGTTTTGCAGAACAGAAAATAGTGTGCAAAGTTCGTCCCACCCATTTTGACTCCTGAATTATAAAAAAAAGATATAGAGAGATAGAAAGAAAAACGCGTGGACGCCTCTCACGACTCACTGAAAGCTGAATACGGACAGTTCTTCCCTGGAAAAGTCATCGAGTTGAACACCATTCCAAAGAAGGATTTTCGGAGTTTCACATGGTTCTATGAACGTTCAAGGGGAGAAAATACGTGGAAAACCTGAAGCATTAAAACCGCCATGTGAACTGTTCTCCATTTTTTATTAATCTGCATCTACATCTACGTGATTACTCTGCTATTCACAATAAAGTGCCTGGCAGAGAGTTCAATGAACCACCTTCAAGCTGTCTCTCTACCGTTCCACTCTCGAACAGCACGCGGGAAAAACGAGCACTTAAATTTTTCTGTGCGAGCCCTGATTTCTCTTATTTTATTGTGATGATCATTTCTCCCTATGTAGGTGGGTGCCAACAGAATGTTTTCGCAATCGGAGGAGAAAACTGGTGACTGAAATTTCATGAGAAGATCCCGTCGCAACGAAAAACACCTTTCTTTTAATGATTGCCACTCCAATTCACGTATTGTCTGTGACACCATCTCCCCTATTTCGCGATAATACAAAACGAGCTGCCCTGCTTTGTACTTTTCCGATGTCATCCGTTAGTCCCACCTGATGCGGATCCCACACCGCACAGCAATACTCCAGAATAGTGCGGACAAGCGTGGTGTAAGCAGTCTCTTTAGTAGACCTGTTGCACCTTCTGAGTGTTCTGCCAAAGAATCGCAGTCTTCTGTTTGATCTACCCACAATATTATCTATGTGATCGTTCCAGTTTAGGTTATTTGTAATTGTAATCCCGAAGTATATGGTTGAATCTACAGCCGTCAGATTTGTGTGACTTATCGCGTAATCGAAATTTAGCTGATTTCTTTTAGTACTCATGTGAATAACTTCACACTTTTCCTTATTCAGGGTCAATTGACACTTTTCGCACCATACAGAAATCTTATGTAAATGATTTTTCAAGTCGTTTTGATCATCTGATGGCTTTAAAAGACGGTAAATGACAGCATCATCTGCAAACAATCTAAGACGGCTAATCTGATTGTTTCCTATGTCGTTAATATAGCTCAGGACTAATAGTCTCGAAAATTTTCGGACGTATGGGGTACGTTTTCTTTGGTGAACTTGGTCAGGAAATATGACATAAATCGCCGGTTCCCCCGAACCAGAGTGTGAGCGGATGCCTACCTGACGATCGCGGGAACGCGAAGTGGAGGAGACCTACTTTCGACAGGTTCCACCGCAAGCTCTGGGTAACGAAAATTTTCATTATTCTTGTATCTGCTTCGGAAGGCCTTCAGGATACCGCTTATTTAACAAGTGTGAGTGAATGCCTAAGTTTTTTTAGTGTCTATTTTTACTTTTAGTTTTTTTACTGTACCAGATTATTGTCACAACAGATTTGTCATTAACTATTTTATAGCAAGAACGTAGCGCTATGTTTCGTAACTATTTTACCTTTTGCGGGTCCAGTAGCTTCTGTGACCATACCTACTGTTTGTGTTCATTATGTCAAGATTAAAGCCACACTCTCGCTTTATTATTAAAGCTAAATTTCGATTAATAGGTTTTATTCGGTGGTGCGCTTTAATCTTACCGGATGTAACAGCCAGTTGGTAAAATCGACACATGTTCTTCCTTCTTGCTTCCCGTTTCTTTCTCTGTAGCCTCTTGTGTTTCTTCTCAGTGTGTTTTACATTTTATTGAATAATAGCGATTAATGTATGAATTCGTAAGGTTTGCTCTTTTGGTAAGACGGTGTCGCGCATTGTGTTCCTTTAGAACTTGGTCACGTGCATGGTTATGTTGTTGGCGATTGGAGCTCTGGATCTTTTAGCTAGTTTTATCTCAATACAGGGATATTCGAAAGTGTTGTTTCTGACTTTACACGCCGTCTGTATACTCCTCCGTGGTCTCAATCTTGTCTTTCTGTAACAATAAAAAATAAAAATATGGTCACAAATTGACATTCATACCGGTATCGTAGCAAAACACAAAATTATAAACTTTGGCTTGCCGATACCAAGGCATAAGGTATTTGAGAATTCCATTCCATGTACTCAGTTGGATATTGATGATGATGTTTGGTTTGTGGGGCGCTCAACTGCGTGGTTATCAGCGCCCGTACAATTTCCCAACCTTTGCCCAGTCCAATTTCGCCACTTTCCTGGATGATGATGAAATGATGAGGACAACACAAACACCCAGTCATCTCGAGGCAGGTGAAAATCCCTGACCCCGCCGGGAATCGAACCCGGGACCCCGCGCTCGGGAAGCGAGAACGCTACCGCGAGACCACGAGCGGCGGACCAGTTGGATATTGACTATGGCTCAGAGACAATTACGTGAACAATATACATAGATGTCAGCATCCGAGAGAGGACGTGTTATTCTACTCAAAATGGTTCGAGTATCGAGTATCGCTTACCACTGTTATTTTTCTTTTTCTTTTAAAGACCTGATTTCAGTTCTCCTACGCTACTGATTGCCTTAATGCGCGTAGTTTTTTTTTCTTCCTTTTTTTTCAGGAAGTAGAGCGGTCAGCTACAGGCTGACGGAGACACGGTGGGTGTGGGTGGAAACCCGAAACAATCTTATTCGTAGAATTGTGCCCTTCTATGGAGAAGGACACGCACGTAGGTCTAACCTCTCATACCAAGCACGCCCCAACTGGAAGAAGACTCCAAGAAGACACTACGCAAATAATTATCGAAATATTGACGGTAGGGCGGGTGGTGTCGGAGACGAGTAAATCGTTCCAATAGGAAGGTGCAAAAATCGAGAAAGTGCTTTTCACCAACCCCGCGACAGGTACAATATTGTCAAACGCTTGTCTCTGCACGCATATTAATACCTGGATAAAACGACGTATCCGGGAAGAGAAGGAAGGTCGGAGTCGTTGTCGCTGGGGTCGCTGACAACTTAGGCTATCCGAGAACGCTCACCATACCGACCCAAACTTCCGTATGTCACACTCCTGTCTGTTTCTTCTCATAGATCATTAATTCACAGAAAGTTAAGAAATAGATGTGTGTGGCATATGGATGTTTGGGCTTGTCTGGAGAGAGTGCTTGGGTAGCCTAAGTGGTAAGGCAACTGTTAGCCTTCAGTGGAAAATGGTGTTTCGGGTATTGCTCTGGCAAAAATTTTCTTATGACGCTTTAGGTTGTACATCTGTACCAATTACGGTTAAGGTGAGTTTCAGGAATAAATTTCAGTGTTTGAGACTGTAGGATGTCATCAAGTATAAACAAGAAAAATTCACTCTCTGCCTCGCACATTGTACAGAGGGGTCCAAAATATGTATCCACTGTTTAAAAGTCCATAACTGGCAAACTAATTGACGGAGTTGTCTCGTCTTTGGTAGTGTAACAGTTTGTAGTTTGCCACACAAGCGTTGTATTGCGTTTTTTCTTTCTATCTTTCTTTTTTTTTTTGTCAGATGACAGTCGCCAGATAGTTAGTGTTTTGTTCTTAGTTGCACCTAGTTACTCGAGTAAACATGGCTGGCGCAAGGCTTACATTCGATGAAAGGAAGTCAGTTTTGAAGTGGTATTTTAAGTATGAAAACATTAATGAGGTTCAACGGCAATGGCGAAAAGAGTATCAAACACAGCCACCGACACGTTTAACGATTCGTCGCATTCGAGACAAATTCGAAGCCGAAGACTGTGTTAAAGATGTACACAAACAACGATCTGGACGACCTGTAACAGTAACAAGTCGAGGTAACTCCCGTCGTGTGTTACAACAATTCACTCGCTCACTACAGAAGTCTGTGAGACAGTGCGCCCGTGATACTGGAGTGAGTCGCTCAAGTGTTCGGCGAATTTTGAAGACAGCAAAGTGGAAGTGCTACATCCCACGATTGCTACACGCAATGAATGAGGACGCCCCAGATCGTAGAATGGAGTACTGCGAGTGGTTTACGAACATGGTGCGCAACGATGAAGAGTTTGCAGATGATTGTGTGGTCTGATGAGGCACAGTTAAAACTCAGTGGTACACTAAATCGCCACAATTGCATCTACTGGGCCGCCGAAAATCCAAATGTCCATGTAGACAAAGCCGTGAATTTCCCAGGAGTAAATGTGTGGTGTGGGTTGTCTTACCGGGGTTTGATTGGGCCATTCTTCTTTGACGGCACAGTTACCGGTGACGTGTACCTTCAGAAGCTTCAGACATCCAATTTACCTGCCATCCGAGACTTGCATGGAGACGGAAGAGTGTTAGGGCGTATTTCGACGAAAATCTACCAGGAAGATGGATAGGCCGTAGAGGTGCTGTGGAGTATCCACGACGTTCCCCAGACCTAACTCCTCTGGACTTTTAACTGTGGGGAACACTAAAGGACGTCTTTTATCGACAAAAGCTACGCACATTGGATGAACTTCGAGAATCCATCGTACATTCATGTGCAAATATCCAACTCAACACGTTGCAATCAGTAGTTCGCGTAGTAGTTCGGTGGCATCGTTTGTGTGTGGATGTTAATGGTGACCATTTCGAACACCTACAGTGATATCTTTGAGTCGGACTTTGAGCTACACTTTCACCCAAAATGAGACAACTCCGTCAATTATTTTGCAAGTTATGGACTTTTAAACAGTGGATACATTTTTTTTGGACCCCTCTGTAGTCGTTTACAAATGTAGGTAGGATAGTACTGCAGCTCTTCACTTCGTTATTCAACCACTTTGCGGTATTGGACGGCGCGGGGCGCCAGCCAGTGTTCCGGGTTAAGTTCCTCCGCGGGCCACGGTGGCGCGCTGCGGCAAGTGAACTGGCTGCCGGCAGAGGCGGCCGGGCTTCTGGGAGGCCGTGGCGGGGCAGAGGGTGCCGGCCACGGCGGCCGTTGATGGATGGTGCGGGATTAGACGCCGGGTCTTCCCATCAGCAGACGGACGCCTCAAAAGCGGGAATCCATCACGGCGCGGCGCGCGGATCACGGCGTGACGGCGCATGATGTATCACCTCTGTACCGGCGCAATTTACATAGGGGTGCCCGGGCCGGGGGCAGCGCGGCGACATCATTAGCGCGTCATTACCGCCCCCTCCCCCCTACACCACAATTTATGATTTATTTTCCCTTCTTTTAGCTAATCGCCGTGGGAAACGCGACACGTCTTATCGTAATGAGAGCTACCTACCGGCCTAGCTGCAACAAACGTATGATGGAGCGAGGATGCCCTGACAAGCGTGTCGCACACTGCCCTCGTTTCAGTTCACAGCTGTGGTACTTTTATTTTCCGTAAGTCATCAGTCTTCTGACTATTTTGTTGCAACCCACCACGAATTTCTCTCACAGAATGCGAAAGGTTGTGCTGAATAATTTAGAGAGTACCGGAAATGCAAAAAATTTTAGTGACCGGGATAATATCACAAAGGGTGTCCCACAAGGTCTAATTTTAGGTCCACTGCTATTTATTATATGTATGAATGATCTTCCATTTAACATTCAAAAAGCAAAATTGGTACTTTTTGCGGATCATACTAGTGTTATAATAAATCCCATTAGAGCGAAAGCAGTAGAAGAGTTGGTAAACGATATTTTCCAAAGAATTAGTAAGTGGTTCTCTGAAAATGGACTCTCGCTAAATTTGGAGAAGCGCACTACATTCAGTTTTGTACGATAGGTAGAGTCATGGTAAAACTGATGTAGCACATGAGCAAAAGTTAGTATGTACCGTAGAATGCTCCAAATGTTTGAGTGTACATACTGATGAAAACTTGAACTGGAAGAAGCATATTACGGAGCTTATCAAACAATTAAGTTCAGCTGCTTTTGCGCTTCGTATGATTGCTAATCTCGGAAACATACGTATCAGCCCCTGACATATTTTGCACATTTCCATTCAGTAATGTCGTACGGAATAATTTTCTGGGGTAATTCCTCTCTTAGAAAGAAATTAATGACTGCACAAAAGCGAGCAGTAAGAATAATGTGTGGTGTTCACCCACGGACATTTTGTAGTTACGTTTTCAAGGGACTCGGCATTTTAACTGCGCCGTCACAATGCATATATTCTTCACAATTTCAGGAGAACAGTGACGTACATACCTACAACACTAGAGGGAAGTATGATCTTTTTTACCCATTGTTAAAGTTGTTAGTGGTTCAGGGAGAAGTTCAATATGCAGCAACAAGATTTTTTAATCGTTTGCCCGTTAACGTAAAATGCCTGACAGGCAGCGAAGCATTTTTTATATCCAATTTATAATCATTTCTCCTATACAACTGCTTCTACTCCATTCCACTGGAAACTTGTTTTTAAGTGTAGTTGCATGAAGAGGAGTAAAATAATAGCGTTCTCATTAACGTTAACACTTATCATGTACAAATATCCTGTAAACCGACTCTTTACACTCATTTCGATAAAAGAATAGAAGAAATGATGTGTGGGACATGTAGCTAACTGAATAACTGTGCCCATCTCTTCATCTCAGAATAGCACTAACACCCGACGTCCTCAGTTGTTTGTTGGAGATATTCCAATCTCTGTCTTCCCTTAGGCACTTTAACCTTTGCAGCTTTCTGAAGTTCCTCGGAAATTATTCCTTGGTGTGTTAATGCATGTCCTATCAGCCTGTGCCTTCTTCTTTTCATTGTTTTCCAGATGAAAAATGGAAATTGAATTATCTGTAGGTGTCGGATCTCACGTTATTCAGGAGTATCAAAAAACAATGTGTATTTTAGGACATAACATATTTTTATCCAGAAAACCAAGACGATTTTCTTATACCCTAGAATTATGCTGCCCACATTATCACGGCAAAAAATAATGAGATAAATGAAAAAATATTTTATTAAGAACGTTCTAAGTGCCAAACCAGGAAACTAACTGTTCTAACTGCCAATAAAATAGTTTTTGTTTCAAGTAGCGTTCCATTAATACAGAGGCACTATGTTTTGTTTGCGATAATAAAAGTACAGAAACACTTCAGTAATATTTTGACTAGTAGAACCGTAGGCGACAAAAAAAATTTTACATTTCCTCTAAAGTTTTTACAAGAGGACAACATTATTAAATTCAAGAAAAAATCTCACTATTGACTGCTGTGTCTTACAAAACTTCATTCGTTGGGTCAGATGCTGTAAAGTTTACTATAGAACTACCTGGGCTGTTGAGGAAGAAATGGAAACATCGTAAGAGGTCTTTCTGCTTTTCAACTGATAAACGTGGCTGGTTGTTCAGATGAAGTATGGCACAGCATAGATGTGCCACGGTATTTTCTCTTCCGAATACGTTGACATTCTGTTTCGGAATCAGATATTTTATACATGGTGGTCAGAAACAGTTTGGAAAGCTTGTAATGGAATTGCAGGGAAGGTTGTGCTGCGAAATAATCGTTAGGAAAAAAATTCGATACGTTGCGCCGTTTTCGATTTGATTGCCATTTAGCTTAGCCAATCAGGCTGATGCACTTGCTTACCCTAAAATGCGGTAATCCGCCGACATCTGTACCTCCATGAGTTTCCTCTCGTTCAATTACTCATTACCAGTTAAAGTGATAAATTTAAGCAGGCCGGAGTGGCCGACCGGTTCTAGGCGCTACAGTCTGGAACCGCGCGACCGCTACGGTCGCAGCTTCGAATCCTGCCCCGGGCATGGATGTGTGTGATGTCCTTAGGTTAGTTAGGTTTAAGTAGTTCTAAGTTCTAAGGGACTGATTACCTCAGAAGTTAAGTCCCATAATGCTCAGAGCAATTTTTTTGATAAATTTAAGCTAGATTAGCATAAGCTAAGTTTGTTCATTTTGAGGAAACCAAACGGAGAACATATTTGGCGACACTGTCTCTGCCAGGCTGTTTGGATTTGTGAGCGCAGCGGCCTAATTAGCTAACTTCAGTGCCAATTAACTTGGAAACGGCGCAATGTATCGAATTATTTTCTTAATAATTTTTTCTCAGGACGACCTACCCTGCAACAACCTTACACGCTTTTCAGTCTGTTTCTGACTACCCTGTAAAGCTGTTTGCTATGGATGAGTATGAGACAGTTTGATCAGACTCCATTTCGAGACCTTGCAAGTCTGCATTGACGCAATGGTTCAGAAGCATCTTCAAAATCAAGCTCGTCAGTTGTATGCATTGTAATTACATAGAACTGCTTCATAGCTTTAGCTGGCTCTACTTCTGTAGATCTTGCGGACCAAAGGCCTTGCTTACCTTTCTTCGTTTCTCTACAATTGCAAAATTCTCTATCGCAGCTGAAAAAGCAGTGCCCATTCACTAAAGACTTGCGTCCTATCTCTTCAACTTATTCCAGGCTACGTGGAGGAGACTTTGAAGCATGGCACTTGGAACCCCACTGCCAAACATTGCTGGACACGTAAACCATGTGCCATCTAGTAAGCAATGCTTGAAATATTTTCTCTGTGATTTGACACTTGGAACAATTCTAGAGACATGCAACAGAGATGATGATGGCATTGAAACAGAGGATGACAAGCGTAAAGCTGAAATACTAAACACCTTTTTCCAAAGCTGTTTCACAGAGGAAGACCGCACTGCAGTTCCTTCTCTAAATCCTCGCACAAACGAAAAAATGGCTGACATCGAAATAAGTGTCCAAGGAATAGAAAAGCAACTGGAATCACTCAACAGAGGAAAGTCCACTGGACCTGACGGGATACCAATTCGATTCTACACAGAATACGCGAAAGAACTTGCCTCCCTTCTAACAGCCGTGTACCGCAAGTCTCTAGAGGAACGGAAGGTTCCAAATGATTGGAAAAGAGCACAGGTAGTCCCAGTCTTCAAGAAGGGTCGTCGAGCAGATGCGCAAAACTATAGACCTATATCTCTGACGTCGATCTGTTGTAGAATTTTAGAACATGTTTTTTGCTCGAATATCATGTCGTTTTTGGAAACTCAGAATCTACTATGTAGGAATCAACATGGATTCCGGAAACAGCGATCGTGTGAGACCCAACTGGCTTTATTTGTTCATGTGACCCAGAAAATATTAGATACAGGCTCCCAGGTAGATGCTATTTTCCTTGACTTCCGGAAGGCGTTCGATACAGTTCCGCACTGTCGCCTGATAAACAAAGTAAGAGCCTACGGAATATCAGACCAGCTGTGTGGCTGGATTGAAGAGTTTTTAGCAAACAGAACACAGCATATTGTTATCAACGGAGAGACGTCTACAGACGTTAAAGTAACCTCTGGCGAGCCACAGGGGAGTGTTATGGGACCATTGCTTTTCACAATATATATAAATGACCTAGTAGATAGTGTCTGAAGTTCCATGCGGCTTTTCGCGGATGATGCTGTAGTATACAGAGAAGTTGCAGCATTAGAAATTTGTAGCGAAATGCAGGAAGATCTGCAGCGGATAAGCACTTGGTGCAGGGAGTGGCAACTGACCCTTAACATAGACAAATGTAATGTACTGCGAATACATAGAAAGAAGGATCCTTTATTGTATGATTATATGATAGCGGAACAAACACTGGTAGCAGTTACTTCTGTAAAATATCTGGGAGTATGCGTGCGGAACGATTTGAAGTGGAATGATCATATAAAATTAATTGTTAGTAAGGCGGGTACCAGGTTGAGATTCATTGGGAGAGTCCTTAGAAAATGTAGTCCATCAACAAAGGAGGTGGCTTACAAAACACTTGT
The DNA here is from genome assembly GCF_023864275.1 of Schistocerca cancellata. Classification (NCBI taxonomy): domain Eukaryota; kingdom Metazoa; phylum Arthropoda; class Insecta; order Orthoptera; family Acrididae; genus Schistocerca; species Schistocerca cancellata. Next base: position 916,674,088 of record NC_064627.1, on the reverse strand, counting down.
TCGACCTATACTTGAGTATTGCTCATCAGTGTGGGATCCGTACCAGATCGGGTTGACGGAGGAGATAGAGAAGATTCAAAGAAGAGCGGCGCGTTTCGTCACAGGGTTATTTGGTAACCGTGATAGCGTTACGGAAATGTTTAACAAACTCAAGTGGCAGACTCTGCAAGAGAGGCGCTCTGCATCGCGGTGTAGCTTGCTCGCCAGGTTTCGAGAGGGTTCGTTTCTGGATGAGGTATCGAATATATTGCTTCCCCCTACTTATACCTCCCGAGGAGATCACGAATGTAAAATTAGAGAGATTAGAACGCGCACAGAGGCATTCAGACAGTCGTTCTTCCCGCGAACCATACGCGACTGGAACAGGAAAGGGAGGTAATGACAGTGGCACGTAAAGTGCCCTCCGCCACACACCGTTGGGTGGCTTGCGAAGTATAAATGTAGATGTAGATGTAGTACCGACAACACAATTTTACGAAAAAATGGACCATAGAACATTTTCTATTTCAACTCTTCATTCGTTCCTCTCCTCACCGTATCTGCAGAGCACCTTCACATTTTCAATCTTATCAGTCTACCGAATTTTCAAAACCCTTTTACAGCGCAACATCTCAGATGCTTCGATTTTCGTTTTTTCCGGTTTTCCTTCAGGCCGTGACCCAGTTCCATACAGTATTGTACTCCAAACGAACATCCTTGTGGGATTCCTACATGTGATATTAGTGCACTTCGTTTTGGCTATGAATGCCTTCTCTGCATGCATTAATCTGCTTTTTATATCCTCCTTGGCTCGGCCACCATGTGTTATGTTGATTCCGAATTCGCAAAATTCCGTCACTTATTCCACTTTGTGGTGCCGAGTTTTGATGTTAAGTTTATTGCTAGTATCACTTCTGCTACTCGTTATGAATTTCGTTTTTCTTTTACTTACTCTCAGTCGTTAGTGTGTTCTAATAGACTGTTCTTTCCAATTATCAGGTCATGCAATTCTTCCTCACTTTAAATGAGGGTACGAATGTTATCATCGAATCTCATGATCAATATACTTTCGCCTTGAGTTCTAATTCTTCTTTCGAAACTCTTTTTATTTCCTTCTTTGCATTTAGCGTGTACGGACTGAAAAGTACGGACGAAACACTACATTCCTATCTTATGCTCCTTCTAATCTCATAGTACTGAGTAATAAATGTGTCTGTAATGAATGGGTCTCTCGTTGATCATAGCACGTTCTGTCTTAGGACAACGTAAATACGATACAACAGAGCCATCTCATAATAAGTAAAGTAAACAAAACCGCATTCGTGACTTCCAAGTAATCAGGCTCGTCCTCCTTGTTTCCTTGCAGAAAATAAAGACTGTACATGCAAATTAACAGTACGTGTAACCTTGTAAGCATGTCAGTTGTAAATAAGCTGGAAAACAGTAGTGGTAGACAGAGCGGTAGACAAGTTTACTTCCGCATGTCCTTAAGATGGCTTCTCCGATCCCAAGTGTGCTATGTCAAATTGTTCAGTGGAACATTCTCTATGTCCCGTTACATTTTTGCACGCTCTTCCGGAAGCACCCTGTATACCATGACACGTGTAATAGCGTTGCAAATGTGATCCAAAGATTAATAAAACTATTACTTCTTCTTCTTCTACTATCTATACTAGCCTGCTGTTACTACATTTGTCAACTGACGATGAATTCGAAGTCTAATCTGGATAAGTGCGAAGACTTTACACGTTGCAGCAGCATCAATTGGGAGCTCCATTGCAAACGGCCATCGAGCCAACACTGCTATACGAGGTGCATTCAAGTTCTAAGACCTCCGATTTTTTTTCTCCGGACTGGAAAGAGATAGAAACATGTGCATTGTTTTAAAATGAGGCCGCGTTCATCGCCAATACGTCCCAGAGATGGCAGCACCGTACGGCAGATGGAATTTTACCGCCAGCGGCGAGAATGAGAACTGTTTTAAATACTTAAAATGGTGACGTTTTCCTTACTTGAACAGCGTGCAATCATTCGTTTTCTGAATTTGCGTGGTGTGAAACCAATTGAAATTCATCGACAGTTGAAGGAGACATGTGGTGATGGAGTTATGGATGTGTCGAAAGTGCGTCCGTGGGTGCGAACAGTTTAATGAAGGCAGAATATCGTGTGACAACAAACCGAAACAACCTCGAGCTCGCACAAGCTGGTCTGACGACATGATCGAGAAAGTGGAGAGAATTGTTTTGGGGGATCGCCGAATGACTGTTGAACAGATCGCCTCCAGAGTTGGCATTTCTGTGGGTTCTGTGCACACAATCCTGCATGAAGACCTGAAAATGCGAAAAGTGTCATCCAGGTGGGTGCCACGAATGCTGACGGACGACCACATGGCTGCCCGTGTGGCATGTTGCCAAGCAATGTTGACGCGCAACGACAGCATGAATGGGACTTTCTTTTCGTCGGTTGTGACAATGGATGAGACGTGGATGCCATTTTTCAATCCAGAAACAAAGCGCCAGTCAGCTCAATGGAAGCACACAGATTCACCGCCACCAAAAAAATTTTTCGGGTAACCTCCAGTGCTGAAAAAATGATGGTGTCCATGTTCTGGGACAGCGAGGGCGCAATCCTTACCCACTGCGTTCCAAAGGGCACTACGGTAACAGGTGCATCCGACGAAAATGTTTTGAAGAACAAATTCCTTCCTGCACTGCAACAAAAACGTCCGGGAAGGGCTGCGCGTGTGCTGTTTCACCAAGACAACGCACCCGCACATCGAGCTAACGTTACGCTACAGTTTCTTCGTGATAACAACTTTGAAGGGATTCCTCATGCTCCCTACTCACCTGACCTGGCTCCTAGTGACTTTTGGCTTTTTCCAACAATGAAAGACACTCTCCGTGGCCGCACATTCACCAGCCGTGCTGCTATTGCCTCAGCGATTTTCCAGTGGTCAAAACAGACTCCTAAAGAAGCCTTCGCCGCTGCCATGGAATCATGGCGTCAGCGTTGTGAAAAATGTGTACGTCTGCAGGGCGATTACGTCGAGAAGTAACGCCAGTTTCATCGATTTCGGGTGAGTAGTTAATTAGAAAAAAAATCGGAGGCCTTAGAACTTGAATGCACCTCGTATAAATAGACTGGGGGAGGGGTCCCTGATGACTGAACTATGGCTTGCCTGGGAGTCAGTTTGACTTCTACCTACCTGTCGGTAACAAATGTAATTGTGTCACTAATAACCAGGAACGATTACATTACTGGAAAGAGTAACACAATCTCACAACAAATTTTTGCTTGAAAGTGTCATAAATGCAGAATTTGCAACAGTGAACTATAAAGATTAGCAGGTAATAGCGAATGTAATGTTGGTTTTTTTTAAAAAATGTAGAAGCTGCGAACGCATATTACAGGAAATTAACCTTATGGAATTTTGTTGCTCAAGACAGTTCATATCGAACTTGTGCATGATTTCCTGCCATATATCCCCACCCACTCCAATCCTTTCCTTTCTTCTTACACTTCTTCTTCTAGTTCCTGTTCATACATCACCTCGCTCTTTCCCTTTTCTTCTGACATTCCTTAATATTTTCACTTATCACAAAAATACTGCCGGCCGGAGTGGCCGAGCGGTTCTAGGCGCTACAGTCTGGAACCGCGCGACCGCTACGGTCGCAGGTTCGAATCCTGCCTCGGGCATGGATGTGTGTGATGTCCTTAGGTTAGATAGGTTTAAGTAGTTCTAAATCTAGGGGACTGATGACCTCAGAAGTTAAGTCCCATAGTGCTCAGAGCCATTTGAACCGTTTTTTGAACAAAAATACTGCCCCACGGAAACGGTGCCCAGAGCTCTTATTCAAGCTGCCACACCCTTCTTACGCCACTGCCCTTATGTTAAAGACATAGTGAAATTGTTCGGCACTTCTTACACAGAGCAAGTTCTCGCCGTAAGGTATGTAGGAATGCAGGACGCAATTTCGCTGCAGCGGTATATGACTTACGGTTTATTATCAGCTCTCGAAAACTGAGACCGGGCTCTCGACTTCACGGTGGGGAACGCACACTGGAGCCCGTGACCTGGCGATTTACGGTGCAAAGTCCGGGCAGCTTGGCTGCGATCCGAATACTAAAATAGGGACACGGCGATTCGGCGAGGACACGGAGCTGCCCGGAGGGCGCAGGGCGCACGTTTTAAAGCCCCTCTTTATTTCAGGCGACCCTGCGCGTTAATATAAATGTTAAACACGCGGCGTGCAGGGCCGCCCGCCAAGGGATTTGGCGGTCGGCCACGGCGGGCCATTACGGCGCTCGCCGCCGGCCGGACACCGCGATTTAAATTGCAAAGTAGCGCCGGCAGCGGCCATTAGGCTCCCCTTTCCTCTTTCCTCTCCTGCGCGTTCGCCGAAGTCGCCAACTTGCAGCGCAATAACGCCGGCGACACCCGTGTCTGCCATGTGTCGGCCACCACGTGCGCTGCTGCCGCGACCGGGGATTGCCACCCAGCTCTCCTACCCCGCAGCTCGGTCCGCAGCTGGCTTACCGCGGGAACTAGTTCATTGGTTATATGATAACGCCGTAGAGCACCGTCTACGGGCTACTTATATTCATCACCAAGCATATACTGAGGAGACAAAAATCACGGGATATACGGACGGAGGTAGTGTGGCGTTCACAGTATACAGGGTGTTACAAAAAGGTACGGCCAAACTCTCAGGAAACATTCCTCACACACAAAGAAAGAAAATATGTTATGTGGACATGTGTCCGGAAACGCTTACTTTCCATGTTAGAGCTCATTTTATTACTTCTCTTCAAATCACATTAATCATGGAATGGAAACACACAGCAACAGAACGTACCAGCGTGACTTCAAACACTTTGTTACAGGAAATGTTCAAAATGTCCATTAGCGAGGATACATGCATCCACCCTCCGTCTCATGGAATACCTGATGCGCTGATGCAGCCCTGGAGAATGGCGTATTGTATCACAGTCGTCCACAATACGAGCACGAAGAGTCTCTACATTTGGTACCGGAGTTGCGTAGACAAGAGCTTTCAAATGCCCCGATAAATGAAAGTCAAGAGGGTCGAGGTCAGGAGAGCGTGGAGGCCATGGAATTGATCCGCCTCTACCAATGAATCGGTCACCGAATCTATTGTTGAAAAGCGTACGAACACTTCGACTGAAATGTGCAGGAGCTCCACCGTGCATGAACCACATGTTGTGTCGTACTTGTAAAGGCACAAGCTCTAGCAGCACAGGTAGAGTATCCTGTATGAAATCATGATAACGTGTTCCATTGAGCCCAATCAAGACACCACCAACAATGCCTACCCAATCGTTCACAGAAAATCTGTGTTGATGACGTGATTGCACAATTGCGTGCGGATTCTCGTCAGCCCACACATGTTGACTGTGAAAATTTTCAATTTGATCACGTTGGAATGAAGCCTCATCCGTAAGGAGAATATTTGCACTGAAATGAGGATTGACACATTGTTGGATGAACCATTCGCAGAAATGTACCCGTGGAGGCCAATCACCTGCTGACAGTTCCTGCACACGCTGGACTTGGTACGGAAACAACTGGTTCTCCCGTAGCACTCTCCATAGAGCGACGTGGTCAACGTTACCTTGTACAGCAGCAACTTCTCTGACGCTGACATTAGGGTTATCGTCAACTGCACGAAGAATTGCCTCGTCCATTGCAGGTGTTTTCGTCGTGTTCCGTGCTCCCTAAGGCGGCGATCAGTTGCTTCGACCGTCTTCCTGTCGGGACACCTTCGTTCTGGAAATCCGTCTCGATACAAACGTACCGCGCCACGCCTATTGCCCCGTGCTAATCCATACGTCAAATGGGCATCTGCCAACTCCGCATTTGTAAACATTGCACTGACTGCAAAACCACGTTCGTTAAGAACACTAACCTGTTGATGCTACGTACTGATGAGCTTGATGCTAGTACTGTAGAGCAATTGTATGTACGCTGTTTAGGTTTTCTTATTGGTAACGCCACGTAGCGCTCTGTATGAAAATCACTGGCTGTGCTGTGTGCAGTCTGTGGCTAGTTTGCATTGTTGTCTGCCATTGTAGTGTTGGTCAGCTGGCTGTTAACAGCGCGTAGCGTTGCACAGTAAGAGGTGAGCCGCCAGCAGTGGCGGATGTGGGGAGTGAGTTGGTGGATTTTTGAGAGCGGATGATCTGGACAGAGACATTAAATTTGTAAGACTGGATATCATGAACTGATATATATATATATATATATATATATATATATATATATATATATATATATATATATATTATACGTTACACAATGAGTCGCATGTCAACACAAGCACTGAAGTCAACATTACCTTCCTTCAATTGGGCCAACTGGCGGTGAACCGAGGAAGTACAGTACATACTGACGAAACTAAAATGAACTCTGACATGGAATTTAATTGTTTCCAGACACATGTCAACATAACATCTTTTCTTTATTTGTGTGTGAGGAATGTTTCTTGAAAGTTTGGCCGTACCTTTTTGTAACACCCTGTATAAAAGGGCAGAGCATTGGCAGAACTGCCATTTGAAGTCTGGTGATAGTACTAACTGACAAGCAACACTGTGTGAATTAACCGCAGAAATCAAGGGACGTAAGACGAACATATCCGTTAGGACAGTGCGGCTAAATCTAGCATTAATCGATATGGCAACAGATGACCGAGGCAAGTGCTTTTGCTCACAGCACGATATAGCCTCCAGCGTCTCTTCTGGGTTCGTGACGATACCGGTTGGACCCTAGGCGACTGGAAAACCGTTGCATGATCGGAGAAGTCTCGATTTTAGTTCGTAAGACCCTACGAAGTCATGGACCCCAGGTGTCAGAGCGGCACTGAGCGAGCTTGTGGTGGTTACAGACTGGTGTGGGCTCTATCTACAAGGAATGGAGTAGGTCCTCTGGTCAAACTGAACCGATGGTTGACTTGGAATTGTTACGTTCGGCCACTTGGATACCATTTGGATCCATTCACGGACGTCATGTTCCCAAACAACGACGAAATTTTTATGGATGACAATGTGCCGGTGGCGTTGCGGTTCTAGGCGCTACATTCTGGAGCCGCGTGACCGCTACGGTCGCAGGTTCGAATCCTGCCTCGGGCATGGATGTGTGTGATGTCCTTAGGTTAGTTAGGTTTAAGTAGTTCTAAGTTCTAGGGGACTGATTACCACAGCAGTTAAGTCCGGTAGTGCTCAGAGCCATTTGAATTATTTTTCTCCTCTGGGCTCGTGACGATATCGGTTGGACCCTAGGCGACTGGAAAACAGTTGCATGATCATAGAAGTCTCGATTTCAGTTCGTAAGACCCTACGAAGTCATGGACTCCAGGTGTCAGAATGGCACTGTGCGAGCTTGTGGTGGCTCCAGACTGGTGTGTACTGTATCTACAAGGTATGGAGTAGGTCCTCTGGTCCAACCGAACCGATGGTTGACTTGAAATTGTTACATTCGGCCACCTGGACACCATTTGCATCCATTCACGGACATCATGTTCCCAAACAACGACGAAATTTTTATGGATGACAATGCGCCTTTTCACTGGAGCACAATTATTCGCGATTGATTTGTAGAACATTCCGGACAGTTCGAGCGAATAATTCTGCCACCCAAACAGCCCGATATGAATCCCATCGGAAATTTATGGGACGTAATCGAAGGACCAGTTCGTGCACAAAACTCTGCACCGGCAACTCTGTCGCAATTATGGACAGCTGTAGAGGCAGCATGGCGTACTATTTCTTCAGCGGACTTCCAACGAATTGTTGAGTCTACACCACGTTGAGCTGCTGTACTACGCGGGGGAAAAGGATGTCCGTCGGTGTATACTCTACATCGACTCTTCTTTAAGCGGTTACGTCTCAGTCTTCTTGAATTTGGACTGATACTAGTTATTAAGTTCTGATTATCAACTCGAAAGTCAATCTGCGTCAATGAGACTTGTCGTTTTGTACATACTCAGCGTTCAATTGCGAAACATTTGTCCCAGCGCTGTGTAATGTCCGAGCTTGGATTGCCCATATGTTTGAGTCAGGAAGCCAGTAACTCACCTCTTAGGCGGAGTAACAGTACAGTTTAAGCCTTCTTGTCGTCTGACGTGTCAACATGAAAACATCATTGTCGGAAAATTAATTTATTGCTCAACACACCGCAACAATCGGGACGACACTATGAGAAGGCAGCATACCCTGGACGCAAGCAGTAGGGGGCCCGTGAATTGATGTGACGATAACATGGCGACCGGACTGAGTGCAGCACTGCACGGACGATGAAATGATGACGGGGTGAGTCCGCAATGAGCTGTCCACAGCAGTGGGCATCATCCCACAATGCAGGCCAACGGCAGCCCGAATCCACTATTTCGATTTTATTTTTTTGCACTCAAGCTCCAACAACTGGTCCCCTTCGCTTGCGGACGCAGCGAAACGCATTTTTTCCAATGTGGTTCAGGTGCATTAACTATATGAGGAACATCTAGCAACTTTGGAGTTTGAACATTTTGAAATAACTTAGTTCTTCCATCTGTTGCTGACTGGATTTCATTTCGTAAAATACTAGAACCTCTTGGTCCGCGACGCAGTTCTACGCTGAGATGCGTAGAACTGCGTCGCGGACCCAGGGTGGATAAGGTAACTCACAGCAGTTGTAACAGCATCTACCCATATGAGCAAAGGAAGACAGGCAATTACGAGTTTGCCCGTGCAAGTGATGGCGGCTGAGCATTTGCACAGCCCCTCCACAGTAGAAGTTCGGTAGCGCCTGCGGTAGGTGTGCAGATGACCCACCAGTAGAAGGGCGCTAAATCCACTGGTCTCATCTAGCAGAGGCAGAGTGCAGAGATGGTGACTTGTTGATCCACATAAACTCGGAGATTATCGTAAGCCCCCCCCCCCCCCCCCCACGGGACTGGTGGTTGTCACACTGCAATACCTCTGACTAGAAACAACAGTATTTATACCGATTCGGCTAGTCCCTGTTTCGTTAAAATATACGTTTCTATCACATACAATACAACAGAACTATGGTTTGGACGCGAAGCAAACAGGTCACTCATGCTGCAGCAGCTCTGTCTTTCTGCTCTGCCAACGGTGTTACGTCTCTGGTGTCTCCCATTAGCTGTGGCATGTGGTAACCGCCTCGACGCCTTGCAGACAGTGCTTGCTATGTCAGCAAGTATACGCTAATTTAACAGCGTCTCGTAGGCTCTAGTCTGGCCCGTTTCCATAGCCACCTGCATTAGCTGCGGCAGCGTCGTTATTTTACCAAGTCACACCAAAGAAATAGTGCTGGCGCTACAGCTGGATACATGGCCAACACTTCTGTTGCAGGAGTCCGCTGCTTTACTAGAAAAGTTCCACCTCGAAAATGACCTCTCCATAACTTTGCAAATGCATCCCATGCAGTGGTTGCTTTCTGAGGAAAGAGAAGAGCATCACTGGGTGCCATCTCAGGACAATGCAGGGGTGAGGCAAAATTTTACGTCCCAAAGAAGCAGCATGTCTGACTGTGTCTTGCACAGAATGAGCTGTGGTGGATTAGGGCGGATTTCCACGAGTTTCATCTCGACAGCCTCCTGTAACCTCTTCGTTAGTTATTGGTACCATACTCCTGTGATGATTTTGTCAGTATAATCTCTTAGTACCACGCTCTGGCAGTCCCTAAAACAGTCGGCATCACCTTACCCAATGATGATAGTGGTTTCACCTTTCTCAGCGGTTCCGAACCCACATTTCGCCAGTGCTTGCTTTGATCTTTTGTCCTGGTGTCATAATGTTACACCCAGCATTCGTACATGATGATTAGACGGCTACAGAAGCAATCTGGATTAGCGAAAGACAACTGCAACGTTTCCGCTGATGCCTCGGCTCGACGGTATTTTTTGTTGATCTGATCAGTCATGGAGCTCAGAGGGCAGCCACGTTTTTCATGTTCCACATGTTTGGCAAGACGTTGGAAACTGATACATGACTGATTTTCGCATTCACCACTATCGTCTTGATTGCGGTACGCTGGCCTTCGACGACCAGGGCGGCCACTCCTCTTGCGATCTCCAGTTTTTCCCAGAGAGACGGTCTGACACTCCGTTCTTCAATATTCTGACCTGTTTGACTACACTTGAATCTTCCCCGGTACCTAACCAGCGTGCTGTATGACTGTGCATTGCTATCGTACACTTCCACCAACCCAGCAAGGGTTGTTGCAGCGCTGTCCTTCCAATGCACAAAATGAATTACTGCATGATACTCCACTTTATCAATGGAGTGTGTCATTTAGCTTTGGACCCTCTGGAGGGACACTACGTTAGGCTAGGGCCGCGTCGGACGCGCCTCGATTGGCGCCTGGGTACCTCGCGATTCGCCATGCGACACAGCATGCAAAAGAAACAGCTGTGAAGTTACGAGACAGGTCGCACTGAGCGTTAGCTGACTAAACTAGTCGCTAGACGAACGGTCGTGTTGGTTCTTCCTTACTTGTTGCCTAGTGGCTTCGAAGAGAGTATCTGTTGATTAGTCATCTGGTTTGTTGCCTAGTGGCTTCGAAGAGAATATCTGCTGATTAGTCATCTGGTTTGTTGCCTAGTGGCTTCGAAGAGAATATCTGCTGATTAGTCATCTGGTTTGTTTCCTTTCCCCCATGCATGACGAAGCATTAATATCGGCAGTTTTCTAAAGGGAAATGGCATCTTGAACCGATGCAGGTTCTGCAACAATTAAATTCTCAATTTTTTTTCGGAGCATAAGTTTCTGCGAAGATGCAATTTAACCATGTATGGTAACGAACTCTGAAAGAACAGAAGGTCGTCATTTTAGTTTCTATCAATGTGTTGCTCCACTATTTCAAGGTCCAACAACTGGTCTCCTTTGCTTGCAGACGCAGCGGAACGCATTTTTTCCAATGTGGTTCTGGTGCGTTAACTGTCTGAAGCACATCTGGCAACTATGGAGTTTGAACATTTTGATTCGACATAGTACTTCCATCTGTTGTTGACTGGCTTTCATTTCCTAAGATACTAGAACCTCCGTGTTCGGAGTTCATTGCAGTATTTTCTAAAAATTGTAACTGTTTAGAAAATCGCGAAGAGCTTGTGGCAATATCGTCAGCTCCGTCTCCACTTCTTGGAGGTATACTTAGCAGACATACTGGCTCTGAATTTAGTATTTGGTTTCTACATCTACATCTGCGTGATTACTCTGCTATTCACAATTACGTGCCTGGCAGAGGGTTCAATGAACCACCTTCAAGCTGTCTCTCTACCGTTCCACTCTCGAACGGCACGCGGGAAAAACAAGCACTCAGATTTTTCTGTGGGAGCCCTGATTTCTCTTCTTTTATCGTGATGATCATTTCTCCCTATGTTGGTGGGTGCCAACAGAATGTTTTCGTAATCGGAGGAGAAAACTGGTGATTGAAATTTCATGAGATGATCCCGTCGCAACGAAAAACGCCTTTGTTTTAATGATTGCCACTCCAATTCACTTATCATGTCTGTGACACTATCTCCCCTATTTCGCGATAGTACTACACGAGCTGCCCTTCTTTGTACTTTTTCGATGTAATCCGTCAGTCCCATCCGGATTACACACCGCACAGTAATACTCCAGAATAGGGCAGAGAAGCGTGGTGTAAGCAGTCTCATTAGTAGACCTATTGCACCTTCTAAGTGTTCTGCCAATGAATCGCAGTCTTTGGTTTGCTCCACCCACAACATTATGTATGTGATCGTTCCAATTAAGATTATTTCTAATTGTAATGCCTAAGTATTTAGTTGAATTTACAGCCTTCAGATTTGTGTGACTTATCGCGTAATCGAAATTTAGCGGATTTATTTTAGTATTCATGTGAATAACTTCACATTTCTTTATTCGGGGTCAACTGCCACTACGGCAGTGATAAAGTCAAAAAAGTTGCAGGACTTCAGACCTTTAGTAGTAGAGATGTTGTAGCCTATTGTACGTTTCAGATTGGAGAGGTATATAACAGAGATATGGGTAAATCCAACCTAACTGTATAGCGGTAGACTCATTTTCAAAATTTACATATGTGGGGCATATGCATCCTACAAGACCGATACCGCAATTAAGACATTTACCTAAGTCTTTCCCATCAAAGACCTACCGAGGGCAATAGTAATAGGCAATGTTGCCCACTTCAAATCCGCCACCTTTACAGAGTTTTGCGAAGAACATGGCATTCACCAACTCCTTACTGCCTATATAACTGATGTGAAGCCATCATACGAGGGCAGTTCAATAAGTAATGCAACACATTTTTTTTCTCGGCCAATTTTGGTTGAAAAAACCTGAAATTTCTTGTGGAATATTTTCAAACATTCCCGCTTCGTCTCGTATAGTTTCATTGACTTCCGACAGGTGGCAGCGCTGTACGGAGCAGTTAAAATGGCGTCTGTAACGGATGTGCGTTGCAAACAACGGGCAGTGATCGAGTTTCTTTTGGCGGAAAACCAGGGCATCTCAGATATTCATAGGCGCTTGCAGAATGTCTACGGTGATCTGGCAGTGGACAAAAGCACTGTGAGTCGTTGGGCAATGCGTGTGTCATCATCGCCGCAAGGTCAAGCAAGACTGTCTGATCTCCCGCGTGCGGGCCGGCCGTGCACAGCTGTGACTCCTGCAATGGCGGAGCGTGCGAACACACTCGTTCGAGATGATCGACGGATCACCACCAAACAACTCAGTGCTCAACTTGACATCTCTGTTGGTAGTGCTGTCACAATTGTTCACCAGTTGGGATATTCAAAGGTTTGTTCCCGCTGGGTCCCTCGTTGTCTAACCGAACACCATAAAGAGCAAAGGAGAACCATCTGTGCGGAATTGCTTGCTCGTCATGTGGCTGAGGGTGACAATTTCTTGTCAAAGATTGTTACAGGCGATGAAACATGGGTTCATCACTTCGAACCTGAAACAATACGGCAATCAATGGAGTGGCGCCACACCCACTCCCCTACCAAGAAAAAGTTTAATGCCATACCCTCAGCCGGTAAAGTCATGGTTACAGTCTTCTGGGACGCTGAAGGGGTTATTCTGTTCGATGTCCTTCCCCCTGGTCAAACGATCAACTCTGAAGTTTATTGTGCTACTCTTCAGAAATTGAAGAAACGACTTCAGCGTGTTCGTAGGCACAAAAATCAGAACGAACTTCTCCTTCTTCATGACAACGCAAGACCTCACACAAGTCTTCGCACCCGAGAGGAGCTCACAAAACGTCAGTGGACTGTTCTTCCTCATGCACCCTACAGCCCCGATCTCGCACCGTCGGATTTCCATATGTTTGGCACAATGAAGGACGCAATCCGTGGGACGCACTACGCGGATGATGAAGAAGTTATTGATGCAGTACGACGTTGGCTCCGACATCGACCAGTGGAATGGTACCGTGCAGGCATACAGGCCCTCATTTCAAGGTGGCGTAAGGCCGTAGCATTGAATGGAGATTACGTTGAAAAATAGTGTTGTGTAGCTAAAAGATTGGGGATTAACCTGGTGTATTTCAATTCTGAATAAAACAACCCCTGTTTCAGAAAAAAAATGTGTTGCATTACTTGTTGAACTGCCCTCGTACAATTGTTCAAATGGCTCTGAGCGCTATGGAGCTTAACTTCTTTGGTCATCAGCCCCCTAGAACGTAGAACTACTTAAACCTAACTAACCTAAGTACATCACACACATTTATTTATTTATTTATTGCCAAACTATAGACCTGTTACCTGATGTTTAAAACAGGTCGTACATCTTACAATTTTCGTTTTTCATCTTTTTACAGTTTTCTTTCCTTTTGTTTTATCTACAACATTTACAAAGAATGATACTTTTCAAAATAACAATAATTTAAGGTTGAAATATAAATAAAATTTTGTTGTTTTTTAAGAAGAATATAAAAAGAAGATCGGATAGATGAGAGATTTGTTAGTACCATCACCGAGTGTGACTGACGGTGAATACCTCGGAATGGTTTCTTCGAGCCATTGACCGCCAGTCGCACACACACACACACACACACACACACACACACACAAATGGTTGTTAGTGGAGAAATAATGTTGCTTATCCTATTTGTTACTAATCCTATGTATTAACTACTTTAGGTGCGCATCCATGTACAGCATTTGGTGTTTTCTTGGCTAGATTGCCAGCAATTTGCTTATTTACTGTCACATCTCAGCTTCCTCCTCTTGTTCCTCCTCATTGTCACTGTTTTCGTTGTCACTGTGGGTATCGCTGTCCATCCTTTGGAGATTTCTGTTACGCTGCACATAGGCATGTCTGTGATGTCGTTTCCGCATATACTCGTCATGTGTTGTTTTTGAGATACTGTTTGTCAGTGCGTTTAATTGTGCCCATTGTTCTTCGTCTCTTACTACTGTGTATATATCGATTGTTCTTCGTCTCTTATTGCTGTGTATATATCTATGTCTGTATCTGTGTAATCTAGGTGTAGTGTATGTCTATTGTTCGCGTATTGCCCGCAGAAAAAGACAGTGTGTTCTGGGGAACCTTCTGCCCCGCATGTGCATGTAGGTGTCTGCCTCAGACTCACGCGGTTTAAGTGCGTGGGATAAGGTCCGCGCCCGGTTAAGAAATGTACCATACCGCGGCTGGGATCGATATGTCTCATTCTCAACCGCTCCCTTATGTCAGGGAGGAAGTCGTGCAGTCTACGCCCCTTATCACTTACATCCCACTCACCTTGCCATGTATACAAACGCCAACTTTTAAGGTGACGTATCGTCTCTATGGGCACACCGGTTATTGTGTCTACCTTATCTAGTCTCCCCACCTTTAACCAGTATCTTGCAGCTCTGTATTTGATCGTGATATCTATGGGGCATATTCCGAGCACCACACACAGTGCATCCGCTGAGGTGGTACCGAAGGCTCCAGATAGCCTAAGTAGGACACTTCTCTGCCCTCGTCTGACGGATGCTTTGTTGGTGACCACGTTCAGTCTATGTGCCCACGTGCTAGCTGCAAAGCTGAGTACTGATTCGAAGAGCGCACAGTGGTATGTACGTATGACTGGTAGAGGTAGTCTGTACTGTTTTGAATTTAGCCTCACCAGTTTGTGGAGTATTTTTTCTGCTTTGTCTGTAGTTAGCCTTATGAGTTCGTGGAAATTCAATTTTTCATCTATGTGTACCCCAAGGTAGCGCGTAATGCGTGCTCGTTTGATGTTTGTGTCCCGAATTTTAACCGAAGGATTCCTTTGGAGTGATCCTTTCAGTAAAGTGTATGTTGTTTTGTTTTCGGTTATCCTGAGTTTGTTGTTGTGACACCACTGAGTAATTGTTTGTAGTAATCCACTGGCTTTCTCTTCTAACTGGACTCTGTTGTTTGCAGTGACTACAACTAATAGGTCATCTGCGTAGGCGACAATTCCGTCTGACCTGTCATCCCCATCCAGAAGCTGTAGGAGGGGTTCGATTGTTATGTCCCAGAAAATGGGGCCGCAGATCGACCCTTGAGGACAGCCTTTGGTAATTCTTTTAATTACTTTCCGGCTGTCCATCTGCCATTCGCCTACTCGGTCTTTAAAGTAGTCTAGAAAACTGTTGTACAGTGATTGCGGTACCTCCAGATGTCTTAGCCTCTGAAACACCAAAGATTATCAAATGCTCCAGCAATGTCAATCATTATTGCCATGGCGTATTTCTGTTTTGTGGTGTTAACAATGTGCAGGGCCTGGTTGATGGCATCATCTATTGATCTGCCAGATCTGAAGCCGAACTGGTGTTGGCTTATACCCCTGAGAGCTCTGTGTGTTTGCAGGCGCTTACACAGTAGCTTCTCCTGAATCTTTGCTAGGGTGTTTATTAGGCATATTGGACTGTAAGTC
The DNA here is from genome assembly GCF_023864275.1 of Schistocerca cancellata. NCBI lineage: Eukaryota > Metazoa > Arthropoda > Insecta > Orthoptera > Acrididae > Schistocerca > Schistocerca cancellata. The sequence goes on along the minus strand of NC_064627.1, from coordinate 916,658,217 downwards.
TTTGGATCTGAAGGATCCCTGTCCGCTGATTTCTTAATAATGACTGCTTTGGAAGTTTTCCATACTGTAGGTACCCTGCCCAGCCGTAAGGCATCGTTCAGTAACGTTGTTAGGAACGGGGTGGTCTGCGGTGCTAGTTTTTTCAGTGTTTCCGGGTGGATACAATCTGGTCCAGGTGCTTTTTTGTTTTTGAGCTCTGATATTGCTAGCGCAACCTCTTCTTGCGCAAAAGGACAGGTGACAGTTGCAGTGTTGTATGGTGTGTGTAGGTTTTCTCTTAGTGTTGCATGATATTGTGTGTCTGTATCGATAACGTCGTCAGGAAGCTGTTTATAGAGCAGAAACTCCGCTGTATTCCTCCATCCCCTCGTCATCATGCCGTCATCCTGCGTTAGCGTTCCCAGAACTAGTGGGGTTTTTATCTTCTCTGTTAGTATTTTGTATGGTTCCCCCCATATATTTTGCTCTGTTTGTGTTGTTACAAATAGCTCCCATTGTTATCTACGCGTGTTGTATAGGGTCGGTCTATATAAGTCTTGTGCATGCCTATATGCTTCAAGTCTTATTCGTCTGTCCCTATCTGCTATCGCCCTTTGATATAATTTTCGTTTGCGTCTTGCGTTTTGTTTGAGTCTCGTAAGTTCGTTGGTCCATGGTACTGGTGAGCAATTTGTGTTCTTTGCTGTCGGTATTGAAGTGTTTTGTGCATGTTGTATCACCTGTGTTAACTTGTGTGCTGTATAATCGATACTTCCATTGATGGTTTCTAGACCGTGTCGTTGGATGATTTGCGTTAATTTGTTCCAGTCTGCTTTGTGCAACAGCAAGAGTCTGGTGTGTGATTTGGTCATTGTGTTCTGAGTGTGAGTTAGTGTGTATGTTATGACATTATGATCACTACTGGTTATGTTGTCGTGTACAGTCCAGTTTGTTACGTATGCCATTGCTGCATTATTTGCTAGCGTGAAGTTGATATTACTGCTCGTGCCATCGAACCCTGCATATGTTGGTATATGTCCTTCCGTATTCATTACATGTAATTGTGTTTCTTGTATTAGATCGGTGATTATGCGTCCTCTGCCATCTGTTCTGTCTGAGTTCCAGAGGGTCGATCTGGAATTAATGTCAGCACTTATCACTAATTTTTTGCCTCTGGCATACATTACTAGGTCTCTGATGTAGTCTGCATACGGCTGTATTTGATGGCTGTATTGTTCGTACATTGATGCAATAACCCTTGTGACGTTCCCGTTAGTTATCTCTATGGTAACCAAGTGTTGATTGCATAACTGTGTTACCTTAATTATGTTATAAGTTCTATTTAGAATTACTATTGCAGCCTTACAGTCATTGCTGCCTGTTACTGTGGTAGTATGTTTTGGTAGACATATCAGTTGCCCGTTTCTATTATAAGGTTCTTGTAAGTACATGATGTCTGCCTGCAGGTCTTGTGCTATTTTAGGGATTTCACACACATCCATGCCCGAGGCAGGATTCGAAACTGCGACAGTAGCGGTCGCGCGGCTCCAGTCTGTAGCGCCTAGAACCGCTCGGCCACTTCGGCCGGCATACGTCTGTTATATAATTAATACTGAGGATATTTTGCCCAGTTGTGAATCGTGTAATTATTGCGAAAACAAGTTCCGGGACATCGTTTTCCCATTTTCAAGCGCTAAAAACAAGGAATCCAGAAAAAAATCCTTCTTGTGCCGACAGACATATAAGGATTGCAGACGTCCTGAGTTAAAGCCTATCTTAAAAAACTGCTATGCCATTTCGCCTTGTCACAACTTAAAAACAAGATGCACTCGTGGACTGTCAACTCAAACCATAAAACATCACAATATAGCACATCCACCGTTGCCGAGGTACAGGTGCAAACTGAAAGCCGCTGCCATCACCTACTAACGATTATGTTTACTTAAAGCGTAATGCTCAGCACCAACGATGCTACTGTCCGTTATTAAACCTTCTATAAATACCTGTCTGGTCATAGCCCATTACATTCGTATTTTACCTATTGACATAGGATTCATGCGTGTTATTTCCATTTAGACTGCTGCGTAGAGGTAGTTTAATGTTAGAATGGGCTAGCACCAGACACAAATTTCTCAAAGATTTAATGACAGACAGTAGTACGTTTCGTGCTGAGTATTAGGCTGTAAGTAAGTATCATCGCTGGTTGGTGATGATAGTGGCTTTCAGTTTGCAACTGTACCTTGGGAACGATGGGTGCAGGCTTGTGATGTTTAATGGGCTATGGACTGAGTTGACAATGCAAGTGTACAGTTTGTTTTTAAGTTGTGACGAATCCTAACAGCTTAAAATTTTTTTAAGGTAGGTTTTTAACTCAGGACGTCTGTAATCCTCATACGTTCTTCGGTGTAAGGTGGATTGTTTTATGTGGGTTTTTGTTTTTAGCACTTGGGAGTTGGCTAATGTTGTCCCGAAACATGTTGTGGCAATAATTACTCAATTGACAACCGGGCTGAATATCCTCGATATTCCTTACTGCCTTTTTCACTCACTGTCCAAGGCAGAGTGAAGATTATCCTCATGTTGAAGAAGAGAGCGAAGGCAGAAATGCAGTCGTCCCTAACAATATTTTCAAGCTCTTACAGGGCCAGACTGATTGCTAGGAAGCGCCAACGGAGCTGTACCTTGGCAGAAAGCTGCGGAACTTCCTCCACATCCCCTGCCGAAGCATCACGAACAAGGGTCATCACGTCGAGGTTTCCGCACGTGCAACCTTGAATGGGCTCGAACGTTTGGTCGGCACCCAGAGTGAGAGCCCATAACAGTCACCAGACCTCAGAGATGCGTCCTCCTACCAAATGGAAGCAGAGGACTGTCAGTGGCGGTGTAGCCATGAATCAAGCTGCAGCCGTCCACATAATCTTGACCGCAGATTCCTCGTCTGCTACCTCCACCACTTTCCCTTACCAGCAGCAGAAGTGGGAGGAAAAACGTCACAACCAGCAGTACTCGGCGCTTCCCAAACCACCTCCACACCAGGCAGCAGCGGCTTCCAGTGGCGTCTGGACCTTACCCACCAGTCACGACAACCACGACACCGATACCCCACGCTCCCAGCGACGATACCACCGCGTTCAAGGGTCGTAGAGTTGGACGAATCTCAACCCACGCCATCTAGCAATCTTACCGTAACGTCGGAGGCGGCACAAGTTCGGCATATTACGTCTCTCCTTTCCTGGTCAGAAGCGGAAGTATCTTGTATCCATCAGTGACTTCAGTAACTATTCCAACGAGAACGTTTTCCAGATCACATCAGCTCAAAAATGGTTCAAATGGCTCTGAGCACTATGGGACTTAACATCTATGGTCATCAGTCCCCTAGAACTTAGAACTACTTAAACCTAACTGACCGAAGGACATCGCACAACACCCAGTCATCACGGGGCAGAGAAAATCCCTGACCCCGCCGGGAATCGAACCCGGGAGATCACATCAGTGGTGACGCTCCCGTTGCTTTAGGGTCACTGGGCGGGAACTGGTGTTCTCTGGGGTGGCAGAGATGACAGCGCAGCAGTCTCCGGCTCTCGTATGTCTGCGGTCTTCTTGATCATCGACTGCGCTCAGACCGTTTGTGAGATGACGACTTCTGCTACACACATGAACTTGCTACTGTCGTCAGGTTCTCGCTTGCGGTCCACCAACGGCGATGCCTGGACTTGGTTTCGTTCATTTGACTTGGGCTCTGTGTAAACTGTTCTGGCGAATTGTATTCAGTCAAGGGAGATGTGTACCATGTCTCGAGAATAACGCTGACAACGCAGTCTGAACATCACAAATTTATGTATTCTTAGCCAAACGGAACTATTGTTATTGCTAGTAGTCTTACAGTGGGAAGCACCCTGTGCCATGCATTACACTGCGGTCTGCAGAGTATAGATTTAGTTGTGAGTTGAAGTATGTGTCAGGAAGTTTCATTCCGTTGACGTAGTACTCTTGATAAGCACGGTCTGTACAGCGAAACGCTCTTTACCCTCTGAATGACTTCCCGCAGCTCAAGTACTTCTCCACGCCCACGGTCCCGCAGGGTCCAACGTCGAGGCACAAGTGTCCCCGTGAAATGCGGCGCCGCCGAGTCCGCCCACCGGAGCTCGTACATATTCATGGCAGCCGCCGGCTCGTGGAGGGGCGGCCGAGCCCCATTCGTCAGGCGTGTTACCGAATCAACACCAAATTAGTCTGCGGAGCGCGCGACACGCCTTGGTGTCGCCGCCGCCGCCGCCGCCAGCGTGTTCCAGGCCATTCCAGTCACGCGGGAACGCTGCCGGAGGAATGTGGCGGACAGGGCAGGACCACCGGGGGGAGCGATGGCCTGCCATTAAACATGAGTCACGCCCTAAAAGGCAAGTACCCTTCTCACACACTACACTCCAGAGCACGAACTGTATGTCGCGCAACCTAGGGTTGACGGCGGGGCTACCTCGCACCGCTTTCGCACTCTCCAGTCACGTTACCGTTAGCTGCTGATGAACATGACATCCATGGTGCATAGCTCATGGCGTATGAGTAAAAGCTTACTGCAAGTGGATGAAAGATACCCATATTCAGTTATGAACCATCTAACCTTCCGGGGAGCGTGCCCTTTCTTGAAACTTAGCAAGCCGGCCGCTGTGGCTGATCGGTTCTATGCGCTTCAGTCCGGAACCGCGCTGCTGCTACAGTCGCAGGTTCGAACCCTGCCTCGGGGATGAAAGTGTGTGATGTCCTTACGGTAGTCAGGTTTAAGTAGTTCTAAGTCTAGGGGACTGATGACCGCAGATGTTAAGTCCCATAGCGCTTAGAGCCATTTGAACCATTTTTGAAACTTAGCGGCAGATTACGACTCGAGCCCGAAACCAAGTGATCTACTTTTGTTCTGCATCATTTTCCACACGGTACATGCTTTTTTTTCCTTTCTCTTTCGGAGACATCGATCTTCTTCCATGTGGCCCACCGCAAGTTAGCTCCTTGTATCAACATCTTCATCTCAGAGTAGCACGGTCACCCTACATCCCCAGTTACTTGTTCGATATATTCCAGTCTCTGTCTTCTCCTACAGTTTTTATCCTCTACGGCTCCCTCTAAGTTCCACGGAAGTTATTTCCTGATGTATTAAAGCGTGCCTCTTCATCCTGTCGTTTCTTCTTCTCAGTGTCCTACACATGTATCTATCTTCACCGATTCTGCGAATGTCCCCGTCACTCCTTATCACTCTAAATCAACGTCCTTCTACAGCTCCACACCTCAAACTCATTAATTCTCTTCTTTTCCAATTTTCCCACACTACGTGACTCGCTACCATACAATGCTGTGCTTGAACTGTACTTTCGAGCGGTTCTAGGAGCTACAGCTGGAACCGCGCGACCGCTACGGTCGCAGGTTCGAATCCTGCCTCGTACATGGATGTGTGTGATGTCCCTAGGTTAGTTAGGTTCTAGGGGAGTGATGACCAAAGAAGTTAAGTCCCATAGTGCTCAGAGCCATTTGAACCATAACTGTACTTTCTCAGAAATATTTTCCTCAGATTAACACCGATGTTTCCTACTAGAAAACTCATTTTGGCCACAATATCCTCTTTGCCTGCATTAAACTGCTTTTTATTTCCTTCTTGCTTCGTCCGTCATGTGTTATGTTGCTTCCAAGCTAGCAGAATTTGTTAACTTCGTCTACTTTGAGGTCCCCAGTTTTGATGATAAGTTCATCGTTAATCTCACTTTTTCCACTCCTTATTGCTTTAGGTTGTCTTCGGTTTACTCTGTTCTTTGTCATTAGACTGTTCACTCCGTTCACCTACTCTAATTCTTCTTCAGTTTCATTGATGACAGAAACGTCATCAGCAAATCTTATCACTGACATCCTTTCACCCTGACTTTCTTGAACTTTTCTTCTGTTTCGATCACTGCTTGTTGGATGTACAGATTGAGCAGTAGCGTCAGAAAACTACCTGCCAGTATTACACCCTTTTTAATCAGAACGCTTTGTTCGTAGTCTTAAAGTCTTATTGTTCCCTCTTACATCTTGCACGCATTGTGTATCATACGTTCTTCTCTAGAGATTCCTTTTATTATCCCTAAAATATCATATGTATTACAGGAAAATGAATGTGCTATATTTATATTGATGAAGTACATCATTGTTCAAATTTGTTGTAGATGAAAGTGATTTGTTTGAGATTTTATTAAACAGTATGCATCATAAAATAGAATTATTTTCACAGAAACGAAGGTGGTTTGGGTAACAAAACAAATAAATCATAATTATTACTCTGTATCGACTCAACTAGAGAAAACGGGTCCCTTGTATGAAAATACTCAGAAAATGTCCCTGAATAACCTCCGAAATTTTGTCGGTGAGGTTCAAATACATTCCTGTCAGTGCATCTATACCTGCTCTAATGTTATGTATCTTATTCTCATGCAAGATACAGGATGGTGGCAGTACAACTGCGACACAGTTTCTTCAAATACTGATACTCTAATGAAAGTATTTGGAGAATACCGACATGAGCGAAAAAACAGTTCTCGTTATTCCCTTTTTTACCAATACATGTTTTGATGATATTACGCCATCATCATTCGGTTCCCTTTATTCCACAGTAAAACACAAGTAAACACTGGATAAAAATGAATGAAAGTTGCTATTATGGTCATCTTATGCATAAGATATATAAGAAACTGTCTTATGCTTAAGGCAGACTGTTTTATATACCAAGACACAAAGAAATGATTGACGTTGGCTGTTAGAGAGCATTGATTTATATCAATGGGGAAAGTTGAAAATTTATGGTAGACTGCGATTCAAAGCCAGGTCTCCTGCTAACTAGGCAGAATCACTGACTACTGCGCCATCTAGACACAGTGGTCATCGCAACTGCCCGGACTACCCTACAACGCCACCCGTTACATACAACTTCTCAACATATCTACACACTACTGATGTAGTGGCCCTTGCCCATTGTCCTCACTAATCTAGGCATTTCGCCGATTCCCGTAACAGTATGAGTGTGGTGTGCATCAACACTGAAGTGATCAGTTGGTCGCTTTCACTTTAATTATATACACAATGTTATTAAAAGTATCTTGACACCTGGCTGAAAATGACTTACAAGTTCGTGGCGCCCTCCATCGATAATGCTGGAATTCAGTATGGTGTTGGCCCACAACTCTCGCAGGCATACGTTCAGTCAAGTGCTGGAAAGTCTTTTTGGGGAACGCCAACCAATTCTTCAAGGAATGCTGCATTGAGGAGAGGTATCGACGTCGGTCGTTGAGACCTGGTACGAAGTCGGCGTTCCAAAACACCACAAAAGTACTTTTTTAGGATTCAGGTCAGGACTCTGTGCAGGCCAGTCCATTACAGGGATGTTACTGTCTTGTAACAACTCCACCACAGGCCGTGCGTTACGAACAAGTGCTCGATCGTGTTGAAAGATGCAGTCTCCATCCTCGAATTGCTCTACAACAGTGGAAAGCAAGAAGGTGCTTGAAACATCAGTGTAGGCCTGTGCTGTGATAGTGCCACGCAAAACAACAAGAGGTGCAAGCCCCCTCCATGAAAAACACGACCACACCATACCACCGCCTCCGAATTTTACTGTTGGCACTATACACGCTGGTAGATGACATTCACTGGGCTTTTGCGTACCCACACTCTGTCATCGGATAGCCACATTGTGTACAGTGATTCGTCACTCCACATAACGTTTTTCCACTGTTCAGTTGTCCAATGTTTACGCTCCTTACACCAAGCGAGACATCGTTCGGCATTTACCGGCGTGGTCTGTGGCTTTTGAGCAACCGCTCGACCATGAGAAATCCAAGTTTTCTCACCTCCTGTCTAACTGCCAAAAAAATTGCAGTGGATCCTGATGAAATTTGGAATTACTGTGTGATGGTCTGGATAGATGTCTGCCTATTACACATTACGACGCTGTTCAACTGTCGGCGGTCTCTGTCAGTCAACAGACGAGGTCGGCCCGTACGCTTTTGTGCTGTACGTGTCCCTTCAGGTTTCCATTTCGCTGTCACATCGTAAACAGTGGACCTAGGGATGTTTAGGAGTGTGGAAATCTCACGTACAGACGAATGACATAGGTGACACCACGTTCGAAGTCCATGAGTTCTGCGTAGCGCCCCATTCTGCTCTCTCACGATGTCTAATGACTAGTGAGGTTGCTGATATCGAGTACCTGGCAGTAGATGGCAGCACAATGCACCTAATATGAAAAACGTATGTTTTGGGTGAATCAGCCTATATTTTCATACTAAGTGTACATTTTTAAACTGACCAACAAAGGTGTGCTGATGGCATCGATGATGTCAACAAACTGGACTGTGTTAAAGGGACCATTTAATTCATATCAGTGTCGCGCCCCCGCGACCTCGCGTCTGGAGTGCGCAAAACAGGAGGACTTAAAAAGCATAAACACTCTTTGCTGTTTTGGAAAACTTTCAAATCTCGTCTAATGATCTTGAAAGGTTCATAGTGGTTCTGCATCCTGTACTAGAGCAAAAACTGTGGTCGCACTTCATTGTGCAGGGGTCATATCACTTTCAGTGCGTTTGCAGCCCCACGGCGTCCTTCGAAAAGAGGTGAATCGTCAGGGGTTGTCTACAGTGTCATAGGTTGTCACGAACGTCATTCTCTTGCACATTGAGCTGTAAACTGTCGTTTCCGACCGCGAAATGTGTATAAATGAACGCCTCACTGGAAGGGGTGGTTTTATTGACGTTCCTTCTGCCACCTCCTGAGGCCCTTACGAGTAGATTCTGGGTGGTAGTGTGTCTGAAAAGTTTTCCTCGGTCATCTATAAGAAAACAGCATATTTCAGCGCCGGGTGTTGCGGTTGCGACCCCCATCACAGAGGTGTCAGAAGAAGGGATGAGATGCAGTTAAAGGATGGGTGACGACCCTCCCATCTGTGGGACGTCCGCGGTGGCGTTGGGCAGAGCCGTGGTGAAATTTGTTCCCAGTGCGACCTCATTAACTCAACTAGCACTGCATATGGTCTTCTGAGCTCTGGCCTTTGTTTCGCATTTGTCGACACCTTGCCGTCTGAAGCGTCACCGAGCCCGAGGGTTAAATCGCAGGGCGCCACACTTTTGCATCATCATCATCATCATCATCATTTAAGACTGATTATGCCTTTTAGCGTTCAGTCTGGAGCATAGCCCCCCTTATACAGTTCCTCCATGATCCCCTATTCAGTGCTAACATTGGTGCCTCTTCTGATGTTAAACCTATTACTTCAAAATCATTCTTAACCGAATCCATGTACCTTCTCCTCGGTCTGCCCCGACTCCTCCTACCCTCTACTGCTGAATCCATGAGTTTCTTGGGTAACCTTGCTTCTCCCATGCGTGTAACATGACCCCACCATCTAAGCCTGTTCGCCCTTTTGCACTATTACAGAAAAAATTTATAGGCACTTTTGAGCAGAGTTGTAAGCGGAGCAGAGACGAAAAAGGGTCATTTTAGAGAAATAAATGGGAAGTCCACTGAAATAAGCGACTTTGAGAAAGGACAGTTGTTATGGACCAGTAGCTGGGAATGCGCATCTCAGAAATGGCCAAACTGGTCGATTGTCCGTGTGCTACTACCGTGAGCATCTATTGAAAGGACGTGAAACAAGTATAGGTGGCGAGGTGCTGGATGACGTCCGCGTGTCGTGTCATCACAGAGCACGGTGGTTGGAGGTTTGTCCGTCCCGCCCCCACCCCCACCCCCCGTGCCACCCCTCCCCTTTCTCCCGATAAAGCAGGACAGGCGATAATCTGTGGCAGATCTGACGATAGAGAATAATGCTGGAGCAGATCCGCACCCTTCAGCGCACATTGCCTAACAAAGTAGACAATGCCATGTTGAAACACGACATTGTCAATTTCTACTGTAGTGGACACAGCGTCATCAAGACTGGACAGTGGCTCAATGGAAAAGTGTCGAATGATTGGATGAATCACGTTTCTTGATACGCCAGATCTTCATTCGACTCCGGATACTGCGTCATCCAGGCTAACGACTGCTCGAAAATCGAAACACGCACCGCGCTACGGACTCCCACCTGTGGGGGTAGTATTATGCTGTGGGGGATATTCATCGGGACTGCAATGAAACCTGTGGTAGTAACCGAAGGCTCTTAGAATACTGTAGACTACGTGAAGAACACTTGCATCTCTACATGTTTAATGTCTTCCACGACAGCGATTGCATGTTCTAACAGGATAACTGTGTCACAACGCCAAAATCATGCTACAGTGGTGTGAGGAGCTTGATAGTGAGTTCACGTTGATGTCTCGGCCAACAAATTCGCGCACCTGAACCGAAAGGAAAACATCTGGAACGCTATCTAGCCCCAACACCCCACCCAGAAACCACTGGCTTGTAAGTCGTAATTGCAGTGGGTGTGTCTTGTTTAGATAGAACATAAACAATTCTAGCAATGTTCAATGACCTTAGCAGTCGATGATGACTTACCGAAACACAGCTACAAAGAAACATCATGTGATTAAACTTACTTGACAACAGACATGTCTGCTTGTCAACTCCGAGATGTGTTGTTCCAATTACACTGAAAAGCCAAAACATTATTACCACCGCCAAACGATACGTTGGATTCTTCTGCCTGGTGGCGTTGCGGGAACGTGACGCGATAACAAAAGTACATAAGCGGAGCAAACACGACGAGGGACCAGCCTAGCGAAGATGTGTGTTGAAAATGGTGAAATCCATTGAGATAAGTAACTTTGGCGAAGGGTAGTTTATTATTACGCAGAGCCTGTAAACGAGTATCTCCAAAACCGTGAATCTGGTCGAATGCTCACGAGATATTGTTGTGAGCATTTGCGGAAAGAAGTAAAAGGATAGTGAAACTACCACCAGGTGCTAAATGGTTGGACGTCCACCACTCTTCACACAACATGGCTTTCGGAGCCTTGTCTGCTCTGTAAAGTAGGATAGATAGATAGTAGGACGGATAGTAATCTGTGGCATCTCTGCCAAAAGAGCACAGTGCTTGTGCACGCAAAAGTGCTTCGCAGCACACCGTTCATTGCACACTGCTGAAAATGTAACTCCGCAGCAGACTAGCCCTACGTGTTCACATGTTAACCCAACGACATCGTACATTACGACTGCAGTGGGCAGCGGACCATCAGGATTCGACCGTCGATCAATGGAGACGTGTCGGCTCTTCGGGTAAATCACATTTTCGCTACACTAGGTTGACGGTCGTCTCCACAAAGGCCGTCATCGAGGAGAACGACGGCTCGAAACGTGCAGCGTACCAAGGACGCAGGTTGATTCGGGCAGTACTATGCTGCGGGAGACATTCTCCTGCGCTTGCACTTCACCTGTCGTAGTAATTGAAGACACGCTGACAGCTGCGAACCACCTGCATCCCTTCATGCTTGATGTCTTCCCCGACAGCGGTGTCATCTTTTAGCAGCATAATTGTCCGTGTCTAGGAACTGGAACCGTGCTATAGTGGTTTGAGGAGCATTACAGTGACCACACGTTGATGTCTCGGCCACTTCATTCGCCTCATGTAAATCATATGAAACGCATCTGGGTCGCTATCGGGCGCCGTCACAGGGAACGGAAATCAGCTGCTCGCTATTTTACGCCAATTACATGACCTGTGCTCGGACATCTAACGCCATATACCTCCAAAAACCTATCAACAAACTGTCGCATCCCTGATACGCAGAATCAGCGATGTATTTCGTTCCAAACACGGACAAACAAGCTACTAAACAGGGAATCATAAAGTTTTGACTCATCAGTGTATAGAGTCCAAGACATCGAAGAACTAGTGCGAATTTCTACGCCTTTAAATACTACGGGACTAGTTACCATTTTTTGAAAAGAAAGATACTTCACTTGTTTATTCTGAATAGGAAAATCATTGAAAAAGTACGTAAATGTATCCAGTGTTGTCTGAAAGGTGTGAACTTTTTCAATATTTTTCTACTGATAGATTCCATTAGTGAATGACATATTTTCTGAGCTCCGTGTTAGAAATTGACAAGAAAGATATAAAAATATTATTTTGGAAAGTAGAAATTCCATTGTCGTTCAAAAGAAATACTGCTTAAACTAATATTTTAGAAGACAACTATCTTCGTGGTGTGGGTTCCTGTAGTCATGTCCTAGTTCATGAACCACGGGCAACGTATGAGTGGCCAAGTAAGTGGTCCCGACAGTCGGGATACCAGTTACTTTGGAATAAGGCTGGGCATCTCGGACATATTCTGAGTCTGGTCACCTTTGTGCTCATACGGCAAAGACTACCAAATCCACCTGTTAGTCCCTCAGCCGTTAGGGGTAAAACCCAATGGGACTCGGGGCAAGTAAGGCTAGCAACCTGCTTCCCTGGTAATTTAAATATGATGCTGGCAACAATCAGAGCAAAATGCCTCGGACCTTTGGAGGTGACGGAGTCCCACCTCTAACTGACAAACCAGGGACTCCTAAGATACGACTTGGCAAACAAATGGTAATGAGATGGGGAGCTATTAATATCAATGGGGGCTACTCTGGGAAGAAGGTAGAGCTGGCAGAGGCTGCAAGTAAGATGGGGCTGGACGTTTTAGCTGTTAATGACATTCTGGTAAGGGGTGAGAAAGAAGAGGAAGTGGGAGAATACAAGGTCTACCTGTCAGGAGTCAAAGCAGGAATAGTACAATGGGGTGTAGGGATTTACATCAGGAAAGAAATGGAACCCAGCGTAGTTGCAATAAGGTATATAAACGAACGAGTGATGTGGATAGATTTGATAGTGTCTAGCAAGAAAATTAGACCTGTCATTGACTATATAATAACAGATCAGGAATTCAGGAAGGCTGTGAGGGACACACGTGTATTCAGGGGATTCTTTGATGACACTGATCATTATTTAATCTGCAGTGAAATTGGGATAGTGAGGCCGAAAGTGCAGGAGGTCAGGTCCATATGTAGGAGGATAAGAGTGGAGAAACTTCAGGATAAGGAAATCAGGCACAAGTACATAATAGCGATCTCAGAAAGGTACCAGTTAGTTGAATGTAGTCAATTACAGTCATTGGAAAAGGAATGGACAAGGTACAGGGACACAGTACTAGAAGTGGCTAAAGAATGTCTTGGAACAGTAGTGTGTAAAAGTAGGATGAAGCAAACAGCTTGGTGGAATGCTACAGTCAAGGCAGCCTGTAAAAGGAAAAAGAAGGCGTATCAAAAATGGCTACATACCAGAACCCAGGTAGACAGAGAAAGTTATGTTGAAGAAAGAAACAAAGCCAAACAGATAATTGCAGCATCCAAGAAGAATTCGTGGGAAGACTTTGGAAACAGGTTGGAGACTATGGGTCAAGCTGCTGGAAAACCATTCTGGAGTGTAATTAGCAGTCTTCGAAAGGGAGGTAAGAAGGAAATGACAAGTATTTTGGACAGGTCAGGAAAACTGCTGGTGAATCCTGTGGATGCCTTGGGCAGATGGAGGGAGTATTTTGAAGAGTTGCTCAATGTAGGTGAAAATGCGATCAGTAATGTTTCAGATTTCGAGGTAGAATGGGATAGGAATGATGATGGAAATAGGATCACATTTGAGGAAGTGGAAAAAATGGTCAATAGATTGCAGTGCAATAAAGCGGCTGGGGTGGATGAAATTAAGTCGGAACTCATCAAATACAGTGGAATGTCAGATCTTAAATGGCTACACAGGATAATTGAAATGGCCTGGGAGTCGGGACAGGTTCCATCAGACTGGACAAAAGCAGTAATCACACCAATCTTTAAACATGGAAACAGAAAAGGTTGTAACAACTACAGAGGTATCTCTTTAATCAGCGTTGTGGGTAAAATCTTCTCAGGTATTGTTGAAAGGAAAGTGCGAGTATTAGTTGAGGACCAATTGGATGAAAATCAGTGTGGGTTTAGGCCTCTTAGAGGTTGTCAGGACCAGATCTTTAGCTTACGGCAAATAATGGAGAAGTGTTATGAGTGGAACAGGGAATTGTATCTATGCTTTATAGATCTAGAAAAGGCATATGACCGGGTTCCTAGGAGGAAGTTATTGTCTGTTCTACAAGATTATGGAATAGGAGGCAAACTTTTGCAAGCAATCAAAGGTCTTTACATGGATAGTCAGGCAGCAGTTAGAATTGACGGTAAATTGAGTTCATGGTTCAGAGTAGTTTCAGGGGTAAGACAAGGCTGCAACCTGTCTCCACTGTTGTTCATATTATTTATGGATCATATGTTGAAAACAATAGACTGGCTGGGTGAGATTAAGATATGTGAACACAAAATAAGCAGTCTTGCATATGCGGATGACTTAGTTGTGATGCAAGTTCGATTGAAAGTTTGCAAAGTAATATTTCAGAGCTAGATCAGAAATGTAAGGACTATGGTATGAAGATTAGCATCTCCAAAACGAAAGTAATGTTAGTGGGAAAGAAATATAAACGGATTGAGTGCCAAATAGGAGGAACAAAGTTGGAACAGGTGGACGGTTTCAAGTACTTAGGATGCATATTCTCACAGGATGGCAACATAGTGAAAGAACTGGAAGCGAGGTGTAGCAAAGCTAATGCAGTGAGCGCTCAGCTACGATCTACTCTCTTTTGCAAGAAGGAAGTCAGTACCAAGACTAAGTTATCTGTGCACCGTTCAATATTTCGACCAACTTTGTTGTATAGGAGCGAAAGCTGGGTGGATTCAGGTTACCTTATCAACAAGGTTGAGGTTACGGATATGAAAGTAGCTAGGATGATTGCAGGTACTAGTAGATGGGAACAATGGCAGGAGGGTGTCCACAATGAGGAAATCAAAGAAAAACTGGGAATGAACTCTATAGATGTAGCAGTCAGGGCGAACAGGCTTAGATGGTGGGGTCATGTTACACGCATGGGAGAAGCAAGGTTACCCAAGAGACTCATGGATTCAGCAGTAGAGGGTAGGAGGAGTCGGGGCAGACCGAGGAGAAGGTACCTGTATTCGATTAAGAATGATCTTGAAGTAATAGGTTTAACATCACAAGAGGCACCAATGTTAGCCCTGAATAGGGGATCATGGAGGAACTGTATAAGGGGGGCTATGCTCCAGACTGAACGCTGAAAGGCATAATCAGTCTTACATGATTATGGTGATGGTGATGAACTATCTAAACATTGCTAAAAGTAGTGACAGCTGGATAATGGGGCAAAACCACCTTCGTGTAGACTGCCGTTAAGTTTATTTCGGCAGGTATGATCATTTTATTGCTGTTTTAAAGTTCCTTTCGCAATAGCAGCATTAAGTATCTAAATGAGATGTCTTTTTTAACCTTATTTGCTCTGTAGTTTACTTTAATCAACTTAACTGTTCATAAAAAAAGATAACAAGCAGCTATACTTTCCTCGCAATTGCGAAAGTTATGAAACATTGTTCATTTGCCTATGAGAGTCGACTTATTCTGTGCAGTGATTCGAGAGAAAGATAGAGGGCAATTTTCGGCTTCTCCGGTCAAACAAATATGGAAGTACTATATACAAGGTCTTTCACTATTCCTTTCACGGTCTTGTGGGGGTTGTAGAGGAATATTCGCAGATGAAGTTATGATACGGATCCACTGCAGAAATGTACCATTTGAAGGTCGGATCACTTTCAAATCTCCCGTTTCAGGGTACGCACACAAACTGTGACGAGGGCGCCGTCGTCAATCCTTGTTGTAATTACAACACCACGTATCATTTTCGTCCTACTACAACAATGGCTGCGAGAAACTGGTGCATTCGCAAATGGGAGGGCTGCTTGTGGTCCACCGTGGACGCGCCGCGCTCTCGACTTTGAAGAAGACGTCCTTCGTCGTATAGGACCCGACGGCAAGGTCTCGAAACATTGCCCACGCCCTGGGTCCTGTAGAGCACACAGTTTAGAAGTGATGACTTCCGCTGAGTGCGCACTGTGAAACGGAGACTTGAAAGTGAGCAGAACTTCAAAAATGGCTTTGAGCACTATGGGACTTAACATCTGAGGTCATCAGTCCCCTAGACTTAGAACTAGTTAAACCTAATTAACCTAAGGACAGCACACACATCTATGCCCGAGGCAGGGTTCGAACCTGCGACCGTAGCGGTCACGCAATTCCAGACTGAAGCGCCTAGAACCACTCGGCCACACCGCCCGGCGAGCAGAACTTCAAACTTATTTCACGTCCAAAAGGTACATTTCTGCAGTCGTCCTTATAGGACCTGTGAAACACCTTGTACAGATCTTGCGAAGAAGGGTTACTTGCTAACAATGGGCAACTGTACTGGACAATTACGTATTTCCCTAACGCTTTGCGGTCCTTCTAGACCAGTGTTTCCCAACCTGGGTGTAATTACCCCCCCCCCCCCCCCCGCCCCCCAAGGGGAAAACAGGAAATTTTCTGAGGGATAGAAACAAAACACAACGATTGCGTTTTAGTCGCGAAACTAAATTATTTTTTGAAGACCATTACTATTATTACTGTTTCAGGATACTGTAATAGTGATCACATAAGATACCAATAATTACATTCCTTTTCAAATTCTAAGATTCATGCATGACAGAAATTGGTGCAAGTCGCAACCCTGAAAACGAATGTATGAACAAAATCTTCCTCACATATTGCATCTACTAAAACATACTTCGTAATTTCTACTGTGCAGCTATGGCAGTAAAGCTGATGCATGTGTATCATATATACTTAAATATCTCATAAAAATGTCTTCTAAGCAGTAGCTAGCCCCCGTAATGGATCAGAAAAGCTTGATTACTCACTTCGCAACAGAAAAACGTAGTAATAGACAACACAACAATAACCACGTATTGACTAATACACTACTGTAAGGCCTACACAGTATAATAATAATAATAATAATTATTATTATTAATGGCAGTTGTGATACGCAAAGCACTGGCAGCCAGGAGTCTTCCAATTTCTGTCAGTGCAGAAGCATGAGCTTCAGCAGTCACATGATTTACGAACAGTAGATGTAGTGCACGCATTTAACTTGCGTCATTTTAAATGGAGGTGCAGGGTGTGGGTGAAACAAGTGTCGTTAGGGAGAGGAGTGGTGGAGAAGAAGTTCTGTGACAAATATGTGCACCCTCGATATGGACACTTACCTTCCTTTTCTGGGAAGGTGTTCCAGGTAGCACTCACGACGCACTGGAAATTGCTTCAACATTCTACGAAAAAAATGTTGTTATAAAGAAAATGACGTGTCGTTCTAGTGTTAACTTACGCGGTAAAATTGCTATTTGGGTCAGGGGAGTGGTAGCGGTGGGGATAGGGGAGATTTCGCTAGTAGCTGATCGCACTCGGGGGTAATTGTCTCAGAAAGGCTGAGAGCTACTGTTCTAGGCACACACTTCCATGGTCGACATGTAGTGATGGCGATGGTTACGCTTCCTGATTATTATCAGCGACGAATGGCGACCATTACTTGACGAAATCATGTCGGTCTGGAAGGAAAACGATGCCTTTGGTAACTGTTGTGAATTTGGTAACCACACGATGCGCCAAAATTGATGAGAACATTTCTTAGTTTGACACGTCTTACATTAAAACCATGTGCCGGACCAAGACTCCAAGCTGGGCCCTTGGTCTTTCACGGACAAGCACTGCACCGACTGAGTCATCCAAGTATGACTCACGATTCGCCCTCACAGCTTTACATCTGCCATTTCCTCATCTCCTATCTTCCCAACTTTACAAAAGTTCTCCTGCATACGTTGCAGCATTAGCACTCCTGGACGGTTTATTTGTAGAAATAAAGTTGTGAGGGCGGACCATCAGTTGTGTCTGGATGGCATAGAGCACGTGGTCACAAATTTCAAAGGTCCCATGTTTGAGACCCAGTCCAGCACACAATTTTAATATCCCATGAAATTTCGTATCACTTCACACTCCGCTGCAGGGTGAAAATTCATTCTGGATCTTTAAGCTTACTTTGTTATGACTAACAACGGCTAGTATCTTGACAGTTTTATATTTGATTGACACATAATAGAGACTTCAATCAATAATATATTCTCCTTAATTCTTTACAACAGTTTGCCAAGGCCGATTCCGCGACTGTAGAAATCAGGTGGTTTTGAGGCGAAGAAAGCGCATTCTTATCCGCAAAGGCGTTGCCTTGAAGAATGCTCCACAGCGAGCAGATAAGCTGAACACCTGAGGGCGAAAGATCGGTTGAATTAGGTGGCTTGGAGATGACTTCCCAATCCACATCCTGTATAATGTTTCTTGTCAATCTATCAGAGTGCGGGCGGGCATTATTGTGCAGTAACATCACTTCGCGCAGTCTTTCTGGTCGTTTTGGATGGACTATGTGTATAAGACGCCTCAGTTGTTGACATTAAATATCAGCAGTGATGCTTACACCTTGGGGAAGAATACTTAATACACCACATTGCCGCTTTTCCAGCAGATGCGTAACAGTATTTTTTGTGGATGCGCGCAGGTCCTTATACTTGCAGTTGCTGCATTGTTTGGGACCAATTATTCCATTCTTCACGAGCCAACTGATGACGAGTAAGCAGAGATACACATATGCCCATCGGCTCATTTTCGAGACTTTGGCTTAGAGCATGCGGTGCGAATGAACCTGATTTTGGAGCCTTCCCCACTGCATAAGAAGGTCGCACGATGGTGGAATGACCGGAGTCCATCACATTTGCCAGTTCTCGAGAACACTGACGTCGTTCGTTGTGGATTAATGCTTTTAAATAATCTTCATCAAACCCCGAAGGTCTTCCTGAACATGGAAAATCGCTAATGTCAAAACGATCTTCCTTAAAATGAGAAAGCCGGCCGAAGTGGCCGAGCGGGCGCTACAGTCTGGAACCGCGCGACCGCTACGGTCGCAGGTTCGAATCCTGCCTCGGGCATGGATGTGTGTGATGTCCTTAGGTTTAAGTAGTTCTAAGTTCTAGGGGACTGATGACCTCAGAAGTTAAGTCCCATAGTGCTCAGAGGCATTTGAAACATTTTTTCTTCATTACAAAATATTTCGCAGCTAAAATCCCCATTTTCTAGCGCTATGCAAACGAGATCTTTCAGTTCATTCTTGAGGAGGACAGTGACACGTTGGATGAGAACTGCACCTAGCGCACTCACCATTATTTGGATTGATTGTCCGATTAGCTTTATTTGTTGCTGTTGTGTCCTCCAGAGATACGGACGTAGCCGTAGGCAATGGGATCGCTGCAGAGCAAAGCAAACCTCCAGACAGGATACACAGTTACGGTCAGTCGCCATAGAGGGCGCTTATAACGCGGACTGTGTTGTGATTCCGCCTTACATCGCCCAAATAATTCTCAGGAGGACATCAATTCGATAAATGCGGCAGAAAGAGAAAACACACCAATCCTCTCGGTCATCGCACAGTATCATCAGCGTCAATATTCGGAGTATCAACAGACTGCATGAGAACTGTGTATACAGGGCGTCTCAGGAAAAATTTTCAATATTCAGGGGTATGACAAGAATGGCCATTTGAAGGAAAAAAGTCTAGTAGACATAGGCATTGTAATATTTACGTTAAGAGCTACGAGCACTTCTTCACTTCGATACCGAGAAATTTGCTGTTTGCACAGATTACTATGCGAGGAGGGAGTATGAAAAAAGACCTGTGCAGTAAATATGGTCTCCAAAATGTATGTCTTAAGAACTATGAATACTTGTTCAATAGAAGAGATGTGTTTCACAGCAGCGAAAATGAGTAAGTCCTCACGACTCTTGCAATATATGCCTCTATAGCCCTTGTTTAATGGAATATTCTTCTAGTTTCAAGCCATACTACCACGTCCCAAAATATGGTAAGCAAAGAGAATGCAGTAGAAGACCTTTGTTTCGCAGCATCGGAGATAAACAAGTGCTCATAGCTGTTAAGGTATGCATAATATTCAAGCCCATGTTTACTAGTCTTTTATGCTTTGAATGATCGTACCTTGAATATTGACCATTGCTCATGGGACATCCTGAATACTCTCTGCCCAGAAGAACCCAACTGAACACTCGACCAGATATATTAGTAATTGTCCACTGGATTCTAATCTAGACTAGTTTTCAAAGTTGTATAAATGAAAGTGAACTTTTAACAACGTTGTCACATTCAGGAAACGTAATGTATGTTTTATGATAATAAATTATTGGAACTCGTCGCTAATGAGCGCTGTCATACTTATTGATATAGTCTGCATAAGACTATGTCAAATTAAGTCGGGTGATGCTGAGGGAATTATACTAGGAAATGAGACACTTAAAGTAGTAAAGAAGTTTTGCTATTTGGGAAGCAAAATAACTGATGATGGTCGAAGTAGAGAGGATATAAAATGTAGACTGGCAATGGCAAGGAAAGCGTTTCTGAAGAAGAGAAATTTTTTAATATCGAGTATAGATTTAAGTGTCAGGAAATAGTTTCTGAAAGTAGCCATGTATAGAAGTGAAACATGGACGATAAATAGTTTGGACAAGAAGAGAATAGAACCATTCGAAATGTGGTGCTAGAGAAGAATGCTGAAGATTAGATGGGTAGATCACATAACTAATGAGGAGGTATTGAATTGGATTGGGGAGAAGAGGAGATTGTGGCTCAACTTGACAAGAAGAAGGGACCGGTTGGTAGGACATGTTCTGAGGCATCAAGGGATCACAAATTTATCATTGGAGGGCAGCGTGGAGGGTAAAAATCGTAGAGGGCGACCAAGAGATGAATACACTAAACAGATTCAGAAGGATGTAGGTCGCAGTAAGTACTGGGAGATGAAGAAGCTTGCACAGGATAGAGTAGCATGTAGAGCTGCATCAAACAAATCTCAGGACTGAAGACTACAACAACAACAACAAGAACAACAACAAGGCTATGTGACGAGAACGTATAGTTGCTGCACGCAAGCAAGGCACGGCAGTAGCAGGAACTACTTCCGGTGGTGGGGGGTTCGCTTCCTGCCACATTTGTTTTGGACGCCGGAGAGTATTCCGTGAACATAACAGATTCCTTACAAAACATAACATGGGACATATCTGTCCCCACCGTTATGCACACAAGGCACTTAGTCGGTGAATCGAAAACTCAGGAAGTAACGCCTGTTTCACACTGTAACTGAAAGGCCCTTGCACTGATTGTAGTCATGTGGCCACTAGAACCACGCACGAGCCACGATCACTTCCTTTTTTGAGCTGCACATTCGCCACTGGCGTTCGGAGACGCAGTTTTTCACTCTTGCGGCAGTCGATAGTCGATTAATTTCCAACTGAATTTAGCGGGCGTCGGGAGAGAACAGGTGGCGTCGCATTGTCTGCAGTGGCTCCCCCATTCTGTCACGTACACTTGCCGAGTTTCGGACGGCAGACGAAAATGAACTTACCTCCGGGCGGAGCCGCCGTCCCCCTGGCGGCGACAGCGCGAAGCGTCGGCGGCGGCGGCGGCGACGGGTCACGAATCCAATTACCGCGCGCGTCGCCAATTCCGCAGGCTGGGAGCGCCGGCGGCGACAGGTGCGGGCGAGGCGTCGCCGCGGCGTCGGTGTGGCGTCGCGACGCGTCCAGCGCGGCCGCCGGCGCCGCGACGACTAAAGGCCACGGCGGGAGCCGCGAAAGGGCCCCCCTCGCCGAAACAATACCGACTTTTCGCATGCAAAAATATATAGGGCTCCTTATGACGAACTTTAACGTCATTCACGCCGGGGAAAAAGATGCTTTTTATTCCGTTCATTTCATATGAAAAGGCGGCCGGAGACCGCGAATAGGGACCGGCGGCGGGCGGGTGGGGGAGGAGGGAGGGAGGGCGAGAGAAAGGGAGACGGAAAACACCCCGTGCGGTACTCGCCTGAATAGTAGTGCCTGTGGAAACCCACTACAATAAATACACTGTATTCTTCGGGCTCCTTTTCTCTTTGAGACAAAGAGACATAATCGCGGAGCTGAGCTCGAGAAGAAAAGGCGAAAAAGAGGCGAGGAAAGTCACTTCCTCCCCCCCTCCCCTCCCCCCTCTACCACCCCCTGCTGGGACGCGAGCCCGCTCGCTCGCGCATTCACCGGCGCCGACAATGTATGCGCACAATGCTGGCAAATTATTTTCAATTTAAGCGCGCCCTCCTCCGCCCCCGCATCGCGCCCTAGACGGCGCGCGCGCCCTTTTCTGCGGGCCATTCACTGGGGCACGTGGTCGTGCACGTGAACGGCAGAAAGGGCGACGCGGCGACGGCGTTGCCACGGCGACGGCGGCGCAGCGGGGCGGCAGGAATCTAAAAGGAGAAAAGTTGCGGGCTGAGGGGTTAAGCATGAATATGGAATTATTCGGCGCGACAAAGGGGGCTTCCATTACAAGATGGCTTATTCCGAGTTGGCCAAACACGCTGAATGGCGCGCGCCTGCTCTCGCCGCGCTGGCAAGCTGACGCGTCTGCGCCGCTTAAACGTCCCGCCCACTGGCTTCGTAGCGCCATCTGACATTCACCTCCGAAGCTTTCGAAAATGAAACCGACAAACCCTGGCCTGAAATTAACTTCCGCGTTAGTGATGCAGTGAATGACACACCTTTTTGCTGTAGCTACTTTTCAGTAGCCTTGTCAGTGGAACGTGGTAGTCCTTTTCAGAGCCTTATTAGGCCCGCTGTTCCACCTTTCCTTAACGCCTAGTGACGAATGGGTACTCAGCATAGTACCAAAAATTTCTTTTTGCTTTCTTTCAAAAACTGTGTGTAGCTTTACCACTTACGAGTCTCCTATATACTAGTTGTCCTACTTGTCTGTTTAATGTAGCTTTTCGTCTGTTGACATACGTAACTCTGGAAATTCTCTGAAGACTTCTTTGAGGTGATCAAGTAACTAAAAATTTAGGTAAGTAACAGCATCATGAAACATCTGAAAGCTGTTGTTATGTACACAGACAAAAAAAATAAATAAATAAAAACCGCTGCACAAATGATGTCTATTCAAATTTCGTGCTGGTTGGATAAGTGTGGCGTTAGTAGCGCCACTATGAGGATGCAAATCAGGTTTACTCGAAATAGGCGCTGTAACGGTGCTGAGTGTTAGCTAGCTTTGAGATTGGGCGTGGTGAGTCGATGTTAGATTCAAGAATGCGTTTAAGGCGACAAAGACGCCATTATGAATAGCTCACTGACTTTGAACGAGGTCGTGTAATAGGGCTATGAGAAGCTGCTTGGTTCTTCTGCGATACTGCAGCAAGACTTGTCAGGAATGTAGCAAAACGGCTGTAACCACTATGGGACTCAACATCTGTGGTCATCAGTCCCCTGCACTTAGAATTACTTAAACCTAACCAACCTAAGGACATCACACACATCCATGCCCGAGGCAGGATTCGAACCTGCGACCGTAGCAGCAGCGCGGTTCCGGACTGAAGCGCCTAGAACCGCTCGGTCACATCGGCCGGCTAGAACTGTCTGTACATGATTGCTAGCAGGGGTGGTCACTAGAACATAGTGTAGTAAGAAGACCAGACTCCGGACAGCCACTTGGCACTACCGACAGGGAAGATCATCCTGTTCAGAGTAGGGCTCTGGTACATCGTACTGCATCCGCAGCAGCAATTTTAGGAACAGTTGGCGCCACAGTGCAACAGCGAACTGTTACGAATCGGTTACTTCAATGACAGCACCGATCCAGACGCCCTGTAGCGCGCATTCTACTGACGCCAAACCACTGTCACTTGCGAGAGCACATTGGAGGGCAGGGTGGAGGTCTGTTGAGTTTTGTGACAAAAGCTGGTTCTGCCTCGGTGCCACTGACTGCCGTGTGTTGGTTAGGAGGAGGCCAGTTTAGGACTTGCAGCCAACCTGTCTGCGTGATAGACGTACTGGACCTACACCTGGAGTTACGGTCTGGGGTGCGACTTGGTATGACAGCAGGAGCACTCTCGAGGTTAGCCCATGCACTGTGACTGTATGTTTGTACGTCAATCTATTGATATGACTTGTTGTGCTGCCATTCATGAACAGCATGCCATGGGGCGTTTTCCAACAGTATAACGCTCGCCCACATACCGATGTTGTAACGTAAGATGCTCTACAGAGTGTCTACGTGTCGCACTCGCCTGCTCCATCACCAGATCTGTCTGTAAACGAGCATGTATGGCGCATCATCGGATGAGAACCCCAGCGACATCCTCAACCAGCATTAACCGCCCCTGTTTTCACAGACCAAGTGCAACAGGCATAGAATCCATCCCACAAGCCGACATCCAGCATCTATGAAACACCATTGTTAAATCTATTATTAATGTACTAGCATTTCACATTTGCCATGACTCACCTCACGCTTACGTAAAACTTTAATCTAGTAATGTTAATCACTTACAATATATTACCTAGACAAATGTATTCCCGAAATTTCATTACTCTACGTTAATTACTTTTTGGCGTTGCGATTGTTTTTCGTCAGTATATGTTTATTATTCGCGGATAACCAGTTTCGGCGTAGAGATCATCTATCACACACATGTGCACCACTTATCTTTTGGATTTTTCCTCAGTCATCAGATGCAAAATCGACAGTCCGTTCCTACGTTCAATACACTGTCACCAAGATAAAAATGATCACTTGACAGAAACTGGCTGCCTGTACATAAATATACATTAGAAACCTTTCTCCATTACGTCGTTCTAACTCTACATCTACATCCATACTCCGCAGGCCACCTGATGGTGTGTGGCGGAGGGTACCTTGAGTACCCCTATCGGTTCTCGCTTCTATTCCAGTCTCGTATTGTTCGTGGAAAGAAAGATTGTCGGTATGCCTCTGTGTGGGCTCTAATCTCTCTGATTTTATCCTCATGGTCTCTTCTCGAGATATACGTGGAAGGGAGCA
The DNA here is from genome assembly GCF_023864275.1 of Schistocerca cancellata. Classification (NCBI taxonomy): domain Eukaryota; kingdom Metazoa; phylum Arthropoda; class Insecta; order Orthoptera; family Acrididae; genus Schistocerca; species Schistocerca cancellata. Next base: position 916,633,387 of record NC_064627.1, on the reverse strand, counting down.
ATATACTGCTTGACACCTCGGTGAAGGTATGTTCTCGAAATTTCAACAAAAGCCTGTACCGAGCTACTGAGCGTCTCTCTTGCAGAGTCTTCCACTGGAGTTTATCTATCATCTCCGTAACGCATTCGCGATTACTAAATGTTCCTGTAACGAAGCGCGCTGCTCTGCGTTGGATCTTCTCTGTCTCTTCTATCAACCCTATCTGGTACGGATCCCACACCGGTGAGCAGTATTGAAGCAGTGGGCGAACAAGCGTACAGTAACCTACTTCATTTCTTTTCGGACTGCACTTCCTTAGGATTCTTTCAATGAATCTCAGTCTGGCATGCGCTTTACCGACGACTAATTTTATATGGTCATTCCATTTTAAATCTCTCCTAATGCCTACTCACAGATAATTTACGGAATTAACTGCTTCCGTTTGCTGACCTGCAATATTGTAGCTAAATGATGAGGATCTTTCTTTCTACTTTTTTTTTTTTTTTTTTTTTTTTTTTTTACAATGAGCAGTCCACGTTCGAAAAATTCTTTATTTAGATTGTGTTTATCTCCAAAGGCACGGCAAGGAATGGAACTGGAGGAGCAGTATTTCTAGATACTCAGAAGCTTTGACTTTGTCCTACACAATGGCTTCATTAACAAATTAGGTCAACATGAATACTTCGAAGCATAATCTGGCTTATCAGTTACAAAACAGTGTTTTTACGCAAGAAATTATATTCGTTCTAATCAGTGCAACGTATCATTCCCAACCATGCTGTAGGTTGTCCTCTCGGCGTTTAGAGTCGTCAGTACCGACCGGTGTGGCCGAGCAGTTCTAGGCGCTTCAGACTGGAACCGCGCGAGCTCTACGTTCGCAGGTTCGAATCCTGCCTTTTGCATGGATGTGTGTGATGTCCTTAGGTTATTTAGGTTTAAGTAGTTCTAAGTTCTAGGTGACTGATGACCTCAGATGTTAAGTACCATAGTGCTCAGATCTATTTGAACCTTTTTTCCAATTGAAGGCAACTCTCTTCAGCTCCGAGCTGATGGGTTGGTTTTTCTGCAGTCCTGTCTTGGCCATTAAATTTGATTAATGTCTGAAGTGTCATTCCTGTCAAATTCTAGTAATTTAACGAGGTGCACAGTACGTATAACGTCCGCGGGCAGGAAGTAGAGAATACGTAACTGTAAATATACAGACTCGAAAGTGGTGCGTCTCAGTCACTATTACCGCCGGGGCGATATCGCGTTTGTAAAAACGGAAATGTCGTGTGGCTAGGGCCTTCCGACGGGTAGACCTGCCTCCTGGTGCAAGTCTATTGAGTTGACGCCACTTCGGCCACTTGCGTGTCGATGGGGATGAGATGATGATGATAAGGACAACACAACACCCAGTCCCTGAGCGGAGAAAATTTCCAACCGAGCCGAACATCGAACCCGTGCCCCTAAGCATGACAGTCCGTCGCGCTGATCACTTTTTTTTTTTTCACTGACGAACATAGACTGCTTCGATCAGTTTTTTTCATATAAGACGATGTCCTTTATAAAAAGAAGTATTTTTAGAAAACGTAAATAAGTGGACTTTCTTTTACATAATGGTGTAACAATAACAAACATAAACTGGTACTATCAGATTTTTTTTGGTACATGATATGAAATAAAATATTTCTGGAAAACGTAAACAAGTGGATTTTTTTTACATAATGGTGTAACAATAAAAAAGACATAAACTGCTTCTGTCAGTACAAAACAATAATGGACCACGTCCCTCTTCTTGGGCGCGTACTTCGCTAATCCCGTTGTACCTCGCGTTGGTGCCGGGTACGTCCTCACGTGTGGTGGTGGATCCTCTCCACTATCCTGGTACTTTCTTGCTCTGAATACTTAGCAATAATTACATTCTCCTACCTGGGACACGCCAACTGGGTGGGAGATCAAGCAAGGTACTCTCTAAGAAATTAGCGTAATATGTTCGATATCTCGGATGTCTCATAAGCTGTGAGTGATGTTCTTGTAATAAGGTCCAAAAGTCGAGTATATTCTTACTGCCGTCTCGGAACAGGTAAAGCACAGTGAAACCCCGAATCCATGTCACTGCGTTTGTCTTAGTTCGGGGAGCTACATCTACATCTACATGGATACTCTGCAAATCACATTTAAGTGCCTGGCAGAGGGTTCATCGAACCACCTTCACAATTCTCTATTATTCCAATCTCGTACAGCGTGCGGAAAGAATGAACACCTATATCTTTCCGTACGAGATCTGATTTCCCTGCATATCTGGGAGAAGTAGTATCCGTGGTTCTACTGTTTGCGGCACCACCCGAAGGAGGAAGACAATCATTTTTTGGACCAAACACCACACATCCGCCGAAGGCCCGCATATCAGGCAATGTTCCTCTGTGTCTATAACATTGCACTGCACAACACAGTGGCTCATCCTCCATATGAATTGTATGCAACCTGGAACGAGTCACGTATTTCCTATTTACCACCTGATACCACAGAGTGCGCGTGTCCCCTTATCAAGGTGTGGGTGGTGCACTGTACGCCATACCACTGGCTACCTAACTGTTGGTCGTTGGCCCTCTACGGCATTTTTCGGCCGTCGTCAAGATGCGATATATATCACGTGCCGTTGCCGTCCTGGTAGTTCCATATGTACATAACTGTGTTCCACAAAAAAGGTCTGCATATGGGGAAGCGATGATGAGATGTGAGCCATCGCTACCGGTACCAAACGAGAAAGGTGGAGCCAATTCGTCTATCAAAGGGCCCATTAGACTTTTTCGGTGTCGTGTCCACATCTTTATCATCGTGCTTACATAAACAGCCACTGCTCGGTCGCGTACGTGGACTAGTCCAAGATCTCCACGACTTCTAGGAAGGGCGAGGGTTTCGCATCCCACCTTAAAAAGCAGACCTATGCTCAGAAAATATCCTGATGCCGCCAGCATTAGGCGCGCCAGCATCACCGGCGTAGGAAGAACTTGTGCCAGGTGGGGGTGCGAGAGGCTAGATAAGTGTTGGCAAAGGTGACCCGTTGTACCATGTCCAGAGCCCTTAACCTGTGACTTCGGACACTCGCACGAATTGTTTGCAGAAGATGTCTGTAGCTCAGTGCCGCCGTCCGTCGAACGTCTGTAGTAGAAATAATTCCTAGGCATTTCATCTTGTTGATCGGCTGTAATGGTGCTACACTTTCCGTCGGGTGTCCTCTCCCGATGTTCATCGCTCTCGAATTTGCCGTGTTCATACGACTTCCCGTAGCCATACCATACAAATTAATCCAATGCAAGGCTGCTCTTGCCTCGTCGCCCGAGCGTTCTAAAAATACTAGGTCATCTGCGTATGTTCGGCATATAAACTTATTGTGCCTTATGGTCATTCCTTGGAGTCGATTTCGGAGCCCGCAGAGCAGCGGCTCGACAGGGATGGCATACAATATCGTCGACAGCGGGCACCCTTGTCTGACCGATCGTGAGATGGTGATGGGCCCCACCAAGCGTCCATTGATGAGCACCCTGGATGCGGATCCGTGGAGTAGTCTCATAACGACGGTGACGAAACTTTCCGGAAACTTCATTTGCGTCTTCACTTCCGTGAGATTAGCATGGCTCAACCTGTCAAAGGCGCAATCGAAGTCTATCGATACCAATGATGCACGTCGGAGACGACATGTTGATGCCAGTGCGATAACATCGCGGTAATCGCTGAGTGCCGTTTGTATATTGCTATCTCCTCCTAGCTGGGTTTGGTCGAGTGATATCACTTGGCGTATTACGCGTTTATAGCGTGCTGTAAGTATCCTGGTGTAGATCTTGTAGTCGCAATTAAGAAAGGTCAGTGGCCGGTAGGCCTGTATCCCTGTGCCGCCGGATGGTTTGTGGATGGAGATGATCATTCCATTGGGAGACATCAATTCGCAGTACATGGCAGTACATCGTGGAGTCATGAGATCTTTAAATGTACGATAAAACTCTAACGGAAATCCGTCGGCCCCCGGCGATTTGTGCGACGCTTCCTTATAAAGCGCTTCCATTACATCGTCAACTGTGACTTCACTTGTTAACTACCGGTTGGCCGTCTCGTCGAGACACGCGGAGAGCGTTCGTCGGACCTCATGAAAGGCTGCCTGATGTGTTCCGCTTCTTCGTAGAGATGACCGTAGTGTTCGACAAAAGCATTGGCAATGTATTTTTGCGTTGTCATACGGCGACCATCTGGCAGTACGATCGTCTGTATTAAGTTTCTGCGGCTACGTTGTTTTTCTCTGATAACGTGATGCATCGACGGTGATTCTCCACGGACTCGTTCAAAGGCCCTTGCACGGATTGCGACACCCTCCAGACGGCGGCGGGTTATGGAAATTATTTGGGCCTGTGCTCGTTTTATACCGGCACTACGCTCCTGTGAAGGTGCTTGTACAGATAGTTCGCGGAGCATAGTGAAATACTATTGCGGCCTGTGGGGCCTCCACATCATCTGCTCTCTACCGTATGCGATTAACGCTCGCCACAAGGCAGGCTTAACGCATTCCAGCCGACACTTCAGCGTCGTCGGATACGTCAAGAAGAGTCGTTCACATATGTGCCAAGTGTCTTCGATTAAGCGTCTGCACTCAGGTTCCCTGAGGTGTGCTGTATTCAATTTCCAATAACTGCGACTTCTCCACACTCGTTGAGGACTTAGGGAGACTGTGCATACGAGGTGTTACATAAATTCGATCGAGGCGACTTGCGGAGTGACTTGTGACGTAGGTGTATCCGCCTCTGTCGCCATGTATCGTCTCCCATGTATCGATGAGATTCGTGTCCTGTATCAGTTGACGCAGCTCTGGGCATGAATTATAGTGTGGGTGTTGATCTTTTAGTGCGAGCACGCAGTTGAATTCGCCTCCAAATAAGACATGCTCATACCAACCTAAGAATAGTGGTGCAATCTCCTCTGCGTAAAATCGGGATCGATAGCGCCGTCTGTCGGATCTTGACGATGCGTAGATGTTAACGATCTGTACTCCCAGTACTGTGAGCGCCAGTCCTCGCGCTGACGGCAGGTACACCATGTCTTCGGCTACTATGTCGCCACGTAGAAGTATCGCTGTTCCGCTGCCGCCGTCTGTAGTGTGTGTAATGTACACTCCTGGAAATTGAAATAAGAACACCGTGAATTCATTGTCCCAGGAAGGGGAAACTTTATTGACACATTCCTGGGGTCAGATACATCACATGATCACACTGACAGAACCACAGGCACATAGACACAGGCAACAGAGCATGCACAATGTCGGCACTAGTACAGTGTATATCCATCTTCTGCAGCAATGCAGGCTGCTATTCTCCCATGGAGACGTTCGTAGAGATGCTGGATGTAGTCCTGTGGAACGGCTTGCCATGCCATTTCCACCTGGCGCCTCAGTTGGACCAGCGTTCGTGCTGGACGTGCAGACCGCGTGAGACGACGCTTCATCCAGTCCCAAACATGCTCAATGGGGGACAGATCCGGAGATCTTGCTGGCCAGGGTAGTTGACTTACACCTTCTAGAGCACGTTGGGTGGCACGGGATACATGCGGACGTGCATTGTCCTGTTGGAACAGCAAGTTCCCTTGCCGGTCTAGGAATGGTAGAACGAGGGGTTCGATGACGGTTTGGATGTACCGTGCACTATTCAGTGTCCCCTCGACGATCACCAGTGGTGTACGGCCAGTGTAGGACATCGCTCCCCACACCATGATGCCGGGTGTTGGCCCTGTGTGCCTCGGTCGTATGCAGTCCTGATTGTGGCGCTCACCTGCACGGCGCCAAACACGCATACGACCATCATTGGCACCAAGGCAGAAGCGACTCTCATCGCTGAAGACGACACGTCTCCATTCGTCCCTCCATTCACGCCTGTCGCGACACCACTGGAGGCGGGCTGCACGATGTTGGGGCGTGAGCGGAAGACGGCCTAACGGTGTGCGGGACCGTAGCCCAGCTTCATGGAGACGGTTGCGAATGGTCCTCGCCGATACCCCAGGAGCAACAGTGTCCCTAATTTGCTGGGAAGTGGCGGTGCGGTCCCCTACGGCACTGCGTAGGATCCTACGGTCTTGGCGTGCATCCGTGCGTCGCTGCGGTCCGGTCCCAGGTCGACGGGCACGTGCACCTTCCGCCGACCACTGGCGACAACATCGATGTACTGTGGAGACCTCACGCCCCACGTGTTGAGCAATTCGGCGGTACGTCCACCCGGCCTCCCGCATGCCCACTATACGCCCTCGCTCAAAGTCCGTCAACTGCACATACGGTTCACGTCCACGCTGTCGCGGCATGCTACCAGTGTTAAAGACTGCGATGGAGCTCCGTATGGCACGGCAAACTGGCTGACACTGACGGCGGCGGTGCACAAATGCTGCGCAGCTAGCGCCATTCGACAGCCAACACCGCGGTTCCTGGTGTGTCCGCTGTGCCGTGCGTGTGATCATTGCTTGTACAGCCCTCTCGCAGTGTCCGGAGCAAGTATGGTGGGTCTGACACACCGGTGTCAATGTGTTCTTTTTTCCATTTCCGGGAGTGTATCTATCGTACTCAGAGAGGTCGGGGAAACTCTCGACACATACTTCCTGCAGAAGGACAATGTCGATGTCTGACGTATGCAGCATGTCTCGCAATAACTGCAATTTGACTGGCATTCTAATTGCATTGATATCAATAGAGGCTGTTCCGCAGTGGTTAAAGTGCACATGAACGCTTATGTTAACCAGTGTGCTGTTGCTCGTCGACATGCTGTCTGTGCGGCAATCTGCATCTTCTGTGTGCTTAACATCCGGTGGACGCCGCACTCGCCACTGCGGGTGCGTCATCGGTCTGTGGATCAGTATCGGGTTCGTCGGCCCAGTTCCTGTGCTGGAGGTACATCTCTCGTCGTGTTTCTCCGGCCGGGCTGACCGAAGGCGGAGGTGTTGCTGCGATGGGTGGAGGGACTCCTTCCGGCAGCTTTCCGTCCGGTGGGTCTGTATTCAACCCTTGTCTCGTGTGATTCGCACCGTACTACTATGTGGGAGGTAGAACCTCCCTTTGCGCATCCGGATTCACTGTATCATCGTTACACGCAAATCGTACGATCAGCTTGCTGTGGACATAGTTACAGCCTACACAAAGAACCACACCCTAATTTTCTCACCCTTGACATCCTGCCCTTTTTTAAAGCACTATAGTACATCCTTTAACATGATAATAGAACAGAAAATATTGATAAATCTACATATCCCTGCAGTGCAATAACTTAATTGCTAACTACTCGTATTTACAATATACTTAACTTTCGCCATACAAGCTCCTCTAATTCTTCCTATTTATGCTATGTCATTTTGGCGTATTCTCCCAGGGTTAGGTGGCCTAATTTCAATTGATTGTTCACGATTCCTGTTGTTATTCATTCCACTCCAACCTTGGTCAGAAAAAATGGCTCTGAGCACTATGGGACTTAACATCTGTGGTCATCAGTCCCCTAGAACTTAGAACTACTTAAATGTAACTAACCTAAGGACATCACACATATCCATGCCCGAGGCAGGATTAGAACCTGCGACCGCAGCGGTCACGTGGTTCCAGACTGAAGCGCCTAGAACCACACGGCCACACCGGCCGGCTCCTTGGTCAGACTGTTGACGAGTTTCTCTACTGTCCCCCATGATGTGCCATTATTTTGTGGCTCCCATCTGCCTTTATTTTGTTGCCTATATTCTCTGCCATGGTTCTTCCACTGCACATTGTTACCACTACGATATCTATGGTTCATGTTTTGGTGAGGCGGCCGATTAACATTGTTTTGCCCATTATGGCCTCTTTTACTTCCTCTGTTGTTCTCCCTTCTTTAACTTTGCACGTCTCTCTGCCTATGTTTTCCTCGCGCCTGATGCCCATTGAAAGCGAACTCCAACTCACTTAGGATGCCCTTGAATCCTTCTACATCAATTCCACATCGGCGGAAGAGCGTTTTCTGGTAGGAAATTGGCAACTTCATGTAACACAAACTTATGATCTCAGCCAGTGTGCATGGGTAGTCCAAATACTGATTTTTCTGGATCAAGTTTTCAAAATACTTCACTGAACAACGGAACCCTGAACTCTCCAAGTCTCTGCTCATCATTATTTCGTGTTTGATACTATCCTGTGTCTCCTTGGACCAGTATTTGTTTAAAAATGCGTCACAAAACTCTTTGTATGATGTGCACGTTTTTGCAATGATCCGCATGCATTCGGCCGATGTCCCCTCGATATGTGAACATACGAAGTCCAGTTTGTACATCAGAGGCCAGTGAGGAGGTAATGATAAATCCAACTGTCCAATAAAAGTTTTTGGGTGTAAAACATTACCCTCGTCTTTGTAATGCAGGAATTTTCGTAAAATCGAAAATTTCATTAGAATTTATTCCCGCTCGGCCCACCATATTCTCATTTGTCATTATAACGTTTTCTGTCTACCGTTTCCTTGGTCATCCTCTCTTCTCCTCCCTGTCACGTTTTCATCACTGGAAAAATGTTCCGTGGTTCGCGTTATCGGGTAACAATTATGCACATGAAATCTCTCTTTGCTGTTCTCCGTATTCGCAATTTGCGACCCAGTCGTGCCCTGTGTAGACGCGAGGACCATATCTCTAGCGATATTTCGTTGCTCTGCAGATACACTTTCAGTCTGTAGTTGACGAGCAACTGCATTCGAGCACATTCTAATATCATCTTGGCTTGGACATGATCGTGCTGAGTTTGAACTGCCTCTTTCGATTTTGTTATTTCCAAATCACCTACTATGTCTTTTCTGACATGACTAGGTTACGACCTGACTTCCTGAGATAATTCCTTAATTTCACTTTCTATGTTTTGTTTGAATTGGGAGAGCTCCGCGGTCAATGCTTTGTTTGGTGCAATTTCTGTCTTTTGCAGCTGCGTTATTTCTACTTGTTTCACGTGCTTCTGCAACTTCGTTAATGCACCTCTACCTGTCTTTGTCGTATTTTCTGTCTTTTCTAATGTTTCAAGAGCAATCCGCTTTGCCCTACTCGCTAGTACTAGCGCCTCGTTCGCTGTTCTTCTGACCTCCGCAATCTCTCGTTCTAGTTTTATTCGGAGCATCACTACCTCATTTTTCACTTCCCTCGTTTCATGTTTTATCGACTTAATGTCAACATTAATGTTTTGAATTTTACTTCCCATTTCAGCACTAATGTTTTGAATTTTGTTTCTCATTTCAGCACTAATGTTTTGAATTTTATTTCCCTTTTCTGAGCTGAACTTCTGAATTTTACTTCCCAATCCTTTTAGGTATGAAAAGATGTTCAACACATCTGTTTTATCTAAATCTTCTCTCCTATTGTGACTTTCTCTTTCTCTGCTATTAGGTGATCTTCTTCCCTTTTCCCTTTCCATTTCTTGGTATTCAAGAAAGTCATCACCGCGCACCCCTGATGTGCTACCTCGTGACTTTGTCACTGACGGCGATCTACCACGATCCTAAGTTGTTCTGCGTTCACTTGGATTTCCTACATTATAATCCCGTATCTCTGTTCCTCATCTTCGCTATCAGATTATCCACCACAGGCTTGACAGTGTCTATCATCCTCAAAAAGTTCCCTTGTATCTGTATTCTCCTCATCTGTGCCTTGTGCTTATAACAAAGCTAGCTCTTTCTCATCCCATAGGAATTCCTGACTACCCCATGTGTCTGTCATTTCTATATTGTTACAACTAGTGATCTGTTGTACTACTAAGCGTGCTTTCGCCCTAGTTGTCATGGAGTGATCCCTGATAAAAGTTCTCTCTTAAAAGTACACACAATTTTCACTACCCACATTTATTATGTTCCGGGCATGTAACATAAAATATCTACAACAAAGGAGCAAAGAAGCTGGCTACTAGCAGCGTCGTGAACGAGCAGTGTCGTTACAATACCAAGAAAATACGACGAGAAATGACAGAACATAAATATCAATAAATTACCACCAGCGGGCTGAATCGCAAAGCCTCTGAAAAGAAATACAATAATATACACAAATATTATTTTTAATGTTATTGCGTGACTTTATCACTGAAACTATACACACAAGCTTGTGATCACTATCAGTAAACCTAAACATTATAAAAGGGAAAAAAGTTTTGTAAATTTCCGAGGTTTAAGACCACTTTATGACTGCTATGACTCTAAGTAGGATCCCGCTAGGCTAAGCCATATCCAAGATGCTACTCCAGGCGAGTGTAAAAATGAATGTGCGCAACGGAAAATACTGAATGCGAAAATGAAGATTTGGCCCTGTTTCATTATCTCCTGAAGCAGATCTTAGGATATCTTAATGGACGTATTATCGCCTCCTCCTTACTCTTTAAGATATAAATTAAAACATAAACATTAATGAATGATTAAGTGAACTACTGACTACAAAATGATAAATGCTGTTTCTGCTTATACATTTATTGTAGATTAAACCCCTTTATATATTACAAATATTTATATATCAATGTCCAATGGACGTAAAGAATACAAATTAATTTCCTCACTAGTACAATTGACCAGTTGCCCAAATCTGCCCCTTTTTATGCCTACGCGAACTAACATAAATAACGCGAGATGACTGTCATCATCTACGTACAAAACACTACAAGACACTACTTTCAAAGATGATCCACAGTGGTGTGCAAGCTCAGTAGAAATAAAATTTACGTAATCATAGCTGTTTAGGTTTGTAGCCCTAATAAGCCAAAGCAATTAGCAATATCACCATATGTCCTGCGTCCAGTGCATCTGAGTGATGGTTCTCGTACACGTCTGCAATAACGGAAGAACTCCAGCCACAAAATTAAAAAAAAAAAAAAACTCATTCAAACACTAGGATGGCAGTAGGCAGTCCTCTGACTAGTATAATCTAATAGTGTCTCCTGCTATCTGTGTTCTACAGACGAGAAACGCGAACTGCCAGCCACAAGGACGGAGTTCAGATGAAGTCTCAGCATGAGTAGCGGCAGGAGAAGTGCTCTCAATCACTGAACGCTACGTAGTCAACGACGACTCTTTACTCGGAGACAAAATCCAGAGTCGTATAAGTTCGCAACAGTACAGTACCTAACCATTCTAACTATAAAATCTACCGAGAGCAAACACGTCAAGTCCGCCTGTACCAACAAAAGCTGTTACTAAGCGACCGTCAAACACTGACGCTCAAAACGGAAGACCCCTTTCTCTCCACCGCTGGCTCCCCAACAAAGATTGCCTCCCCTCCCTCGTAACTGCAGAAGGCGAATCCACTTCTCAAAAACACGAAATATTCTCCCTCTCTGCAAATTCTTCCGAATACCGACCAACCATATTTTTGTCTTTTGTCATCCAGCGCGGGAAGTTTGCGAGGAAATACCTGTCCTCGTTAATTAGGAATACATACAATGGTACGCTTCTCAGAGGAAAAAACCTCAGAAATAACCCAGCCTGCGTGATTTCCGAAGTAATGCTTCCTCGTTCCTCTGTGCTGCGTCCAAGATTTTCAGAGTTTCCAAAGTATTATCTGGTTATCCTTCGGGACCCACTACAATATTAGCCGGCCGCTGCTGTATTGTGCTTCAGCACTTAGGTGCCCAAACCGTCCATCTTGGCTACTTCCTGTGTCAAGCAGGACCAACACTCCTGCGCGGGCTTTTCCACCCTGGACTTGAGTTACGCCTGCTGTTTCATTTCCACTGGTGTTCCAAGCTCTACTAGCATAGGCAATCATTCATTACGCCGTTTTGATAATAAAGACACTCCGTCACCATTCATGCAATAACTGTTAACAACTCTTTACAATGTGTACGTGACACTGTCAGTCTTCTTTAAATATTCATATATACTATGTACAACCTATCAAATGATACCTAATTCCGGTTGTAAATAATGGCAAAGTATGTAGATGAGTGCTTGTAAGATGTGAAATTATAGCTACCTTACACCGTTAGGAAACACTAGGATCAGTCATAGTTAGGCGTTGCATTTAAGAACTCATGTCAGTTAAAGTTAATTTTAGATCTCATTTATTTTGCAGACAGTCTCATACTCAAAGTGCACTGTTACATTTACTTCGGTATCACGCTGTTTTTGGAAATTTGTTTAGTCAGTCTGTCTTCGTAGAATTACAGGGCATTTTCACAGAATCATTTTGGACTATATATTCCTTCAAAAATTCGTTTCATAATTTAATGTTTTATACTATTAGTTTTGTGTGTTGACGTGACAAGTCACGTAATGTGACGTCACGCATTGTAGCTCTGTCCACTGCACTGCACAATACAGAATTTCATTGGGCACCCTTTTTATTATACAGTTCTACATTTTGGTAAAAATTTATTCAAATGCAGTCATACAGTTTCACTTAGTTCTGGTGACTCTTTTATCAGATAGTATTCTTGTAAGTACATCACTTGCAATGTTCAAAATTACAACAAAGTTTTAGTGAGGTTTTTCTTTTATAAGTTCGAGTTAGTTAGTTAGTTTCACATGACTGGCCTCCAGAAGTTATATATTTACTACTCCTTTACCATTGCAATAATTAATCTCATGTCAGAGTAATATTTGGTATAAAAAGTAATTTTTGATTTTTGTAAAGAGCATTGTAATGATTTCAGTATTCACAATATAGTTTTTTAAAAGATTAATTTACTTTCAATCATTTAGCTAATTTAAATTCTACTATCGTCTCCCCAAGAATTAATAAGCACTGACCTCCATTGCTTTGGAGTCAGTAGTGTGTAGAATCACGTGGGTCAGGGATTCGGTCACGCTGCGAGAGTATGCACGTGCCTACTGTTACCGCCGTGTTTATGGACGTAAACAGCATGCCCTGCTACTCATCTGCAAACCAAATGCCCATGGGATATGATTTGCCATTCCATCCGCCCTTTGTAATCAAAATGTGTACCTCTTTTGGTCAGCAACAGTCTCCTACTTTTTACTAAGATGTTTTTCGACTTTTCTTCTACTTATGTCTTTCTAAGGGATGAACGAGTATTTAACTTCTTACATACATCATGTCTGTTCTTTCGGACATGTCCGAAAGAACAGACACTATAATGATGCTGCAGCCGCTATGAATGTGCCAAAGAGAAATTAAAGACATTTCCTGCGAGTGGGCATTGATTTATGTCGATGGGACATGTTGAAAATTTGATCAGACTGGAATTCGAACCTGGATCTTCTGCTTACAAAAGAGATGCGCTGACCACTGCGCCATCCAGACGTAGTGTCCACATACATCCCACTGTGTCCGACTGGCGTAGTGGTCAGCGCATTTGTTTAACTATCAGAAGATCCAGGTTCGAATTCCAGTCCAATACAAATTTTCAATCTGCCCCACTAATTTAAATCAATACCCACTGGTAGCTTATGTCTTTAATTCCTTTGTATCTTCATTTAATTTACTGTTTGATTGTTTCCTTCGTGAACCTCTAATTAGCACCCTAGAACCGGCTGTGTAACACGTAGGCGTTCTCCGGAATTGGTCACTGATGTCCCACGCTGGAAAGCTCTACGTCACATTCGATTTTGTTTTCATTAAAGAATATATAATTATTCTATTGATTTATTGCTTTTTTCTTATATGCTTGTGGCCTTCCCCAGGTCCATTCCTTCAGCGCCATCTGGCTGGTACATAAGCTGTAGTTTCAATCTCTGATGCTACAGTCAGGAGACAGAAGATCTTCAAGTACGTTAGCTTAGCTTGTCTCTGGAGGCGGTAACACGTAGGGCAGAAATTTCGATTAATTCCTCTCACATAATTTGACTGAAACTTAGCACGTAAACGTTTCAACACTTTCTTTGTCAATTTTACATATGGACCCCATATACGCATTGGGTGCTCTCGGATAGAATAACAAAAAATCGTTGCGGTCTCATTCTTGATTCCTTACGTCAGCCGCCAGTGACTTATACATGTCAAGAGAAAAACAATTGCAGAAGCTAACACTGCGAAGTTGAAAGCATTCATAGGCGGGACTATCGAAGAACCATTCGTTAAAAAAAAAAAAAAAAAACTTGATTCTCCCACTGCAACATTTTTACTCACTGTGACAGCAGACAGCAACTTCCCACGAAAACAGAAAGTCGATACACAAAGTTCAAGAGAGGGAACCAGTCCACCTTTAGTTCACAACAAATAAAAGTTTTTGTTCAGGAAATTTACAAAATCAGCCAAAGGAAAACTATCATCGTTTTATGTGTTTTTAAAACTAACGGACACTGGATACAAGTAACAAGGATAACAAACGGCGGTATTAAGTTGAAACAGTCACCTCGTTACTTGTAGCGAACGGGTTACTGCGTCCTGTTCTAAATGCAGTCAGGCACAACATTGTTCTATATGCTCCAGTGAGGATGTAACTTCCATTCCAGTAAACAAAAGCCACTCCAACACTGCAGACTAGAATTTATTTCGGAACTCCCACCTGCCAGACAGTTCGTATGAGGCTTATGAAAAGCTGACGCAATGAGTCCTAGAACGAGAAGCGCATTTTACATTCACCAGTGCAATACTTTTCGACATACTGTAACATCCCACGGTCGCCGAGAAAAACACACGCTTCACTACTTTCGAATGCAACACGACTCGTAGGTCGCTGCTGAAATGTCACATTATTACATTACTGCCGTAGGGAGCCCAGACTACAGCAATACTTAGTTTCACTTCTCTCTAAAGCATCAACACATGTTCATCGTACGCACCTATTCCTCAGTACAACTTCTCATTCACGAGAATACAGAAAATGGCAATGGCAGATCCGAAAAACTACTAGATGGACTTTACAATCGGGTGGTTCATTGATGGAGTTTACCATTAGACGCTGATCAAAAATACCCTGCCAATTAGTTTTTAGGGTACCACTAGACTTTGATCAAAGTTGTGCCACCAATCAGCATTCCACCTTCGCTACTACTTACGCTATTCATTTCTGAATGTATGTTCGCTAGGAAAAGAATCAGAATCGAGGGTAATCAATTGATCGTCATAGACACAGTGCTCAGTTTTTTACTGACCATGGCCAACATAGCTTTGGAAATCTTGAGAGTCTCGGCCTATAGGGACCAGAAGCACAATTACCAATGTTAAGCTTCGATGTCCATAGTAGCAGTAACCTAACAGAGTAAGAAGGCACTGTGGTTAGGACACTAGACTCGCAACCGGGAGAAGTGGCGTTCACATCCCCTTTCAGCTTCAGAGAATCAGGTTTCCTGTTGTATCCTGGATCACTGAAGGGAAATATTGCCGCGCTGTAAGACCTTTGCATCGGACTTAGGCCGTTCCCTTTCATGTTGTGATGACTACTTGCGAGAGGAGCCAGCCTTAAGCAATGCAACCATAAATTCCTCCCCATAAGTTCTTCGACTGAGAAGTCATAATATCACAACCCGCCAACATTCCTTGCTCGATACTTGCGAGTCCATAAATTTGTTGAGCCAAGGACATTAGTAAATGTTTGCCGTATTCCTGTCCTGCTTACAACTGCCTTTAGCGTGAGCAGTATACTTCGTAATATGTCTACATCGCTGCAGTTATTGCAGGGCCGGTAAAATAAAACTGGCCGGACAAATATGTGATGCTCCTTAAGATAGTCAATACAACTTTCTCATCCACGCTTAGTTGTAAGTTGAGTTGCCTATCTTAAGGAGCATCAAATATTTTTCTAACCAGATTTATTTTGGTCGCCTTCTATTAGGAGACTGCCTTCCACCACTGTAAGTAGTCATCTTCAGGCTGCACACAGTGACAATGTTGTTGCTGGTTTTAAATCAGATGTCAAGACTAAATCTAACAGAGGGGATCGTGATAGGGGAAAATTGGTGATAACCTGGGAGGAAGGCCAAATAATATACTAACATGAAACTTCCTGGCAGATTAAAACTGTGTGCCCGACCGAGACTCGAACTCGGGACCTTCGCCTTTCGCGGGCAAGTGGTCTACCATCTGAGCTACCGAAGCACGACTCACGCCCGGTACTCACAGCTTTACTTCTGCCAGTATCTCGTCTCCTACCTTCCAAACTTTACAGAAGCACTGGTTCGCAGGAGAGCTTCTGTAAAGTTTGGAAGGTAGGAGACGAGATACTGGCAGAAGTAAAGCTGTGAGTACCGGGCGTGAGTCGTGCTTCGGTAGCTCAGATGGTAGAGCACTTGCCCGCGAAAGGCGAAGGTCCCGAGTTCGAGTCTCGGTCGGGCACACAGTTTTAATCTGCCAGGAAGTTTCATATCAGCGCACACTCCGCTGCAGAGTGAAAATCTCATTCTGGAATATACTAACAATTGCACAAAAATGAACGAAAAATAGTCACAGAAGCTGCAGAAAAGGGGAGAACAAACTGGTTATACGGACTGCACATATAGAAATTGCTTAGTTTGTTTATGGCCGTGGAAAAGAAGACTATGGTACCTGCTGGCATCATGAAGGAAAGACCTTTTCCTTTCCACCAACAATGATGACTTCTAGTTCGATGCCGTGAGGCTGGGGACTCCCGTCGGGTAGACCGTTCGCCTGGTGCAAGTCTTTCGAGTTGACGCCACTTCGGTGACTTGCGTGCCGATGGGGACGAAATGACGATGATGATAAGAACAACACAACACCCAATCCCTGAGCGGTGAAAATCTCCGACCTAGCCGGGAATCGAACCCGGTATGACATTCCGTCGCGCTGACCACTCAGCTACCAGGGGCGGACTTCTAGTTCGATACACATTCATTGTTGTGTTTACGACTTCCCGCCGTCCAGTCGTTAAGACTTATACGGATACATTACAGTGCTTTTGCATAATTTCCTGATAGTGTCTTTTTACTATTGTTCTTAAATATCTAGTGATTTTGACCTTTCAGTCATTCTACGTCTGCTGTGACTTAAAACTTACATTTTTCGAATATCTGTATGGAGTTTACATTGTCGTGTTTATGTCCGCTCACAGTCTGGAAGTTAACTGTGTAGCTCATCGGAAAATAGGTGTTCAGTAATTGTTACTTTATTGCATATTGTGTATTAGTGTTTTTCGGTTTACTGTAAAAATGGCATAATGTGTGATTAATGTGGATGTTGGAGTAGTTCAGTTAGTTTGGGAGAAACAGGTTACGACTGCGGGTTGATGTTTCTTCGGGGCAATTAAAGTGGGGAGGCCAGTCAAGTATCTGGTGAGTCTCGCCCATGCAGTTGTAGATCATGCAGTCGATACAAGAGAATCGTGGAAAAAGGAAGAAAGATTTGTGCCGCTCAGGCAGAATTATAAACATCGTAATTTGAATTAGGTGGACTGAAAGGAAAAGAGAAAGTGGGAACTGGGAAAAAATAACGAGTAATAAGCAAAGGGAAGGAAGGAAGATTACGGTTTAACGTCCCATCGACAACGCGGTCATTAGTGATATAGAAAGGAAAAGGAGTAAACCTATGAAATCAGATTCCAAATTCAAGTTAGCACTTTGTTTGACTTGAAATATTAGAAGAGCTTCCATCAGTTTTTGAGCAACGTAGAGTGCAGCAGACTTGTAGGAACAACTTAAAGGTTAGATCTGAAGAAAAGTCAAGTTCTGCACCTAGACAGCAGTCAACAAAGGTGTGTAGGCCAAAGGCCACCAGAAAAGCTAGGAATAGAACATCAGGTCACAAGAACTGTGAAATCTAATGACAAACTCAGCCAGGTGTTACAGATTTCGATGAAGAAAGTCAGGCACTTTTTAAGGAGGAGCTGCAAGCAGTCTTGCTAGCAAATTAGAGTATAGTAGTGAAGCTGACATTGAGGAAGTAGGAGCAGCAACACCACACACTCATGAGGGTATGTGGAGACTTCGCAGTACTATGACCAGCCCTAGGTTAAGACAGCTGTCAGCTGCGTTAATAAAGAGTTAAATGGATCGCTTTTGGCTGAAACAAAGTGTCATATCTGTCTATAACTGTTGCTGCAATTGGGAGACGGGGTACGTAAATAATGGCGTGAATAGGAAGCTAAAGGACAGATTCGCTGAGCATCACGTAGAAAGGTAAGGGGCCCACAAGCACATAAGACAAAGTCCCTATGTTTACTGGACTCACATTTTGTAGTTCAAAGTCCGGTTTCAGACAGAAAATCGTGAAAGCAGTTACAATAGGACCGTAGTATACGTAACAGTTTCCAGAAAAGTATGAAAAAGATCGTTTCATCGTACCATTAGTGGGCTGAAAAACAAGATATATGAGCTTGTTGTGTGTCTAGAAGATGGAGAAAAACGTGAAATAATAGATGTTTGTGCCTCTCTGAACACTAAGTAACCACAGGGATGGAGAATTTAAACATCAGCAATCATATACTACCGTCATTTTTGTGTAGAGTTAACACAGAAAAAGAAGGAGTTGCAAATATGTAAAAGTTCGACACAAATTCATAAATACTGAAATAATCAGTTGAACCTAGAAGTATGTGCTTGTGAGTTGTTATTGCATAATATTTCTCTCGAGTCTAGAATTAATTTTCATTCTGCAGTGGAGCACGCGTTTATTTGAAACGTTCTGGTAGATTAAAACTGTGTGCCAGACTGTTTCTCGAACCTTGGAGCTGGGAGATCAGGTACTGTTGGAAGTAAAGTAGTGAGAGCCGACGTCAGTCACGCTTGGATTGCACAGTTGGTAAAGCACTTGCCCATAATGGCACAGATCCCAGGTACAAGTCACCTCCAGGAAACTTTCAGTTATTTATGAGACCTCTGTGTACATTATCAGACAAGGAGAAATTGTTTAGTTTGTGAAGATCTCAGGGCAGATTTCTTGAAAGATTATAACTGGAAAAATGAACAGACTTGTCTGTTTCAGTCCGATTTCGGCAGAAAATTTTCCAACTCGCATGCAGCAAGATGCCAGGACCGTGATTAATACCAGTAGTATAGATAAGCGTTCAACGCTACTGGGGCTCGGAAACAATCGAAGACGAGAAATTAACTGCCACTGGGGATCGCTTAGTTGCTACCTAAACACTAGTGGGTGAGCACACGACCTTAGATTTGAATATGACTCTTCTGAGCGAGAGAGGTTCAACCATGTACTGTTGTTTTAAGCCCTTAAAGAACCATGGCCACTCACGGGGCACCTTAATTTAGCACAGACATATTAGTAAAATAAAGAAATGAATTTTTAAGTGGATTGTAATTTAAAGGACAGCGTTAAGAGAGTGTAATTCAAAGGAAAGCGTTAAGAGTGTGAGCCTGTAGGATAATAATGTGAGATACAAGCAAATGGTTAATTTCATTTTTCATTTATTCAAATCACACACAGATTTGTTCCTAATTAAAGCCTCCCACAGGTTATTATAACAAAACAAAAAAAACAACAAACCAAAGTCATTGACTTTGCAGAGCAAGTAGTCTTTGCATGCAGTTACGAAACTATATTGAAGGCATGGAGTCGTGCATCGAATCGCTTAAGCTGTAACAAAATACTGAAGTTCAACAAGTACACATAATTCTTCATACAATAACAAAATTCACCTCCACTGAAAAGTTCAGTAAATGTTTGCCAGATTATGAACCTGTGCCCACTAAGGCTCGAGTCCCAAAATATTTCCAAGCCCAGAACAGGATCACACGTAAATATTTCTAAATGCCAGACAGATGCATATCTAAGTATTTATAAGTTCTGTGGAACACTTAGGCCCAAATGGCTCTCTGGATGTGTAAACATTACCAAAATCAACCTCACCTTCCAAGACACGAAGATTGAAGACATTGAACTATGCTCTGACTGCCTATTTCAAAAGTTGGTCACCTGAGCCATTGCTTGAATCGTTGTAGCAACCTGATCACCATTTAAAAGATTAAATATGGCATAACATTTATGTATTTCATAAATACATGACACATACTTTTGGCTGACTAGCTGTTTGATATTATGTCATCCATTTTCATATATAGCTAAATAACTGTCTTTATTTAAATCTTATATACCACAAACAGACCTGCAGGAATCTGGTCAAATTGACGACTTTATTCAACTTGACACTGCAGTTCTATATTATTTAAAGCATGATGTTATGAATATTATGTTACTGAAATTCTTAAGAAATAATGTCAGGATAATGGGATAATGGGACAAATCTCTCATGCTGACTAATTGTTAGTGCAAATGTGGAGAAAGCTTTGTTTTGGTATTGTTCTATCTGTTATACATATAAAGCAGGGTGTATATGTGTATGTCTGGCATTTTCCCCCATACCCCTGGACCTATTTCAACCAAATATAGCACAAAAACAGGAGGCCTCGTCAGTGGGATTTATAATCTGCTAGCTCCATTAGTAGTGGAAATAGGGAAAAAAACGTTTTTCCAGACCTAGGCATATAGGCTACCCTGCACAATAGCAATGTTATGTGGAAACATTATCGGACTGCCAACTCAACCTGCTTTGCATGGCAGCCTAGGTATCATGGAGAAGGAATGGTTTCCTGGCCCCAACATATAGGCTGCCCTTCGTGACAGGCATACTGTGTTGACATACCCTTATTGGCCTGCATGGCGCCCTGTACATCAGAGGCAAATAAATTATTTTCAAGCGCCTATTGTGTAGCCTGCCCTGTATGACAGGTGTGTTGTCAGAGTAGTAGCAGACTGCTTTACTCAACTGTGTGGCAGGGGCTAAATGTGCTGTGGAGCATGCTGGATTAGGGTGAGGCTGATCGAGGAGTGGATTAACAGAACCAGGGGGAGGAGGAAATAAACAGAGAGAGGGGAGGAGGAGCCAGATGCATGAGGCATGTGGAAGATGTAGAAGGAGGTGGACAGGTGGAAAAGAAGAGGGGGAGGTAGAGAGGGAAAGGGAGAAGGGGAGGAAGACATGATTAGATGGAGGGGGGAGGAAGTTGTGGTCATAGAGAGGGGGTGGAGAAAATGGATAAAAAGAAGGAGAGGATGGGAAGAAGACACAGAGGGAGTGGGAAGCAGGATATAGACAGCAGGATGAGGTGGACAGGCAGCGCAGAGGGAGAGGTGCATAAAGAGTGGGGGAGGAGAAAATGTGTTCAATATATGTGTCAAACGCATATGTGAGTGAAGCTGCTGTTAAAAGGCTAGATTTTCAATAAATTATTTAAACCAATTTGTATATTTGTTTATCAATGACAGAAACATAGCCATACTTAATGGGCACATGCAGTAGAAACTCACACCATGTGTGGACAGGCGTTATCTTGCTGAAATGAAAGCACAGGATGGCTTGCCATGACAGGCAACAAAACGGGGTGTACAATATCGTCGATGTACTGCTATGCTGTAAGGGTGCCATGGATGACAAGCAAAGTGGTCCTGCTATGAAAAGAAATGGCACCCCAGAAGATCACTCCTGGTTGTTGGACCGTATGGCACCTGACAGTCAGGCTGGTACCCACTGCTATCTTGGACGTTTCCAGAAAAGTTTTCAGACTGAAATCTCATTGACTGGAGTGGTATTGTCTTCTGTGACGGATCTCGTTTCGACCTGAGCCCCAGTGATTAACAGAGACATGCCTGGGACGTCCAGATAGTGGTGGGATACCAACCACATGGTCGGCTGCCATATGGCATGACGACCGGGAGGGACTGTCTGGAGTATCATTTGTTTTCGTAGCTGGACTACTTTTGTTGTCATCTGCGGCACCCTTGCAGCACATCCATATGTCGACAATAGTATTTACACTGTTTTGTTGCCCTTCATGACAAGCTATTCTGGGCTTGCATTTCAGCAAGATAATGTCCGCCCGCACTCGGCAAGAGTTTCTGCTGCTTGTCTAACGTACTTGCCAAACCCTGCCTTGGCTGTCAAGTCGCCGGATGTCCCCCCCCCCCCCTGTCACCAAACGGGAACATTTTGGAGCATTATTGACAGAATTGCTAAGGCTTTCGTGGCCACTTGTTGACAAACTGCCTATTGGCTTCTGTCTCGGGTTCTTCGGCCGACGTTCATATAATGATTTTTCTGACGTTTCGCCAGTACGAGTGGCTGGCATTGTCAAAGCTTCACCCTCCATTCACCACCGGCAATGGAGGGTGAACCTTTGACAATGCCAGCCACTCGTGCTGGCGAAACGTCAGAAAAATCATTATATGAACGTCGGCCGAAGAACCCGAGACAGAAGCCAATAGGCAGTTTGTCATTATTGACAGAGTTCTCTAACCAACCAGGGATTTTGATGATCTAACGCAAAAATTAGACAAAATTTAACATGATACCCCTCAAGGGGACACCCAGTAACCTTATTATCAGTGCGAAGCATAATGGCAAGAAATGGACGAATGCGTCGTTGACTTGCTTAGTTCGTAAAGCTGTCTCACTGTCTAGGCAGATACTTGTTTTGCTCCAAAATACGACTGACCACTTGACCATTAGATATCAGTAGATGTGGAAACACCATATAAAAGGAAGATGGGAGTATTGAGAAGATAGTAGAGAAGAAGTCACAGCCGAATGAGATCAGTGAGAGAGCTCAGTGACTTCAAACGTGGACTAGTCACTGGATTTCATCTGAGTAACAAAGCTATCAGGGATATTTGTACCCTTCTAAGGCTGTCACAGTAGACTGTTGGTAATGTGACTGTGAAAGAAACTTCGATGAAACAACAGCAGTAAACATCGAATATAGATTAAAATGTTAGGGAGTCTTTTATGAAGGTATTTGTCTGGAGTGTAACCATGTAGGGAAGTGAAATGTAGACAATAAACTGTTTGGACAAAAAGGCGTTAAAAGCTTGCGAAATGTGGTGCTACAGAAGAATTTTGAACATTAGATCGGCCGATCACTTAACTAATGAGGAAGTACTGAACAGAATTGTGGGGATAAGAAATGTATGACACAACTTGACCAGGAGATGAGATCAGTTGATAAGACACATTCTGCGACATCAAGGAATCAGCAGTTTAGCCTTGCAGGAAAGTATAGGGGGTAAAAATTGTAGAGGGAGACCAAGAGATGAACATAGTAAGCAGATCATGAAAGATGTAGGTTGCAGTAGTTATTCGGAGATGAAGAGGTCCGCACAGGATAGAGTAGCGTGGACAGCTGCATTAAACCAGTCTTTGGACTGGAGACTACAAGAACAACATAATTTATCTAAGCAAACCATTATAATATCAGGGGTAACATGTCACATCCACAGACGACGACTAATGGTTTCTAAAGTGAAAACCTTATAGAGCTTATAACCTACCCAACTAGATCGTTTATATACAGTGTGAGTCAGCTGCCTCTACTGTTGCGTTTTATGCAACCCGTAACACCCTCTAATACCACGCACAAGATTTTCGTATAGTCTCGCTTGCTATGCACAAAGTATTAGTCCTACAGAAAAAATAAACAGGAACTTTTCGTAGGAAATTTAACGTAGTTAAATTTTGTACTGTCATACGTTTTCACCGAAAGCCACAGTTTTCGAGTTACTCACGAAAACCCATTTGAAGGTAACTTTTGTATATTTTTCTTGAATAATACGAAAACTACAGCCTCTAGCGAAAATGTATCCCAAAAAGGTCCTGTTCACTTTTTCTGTAAGACTAATAGTTCGCAGTTCTACAATGAATGTGGTGCGGGAAGAATGATTGACGGTAAACCCCCGTGTATTTGGTCTAATTTGTCGAATTTTCTCGTTGTGGCCATTTCGTAAGACGTATGAGGAAGGAACCCACTCTCTCGGAATTTCAATAGTGAGCCACTCCATGATGCACAACACCTCTCTTGTAGCGTCTGCCACTGAAGATTGTTGAGGATGTCTTCAAAGCTCTCGCACCAACTAAACGACCATGTAACGAAATGCACTGCTCTTCATTTAATCTTCCCCATCTCTTCTATTAGTCAAATCTGGTAACAGTCGCAGTTTGGTGAGCAATACTTACGAAACGGTCGAACAAATGTTTTGTAAGCCACTTCTTCCGTGGATGAACTACACTTCAACCGAGCGAGGTGGCGCAGTGGTTAGACACTGGACTCGCATTCGGGAGGACGACGGTTCAATCCTGCGTCCGGCCATCCTGATTTAGGTTTTCCGTGATTTCCCTAAATCACTCCAGGCAAATGCCGGTATGGTTCCTCTGAAAGGGCACGGCCGACTTCCTTCCCCATCCTTCCCTAATCCGATGAGACCGATGACTACGCTGTCTGGTCTCCTTCCCCAACCAACTAACCAACCAACCAACTACACTTCCTTAAGTTTCTCCTTACGGATCTCAATCTGGCGTCTACTTTCCACTGATGTGGACATTCGACTTAAGGTCAGTCCTAATAGTTATTCTTACACACATTACGATAGATAGTCTTGCCTGCACTTTGTCATGAATTGTGTAGCCGTACAGTAGTGGATTTCTTTCTCTATTTACATGCAACATGTTACATTTATTTATGTTTCGCGTCAACTGTCATCCCTGCACCATTCATCAATCCTGTGCGGGTTATTTTGCATATCACTACAGTCTTCTTTCAATGCTATCTTCTTCTACACAACCACATCATCTGTGAATAGTCTTACGGAGCTATCGACGAATTCTACTAGATCATTTATATACAAGTTGATTCAGCTGCGCCTATGCTTGGGTTTTATGCAACCTACATCGCTTTCAAATGCCAGGCGCAAGATTTTCATATTTTGTTGCTCGCTACATGTAAACTGTTAGTCCCGCAGAAAAAATACCTGTACCTCTTTGTAGGAAATTTAGTGTAGTTGATTTTATTTTGCAACACTTTTCGCTAGAGGCTATAGTTTTCGAATTATTCGAGAAAAGCATAGAAAACCGACTTTCAAACGCGTTTTTCTTAAAAGAACTTGAATACCGTGCCCACCAACGAAAATGTATTACAGTAGAAACTTTAACTGCAATAAATTTTCTAAAAAATGTCCTGTTCATTTTTTCTGTAGGACTAATAGTTTGCACACAGCGAGCAAAAGAATATGAATGTCTCGCGTGGGGGTTTTGAAGGTGTTGTGGGTTGTATAAAACGCAATGTTAGAGGCAGCTGAATCGCCCTCATGTTTACATCTGTCGGTTTTGTTCGATTGAGAGTGACGTCTTGAATTCTCTCTGCAAGAGAGAGCCCTGTCGCAAAAGTGATCTGAAACTCGTTAAGCTCGTCTGTATTGCACTAAATGGCATTGCGGGACGGTGTTAAATGCCTTCCTGAAATCCAGGAACACGGCATCAACCTGAGTGCTGATGTCGACAGCATTGTGGAACTCATGGGGGAAAATAGCGAGCTGAGTTTCCCAAGCTTTCTGTTTGTGAAACCCGTGTACATTCTTATGGAAGAGATACCATCAATTCCATGCTCGCCTGATCCTGAAAAATGCGGGCTGCAATATTACGGAGCAATATCGATAAACCGCAGTTTCGATTGGCCACGGACCTGCCGTTGTCGAATTCCGACACTGGGCAGACGCTTCCATTTCTAATACGAGACGTGACACGGTCTTCTGGCAAACCACGAACATAATATTCAAATGTGTTTAGCGAATGAAAGCCCGTTGCATAATCTTGTAACAGAATGTAGACAGCGCTACTGCTGTTAGACGACCACAATATTACCACACTTGGAAGTGAGGGTGATTCGGTCGGTTTACTGTGATATTTAAAGAGGACTCCCTGAACCACATTATAGTATACGCATAACTGTACTGAGGGCACTCACAGTGGCATGAGTTTCCCTTAGTGCTTGTTTAATGCAACGTCAGCACATGTTGACGAGACCGGCCACGGGAGGGCAAGTTCAATAATACTGCGGTCGTGTAGTACCTACGTTGCACGGTCGCGCTGGAAGGAAAAACATCTGCGCATCCATCTTGTTGTACATTCTGTACCAGTTTGACGTTTACTGCATGCTGTCTGAATGTGCCCCGCATCTATTAATTTCCAAACCGGGAGAAAAACTTGATTGCGGCGCCCCCTCTCCCCCCTGGAGTATTTAAGGTAGGACGTCAAAAGTTTTAAAAAAATCCGATTTTCAAAAATATGTTCATCTTGTAGCGCATATGATTCTGATGAGTCTGATGTACAAGACATACAAGTTCGAGGAAATGTAAGACGTGTTATTTGTTCTTAAGTGTGTCAAAGTGCAGTGGCATGCCTCTTTACATAGTATTCTTATATCGCACGTCATTGATTTCGCTCTGTGGAATTCAAATGTACTGATTCTGTAATAGAAGCCATCA
Source organism: Schistocerca cancellata (assembly GCF_023864275.1). Taxonomy (NCBI): domain Eukaryota; kingdom Metazoa; phylum Arthropoda; class Insecta; order Orthoptera; family Acrididae; genus Schistocerca; species Schistocerca cancellata. The sequence goes on along the minus strand of NC_064627.1, from coordinate 916,607,251 downwards.
AACGGTGCAAATGGCTCTGAGCACTATGGCACTTAACTTCTGAGGTCATCAGTCCCCTAGAACTTAGAACTACTTAAACCTAACTAACCTAAGGACAACACACACATTCATGCCCGAGGCAGGATTCGAACCTGCGACCCTAGTGGTCGCGCGGTTCAAGATTGTAGCGCCTAGAACCGCTCGGTCATGCAGGCCGGCTGGAAGCCATCAAACTTATATTCAGGACAATGGAAATTAAAATGTCTATGGTGCCTCTCCTGCTCCCAGTCGGCCGGTATGACATCCTACCCCACATCTAAAAACACAATTAATGTTGAGTGGGATTATTCGCAACCAGGAAATAGGAACTCTTCAGAAAATTAGCACTCTCTATTGGCTATTAGCTAATAATTCTTTTTTGTATGACATAAAATTAAATGCAAGAAATATAAAACCAGTAAAGACAAGAGACAAGCAAAACAGTACATATTTCTTCAATCCTTAGGTCTCAGCATTTTTTTCTCTCTAAACTTACTACAGCTTTTCCGGCGTGCTTTCATCTCTGCGAAAGAATCTATTACCTCATCAAAATCGTCAAACATTCTGCTACATGAAAAAGCAAAATGTCGTGGTCTAATACTGAAGAAGCTGTTAATACGAATAGTGCCAAAGACTAGTGCTGCTTATCGATTTGATTTCGTCTATTTTGTCACTGTTTACTAGATAAAACAAAATAAGTCTTTCTAATATTTCAATAATTGTAAAATATGGTTCAAATGGCTCTGAGCACTATGGGACTTAATTCCTGAGGTCATCAGTCCCCTAGAACTTAGAACTACTTAACCTTAACTGACCTAAGTACATCACACGCATCCATGTCGAGGCAGGATTCGAACCTGCGACAATAGCGGTCGCGCGGTTCCAGACTGTAGCGCCTAGAACCGCTCGGCCACTCCGGCCGGCAGTATTTGTAACACAGGCCAAATAAATGAGACTGCTTTGGCATAAATGGTCAGTTTTATGTACCTGATTTACATAAATAACACGACAGAATATATAGTTCACGAAGTACCAATATAAAATGCCTATTAGGAAAGTAAAAAGGTTTGTATTAAGAAATAAGTTTCACATTTTATTCATGCGCTCCAGTTTCTCAAGAATGAGATCGAAAAGTAGTAGTATGAAATTTTCATATAAATTTGGAATCGTCATATTCATCCATATAATTTGTGTGATGTCCCCGTTTCTTCTCCTTCCTCGTTTTAACATACAGTCTTAAGGTCACTAATTCTGTAACTATTCCTGCCATTGTCAAAACGTTTTCTTCGCTAACTCTGCCAGAATCACCAGTTCAGTTACCCCGTGTTTAATCTGCGGTTAGGCGTTATTATGTGTTCATACAACGCGTTTTCCTGGCTATTCCGAGAGTAGAACTTAAGCTGCTGCTAACCGGGGACTGCACCACTGGCCCGTAATAGTGTAGCAATCTGGCAAAAGTTTTCTGTCAAAATTTCATTTTCTTGGATACTCCGAGAAGACAATATGCAATCTTTCTTACTCGTTGTTCCTGTTAGTCATTTATTTCCACACTGATAGTCTGAATCTACGGATTTCGGTAATAATTATAACAACACTGATCATTCGCTCACCAAATCAACAATATAAATAAACAGCAGTTGGCATTAACCCGTTTGAGTTTATTTGGCTCAGCTCGTATAGCCCCGTCCGCTTTTGTATGCGGGAATTTTTTTTTTAATTTCTAAATGGGACGGGGATTCCCATGGCAGAGACATCACGTACACTATGCACGCATTCAAAAATCAACTTCAGCTGCGTTCAGAAATCAACTCAGAATGTATTCAGAAATGTTCAATAACAAACTAGGTGCTTTTCAAAATCATATAAATAACTGACAAATCAACGTCCGCTGAATCCTAGGCGTTTTATTCAAGAATACACACTACTGGCCATTAAAATTGCTATACCAAGAAGAAATGCAGATGATAAACGGGTATTCATTGGACAAATATATTATACTATAACTGACATGTGTACCCAGAATAACCACCTCTGGCCGTAATAACAGCCTTGATACGCCTGGGCATTGAGTGAAACAGACCTTGGATGGCGTTTACAGAAACAGCTGCTCATGCAGCTTCAACACGATACCACAGTTCATCAAGAGTAGTGACTCGCGTATTGTGTCGTGCCAGTTGCTCAGCCACCATTGACCAGACGTTTTCAGTTGGTGAGAGATCTCGAGAATGTGCTGGCCAGGGCAGAAGTCGAACATTTTTTGTATCCAGAAAGGCCGCTACAGGACCTGCAACATACGGACGTGCATTATCCTGCTGAAATGTAGGGTTTCGCAGGGGTCGAATGAAGGGTAGAGCCACGGTTGGTAACACATCTGAAATGTAACGTCCACTGTTCCAAGTGCCGTTAATGCGAACAAGAGGTGACGGAGACGTGTAACCAATGGCACCCCATACAATCACGTCGGGTGATACGCCAGTATGGCGATGACGAATACACGCTTCAAATGTGCGTTCACCGCGATGTCGCCAAACACGGATGCGACCATCATTGTGCTGTAAACAGAACCTGGATTTATCCGAAAAAAATGTCCTTTTGCCATTCGTACAGCCAGGTTCGTCGTTGAATACACCATCGCAGGCGCTCCTGTCTGTGATGCAGCGTCAAGGGTAACCGCAGCCATGGTCTCCGAGCTGATAGTCCGTGCTGCTGGAAACGTCGTCGAACTGTTCGTGCAGATGGTTGTTGTCTTGCACACGTCCCCATCTGTTGACTCAGGGATCGAGACGTGGCTGCACGATCCGTTACAGCCATGCGGATAAGATGCCTATCATCTCGACTGTTAGTGATACAAGGCCGTTGGGATCCAGCACGGTGTTCCGTATTACCCTCCTGAACCCACAGATTACAAATTCTACTAACAGTCATTGGATCTCGAGCAACGCGAGCAGCAATGTCGCGATACGATAAACCGCAATCGCGAAAGGCTACAATCCGACCTTTATCAAAAGTCGGAAACGTGATGGTACGCGTTTCTCCTCCTTACACGAGGCATCACAACAACGTTTCACCAGGCAACGCCGGTCAACTGCTTTTTTTGTGTATGAGAAATCGGTTGGAAACTTTCCTCATGTCAGCACATTATAGGTGTCGCCACCGGCGCCAACCTTGTGTGAATGCTCTGAAAAGCTAATCATTTGCATATCACAGCATCTTCTTCCTGTAGGTTAAATTTCGCGTCTTTAGCACGCCATCTTCGTGGTGTAGCAATTTTAATGGCCAGTAGTGTAAATTTGGCGTCCCCTGAAATTGCCGCCCAGGGTAGATACCCCGATTTGCCACCTCCTTCATCCGGGCCTGCCTTCATGTCCAGCAGTGTACTTTCTCAGACGGTAGCTTCGGCTGCAGCAGTGCTGCGAGCAGAGGCTGCCCCTGCAGTACTGCGCGTGCTGTCAGGGCGCCGGGGCAGTGCCCGCGCGGGCATGAGCTCACTTCCGCCGGGTGGTGAGTAAGTGGCGGCCGGGGGTGGACGGAAGGGGTGCCCTGCGCCCGGAAGCGAGCGTCGCGAATCGCCGTCCAGCCGCCGAGCCGCGCGGCGCGTTCGTCACCGCCCGCCCACGGCGTGTCTGATTACGCGGATACGACGGCGCGGCCGCTGGCTCCGTACACTCCACTGATTATCACCCCACGGCGCGCACGTCGCCAGGGGGGAGCGCGGAACGCGGCGTGGAAATAATCGCTAATGGCGCAGATTTTCTCTGGCACTCGCTCCTCTGTCACTGGGTGCGATACTCCTGCGGGATTTCGAAAATAGCTACAAGTACACACCTCCAAGCGGATGCAATTGTTATCCTTTACTAACAAGGGAACCTCCCCATTGCAGCCCCCTCAGATTTAGTTATAAGTTGGCACAGTGGATAGGCCTTGAAAAACTGAACACAGATCAATCGAGAAAACAGGAAGAAGTTGTGTGGAACTATGAAAAAAAAAGCAAAATATACAAACTTAGTAGTCGATGCGCACTATAGGCAACATCATTGAGCGTTTGTGCTCAGGAGCGCCGTGGTCCCGTGGTTAGCGTCAGCAGCTCTGAAACGAGAGGTTCTTGGTTCAAGTCTTCCCTTGAGTGAAAAGTTTAATTTTTTATTTTCAGATAATTATTATCTGTCCGTCCGTCGGTCCGATGAGAGGTAACTGCGCCGTAGTATGGGGACGCTACACCTAAATAAACATCGAAACACGACGTCAGCCGACTACAGCGCACGGAAGAGAGAGTATTCCTGCTAACGAGGCTCCCTGGCTGGCAGTTGACTGTTCGCTGCTTTGGACGAGAGTGCATCAAGTACGTGAGATGTATTCCGTGGGCAGTATGAATCCAGGAAATATAGCTCGCGAAAATAAACTTTTCACTCGAGGGAAGACTTGCACCAAGGACCTCTCGCTCCGCAGCTGCTAGCGCTATCCATGGGACCACGGCGCTCGTGAGCTCACACTATCCTTGATGTTGCGTTTCTTGCGCATGGACTACTCGGTTTGCATATTTTTCTTATTTTTTTCATAGTTCCACACAACTTCTTCCTGTTTTCTCGATTGATCTGTGTTCAGTTTTTCAAGGCCTATCCACTGTGCCAACTTATAACTAAATCTGACGGGGGGTGCGATGGGGAGGTTCCCTTGTAAGTGGTAGGGAATGATGTCAAGTGAGTCTTCTGTCGCTGCTTGCGAGAATAGTTCCTTATTTATAAGCGGAAAGCACAAAAATGTGGTTTTTATACAGTATTATTTCTACGAAACGTAGGAAAAGTAATGCCTCCGAATTTTTTATGTGGATCCTCTTAAAGCAGTAGTAGTCAAACGTTTTTGCTTAAGAGTCAACATTGACTTTCTAGACATTCTAGGGTATCACCTAGAGACGAAGCGAAGGGGTGAAAATGGTGAGGGGGAAAGGGGGGGGGGGGAAGGCTACGTGGCCATTCAAGGTACCACTTATCCATTCTGAATCTGCATATTAAAAGATATAAGGTTGGTCTGAAAAGTTCTCAGAATCACCACGAGAGGTCAGCGTTAACGCAACGAGTTGTTCACGTGATAATCATTGGACTGTTGCCTGTAAACAAGTGACACGTCAGAGCTCTTGGAAGGGAGCTGTGTCGGTGACGTGGCTCTGTTGTTCCCGCGCGGTGATTTGCGGAGATGGAAAAAAATCGAGATTCGAGCAGTGATTACGTACTTCGAAATGAAAGGTGTGAAAGCAGAGGACATTCATGCCGATTTCCAAAATACACTGGCGCACTCTGCTACTTCATATTCAACTATTGCCAAGGGGATAAATGAATTCAAATTTGGTCGGAAGAGCTTAGATGATGACCCGCACAGTGGTCGGCCAACATGTGTCACTACTCCAGAAATCACTGCAAAAGTGCACGAAATGGTCGTGGAGGATCACCGATTGAAAGCGCGTGGAATTGCTCACGATTGCCAGATGTCATCTGACAAGGTATATCACATTTTAACTGAAGAATTAGAAATGAAATATTTATCTGCAAGATTGGTGCTGCGACTCTTGACACATGCCCGCGCACATATGTGCCGTCGCCATGACAAAATTATACGAACTAAGGTATGAATCGTCGCCAAACCCGCTTTTTCATCTGATGTGGCTCCGTCAGACTTCCATCTCTTCCCAAAACTGAAAATTTTTCTTGGTGGAAGAAGATTCACTTCAATCGAAGAAATAACAGACGAAGCTGACAACTATTTTGCAGGCCTGGAGGAAACTCATTTTCGAGATGGGATCAAGGCACTGGAACATCATTGGACCAAGTGCATTAATCTACAAGGGAACTACATAGAAAAATAAAAGAAGTTTCAGTCATGTAAGTACTTTTTTTCTATTCCGTTCCGAGAACTTTTCGAACTACCCTCATATTACACCGAATGTTTTTAACTGTAAAAGAAAATGCTATATTGGAACTGCGTGCATTTTTCCGAAGGCTTACATAGTGACAAGTTTTCCGTAGCTAAGCGAATACCGTGGGCAGCGCCATGGCAACAGATCCCATGTTAGTTTTTCTGATTTCCTGCCATATCTTCAAGGCATATTCACGTCCTAGTGTCAGAAACAATACCAAGTGGCTGCAGCAGACCGTTTTCACTCGCGTTTTTGTATTAGGGCAAATATAACAGGACAGAGGCGGTTTTAAATGATATGACTCAATTACCGATAATTCAAAACTGTTACAAAAGAACGGTATAGCGGATGACACCTTTGTGTATAAAGGGTTTACAGAGGTTTATCTGTCGCCTTATGCGTCTCTTTTGGAAGTAACTAACTATTCTTTCGGTGAATACCTTGGCCATTTTTCCCGATCGGGCGCCATGTCGGCGTTAGTGACCCACAGGACAAATTATCAAAGTGAAGTAAATAACAAGGAGCTACATTTGCACACCAAAATACGTTCTTTAAAAATTTAAATTTTTAGAAGTTATTACTTTCCATGCAACCGAGGCAACAAAATAATATAAATGACTTATCTTATATCAGACGACTAACAAAAAAGTTTGTACTGGAAAATAATGGAACAAGCTTCCTCTGTTAAACTCACTATCAACCGTGGCGATATATAATAGAATTAGTCTGACCACTTCTAGGCACGCAGGAGCGCTGTTCAGGACAAAGAATATGCTGTGGTCACTTTTCCGTCCTGGTCACTGAACCCCACCTTCCCTTATCGATCTTACTATTAATTGGGAGCCTACATAAATTAGTATGTTATTAATTAAGATCAGTAACTGTCACATGAAACACGTTCACAGATGTTTACTAAATGTTTTGAATGTCGCTTTTCTCTCGCTCAGTGCATTGTATTGCAAAAAATTTAATTTGATTTCTATCAGTTGCTACCAACTTGGATTCATATTCGTTGCTACCGACTTGTAGCACATTTGAAGATGGCGGACTCCATAACGCTCAATCACGAATCCATGTTAATTCTGTCTGACATCTATACCTCCGCACTGATGGGTGTTAATTACGCACGCTCGTGAGTTGTCACCATTGGAAGACAAACGGTAAAGTATTCCCCATGTCACTTACACTAAACCCGCAGTGTCGGCGCTACATAACCAGTCAGCCCCTGAGGTAAGCACCAAATTTTGCCATATTCACCAACTTGAGATAAAATTAAGCACATCTTGATATTTTACTGTCCCTGTAACTATTTTTACTTGTTACTGAGTAAGAAAAAATACTCTTAAGAGGCTCTTAAGGTAAGCTGACGTATTTGGATCATCATCATCATCATTTAAGACTGATTATGCCTTTCAGCGTTCAGTCTGGAGCATAGCCCCCCTTATACAGTTCCTCCATGATCCCCTATTCAGTGTTAACATTGGTGCCTCTTCTGATGTTAAACCTATTACTTCAAAATCATTCTTAACCGAATCCAGGTACCTTCTCCTCGGTCTGCCCCAACTCCTCCTACCCTCTACTGCTGAATCCATGAGTCTCTTGTGGATTCTGTTGTTAATAGGTAGAAGCATATTATTATAAAATACGGCAGAGAACCTCGTGCCCCACGAACACATGATTCGGGCCGCATGCGACCCGCGGGCCGCAGTTTGACAACCATAATTTTAATGCTTTTTTAAATAAAACAAACTTTATTAACATTCTATATTTTTATTCTTCACGTCTGCATAATTATTTATCAACATAGTCATCCTGGCGACAGCCGGCCGTGGTGGCCGAGCGGTTCTAGGCACTTCAGTCCGGAACCGCGTGACTACTACGGTCGCAGGTTTGAATCCTGCCTCGGGCATGGATGTGTGTGATGTCCTTAGGTTAGTTAGGTTTAAGGTGTTCTAAGTTCCAGGGGACTGATGGCCTCAGATGTTAAGTCACATAGTGCTCATAGCCATTTGAACCATCCTGCCGACAACACATTTCTTACAACAAGAGACCAGTTTGTTCATAACTTCACTGTTCAATGTTTGACTTAGTTAATGGCTCCACAATCTCACCTCTGCTTGAATCGCTTCGTCGCCATCAAAGGGCAGTCCTCGAAAGCGCTCTTTAAATTTTGTAAACAGATGAAACTCGGATAGGGCCAAGTATGGATGGTATGGGGGAGACAGGATGTCAAACACCTTTCAGCCGTCTAATTTCCGAACTGTTATGTTATTTGGCTATCAGTTTCGGCGATTTACTACTCCATCTTCAGGCCACCTGACGGACGTGTAGGAAGATTCTAAGCTCGGTTCTGGTTAAAATAGGGGCCAGCATTCAAATACTGGTATCTGTAGATTTCTGCTTGATCCAGCGACCACTTCAACCATCAACTGCCGACTCGGTGCAAATAGGGATCAGCGACCAAATATTGGTATCTGTAGATTTATGCTTGATATAGCATTCACTTCAACTATAATTTGCCGAATCGGCAGATGATGGTTGAAGTGATCGCTGTTATCAGGCAGAAATCTACAGATACCAGCATTTTTATGCTGACCCCTATTTTGACAAGAACCTAAGTTGGAATCTTCCTACACGTCGGTCAGCAGGCCTGAAGATGGCGTAGTAAATCGCCGAAGCTGGTAGCCAAATAAAATAAGGGATCGGAAATTAGACGGGTGCAAGGCGTTTGATTTGACATCCTGTACTGAAAGGCCAAGACCAGCATACATCTCTAAAAAGATGGGTGTACAGAGGTTCAAATGGTTCAAATGGCTCTGAGCACTATGCGACTCAACTTCTGAGGACATCAGTCGCCTAGAACTTAGAACTACTTAAACCTAACTAACCTAAGGACATCCCACACATCCATGCCCGAGGCAGGATTCGAACCTGCGACCGTAGCAGTCGCGCGGTTCCGGACTGAGCGCCTAGAACCGCACGGCCACAGCGGCCGGCGGTGTACGGAGGGATGGAGGATGATCGATGATAGCCAGCCCAAAGCGTCGGACTGTTGCAGATATCGCAGCACCCGTGTGTGCTCTGTCATTCTCATGCTGAAGGAGAGGGTGCTTCGCGTGCGGACCAACTCTTACAATTCAAAACTAGATTACAGTACGCCGTTTCTCACGCAACGTCGTACGGGTTGTTATGTTACATACCGCCATGTTATACATTGCAGCTCGGAGCCCTCTAGCGGTGGCGGGCTGGAAACATGTAGACATGAAGAATAAAGATGTAGAATGTTAGTGACGTCTATTTTATTTAAAGAGCTTTAAAAGTTTGAGATAAAAAATCGTAGTCATTACTTTTCAGCATGTCCCAGCCGGTAAGGAGAGTACGCCGGGTGTTCGGAATATGCCGTTACAAATTTCTAGAAGTTGTAGAGACGAGTGAGTACATAATATTTTGAATAGGAACCCATGTCTGGAAACGTACTGTTTCCGTTCTACGACCGTTTCGGTTCACTTGTTTCACTCATACAATTGTACTTGAGCAATTGAATGAGGCGTAACATATTACATTATTGCTAACAGTTCGAAAGGAAACATATCGAAACATCAATTTGTCACTTTAAGCGCATTTGTTAGTATTGACAATTACAAATTACGTATTTACATTATTCCAAAACAAAAAAGAACCCAGCATACTGTATGTACAGAACGGTACTGGTGCATGTGGCGGCTATCAACGTTGTTACAAACAACGTACTGTACCTACAAAGTATGTTCTGGTACGCACTCTCCATCCCACCTAGTCTCCTTCAGTTTCTAGTGCGGTGGCCAGAACTCATGCCGGCAGGTGTTCCTCTGTAGTCTCATAAATTAAACGTTGAATTCGACCCCCCCTCACCCCCTCCCAAGTTAAATCAGGTGATTGCACTGGCCACGCGGGTGGACAGCCTCGGCCTATCCATGTTTCACCAGATCGTCTGTTGAGATGTCTCCGAAGCGCACGTGATAAGTGAGGTGGTGCATCATGACCCTGAAACTGTATTTCCTGACGGACATTCAGTGTCACTGCTTCATGTCTACACTACTGTGTACCAGAACAAGCAACTCTGCAACTTTTATCTTTCCCTCGTCAGACGTGGATGCGTTACAAATCCGAAATGAAACGGTCGTAGAACGGAAACGGTACGTTTCCGGACATGGTTCCTATTCAGAATATTTAGTACTTACTTCCCTCTACTAGTCCTAGAAGTTTGTAAGGGGAATTTCCGAACAATCTGTATAAGCGCACACAAACAAACCAACAGCAGTCATTTTCCTTCACGATGCCCGAGAAATACTTGGTTGAAATGTTGTTGCATTTAAAGCACTTGATACGGATGTAAGACCGAGAACATTTTATTAATGGAGTGTTGTGAACATTCTGTTTTGTGCCACATACATCCATAGATATGGCAATAGCGGTAAAATAAGAGTTATCCAGGCAGATACTGCGTCTTATTGTCAGTCGCTCCCTCTTACCACTCACAGAGTCCGCCCCAGTAGCTGAGTGGTCAGCGTGACGGATTGCCGTCCTCCGGGCCCGGGTTCGATTCCCGGCTGGGTCGGAGATTTTCTCCGCTCAGGGACTGGGTGTTGTGTTGTGTTCATCATCATTTCATCCCCATCCGGCGTGCAGGTCGCCCAATGTGGCGCCGAATGTAATGAGACCTGCGCCAAGGCGGCCGGACCTGCCCCGCGAGGGGCCTCCCGGCCAATGACGCCAAACGCTCATCATCATCATCATCACCACTCACAGATACAAAGAGAAAGAGAGAGAACTATTGTAATGGTAACGAATTACTCACCCACTGTCACCAACCGTAAAGTGGTTGTGAACTATTGACGTTGACGGAAAATCAATACGAGGGGTAGTATGAGGGTTACCCAGAGAGTAACAGACGTTTCGAAATAAAAAATTAACTATATCAAAAAAACAAATTTTATTGTATGTATTTTAATGGTACACTCTTAAGCTATTTTTCTACATAGTCGCCATTCAAACTGAGGCACTTACCATAAAGTGGCACAAGTTTTCAATACCGTCTCTGCAAAAATCTGCAGCCTGCGATTGTAACCGTTGGCTTATACCGGTATGTAGTTCAGTGTCAGTATCAAAGTGTTGTGTAGCGAGCCATTTCCTCATTGCTGATAGAGGCCCAACGAAGTCTTCCATAGTTGGGCAAAGAGCGTCACACTGAAGAGCGAATATACAGTGATCAGCCAAAACACGATGACCACCGTCCACTGCGACGTTGGATGCCACCTGTTGGCGTTGTGAACATTTGACGCGTAACAAAAGTATGTAAGCGGAGCAGACACGGACGGAGGATCACGCTAGCGAAGATATGGGATGCATATGAGTAAATCCATTGAGATAAGTGACTTTGACAAGGGCAGACTATTATTACGCGGAGCCTGTGAACGAGTATCTCCAAAACAGCGAAGCTGGTCGAACGTTCACGTGCTACTGTCGTAAGCATCTATGGGAAGAGGAAGAAGGACAGTCGAACTACCACTAGGCGCTAAATGATTGGACATGCACGACTCTTTACAGAACGTGGCGTTCAGAGGCTTGTCTGCTCTGTAAAGTAGTATGGATGGTGATCGGTGGCATCTTCGTCGAGAGAGCAGAATCGTACATTGTTGAACATGGAGCTCCACAGCACATCACCACGAACTGTTCGCAAGTTGACCCAATTATGATCGCAGTGGGCACGGGACCATCGGAATTCGACCGTAGATGAATGGAAATGTGTCGGCTTTTCGGGTGAATCACATTTCGGCTACACTAGGTCGACGCTCGTCCCCACAAACGGCGTCATCGAGGTGAACATCGGCCCGAAACGTGCAGCGTGCCACGGACGCAAGCTGGTGGGAGCAGTCTTACGCTATGGGAGACATTGTCATGCGCTTGCATGGGACCTGTCGTAGTAATGGAAGACACGCTAGCAGCTGCGAACCATCTGCATCCCTTCATGCTTGATATTTCAAATGTTCAAATGGCTCTGAGCACTATGGGACTTAACTTCTAAGGTCATCAGTCCCCTATAACTTAGAACTACTTAAACCTGACTAACCTAAGGACATCACACATATCCATGCCCGAGGCAGGATTCGAACCTGCGACCGTAGCGGTCACGTGCTCCCAGACTGTAGCGCCTAGAACCGCACGGCCACCCCGGGCGGCTTGATGTTTTTCCCGACGACTATGTCATTTTTCAGCAGTACAATTGTCTGTGTCTGAGAGCTAGAAAAGTGCTGCAGCGGTTTGAGGAGCATTATAGTGAACTCACTTTGATGTCTCGGCGAGCAAATTCGCCTGATACAAATCCTATGGAACACACGTGAGTCGCTGTCGGGCGCCATCATCGCGTGCAAAAATCAACGGCTCGTTATCAAATTCTTGTCGGGTTTCCAGCCGGATCAAACTGTCATCTGAGCACAATATTTCAGCGGTCCACCTGGCCGCCATCATCAGGTGAGGAAAGCTACGCTGATTCCACACGCAAATGACTGCACCTTTACATGCATCGGAAGTACAACAGCTCATGCGCTAGATGCAGTGCGCACGCACTCAATCATTCCTGCTGCCCCCTGGCGCCAAGAGAGTTGCAGCGCCTCCGGTGGTGAATACTGTTGAAAATGATATATCGTTACAAATGATTATTCGTAGCCGGCCGATTCAGATGCCGTTGTTTCTTCATGTCTGATAAAACAGGATTCCACGTTCTACTTACAAGGGAACATCCCCATCGCACCCCCCTCAGATTTAGTTATAAGTTGGCACAGTGGATAGACCTTGAAAAACTGAACACAGATCAGTCGAGAAAACAGGAAGAAGTTGTGTGGAATTATGTAAAAAATAAGCATATTATACAAACTGAGTAGTCCATGTGCAAGATAGGCAATATCAATGACAATATGATCTCATGAGCGCCGTGGTCCCGTGGTTAGCATGAGCAACTGCGCAGTGAGAGGTCCTTGGTTCAAGTCTTCCCTCAGGTGAAAAGTTTTCCCTCTTCATTTTTGCAAAGTTATGATTTGTCCGTTCGTTCATTGACGTCTCTGTTCACTATAATAAGTTTAATGTCTGCGTTTTGCGACCGCACCGCAAAACCGTGCGATTAGTAGACGAAAGGACGTGCCTCTCCAATGGGAACCGAAAACATTTGATCGCAAGGTCATAGGTCAACCGATTCCTCCACAGGAAAACACGTCTGATATATTCCGTACGACACTGGTGGCAGCATGTGCGTCACATGACAGGAATATGTTATCGACCCACCTAACTTGTAAACTTGGCGAATGGGTAAAAAGATTCTTCTACCTTGCCCGATTTAGGTTTTCTTGTGGATCACTCCCAAAAAAGTGATGAAAACATAAGAGTTTGTCACATAAACTGCAACAAATGAATGCAACAGTTTCACAGTCGCACAATTTTCCCTGTGCTCTGTCAAAACATATGTTTTGAATGGCTCTGAGCACTATGGGACTCAACTGCTGAGGTCATTAGTCCCCTAGAACTTAGAACTAGTTAAACCTAACTAACCTAAGGACATCACAAACATCCATGCCCGAGGCAGGATTCGAACCTGCGACCGTAGCGGTCTTGCGGTTCCAGACTGCAGCACCTTTAACCGCACGGCCACTTCGGCCGGCAAAACATATGTTTTGTTTCGATGTTTGTTTAGGTGTAGCGCCCCATACTACGGCGCAGTTACCTCGCATCGGACGGACGGACGGACAGATAATAATTGTCTGAAAATAAAAAAAATTAAACTTTTCACTCGAGGGGAGACTAGAACCAAGGATCTCTCGTTCCCCAGCTGCTCACGCTAACCACGGGACCACGGCGCTCCTGAGCTAACACTAACCTTGATGTTTCCTATCTTGCTTATGGACTACTCAGTTTGTATATTTCGCTTATTTTTTTCATAGTTACACACAACTTCTTCCTGTTTTCTCGATTGATCTGTGTTCAGTTTTTCAAGGCCTATCGACTATGCCCACTTATAACTAAATCTGAGGGGGGGTGCGATGGGGAGGTTCCCTTGTTAGCGGGAATCCATTATCACGATTAATGATATTATCCGCTAGTCTGATTTCGACAGATTCTTTTAAAACACAATCCCAGTACCGAGAAACATTTGCAAGTACTTGCGTCTCATTGTATAACATCCTCTGTCCCTCTGTAAGGCAATGCTCAGCCACCGCTGATTTATCTGGTTGTAATAATCGGGTAGGGCGATGATGTTCAATACACCTGTCGTTGACGGTACGAATAGTTTGGCCTATGTAAATTTTCCCGCACTCACACGGTATTCTGTAAACGCCATGCTTCCTCAAACCTACATCATCTTTGACAGAGTCAAGAAGCGCTCGAGTCTTAGTTGGCGGACGAAAAACACATCTGATCTCATATTTCTTCAAAAGTCTACCTGTCTTGGCGGACACATTCCCAGCATACGGAAGAAAAGCCACAGACCTAAAGGTGTCTTCAGAAGGTTCAGGTAGAGGTCCAAACTGAAAAGCACGTCGAATTTGGCGGTCCGTATAGCCGTTATTATTGAACACGTCCTTAAGATGTTGCAGCTCCTGTGGCAAATTTTCAGCATCCGAGACAGCATATGCTCGTTTAACCAAGGTCCGAAGGACTCCTGTTCGTTGAAAAGATGGATGGCAACTGGTAGCATGTAAATACCTGTCGGTATGCGTCGGTTTCCTGCAAACACTGCCGGCCGGAGTGGCCGAGCGGTTCTAGGCACTACAGTCTGGAACCGCGCGACCGCTACGGCCGCAGGCTCGAATCCTGCCTCGGGCGTGGATGTGTGTGATGTTCTTAGGTTAGTTACGTTTAAGTAGTTCTAAGTTCTAGTGGACTGATGACCTCAGTAGTTAAGTCCCATAGTGCTCAGAGCCATTTGAGCCTGCAAACACTGTGTCCATGAGTTCCGTCTTCTTTTCTATAAATTAGTATATCCAAAAAAGGTAACTTTCCCTCCGTTTCAATTTCCATCTTAAATTTGGACCATTTTAATTGTCTTCGTCCGAACATCAAATTTGATATACTAATACGCCGGGAAAGTCTACAGTCACCACGGCTCGTTATTTACGCGAATTGCATGACCTGTGCGTAGACATCTAAAGCCACATAGCCCCGGAAACCTACCAACAAACTGTTGGCTCCTGATAGAATCAGCGATGTATTTCGTTCCAAAGGCGGACTGACAAGCTATTAAGCAGATGGTCATAATCTTTCGGCTCATCAGTGTATGGAGGTCAGCCAATATTGTCACCGAGTTTGACGGTCACTGCTTCATTGTTTCGTAATGATAATTAAAACTTTATGACTGCACTTGCATAAAACGCTATGAGGAACCAATATTTTAATGCGGCTGTTTGTTGCAGACACCATCGATGCCCGGAGCGTCTTTTGGCCTGCTCGCGCAAGCTTCAGCGCCGGCCACCAGGCGGCGGGCACGTCGCTGCCCTGCGGAGCGTGTCGGCGGCAGCAGCAGCGGCGGCTGTTGGTTTTTTGGGCGGCGCGCCAGGTGATAAATGGACGGTCGGCGGTCGGCTGCCGCTGCGTTATTAATGCCGCGCCGGGCCCGCTCGGCGGGCGATGGCGACGGCGCTACCGGGCGTGCGGGCGAGCTCGGCCGCCTTCGGCTGTCCTCGGCCGCCCTCGGTCGTCCTCGGTCGGCGCGGCCCGCCATTTGTTTCCGGCGCGGCCGTAATGACGGCTAATTAGCGATTGGTTCCAACGGTCGCTGCCCCAGCCAGCAGAACTGACGGGCCAGCCCACCGCTGACAGCTCAAGGGCCGCGGGTCTGTCGCTCGCTGCCACAGGGCAGCGCGCGTAAGGCAGCTAGCTGCCTCCGTGTTGCCCTCGAAATGTCGGAATTGGTTGTGAAATTACAAATCACAGGTAGCCTACAGTAACCAGAACATGATTCTTGCTCGTAGCGGGTACGCCGTTTTTTTTTATAACAAGAGCGGGTGCGTAGCGTACTTTGTACAGAATGTAAATACCTGTCCTTATGTTACAAAAGTAAACATTTATGAGCAAAATCATTATTTAATCTTAGTGTGGTGTGGGTACTGTAAGACCTTCGGTAGACACACCATCAGATTCTTTGACTTGTCGCTCTAGCGAAATAGACGAGTGATGATGATGATGTTTGGTTTGTGGGGCGCTCAACTGCGCGGTTATTAGCACCCGTACAATTACCCAATCTTTGCTCAGTCCAATTTCGCCACTTTCCTGGATGATGATGAAATGAGGAGAACAACACAAACACCCAGTCATCTCGAGGCAGGTGAAAATCCCTGACCCCGCCGGGAATCGAACCCGGGACCCCGTGCTCGGGAAGCTAGAACGCTACCGCGAGACCACGAGCGGCGGACGGAATAGACGAGTGTCAGCAATATGTCTCGTGGTGTTATCGTGCCGTGTTTATCTTCTGCCGTTAGGTCAGACGATAGAAATGCCACTTGCACGCTTAGAGTAGCAGATTGACGGTGACCAGCTTTAAACAGAACTTGATTAATTTTCACACACATTTATTAAAATAATAAAAATCATAAACCTTACTTAACTTGATTCTGGATGCTATTTACAATTGACAATCTGAATTTCCTTTGGTCTTTGTACGTTAATCTTATTCTCACACATCTCTGATACTTGACAAAGTGTCTATACATTTATCTTCATGGTTATGTATAGGAATATGATAATCTTATTAGGCGCAGACTGAAACCTGACTATAGACTAATGCAGACTGACTAATCGGAGGTCTGCACACTCGTTATAATACCTTGAGCGTTCAGGTATCACTGCGTGAGTGTGATCCGCGAGAAGAAAAAGTTCTGCATTAGCAGCAATCTCGTTGGCTGCGTTACATATTAATACGCGGATCGGCGGAAGCAGAATTTGGTCCGTCTCTAAGACAGCGCCATCTCGTAGTGCGGAGACGGACGAGCGCTGCGCCTGCGCTGTTGTGCTTGGCGGGGCGCGCTCTATTGGGAAAGTTGTGTATGCGCTGACTACGCGGAACTATGTACACAAGACTTAGTTTAATTAAACACCGATAAAATAAACTTACGATATATGAGGGTTGTTCACCATGACGTTTGGAACAAGGATTTACTGCAGACATCGTACACTCGTAGTACACCATGAGGACAACAAAATGTGTAAGCAGTAGCGCGTACTTCTCAAGCGTTATTGAGGAAATCGCAAGATAATTTGGGTCGTCAGATATCGTCGAATGTATTCTTCTCCAGTTCGCTGATGACATTGCCTTCCTAGCCCTTTATCCTACCCTTCAACGGTCACAACGTACCCTCCAAATCCACCTTGACCAATTCACCGCTTGATGCAACCAGTGGTTCCTCCGTGTTAATCCCTCCAAGACCCAGGCGATCATCATAGGCCGCACCACCCGCTCCTTCCGCCTCCATGATTTCTACCTCACCATTTATGGCCGTCCTATCCACCTCACTCCTACCCTCAAATACCTTGGCCTCACACTCGACCGCCACCTCACGTGGACTCCCCATCTCCTTACCATCGAAAACAAAACTTACAACCGCCTCCGCCTCCTGAAACTCCTGTCCGGCTGGACGTGGGGTCTGCATCCTTCCACCATCCTTCACACCTACAAATCCATGATCCGCCCCATCCCTTGTTATGCCAGCATTGCTTGGATTTCCGCCCTTCCCTGGTTCTATAAAGCCCTCCAAATCCTCGAACACCATGCAATCCGCCTCGCCTTCCGCATCCGCCTTCCGTCCCCCACGCGCATCCTCTCCAACCTCATCCCCTTCTCCCACCTTCTCCTTTTCCTTGAACACATCCACACACTATATGTTGTCCGTCGCCTTGATCCCCCTCACCCCCTGGTGTCTCCCTTCCTCTCCACCCCCAACCAGTTGCCGCACCTTTACCGTTGTGTCCCTCCCTCTCTCCATCTCCACACCCTCCATCTCCTTTCCCAACACAACTTCCACCATCTACCCCTCCCAGATGATGAGCTTCGCCCTGACATCTACCCTTCCTATCAACTCTAACCCCCTCTTCCTGCCTCCTCCTCAGGGCTCCCTCTCCTCCCCTTCCCTCCTTCTGAGCGGCTTTCCCCTCCTACTCCCCCTCCATCTCTTGTGCCTCCTTTCAGTGTCTCTGCGCTCCCTCCTGCCCTGTCTGCCCTTTTCCTCTCCCGCCCCATGTGTCTCCTGCCTCTTCGTGAACCCACGGTTGCCCCTCCTCTCTTTCTCGTGCCGCTTCCTCAGCTGCCCCATGCTCTCCCCTCCTTTTCCATCCTCTCTGACCTTTCCCTCAGCAGATCCCACCTGGTAGTTTTACTCTTCATCGTGTGTGCTGCTAGTGGGTTTTAAGTGTGTTGTTTCGGAGTGTTTTTAATACTGTGGCAAACTTTTAACCTGTGCATGCGCATTCAGTGTCTTCTCTGTGTTTCAAGCATCGCCAACTGTGTTTTTTTTAACTTTCTGGTGACTTTTTTAACTGTCCCCCATGAACGTCTACATGTCCATGTCTTTTTACCTCCATTTTCTCCCCTTACTCTGTGTTATGTTCCCCTTTTTTATCTCCTTATGTATGTATCATTTTATTTTTGTTTTAGTTGTCATGTCTCTCGGCTGAAGAGCGGCGGATTGTGCCGCTGACAGCCCTCCCCTGCCCATCTGGGACAGGGGAATGAAATCACAATAAAGAAAAAAAAATCGTCGAATGTATACCTGTGCGTGACCATTTTTACAATGAAGCGTCGGCAGCCGACTGGTAAGCGTTCAAAGCCTGTAATCGCTGGGTCGGTGGGTCGAGTCCCACCCGTCAGTTCTTTTTTTTTTATTTCTAACACAGTCATTTACTTTACTATTTATTTTACAATTGATGCAATGGGAAAAATACGTGTAATCGGATGAACTTTTATTAAATTTACAATGTTATTTGGCAGTCTAGAAATTTTTACTATCACAAATAATATAATATTCGTAACTACCGGCTAGTAAACGACCAAACGCATAAAGTGATTCTGAAAATGTATCCGTGTCCGTGTCTTCAAAATTGTTCGTATTTAATCGAAAGAGAACGAGAAATTGCTTCTCGTGAAGACGCTATTAAAACACACTCGACACTGCATGACCAATGATCAGCGTCGATATTTAAGGAAATGCTGCGTTATGCATGGTTTGCTTCCAAATTATCGGCTGAAAGAGAGGTTTTTGAAAATGGTAACGAGGTTTGTTTTTCCACGGAAAACCTCAAAAGACCTTGCGGGTGCGGAAACATAGCATTTATTCAATGCAACTTTGTTTTTCATATTTTTACGAATAATACCATTCCGCAACTAGTACTCGTAATGTCGAAAGCGACGATTAATTGCACATCTTTCGAAAGCCGTCTGTGCCGGTCAAAACTTGGAGGTAACAAGTCGTTTCGGACTCCTTCCAAGTATAAGGGATTTCTCAAATCACGGACAAGCATACATTTTCAGTATCACATCATGGGTTTGGTCGTTTAATAGTCGGTAGTAATGAATATTATATTATTTGTGTTAATAAATTTTGTAGACTGCCAAATAACATTGTAAATTTAATAAAAGTTCATCCGATTACACGTATTTTTTCCATTACATCAGTTGTAATATAAACAGTAACGAAAATGACTGTGATAGAAATACAAAAAAAAAAAAAAAAAACGTACAGTGGGACTCGATCCAGCGACCCAGCGTTTACGGGGTTTGAACGCTAACCACTTTTTTTTTTTTAAGTTGTGTTCGAGCGGGAGTCGAACGTTCGCCTCACATACGTTCGTTTTCTGCAGCTCGAACGCTAACCACTTGTTCTTTTTTATTTTAATTTTGTTTGTTGTTGATCGTTGTGTCACATGACATCCGTTCAAGTTCGTTTATTGATCCTTCCACTCAGTTTTCTATTACAGAAGCCAACCGGGTCTCTGACCGAACGCGCTGAGCTACCGTGCCGGCTTACCACTCGGCTGCCGACGCTTCGTGGTAAAAATGGCCACGCACAGCTTTACATTGGACGATATTTGACGACCCAAATTATCTTGCGATTTCCTCAATAACGCTTGAGAAGTACGCGCTACGGCTTACACATGTTGTTGTCCTGCTACGAGTGTACGAAGTTTACAGTAAATCAGCGTTTCATACGTCGTGGCCTCCCCTTGTAAGTAATGCCCCATATCTTTTTAAAAAGCCATTAATATTCATAGACAAACGTTCTCGTTGGTGCTTTACATTTGATGTTTGTTCTGTGCGCCGGTGAAGTTCCGAACCCTTCTGGCTGGTGGCTGAGCCGTAGTGCAGCGTCAAAATGGCGTCTACACACGATTCACGTTACAAGCAGCTTGCTGTTGTTGAATTCTTGTTTGCACAAAAAGAAACCTTGATGAACATCCATAAACTTTTGCGTGCAGTGTATGGCGATGCTGCAGTTGATAGGAGTACAATTGGGCAATAGGTAAATAAAGTTACAGCCTCAGGAAAAGCAGAAACAGAGCTCCATGGTCAGCCAAAGCTCGGGACGTCCTGCCGCAGTCACTGCTCTAGACATGCTGAACAGTGAGTATGCCATTATCCGTGCCGACCGGCACATCACAACTCGACAACTGGCTCTACAGTTGTCGGTCAGCATTGGAAGTGCGTTTACAATGATCGACACTTTCGGATATTCAAAGAGGTGCTCACCATTGGATCCAAATGGGTCAGAGCACTATGGGACTTAACGTCTGAGGTCATCAGTCCCCTGTAACTTGGAACTACTTAAACCTAACTAACCTAAGGACATCACACACATCCATGCCCGAGGCAGGATTCGAACCTGCGACCGTAACGGTCGCGCGGTTCCAGACTGAAGCGCCTAGAACGGCTCGGCCACACCGGCCGGCACCATTGGATCCACGAATGCTCACAGAGGACCACAAGATTCAAAGAAAGGCCATTTCATCTACATTGTTGGAGCATTTTGAGACCGACGGGGGGGGGGGGGGGGGGCTTTCTGTCACGGATCCTGTCAGTCATGCAGTGAAAACATGGCTACGCCTACAGGACGAGAGCATAGAACATGATGGAGACTACGTAGAAAAACAGGACATGGATTGATCCATCATCGTTTAAGGTATAACTCCGTCTGACTAAAAAGTAATACAATAAACTTTCTTTTTATCTCTCTCTTGCGTACAAGTGTTACCCCCACACTATTCACCCACTTGATGCGTTAAATAGCGCAGTTGCATCCGATCCCAGCCGATCGCTTATTCGATTGGTAGCTATCTCGTAGGCAACCGCTTCATGTGGGATTGTGCCGATAGCTGGGAATCTGGATCAATTTCTTGCACGGATCGTAATTTTTTTCTCACATAGCTCCCTGTTTATTTTATATTACTGTTGCTCATTTGGACGTAAGACAGCACAGCTTAGCACTTTGCTGGATAATGCAATAGTGAAAGAATAGGTACGGGCTCGCAATTGTAAAACGACAATGGAACGGTACGAGACATCTTATTTCTGGTTAACGTACTTCATACATAGGCGCGCCCGCTAGAGGGCTATATACAGTGTGAGTCACCTAACATTACCGCTGGATATATTTCGTAAACCGCATCAAATACTGACGAATCGATTCCACAGACCGAACGTGAGGAGAGGGGCTAGTGTAATTGGTTAATACAAACCATAAAAAAATGCACGGAAGTATGTTTCTTAACACAAACCTAGGTTTTTTTAAATGGAACCCCGTTAGTTTCGTTAGCACATCTGAACATATAAACAAATACGTAATCAGTGCCGTTTGTTGCATTGTAAAATGTTAATTACATCCGGAGATATTGTAACCTAAAGTTGACGCTTGAGTACCACTCCTCCGCTGTTCGATCGTGTGTATCGGAGAGCACCGAATTACGTAGGAATCCAAACGGAACGGTGATGGACCTTAGGTACAGAAGAGACTGGAACAGCACATTACGTCGACATGCTAACACCTTTTTATTGGTCTTTTTCACTGACGCACATGTACATTACCATGAAAGGTGAGGTACACGTACACACGTGGTTTCCGTTTTCAATTACGGAGTGGAATAGAGTGTGTCCCGACATGTCAGGCCAATAGATGTTCAATGTGGTGGCCATCATTTGCTGCACACAATTGCGATCTCTGGCGTAATGAATGTCGTACACGCCGCAGTACATCTGGTGTAATGTCGCCGCAGGCTGCCACAATACGTTGTTTCATATCCTCTGGGGTTGTAGGCACATCACGGAACACAATCTCCTTTAACGTACCCCACAGAAGTCTAGAGGTGTAAGATCAGGATCCCTTTGGATCCCTACGTAATTCGGTGCTCTCCGATACACACGATCGAACAGCGGAGGAGTGGTACTCAAGCGTCAACTTTAGGTTACAATATCTCCGGATGTAATTAACATTTTACAATGCAACAAACGGCACTGATTACGTATTTGTTTATATGTTCAGATGTGCTAACAAAACTGACGTGGTTCCATTTAAAAAAAAAACGTAGGTTTGTGTTAAAAAACATACTTCCGTGCATTTTTGTATGGTTTGTGTTAAACAATTACACTAGCCCCTCCCCCCACGTTCGGTCTGTGGAATCGGTTCGTCAGTATTTGATGTGGTTTACGAAATATATCCAGCGGTAACGTTAGGTGACTCACCCCGTATATGGTCTCTCACCTAATTGCTGAAGATTATACCATGTACGTGAAATAAGCTAGAAACTTGCTGGAAATTTCAACTCTTGCACAGGACTACAAAGTTTTTACTTTCAAAACTACCACGCCACTTTATGAAGGTACACGATGTCCATAAAATCTCGTTATATTTAAACAAAACCATAACTTGTAAACTAATAGAGATAGAGAATCGCGGTTTGTTGCAAAGCTTCTAGCAGCTCTCAAAGTTTCTTTCCTTTATGGCGCAATATGTCGTCTGGTATGCGGAATCCGAATATGTGACAGCGGTACTGCGACGTTATCGACGCCACAATGAGAGGGCACCGCTGCCAGAAACAGAGCTAATGTCGTGGTTCAAAAACGTTAAAGAGGCAGGTTAAGGGCCTTCCTCGTAATAGGTGTCCCCCAGAGTGCAAGCTGCATGTTTGCGCACCTCCGGAAGTCAGTTCCTCTGCCTAAAAAGTGTTACGTAAGTGGTTACGTCTTTTTACGTACAAAGAGCAAACAGTCCACGCACTGAAGCTAGGAATCGTCCCCTGTGGTACGCATTCACGTGTTCCAGGTTCCACAGATGCTGACAATGAATACCTGAAAAAGTGCCATTTTCCAGATGAAGCAACGTTCCTCATTTCTGGACTTGTGAGTCGTTACAACATTAACATTTGAGGCTCAGAAAACTCATATAACACTCGTGAACATGTCCGTAGCTTTGAATTTGGTGTGGCCTAATGCACAATAGGATTACAGACCCACTTTCCATGGCACAGAAAACCATCACGGAAAATGTTTATCTGGACACGCTCGAACAATCATGCTAACACAGATCGAAGAACTACAGCTGTGAATCACCTTCCAGCAATAGTGCATCCACAACACTGGAGTCTGAACCTGCGTTCGACTCTCCCATTGTCACGCCATTAGACTTCCTTTTGTGATGTTACGTCGAGGATCGCGTGTACAATACACCAGTCTGTGACACTGCTACCCTTTCTGTTCAGATCAGTGAATCAATCAGAAATGTTGATGGTGCAGTGCTGACCCATACACGGGCAGAACCTGATGTTCTACGAGCGAAACGTAGGGTATACATAGAAATTCAGCCAACAGAAAGACAACTTTGAAAGCTGCTGAATGTTTTATAACAAACCACAATGCTCTATGTGTAAATGATAGCGGTATTTTATTGACAGCCTGTACATCTTTTACATGCATGCGCATACAACCTTGTGTTAGGCTTTTCTATTACTTTTAGGGTCAAAGTTTTAATTTACCTTTCAAAATCGTTCAACGTGCCCTCCGCCAGACGCGCGACAAACATTCCAGTCTGGAGCTATTATATTCACTGTTGCTACCATCGCCGTCGCAGTTGGCCCAAAGACGTTGGAATTGGAGGCAATAAATAGTTTCACAAATCCATACAATAAAAGACAACTCACCTACCGTGAGAGGACGCGACTCTGGAGGCCAAAGGCGTAGCGCGAAATCCTTACGCTCCTTGTAGGCGATACATCGTTGAGGCAGCTCACAGTTATATAATGCTCCTTTATGCATGTGGCTGCAGTGCGTCACATATAGTTACGTTTGTGGGGTTGACTTGTCCACGTATCCTCATCAATGAACACTAAACGTGACAGGAAATTTTTGTATTCCATCTACACGACTAGAAAGAATTCAAACAGTTATACACATTCACTACCATAAAGAGCTTCTAGCAACTGAATCCCGTATGGACTGGACCACAAACGTCCCCTAACAACGCGACAGACACACACAGGTGGAACGGCCTTACTTCGGCCTGCAGGACAGGTACACTTCTGCGTGTAAAACTGTTGAAAGAGCTCTACATCTTGAACGAACACATAGGGGCGACCTGTAGATTTCCCCTACGAGAACCACCAGTGCATTGCAACTGCTTTTGCAATGGTTGAATTATTCGGACTGTAGGAGGTGCAGTGCCGTACTCACCACGAAAATCACGTCGTATTGTTGAAACTGAATTCCATCTTCTGAAACGGAGTAGGCAGAACGCCTATTGTGTCTATGTTGTCGCCTTCGCATCTCGAAAAACAATGGATACTGAACCAAAGAGAGAACAATCTGGCTTCAACTGGAAAACCCATATAAGAAAAACATAAAGAAGTAACTAGCGGCAACGTAAACTTACTATTTCTATGAGTAAGTTAAAATTCACCCACGATTTCTATCTTCATTTATGCAGATGATATAGTCTACTGAAATCGGATGAAAGTTTCTGAGTCACAATATATTATTGTCTTGATACGATCGTGTATAATATGGCTGTGACTTTTCACGATAGGTTCACTGACGAGCCAAAACATTGTGAGCACTTGCTTATATAGCTGTGATTCTGCTTGACATGCATTCGGTATGTCCTTGGTAAGTTTCCGGAGGTAACTGGCCGCGGATGACTACACAAGGTGACCCGATTATCGTAAATTACGGGTCAGTAGTGTGTATCGAAGATACGTTCCACCGCGTTCAAATCAAGCGAATTTGACAGCCAAGACTTCAACGTCAATTCACTGCTAAGCTTCTGAAAGCACTATAAAAGGATTCTGGCCACGCGATACGGGAAGTTACGCTGCTAAAAGATACCATCGCCGTCGGGAACACATCAGTCATGCAGGGATACAAATGTTTCGCAATAATGTTTAAGGAGTCCGCAATTGTCATGATGGCTACTACCGCAAACCCCATGCCGGTACCGATGAATGTCCCCATAGCAAAGTAATGCCATCCATCGGATGGATGATTTGGTGGAGACCGTAGTTGAAGATTTCATCGATTTGGATGCTCATGAAACATCCAAACTCGAAAACATCTTGTCGTCACTCTAGAAATGCCTGCTATTCTAGAGTTTCTTCATCTGAGGGAGGAGGAAGAAGATACTGGGAGTCAAGTGGGTACGGACGTTATCTTGCTGAAGTATAAGCCCACGATAGCTTGCCATGAAGGGCAACGAAACGGACGTAGACCATCGTCGACGTACCGCAGTGCTGTAATGGTGGCGCGAATGAAAATATTAAAAGAAACGGCGCTCCAGACCACCACTCCTGATTCTCGGGCCGTATGGCGGGCGACAATCGGGATGGTATCCCACGGCTATCTGGGGCGACTCCAGGCACGTCTTTGGCCTGGATTCTCATTGACTGGAATAGAATTGTCTTCTGTGATTAGTTCCGCTTCAAACTGAGCCCCAATGAGCAGGGATGACCAGGACAGTGGTGGGATACCAGCCTGATTGTCGCACGCCATACGGGCCGAGACCACGGAGTGACGGTCTGGGATGCCATTTCTTTTCATAGCAGTATCCCTTTGGTTATCGCCCACGGTACCGTTGTAGCACAGTGGTACGTCGGCGATATTCCACGCCCGCTTCATGACAAGCCATCCTGGGTTTACATTTCAGCACTATAGTGCCCATAGCCAATCGGTGTGGCCGTGCGGTTCTAGGCGCTTCAGTCTGGAACCGCGTGACACCTACGGTCGCAGGTTCGAATCCTGCCTCGGACGTGGATGTGTGTGATGCCCTTAGGTTAGTTAGGCTTAAGTAGTTCTAAGTTCTAGGGGACTGATGACCACAGATGTTAAGGCCCATAGTGCTCAGAGCCATTTGAACCATTTGATAGTGCCCGCCCGCACATGGCGAGAGTTTCTACAGCTTGTCTTAGTTCTTGCCAATCCCACCGCCGGCAGCAAAATCGCCGGATGTCACCCCAACTGACAATCTTTGGAGCGTTATGGGCAGGGCTCTTCGATCAGCTTGGCATTTTGACTATCTAATACGACAGATGGACATAATTTGGCAACGAAATCCCACAGGAGGACACCCAACAACTCTAATGACTTTTCTGGACACTAGAAATCTACTGTGTAGGAATCACCATGGGTTTCGAAAAAGACGATCGTGTGAAACCCAGCTCGCGCTATTCGTCCACGAGACTCAGAGGGCCATAGACACGGGTTCCGAGGTAGATGCAGTGTTTCTTGACTTCCGGAACGCGTTCGATACAGTTACCCACAGTCGTTTAATGAACAAAGTAAGAGCATATGGACTATCACACCAATTGTGTGGTTGGATTGAAGAGTTTCTATATAACAGAACGCAGCATGTCATACTCAATGGAGAGAAGTCTTCCGAAGTAAGAGTGATTTCAGGTGTGCCATAGAGGAGTGTTGTAGGACCGTTGCTATTGACAATATACATAAATGACCTTGTGGATGACATTGGAAGTTCACTGAGGCTTTTTGCGGATGACGTAGTAGTATATCGAGAGGTTGTAAAGATGGAAAATTGTACTAAAATGCAGAAGGATCTGCAACGAATTGACGCATGGTGCAGGGAATGGCAATTTAATCTCAATGTAGACAAGTGTAATGTGCTGCGAATACATAGAAAGAAAGACCCTTTATCATTTAGCTACAATATAGCAGGTCAGCAACTGGAAGCAGTTAATTCCATAAATTATCTGGGAGTAGGCATTAGGAATGATTTAAAATGGAATGACCATATAAAGTTGATCGTCGGTAAAGCAGATGCAGACTGAGGTGAAGCAGACTGAGATTCATTGGGAGAATCCTAAGGAAATGCAATCCGAAAGCAAAGGAAGTAGGTTACAGTACACTTGTTCGCCCACTGCTTGAATACTGCTCAGCAGTGTGGGAACCGTACCAGATAGGGTTGATAGAAGAGATAGAGAAGATCCAACGGAGAGCAGCGCGCTTCGTTACAGGACCATTTAGTAATCGCGAAAGCGTTACGGAGACGATAAATAAACTCCAGTGGAAGACTCCGCAAGAGAGACGCTCAGTAGCTCGGTACTGGCTTACAGGCTTTTGTTGAAGTTTCGAGAACATACCTTCACCGAGGAGTCAAGCAGTATATTGCTCCCTCCTACGTATAACTCGCGAATAGACCACGAGGCTAAAATCACAGAGATTAGGGCCCACACAGAGGCATACCGACAATCTTTCTTTCCACGAACAATACGAGACTGGAATAGAAGGGAGATAGAGATACTCAAGGTACCCTCCCCCACACACCATCAGGTGGATTGCGGAGTATGGATGTAGATGTAGATGTACTAACAAATGCGAAGCCGAATAACTCCTCCCATAAGGGCGTGAAGTTGACCAAAGTGTTATTGATTTGCTCAGTTTGTGAAACTTGAGTAAATCATCCAATTTTTCTGAAATTGTAATCATTTGTACGTGTGTACTCGTACATCACATCAGCCGATTTCTGTGCCATTTGGATTATTCTTCGTGACGCGCCATTTTTTTTTCTTTTTTTGAGGATATCTTCCTGCCGGCAAGCCGGCCTCGGTGGCCGAGCCGTTCTAGGCGCTTCAGTCCAGAATCGGGCGACTGCTACGGTTGCAGGTTCGAATCCTGTCTCGGGTATGGATGTGTGTGATTTCCTTAGATTAGTTAGGTTTAAGTAGTTCTAAGTTCTAGGGGACTGATGACCTCAGAAGTTAAGTCCCATAGTGCTCAGAGCCACTTGAACCTGTCGGAAACGCTACGAGGCGGCACTGACTCTCCCAATGGACAGTGGTCATACCGTTTTCACTCAACAGTGTATTTGACCTTGCCTTTGACTGTGCAACAACTGCTTGAGTTTGTAAAGTGACTTTTTGTACACCCGGTGTTGTGGATATACGAACATCGAGAAGTGTGAGAACCACTCTTTGGGGAAGCTGGAGCTGCAGGTCTGCGCCCGGGCACCCGTCATAACCCGACGTCCGCGGCAGGTACGCGGCGTGGGCGGAGGTCCCGCAATTACGGCGGAAACCCGACGCTGGCCGTACCTGCCTCCGCTTTGCGTAACAGGAGACGCCGCTTTGATGCGCTGCCGCCGACCCAGTGCGGACCTGGCCGCCCGGCCGTTCCCAGCGTGAGCAGAGCGCCGGAAAAACCACGTTGTTTGCCCGAGTTATCTCTTCACGGTGTCCTGTAAATCCAGCAGGCTGCTGCTGACGGAGACCTAAGCTCCAAAAGCGTCGCAAACTAAACTTGTGAAAAATAATCTGACCAAAATTTTGTTCAACCGCTTAAAAGAGCCACTGTTCGCTTTAGAGCGCTGAAGATAATATAGTCGTCCTACCTGGAACTCCACTGCTAGCGTAAGTCATGCCAGTGAAATGTTGGGTACTGTATTGTACTGTATGGACCTGGGGACCTAGAAACGACGGAGAGGCTTCGTCCTCACCGTAGCCCTCAGTGGTTCACAACCTCACAACAGGCTACAGCAGTCCACTCACCCCCCGCCGCACCACACAGAACCCATGCTTATTGTGTGATTCGGCCTCTCGTGGACCCCCCCCCCCCCCCCCCCCCCCCGGAAACGTCTCATACCAGACGAGTGTAACGCCAATGTTTGCGTGGTAGAGTAATTAAGGTGTACGCCTACGTAAAGAAAGTCCTTCCGCAACAATCGGCGACATAGTGTAACTGAGGCGCAGTAAAAGGAACCAGACCGCATTCGCCGAGGCAGATGGAAAACCGTGTAAAAACCACCTATAGACTGTCCGGAACACTGAACCTCGACACTAAACCGCCGGGCGGATTCGTGCCGGGGACCGGCAAGTCTTTCCGCCTGGGAAGCAGTGCGTTAGACCGAGCGGCTAACCAGACGGGCTGAAATGGTGTGTACTCGCATGTGCTATCCCGTAGTAATAATTAGTGCAGTAGGATGGGACGATCTTTATACAGGGTGAAACTTCCCGGAAGATTAACACTGTGCGCTGGATCGAGACTCGAACTCGGGACCTCTGCCTTTCCCCTGCAATTGCTCTACCATCTGAGCCATGCAAGCACGACTCCCGCCCCGTCCGTACAGCTTCACTGTCGGCATCGAACTGGGATACACATCCACAAACATTAAGAACTACAGCTCTTGCCTTATGCTATTCTGCAGGAGAGTATGTTTGCCCAGGGTGGTACAATTCAGTACATGCAAAGCAGGTTGATGTAGCTTTAAATGACAGCTGGACGATTGTTACAGGCTGCCTAAGGCCAACCTCCATGGACAAAGTTCAATGTCTCACTGGGATTGCTTCATATGACATCAGAAGACAGGTAGCCGCTAACATAGAGAGGCATAAATCAAATACAGTGACCTCACATCCAGTCGTTGGACATCAACCTGCCAAGCCAAGACTGAAGTCCAGGAAGAGTTTCCTAACAACTTCACATAAGGATCAGCTGCGGCTACCCGACTCACCAAGTGGAAAGAAAGTTGCGAACACCTGTCAAACTGGATGACACCGCAAGAATCCCTGCCGCCTGGACACATGAAGAAGTGGGTCACCTAGAAACCCTTGAACGGACTATGGACCGAATTCGCAAGGTCGAGGGACAGTCTCTTTAAATGGAGCTTCCAACTGCCAATTGCCAACAGAACACTGTGCGAATGCGGTGAATTGCAGACAACCCGGCATCTAGAATGAGATTTTCACTCTGCAGCGGAGTGTGCGCTGATATAAAACTTCCTGGCAGAATAAAACTGTGTGCCGGACCGAGACTCGAACTCGGGACCTTTGCCTTTCTAGGGCAAGCGCTCTACCATATGAGCTACCCAAGCACGACTCACGCTCCGTCCTCACAGCAATACTTCTGCCAGTACCTCGTCTCCTACCTTCCAAACTTTACAGAAACTCTCCTGCGAACCTGGCAGAACTAGGTCCCGAGTTCGAGTCTCGGTCCGGCACACAATTTTTATCTGCTAGGAAGTTTCAACCCGGTATTTCTTCAAATGTAACTCATGCCCAACCAGCTGTATCATGAGGGACTTAACGTCTGCAGCACCCAATGCTATCAAAGTTGCCCAATTCAGGGTGAATACTGTATAGTTTTCTTTGTATGTATTGTATATGTCTTCATTTTACTGTACCTCTGACTCGAATAAAGAAGACCAGGTAGAACTGATAGAGAAGAATCCATCCGTAGGCTACCGTTAACATCGCAACACAAACCACTTCGTGTGGAGTGCTGCCGTGGTCAGGAAGCACAAACTGTTGATGAATGGGGTCCTGTTATGTTCAGCGATGAATCACCTTCCTGCACCACCTGGATGACCATCGCCAGCGGTCATCGGGGCTACATTACAGATATCCAGTGTTCTCATGTAGTGCCTTTCATGAGACATTATCGCGGTGCCATTTTTCAGCAGGACAATTCTCATCCACATGCGGCAGGTGTCTCCATGAAATGTCTGCGTGATGTTGAGGCACCCTCGTGGGTAGGAAGATCCTCAGATCTGTCAGCGATAGGACATGTGTGGGATAAGATCGATCATCAATTCCGTCCCAATGTCTTTATCTGGGATATCAAGGACCAGTTACAAGAGATGACGACCATTTTGCCTCAGGAGAGGATAGAATGGCTTTGTGACATCCTTCGCAATCGAACAAGTTCGTGTATCCAAGCCAGAGGGAATGCTACGTCGTTCTGGTGAGTGGGCTCATGCTGTCAAGTTCTTTGTAAATTTGAGTCGATTTTGTAATTTTTGTAATCAGAGGAACAACGTCATATACCCTCTTTAAACTGTGTAGTCTCATTTCGTTTCCTTCTGGCCTTTTGGGTACTGCACGTTTCTTACCAGAAAATGTGATTTTTTTTTTGGGAAATCGTGGAATATTCTAGCTTGAGCCACGATAGTTTAATGAAATTCTGATAGGTGGTGTCACTATACGTAGCTTTGAAAACGGCGTCTGTAACGCTCCAAGCAGCGAGCTGTCATTGAGTTTCTTTTGGCGGAAAATGAGACCACGGCAGATATGCATAGGCGTTTGCAGAATGTCTACGGAGACCTGTCAGTGATGAAAAGCACGATGAGTCGTTGGGCGAAGCGTCTGTCGCCATCGCAACAAGGTCGCACAAACCTGTCCGATCTCCAGCTTGCCTGTCTCCCGCAGAAGCTCTCACTCCTGCAGTGTTGAAACGTGCCGATATACTCCTTCGAGATAGTCGACGGATCACAATTAAACACCTCGCTGCACAAGTGGGCGTCTGTGCTAACGCGCTAGTCGGCCAGGTGGAGTATTTAAACGTGTGTGTTCGCTGGGTTCGTCACCGCCTAACAAAATACCATAGAGAACGACGAATGTGTGTGGAACTACTGGCTCGTCACGGGGCTGATCGTGACAGTTTTTTTTTTCCAACATCGTCACAAATTTCATTGGACTCTTCTTCCTCATCCTCCCCGCCCGGATCACGCGCCTTCCGATTTCCACTTGTTTTCCCCAAAGAAGGGTGCATTCCGCGGGAAGCTGTACGTGGATGACGGGGAGTTTATTGATGCAGCAAGACATTGACTCCGACGTCGACCAGTAGGGTGGTACCGTGTTGGCATACAGGTCTTTGCAGTAAAGCAACGTACGACCGTTGTAGTGAACGAAGATTTTGTTGAAAAGTAGGATTTTATACCCAAAAGAGCGGGGAATAACGTGGTGTATTCGAATCCTGAATAAAACCAAGCCAGCCGGGGTGGCCGAGCGGTTCTAGGCGCTACAGTCTGGAACCGCGCGATCGCTACGTTCGCAGGTTCGAATCCTGCCTTGGGCACGGATGTCTTTGATGTCCTTAGGTTAGTTAGATTTAAGTAGTTCTAAGTTCTAGGGGACTGATGACCTCAGATGTTAAGTCCCATAGTGCTCAGAGCCATTTGAACCAATAAAACCAACCTGCTTTCAGGAAACAAAAAATGTGCTGCTTTACTTATTGTTTTCCCCTTTAGACAAGTACGAAAGATGAGCAAAGCCGGTGACTCGTTGGACAAAAAAATGGTTCAAATGGCTCTGAGCACTATGGGACTTAACATCTGAGGTCATCAGTCCCCTAGAACTTAGAACTACTGAAACCTAACTAACCTAAGGACATCACACACATCCATGCCCGAGGCAGGATTCGAACCTGCGAGCGTAGCAGTCCCGCGGTTCCGGACTGAGCGCCTAGAACCGCTAGACCACCGCGGCCGGCCCTCGTTGGACATAAGCTTCCCTTGTCGATGACGGAGTGTTCGGAAAAGAACGTCCCAGACAGCGTGAGTCGAAGACGGGTCTCGCCGGTGCTAGATTCACGCCGGGTGGTGGCTGGTAAATCGGAATGGTTTTCTGGAAGACGTGCACCAAGTGCGTCTGGAACCCGATGCCGGGCCTCATTGTTTTTCGCTAGCGACGTAACCCGACCCCGGCGCAGCCCGGTGCCCGGTGCGGTACCCGCGGCTGTCGAGCCTCTGACGTGAGCGCAACGCGCAATTAGGCTGGGCGCCCCTGAAAGCTGAGACGGCGCGGGGCGGTCGGCGCACTGGAAGCCGAGGAGAGCGGCGAGATGCGGTCCCGCCCGCTTCCTGCGGCCGCAGATACCGCCACCGCTGGTCTGAGAACCGGGGCAGCTCGCAGGTGACCAGGGGCTGCCCGCAGGGGATCACACCACCATGCGCTAGTGAGTCTCATTAACCCTCTCCTCCACCCCTCCACTGTAAAAAATATCGAACTCCCATGTACACTGCTGGAAAGAAAATGCGTCAATATCAAGGACAAGATCGTTTTATTCACAAGTGAGGCTACAACCACGGATTAATGTAGATAGAGAGGTAAAAATTGACACACATGCTTGGAATGATATGGGGTTTTATTAGAACAAAAAATAATAATAATAATAAAATAAAGTATACAAAATGTCCGACAGATGGCGCTGGACAGCAAAACTGCTACCGTGACGGGTGAGAGGTACGCCGATATGTTACAGAATCGCATCATCCCCAGCCTGGCTGATAAACACCTGCTGGAACGTACGATGTTTATGCAGGATGGCGCTCTACCCCATTTTGCTAGACGCATGAAAGATCTCTTGCGCGCGTCGTTTGGTGATGATTGTGTGCTCAGCCGCCACTTTCGTCATGCTTTGGCCTCCCAGGTCCCCAGACCCCAGTTCGTGCGATTATTGGCTTTGGGGTTACCTGAAGTCGCAAGTGTATCATGATCGACCGACATCTCTAGGGATGCTGGAAGACAACATCCGACGCCAGTGCCTCACCCTAACTCCGGATGTGCTTTACAGTGCTGTTCACAACATTATTCATCGACTACAGCTATTGTTGAGGAGTGATGGTGGACATATTGAGCATTTCCTGTAAAGAATATCATCTTTGCTTTGTCTTACTTTGTAATGCTAATTATTGCTATTCTGATCAGATGAAGCGCCATCTGTCGGACATTTTTTGAACGTTTGTATTTTTTGGTTCTAATAGAACCCCATGTCATTCCAAGCATGTGTGTCAATTTGTACCTCTCTATCTACATTACTCAGTGATTTATACAGTTTTCAAATTTATACTGACTTTTTGATCACCCGGTATTTCATCATTTTACCAGAATACACTGAGGAGACAAAAGTCATGGGATGGCAATATGCACTTATACAGATGGCGGCAGTGCCGTGAATACGAGGTGTAAAAGGGCGCCGGCCGCGGTGGCCGAGCGGTTCTAGGCGCTTCAGTCCGGAACCGCGCGACTGCTACGGTCGCAGGTTCGAATCCTGCCTCGGGCATGGATGAGTGTGATGTTCTTAGGTTAGTTAGGTTTAAGTAGTTCTGAGTTCTAGGGGACTGATGACCTCAGCTGTTAAGTCCCATAGTGGTCAGAGTCATTTGAACCATTTTGTAAAAGGGCAGTGCGTTGGCGGAGCCTTCATTTGTACTCACGTGAGTATCATGTGAAAAGATTTCCGACGTGATTATGGCCACTCGATGGGAATTATCAGACGCAGAAGGGTAGTTGGAGCTAGATACATGGGACCTTCCCTTTCCGAAATCGTTAGGGAATTCAGTATTGGGATCCACAGTATCAAGACCGTGCCAAGAATACCAAATTTCAGACATCACTTCTCACACGGACAACGCAGTGGCCAATGGCCTTCACTTAACGACCAAGCGCAACAACGTTTGCGGAGAGTTGTAAGTGCTAACAGACAAGGAACACTGCGTGAAATAACGGTACAAATCACTGTGGGAAGTACGACAAATGTATCCGTTACGACAGTGCGGTAAAATTTGACATTAATGGACTATAGCAGCAGCAGCAGCAGCAGAGGACCGACGCGGGTGCCTTTGCTTAAGCACATCATCGCCTGCAGTGCCTCTGTTGGGCTGAGTGCAAAACCGTGGCCCGTCACGTGAGTGCCAGTTTCAGCTGGCAAGAGCAGATTGTAGGGCTCGAATGTGGTACAGACCCCACGAAGCCGTGGATCCAAGTTGTCGATAAGGCACTGTGCAATCTGGTGGTGGCTCCATAATGGCGTGAGCTGTGTTTGCACGGAATGGACTGGGTCCTCTGGTCCAACTGAACCGATCGTTAATTGGAGGTCGTTTGCAGGCATTCGTGGATTTCATGTTCCCAAAATACTATGGAATTTTTGTGGATGACACTGCGTCATGCGATTGGTTTGAGGAACGTTCTGGACAATTCAGGCCATCGATTTGGCCATTCAGATCACCCGACATGAATCCCACAAACACTTGCGGAACATAATTCAGAAGTCAGTTCGATCACAGAATCCTGCATCAACAACACTTTCGCAATTATGGGTGGCTACGGAGGCAACCTGGCGCAAGGTTTTTCCAGGGGACTTCCAATGACTTGTTGTGGCCATTCCACTTCGAAGTGCTGCGCTACGCGGGCAAAAGGAGGTCCGACACGATGTGCCAACGTATTGCATGACTTTTGTCAGTTCAGTGCATGATAATAAGTTCAGACCTAATGCAACACACATGTCACAGTTGAGGCTGCCCAAACAGTTTCATCAGTACGCATTATGTCCTCTAACAATCACTCTGACCTGTATTTTCTCAAGCAATCGATGATAAAGGTAGCTGGTGAAAGGCGCAGCCAACCACATATCCTTTTTAAAATGATTCATTTTAGTGCCATAACCGGTTTCGGGCTACATTCCCGTCTTAAGATGGCTAGTATTTTCAGTTAGATGGACGTTTTGATCAACGGCATGTCGTCTTCTCTTACAGTGCGCGAGAATATTCAAATATTTTGTGCCACTTTATAAGTTGTTTCATAAACAAAAACTGGCCAGCTGCGAGTAGGGCTCACAAACTGAGGCTTCCGTACAAACTGAACTAAGTTTTAGTAAAATTAATAATATAAGTGCAGACCAGATGTGGCTTGAATTCAAAGAAATAGTATCGGCAGCAATTGAGAGATTTATACCAAATAAATTAACAAACGACGGAGCTGATCCTCCATGGTACACAAAACGGTTTAGAACACTGTTGAGAAACGACGAAACAAAGATGCCAAATTTAATCAGATGCAAAATTCCCAAGATGGGTGATATTTTACAGAAGCTCGAAATTTAGCGCGGACTTCAATGCGGGATGTCTATAATAGTTTCCACAACTAAACTTTGTCTCGAAACCTGGCAGGAAACCCAAAGAGATTCTGGTCGTATGCGAAGTATGTTAGTGGCAAGAAGCAACAATGTCTTTCTGCGTGATAGCAATGGAGATACTATCGAAGACAGTGCTGCCAAAGCAGAGTTACTAAACACAGCCTTCTGAAATGGCTTCACAAAAGAAGACGAAGTAAATATTCCAGAATTCGAATCGAGAACATCTGCCAACATGAGTAACGTAGAAGCAAATATCCTCGGAGTGGTCAAGCAGCTTAAATCACTTAATAAAAGCAAGTCTTCTGGTCCAGACTGTATACCAATTAGGTTCCTTTCGGAGTATGCTGATGCATTAGCTCCATACTTAACAATCATACAACCGTTCGCTCGACGAGAGATCCGTACCCAAAGACTGGGAAGTTACACGGGTCCCACCAGTATTCAAGAAAGGTAGTGGGAGTAATCCACTGAATTACAGTCCCATATCGTTAACGTCGATATGCAGCAAGATTTTGGAACATATATTGTGTTCAAACATTATGAATTACCTCGAAGAAAACTATCTATTGGCACGCAGTCGACCGGCCGCTGTGGTCGAGCGGTTATAGGCACTTCAGTCCGGAACCACGCGGCTGCTACGGTCTCAAGTTCGAATCCTGCCTCAGGCATGGAAGTGTGTGATGTCCTTAGGTTAGTTAGGTTTATGTAGCTCAAAGTTTAGGGGACTGATGACCTCAGAAGTCAAGTCTCATAGTGCTTAGACCCTTTTTTTTTGACACACAGTCAACATGGGTTTAGAAAACATCGTTCCTGTGAAACACAACTAACTCTTTATTCACATGAAGTGTTGAATGCTATTGACAAGGGATTTCAGGTCGATTCTGTATGTATGGATTTCCGGAACGCTTTTGACACTGTACCACACAAGCGGCTCGTAGTGAAATTGCGTGCTTATGGAGTATCATCTCAGTTATGTGACTGGATTTGTGATTTCCTGTGAGAGAGGTCACAGTTAGTAGTAATCGACAGAAAGTCATCGAGTAAAATAGAAGTGATTTCTGGCGTTCCCCAAGGTAGTGTTATAGGCCCTTTACTGTTCCTTATCTATATAAACGATTTGGGAGACAATCTCAGCCGTCTTAGATTGTTTGCTGATGACGCTGTCGTTTATCGACTAATAAAGTCATCAGACGATCAAAACAAATTGCAAAAGGATTTAGAAAAGATATCTGAACGGTGCCAAAATTGGCAGTTGACCCTAAATAAGGAAAAGTGTGGGGCATCCAGATGAGTGCTAAAAAGAATTCGTTAAACTTCGGTTACACGATAAGTCAGTCTAATCTAAAAGCCGCAAATTCAACTAAATACCTATGTATTACAATTACAAACAACTTAAATTGGAAGGAACACATAGAAAATGTTGTGGGGAAGTCTAAACAAAGACTGCGTTTTATTGGCAGGATACTTAGAACATGTAACGGATCTACTAAGGAGACTGCCTACACTACGCTTGTCCGTCCTCTTTTAGAATACTGCTGTGCGGTGTGGGATCCTTACCAGATTGGTTTGACGGAGTACATCGAAAAAGTTCAAAGAAGGGCAGCACGTTTTGTATTATCGCGAAATAGGGGAGAGAGAGGCGCTGAAATGATGCAGGATTTGGGTTGGACGTCACTAAAGCAAATGCGTTTGTCGTAACGGCGGAATCTTGTCATGAAATTCGAATTACCAACTTTCGCCTCCGAATGCGAAAATATTTTATTGACACCGACCTACATAGGGAGAAACGATCGCCATGTTAAAATTAGGGAAATCAGATCTCGTACGGAAAGATATAGGTGTCCGTTCTTTCAGCGCGCTATACGAGATTGAAATAATAGAGAATTGTGAAGGTGGTTCGATGAACGCTCTGCCAAGCACTTAAAGTGATTTTCAGAGTATTCATGTAGATGCAGATGTATACAGTGTGTCCATCCAATCCGGAAATCGAGAATCTCGACGATTTTTATCTGTTATCGACATTGATAGTGGCAAGATATCGGACTCAGGCATTCCAAGACTTTCATGTTTGTTTTAATTTCAAGTCTGAAGTCGGATAACAAATGACAAAACAAACATTTTTAGTGTGATATAATTGCAAATTAACAATTTTCTAATTTTTCCCCTTTATTCATACTGTGGAACCTTTCTCCTTGGCAAATTTCATGATGCTATACCAGGGGGAAGTCCCCATAAGCTTTTAATAAGAGAGTTTGCGAGTATCATAGCCGCCGCTCCGACATAGACATTTCTCACAGCGTTGTACCAGCTTTACAGTACCTCGTCGCAGAAGGCGGCCGCCAATGCCTTCCGCCAATTCTTTACGCTCATCTACAGCTCGTTGTCTGAGCCAAAATGTTATCTTCAAAGCCACCAGTTCATGTGAGCAGAGATTACAGGTTGTGTTGTGGATGATCAAACACTTCCCATCATAAACGTAGCAGGTGCATCCTGCATAAACGTAGTAGGTGCGGCCGAGAATTGTCATGAAGAACGAAACGCATGACAGTTATGTTACGTGGGGTACATGACATCAGGCGAAGTCTCTCGTCGGGCCCTTATCCCTTTGTTTCCTGACATAAGAAAAAATTTACTTTTTAACATTTTCTTTGCAGAATTTATGCTATTTTGGCCTCAAATGACGGTAGAATTTTTTGTAAAATTGTATTTTATTTTTCACAACTTTTTTCTCTCCTGGTACTTAGAAGTACCGTCAGACTCCATGTGCAGAATCACAACATGCGCAGAAAAATGCTCCAATTTTTATAACTTGTACCTTATTCCACATAAATATTAAATATTTTTACATTAGAAAATTAATTAACCGAAATATATTTCTGAATTTCTTTTTTTTTTTAATTTCGCATAAATTTATTCTAGAGCAACTTCACAATACATAGTAACTTAGCTATACATTTTTGACAGTATATACATATCACATATTTAGTGTTAGTGATACCTCATGAAATTGTAGGAAACAGTTCTTTTTCTCATTGCAGCACAAATACACTTTACATGGACTACATTGTGAATGTGGTCGCGACTGAATTTTATTTTTCGCACACATTTCGCATCGTCCTGTTTTACAACTGAACACTACAAAATGGTTTCCTCGGTTGCCAAGACGTACATCCTTCGGAACAGAAAAGTTATCCTTCCTTCTCTTTGGGAGAGTTATTTCATCTTTACCAGAGTTTCTCTTTTTGAGATTTGGCACTTGCTGTTCATTCATTAGCCCTAGTGCCACAGCACACCTGAATTCCAGCAGTGGCAGTGCCACATGTAGATAACTGAAAATGACGTAAGGATTGACAAAAGCAATATCTATTGCTCCCCAGAAGAGACGGTGCCACCATTTCTTTGATCGCTTGTCAAGACCATAAGTTGAATGTAATCTGTCTGCATGATCCACACCACCCATGTTTTTATTGTAATCACATACAATAACTGGACGTGGTATAGTCCTACTAGTTCCATCTTTCTGTTTTCTTGTCACTACGCTCTGTTCAATGCCATGGAAGTTTGACACAAAATATACTACTTTATTTTCCTTCCATTGAAATACTGTTAGGTCTAAAGATGACTCTCTGTGATTTGATTTAGACATTTTTCTTTAGGTAAATTCCCTGGCAAACCTTTCCTGTTTGTTCTAATTGTTCCACAGGCAAATGTATTTACCGATTTCTGTGTGAGAAAAAGTGGACAGAACAACTAGTGAGAGGTAACGCATTGTTGCTACAATAGTGTTCGCACAACCTGACGGTACTAATAAGTCCGCTTTATATTTTCCACTTTATCTCATTTACTTGTAACGTAATGCTTCAAACTATTATAAAAAAACAAAGAAGGTAAGTACCTACAATGGAAAACTCAACGGAAGTTTCAATAAATTGCGCACAAATTCAGGCAACACCATGGAAACAAGCACATACAATCTTCTGTTTTCACAGCAGCGCGCGAAAATCAATTTCAAGCTCTGACCGCCAGAGAGGTCTATGTATTGCACAATAACATCTATGAAACAATAGAGCAGAGTTACTGTTACGTACCGACAGGCTCTCAGATCACGAAACTTCACCACGAGAAAATAATGAGAGTCAAAACTTACTGGTACTTTTAAGTACCGTCAGGCAACAAAGGGTTATACTTGGCGGGCGACACTATTTTCTAGGCATCTTTGAGTGCTCACTGTGCGCTCAGAATAGAAAACACGTGCCGCGATCGACGGGCATACTAGAGACACCATCCAACACGTATGTGCAAGACTTCATTGGATTTTAACAGTGGTTTCCATTTGACGAACGGTCTTTTTCTGTAAGTATTTTCAATAAGGTGACAAAAGTCACGGGATACCGCCGAATATCGTGTCCGACGTCCCTTTGCCTCGACGCAGCGTGGCTCATAAGTCGTTGGAAGTCCTCTGCAAAACTACTGAGCCATTCTGCCTCTGTAGCCGTCCACAATTGCGAAAGTGTTGCTGGTGCAGTATTATGTGCACGAACTGACCCTTCGATTACTCCCATAAATGTTCGATGGGATACATGTCGTGCGATCTGAGTGGCCAAATAATTCGGTCCAACTATCCATAATGTTCTTCAGACTAGTCGCAAACAGTTGTGGCCTGGTGACATGGCCCATGTCATATATAAATATCCATTCGTTGTTTGATAAAATGAAGTCCATGAATAAAAAAAAATGGTTCAAATGGTTCTGAGCACTATGGGACTCAACATCTGTGGTATTAAGTCCCCTAGAACTTAGAACTACTTAAACCTATCTAACCTAAGGACATCACACACATCCATGCCCAAGGCAGGATTCGAACCTGCGACCGTAGCGGTCACGCGGTTCCAGACTGAAGCGCCTTTAACCGCACGGCCACACCGGCCGGCAAGTCCATGAATAGCTGTAATGGTCTCACAGCAGCCGAACATAACCATTTCTAGTCAATGATATGTCCAATTGGACCAGAGGACCCAGTCCATTCCATGTAAATACAGCCCATATCATTATGGAGCCACAACCAAATTGCACTGTGCCTTGTTGACGACTTGGATCCATGGCTTCGTGGGGTCTGGGAGACAGGGGATACAGGATACTGTGAGAAGAATCTGACAGAGTTTTGAAAGTGGTACGCCGAAACAAGTGCCCACGAGTAGGCGACAGAATTACTGAAATCCTAGGCAGGACCAGCCATGACAAAGGAATTCCATTTTGTATGCAGGATATGTCTGACAGGTAAAATATTCTCACGCATCGAGAAGAATATTATAATTTCTTTCCTAAAGCAGATAGGTGCTTACATGTGTGAATATTTTAGAACCATCAATTTTCTAAGTCATGGTTGCGGGATGCTGACGTAAATTATTTACAGAAGAATGGAAAAGTGGTAGACGCCGACCATGATGGAGATCAGTTTGGGCTTTGAGAAGTGTAGGCCATACTGACACTGCGAATTATCTTAGAAGACGGAAGGAGGAAACGCAAACTTAAGTTTACAGCATTCACAATTTAAGAGACAGTTTTGACATTGTTGTATTTCTGAAGGTTTAGATAAAATACAGGAAGCGAAAAGATGTGTACAACTTCTACAGAAAACAGACGAAGGTCACCAAAGGGAAGTAGTACTTGAGGAGGCAGTGAGGGATGTAGCCTCTCTGCGATGTTATTCAATCTGTAGCCGACCGGTGTGGCCGTGCGGTTCTAGGCGCTTCAGTCTGGAACCGCGTGACCGCTACGGTCGCAGGTTAGAATCCTGCCACGGGCATGGATGTGTGTGATGTCCTTAGGTTAGTTAGGTTTAAGTAGTTCTAAGTTATAGGGAACTGATGACAACAGCCGTTAAGTCCCATAGTGCTCAGAGCCATTTGAATCATTTTTTTTAATTCAATCTGTACATCGAGCAAGCAGTAAGGAAAACCAAAGAAACTGAAAACCAGACAGAAAAAATATCAACTTTGCAGACTGTCAGTGAGATTGTTGGTCTGTTGGGAGTAAAGGACTTGCAACAGCAGTTAAACAGCACTGAAAGTATCTTGAAAAGTGGGTAAAAAATGAATAATAACAAAAGGAAATAAGGATAATGGAATGTAGACGAATTAAATCAGACTATTCTGATAAGAGTTACATTAGGAACGGAGGCACATAAAGAGGCCAAAGGGTTTTGCTATTTTGACAAGACAATAACTGACGATGGACAAAGTAGAGAGGACATAAAATGCAGATTGAAAATAGCAATAAAAGCGTTCCTGAAAAAGAT
Organism: Schistocerca cancellata; assembly: GCF_023864275.1. Lineage (NCBI taxonomy): Eukaryota > Metazoa > Arthropoda > Insecta > Orthoptera > Acrididae > Schistocerca > Schistocerca cancellata. Next base: position 916,564,837 of record NC_064627.1, on the reverse strand, counting down.
AAACTTGTTAACAACGAATATAATTTTTTTAGGAAGTTTTTTCTGTAGTTATTTATCTTGGGTGTAGCCTTGCACGGAAGTGTTCTGTGTATCATAAGTGTTTCAGACAAGGAGAGAATAGAATCTATTAAATTACAGAAGAATGTTGACAACTATATAGTAGATCGATTAACTGTTGTGAAGGCAGAAATCCAACTGGGGTAAAAAGAAATTTATGTGACAACTTGACTAAAATAAGGAATCGGTTGGTAGGTCGCTTGCTGAGGCATCAAGGAATCATCGATGTGGTACTGGGTGGAAGTGTGGAGCGGATAATTTGTAGAGGAATCAAGGCTTGTGTGTAATCTTCAAAAAATGGTTCAAATGGCTCTGAGCGCTATGGGACTTAACGTCTGAGGTCATCAGTCCCCTAGAACTCAGAACTACTTAAACCTAACTAACCTAAGGACATCACACACATCCATGCCTGAGGCAGGTTTCGAACCTGTGTAATGTTCAAATGGTTGCTCGTTGTAGTAATTATGCAAAGATGAAGAGGCTTGTACAGGATAGACTGAGGTAGAGAGCTGCATGCAAATTAGTCTTTGGACTGAAGACCACAACGACAACAACCTCTCATATGCTTGATAGGTTCAGTGAATGACAACTTTCTGTCGCACTTCATGAAAGAGATTTTTGAAATTTTCTACAAAAAACTTCTACGAGATGGAGCATTCAGTTGAAGTCTACTGCAGATTGCATATTGTTTAAAGTTAATCACTTTGTTCATTTATGACGTTTACACGAATTCACCATAGTACTGAAGTATGTTAATGTGCTAGACTTCTCAGTGTAATAAACGTTGTATTATGTACTTGTAATTCTACTGATTTTAAATCAAATACTGTTCGTTTTGTATGATAGTACACAAACATACGTCAAGAACAAAAAATAAAGATTCCAATAGACGGAGTATCCTTGAAGAAATTTCAGGTAGCTTTGTACATGGAGGGCAAAATAAAAGTGGCCTGGGAAATATTTCATGCACCTAAATACAGGCGACCCAAGTTAGATGATCAACCCCGAGTGCAGATGATGTAAGAGTGTAGTCTGTTTTAAGGTGCGTGAATTATTTTCGGGGCCGGTTGTATTTTACCCGCTCCGTAACAACTTTCGGTAAATGCGTAAATGACTCAGACGGAAGGCAGCTGATGCTACGAAGGAAACAGGATGCAAATGCAATTGTGGGAAAGCCAGAAAGAATGACACATCGCTCCATCTTCAGGCCTTGCAAAGGTCAACAACGCATCCACCCTCTACAGGACGTAGTGAAATGAGGCCTAGTATCACTCCGTCACAAAAGGATAGTAACGGCGACTTCAAACAGTACTTATTATTTTTAACGAATCATTGTAGTGCAGGCAGATGAATATCGTCAAACTTGACTCTCTTAACCACTAATTCTTGTTGCAGATATCCACTGATAAAGGTGAAGGTATAATGAAACAGAAGATTGTTTTACTGCTTCATTCGTACCTACATCTATACCCCGCAAGCCACCTTACGGTGTGTGGCGGAGCGTACTTTATGCCACTGTCACTTCCCCGTTTCCTGTTCCAGTTACGAATAATTAGCGCGAAGAACGATTGACGGTAGGCCTCCTTGTGGGCCTGAATCTCTACAATGTTATCTTCTTGGTCGTTTCGCGAGATATACGTAGGAGGAAGCTTTTTTTTTTTGTTGGCTTGTCTAAGAACATACGCTCTCGGAAATTTTTACAATAAACCGCAGCGTGATGCAGAACGCTTCTCTTGCAGCGTCTGCTACTTGAGTTGGTTTATCAGTTGTGTGGCGCATCATCTACATCTACATCTACATTTATACTCCGCAAGCCACCCAACGGTGTGTGGCGGAGGGCACTTTACGTGCCACTGTAATTACCTCCTTTTCCTGTTCCAGTCGCGTATGGTTCGCGGGAAGAACGACTGCCGGAAAGCCTCCTGCACGTTCGAATCTCTCTACTTTTACATTCGTGACCTCGGGAGGTATAAGTAGGGGTAAGCAATATATTCGATACCCCATCCAGAAACACACCCTCTCGAAACCTGGACGGCAAGCTACACCGCGATTCAGAGCGTCTCTCATGCAGAGTCTCCCACTTGAGTTTGCTAAACATTTCCGTAACGCTATCACGCTTATCAAATAACCCTGTGACGAAACGCACCGCTCTTCTTTGGATCTTTTCTATCTCCTCTGTCAACCCGACCTGGTACGGATCCCACACTGATGAGCAATACTCAAGTATAGGTCGAACGATTGTTTTGTAAGCCACCTCCTTTGTTGTTGGACTACATTTTCTAAGGACTCTCCCAATGAATCTCAACCTGACATCCGCCTTACCAACAATTAATTTTATATGATCATTCCACTTCAAATCGTTCCGTACGCATACTCTCAGATATTTTACAGAAGTAACTGCTACCAGTGTTTGTTCCGCTATCATATAATCATACAATAAACGATCCTTCTTTCTATGTATTCGCAATACATTACATTTATCTATGTTAAGGGTCAGTTGCCACTCCCTGCACCAAGTGCCTATCCGCTGCAGATCTTCCTGCATTTCGCTGCAACTTTCTATTGCTGCAACTTCTCTGTATACTACAGCATCATCCGGGAAAAGCCGCATGGAACTTCCGACTCTTTCTACTAGGTGCTTCTGTGCTTACTAAATGAACTTGCAACTACTCTATTTCTTCTGTCAGTCCTAACTGGCACGGATCTCATACTGACAAGTATATTCTAGTATTGGTCGAACAAGGGCTTTGAAAGGAACTTCCTTCGTTGATATAACGGGACTGGGTGTTGCCGCTGCGGGATGTTCGTTGGTTCGACAAATTATTGTTCCTCTTAAATTTAATATTTAATTATATTTTCATTTTTTCAGTAGGATATGTCCTGCACTTGTAACTTTCATTACACATCTACATCTACATCGTTACTCTGAATTCACACTTAAGTGCCTGGCAGATGGTTCATCGAACCATTTTCATACTACTTCATACTACTGCTCTACCATTCCACTCTAGAATGGCGCGTGGGGATTAGGACCACCTAAATCTTTCCGTTCGAGCTCTGATTTCCTTATTTTATTATGATGATCGTTTCTCCCTACGTAGTTGGGTGTCAACAAAATATTTTCGCATTCGGAAGAGAAAGTTGGTGATTGAAATTTTGTAAATAGATCTCGCCACAAAGAAAACTGCCTTTGTTTCAGTGACTGCCACCCCAACTCGCGTATCATATCAGTGACACTCTCACCCCTATTGCGCGATAACACGAAACGAGCTGCTCTTCTTTGCACTTTTTCGATGTCCTCTGTCAACCCTACCTGGTAAGTATCCCACTCGGCGCAGCAATATGCCAGCAGAGGACGGACAAGTGTAACGTAAGCTGTCTCTTTAGTGGGTTTGTCGCATCTTCTAAGTGTTCTGCCAGCAAAGCGCAGTCTTTGTTTCACCTTCCCCACAATATTGTCTATGTGGTCTTTCCAATTTAAGTTGCTCGTAATTGTAATTGCTAGGCATTTAGTCGAATTGACAGCCCTTAGATTTGTGCGATTTATCGTACACCCAAAATATATCGGATTTCTTTTAGTACCCATGTGGATGACCTCGCACTTTTCTTTGTTTAGGGCCAATTGCCACTTTTCGAACCATACAGAAATTCTCTCTAGATCATTTTGTAATTGGAACTGATCCTCTGACGATTTTACTAGACGGTAAATTACAGCGTCATCTGCAAACAATCTAAGGGTTCTGCTCAGATCATCACCTAGATCATTTATGTCAATCAGGAACAGCAGAGGGCCCATGACACTACCTTGCGGAACGCCAGATATCACTCTGTTCGATGATTTACCTTCTATCACTACACTTATCACTTTAAGGTTCGGAGTGTCGTTACTTTTTATTTCGCTGATTCCTACATTTAATGGTAAATGGTGTGATGTAATGAATTTGCAAAACAAGTTTAATGGAGTTCACTGGATAGTAGTAGCTTTAGAAGAAAAACACCTTCTTGCAGTGTTTCGCTGCGCTCGTAAAAACGAGAGAAATGGCTGATGTTCTCGGGGCATGTTTCACAAAACTGGACTCTGCGGCCACGTGAAGTGCCCCACAGCTAGCCCTCCCTCATAAATTATTACCCTGCTTCAGAATACATTAAGAAGGTCAGAGGGTGGAAAGCTGAGAATTTTGAAATATGTGTTTGCCGCAAAGCACTTGTGTTGCTGTGTGTGTGTGTATGTGTGTGTGTGTGTGTGTGTGTGTGTGTGTGTTGGGGTGGGCTACGAATACACACACACATAGCGACAGAAACTCGCACACACGCTCACACACACACACACACACACACACACACATACACACGTCCTCTCGCGATGCATCAAGGGGCGTTCCGACCCCGCGGCGCACAATACAAAGCGCCGGCCAGCCCGGCGTGGGACCTGCGTCCATTCAGCCGCGCTGCTCTGCCGGCTACCGGATTTCTCGGAATGCGTAAACAGCGCTCCACGCCGCAGAGCGGTGTGATTCGCCGATGGCGGGGCTTCGCGATACATTACTAACGAATGCGGCCCTGCCAGCTCGAGTCTTTGCCGATCGCCTTTTTGTCGGGCTAGTCTTTCATCTCTTTCATTCTGTGAGTGAACTGTTAATACTGCACAGGTGGTACACTGTTGTGACAAGACTTCCGCGTCGGTGCAGATATCCGCTATCTACATCTACATCGTACTCCGTAAGCCACCTGGTGGTGTGTGGCTGGCGGTACTTTCGGTACCGGAACGACTGTCGGAAAAACTCTGTACGGGCCGTAAACTGCCTATTGTCGCTTCCCTTCGCCGCTCCCCAGCCAGCCACGGTCAATTCTGAATACTTCCCTGGGAGAAACTAGCCTCCAGTAAATCGACGCGTTTCCACAAAGTTTTCACGTCGTGTGAATTACTTTAAAACCATCACCCGACATTAATTAGTCCAATACGTCCATACTATACCCTCTACAAGATGCATTGTGCCTTGTCAGTAACTTTTGTTCAGTCCTACTGTTCACTCAACGTGAGTTAGGTGATCTTTAATGACTTCATGTCAGGGGCATAGTTCTTGCCATCTTACACATGTAACGTCTGCCGGTGGAGTTTGTTTATTGTCTCCATAACGGTCTCTCACCAGCTAAACGATCCCGTCACGAACCGCACCTCTCTTCGTTGGATCTTTTTTATCTCCTATATCAGTCCTACCTTATAGTGATCCCAGATAGATGAACGATATTCAAGAATCGGGAGAACAAGCGCCTTATAAGCCACTTCTTTCGTGGGTGAGTTATATTTCCTTACGATTCGACGGACGATGTGGACGAGCGGTTCTAGGCGCTTCAGTCCGGAAATGTTGTGCTGCTACTGTCGCAGGTTCGAATCCTGCCTCGGGCATGGATGTGTGTGATGTCCTTAGGTTAGTTAGGCTTAAATAGTTCTACGACTAGGGGATTGATGACCTCAGATGTTAAGTCCCATAGTACTTAGAGCCATTTCAAACTTAAGATTAAAAAAAAACGTGTGTGAAATCCTATGGGACTTAACTGATAAGGTCATCAGTACCTAAGCTTATACACTACCTAACGTAAATTAACCTAAGGACAAACACAAACACCCATGCCCGAGAGAGAACTCGAACCTCCGCCGGGACCAGCCGCACAGTCCTCGACTGCAGCGCCTTGGACCGCTCGGCTAATCCCACGCGGCCTTAAGATTCTTCCGATGAGTCTGAGTATGGTGTCTGCTATTCCCACTGTCTGTTTTATGTGTTCATTGCACTTAAGGTCGCTCTGGATAGTTACGCCTAGATATTTTACGGCAGACGCTGTCTCGAGCTGTTTTTCATCAATAGTGTAGCTGTACAGTAATGGATTTCTTTCCCAATGCATGCGCAATTTGTTACATTTATTTACGTTCAGCGTCAACTGCCAGAGCCTGCACCTGTCATCTATTCTCTGCAGGTCGTTCTGCAAATTCTTACTATCTTCTGGCGTTGCTACTTTGGTATAGACAACTGTATCGTATGCGAATAGCCTTAAAGAGCAACCGATGCTTTCTACTAGATCATTTAGATATACTTTAAGAAAGGTAGTAGCAGTGAGCCACTAAATTACAGGCCCGTATCGTTAACGCCGATATGCAGCAGGATTTTAGAACATGTATTGTGTTCTAACATAATGAATCACCACGAAGAAAACGGTCTATTGACATACAGTCAACATGGGTTTCTACATCGTTCCTGTGAAACACAACTAACTTTATTCACATGAAATGTTGAATGCTATTGACAAGGGATTTCAGTTCGATTCCGTATTTCTGGATTTCCGGAAGGCTTTTGACACTGTACCACACAAGCGGCTCGTAGGGAAATTGCGTGCTTATGGGATATCGTCTCAGTTGTGTGACTTGATTTGTGATTTCCTGTCAGAGAGGTCACAGTTCGTAGTAACTGACGGTAAGTCGTCGGGTAAAACAGAAGTGATTTCTGGCGTTCCCCAACGTAGTGTTATAGGCCAATTGCTGTTCCTTATCTATATTAACGATTTTGGAGACAATCTGAGCATCCGTGTTCGGTTGTTTGCAGATGACGCTGTCGTTTATCGGCTAATAAAGTCATCAGAAGGCCAAAACAAACTGCACAACTATTTAGAAAAGATATCTGAATGGTGCGAAACGTGGCAGTTGACCCTAAATAACGAAAAGTGTGAGGTCATCCACATGAGTGCTAAAAAGAACGTGTTAAACTTCGGTTACACGATAAATCACTCTAATCCAAAAGCCGCAAATTCAGCTAAATACCTAGGTTTACAATTACGAACAACTTAAATTGGAAGGACCTCATAGAAAATGTTGTATGGAAGGCGAACCAAAGACTGCGTTTTATTGGCAGGACACTTAGAAAATGTAAAAGGTCTAAGGAGACTGCCTTCACTACGCTTGTCCGTTCTCTTTTAGAATACTGCTGCGCGGTGTAGGATCCTTACCAGACTGGACTGACGGAGTACATCGAAAAATTTCAAAGAAAGGCAGCACGCTTTGTATTATCGCGAATTATGAGAGAGAGTGCCACAGAAATGATACAGGATTTGGGCTGGACATCTTTAAAAGCAAGGCGTTTCTCGTTGCGACGGAATCTTCTCACGAAATTCCATTCACCAACTTTCTCCTCCGAATGTGAAAATATTTTATTTACACCGACCTACATAGGGAGGAACGATCACCAAGATAAAATGAGGGAAATCAGATCTCGTACAGAATGATATAGGTGTTCAATCTTTTCGCACGCTATACGAGATTGGAATAATCGAGAATTGTGAAGGTGGTTCGATGAACCCTCTGCTAGGCACTTTAATGTGATTTGCAGAGTATGCATGCAGATGTAGATACTGAAAACAGCAACGGTCCTATCAAACTTCCTTGTGGTACTCTAGATATTACCTTTACATCTGTCGATTTTGCACCGTTAAGAGCGACGTGTTGAGTTCTGTCTGCAAGAAAGTCTTGAATCCAATCGCAAGTCTGTTCCGATACTCCGTAAGCTCGTATTTTTTTTCATTAAACGGCAATGCGGGACGGTGTCAAATTCCTTACTGAAATCAAGAAACACGGGATCAATCTGACCACCTTTGTCTACTGCGCTGTGGATCTCGTGGAGGAACAGAGCGAGCTAGGTTTCACAGGATCTCTATTTGCGGAATTCATGTTGATTTTTATAGAGTATAACTCTATAATGACTACCTTGCGGATAAAACACTCTGCCGATGTGGATACGTGCTGGTGTACGTGCAGATATCCTAATTTAATAATTAATTTGCTGAAATTCGGCGCAGTTATAAATATCCGCAGTAATAGTTGGCTCTGAGCACTACGGGACTTAACTTCTGAGGTCATCAGTCCCCTTGAACTTAGAACTACTTAAACCTAAGTAACCTAAGGACATCACAAACATCCATGCCCGAAGCAGGATTCGAACTTGCGACCGTCGCGCGGTTGCAGACTGTAGCGCCTAGAACCGCTCGGCCATCCCGGCCGGCGGTATTATTTTCTTTGTGGACAGAACTTCTGCTCCGATGTGAATATCTGCGGGGTATATTTCGGTGGTTTAGAGTAGTAAAGCGCCAGACTATGCATCCGAAAGTTCATGTTGAATTCCCGGCCTTTTCTCTGATTTTTATCTGTCATTTGTCACTTCTTTCACCCCTACCATTATTTTCTTGTGTGAGAAATGGTACGTTAGAGTGTACCTCCCTGTATAGAGGGGTGGGGGGGGGGGAGGTGGGAGGAGTCAGTTCAAAGACCAGAAGAGGCAACGGGCAAAGGCATACTGCCTCAAACAGGATCATGGCTAGCAAAGTACTATGGTTTTCAAAACAAAATACGAGCATACGGAAATCAGAACAACTGTGTGATAGGACTGAAAAATGTGTAGCAAATAGAACACAGCACGTCATTCTGAAAGGTGACAAGTTTTCAGACGTGAAAGTTACTTCGGGCGTGCCTCAGGGCATTGTTATAGGACCATTTCTTTTCACGTTATTTATAAATGACCTAGTAGATAACTTCGGAAGATCCATGATGCTTTCCGAAGATGATGCTGTTGTATACAGAGAAGTCACGAAGCTAAGGAATTGTAGCGAAATGCAGGAAGATGTGCTGAGGACCCACACTTGGAGCAGCGAGTGGCAATTGACGCGCGACACAATCAAATTGTGTATTGTATTGTATGATTATACATTTACAGAACATTACTGGAAGCAATTACTGCCAAAAAATGTCTAGGACTATGCATGCGAAGTGATATGAAATGGAATGATCCATAAAATTAAATGCGGGTAAGACAGATGCCAGACTGGGATTCACTGGAAGAATCTCCAAGAAATGTAGTGACCGAAACATAATGCAACCTTTTTGTTTTCACCCGTCAGGAAATATCCTTTTACCCCTCAGGATGTAATTACCCTCAGGTTGGGAACCACTGGTCTACAGATACTGCATTACTTTGAAGTAATACTTAGCTTGCTTGTATAAACGAACATTGGAATAGTTTTTTCTGGGACTCTATAGCCAGGGAAAGCTTAAGGCGTTAATGAAAAACGTTCGATAGCCCTTGATAGACGCCCGTAGCGGACAGGGTTTTGTTGCCAGTGGGAAAGAAACCTCTCATCCGAAACGACTTCATTGAGAAGGGAAACTTTATGGGCGCTCTCTGGGCGAGAACGACGGCTGGGGCCGTGGTGCCGCCCCTGGTGATGGGGCTAATCGACGGGCAGTGTACCTGCCGAGACAAAGCTGGAAGGTGGACGTGACAGCCGAAAGCGTGGCCAGCCGCGGGGTGTCCGGCCGGCGGACGCGTGGGGTCTCGCGGGTGGTCCCAGCACTGTGCGTCTGCCTGCTCTCCCCAGTGGTCAAGCGGCCGTGGGGTAATAGTCCCCACCTGCTCATCCAGACTTAAGTCATCCGTGATTTTCTTGAATCGCTTGGAGGCAATACCGGAACGGCTCCTTTCAACAGGACATGCCAAAATTCCTTCCCGCAACCTGGTCATTTCCGAACTTATTCTCCGTCCCTAATGCTTAAAACTTCGTCCTCAACAGAATCGATCGTTAAGACTGGAAACAACACCTCATCAGAACGTCAGGTCACAGAAGTCCTCAGAGGATCTTTAACTACAAGCCGAATGGGAAAAGAGATATTGGAAGGCCTAGAAAAAGATGGAAATGATTATGTTTTTGAGTTCGGAACAGGCAACAACGTAATCCTTGAAAGGAAGATAATTTTATATACAGAAGCGCCAAAGAAACTGGTGTAGGCATTCAAATACAGAGATATGCAAACAAGCAGAGTACGGCACTGCGGTAGGAAACACCTATATAAGTGAAATGAGAATTAAATGGACACCCTAGCTGCAAACAGGCGTTGATGTACTTCATTGGGGACGTGTTGAAAATGTGTGCCCCGACCAGGACTCGAACCCGGGATCTCCTGCTTACATGGCAGACGCTCTATCCGTCTTTTTTTTGTTACTTTTCCGTTTTTTTCCTAACAAAAGAAATAAAACAAAATCATAGCCATCCCTACGGGGCACCGTCACTTGTGCCCCTGCCAAGCAAAAATGAACTCTTACCTCTTCAGGTCCATCTGAGCCACGGAAGGCACAGAGGATAGTGCGCCTGCAGGGACGTATCCCTTGCACGCTCCCCGTGAGACCCACATTCCCAAGATGTCCACACCACTACATTCGTAGTGCGCCTAATAGATGTTTGCCCATCATACGCATTAGTAGTGGTGTGGACATGTTGGGAATGTGGTTCTTATGGGGAGCGTGCAGAAGCACTATCCTCTGTGACCTCGGTGGCTCAGATGGATAGAGCGTCTGCCATGTAAACAGGAGATCCCAGGTTCGAGTACCGGTCGGAGCACACATTTTGAACATGTCCCCAATGAAGTACAGCAACGCCTGTTTGCAGCTAGGGTGTCCATTTAATTATCATTTCATTTCTAGCAAAGCTGCATGGTCATCCACGGTAACTGTTCTTTCGGGAACAGATACTACCGTCATATATAGTTAAAATATGGCTTCCCGGCCATTGACCTTCTTGTGCGAACGCACACGCTATGCCCGAACTCGTTCGGGACTTGGTAGATTAATCTGCCACGAGTAATGAGTATGATGGGCAAACATCTATTAGGCGCACTACAAATGTAGTGGTGTGGACATCTTGGGAATGTGGGTCTCACGGGGAGCGTGCAAGGGATAAGTCCCTGCAGGCGCACTATCTTCTGTGCCCTCGGTGGCTCAGATGGATAGAGCATCTGCCATGTAAGCAGGAGATCCCGGGTTCGAGTCCAAGTCGGGGCACACATTTTCAACATGTCCCCAATGAAGTACATCAACGCCTGTTTGCAGCTAGGGTGTCCATTTAATTATCATTTCATTTCTAGCAAAGCTGCATGGTCATCTACGGTAACTCTTCTTTCGGGAACATGTACTACCGTCATATATACCTATATAAGTGTCTGGCGCAGTTATTAGATCAGTTAGTGCTGCTACAATGACAGGTTATCAAGATTTAAGTGAGTGAACGAGATGTTATAGTCATAGTCGGAGCACGAGCGATGAGGCACAACATCTTCGAGATAGCGATGAAGTGGGGATTTTCACGTAAGACCATTTCACGAGCGTATAGTGAATATCAGGAATCCGGTAAAACATGAACTCTCCGACACCGCTGCGGCCGGAAAGAGATCCTGCAAGAACGGGACCAACGACGACTGAAGAGAATTGCTCAACGTGACAGAAGTGCAACTCTTCCGCAAATTGCTGCAGATTTCAATGCTGGGCTATCAACGAGTGTCTGCTTGCGAACCATTCAACCAAACATGCGTTCGGAACCAAAGGCCCACTAGTGTACCCTTGACACAAAGCTTTACGCCTCGCCTTGGCCCAGCAGTATCGACATTGGACTGTTGATGACTGGAAACATGTTGCCTAGTCGGAAGAGTCTCCTTTCAAATTGTATCAAGCAGATGGACGTGTGCGGGTATGAACCCGAAGAAGCTGCATGTCAGCAGGGGACTGTTCAAGCTGGTGGATGCTCTGTAATGGTGTGGGACGTTTGCAGCTGGAGTGAGATGGGACTCCTGATACGTCTAGATACGACTCTCACAGGTGACGCGTACGTAAGCATCCTGTATGATCCTCTGCATCCATTCATGTCCATTGTGCAATCTGATGGACTTGGGCAATTCTGAGACACCCCGCACGTTCTGAATTGCCACAGCGTGGCTTAAGGAACGCTCTTCTGAGTTTGAAGACTTTCGCTGACCACAAAACTCCCCAGACATGAACATTATTGAGCATATCTGGGATGCCTTGCAACGTGCTGTTCAGAAGAGCTCTCCACTCTCTCGTACTCTTACGGATTTACGGACAGCTCTGCAGGATTCTTGGTGTAATTTCCCTCCAGCAATACTTCAGACATTAGACGAGTCCATGTCACGTTGTGTTGCTTTCTGCGTGCTGGCGGGGGACCTACACGATATAAGGAAGCTGTACCAGTTTCTTTGCCTCTTCCGTGTATGTGTATATATACGCTATGTGATCAAAAGTTCCGGACACCTGGCTGAAAATGACTTACAAGTTCGTGGCGCCCTCCATCGGTAATGCTGGAATTAATTAAACGAAAGCATGAAATTCACCTGAGAGACAGAACAAGCGGGCCAAATAAACTTCCTAGATATATCCATCGCAATGAAAAATAACCGGCATTCATTCTGGATTTACAGGTAAAACACCACAAGAGACACAATATTACACAGGGCCAAAAAGAATCTACACAGATATATGATCCACAGATTAAACACAGTACCACTTGACACACATATCTATAATAAGGACCTGGACATACTTATTTACGCAGTAAAAATAAGAAATAAAAAAGACACCACACAAACCCAAAGACCCACAAAACCTACCACAAACACATACACAAACATCACCACCACCACACAGCAGCACAACAACACAAAACCTCAACAGACAAGCTGGTACACACTCTCATATGGAAACAAACTGACAGACAGAACTGGGAACACTAAAGAAATAAAGAAGAAAAGTAGTACAGTAAAGCAATAATCCTATACAGAATGTCTGAAAGAATGTCTAAGGAAGGCAGATCACACTCACACGTACAAGAAAGTATGGTATTTACGAACTCCAGTGTAACTGCTACGATGCTCTGTACTTAGGACAGACAGGCAGAACTTTTGAACTAAGGTATAAGGAACACAAAAGGGCATGGAAATATGGCACCAGCCACTCATAGTTTGCAGAACACCTCCGTCAAGAAAACCACCACAATAGAAAAGGAAATGAAAATAGTCAGATTCGGCAACAAGAAACATCCCCCAAACCTACGAAAAAACTTCCAAATTCAAAATCCAATAACAGAGAAGAAAAACATAGTAAATTACCAGCAAGCAACAGCAACCAGGTAATATTCAAACTAATAAAACAGATTATAGAAAAAGAACAGCCACCCCCCTCCCGGCAGACACCACAAAATAATATCACAAACTAGTCAATATCCTCACGCTAGATCATCCACCACTGTACCATAGTAAAGCGACAATTTACACACACAGTAGTCAAGACATGTTAGCTCTCCTCAAAAATAATTACAAAAACAAAACACATGAAATGACGAGATGACAGTAGTTCTTCTCAACAAAGAAACGTGAATATTTAGTGGGGTGTAAGTGCTGTGTACTGAATACCCAAGATATACTCGCTGAAGCCGGTCGGTGTGGCCGAGCGGCTCTAGGCGCTACAGTCCGGAAGTGCGCTGCTGCTGCGGTCGCAGGTTCGAATCCTGTTTCGGGCAGGGATGTGTGTGATGTCCTTAGATTAGTTAGGTTTAAGTAGTTCTAAGTCTAGGGGACGGATGATCCCATAGTGGTTGGAGCCATTTCTTTTATACTCGTTGATGAACAACAAGAATGAAGTAATATAGCAATAATTAAAGCATGGGAACTGTTCTAACAAACAAAATCGTAAGAGAGAAAACCATATTGTTTCAGTGACCACTGAAGATACTTTAGACTAAAGGGAAACGCGTCTGGTATTAATAAGACTTTCATTACAGTTGCAAAAGACGGTATTTGGTCTATACAACTTGTATCCATTTCTTTCTGTTCTTTAAACACTGGAAAGCTCATCCTGTTACATTCCATGTACTCACCCACAGAACGTTTTCCACAGGTCCTGAGAAGTTAAGATTTTGGAGTAAGGTCCTTTCAAAAATGATTGTATCAATTGTTCTTTTTATAACAGTACAGGAATGCCGTAAACATGAGAACTCTCTGCTGAGTTTATAACACTGCAACATGCTACTGCTATACCATAACCTTAAAGTAGGAGGCAGGTCGTGAAATAAAACTATGTATTTAAAGCAATTTTGGTATAAAGCAATAGAGCAGTGTTACGTTATGTTGACCGTGTTTTACCTAACGGGGGTGGCTTATCGAAAATGAAAGTCAGAATTACGTAAATATTTGAACAGTACAAACAATATTTTACCTATCTACACTGTTCAAAGAGCAAGGAAAACGGTCGCCAACCTAATTAGGCGAGAGGATGATTGACATTATTGTTCAAGAAATTAAGTATGAGTAACCTTAACGGACAAACACAACCTATATTTTGCCACACGCGAGTGCAACGAACTCTGATACCTGCATATGTTCACGGATAAGATTGGAAGCTAACAGAACAGAACAAACTATTTGCGTAAATATAACATGTCACGAAACACACTATTACTTTCAGGGCTTATTCAAACTAAATGGTTTTTATAACATTACTATTAATATTCACTGCAGAATCATACATTGGGCATAGGTTAAGTATTATTTTTCAAACACTTTCCTAATTGACACAGAATTATAAATGTTGTTCACTGTAAAATTATGAGATGGTAACAGCTTAAGTCTCTCTCAGTTAAATACTTTACTATTTAAAATGAAAGTTAATTGGAATTCACTAACAGGTTACTTCTCACTGTCTTTTGAATAAAGAAATTATTGTTTTCATAAATAGTAGTAAAGGATAACCTGTGGATCTTATTACACTATTAATATGCACTTTCAATACCCGAAATAAACAAGTGCTTAGCAAGCAAATATAACTTTCCACAACTGCAATTCACGACTTTTGTTGCAGTGAGACACAATGTTAACAAATTTGCAAGAAACTGACTCACCTTTTAAAATTTACTACAGGCAGCACTACGATCATTAACTAGGCAAAACATTATAAACCTCAGTTTTAAGAAATTTTTATTTTTAAAAGAAACAGCAAATTGTCTTTATTACCACAGTCTTCTACTTTCAAGTAAATGATTAAATAGGTGACTTTGACACTCCAAAAAACTTTAAATTGGACTGTTTCCATCACTGGGAGGCTTTCATTTTTTCCACAAACTAGGACACTCGGTAATCATAGTTCAAATGGAGAGGAAACTGAGAGGTGTTGTGATAGGGAAAAAATCAAGGTAGGTACACGAATTCAATTGTAAGTAACCTTATATTTGAGCACACTAACACATCCAATAAGCTGATCCTTCACTGTACATTATTATAGTATTCCGTTACAGTGATGGCACAATGTGGTGGCAACTGCATGTTGGTAGGTGGATGTGCAGGCAGAATTGCTGGACTCTGTCCCTTCTTGGTGGCGATGACGGATACCAATTGCAGAAACGTTCCAGCTATTTATCCATCCATCCGAGGCATTGGAAAGTGGCAGAAAAAGCCTCTCTCGGAACCAGCACAATATACAACTTTTACATGGCAGTGCACAGTTTGGTAGCTCGTCCCCGACCTACTCTTGTTCCACCTTTTCTACCTAGGCCAACCACAACTTGCGCGCACCACTAAGTTCCGTTCCCGAGGGGAACCACACTACCTTTTACATACATCCTAAGTGAGGATCAGCAGTTTACATAACAGCAACCAAACACATTAAACAAACAGAACATTTGCACATATTGACATTTCTACAAAAAATTATTCACACAGAAATTACAATTATATATAGTAAGTTGTGTTCCCTCCAAATGGGAAAAAATGGTTCAAATGGCTCTGAGCACTATGCGACTTAACAGCTGAGGTCATCAGTCGCCTAGAACTTAGAACTACTTAAACCTAACTAACCTAAGGACATCACACACATCCATGCCCGAGGCAGGATTCGAACCTGCGACCGTAGCGGTCGCTCGGTTCCAGACTGCAGCGCCTAGAACCGCACGGCCACTCCGGCCGGCTCCAAGTGGGACAAAGAATTTAAATGACAGATATACTACATTGCATAGAATCAAATCATGACACCAAAGTTTTTACAAAGAAAGGAGTATACAATTTCGTGTTATCGATTCAATCAAACGTATTTACAGAAGCTCAACGATGTAATATTAAATAAAACAAAAAGGCAAAATAAATCGGTACAGTATTAGAGCTATGGTGTTACAATTAGTGCGTGTTTACTATGTTTACGGTGTCATTTGATTGTACACTCTTCCAGTTTTGCTTGCTGGGGTATGGTCCTGGAGGTCCTACACAGCAAGGTTATCAGAGACGTGAACAAGTGCGGGCAGCGGGAGTCGAGCCGCGACCGGTCGGCCAGCCGTCCTACGTGGACGCCAGGGAAGGCAGCAGGGGCGAGGCGGGCGCTGCCTCCACAGCGGGGGGCGGCGCGACGCAGTCTGTGGCCCGGCTCGACCTTGTTTACATTCCCCTCGGGCCGGCCAGGTGTCCTTCCCTGGCTGCCTTCACACCTCACCGAAACCCCGGAATGTGGCGAAATAAATTACAACGGCCCAACCCAGCCCTCCCTAAAAGCTGGTAAGGGCCCGCTCCATTCACCGACGCAGCGAAACACGAAAAAAAGGTGCGCTCTAGCTGCGGTGCGTGTGAACCTACAGCCGCGCCGCTACCTGGGCCGGGCCGCGTCTCCTCCCTGGTCCCTGGTCGCTGCTGGCTGCTGGCTGGTCCTCCGTAATCCGGGAGCCTCTGAACCCCTCCCCCAACACTGCTCAGAACTGCGCTCTCCAAGCTCTCCTGAGCCGAGGCTCGTTCCCTTATTTTTCTTCTGCTACTACGTCTGTCTTGTTTGGATCCGATCCATAGACGTCATCGTGGTTTCCTTTTGAGCTATCGTTATGGTCATTTCACAGGTCGGCTTACAGTTCATAACAAGCACGGTGTAGTAGGCAACAAACGCGATGGTTTCGCCCGAAAAAATACGAGGATGAGTCAAATTAAATTTGTAATAACAGGTTCGTGTGAGCAGTTGCCAGCGGGCTCGTGCGCATGCGCACAGCTGAATTCGCGTATGAGCAGTGCCTTCCTCCCGCTTCTGGCTACTTGGAGCGTGGCTGTTCGCTGTATGAGCAGTGGCAGCAGGTATCCAGAAGCTACCCGGAAAATTTTTTCTGGCGTGCCCAAGCTGCCAGATTCGCACATGCGCAGAGCAAGCTGAGTTATAGTGGGGGAGGGGTGTCCTTCCCCACGTGATCCGTGTATATGTTTCGTGTCTTCGTTTACAGCTACCACGTCAAATGAAAACAAAACAGATTTCTGTGGCCGGGAGCCATCAAGTGAATTAATATACATTCTCATAACCATGAAAGACCAAAATAAGTTAGTAGTTAAAATTTTCTGATTTTATATTATTTCAACGTTATTAGCAATCAACCATTAATGTCTTAATGAAGCTATTTCTGTCTGTTTTATAGAGAAATTTGCTTCAGTTATTTTTTTTCCGCTGAGGCAGTTAGTTTATTTGAAAAGAAGTGTTTCATTCCGCACTATTGGCTACTTTCAACCTCGTTCAATTTAAAGTGCAAATTTTCATTTTCTGGGACGAATGACGGTATACCATAATAAAGAACCAAATATGAGAATACAGTACTGGACCTCCAAGAAAATTGGTATCACGAAAACCACATGAAAAGCTGAATATCAGGTACTTTAGAGTGCATCTGGACATAGAAATGTGCAATTAGAGCGGAATGAAGCATTTTAGTATGGTTTATGAAATTCCGATGCTGCTGGAGTAGTCACTGATGTCCTGTTCCTTTTATGACACTGTAAGATCTCTTAATGCTATAAACGTACGAACATACGTAAACATTGACTTGAAGCTGACTAAGTAGGCAAATTTTGTCAGTTTTTCTTTCAAATATAATGACAGTTGTAGCAGAATTTTACAAATCTGTCTTCTGTGAAAGTGTTTTTCGATCACAAGGCACTTGTCTAGTACTTCCTCTAAGCCTGAAGTTATTTCTTAATTTGTGTTTGCGTCTTAAATTTATAGAATGCCATTCTATGCTAAATTTTAGAGTTGCAGCATACCGTGTTTTATCGTTTTAACTCCCCACATGGCTTCATATTTATTCCAAGAGTAGAATATAAACTGTCAGTTGCGTAGTTTATTTGCCTCATAGACAACCATGTTAATTTTTTCACATTTTGAAATAGTCATGAAATTTATTTTCCTTTATTCCGGTATAAGCTACACAAGAAACTGTCTCTTTTTTTGTTGCTAGAAATTCGTATTCGATCCTACTAGCTTTTTGCAGTGCTGTGTAGATGTAAACCTGTTGGAAATGCTACATAACAATATTGCAGAGAACGAATTAAAAAAAAAAATCTGTCAAAGTCACCCCTTAGCCAAATTTTATGGTACTTCCAACTGTGGAGTCTAATTTTGAAATGATATTTTGCCAAGAACTGGTTCCTTATTTGCATCCTTTATCTGTGTGGGATATGATAAAACAATTGCTCTAAGTACAACTCAGTATATCCTCTCAACAACATGCCGCACGGCTACACATGGTCACGTGATGCGACACCAGAAATACGACGAAAAGCGTATGGGCAGAGCAAGCACCAAGCAAGGGCTGCCTACGTCATCGTAGGTGCGCATGCGCAGTACAGCCTGTTGTCTGGTGCTTTCTGGTAACTGCTCAAACGAACCTAACAAATCGAAATTTAACGCCGTTACCCTGTAAGTTGGTAATCGTGCTACAAACAGCGTGCAGAATGGCTTGTAGGTGGCAGTATAGTGCAGCTGTACACATACCGTCGCAGTATCAGTATGAAGATGGCCGCCCCACTTGCGACTTGCACCAGGGAAGAACAGCGTTCTGTTATTCGCTTTTTGCGCAGTGAAGGTGTGAAACCTATTGAAATTCATCGACGAATGAAGGTTCAGTACGATGATGATTGTTTGTTACAGCAGCAAGTCGACGAATGGAGTAGGAAGTTTGCAAATGGTGTGACTTCAGTGGAAGATGCTCCTCGTCCAGGTCAGGCACAGCGAGATGTGACTCCACAGAACACTGCAGCAGTTGAAGCCATAGTGAAGGAAAACCACCGAGTGACACTGAATGACATTGCAGCATGTTTACAGATTAGTCATAGGTCAGCACACCACATTGTACATGATGTGCTCCAGTTTCACAAAGTGTCTTCAAGATGGGTGCCACGGCAGCTGACTCCTGAAATGAGAGAACGACGTGTTGATGCTAGTGAAGAACTTCTTCGGCGCTTTGAAGGAGAAGGTGATGGCTTCCTTGCAAGAACCGTTATTGGGGACGAAACCTGGGTTCATGTCCACCAACCGGAAATGAAGAGAGCGAGCAAGGAATGGCACCATTCCTCATCACCAAAAGCAAAGAAGTTTCGAACAGAACCATCAGCAGGGAAGGCTATGCGGACTCTCTTTTGGGACGAAAAAGGCGTCATTTTTTAGCATTACACGCCTAGAGGGACCACTGTCACCAGTGCATCATACACAGATCTCCTAAAAAATCAGCTGCGGCCTCCAATCAAATCAAAGCGACGTGGATTGCTGTCAGCAGATGTCCTTTTGCAATATGACAATGCAAGGCCCCACACTGCCCGTACAACAGTTGCAACAATCACAGACCGGCATTTTGAGTGTCTCCCTCATCCACTATACTCACCAGACCTTGCCCCCATGTGATCTCCATATGTTTGGACCACTCAAAGACGCAATGCGAGGAAAGAAGTTCCGTTCTGATGTACGCCACGCGGTGTATGAGTAGTTGCGCTGACTACCAAAAGAATTTTTTTTAAGGAATTTATGCACTTTGCAAGCGCTGGAGGACTTGCATTGAGCGTGGGGGAGATTATGTTCAAAAGTGATACAGCTTTACTACTTCTGCACAATAAATAATATTTTAAAAAAATATTTGAGGTTTTCATTTCACTCACCCTCGTACAACTCAACAGAGTGGCTGCACTGCCGTGGCACTGAAGCAAGTTGAACAAACCTCTAGCATGTTTTTTCTTCACCCAAAGCGGAGCGATTTGTTTTAATTATTTTGGTGTTCGGTCCAAACACTAATTTGATGAAACTCTCAGTGCTGCTCTACCCAGTGCCATACTCTTCACCTCCGAATAAATAGGCCGCAGCTCGTGGTCTACTGGGTACGAATCTACAGGATCAGGGGTTCCCGGGCTCGATTCCCGGCCGAGCTGGGGATTTTCCCTGCCCAGGGACTGGGTGTTCATGTTGTCCTCGTCATTTGATCATCATCATCACCATTCGTGACAGTGGCTAGATTAGACTGTGTAAAAATTGGGACATTGTGCAGGAGATGACTGCGCAGTTGAGCATCCCACATACCAAACATCACCATCATCTTCAACGACCATCCTTTACCATCATTCCCCACACACTTTCGTTCGCGTTGTGAATTGGCAAACAATATATCCGCTTTGCCTCTATGTGGTATAAATCTTCAACACGGTTCCCTTGAAACACCAAACACTTCGGCTACCGTGGTTACAGAAGCTCCCACCACACGAGCACCAACAATCTGCCAACGTTCGAATTCACTTAGCTCCGACTTAACGCACTCGCAACTACACAGAACTCTGTTCCGTTTACGACCGACACTTGCAACGTATTGAGGACACTGCAAAGGTGCCGTTCGTGGTCAAATACAACAGCGTAACGTGCAGGCTTGGCAAGCTTCTACATTTATGTTCAAACATGCATTTCCCGGGCCGTTCGCATGTTTTTGTCCAGCTCCTGTAGATCCAACACCTTCTTATAGGGCAAGATAGCAACTGTGCCAACCGATTAGTATTTCTTCGTTGTTACTACCATAACTTCTGGTACGACTTACGTGCAACACAATAGTAATTTGGTTATCTTTCGGGGTCTTCATGACGAAAGATGATGAATCTGCCAATAGAAATGTCTGTCGAGGATAAAAACAGACACTGGGAAAATAACTGTCATAAAGTGGCACTACGAAACGATAAAATTAAGAGATCCCAGTACACGTGATACAGGGTGACAATTATTGAATTATATGAAAAGAGGACTAAATTAGTTGCAAACTACGGCGCGCACACACATTACTCGATATGTAAACCCCACTACAGATTTTCGGATCTAGGTTATGACATGTTCGATATCCCTGCCATCTTTCGCGATGATGTGGCGCAGACTAATAGCGAAGTTCTGCATGACCCGCTGAAGTGTCGGAAGATCGATGCTGTCGATGACCTCCTGAATGGTTGTTTTCAGCTCTGCAGTGGTTCTGGGGTTATTGCTGTACACATTGTCTTTAATAGAGTCCCAAAGAAAGGAGTCGTATGTGTTCAGATCCGGAGAACATGGCGGCCAATCGAGGCCCATGCCAGCGGCCTGTGGGTATCCCAGGACCAGAAAGCTGTCGCCAAAATTATCATCCAGGACATAAAACACACTCCTGCTTCAATGGGGTCGAGCTCCGTCTTAAATGAACTACTCTTGTCGAAATAAGGGTCACTGGGGACAATGGGGATGAAATCATCTTCCAAAATCTTCACATACCGTTCGGTAGTCACCGTGCGTCAAGGAATAACGCACAGATTATTCCATGACTGGACATTACACACCACACAGACAACCGTTGAAGGTGAAGAGACTTCTCGATCGCTAAATGCGGATTCTCAGTCCCCCAAATGCGCCAATTTTGCTTATTGACGAACCCATCCAAATGAAAGTGGGCTTCGTTGCAAAACCAAACCATATTCACTTACTAATTCCGATCATTCGCCATAACCATCCATGCAATTTGAACATCCTAATGCAAACCGTTCAGAAGTTGTGACAGTTTTACTTCATATAGTTCAATAATTTGTCACCCTACAACAAACTAAGAAGCAAAAATACTCAATAAAGCTGTGAACTGAGTGCGAACCGTACTGATTCGAGACAACACACTCTGTGCAGATAAAGGTATTATATGAAGAGAAAAAAAGCACTGTTTATTTCAGTATGGAAAGAACCTAACAAAGGCAGGATGATTTATCCTAACGGAATTGTATAACGGACGCCTTACCGTAAATCTTTGTGACGGCGTCTCTGGGGTGAACTCCTTTTATGCAGCACTCACCTGAAACATAAAGGAAAACACGAAATGTGGTACTGTGGAGTTATCTGTTAACGTTACATAGGTCTTTTCTCTCATGACACCCTAAACTAATTACATTAAAATGAATTCTCAATAACAGTATTCATTTCTAAAAGTACGATGCTTATTTCTAGATAATCAGTTCTCATTACAGGTTTGCTAGACCATACTAACTAATTCTTCAATATACGCAGCACACAGAATTTTAAAAAAAATTGACAGTGTAGCTTTTTTAACTTCAATTAAATGTGACAGGAAAAGAATTTAAAGGCTGCTCTTAACTTGTGGTTAGAACCTAAAACCTGTGATATATAACAAATATGCCATCATCGTCGTTTTCTCGTAATTTTTTCCGTTTGCACAAAGTGAAGTGTTGTAATAAATGTGGATGTAAAAACGGTGGAAATCGGCTAGCCGGCGCACGGGGACCGATTGAACACATCTCCAGAACCATACATACGGGAATCGTCAGTAACATCAAACGATAATTTAACATCACGAAATTTGTGGTGCAAAAATTGTTTTTAATCCGAAAAACAAGAGAAAATCGTGACAAAATGTAACATAATAACATATTGAAACTACTATATAATAGATTCATTATCTATGTAAAAAGAAACTACATTACAGGCTACTAAAGATGCTTCATGAAGAAAAGAAGCGAAACGCTTATGGCAAACAACAAACTGCCTTTCATTTAGTTGCATACAAGGAACATGCCTCCGTGAACGTCGTTTTATTCATCCGAGAATGACATTTACAAGGATGCGGGCCATGTTACGGTATTACAGCTTGAGAGCAATACAAATTTCATACGTGCAGGTGGAGATTCACCTGCAGTTTATCGTTCAGTGTAGAAAAGTGAGCCCCCATCAGAGAATTCTCAAATCCACAACTCTTGTGGATATACTTATCGCTTGGTCGTTGGCAGTCCAGACGCTTTGGTGATTGTAATATAATATCTTTCAAATAGTAAGCTTCATTTGATTTTGAAATTAGTAAGGAAATACCACAACATACCAGATCAAACCCATAGCACAAAATATCATATATATTCATAGTTTTGCGTGCAGCTATACGCTGAGCGCACAGTGGACGTTATTATGTAACGTTATACGTAGAATAGCCAAAAGGCAAGGGTGGACACCATAACCCGGGTCTGTGGTCGGTTACTGATACCTAAGCCGAGCATTTCGCTTCGTAGATTTACATTCCCAGTAGAAATCGTCTTCTGATATCCTACATCCAGATCTGCGGCGACCTGCGTCACGGTACAATGTCGCAGCACCACGTGGTTCTGCGGATGCGACTTGAGGTCAGACACTTGTGGTCGTGTCTTGCCGTTGTTTACGTGTGTGGGAACATTGTCTTTGCGGTATTACAGATGCTTCCTCGACACTGCTAAGCTCGCAGTACGAATTCTTGAGTGCATACCGACACACTATGAGCCGTACGACTGGCACCGATGATCATCACGCGATCACAGCTAGTTAACTCGTGACGTGTAACCGTGCTCATGACCCGCTTGTCTGTAACAGACTGCTCAGGTGTGTTTTCATTTGCTCCGTACACAGAATTTTAGCCGCATCACTATGTGTTTATACATAGCACATGTTCAAATGCGACACGCTTTTCCGTAACGTTCAGCCTCTCCGCTTATAATGTTCGTTGTTACGTTGCTTACGAATTCTAACAAGATTCATTTGAAATAAGAAGTAC
Source organism: Schistocerca cancellata (assembly GCF_023864275.1). Lineage (NCBI taxonomy): Eukaryota > Metazoa > Arthropoda > Insecta > Orthoptera > Acrididae > Schistocerca > Schistocerca cancellata. Next base: position 916,541,053 of record NC_064627.1, on the reverse strand, counting down.
ATAAAATTCTGCGTTAAAAGACATTGAGGAATAAATAACGTAGCTCGGTTTTTCTAGCTGTTTTATGTTCTAAAAGCGACAATAATGCTGCCACCTACTTACAAAGCACGCTGCGTTATGCGTTGAATGTATTGATTTATGTAGGGATAACAGGAACAATGCTAATATTGTATTGCGCTGCTGTCGACTAAACGTGCATCACGATGAAGGAAGCATGCAACAAATTTCAACTCGGTTTTTATTTATTACTGTTTAATATCTCGACACACATCACCTGGAATCTCATGTTAGTCGTACTTCCATATAGCCACAGAAAACTATATACGACGGTAATTAAACATTTGTTTCAAGATTTGTAATATAATATAGGCATTGCCAGTAACTGGTGAAAGTAAATCCATACGTGTTACAAATACTGATGTATGTGTGTGTGTGTGTCAGTGTAGGTTCCATATCTCCTCCTAAACCACTACAGCCGATTTCAACCAAACTTCGTACATGTAGCCTTTACTGCAAGGCAACAATCGCTGTAGGGATAAGAACCACCTACTTATCATACAAACCAAAAAAAAAAAAAAAAATTACGTCATCCCGGTTCCCAGAACTCCTGGAGATAGACGTTGACTGTGCATATTGTATCACAGACAGTGTCCCTTTGACTGTTCAGAGATATCACTAAGGCCGCCCAAAGATGTAAACAACAAAGCATGAGCAGCACCTACTAGACGGAGGGGGTCCGACAGCCGATAGCCGATCAGTTCCAGTCATTCCACCAGGTAGGAGGCACACGGCTCGTGTTGTCTGTTGTTCAGTCATGCCTAGACGGTCAATACCGCGGTTTGATCGCGTCCACATTGTTACTTTGCGCCAGCAGAGGTTCCCAACAAGGGAAGTGTCCAGGTGTCTCGGAGTGAACCAAAGCGATGTTGTTCGGACACGGAGGAGATACAGAGAGAGATAGGAACTGCCCATAACATGCCTCGCTGAGGCCGCCCAAGGGCTACTACTGCAGTGGATGACCGCTACCTACGGATTATGGCTCGGAGGAACACTGACAGCAACGCCGCGTCGGCCGCTGTGGCCGAGCGGTTCTAGGCGGCTCAGTCCGGAACCGCGCTGCTGCTACGGTCGCAGGTTCGAATCCTGCCTTGGGCATGGATGTGTGTGATGTCCTTAGGTTAGTTAGTTTTAAGTAGTTCTAAGTCTAGGGGAATTATGACCTTAAATGTTACGTCCCATAGTGCTTGGAGCCATTTGAATTTGAGCAACGCCGGCATGTTGAATAATGCTTTTTGTGCAGCCACAGTACCTCGTATTATGACTCAAATTGTGCGCAATTGGCTGCATGATGCGCAGCTTCACTCCCAATGTCCGTGGCGAGGTCCATCTTTGCAACCACGACAGCATGCAGCGCGGTAGAGATGGGCCCAACAACTTGCCGAATGGACCGCTCACGTGTGGACGGCTCACGTATGTTATCCGTCTTTGAAGAAAATCAGAAATCAGACATTGTTACGCTATCATAAAAATCTCCAATTCTAAATTCCTGACCAAACTCATTACTACGCTTGGATGTCTCGGCAAATGCGCTGTTACAGTATCTTCTAAAGTCTTCTGCATGAATTTACAAAACATCTTTCCATAAATGAAAAATAACATAAGAAAATTACTGCCAGCACACAGCACTGCCTAAACACATCTTACTCGATCACGAGATACAACTCGACACTACCTCTCTCTCCCCAAGACTGCAAGCCACTCACAAACGAAGGTTCTACTGCGAGTCTCGCAGGGCAACCTCTTTGGCAGAGGTGTTGCCTACTATTACTCAGATTCTACTGAAGTTTCATTTTTCCGCGTGACATCCAAAGTATTACCAAAACCATTACAACTCTCCACCACGGACAGTACTGTGGCCAATACCATTGACTTAACGATCAAAAGCAGCGGAGTAACCGTAGAGTCTTCACTGCCAACAGACAAGCGACACGGTGTGGAATAACCACAGAAATCAACGTGAACCGTACAACGAACGTAACCGTTGTGACAGTTCCGAGAAATCTGACGTCAACGGGGCATGGCAGCAACCGGTCGACGCGAGTGCCGTTGCTAACGCCACAACATTGCCTGTAACGCCTCTCCTGGGCTTGTGACCATGTCGGTTGGACTCTAGAAGACTGGAAAACCATGCCCTCGTCAGATGAGTCCCAATTGGTAAGAGCTGATGGTATGGGTTGGAGTGTGACGCAGACACCATGAAGCCATGGACCTAAGTAGTCAAGGAGACACTGCGGAAGCCGGTGGTAACCCCGTAATAGTGTGAGGCTGTTTTACTTAACGTAGACTGGGTCCTCTGGTCCAACGGAAGCGATTATTGACTGGACATGCTCATGTATAGCTGCTTGAAGACCGTTTTCAGCCATTCATGTACACTATTGGCCATTAAAATTGCTACACCACGAAGATGACGTGCTACAGACGCGAAATTTAACCGACAGGAAGAAGATGCTGTGATATGCAAATTATTAGCTTTTCAGAGCATTCACACAAGGTTGGCGTCGGTAGCGACACCTACAACGTGCTGACATGAGAAAAGTTTCCAACCGATTTCTCATACACAAACAGCAGTTCACCGACGTTACCTGGTGAAACGTTGTTGTGATGCCTCGTGTAGGGAGGAGAAATGAGTACCATCACGTTTCCGACTTTGATAAAGGTCGGATTGTAGCCTATCGCGATTGCGGTTTATCGTATCGCGACATTGTTGCTCGTGTTGGTCGAGATCCAATGACTGTTAGCAGAATATGGAATCGGTGGGCTTAGGAAGGTAATACGGAACGGCGTGCTGGATTGGATCGCAACGACATCGTGTCACTAGCAGTCGAGATGACAGGCATCTTATCCGCATGGCCGTACCGGATCGTGCAGCCACGTCTCGATCGCTGAGTCAACAGATGGGGACGTTTGCAAGACAACAACCATCTGCACGAACAGTTCGACGACGTTTGCAGCAGCATGGACTATCAGCTCGCAGACCGTGGCTGCGGTTACCCTTTACGCTGCATCACAGACAGGAGCGCCTGCGATGGTGTACTCAACGACGAACCTGGGTGCACGAATGGCAAAACGTTATTGTTTCGGATGAATCCAGGTTCTGTTTACAGCATAAAGATGGTCGCATCCGTGTTTGCCGACATCGCGGTGAACGCACATTGGAAGCGTGTAATCGTCATCGCCATACTGGCGTATCACCCGGCGTGATGGTATGGGGTGCCATTGGTTACACGTCTCGGTCACCTCTTGTTCGCATTGACGACACTTTGAACAGTGGACGTTACATTTCAGATGTGTTACGACCCGTGGCTCTACCCTTCATTCTATCCATGCGAAACCCTACATTTCAGCAGGATAATGCACGACCGCATGTTGCTGGTCCTGTACGGGCCTTTCTGGATACAGAAAATGTTAGACTGCTGCCCTGGCCAGCACATTCTCCAGATCTCTCACCAATTGAAAACGTCTGGTCAATGGTGGCCGAGCAAGTGGCTCGTCACAATACGCCAGCCACTACTCTTGATGAACTGTGGTATCGTGTCGAAGCTGCATGGGCAGCTGTACCTGTACAGCCATCCAATCTCTGTTTGACTCAATGCCCAGGCGTATCAATGCCGTTATTACGGCCAGAGGTGGTTGTTCTGATTTCTCAGGATCTATGCACCAAGATTGCGTGAAAATATAATCACATGTCAGTTCTAGTATAATATGTTTGTCAAATGAATACCCGTGTATCATCTGCATTTCTTCTTGGTGTAGCAGTTTTAATGGCCAGTAGTGTACTTCGTGTTCCAAAACAACGAAGGAATTTTTATGGGTGTCACCGGGACACAATTGTTCTCAATTTGTTTGAAGAACATTCGGGTGAATTCGAGCGAATGATTTCTCCACACCGATCGCCCGACAAGATTCCCATCGAACATTTATGGGATGTAATCGAGAGGTCAGTTAGTGCACAAAATCCTGCTCCGGCAACACCTACGTAATTATGAACGGATATACAGGCAGCAAGGCACTTTATTTCTGCATGGGACTTCCAACGATTTCTTGAGTCCACAGCACGTCAAGTTGCTGCGCTAAGCCCGGCAAAAGGAGTCCGACACGATATTAGGAGGTATCCCATGACTTTTGCTAGCTCGATGTACACTCTTCACTATTTTGTGAATACAAGCGCCGGTCTGAGTGGCCGTGCGGTTCTAGGCGCTACAGTCTGGAGCCGAGCGACCGCTACGGTCGCAGGTTCGAATCCTGCCTCGGGCATGGATGTGTGTGATGTCCATAGGTTAGTTAGGTTTAATTAGTTCTAAGTTCTAGGTGACTGATGACCCCAGAAGTTAAGTCGCATAGTGCTCAGAGCCATTTGAACCATTTTTTTAAATACAAGCAGTAAACATTATTACATAGATAACGTCAAAATAAACAGTTGTACCTTAAATATTTGTTTACATTGTGTTCAGTCGCTATTAAGTAGAGTTACATTTAAATAGGACGTTTCTCACACGCCATTCTGCCATCAAAAGGAAACAGAATGGTTTGATGTTCCTCTTACCAGAGGTTAGATCTATTGGATACACAGCCAGACGTAGCGAATCTGTGTACTAAATTTCGCACACTGTACATTGCTTAACCACATATAAATTTACTCGTGTATTTTTGTTGCTGTAGTTGTTGTGATCTTCATTCCGAAGATAGTTTTGATGTTTCTCCACACTTGTCTTTCCAGTACACGCCAGTATGTCTGGATACCTACTTCATCCTACGACGATTTTCAACCTGCTTGCCGTAGTCAAACCTCGACTTTCTCTCTCTCTCTCTCTCTCTCTCTCTCTCTCTCCCTCTCTCTCTCTCTCTCTCTCCGTCCGAACAGGCCTTGTAAGCCCCAACGGTACCGACCGGCCGCCGTGTCATCCTTAGCCCACAGGTGTCACTGGATGCGGATATGGAGGGGCATGTGGTCAGTACACCGCTCTCCTGGCCGTATGTCAGTTTACGAGACCGGAGCGGCTATTTCTCAATCAAGTAGCTCCTCAGTTTGCCTCACAAGGACTGAGGGCACCCAGCTTGCCAGCAGCGCTCGGCAGACCGGATGGTCACCCATCCTACCCCAAGTGCTAGCCCAGACCGACAACTCTTAACTTCGGTGATCCGACGGGAAACGGTGTTACCACTGCGGCAAGGCCGTTGGCTAAACCTCGAACTTACTCTATAATATTTATGCCCCACACTTCCTTACCTTATCGATTTGATGATTCCTTGATGTATAGGATTTCTCCTCTCAACCGATCCCTCCTAAACTGTTGTTGTTGTTGTTGTGATCTTCATTCCGAAGATTGGTTTGATGCAGCTCGCCATCCTACTCTATCGTGTGCAAGTCTCCTCGTCTCTCAATAACCACTGCAACCTACATCCTTCTTAATATGCTTACTGTGTTCATCTCTTGGTCTCTCACTACAATTTTTAACCCCTCAAACTTCTTTCCAATACTAGATTGGTAATCCCTTCATGTCTCAGAACGTGTCCTATCAACTGATCCCTTCTTTTAGTCAATTTGCGCTATAAATTTCTTTTCTCACCAATTCTATTCAGTACCTCCTCATTAGTTACGTGATCTACTCATCTAATCTTCAGCATTCTTCTGTAGCACTACATTTCAAAAGCTTCTGTTCTCTTCGCGTCTAAACTGTCTGTCCGTGTTTTACTTCCATACATGGCTACGCTCCATACAAATACTTTCAGAAAAAAGTTCCTGACACTTAAACCAATACTCGATCTTAACAAAATTCTGTTTTTTGGTGACGCTTTTCTTGCATTTACAGTCTACTTTTATATCCGTTCTATTTGCACCATCGTCAGTTATTTTGCAGTCCAAATAGCAACACTCACTACTATTTTAAGTGCCTCATTTTCTGATCTAATTCCCTCATCATCACCTGATTTAATTCTACAACATTCCATTGTCCTAGTTTTTCTTTTGTTGACGTTCAACTTACATCCTTCTTTCAAGACAATGTCCATACCGTTTACTGCTCTTCCAAGTCCTTTGCTGTCTTTGACAGAAATACAATATCATCGGGAAACCTCAGAGTTTTTATTTCTTCTCCCTGGGCCTTAATTCCTGCTCTAAATTTTTCTTCTGTTTCCATTCCTGCTTGCTCAACATACAGATAGGATAACATCGGTGATAGGCTATTACCCAGTCTCACTTCATTGTTAACCACTGCTTCCCTTTCATGCCCTCGACTCTTATAACTGCCATCTGGTTTCTGTATAAATTATGAGTAGCCTTTCGCTCCAAGTATTTTACCCCCGCCAACTTTGTAATTTGAAAGAATATTCCAGTCAAAAGTGTCAAAAGCTTTCTTTAAGTCTGCAAATGCTATAAACGTACGTTTGCGTTTCCTTAACCTATCTTCTATGAGAAGTCGTAGTGTCAGTATTGTCAGCGTGTTCCTACATTTCTCCGGAATCAAAACTGATTTTCCCCGGGGTCGGCATCTACCAGTTCTTCCGTTCTTCTGTAAGTATTTGTGTTAGTATTTTGCAAATGTCACTTATTAAACTGGTAATCAGCTAATTTTCACACCTGTCAGCACCTGCTTTCTTCGAAATTGGAATTATTATATTCTTCTTGAACTTTGAGGGCATTTCACCTGTCTCACACATCTTGCTCACTAGATGGAAGAGATTTTTTGATGGCTGGCTCCCCCAAGGCTATCAGCAGTTCTAACTGAATGCTGTCTACTCCCGGGGCCCTGTTTCGACTTAAGTCTTTCAGTACTCTGTCAAGTTCTTCACGCAGTACCATATCTCTCATCTAATCTTCATCTACTTCCTCTTCTATTTCGATAATAGAGCCTCTATATACTCCTTACACCTTGCTGCTTTCCCCTCTTTGCTCAGGACTGATTTTCTATCTGAACTCTTGATATTATACAAGTGGTCCTCTCTTCTGCAAGGGTCTCTTTAATTTTCCTGTAGGCGGAATATATCTTTCCACCAGTGATGTATGCCTCTACATCCTCACATTTGTTCTCTAGTCACTCCTGCTTACACATTTCGCACTTCCTGTTAGTCTCATTTTTAGACGTTTTTATTCCCTTTTGTCTGCTTCATTTTTATATTTTCTCGTTTCATCAATTAAATTTAATATCTCTTATGTTACACAATGATTTCTACTAGCCCTCGTCTTTTTACCTATTTGATCCTCTGCTGCCTTCAACGTTTCATCTCCAAAAAGTACCTATTTTTCTACTACTGTTTTCCTTTCCTCTGTTCTTGTCAATCGTTCCCTAACGCTTCCTCTGAAACTCTCAACAACTTTTGGATCTTTCAGTTTATCCATATCCTATCTCCTTAAATTCCTACCTTTTTGCAGTTTCTTCAGTTTTAATCTACAGTTCATAACCAGTAAATTGTGGTCAGAATACACCTCTGCTCCTGGAAATGTCTTACAATTTAAAATTTGGTTCCGAAATCTCTGTCTTACCATTATATAATCAATGTTAAACCTTCCGGTGTCTCCAGGTCTCTTCCACGTACACAAACCTTCTTTCATGATTCTTAAACCAAGTGTTAGGTATGATTAAATTTTGCTCTGTGCAAAATTGTACCAGGCGGCTTCCTCCTTCATTCCTTTCCCACACTCCATATTCGCTCACTACTTTTCCTTCTCTTCCGTCTCCTACTATCGAATTTCAGTCCCCGATGACTATTAAATTTTCGTCTCTCTTAACTAGCGGAATAATTTCTGTTATCTCATCGTCCATTTCTTTATTCTCTTCATCATCTACGGAGCCAGTTGGCGTGGAAACTTGTACTACTGTGGTGTGTGTGGGCTTCGTGCCTGTCTTGGCTCCAATAATGCGTTCAGTGCAATGTTCGTACTAGCTTATAGCGTTCCTATTTTTTTACTCATTATTAAACCTACTACTGCAATATCCCTGTTTGATTTTGTACTTATAACCGCGTAATTACCTAACCAGAAATCCTGTTCCTCCTGCCACAGAACTTCACTAACTCCCACTATATCTAGCTTTAACCTATCCGTTTTCCTTTTTAAATTTTCTAACTTATCTGCCCGATTAAGGGATCTGACATTCCACGTTCCGATCCGTACTGCGGCAGTTTTCTTTCTCTTAGTAGCGACATCCTCCTGAGCAGTCCCCGCTCTGAGATCCGAATGGGGGACTGTTTTACCTCTGGAATATCTTACCCCAGGGGATGCTATCGTCATTAAACCATACAGTGGAGCTGCATTCCCTCGGGAAAAGTTACGGCTGTAGTTTGCCCTTGCTTTCAGCCGTTCGCATTACCAGTAGAGCAAGGCCATTTTGGCTGATATTACAAGGCCCGTCAGTAACTCATCCAGACTGTTGCCCCTGCAACTACTGAAACGACTACTGTCCCTCTTCAGGGACCACAAGTTTGTCTGGCCTCTCAACAGATACCCCTCCGTTGAGGTTGGACCTATATCTCTAAAGCACGCAAGCTTCCCCGCCAATGGCTACTATACGTAGACAAAAAGTAAAACGTCGTTATTTGAGATTATTAATGGTGTTATAATATTTATTGGCTAAGAGTGCTCAATTTTCATCCAAGCATGCTGAAACAGACCTGAGTAACGGTTTCCAACATAAAATTATGAAGTGGTATTTGCAAAATTGGTCAAAAATGTTTGTCACCAGATAGTTCTGTGATGATGATGATGAGTCCCATACTTCTTTACAGAGCGTAGCGGAGCGACGCGGGAGACCCGCACCGCCTTACTAGGCAAGTATAAAATACGACTTTTTGCTATTTATTAAAGAAATGCGCTCTTGGTGGAACATATAACACGAACGAAATCTTCAATAACCTCATTTAGAAGGCTTTAATCATTTTCTTTTGTTAAAATTTCCTCACGTGATGGTTGTCTGGATTCAGTTATGGTAACGCTGGAAGCATCAGAACCCTTATGGCTCTGAGTACTATGGGACTTAACATCTATGGTCATCAGTCCCCTAGAACTTAGAACTACTTAAACCTAACTAACCTAAGGACATCACACAACACCCAGTCATCACAAGGCAGAGAAAATCCCTGACCCCGCCGGGAATCGAACCCGGGAACCTGGGCGTGGGAAGCGAGAACGCTACCGCACGACCACGAGCTGCGGACTGACCTTCATGAGGCTAGGATTTGATGCAGGCAGTTTCACTGAAAACCTACTGAAGAAAATTGCTGATGTTCATATTGCTAGTCCTGAACTGTCAGTGAGGGCTGCTGGCAAAAAGGCATGCCAGAAGGATCAAACTACAAGAAAAGAGCTACATAAAGACTAGAATGAACAAAATTTATGATTGTGACCAATACAAAGATACTTGTATCTGGCATGGTCATAAAACCTTTTTCCGCATTTCCCCCAACTTTCATTTTTCAGTGACTAAGAAACATTTCCCGCTGAACCATTCGAGAAAAAAAAAAAGGTGGAATTTGCTAGACTTTGTACATACCATAACACAACTTACTGTGACACAAAAATTTTAAAAGTGCGTTACTGTCAAATACATATAAATTTTTGTAAAAAATTACTGTATATCGTGCACATGATTTAAAAATTGTCGCGAAACTACTAAGACTGATATTAAAAATTTTGCTACATATATTTGTTTATCTAATTACCAAAAATAACCTACAGTATTTTGAACCTGATAAGTAAAGCATTGTTTGAAAAAATATTTCTCGTATTATAGTAGGTGTTTTGCAAGACCCGCCAGCATAGCCGAGAGCGCTAATGCCCTGCTTCCTGGACTCGGGTAGGCGCGCCGGCCCCGGATCGAAGCCGCCCGGCGGATTAACGACGGAGGCCAGCCTGGATGTGGTTTTTAGGCGGTTTCCCACATCCTACTAGGTGAATAACGGGCTGGTCCCCACGTCCCGCCTCAGTTACACGACTCGCAGACATTTCAAACACATTCACACTATTTCACGATTTACACTAGGCGCAGACAGCTGGGGTACACTAATTTCGTCCCGGGGGGTATGGGGTACCAGCAGGAAGGGCGCCCGGCCACCCCTTAACTTAACCATGCCAAATCCGTACTTAACCGTGCCGACCCTGCGCACAATGCGGGATAGAGGCAGTAACGAAAGAAAGAAAGAAAGTATGTGTTTTGCATCGTCCTGAACGCATTTTTTGGCAAAAATAATTGAAAAAGTAAATCCAGATGATAGCCAAAAACATAATGACAACATGTGCGAAATGTGTTTCAATTTTCTCTCAAACAGGAAAAGTTACATTAGCTTATTTGCACTCGTGAATTTTCCCTACCGCCTTGCATTAAAATTTTGGTGTAGTTTGAGTAATCAAAACCGTTTTCTCGGAAGCTGATTTTCGTCTCTGTATTAGTGCGGGATGGTGGGTAGGAAAGAGGGGGCAGCGGAGGAAGAGACAGGCGGCCCCCGTCGACGGCGACGCCGTCAATTACCCAGAGTACACAGCGGCGGCCGCCATTGTGTTGGGACGTGGACGCCACGCCACGCCGCGTGCGCGTCTGTTTGCTCCATCGACTCGGGCCGGGCCCCCCGCCGCACCGGTTGCATATTTATTCTCCGCTCGTTAAATAGTTGCGTAATCGCTGCATGTTTAATAGATGCAGCATCGGCGCCAAAGCAAACTTCGCGGGGGATGCCGTCAGTCCGGCAGTTAGCGTTTCAACTAGCTTCTCTGTGCAAACGTTCCACCAGCTTCGTGTCGCCGCTAAAGAATAGCCGTGCCGGTTCTGCTCTTTAGATACAGATGAACTTTCGAGCGCCAAACAACGGTCTAGACGCTGCTTTCGCGCTATTATAAGAATTCCTGGATAATCCGGAATATTTGTCCCGTACCCACTCAGTACGAATGTACAGTATTACAGTAAGTATACTTCGGGATTAATACTAATCTGTTATAAGGAAGGATGGGACTACGGCAATCAGTCGTAATCCACAGGGTTTTTATTACTCTTGCATATCTACATTTCAGCTATAAATTACCATCTTCAGCGCTAAAATATAAGGAAATTAGAGAATCAGAATTGAATTACACAAACAATAAATAAAACACCAGGTTATCATATAGGTATGATCCATTTCAATCGACGTACCATTTGAGTGAGGTATAATGCAGCAAATTCCTGTCAGTACATGTCACCATACGGCTTTATTGGTGTACAGCTAGGAAGAAACTGAGGTCCTTGTTTACAACAAGTACACCAGTCCCAGTTTGCGTCGTGTAGTGTAAGTAACGCCATCTTTGTTCCAGAAACTAGCTAACTCAGTTCCTTTCTAATATAATAGTTTAAAAACCATTTTATTAAACAAAATCAGGAAGTACATTTCTATATCACCTTTAATTTATATTAAGAACCCTCATTTACAATGTGTTTTTTTCCTATGTTAGTTGTGAAGCTATCCACTAAATCTTACGCAAGAGATCATTATTGGTTCATACAACTGTCCGCTACAGAATCGTTACGTCACATTCGAAATAATTTTTTTTTAAGATCGTCTTGATCAAATATACTTATATATGAAGTGAAATACGTCGAATCTTGTCTAGTCGTTAGTATCATAGTGGTTAAGTGATTCACCAAATAATTAATTTTAAAAAATAGAAAAGTTCACTGGAAACTTTTTTTGGAGATCTGTTAATGTCATAGTAAAATACAGAATATCAACATGACAAGTGTATTTTAAACTAGGTGCAGCTAAAACAAACATACTAATGCCCTGTGTTGACGTTAGTTTCTTACGTAACGTAAGGTGTTAGTGTACCTCAAATTGTGGTACGCTACTTGCTAGTAACTATGCAACAAATTACTTGTACTTAGCAAGGAAGGCTAATAGTGGAAAGATTTTTTTCCTCTTTGCTCGAAAATAAAACCGATACAGTGTTGAACAGTACCAACAAAAATAATAAGTTATGTTCTTACATACTGCTATACCCTATGTTGTCATATTTATGGTAGGCCAACAGTTATAAACCAGTTCCTTCCTGGCTCATGACGTCTTTTGTCCTGAAGCGAGATACGCAAGAGTAATAAAGAGTATTGGGATTCCGACTGCTGTATTCCTAGCCTTCGTTATAATAATATACAGTCACTGTGCACAGCGATTTTGTATGGAGTCAGAGAAAACTCACAGATCTAACTGAAGCTGTCCTCCATCAGATGGTAGCTTAGACCATCGCAGAGCTCTATTACATATGATCGTACTGAAGCCGCTACGCCCCTGCCTTCCCCTGACCAACATACCATAGCGCAATTTCGCATTTTCCAAATTAACACTCTGCAGAAAAGTGAAAGTATGATAAAAATAAACGTTAGCATCGACTTCTGATGGCACACTTTACCCTTGGACTGGAAGGGTACAGTGACCCACTTCTTTAAAAAATGTTTTCTGTCACCCTGTAAACTATCTTCACTGCATTGAATATTCTTGTGTTTTGTTAAAACAAATAACTTCTTCTTAATGGAATTGTGTGTCCACGAGAATGCACTAATTTGTGTAGAGAATAAATAAAGAAACAGTAACGTTGAACACCTGCGCGGCGTAGTCGTGCGGTCTTGGGCGCCTTGCCACGGTTCGCGTGGCTCCCCCCGTCAGAGGTTCGAGTCCTCCCTTGGGCATGGGTGTGTGTGCTGTCCTTAGCGTAAGTTAGATTAAGTATTGTGTAAGCCTAGGGACTGATGACCTCAGCAGCTTGGTCCCATAGAAGTTACCACAAATTTCCTACAGAAACCTTCTTACTTAAAGAAAGAAAATTTTTCTTTCACTTTGAAGTTTGTGCATGATTGGAAGTAACGTTAAAAATTAACTCTAAACTCCGTCCAAAGGTCCTGGCGACTTGTCATCCTCCGCGAATGGCATTATTAAATGGAACGTAGAGGAGTTTGGGGTCAGAACACCGCTCAACTGGCCGTTGTCAATCTTCCTGGCCCGGAGCAGCCACAGCTTGATCGAGAAGCGTACGGCCCCTTCCAGTCCTCCGTCCAATGATAAAACCCAGACAGTACCAGAAATCAAACCCGGCCCCTCCACATGGCAGTCAACCGCGCTGACCACTCAGATAATGAGGCTGACGAAGTAAAAAAAAAATATCGGAAGAGCCAAACAAACAGGTACACCTGTCTCTAATATCATGTAGGGCCCCCGCGAGATCGGTGAAGTGCCGCAACACGACGTGGCATGGACTCGACTAATGTCTGAAGTAGTGCTGCAAGGAATTATTAACATGAATGTTGCAGGGCTGTGCGTAACTCCGTATGAGTACTAGGGGGTGGAGATCTGAACAGCACGTTGTAAGTCATCCCATATATGCTCAATAATGTTCATGTCTGGGGAGTTTGGCAGCCAGCGGAAGTGTTTAAACTCACTGGAACCAATCTGTAGCAGTTCTGGACGTGTGGGGTGTCGCATTGTCCAGCTGGAATTGAACAAGTTCGTCCGAATGTATAATGGACGTGAGTGGATGCAGGTGATCAGATAGGATGCTTACGTACGTGTCACATGTCAAGTGCCATATCTAGACGTATCATGGGACCCGTATCAACCCAACTGCACGCGCCCCACACCATTACAGAGCAATCAGCGTAAGGGTTGCACTTCTGCCACGCTGAACGATTCTCTTCAGTCGTCGTTGGTCCCGTTCTTGTAGGATCTTTATCCGGCCGCAGCGATGTCGGAGATTTGGTGTTTTACCGTATTCCTGATATTTACGGTACATTCGTGCAATGGTCGTACGGGAAAATTGCCACATCATCGCTACATAGGAGATGCTGTGTTCCGTCACTCATGCGCCGATTGTAACATCACGTTCAAGCTCACTTAAATCTTGATAACCTGCCATTGCAGCAGCAGTAACCGATGCGCCAGACACTTGTTGTCTTATATAGGCGTTGCCGACCGCAGCGCCGCATTCTGCCTGTTTTTATATCTCTGTATTTGAATACGCATGCTTGTACCACCTTATTTGACGCTTCATTGTATTTAGAGCAAGCGTCATAGCAGCGAAAACTTCCAGTGTTTCTTTAACTTCTGTTTACTTTTCTAATATAGACTGGAAGTCGCGTTAAGATTTGTGACTGCTGGGGAAACATTCCAGTCGTTGACTATGTAACAAGAATTGGAGAAAATGTATTATTTATAATAAAAAACATTTTATTGTAGCTAATACTTGTATTAAATTAAGAGAAAACTAGACGTGACAAAAGTAGAAATGGAGAGGATGTGGACGCGAACCCTCTGCGTTGCTGTTTGTAGACCAGACAAAAGTAGAAATGGAGAGGAAGTGGACGCGAACCCACTGCGTTGCTCTTTGTAGATCACGACGCTTCAACTATGTTACGGCTTCGGTACAGCAGTCCCGCCTCTGTATATGTCTATAGTATAATCTGCGTAAAGCCTGTATCTGCAAATGTTGTTATTTGATATACGCATGCCTATAAGTTTTGCATCACCTCTGTTCCGAGAGTTCCGGAACCTGTACAGAAATTTCAAGTAGAGATCAACATGAACATCATTTCCGCCCTTTTTATTGCTCATGAAAACCACACATTGCACGTTGTACCACCATATAGTGAGAGCTTCAGAGGTGGTGGTCCAGATTGCTGTACACAGCGATACCTCTAATACCCAGTAGCACGTCCTCTTGCATTGATGCGTTCCTGTATTCGTCGTGTGCATAATATCCGCAAGTTCATCAAGGAACTGTTGGTCCCGACTCCTCAAAGGCGATTCGGCGTAGGTCCCTCAGAATGGTTGGTGGGTCACGTCGTCTATTAACAGCCCTTTTCAATCTATCCCAGGCATGTTCGATAGGGTTCATGTCTGGAGAACATGCTGGCCACTTTAGTCTGGCGATGTCGTTATCCTGAAGGAAGTTATTCACAAAACGTGCACGATAGGGGAGCGAATTGTCTTGCATGAAGAGGAATGCCTCACCCATATGCCGCCGATATGGTTGCACTATCGGTCGGAGGATGGCACTGACGTATGGGATAGCCGTTACGGGGCCTTCCATGACCACCAGCGGCGTTCGTCGGCCCCACATCATGCCTCCCCAAATTAGCAGGGAACCTTCACCTTGCTGCACTTGATGGACAGTGTGTCTAAGGCGTTCAGACTGACCGGGTTGCCTCCAAACACGTCTCCGACGATTGTCTGGTTGAAGGCATATGCGACACTCATCGGTGGAAAGAACGTGATGCCAACCCTGAGCGGTCCATTTAGGATGTTGTTGGGCCCATCTGTACCGCACTGCCTGGTGTCGTGGTTGCAAAGATTGAAATCGCCGTGGACGTCGGGAGTAAAGTTGCGCATCATGCAGCCTACTGCGCACAGTTTGAGTCGTAACACGACGTCCTGTTGCTGCACGAAAAGCATTACTCAACATGGCGGCATTGCTGTCAGGGTTCCTCCGAGCCATCATCCGTATGTAGCGGTCATCCACTGCAGCTGTAATCCTTGGGCGGCATGAGCGAGGCATGTCATCGACAATTCCTGTCTTTATATATCTCCTCCACGTCTGAACAACATCGCTTTGTCCACTCCGAAACGCCTGGACACTTCCCTTGTTGAGAGCCTTTCCTGGCACAAAGTAACAATACGGACACGATCGAACAGCGGTTTCGACCGTCTAGGCACGGTTGCACTGCAGACATCACGAGCCATGTACCTCCTTCCTGGTGGAATGACTTGAACTGATCGGCTGTCGGACCCCCTCTGTCCAATAGGCGCTGCTCATGCATGGTTGTTTGCATCTTTGATCTAATTTAGTGACGTCTCTGAACAGTCAAAGGGACTGTGTCTGAGATACAATATCCACAGTCAACGTGTCTTCAGGAGTTCTGGGAACCGTGGTGATGCTAAACTTTTTTTGATGTGTGTTTATACATTGAAGAGATTATATATCCATTTTCTGAGCAGGTACACGATTTTTCCTTATGTTAAATACCGGGTGATCAAAAAGTCAGTATAAATTTGAAAACTTAATAAACCACGGAATAATGTAGATAGAGAGGTAAAAATTGACACACGTGGTTGGAATGACATGGGGTTTTATTAGAACCCCCCAAAAAAACACCCCATATTGCTAGACGCGTGAAAGATCTCTTGCACGCGTCGTTTGGCGATGATCGTGTGCTCAGCCGCCACTTTCGTCATGCTTGGCCTCCCAGGTCCCCAGACTTCAGTCCGTGCGATTGTTGGCTTTGGGGTTACCTGAAGTCGCAAGTGTATCGTGATTGACCGACATCTCTAGGGATGCTGAAAGACAACATCCGACGCCAATGCCTCACCATAACTCCGAACATGCTTTACAGTGCTGTTCACAACATCATTCCTCGACTACAGCTATTGTTGAGAAATGATGGTAGACGTATTGAGCATTTCCTGTAAGGAACATCTTCTTGCTTTCTCTTACTTTGTTATGCAAATCATTGCTATTCCGATGAGATGAAGTGCCATCTGTCGCACATTTTTTTAACGTTTGTATTTTTTGGTTCTAATAAAACCCCATGTCATTCCAAGCATGTGTGTCAATTTGTACCTCCCTGTCTACGTTATTCCGTGATTTATTCAGTTTTCAAATTTATACTGACTTTTTGATCACCCGGTATATTTTGTGCTTGGAAGATAAGGTTATTTTTGAGAGAATAAACCTCTTTTCATTTCAAAATAAAGGTTCTTAAATTTCATTAGAACTGTGTTAGCAAGTAAGTTTTCTTATATTTTCGTTCATTCTTCAGATTTCTGTGGTGCACCGTTACCTAGTACAGGTGGTCTTGTAGTGACGGGGATATCGCTCTTAGAAAGCAGTAGGCGTGATTGCAGATGAGCCAAACGTTTCTGTCGCTTTTCGTCTCGGGGAATTGTCTCCGACCTGGTTTAGGGAATTATGCCACTATTATGGGGTTCTCACTGAAACTGTCAGTAATTACTAATTTTTTTCCTAGTGCATGTCCAGATCAAGTCTGGGGCTGGCAGGTAATGATATGCGGCGAGATTTCGTTTAGTCGGCATTTCATCCGTTGTGATGTATTCTTTAGTTCTATTTGCTGCAGCTTTTGTACTATACTTACGACTGTGTTTACTGTATCATGTCATACTGCTCTAATTCTGCTGTTCCGAATTGGTTTAATATATTTCGCTAGAGATTCTTTCAATTTAGGCGTGGATGTAGGCTTACAGTTGGTTTCCGCGTGGATTCCGTTGTGAGCATAGTGTATAGTTTGGCCATGGTGCAAGATATGGATAGGAATTAATCGGTTGCATGTAACTTAGCTATAAGTAGGATACTGGTAAACGGTCTATTTCTGAATGTGTAGTGGCTATAGTTGTATAGTGGCTATAATTACTGAAAGTGTGGTTCAAGACAAATGAACGGTATGCTCGTTGATGCCGTTGGGTTGTTTTGTATTATTTTTGACCCACTGTGCAACCGTGATCAGCTAAGTTATTAAATTATGTAAATATAAGAGAAAGTAATTTGTAATAGTCTCTGAAAACCTGCACATCTTCGACGAAGTTATTAAAAAAGTTACAAAACTCCAAGGTCAGGAAATGATCTTTTCCGGCAGATGCGGGAATCCCGCATTGCTGTCCTGGACAAGTTCTTCCCTTGACCTGTTACGAAGTGTAAGATGCATGTGACAGTGATGCGTTCTTGTGCAGTGGAGGGTTGAATGGAAGACAGAAGGTGAAACTTTTTTGCAACAGAAGCCGGCCAGAGTGGCCGTGCAGTTCTAGGCGCTACAGTCAGGAACCGAGCGACTGCTACGGTCGCAGGTTCGAATCCTGCCTCGGGCATGGATGTGTGTGATGTCCTTAGGTTAGTTAGGTTTAATTAGTTCTAAGTTCTAGGCGACTGATGACCTCAAAAGTTAAGTCGCATAGTGCTCAGAGCCATTTTTTTCCAACAGACAGCCTACTCCTCTGGAATAGCACCAATGGTATCGCCCAGCTTAACGTGCCCATCCGACAGAAGGATCATCATAAACAGCGTACAAAAAAAATGGTTCAAATGGCTCTGAGCACTATGGGACTCAACTGCTGAGGTCATTAGTCCCCTAGAACTTAGAACTAGTTAAACCTAACTAACCTAAGGACATCACAAACATCCATGCCCGAGGCAGGATTCGAACCTGCGACCGTAGCGGTCTTGCGGTTCCAGACTGCAACGCCTTTAACCGCACGGAAACAGCGTACATATCCTCACACAATAACGCCCTGCTGACGGCTTTATTATTTAACTCAGGCATCAGTGCTTTCTATTAGCGCTTGGAGCTGAGGTACTTCCCCAACAAATGGCTCTGAGCACTATGGGACTCAATTGCTGAGGTCATTAGTCCGCTAGAACTTAGAACTAGTTAAACCTAACTAACCTAAGGACATCACACACATCCATGCCCGAGGCAGGATTCGAACCTGCGACCGTAGCGGTCTCGCGGGTCCAGACTGCAGCGCCAAAACCGCGCGGCGACTTCGGCCGGCACTTCCCCAACATAGCTACGACAATTTACAACCGATGGTTCCTGTATCTACGTTCTTCCTGTGTTCAGCCTGCACCCTTGGTGACTGAAGCCCTTCTTTTGTTTTCCCGATACCCTCTAACCTAAAAAACCGCCCAGGCCACGCCACACCCGTGTAGCCGCCTCGTGCGTATAGTGGTCACATGACCTATTCAGCGGAACCCGCCACCCTTCCTCCCCTTGGCGGCCTAATAAAGGCGATGGAAATTTCTTCCACCACCAAAATTCAAACTGGCCGCTATCGGGCCTCCACGAAGCGTATCGGATTGGAATTCTGCATTGTTTCTCTCTCTTCCTATTTTATTGTTTTTATCTACTGAGGGAATGTCTCACACTGCTTACTGCTATTTGCCCCATATATTTTACTTCAGCGCATTGAGAATAAATTGCGTGGTACATGAGAGATGAAGGAACAAAAATAGGTGTAACTAACATATATCCTCAGATTCACGGTTTACTCGCCATTGTACAGCACAGTAGGGCGTACATCCCAGTGCGTTAGACGCTGCGCTGTGGAAGTGTTCCAGATGGACTGCAAGGTATCGGGACGTCTAGGCAGAACTGACTGCCACGCTCCCCTTTTAAGCAACAGCCTACATCTGAATGGCGTCGCTAGCATGAATGTGTTGTTCGGGCGACTTCACTTCTCGTGCGCGCTCCGCACACACGACGCCATTCACGGGCACCAACAGAGGGGCAAGCGATTGAGGTCCGGCTACAGAGCGGACCATTCAACTGGATTGCCTCGAGTCATTCACTGGGGAGGACGTCGCACCCTTAAGGAAGTGCGCTGGTTCTGTTATAACCATGTAACAGGCACTTGCCCTTGTGAATGCATTTCTTTCACCAAGGGTGCAGATATTCGACGCTTGTAAGGCGTTGCAGGTCAGCAGCAATCACTGACTGGGGGCGGGAAGGGGGGGGGGAGATGGCGTTACCTGTAACATTGTAAACATCGGTATCTTCCCCTGTATTAAACAGTCAATGGCAGTTCGTTCCCAACGTTGAAAAGCCACCGTGTATATGTTTAGTATATTAATTTCAAATAGCTTGCCAAACATAGAGGGTGAACAAGTTCCAGATATAATCTGTGTTCCGGTGTAAATTCAAGTGATGGCACACCAGTCGGAAACGAGAGAGCAGAGAGGGCTGTGAAGAAGACGTCAGCCAACTGCACCCCGACCGACCCCTCTCCAGGACGATAAGGCGACGGCAGCGCCCGCTAAGCGAAGAGGACATGAGCACCGCGCATACCGGCTGCAGCTTTCTTCTACAGCAGCATCAAGATAGACACTTCATGACCAGCGACTTGGGAATTGTACATACTCAACAACATAATTTAGTCTGTCACCCTTTGCTCGCAACACATCTGTTTCAAAAAATGGTTCAAATGGCTCTGAGCACTATGGGACTTAACATCTGAGGTCATCAGTCGCCTAGAACTTAGAACTACTTAAACATAACTAATCTAAGGACATCACACACATCCACGCCCGAGGCAGGATTCGTAACTGCGACCGCAGCGATCGCGCGGTTCCAGACTGAAGCGCCTAGAACCGCTCGGCCACACCGGCCGGCCACATCTGTTTAACACAAAGTTGAGTGTTGTAATCATTTCCTTTTGTAATAAAATTCATTAATACCATTTGCTTGAGTTGTTGTCCAGCGATCCAGGATTCAACAATCTGCACACCAGCTTAATGTCTGCTGGTCTGCACATTTATTTATTTATTCATTAATATTATAGAGTGACCCCTCACCTTGTTAACTATGGTGGCTCGTTTATCACTAAATACTAGTGACAAAGATGTAGAGACAGATTCTTCGTCTTTTCTGCAGGTTCTCTCACTGGTGTTATTTTTGTCCTCTTTTAATTGTTCTCTTTTAATTGCATTGTTAACTAAAAGCATGAGTGATACATAAAGTGCGTTTTCGAAAAGGAAAAATATTGTATTATGTTCTCAAGAAGAGAATAATAGCTGATAGGAAAGATTTAGGTAATAAAAGATGTACCTTTAACTGGGTATTTCAAGTGGGGGAGCTTTGGTAATCCTTCGAGCCTGTCTCATCTGAATTAGTATATTCTATTTTACTATGGCTACTACGATATATATGTATGTTGTCAGATTAGCTCTAAGTGGTTTGTGCTTTAGGTATGATAGTACTATGGACCTTGTCGTTGGTGGGGAGGCTTGCGTGCCTCAGCGATACAGATAGCCGTACCGTAGGTGCAACCACAGCGGAGGGGTATCTGCTGAGAGGCCAGACAAACGTGTGGTTCCTGAAGAGGGGCAGCAGCGTTTTCAGTAGTTGCAGGGGATCTCTGGATGATTCTCTGGATTATTGACTAATCTGGCCTTGTAACAATAACCAAAACTGCCTTGCTGTGCTTGTAATGCGAACGGTTGAAAGCAAGGGGAAACTACAGCCGTAATTTTTCCCGAGGGCATGCAGCTTTACTGTATGGTTCATGATGATGGCGTCCTCTTGGGTAAAATATTCCGGAGGTAAAATAGTCCCCCATTCGTATCTCCGGGCGGGGACTACTCAAGAGGACGTCGTAATCATGAGAAAGAAAACTGGTGTTCTACGGATCGGAGCGTGGAAGGAGTTTTGCTATTTGGGGAGCAAAATAACTGATGATTGTCGAAGTAGAGAGGATATAAAATGTAGACTGGCAATGGCAAGGAAAGCGTTTCTGAAGAAGAGAAATTTGTTAACATCGAGTATAGATTTAAGTGTCAAGAAGTCGTTGCTGAAAGTATTTGTGTGGAGTGTAGCCATGTATGGAAGTGAAACATGGACGATAAATAGTTTATACAAGAAGAGAATAGAAGCTTTGGAAATGTGGTGCTACAGAAGAATACTGAAGATTAGATGGGTAGATCACATAACTAATGAGGAGGTGTTGAGTAGGATTGGGGAGAAGAGAAGTGTGTGGCACAACTTGACTAGAAGAAGGGATAGGTTGGTAGGACATGTTCTGAGGCATCAAAGGGATCACCAATTTAGTATTGGAGGGCAGTGTGGAGGGTAAAAATCGTAGAGGGAGACCAAGAGATGAATACACCAAGCAGATTCAGAAGGATGTAGGTTGCAGTAGGTACTGGGAGATGAAGAAGCTTGCACAGAATAGAGTAGCATAGAGAGCTTCATCAAACCAGTCTCAGGACTGAAGACCACAACAACAACAACAGTACTATTTGTTTCTACAATTACTTTCTCCATTTTCCTACGCCATCAGCGGGAGAGGAGCATTGGAAGGCTGACAACCGAGCGCTCCTTTCATCGAAGGCATTTCTTATCAATGTTGTGCGGTCATTTTCGTTTAATGTAGAGGTTTGGACATTTGCAGAAGTATTCTGACGGCTCGTATTAAAACAGTTTGCCAAAAATTTATTAGAAGCCATTGGTAAATTATCTTCTGTTAACTTAGGTCTGGTTCAGAAAACGTTCATATTGTGCCAGAGATAACGGTGTACTTCTTAAGTCTCTCATTAATGGATACTTAATTTTAAGAAGTTAATAGTGTATTTACGAGGAATGCCTGAAGTGATAAGAGGAATTAGGTGAAGCAGAATTTTTTGAGAAATTATGGACCGTTATGTAGATGTTTAAGAAATGGTACTGTATCGCTCCAAAAGCTGCTTAAACACACACACAAAACACAAAAATGTAAGTTAACCCAGCTAGAAGATCCTACCTAACAGGTCGTCATTCTCACAACCACTCAGGGAGTACTACTTTATCAGCGAAGTTTACGAGGTGAAATCCTTGAAGTCAAGAAATACAAAAATCTCGCTGTGACACTGGTAAAACCTCGTTATGCGAGTTGTACAATCTATAATTGTCTTAAAACCACTGCCTGCATTAGACGCTTGTCTTTGGCTGGTCTACGTGTATGACCGAATGCGCTAAGATTCCAGTATTGCTGAATCACTGTCGCTGGTTCTGAATGTAAATAGATATCAGCTGATCCAGCCTCTAGGATAGTTGTAACTGGCCAGAGTTAATGTTAACTTCGTAGGTACAACGTCTGTTGCAAGCATTGAAGTTAAACATACAAGTGGCGTAATAAGGTTTTACCTAATGATATTATTTTTATATTTTTTTACTTTAAGTTTTCGCCTTGTATTCGTAGCTGTACAAGCTACTTTATGAGAATATCTGGTAAAATGTTTTACTTAGATAAACATAAGTAGAAGGGTTTTACCAAATTTTCCCATAAACATGGTCATTTGTTTGAAACCGGTTTCGACAAATAAAGTACACAACGCAGCAGTTTTTGGCGAAAAAAATGACTTTCTAAGGTTCTGCACCTCAATCGAAAGAAACAACCCATATAGGATTATTTCGTTATCTCTTTTTCTCAGGAACGGGTAGAAGTATCAAGTTGAAAGTTATGTCAAATACTAAAGTATAAGGTCCCCGAGCGGTGTACAAAACGTTAGCTTCTAAGTCAATACAGTAAAAACATAAGGCATCTTATGCCACATATTTTGATACCCGCAGTCTCGCTCATCAAAACCTGTAGGCACTCCCGTGGACTCAGAATCATGAAATTTGCCAAGGCTTCACGGTAGAAGTAAACGAAAAAATTCGAAAGTTGTTAATGTATAATAATATCACAAAAATAAATCTTTTGCCAGTAGTTCGTCGTCTATCTGTCTGTCCGTCTGATAAGGCCTCTTTTATCAGGAACGGGCAGAGGTATCGACATGAAATTTATGTTAAATACTAAGGTCTACGGTCCCTTGGCGGTGTAAACAATGTGAGCTTCCAAGTCAACACAGCCAAAAGAATCACATAGTTAGTTAGATACAAAGACTCTTATCAAAACCTATCGATAAACTACTTCTCCCTATGTAGGGTCTGGTGGTATTGCGGTAAAGTGCGTGCTTGGAAACTGGGAAGTCCCTTTATCGAATCTCATTTTTCGTTACAACCTAGCCTTCACCTCACAACAATGTTTGGTGTCACCAGAAACGAGACGTTGTTTTGTTTCCACTTTAAACTAAAGGTCCTCTTTCTCCGGTTGGGTAACTGAGGCAAGCAAGGGACACGCAAGCTGCAGAAGTGGCGTCCAGCCGGAAGTATTTTTTTTTTTTTTTTTTTTTTACGCATTGAGACTGTGGAATACTGCATACGCAGAAAGTTTTGTTACGCAGAAGTTCAGTGGTTTCAAAACGTTGTGAAGCATTACGGGCTACACGTCACTCGATATTTTGCGGAATACACCGGCGTGAGTAAACTTACGTTGTTGCCTTCCTGGATTAACCGAAGTATCTAGCAGTGACACGTTCCACACGGACAGCTACTGTCGTCACGGCGTGTGCAACAGAGCAGCTCTGGGCGTGCCGCGTGACTGGGAAGTTGTAAGATTTGGTGGGGTTCTTTTGCCATTGAGTCGCCAACAGAACCATTCGCACTGCCTATAAATTCAACAAGAAAATACACGACCCCATCGCTCCAAACTATACCAATATGATTCGATGGATACATGAGTGTGCCTTTAGTTCCATCAGTTCATGTGGTTGAGAACATCTGGGGCTCCACCAGTGAGATGTGTGCTCTTTGATTGGACTTAGCGCCGCCCAAACTCCAGTAGGTTTGGGAGGCGCGTTATCGACCATGTTTGTCGGTGAGTCACCAACATTTTTCGTGTACCATAGAGTCCTTGTCAGTACACGTCACCGTCGTAAACAGTGCAAAGAAGGACGCTGCACACTTCGAGGTATGTACCCGTAATACGATTGCTCGTGAGTGTACTTTTAGATAATGTGACTCTGCTAGAAGGGAGTTACTCCACTCTACGTTGATATTCATCTACATCTACATCTACATCTACATCCATACTCCGCAAGCCACCTGACGGTGTGTGGCGGAGGGTACCTTCAGTACCTCTATCGGTTCTCCCTTCTATTCCAGTCTCGTATTGTTCGTGGAAAGAAGGATTGTCGGTATGCCTCTGTGTGGGCTCTAATCTCTCTGATTTTATCCTCATGGTCTCTTCGCGAGATATACGTAGGAGGGAGCAATATACTGCTTGACTCTTCGGTGAAGGTATGTTCTCGAAACTTTGACAAAAGCCCGTACCGAGCTACTGAGCGTCTCTCCTGCAGAGTCTTCCACTGGAGTTTATCTATCATCTCCGTAACGCTTTCGCGATTACTAAATGATCCTGTAACGAAGCGCGCTGCTCTCCGTTGGATCTTCTCTATGTCTTGTATCAACCCTATCTGGTACGGATCCCACACTGCTGAGCAGTATTCAAGCAGTGGGCGAACAAGCGTACTGTAACCTACTTCCTTTGTTTTCGGATTGCATTTCCTTAGGATTATTCCAATGAATCTCAGTCTGGCATCTGCTTTACCGACAATCAACATTATATGATCATTCCATTTTAAATCACTCCTAATGCGTACTCCCAGATAATTTATGGTATTAACTGCTTCCAGTTGCTGACTTGCTATTTTGTAGCTAAATGATAAAGGATCTATCTTTCTGTGTATTCGCAGCACATTACACTTGTCTACATTGAGATTCAGTTGCCATTCCCTGCACCATGCGTCAATTCGCTGCAGATCCTCCTGCATTTCAGTACAATTTTCCATTGTTACAACCTCTCGATACACCACAGCATCATCTGCAAAAAGCCTCAGTGAACTTCCGATGTCATCCACCAGGTCATTTATGTATATTGTGAATAGCAACGGTCCTATGACACTCCCCTGCGGCACACCTGAAATTACTCTTACTTCGGAAGACTTCTCTCCATTGAGAATAACATGCTGCGTCCTGTTATCTAGGAACTCCTCAATCCAATCACACAATTGGTCTGATAGTCCATATGCTCTTACTTTGTTCAATAAACGACTGTGGGGAACTCTATCGAACGCCTTGCGGAAGTCAAGAAACACGGCATCTACCTGTGAACCCGTGTCTATGGCCCTCTGAGTCTCGTGGACGAATAGCGCGAGCTGGGTTTCACATGACCGTCTTTTTCGAAACCCATGCTGATTCCTACAGAGTAGATTTCTAGTCTCCAGAAAAGTCATTATACTCGAACACAATACGTGTTCCAAAATTCTACAACTGATCGACGTTAGAGATATAGGTCTATAGTTCTGCACATCTGTTCGACGTCCCTTCTTGAAAACGGGGATGACCTGTGCCGTTTTCCAATCCTTTGGAACGCTACGCTCTTCTAGAGACCTACGGTACACCGCTGCAAGAAGGGGGGCAAGTTCCTTCGCGTACTCTGTGTAAAATTGAACTGGTATCCCATCAGGTCCAGAGGCCTTTCCTCTTTTGAGCGATTTTAATTGTTTCTCTATCCCTCTGTCGTCTATTTCGATATCTACCATTTTGTCATCTGTGCGACAATCTAGAGAAGAAACTACAGTGCAATCTTCCTCTGTGAAACAACTTTGGAAAAAGACATTTAGTATTTCGGCCTTTAGTCTGTCATCCTCTGTTTCAGTACCATTTTGGTCACAGAGTGTCTGGACATTTTGTTTTGATCCACCTACCGCTTTGACATAAGACCGAAATTTCTTAGGATTTTCTGCCAAGTCAGTACATAGAACTTTACTTTCGAATTCATTGAACGCCTCTCGCATAGCTCTCTTCACACTACATTTCGCTTCGCGTAATTTTTGTTTGTCTGCAAGGCTTTGGCTATGTTTATGTTTGCTGTGAAGTTCCCTTTGCTTCCGCAGCAGTTTTCTAACTCGGTTGTTGAACCACGGTGGCTCTTTTCCATCTCTTACGATCTTGTTCGGCACATACTCATCTAACGCATATTGTACGATGGTTTTGAACTTTGTCCACTGATCCTCAACACTATCAGTACTTGAGACAAAACTTTTGTGTTGAGCCAACAGGTACTCTGAAATCTGCTTTTTGTCACTTTTTCTAAACAGAAAAATCTTCCTATCCTTTTTAATATTCCTATTTACGGCTGAAATCATCGATGCCGTAACCGCTTTATGATCACTGATTCCCTGTTCTGCTTAACTTTTTCAAATAGTTCGGGTCTGTTTGTCACCAGAAGGTCTAATATGTTATCGCCACGAGTCGGTTCTCTGTTAAACTGCTCAAGGTAGTTTTCAGATAAAGCACTTAAAAAAATTTCACTGGATTCTTTGTCCCTGCCACCCGTTATGAACGTCTGAGTCTCCCAGTCTATATCCGGCAAATTAAAATCTCCACCCAGAACTATAACATGGTGGGGAAATCTACTCGAAATATTTTCCAAATTATCCTTCAGGTGCTCAGCCACAACAGCTGCTGAGCCAGGGGGCCTATAGAGACATCCAATTACCA
Source organism: Schistocerca cancellata (assembly GCF_023864275.1). Classification (NCBI taxonomy): domain Eukaryota; kingdom Metazoa; phylum Arthropoda; class Insecta; order Orthoptera; family Acrididae; genus Schistocerca; species Schistocerca cancellata. The sequence continues at coordinate 916,514,123 of NC_064627.1, read as the reverse complement.
TGTCTGAGCCTGCTTTAACCGCGACCTTCACCCAAATCATTTCACATTTCGCATCTACGTCAATTTCCTTCGATACTATTGCACTTCTTACCGCTATAAACACGCCTCCCCCTTCACTGTTCAGCCTGTCTCTGCGGTATACATTCCAATCTGAGTTTAGGATTTCGTTACTGTTTACGTCTGGTTTCAGCCAACTTTCTGTCCCTAGTACTATATGGGCGTTGTGATCGTTTATTAATGAGCGCAGTTCTGGGACCTTTCTATAGACGCTCCTGCAGTTTACTATTAGCACATTAATATTGTTATTCCCTGTTGCATTTTGCCTACTCCTATCATGCCGCGTCTCAGGAGGCGTCTTGTCGGGCCTAGGGAGGGGATTCTCTAACCTAAAAAACCCCCATGTGTACTCCACACGTACTCCGCTACCCTTGTAGCCGCTTCCGGCGTGTAGTGCACGCCTGACCTATTCAGGGGGACCCTACATTTCTCCACCCGATAGCGGAGGTCGAGAAATTTGCACCCCAGATCTCCGCAGAATCGTCTGAGCCTCTGGTTTAAGCCTTCCACTCGGCTCCAAACCAGAGGACCGCGATCGGTTCTGGGAACGATACTACAAATAGTTAGCTCTGATTCCACCCCGCGAGCGAGGCTTTCCGCCTTCACCAATTCCGCCAACCGCCTGTACGAACTGAGGATGACCTCTGAACCCAGACGGCAGGAGTCATTGGTGCCGACATGAGCAACAATTTGCAGTCGGGTGCACCCAGTGCTCTCTATCGCCGCCGGTAGGGCCTCCTCCACATCTCGGATGAGACCCCCCGGCAAGCAGACAGAGTGAACACTGGCCTTCTTCCCCGACCTTCTCGCTATTTCCCTAAGGGGCTCCATCACCCGCCTAACGTTGGAGCTCCCAATAACTAATAAACCCCTCCCCCCGTGTGCCTGCTCGGACCTTGATTGATATTCAAATCTGGCATTTGAAGACTGGTTTTCGTGTAAACTGATCTCCTAGGACGAACTAGCATGTTTTTGTGTCATAAGTGTCACAGACGTTATACTTAAATGACTGCATGGAGACTCGACCCTACCGTCTCTTACTCCGACTACCCATTGCGCTGTGCAAAATCCCTGCCATAGCAGTGGTCAGTATCCACCTACTCTTGGCGATGTGTAGCACGCGAGATAAATCACGGGACACTGCAATATTTCTGGCCTTGCAGCCACCATATTCATCTACAAGAAGCTCTTTTTAGAGGAGTTGAGGAGGCAGCAGTGGCAAGATGACGTAACGTATGTGAGGCACCGATGACAGATGGACTGTTCGGTATGGGTACCGTGAGAAAGGCCGCCTACATTGTGATCCTTCTTCGCGACTGGCTGCTGCGTTCTGTAGTTGCGCGCCTACACAAACTAAACAGAGTATTTACTTGAATTTCAAATTAAAGCATCTCTCACTAGCGTGCTGTCATTCCATTATTTCGCAAGTATTAATAACCAGCAGAATAATAAACAAGTGCTAAACGAAAAGGCAGCCGAAGCACTTCGGTGATCTTCGGATCGCTCCAAGTTGGACGGCGGGCGAAGCGGTTCGGCTGCAAGATCAGAGCTGGTTTGGAAGCCTCGGAGGACTGACATGTTGTCTGCCGCGGTCGGTGTCAGGTTAAGACTTTATTAGCAATGTATGATTGTATGGACGCGTAGTTGAGAACAGTGTGAGTGTAATTGCAGAAATATGCAGTTCATTAATTTTTAGAAGAATAGAAATTATTTGTGACTCTAAAGTGGAATATAATTGTCCATTTTCACATGTTTTGCCAATAAAAAGGGAGTGGCATCCCGTATAAAAGAACTGATGGGAAATTTAATCATTTCTAAAATAACAGTTCCTCGCTAAGAGTTTCTTAGAGCTTCAGGATTACAGATTCACGACGAGAGTACTGCAGGGTGGTGGACATTTATTAAAACATGCATTCCACTCAGTGCGGTGGAAGCAAATGGGCACCTCGCATGTACTGCAATCTTAGTGCAAATGAGATCAGTCACACGTCATCTGTGGTAAAACAGAGGAGATACGAAGGACAGAAATAATTTTGAGCGAAGGTGTTTTATCTTATACACATCTACATATCACTCACTCTCTTTTTTTCAACTTGCCGTAACACAACACTCAGCGGATTTACTCGTAAACGTTTATTGACGGACCTGGATTTAGTCTCTGCATGGCTATAGTATTAAAACCAGTGTGATTAAGTATAAACTAGTTAGACAAGGTAGACGGCTCCCCCAGTCGTAGGTTCGAGTCCTCCCTCGGGCATGGGTGTGTGTGTTGTCCTTAGCGTAAGTTAGTTTATGTTAGATTAAGTAGTGTGTAAGCGTAGGGACCGATGACCTTAGCAGTTTGGTCCCATAAGTTCTTACCAAAAAATTTCCAAATTTGAAAACATCCACAAAGCCATAATACAGTAACAGTTTGAGTTCAATAATTAACAAGTCAAGAAAAAGTTGCAGACTTTTACATGCTGGCATGGCATCAATTATGAACGGCGTTCAGTAAATAACACCACTGACTTTTTTCTCGGACAGTTTCGTATGAAGAAATGGGGAGTTTGTTGTGGGATAACGCGGAATATTCCCGCTTAAGCTGTTATAGTTTCGACGGGCGGCGGCGCTATACGGAGGCTTTCTTCAAAATGGCGTCTGTAACGGAGGTGAGTACCAAGCAGAGAGCTTTCATTTTCTTTTACCGGAAGACCAGAGTATCGTAGATATTGATGGGCGCCTGCAGAATGTCCACAGAGACCTGGCAGTGAACAAAATCACGGTGGGGTGTTGGGCGAGGCTTCTGTCATCATTGCAACAAGGTCACGCAGACCTGTTAGAACCCTCCCGTGCTGGCCAGCCGCACACAGCTGTGAATCGTGCAGTGCTGGAACGTGCGGACACTCTCATTGGAGGTGATCGACTGATCCCAATCAAACATTTCGCTGCTCAACTGGACGTGTCTGTTGGTAGCGCTGACACTCTTGTCCACCAGTTGGGGTACTCAAAAGTGTGTGGCCGCTGGGTTTCTCGCCGCGCAACAAGACGATAAAGAGCAAAGAAATACCGTCTGTGCGGAATTTCTTGCGCTTTACGAGCCTGCTAGTGAGAGTTTTTTTTTTTTTGTCGAACATTGTCACAGGCGATGAAACATGGGTTTATCACTTCGGACCATAAAAAAAGCCGGCAATCCATGGAGTGGCGACACACCACCTCTCATGCGAAGAAAAAGTTTAAAGATGCACCCTTAGAAGCTAAAGTCATGACGACGGTCTTCTAGGGCTCTAAAGGGGTAATGCTGTTCGCTGGGTGGCACGGGATACATGCGGACGTGCATTGTCCTGTTGGAACAGCAAGTTCCCTTGCCGGTCTAGGAATGGTAGAACGATGGGTTCGATGACGGTTTGGATGTACCGTGCACTATTCAGTGTCCCCTCGACGATCACCAGTGGTGTACGGCCAGTGTAGGAGATCGCCCCCACACCATGATGCCGGGTGTTGGCCCTGTGTGCCTCGGTCGTATGCAGTCCTGATTGTGGCGCTCACCTGCACGGCGCCAAACACGCATACGACCATCATTGGCACCAAGGCAGAAGCGACTCTCATCGCTGAAGACGACACGTCTCCATTCGTCCCTCCATTCACGCCTGTCGCGACACCACTGGAGGCGGGCTGCACGATGTTGGGGCGTGAGCGGAAGACGGCCTAACGGTGTGCGGGACCGTAGCCCAGCTTCATGGAGACGGTTGCGAATGGTCCTCGCCGATACCCCAGGAGCAACAGTGTCCCTAATTTGCTGGGAAGTGGCGGTGCGGTCCCCTACGGCACTGCGTAGGATCCTACGGTCTTGGTGTGCATCCGTGCGTCGCTGCTGTCCAGTCCCAGGTCGACGGGCACGTGCACCTTCCGCCGACCACTGGCGACAACATCAATGTACTGTGGAGACCTCACGCCCCACGTGTTGAGCAATTCGGCGGTACGTCCACCCGGCCTCCCGCATGCCCACTATACGCCCTCGCTCAAAGTCCGTCACCTGCACATACGGTTCACGTCCACGCTGTCGCGGCATGCTACCAGTGTTAAAGACTGCGATGGAGCTCCGTATGCCACGGCAAACTGGCTGACACTGACGGCGGCGGTGCACAAATGCTGCGCAGCTAGCGCCATTCGACGGCCAACACCGCGGTTCCTGGTGTGTCCGCTGTGCCGTGCGTGTGATCATTGCTTGTACAGCCCTCTCGCAGTGTCCGGAGCAAGTATGGTGGGTCTGACACACCGGTGTGAATGTGTTCTTTTTTCCATTTCCAGGAGTGTATGTTGTGCTACCGCAAGGAAATTGAAGAAGCGACTTCATCGTGTTGGTAGCCACAAAAGTGCAATGCCAGGCCTCATACAAGACTGCTCGTCCGAGAGAACCTCAGAAACCTTCACTAGACTTCCTTAATCAACCTACAGCCCGGATCTCACCCCCACCGACTTCTATCTGTTTGGCCCATTGAAAGATGCAGGAAGCAGTACGTGGATGATGGGGAGGTTTTAGATGCAACAAGACGTTGGCCCTGATGTCGACCAGTGGAGTGGTACCATTTGGGCATGCACGCCCTCCAGTAAGGTGGCGTTAGGCCGTCGCATTGAACGGAGAATATGTTGAAAAACAGGGTTCTGAAACCAAAAGAGCAGGGAAAAATATAATGTACTGGAATTCTGAATGAAACCAACCTGATTTCAGAATAAAATATGTTTCATTACGTATTGAACGCCCCCCGTACATTTCGCCCAGTCTCACCACGTTATATTAGGCGACCTCATCCTATCCACACGTGCACCAGCACTGCATTCTAACACTCACCTATAAAACTGTAAAATTAAAAGGAATTCCACATTCGCTCAAGAGAATTGTATTGCTGACTCTTTCGAAAATTTCCACACTGTCAGAACAACTACGTGGATAACTAATGATGACTCACTCCCAGAATGATAGACACATCAGTTAAAACACATATCTGCCTCAGAGAGCACGTGACTTGCTTCCTACATACACAATGGCTGTCCTGCGACTCGTCATTTCAAGCACTAAGCAGCCCCACAATATTGTTTCAGTATTCAGCCCTTTCAGTAGAGCCTCCGAGTGGAATGCAGGCCTTTCATTCGTTATTTCTTGCTCCCGCCAATCACACTAGTCAGCAAAGTGTTGCTTTGTGTCCAGATTTTTCAGAAGCCCTCCTGTACACTGACTCGTTCCGCATCATTTCTACGGAAAAAAGTGCATATTATGTAAGAAACACATAAGTAGCTAACTACGTAAGCAATAGGTGATGGAAATACCAGTCGTTATGAGTAGGTAACTAGGCCTTACGCGAGGCTAGTACGTGCCGACTAAAAACACTTGTAAGGGCCGGACAGGGTGGCCGAGCGGTTCTAGGCGCTACAGTCTGGAACCGCGCAACCGCTAAGGTCACAGGTTCGAATCCTGCCTCGGCCATGGATGTGTGTGATGTCCTTAGGTTAGTTAGGTTTAAGTAGTTCTAAGTTATAGGGGACTGATGACCTTAGAAGTTAAGTCCCATAGTGCTCAGAGCCATTTGAACCATTTGAACTTGTAAGGACTGCAGAGAGAGCAACGTATTATCTCTAGGTTCGACAAATCCCCTTCCCCCCGATACTAGAAACCAGGCCTGTTGACCACAACATTGGCGGAGCCCACAGACACAGCAGGAATGATTCGTTACAATGGGCCAAAGGCAAGGAAAACAGTCGACACGATCTCATGATGTTGCCCAGCTAGCAAGTAGGCGAAGTTCGTCAACTTATGCTCGGTATCTCACTGGTTGGATAGGAGAATACTAGTCCAAAGGTTGGACTTCGATACATAGTCTGTGTACGGATGGTCCGTGTTACGTAGCGCTTTTTTTTTTTACCCTCAACTAATGATCTTCAAATGGTTCAAATGGCTCTGAGCACTATGGGACTTAACATCTATGGTCATCAGTCCCCTAGAACTTAGAACTACTTAAACCTAACTAACCTAAGGACAGCACACAACACCCAGCCATCACGAGGCAGAGAAAATCCCTGACCCCGCCGGGAATCGAACCCGGGAACCCAGGCGTGGGAAGCGAGAACGCTACCGCACGACCACGAGATGCGGGCACTAATGATCTGCATATGAGAAAATCGCGACGTTAGGTTACGGTTCGGATTTCAAACTTAAGCTTAGATGCTCCTGTTACTTTCTTGGTAAACCAGTTAACAGGTCGAAGGAGTACAAAGGCATATTGCCTCCAGTAGAGCCATACTTGGTGAACACTGTCCCGCTGAAAATAAAACTTCAGTGTGAGTATAATATTAATGCTTTTCATTATCTTTAAATGTAGAAGGAAATTAAAAGGGTTGTCAATTGAAGACAGGTTTGAGATTTCGCAGTCCTCCCCTCGAAATAATCGACGGGGTTGTTAGTTAGTTAGCTAATTCGTTACATGTTCCATCGATCATTTTGCACGACAGATCGTAATGATGTGGAACGAGTCATAATTACATCTTTTAAACATTACCTTTTACACATTACACTAACAGAAATTCTTCCACAGAAAAGAAGTTGTCAAGGACAAATTCTCTAAGTTTAACAATTTTACTTTGCTGTCTGTCAGACATTTTATGTGACTGGTAACTGGTCAAAATGTTTTGTTGCAGCTATTGTATACCGCTTTTAGTGCAAAACGACAACCTTGGAGCGGAGCAATGAATGTCATTTTTCCTCCTTATATACTTCATTGTTCCTTTTGCGCTGTAATGGATTATTTACAACAAACTTCATGAGGGAGTAAATATACTGTGAAGCAGTAGTCAGAATGCCCAAGCCCTTAAACAGATCTCTACAAGATGTTCATTTATGAGCACCACATATTATTCTCACAGCACTTTCTGCGCAATGAAGACTTTCTTTATTAACGATGAGTTACCACAGAACATTATTCCATATGAGATTATTGAATGAAAATATGCGAAATATATGAACTTACTGTCTGCCTCTCTCCAAGATTTGCAATGATTCTAAGCGCAAATGAGGCTGAACTAAGTTGTTTCAAGGGTTTCAAAATGTGTTTTTTCCAATTTTAATTCTCATAAATATGGACCCCTAACAATCTTGAACCCCTAACAATTTTGAACCCTATTTATTATTTCCTCACCATATGTTACACTTATAATAGGTGTAGTATCTCTACATGTGCAGAACTGAATATGTTGTAGCTTTTCAAAATTTGTGCGTTTAAAACTTTGTTTACCGTTTCTTCTGTTGCATATATGTATGCTTGGATCTATCACAGCACTAGTGTCATCTGCCAAAATAACTAATTCTGCTTGTCGTGTAGTAGACGGAAGCTCGTTTACATGTATGAGTGAACCTAAGAGTGAACCTTGAGCAGCCCTATACGTGGTTTCTCCATGGACTATATTGCTTGAATTAGTAAGTACAGCTTTCTGCATTCTTTTGGTTAGAACTGACATTATCCATTGTTTGGCTATAACATCAGTCCGTAAAACGGTAGTTTATCTAGGAGAATACTGTGATTCACACAGTAAAATGCCTTACAGAGGTCACAGAAAATACCGACAGGCGCTATTTTGATATTTAATGCTTGTAAAATCTGGAGATTGCGTTGCGCTAAAATTATTGTGTGTCAGTTTAAGCACAGTCGTGTATAAATGTTGAAAGGGGACGTTTCAAGGTGTAAATGGCATTCTCAGATGAGCAATCCTTCTGTAACGCAAACTGTGATTTGCAAAGGATGCTGCTGTTGCTTAGGTGGGATACTATTCTACTCGTACAATACATCACCTTCTCAAAAAGTTTGGAGAATGAAATTACAATGAAATGAACACTCTTAGCTGCTCACAGGCGTTGACATACGTCAACGGGGACGGATGAAAATATGTGCCCCGACCGGGACCGGACCCGGGATCTCATGCTTACATGGCAGACGCTCTATCCATTTTTTTTAATCTCATTTTGTTCGATTTTATTCGTTGCATCTGCTCGTGGCGGACGTCGTAAGACATCCGTTTAAGTTCGTTGTTGATCGATTAACTCAGTTATTTTTATTACAGAGGGAGCTAACCCTCTGACCGGACACGCTGAGCTACCGTACCGGCATCCATCTGAGCCACCGAGGACACAGAGGATAGCTCGACTGCAGGGATTTATCTCTGGCGCGCCTCCCGCGAAACCCACATTCTCAACGTATTGTCCCGCACTACATTCGTAGTGCCCCCGCCCATTATACTCATTACTTGCGGCGCGTTGCCGATTCCCGTAACAGTTCGGGCACTGTTTGTGCATTCGCACAGAAGAAGAAGATGGTCAAGTGGCCGATGAGCCTTAACTATATATATTTACTAAGATGGTATGGAGAATGATGTCAGCAGTGAAACAGGTCGGTATTTGTTGACATCTCCCTTATCACCTTTCTTAAATAAGGGTTTAACAACCTCAGATTACAATCTCTCTGAAAGTTAGTATTAAGTTAGTGATGCGTTACATATTTGAGATAAGACTGGGCTAATTACATGGGGAAAAAATTTTAGTAGTCTATTGAAAACATCATCAAAACTATATCAGCTTTCATTTTTGAGAGAATGAAAAATTTTGATCTTGTTAACTTCAGAAGGAGAAGTTATCGACAGTACATTAAACCCTAACAGCGCTTTCCCAAGAATCGATTGAGATAGCTGTTAATACGAGGGCTTTCGGAAAGTAAACCACAGTAAAATCCGACGAAGCTTTGCACAGATGTGTTGGGTGGTGTCTCTAGAATATCTGTCGATCGCGTTACGTCGCTCTCCCCAGTTCAGAGTACACAGGTAGACGGAAAGATGCCTAGAAAATAGACTCTCCTGCCAAGTATGACGCCCTAGTAAGAGATTTTAGCTGATGTCATGCAGCCCTTACATGCATTTCCTTCTTCATGACAATTTCCCGGCCACACTCTCCGGGGCATATGAAAATGCTCCTACATCTTTTTCGTCGGGAAGAGTTTCAGTACCCACAATACAGTCCGTAATTGGTTCTCCCTGAGTTCCATCTGTGTTCACATGAATCGCTGGCTATGAAGACAACGTTTTGGCACAGAGCTGTAGACGATCGTAGAGAATTGGCGGGAAGCACTGGCGGCTGCGTGCTATGATGAGGGTATTGGATAGTTGGGACAAATGCCTAAGTCGGAACGGCTGCTGTGTAGAGAAGTAGCTGAGAGGTGTAGCTATCTGTTACAAATAAGACATTTCTGATTTTCACAGCGGTTCCCATTTCGTTACCGATCGGAGCTTACTTTCCGAATAGCCCTCGTAGTAACAACAAGCTGTGGACGAGCGGTTCTAGGCGCTTCAGTCCGGAACTGCGTGGGCGCTACGATCGCAGGTTCGAATCCTGCCTCGGGCATTGATATGTATGATGCCTTTAGGTTAGTTAGGTTTAAGTAGTTCCAAGTCTAGGGGACTGATGACCTCAGATATTAAGTACCGCAGTGCTTGCAGCCATTTTTTTTAGCAACACCTTGTAACCTCCCCCTCACTTATCGACCTTAATGACACTGAAAAATTAAACCGCGTGTACCTAATGGAAATTTGGGAAAAGCAATCGTCACCGAAGTTAATCTGTCGGTAAAGAGGGAAGAAAGGGTTACATCTAAATGAAAGGAAAAATGTAAATGAAATTGGTGGAAATTAATTTTGAACAAGGGTAAAGTTAATGAAGAAAGTAAATGTGCGGTTGTTACGTTAACAATTAACTGGCGTTAATTAGATATTTGAGATTTGGGGAAAATTACGGTCGCCAGTCCTATGGACAACTACTATAATAACTGAAAAAGAAAGGTTAATGCACATATAATTAGCACTAAAAGCGTGGCAACTGAAGGTTGACACGTGTTGTGTGAAAACAGAATGTTTGTCAGATGTAATAAATTTCGCTGCACTCTGACTTAATTTAGCAAAAGAATTAATAAAACGGGAAAATTGAAAGTTAATTTAATGACTGAAATTAATAGTGAACTTTGCTTCTGAAGCACTACGAAATTAAATTAAATAAGGTTATTCTTTGTCTACCTCAACAATCATCTCAAAACCTACTTGAATCTACGCAATTTAGAAATAAGAGATTTAACTTTGAACTTCAATTAAATAATTCTGAACAATTAACGATAGTAAAATTTAGTACGTACCAAGCTGAGCTGCAGTCACAGGTAAGCTAAAATATGCTAACAAAACTCACACTCTTAATTTTTGCTTGTGTAATCTAAATATTTTAGCCAGCTATGAATACTTTAACTGAACTTTGAAATTAAAGCAGTGAAATGGAATGATATTATTTTAATGCTGGCGTTTGAATATCAACGACACACGGGTTCATTTCGGAAAAGGAAGGGACACTGCTTGGTAATGCAATTGGGACAATGAGCAACAAAGGTTCATGCTAAGCTGCTGTAATTTAGTGTTGCAAATGGAACAGTTTGAAAAGCTGAGGTCTGCCATACAGTTCTAAAACTTTACGTGCTTTCAGTTTTCCTTGTTGGTTGATTGACGGTTTGAAGTCGTCGATCGAGGAGGTGGCGACATTCACTTATTGTCGGCCGCCGCTGTTGCAGTAGCTGGATGTTGGCGCGCCTTCTTCTCGACACAGTCACCAGGCGAAACGGGCTCTTGATGTGTGCCAGCTAATGTTTCCCGTCCGCGACACCGTGCCAGAAACTATCAAAGCAAGTCGAGCGCAATTACATGCTGCCAAACCCCGAAAGCGCGGCAACTCGTTGGGGCGTCAGACAACACACTTGCTCCACCGCCCTACTCCAGCCAGATTCTGTTCTGCCCGCGCTCCACGCGGCAGAGTTAACACTACCAAAGATCCTAAACACTTTGGTTCTCCACACGACCTATCGATGTAATCGTTCGATAGCATAGTTTTCCCTAGGCAAGACCCAGCGTAAAAATACAAATAATATTTACAAAACAAACCAATTATACTTCGATATATATACAAATTGTAAAACAATTACAATATATAACGACACCGAAATGTCATATCTTCAGGTAACAAAATAGGAAAAAAATTTGTAGTACAATAGATGGAAATAGGAAGATATGCAATTCCGGCGTTACAAACTGTGTCAGCCACAAAATACGTACATATCCAGTACTTGTAACACCTAACATGTGTGGCAATGTCATCTGCATCTGGCGCAATCAACAGAGGCAATTCCACCCCCGATTCCGGCCTGTCTTTTTGAGCGTTTCTCGTACCTCTAGGCAGCAAGTGAGTGTAGTTTTCCAAGCTCGTAATGACTGATTGCTGACAAGCTTTGGTTAGAAGTTTATGTTTAGCGTAGTAGCACGAGTCGAAATTTCGGGACGCCCGGCATCACAAACGGGATTCGCTCGCCCTCGAACGTACACGTACTAACGAAAAAAGCGTTTAAAAAAAAAGTCGGAAAAACAAAGTCGCAGCGGAAACTGTAATTCCTCGTCGCTGGCCTCTGTGTGTGTGTTTGTAGGTGGAAGCCTGTGAGCGCTGCTCGGGCAAACCTGCTGACGTCGTCAATACGTGGCGTGTGTGTGTGTGTGTGTGTGTGTGTGTGTGAGTGAGTGAGTGTGTGTGCGTGTGTTTGTGGAATGAGGCCCAATCGAAGCGGCCGAGTGCCGACAGCGGAGATTGGAATGCAGCACAAAATGAAAGCTGATGGATACCGAACGGCAGCAGGATAAAAAGGAGAGGTAAAAAAAAAGGATTTAGGAAGGGGTGGGGAGCGGAGGGGGTGGGGTTGGGGCACGGGGAGGGGGAAGCGCTGGTGGCTCGTGACCGGGCATGACGCAGCGTGCGGCCGCAGCACCTGTTTTTGAGGCGTCCACCACACCGCTTCATTAAGCGACGCAACCACAGGGGAGCAGGAAATAAACTCATAGGGGGGGCCTCTGCCACTGCTCGACAGGAACCTGGCACAACCATCACCGTTTCACCAGTTCCACTCGGCCTCAGCATCTGCAAATGTGACTAGTAGTCATTAAGAAGTCAGCAGAATAACACTGTTTTATGATGTTCTATTTTTTACTGTTTTTACGTCACACGAGCATTTCACAATGCCGCAAGCTTTTCCGACCAGCCAGCGGTCGTCTTCAGACTCTCAACAGATAAAAATCCGAAACAGAGATTCATTATATTACAGAATCTACAAAATTCAGTCTGTTCGTTGAATGAGCAGTAAAAGGAAAGAAAGAGAAATCAGGAAAAGGAACTGAAGTTCAGGAAGAAGAAATGAAAAGTCTGAAATTTGTCGACGAGACTATGAGACGAACATGAGCAAAGGTAAAAAAAGAGTAACGGAATGTAGTCTAATTAAATCAAACGATGCTGACAGAATTAGACAGGGAAGTGAAACACCAAAAGGGAATACTCATACCTCAAATCATCCAATATTTGAGAATGGGAGCACTTGGAGACTTGCAGAAAACTTTACACGTTATTTCAGAACTTTACGAAACATCTTGATAACGACCCCAACAAAATGATGAAAGGAGTAAAGTTTGTCGTTCACTTCATTTTCGCTGTTCGTGATGCCACATGAATAATGACGTTTTAATTTACTACTTCGTTACTACTAACTGTATTCGTGACACATTTTGCAGACAGTATTCACATATACCACTGAATGTACCAGAAAAATTCAACAATGCACGACACTTAGTTCAGGAAATACGGTGTCATATAAACACTGAAAGGGTGAAAAACTATCCTATGATGCAAGGCCTTTAAATTTACTACTTGGTCGCTACTGACTCTATTCCCAACACATTTTGCAGACGGTATCCACATTCGCCGCTGAATATACCTACAAATATCGTTGTACGACACATAGTTCCGGAGATGTGACGTCAAATGCTGAGATGTGGGTAAATCTGACACATCATAGATGATCCATTAATTTATTATTTCTTTGGTACTAACTCTATTCGCAACGCATTTCGTAGACAGCATGCACATATGCCGCTGAATGTACGTAGAAATATATATCACTGTACAACATACACTCATCAAAAAATTTTCAATCACCTCTGTTCCCAGAAATCCTGAAGATAGACGTTGACTGCGGATGTTGTATCACAGACACAGTCCCTTTGACTGTTCAGAGATGTCACTAAACCTGCCCAAAGATGTAAACAAGCATGCATGAACAGCGCCTATTAGACGGAAGGGGTCCGCCAGCCGATCAGTTCCAGTCATTCCACCAGGAATACGGCACGTGTTGTCTGTAGTTCAAGCATTCCAAGGCGGTCAATACCGCGGATCGATCTTACTCTGTGCCACGAAGAGTGTTCAAATGGCTCTGAGCTCTATGGGACTTAACATCTGAGGTCATCAATCACCTAGAGCTTAGAACTACTTAAACCTAACTAACCTAAGGACATCACACACATCCATGCCCGAGGCAGGATTCGAACCGGCGACCGTAGCGGTCGCGCGGTTCCAGACTGAAGCGCCTAGAACTGCTCGGCCACAGCTGCCGGTCAAGGAAGTTGTCCAAGCGTCTCAGAGTGAGCCAAAGCGATGCTGTTCGGACATGGAGGCGATATAGAGAGACAGGAATTGTCGATGACATGCCTTGCTCAGGCCGCCCAAGGGCTAATACTGCGGTGGATGACAGCTACCTACGGATTATGGTTCGGAGTAACCCTGACAGCAACGCCACCATGTTGCATAATGCTTTTCGTGCAGTCACAGAACGTCGTGTTACGACTCAGACTATGCGCGGTAGGCTGCATGATGCGCAGCTTCACTCCCGACGTCCATGGCGAGGTCCATCTTTGCAACGACGACACCATGCAGCGTGGTACAGATGGGATCGCTCAGGATTGGCATACGTTCTCTTCACTGATAAGTGTCGCATATGCCTTCAACAAGACAATCGTTGGAGACAGGTTCGGAGGCAACCTGGTCAGGTTGAACGTCTTAGACCCACTATCCAGCGAGTGCAGCAAGGTGGAGGTTCCCTGCTGTTTTTGGGCAGCAGTATGAGGGGCCGACGTACGCCGCTGGTGGTCATGGAAGGCGCCGTAACGGCTGTACGATAAGTGGATGCCAGCTTCGGACCGATAGTGCAACCATATCGGCAGCATATTGGCGAGGCATTTGTCTTCATGGACAACAATTCGCACCCCCATTGGGCATATCTTGTGAATGACTTCCTTCAGGATAACGACATCTCGAGAGGCCAGAATGTTCTCCAGACATGAACACCATCGAACATGCCTGGGATACATTGAAAAGGGCTGTTTATGGGCGACGTTACCCACCAACCACTCTGAAGGATCTACGCTGAATCACCGTTGAGGAGTGGGACAATCTGGACCAACAGTACATTGATGAACTTGTGGATAGTACGCCACGACGAATACAGGCATGCATCAGTGCAAGAGATGGTGCTACTGGGTATTAGAGGTACCGGTGTGTGCAACAGTCTGGACCATCACCTGTGAATGGTGTTCCAACACGCAATGTTTGGTTTTCATGAGCAGTAAAAAGGGCGGAAATGATGTTTATGATGATCTCTATTCCAATATTCTGTACAGGTTCCAGAACTCTGGCAAATGAGGTGATGCAAAACCTTTTTTGATGTCTGTATAATTCTGGAGATACAACGTCATAAACGTTATGGTGCGTGAAACTGAAACTGCTGGATGAAATTCGCTAAACATACTGGGGAAATATGTGTACAAATACGCGCGAATTATGTGTGAAATGTATTTGACATGGCCGGCCGCGATGGCCAAGCGGTTAAAGGCGCTGCAGTCTGGAACCGCGCGACCGCTACGGTCGCAGGTTCGAATCCTGCCTCGGGCATAGATGTGTGTGATGTCCTTAGGTTAGTTAGGTTTAAGTAGTTCTAAGTTCTAGGGGACTGATGACCTTAGAAGTTAAGTCCCATAGTGCTCAGAGCCATTTGAACCATTTTGTATTTGACATGTGCTTAGACGATAAACCACGGGTAAAAATCTTATCTAAACTCCTGGAACGTTTTCAGTCAAATTTGTTACAATCTTGAAAGAAATTTGTTACAATCTGTTAAGAAATAATACAGACATAAGACCCAACAACCTCCTAATGTAGTGAGTGTGATCACCTGGGGAGAGAAGGGAGGACAAGGAGATGGACAGAAAGCGAGGAGGAAGGAAGACAGGCATAGAGAGGAGGAGGAGGAGGAGGAGGAGGAGGTGTATACAGATAGGGAGGGGGGAAATGGACAGAAGAGAGAGCAGAGGAGCAGATGGACAGAGAAAGGAAAGAGGAGGAGACGGACAGAGTCAGTGGGAGAGAGGTGAAGAGGTGAAGGAAGAGATGTACAGACAGAGTTGGAGAGGAAATTGACAGTGAAACGGAAGATGAGGAGATGGAAAGAAAAAGGGGAAAGGAGATAAACACAAAGGAAAGAGGAGCTGGTGGAGATGGTGGCGAGGACATGGACAGAGGGAGGGGGGAGGAGGAGATGGACAGAGGGGGAAAGGGCAGATGGACGGTGAGGGGAGGGGCAGATAAACAGAACAGGCTCTGCTAACGGTATACTGCGCCTTCCACATCGCTGGCAACGGTTCCTACACAACGCTGGTGACTATTCTGAAGGACAATAACAGGTGCAAACATGTAACTCTTTTGTATCTGTTGTGAACAAGTAGTAGCCACTATTTAAGTTCCAACCCTCTTATAAAGACTGCTGGGGAAGAAAATATATAAGTAGCGACGCCGTGAGGGCACAGCACGTTTATTTATTAAAGTTAATACTAAATAAATGATCGCCCCTTTGTTCAAATACACTACTGGCCATTAAAATTGCTACACCACGAAGATGACTTGCTACAGACGCGAAATTTAATCGACAGGAAGAAGATGCTGTGATATGAAAATGTTTACCTTTTCAGAGCATTCACACAAGGTTGGCGGCGGTGGCGATACCTACAACGTGCTGACATGAGGCAAGTTTCCCACCGATTTCTCATACACAAACAGTAGTTGACCGGCGTTGCCTGATGAAACGTTGTTGTGATGCCTCGTGTAAGGAGGAGAAATGTGTACCATCACGATTCCGACTTTGATAAAGGTCAGGTTGTAGCCTATCGCGATTGAGGTTTATCGTTTCGCGACTTTGCTGCTCGCGTTGGTCGATATCCAATGACTGTTAGCAGAATATGGAATCGGTGGGTTCAGGAGGGTAATACGGAAGGCCGTGCTGGATCCCAACGGCCTCGTATCACTAGCGGTCGAGATGACAGGCCTCTTATCCGCATGGCTGTAACGGATCGTGCAGCCAAATCTCGATCCCTGAGTCAACAGATGGGGACGTTTGCAAGACAACAACCATCGGCACGAACAGTTCGACGATGTTTGCAGCAACATGGACTATCAGCTCGGAGATCATGGCTGCGGTTACCCTTGACGCTGCATCACAGACAGTAGTGTAGGCACTCAGTCCGGAACCGCGCGACTGCTACGGTCGCAGGTTCGAATCCTGCCTAGGGCATGGATGTGTGTGATGTCCTTAGGTTAATTAGGTTTAAGTAGTTCTAAGTTCTAGGGGACTGATGACCACAGATGTTAAGTCCCATAGTGCTCAGAGCCATTTGAACCATTTTGAACTGACAGGAGCGCCTGCGATGGTGTACTCAACGACGAACCTGGGTGCACGAATGGCAAAACGTCATTTTTTCGGATGAATCCAGGTTCTGTTTACAGCATCATGATGGTCGTATCCGTGTTTGGCGACACCGCAGTGAATGCACATTGGAAGCGTGTATTCGTCATCGCCATACTGGTGCATCACCCGGCGTGATGGTATGGTTGGTTACAAGCCTCGGTCACCTCATGTTCGCATTGGCGGCACTTTGAACAGTGGACTTTACATTTCAGATGTTTTACGACCCGTGGATCTACCCTTCATTCGATCCATGCGAAACCCTACATTTAAGCAGGATAATGCACGAGCGCATGTTGCAGGTCCTGTACGGGCCTTTCTGGATACAGAGTATGTTCGACTGCTGCCCTTGCCAGCACATTCTCCAGATCTCTTACCAACTGAAAACGTCTAGTTAATGGTGGCCGAGCAACTGGCTCGTCACAGTACGCCAGTCACTACTCTAGACGAACTGTGGTATCGTGTTGAAGCTGCATGGGCAGCTGTAGCTGTACACGCCATCCAAGCTGTGTTTGACTCAATGCCCAGGCGAATCAAGGCCGTTATTAAGGCCAGAGGTGGATGTTCTGGGTACTGATTTCTCAGGATCTATGCACCTAAATTGCGTGAAAATGTAATCACCTGTCAGTTCTAGTACGATATATTTGTCTAATGAATACAAGTTTATCATCTGTATTTCTTCTTGGTGTAGTAATTTTAATGGACAGTAGTGTATAAATTGGGTATGCACTCTAATACCATTGATACTTGTGTCTGGGCGCACGCTTCATGTATCCCGTCTGAACATCCCGCCAGAAACTGTTCTACATATGTTTGATTTGCAATAACTGCTGCATAATACAGATCCATGACCAGTTAGAATCATCTGTAGTATCAACGAATAATTTCGTGGAATTCAAGGAAGAAGAGTCGGCATACTGTGTACAGATAGACCGAGGGCAGACACTGCAGTATTACACTGTCTTCTTTTATTTGATGAGACAAGCTATTTATTTAGAAGCAGTCGAAATTAAACTAACATTTCTCGTATTTACTGGGTCGTTCTGGAGTGAATGTATTTAAAGAGCAAAAATTCTAAGAAAAATATAAAATTCATGAAATTATTAGATTTCGTTGCTGTTTTTAAAGCTAACGTAAGTTTTCAGCAAGTAACATTTAGCTCATTAACGAGAGGGCCTATGTTCAATGACGTGCAGCAATAATAACTTTAATTGCAGAGGCTTTCAGTGAATTCCCACATACACTTCATTACCGTACAGCCAAATAGTAAGCAGTATCTCACCACACAAGTGTGATGATAATTATATGACACAACTAATTGTCTTACTTTCAGTTTCATACTACGTAAAGTTACAAGTGTCAGTGTTATGCATTTGGAAGAGGGTCTGAGCATATGTGTGCCGTGTGCCGCTTTGCCTCCCAACTACAGATTAACAGTGAGATGAACATAACAAAGAAGAAAGTAGAGTTATAACTGCAATCAAAATTATTAAAACGAATGATAGTTCGATGATTTTTTATTTTTGTTGCTCTGAAGTCTGTAAACGTTATTTTTGCCCTTTAGCTTGGCTACTCTGACTTATTTAAGTAACTATGTCCTTTATTCTGTGCATGCTACTTCGTTGCTGTAAAAATTTCATACAGCATTAATGTACCTGGCCACAATAAGTTTGTCATTTGTAACCACATTGAAAATGTGGCTTGCATTGATGAATTTACTGGCTGATAACAAGTATTATGCAAAATAACAGCGAAATTAAGGTCTCTGTGCTCTACAAACAGGGACAGTGCAGAAAATTTTTCAACTAAAATGTTAATATTCGGGCGTTGATTAGCGAACCGGTCAGTTTCCTGTTCACAGAATTATGCAGAAAAATTCTTAGGTAAAATAGTAATGGACGAGCTGTAGTTACTTTTCCTTGCCATATTGTCCTTAGCTGATGTACTGCCTCTGATACTAAATCCTCCAAATGGCAAAAATGCACTTACGGTGTTGGCGGCTTCAGCGTTGCGTGCTGTAGTTGGTAGCTGTTTGTGCGATGAGTGACGTGAACACTACGAACAATGAAACGGATGATTACACAGGATGGCGGAACCAATAACAACATAGTGTTCGATAAACGTCGCCATAATGTGGAGTGTATCAAATTACTTGGCGGCACAACTGGAAATATTGTGCAGATGTTGTCATAAATAACAGAATATTCCGTAAATTTAAACTGTTCTGTTGGTTTACGGTGTGACCACAACCTCGGAGATCGGGACATATCCTGGAAAATACTCCACAAAGTTTCCGAAAATATCATAGGGCGACACTACAAATCAGACCGTCACCACATCCAGTTTTCCTCCAGTCACATTCGTTGGCTTCGCCAGTTTACAACCAAATTACCGTTCTAATTTTGGGATAGGAAACAATATCTCAAGAAATCCTGTCATGTTCCGAGAAACATGCAATGCAAGAAATAAGTACGAAAACTAGTAACCAACTTTGTAATCCACAATAATAAAATGGCACGCGTTAGGATAAGCCAACGAATAAGAATGACTCTTTCATTTTGCAGTGGGTGTGCGCTGTTTTGAAAGTTCCCGGCTCTTACCTTACTGCCGTGGTCCCACCAGTGAAACATGCGGCTGCGGATCCTCTTTCGTCTTTCTGCATTGTCTTGCTGAAGATCGTGCTCCTCCTGCGCTCTGCTGTCACAGTGACGGCCAGTGCAAGGTCTACAGACATTCCACTCACGAAACGCTTAGAACTTTTCAACTGCAGTTGTCCCCGTTTTTGTTGCCTTCTGCTCACCAGTGAATTTGTGCAGCACGAATCGGTAACGGATGCTACGTTTGTCGAAACGATGAGGTTAAAACTGTCCTTTGCTACTCGGCAAATCACCCGATACCGATCTCAGGGTCAGCTCTCGACTTAGTTCCAATACGCGTTGCACCTGCAAGATGTTAGCCGTTGTTACTCGTGTTGACGTTTCCACAGTTACGTTTCCGCTGATTGGAATCAATTGTTGACGAACTTTCTCCGCGCAGCTTTAGTTGCTTTTGCTTGTATCGGTATTGTATGCGACTCTGTCATCAATTCCTAAAATTTGAACAAAAGTGCTATGTGCTTTGTACGAGCTGTATATTGCGTTCGTCTAACTGCAGCAGACAAACCTGCCATTTCTTAGTGTGTGACTGACAGCACTTGGCGTTTCTTTCACGTCTCTCCTAACTCAAGTACATCCAGATAGCTTTTTATAAAGTTAGTTATTAATTTACTGATACACCTACATAACTTTTTAAACGTATCTGTTTCCTAGCCGTACTTTCTTTGGGGTACAGATTCCCTTTGACAGACTGATCACAAGTGAAGTAGCAGCAACAACTCCGATAGCAAGTGTGGGTAATGAATGAACTGCAGCAGTGAGAAACAATCATCCCTACAACAATAATGATTGATTGGGAATAAGGACCGTAAACAGGTTCCTGAACCACACAGTAATTATTAAATTACGTACTAGACGATACAAGAGGTACACGTTGAGCTGTAGGCCACTATGTTTGTTGTCGCTCCATACATAACTTCAACATCCAACGTTTCAGTGTTATGGTAATGTTTGTTTTACGTTTGCCACAGGGAGTCTGACATTGTTTTGCATTTCCGCTTTTCTTGTGCCTTTGTTCCGCACGTGCGCAGGGTAGGCACTGTTATTAACGGATTTGGCATGCACTCCCTGTCGCCAATCCGTTACCCACCGGAACGGAGTGTGTGTACCGCACTTGTCTGCGTGTAGCGTTACTCAAGTGAAAGCGACCGAAAGTTTTCCTAAATTTTTTCGATTAGTGTAACCGAGGAGGGACTTGGGTAACAGCCTGGTATTCACCTATTCCGTTGTGCAAAACTGCCTAAAAACCACATACAGACTGGCCGGCACAGTGACGTTCGTCATTAGAAACGAGCGAATTCGTTTCGTCTTTGGCGCACTTCCCTGTCACGGAAGCGGCGCATTAACACGGCTATCCGGGCGGGTGCTTTGAGAGTGAGAGATTGTTTAGTTCTTTTTAATGACCTGGATTCGAGAAGAACCACATTCTAAACCTTATCAAAGCAATTCCGGATTAACTATCAACGAGCAGTCCTTGTTCTTTCTTCCTTCCTTGTGCAGAGCTGCTAATGTTACATCTGTAAATTACTTATTGAAGGGAAGTTACTCCCGTTCCTAGTTGCTGGTATGGAACAGTGGAAATTAATGACCAATACTTTCAAAAACATAAATTAAAGTAATGTGTCTCGTACTTACCTAACTTTCGATTTATTTTTTAGAAGACAATAGCGAATTCGATAGCCAGTTTAAATGCTGCTTTTTCACTTAAAAGTAGATAGCCGTGTATGCAGATCTCGCACTTTCGAACTGTCTGAGCTGTGGGGTTGATCTGTTATTCAGTTATTCTGCGCAACGGATTAATCTGAGGTGTACCCTTTACCCTGTGGCTCCTGCAAGATGCAATTTCCACCCCCACACTACTACAGAAGTAGGACAGACGCTCGTAACGTTCTAAAGAGAAATGCCTGAAAAACTTTCAGCAATAAATGTCTTCTGTAGTCGTCCGCTGTAAGGAAATGACACAAAAATTCACAAAATTTCTTACGTAACTAGTGGGATACTTGGGTACTGGAGTAGTGCTAGTTAGTGTAAGAAAAACATGAAACTAACGAAAGTTATTATTTATTGTGCAAAAATTCTGAGAAATCACATTGACACTTTTAGTTATGAATTGAACAAGTTATATCCTGGTTCTTTTCGGAATGTGAAGTTACCTTTCCATGATAGGATACGCTAATGAAATTCCTATACAAAGTTTAAGATGCTTGTTGCCTTGGCAGAATGGCTGAGAGACGTGGCTACTTTACTTAAATAATTATTCTTTAGAATGTTGTTAGGTACGGTCAAGGCTGTCGCATGTGAAATGCAGTGAAGTGTACTGTTGTGGGGGAAATATGGGGCTCGCAATAGCTGTAGTGCACAATACCGTAAGCTGCGATGACTGCTGTCTGCGCCGCTCGCTGCTGACAAATAAGATAACTCTCGTTCTATCTGGATTGACCTTCGCCAATCAAACTCTCCCTATGCCTTCATGAAGTCAAGGATTCCTATTCGCCCCTAGTCTAACTATTGGCGTGGTACACCGGTCAGATAACCAGTCCACCGTGATGCCACTCAAAATTCGCTCGCAGGCGTTTAACTGTAACTCTGTCCGTTCACACCGTACATTAAGTGTGACACAGTGAACAACGCTTTATTGCAAGGACTCAATACAGAGTCGCCCTTTGATTCGCTCTCGACAGAGGTGCTCTCCCAGTGAAGTACTGAGGAGAGTCTTGTTCCTCGCTCTTTCGAGTACACGTAAGAGGGCGCACGCTTTCGTTACGTGTTCTCGCTCCAAGAGCGACAACGGAACCGCGCCTCTCCACGCCAGACGTGTAGGGGTATATCTTTCGATCTCTTCCATTATTCCTTCAGCTCAAGGCGTCAGAAATATCATCTGCCAATCAGCATTGCTCTTCTAAAACGGGAGAATGACGTTTCGTATAAGGCGACCAATCCGGAAACTTGTAGCTTTGGCGTTTAGCGTTTGCTGTCTCCCTGGCAAAATCTCTGAAACTGAGTGTTATGTGTAAAAAATGCGTAAGCTGGCCGCTCCCACACAGTGTAGCGGAATTTGCTTTTAAGCCGAACACGGGGTTGTTCCTCCCTTTCCACTCGGGCCCACGCTGTCCGCTACAGGCAGTCACCGGCCGACATGGGCTGGGTCAACCTCTGAAGGGCCTGGCGTCCCGTTGTGTGGCCTCTCTCCCGAACTAAAAGCCTCTGTGACCGTCGTGTCTGGAATGTATGTGTGCACGCCAGCCTCGAGTATTTCAACCACGGTGCGCTCATTTGTCAATTGCATATCGTTTACATGAATTCATACAACAGTGACTTTGTCTTATCGGGTTTGGGTTCGAATGAAGCGTCTTGATTTGCGGAATATGATTGTGACGGCGGAACATGTAAGTAATGAAGGTCAGGAGACCGCGACGTCTTACAACTGTTTGCATAAGGAACTGTCCATCATTTCCATCGAGTGACTGGATGTTCATATAGCGCATCTCGGGTTGCGTTTCAACCATAGACATCATATTTGGGTATAATGTTGACTTTGTCTCTTTTAGCTGTTCAATACCTGGTTTTCACTGGTCATAGCCACACAAGAACGCTACATATAGCTTTTAGTTGTAATTTTTCTAACTATTTTAAAGGTTGTGGTCGCCTCCACAGTAACAATCTGTTTGGAGTCATATGTGTGTCTGATGAGCTAGCTGGTGCACGGAAATGGAGACTTGAAGCTGATGTGACAGTTGTTACCGTTGTAGGGTAGCAGTGCTTTGGTGGATAGGCGGAAATGTGGATAAGCAGAACAGAATCTGGTGTTGCCGTTTTACAAGTAAGACGACGACTTTATGCCCGAATAATTTTATTTGCTTTTGTTTTATGGCACTGTGCACTTGTTTATGAAGGGTTAACACAGACAGCCAGATAATACGAGCTTGACTACCGAAAGGCGTTGCTGTAGATTACCTCCCTAACGACAGTGGTTGTATGCTAAATTAATTATAACGATTATCTTCACAACTGCTACCTCGGGTCCTTAAATGAATGATGTTATAACTTCGTAAGTACTGTACGGTCATGTAACGATCTTAGCGGTGGATCTTGGAACTCCGTCGATGTCTACTGCCACACGTACTTGATAATGAACCCAAATGCTGAAGAATACGTCGTGCTAACACTTACAATTTGTATCTATTACAGAAGCGGTGTACTTCTCCAGAACCCTTTCAACAAATCTTAGTTTCCTATTTGTCTTCCCCACTACTGATTTTACATGATAGTCTATTTCATATTCAGTCTTGATATTGTCCCTAAATACTTATGAAATGCGAGATGCTTCAGTATCATTTCCTTGCGAAGACTGGTCTCTTATACTTCCTTGAGACTTCAGTATATTAGATGACAGGTGATTTCCAGGTGTGACCATTATACACTGTTGTCCAAAATTAAAGCAACAAACCCAAATGTTGCAAGGTTGCATTTATTTTGCCACAAAACTGTATAAACTGGTGATAGTAAAGTAGAAACAATGTAAAGAATACAGAATATAATGATCTGCAACATGCATAACGGTGGACAAAAATGCTCTTCTTTTCCAACTTAACGGATCTGCGCACACATTCCGACAACTCGTTAATGTGCTCATTATGGGATGTAACCACCTCTGGCAGCAGTACAAGCCTGACAACGACTACGGGAGCTGTGAATAATTTTCTCAATCTCATGTTGCACGGCTTCTGATTGGCTGGGTAGCCTGGGCCGCGCGATTCAAACCGGGTGCGCAACACGGACCCTAGTATTACTAGGCCCGAGTTGCAGAAGAATTAACTTCCGGTCTCTTTCGCAATACTCTGATAAGGCGCGCTGGCGCCGAGCTGGCGCGCTTGGACCGGACGTTGACGTCACGATAAGGGCCGCAGGCTGCAGCTGCGCCGCAGCACGGGGCGTCATTCGCTCTGCAAACGTCGAGGAGTGCGGACGCATAACTCTGGGTGGATGCTGACGTGATACAAACCGTGTCCCTAGTGCATCCCAGACATGCTCTATGGCATTCAAATCGAGAGAGCGGGCAGGCCACGTGATGCGTGCAGTACCATCAGTTTCCAAGAAAACATCAACCGCCCGTGTTCTATGAGGTCGAGCATTGTCGTCCATAAGCACAAAGTCTGGGCCCATAGTACCTCGCGACAACCATACATGAGGTCGCAAGACCTCGTCACGACATCCGTCAACAATTAAACCTTGCCGATCTATCCATACGATTAAATAAAGAGGTGTCAGAATGATCAACGTAATCCCTGACCACATTATTTGGGGTCCTCCTCCATATCGTTCTTTTTCCACAATGTTTGGGTCTCAAAATCGTGTTCCACGTTCCCTCCAGATGAGAGTCCGCCGAGGATTACTCTCCAGACCAAATCGGGACTTATCTATGAAAAGAACATTGGCTCATTGTTCGAGCGTCCAGGTGACATGTTTACGACTTCACTTTAGACGTTCCCTTCTGGAAAGACGTGTCAGAGGTACACATAGATAAGATCGCTGGCAGTAACGGCCACTCTGCCGAAGCCTTCTGTACATCGTTTGCCTCGATACAACACGTCCAGTGGATGCGGCGACGTCAGATGCCAGTTGCAGTACTAAGGCGGAACCGTCGGGCCCTTACAGCCAAATGAAGGTCCTCTCTTTCTGATGCAACACGTGGGCGACCCTGCCCTGGTCTTCAGGATACAGTTTTGGTCTCTATAAACTGTCGCCACATCCGAGAATCGACATAAAAATTCACAAAGTTCATCGGGCCACATCAGTTAGACTGTCCTGTACCCATTCTTCCTGTGGCCCACCACCGCACAATGTCTGTTAGGCGTCTTCTCTGAGTCATTTTGCACCGTCTGTGCCTATGTACACAGCGATTGTGGATGTGGGACTATCCGTTAGATGCTATCCCGTTTCATAGGAGTCCTGACGTCACCGTTGGCGTGTTGTCCATTGACCGGAAAGCCATCTTCCGTGCAGAACAGGATTGTATGTACTTGTCTACATCTACATCTACATCTACATCTACATGATTACTCTGCAATTGACATTTAAGTGCTTGGCAGAGGGTTCATCGAACCACAATCATACTATCTCCCTACCATTCCACTCCCGAACAGCGCGCGGGAAAAACGAACACCTAAACCTTTCTGTTCGAGCTCTGACTTCACTTATTTTATTTTGATGATCATTCCTAACTATGTAGGTTGGGCTCAACAAAATATTTTCGCATTCGGAAGAGAAAGTTGGTGATTGAAATTTCGTAAATAGATCTTGCCGCGACGAAAGACGTCTTCGGTTTAGTGTCTTCCATCCCAACTCGCGTATCATATCTGCCACACTCTCTCCCCTATTACGTGATAATACAAAACGAGCTGCCCTTTTTTGCACCCTTTCAAAGTCCTCCGTCAGTCCCACCTGGTAAGGATCCCACACCGCGCAGCAATATTCTAACAGAGAACGAACGAGTGTAGTGTAAGCTGTCTCTTTAGTGGACTTGTTGTATCTTCTACATGTCCTGCCAATGAAACGCAACTTTTGGCTCGCCTTCCCCACAATATTATCTATGTGGTCTTCCCAACTGAAGTTGTTCGTAATTTTTACACCCAGGTACTTAGTTGAATTGACAGCCTTGAGAATTGTACTATTTATCGAGTAATCGAATTCCAACGGATTTCTTTTGGAACTCATGTGGATCACCTCACACTTTTCGTTATTTAGCGTCAACTGCCACCTGCCACACCATACAGCAATCTTTTCTAAATCGCTTTGCAACTGATACTGGTCATCGGATGACCTTACTAGACGGTAATTACAGCATCATCTGTGAGCAACAGAAGAGAATTGCTCAGATTGTCACCCAGGTCATTTATATAGATCAGGAACAGCAGAGGTCCCAGGACGCTTCCCTGGGGAACACCTGATATCACTTCAGGTTTTACACGATGATTTGCCGCCTATTACTACGAACTGCGACCTTCCTGACAGGAAATCACGAATCCAGTCGCACAACTTAGACGATACCCCATAGGCCCGCAGCTTGATTAGAAGTCGCTTGTGAGGAACGGTGTCAAAAGCTTTCCGGAAATGTAGAAATACGGAATCAACTTGAGATCCCCTGTCGATAGCGGCCATTACTTCGTGCGAATAAAGAGCTAGCTCCGTTGCACAAGAACGATGTTTTCTGAAACCATGCTGATTACGTATCAATAGATCGTTCCCTTCGAGGTGATTCATAATGTTTGAATACAGTATATGCTCCAAAACCCTACTGCAGACCGACGTCAATGATATAGGTCTGTAGTTCGATGGATTATTCCTACTAACCTTCTTAAACACTGGTGCGACCTGCGCAATTTTCCAATCTGTAGGTACAGATCTATCGGTGAGCGAGCCGTTGTATATGATTGCTAAGTAGGGAGCTATTGTATCAGCGTAATCTGATCTGACTGTTTGCATAATTATGTCTTGAATGAGACACTGGCCGGGGAAATAGCGGTTTGTTGCATTGATTTTGGACACCAGTATATTATGGTACTGTTACTTTAATACTGAGAGAACCTCTGAACTGGATCTAAGGCAGTTTATCGTGAACGGCTACAATTTTCGTCGAAAGACTTTTTCCGACATACATGACTCACCTCTGATGGCAATGGGCACTGCACAATCAAAGACGGCAGTGTAAAAGTGTTAGAGATCGTGGGCTAGATACGTGGAAGGCCGCGCACGATTGCATCTGAAGTACCTGCTGTAGTCTGAGCCGCCGTGATTCACCGCAGAAAATTCGGTCGACCGCAACAACCACCGACTGTGGTCACGACGCTGCCGTTTCGACTCAGCAGTTGCTGCAGTGAAGGCCGTGCAGGCGACGAACGCTACATGCGGTTTTTCGGGATCGCCTGCGACCGGCAATGCTTGGTAGTGGCTGACGCACTTGTAAGGAAGATTATCTTCCCATAGTAATGTTCAGGTCATAACTACGAGAACTATTGTTTAAGAGCACCACGAATCTTAATAACTTATTGAATTTCACGCACATTTTGTTACACTGCAAGGACTGAAGAACTATGCATCCTGTGCGGTGGTAGAACAGCCACAACGTCGAGTGAGACGTAGTATAGGGTACAGACCTCAAATAGTCAAACGCAATTTCTTGCCTTATGCACCACACTCATCGCTTCTAACAATAGACTGTCGCTGCAACTATGCAAATAAGTTCTCTGCTCTGCCCAAAAATTAGCAGAGAAATTGCCATATGTTAAGAACTTTAAATTTTCGCTCTAATCCAAATCGAACAGTAACTTATCCGACTGTATGAGAAGTTGTCAATCTCTTCATCAGTGTCTATGTTGACAATGCGACTGCTGTTGGAGATATCTTTGGACTGGCGCCAGATGTGTGGTTTGCAAAGAAATATACATAAGAAGCCATGGCACACTAGACACCAGGAAATAGTGGGGAAGAATAATTTCAAACCTGTAGCAGAGTTCCCACGCTGAGACAACAGTCAGTATGAAGTACTGCTATTCATCAGTGCCGTGTTCATGACATGTTTGTTACGGGCAATGGAAGATGAGGCAGTTTCATGCGCTTTAGCCAACCAGCCTATGGCAGGCGGTGTGGAACTCTCGATGTAGACCTAAAGCAGTTGCAGTCGTCCGGCATCGAACCAGTCTGTAGATTAGTGGTTCTGCATCTTTCTCAACTCAGCAGCTACTCACTGCTTTTGGACGGTGGCCAGCAACATCTTCCCATCCCCGCCATATCCACCATCGCCAGCTGAACTCCTCCTAGTCTAATCGCAACACCTACCCTCCTATGTAGAAAGAATTGCCACATCCACAGCTGGAAATATGGAAAAGGTTTTATAAATGTTAACTTCATCTAAAGATAAGCGGATCTAACTACAAAAATATTTAATAATTTCAGTTAAGTTATTCAACGTTTACTATTTGAGAATTAAATAGCGTATTTCATGTTAATGAATATGTTTTTGTAAGGTCTGATAATTACAGCATTCTACCATTAATGTGTTTCCCAGATAGTAATTGTATTCCCACATTTTACTTTTAATAATAAGGCTTCTTCGGAAACAAGGTGGTATTTTTGTGGATGGCATTTGTGCGGATCGAGTATGACTTTTCCTGAGAATGGTTTCCCCACAGTGTTGCCTTTCTCAAACTTTGATTTTAAAGTTTGAAAAAAAAGTAAAGCTGGAATACTCACTTAGTCAGTCAGCAGTTTTCCAGTGTGATCACTTAATCTGGAAGGCTTCGTATCTACAAGTGAAAATCTCTTTTTCACAAACGAATAACAATGGTAAGTGTCCATTTGAAGACGTCTAGACAAATGCATATTCCAAGAATTCATTCCGATACTGAATGAAATTTTTATCAACTGTTCTGAGAGAATATGCTTCAAAATATAGCGGTTATGTGACTGACATAACAATACACTTCCTCTATCAACAAAGACTGGCAGTCAAGATATCACATATCAACGATGATTATGTAAAGGGATACATATCAGTTAAACCAACGATTAGGCGGCCTTTGAAGCTCTCAGAGAGAAAACAGAAGTGGGAGAAGTAAGAAGGAATCCTTGGTGAACCAGGAAATAGAGAAATTGGTGAACGTGAAAAATGGAGCCTATAATAAATGGCTGAGCACTCGACTTCGTGAAGACTGTAAACCATATAAAGCTAAACGAAAAGTAGAGCAAAGGGTCATTACTAAAGCTGAAAATGTGGCATAGCCGAGAGTCAGAAAAGATATAGATCAAAACTGTGGTGGTAATTGAGCAAGCAGAGTATGGAAGATACTGAAGACGATGAGAGTTGTAAACAAAGATAGTACTGGAATTACTCTAATACGCTTGGAGGAGTGAGTGAAGTATTACCAAGCCTTGCCCATAGAGAAGAGAGAAGAATTCATGCAAGGAATGTTCCATTTGACGGAAGAGGGCGCACAATCATATAAACGGTGGATAAACTCATAAGAAATCTGTAAAATTTTGAATAATTTGAAAAACTGAAAATCACCAGGTCCGAGTGGAATAAATAAAGAGTTAAAGAAGGCAGCTTCTATGGTTGTGTATGATAACTTGGCCCAGCTGTATAAAATGGGTTTGGAAAAAGTCTCTTATTACTTCAGTCTATCAGAAGGGGAATAGGGAGATCAGTGAAACTTATCAGGGCATAAGCGTGATGCCATCATTAGCACGCTAAAAAGGGACAACGATGAAAGAAAGAATAAAGATGAAGATTCAAATATTTGAAGAACAGAACAGTTTTGGACCAAGGCGCTGGTATAATGATGGTACGTTCACACGGCAGAATCTAACAGAGAAGAGAAGTGCCAGAGGAATAGAGACCTATTTAGTCTTCGCGGATTTACAGAGAGAACATGATACGGTACCACAAAACAATTTGTGGGCAAGTGTGAAGAATGGTGACGTGTCAAAAACTGACACCAAAACGTTTAAACGGTTCTATATGGACTGAGTGAGTGCTGTCAAAGTAGGAAATGCCGTGTCATCTGAGTTGTCTGCTACAAATGGTCTACGTCAAGCGTGCCTATAGCACCGATGCTATTTAAATCTGTGTGGGGAAAGTACTTAAAGCCTGAAGGGGCAAAACTGAAGGTGTGAGAGTCCCGGTGGGAGACAAAACCTCGTACACGCTTCTCTTCGGTGATGACCAGCTCATTGTTGCAAGAGACCAGGATGATGCTGAGTACGTGATTCCGAAGTTAAAACAAGAATATGATAGACGGCTTTCCCACAATTAGCTTGACAAAAACCGAATATCTGAAGGCAGTACCATAGAGAATCTCGAGATTGTATTCTGTACCATGATGAGATGAATAAATAAATAAAAACAACACGAGCTCTAGTAATCCCGTCGGTCCTTCCCGAGTCCTATGAATCAAGCCTGGCGAAGCGCTTACTCACGTTAATACACTGAAGTGACAAAGCCCGTGAGATAGCGGTATGCACAAGAACAGAGGACGGCAGCATCGTTTACACAACGTATAAAAGGGCAGTTCGTTGGCGGAGCTGTTGTTTGTAATCAGATGATTCATGTGAAAAGGTGTTCGACGTCATTAAGGCCGCAGGACGGGAATTAACAGACGTTCAAAGCGGAATAGTAGTTGGAACTAGATTCATTGCCAGTCCATTTCGGAAATCGTTACAGAATTCAATATTCCGATACCCAAAATGTCAAGAGCGTGCCGAGAATTAATGTATATATGTATTTATGTAGGAATCAGCATGGGTTTCGAGAAAGACGGGCGTGTGAAACCCAGCCCGCGCTATTCGTCCACGAGACACAGAGGGCCATTGACACAGGTTCACAGGTAGATGCCGTGTTTCTTGACTTCCGCAAGGCGTTCGATACAGTTCCCCACAGTCGTTTAATGAAGAAAGTAAGAGCATATGGACTATCAGACCAATTGTGTGTTTGGATTGAAGAGTTCCTAGATAACAGATCGCAGCATGTCATTCTCAGTGGAGAGAAGTCTTCCGAAGTAAGAGTGATTTCAGGTGTGCCGCAGGGGAGTGTCGTAGGACCGTTGCTATTCACAATATACATAAATGACCTTGTGGATGACATTGGAAGTTCACTGAGGCTTTTTGCGGATGATGCTGTGGTATATCGAGAGGTTGTAACAATTCAAAATTGTACAGAAATGCAGGAGGATCTGCAGCGAAGTGCCGCATGGTGCAGGGAATGGCAATTAAATCTCAATGTAGACAAGTGTAATGTGCTGCGAATACATAGAAAGATAGACCCCTTATCATTTAGCTACAATATAGCAGGTCAGCATCTGGAAGCAGTTAAATCCATAAATTATCTAGGAGTAGGCATTAGGAGTGATTTAAAATGGGATGATCATATAAAGTTGATCGTTGGTAAAGCAGATGCCAGACTGAGATTCTTTGGAAGAATCCTAAGGAAATGCATTCCGAAAACAAAGGAAGTAGGTTACAGTACCTTGTTCGCCCACTGCTTGAATACTGCTCAGCAGTGTGGGATCCGTACCAGATAGGGTTGATAGAAGAGATAGAGAAGATCCAACGGAGAGCAGCGCGTTTCGTTACGGAATCATTTAGTAATCGCGAAAGCGTTACGGAGATGATAGATAAACTCCTGTGGAAGACTTTGCAGGAGAGACGCTCAGTAGCTCGGTACGGGCTTTTGTTAAAGTTTCGAGAACATACCTTCTCCGAAGAGTCAAGCAGTATATTGCTCCGTCCTACGTATATCTCGTGAAGAGACCATGAGGATAAAATCAGAGAGATTAGAGCCCACACAGAAGCATACCGACAAACCTTCTTTCCACGAACAATACGAGACTGCAATAGAAGGGAGAACCGATAGAGGCACTCAAGGTACCCTCCGCCACACACCGTCAGGTGGCTTGCGGAGTATGGATGTAGATGTAGATGTAGAATACCAAATTTCAGGCATTACTTCTGTCCACGGATAACGACGGTATTCACTTAACGACCGAGAGCAGCGGCGTTTGGGTAGAGTTATCAGTACTAACAGCCTCGTGATGACTGGGTGTTGTGTGATGTCCTTAGGTTAGTTAGGTTTAAGTAGTTCTAAGTTCTAGGGGACTGTTGACCATAGATGTTAAGTCTCATAGTGCTCAGAGCCATTTGAACCATTTTTTTTTCAGTACTAACAGACAAACAACACTGCGTGAAGTAACCTCAGAAATCAGTGTAGGACTAACATATCTATGAGGAGAGTGCGACAAAATTGGACTTTAGTGGGCTGTGGCAACAGACGAGCGAAGTGAATGCCTTTGCTAATAGCACAGCATTCCTGCAACATCTCTATTGTGCTCGTGACTCTGGACGACTGGAAAACCGTGGCCTGTTCAGGTGAATTACCATTTTAAGTGTTAAGAGCATATGATAGTGTTCGAGTGTCGTGCCAACATCCCGAACCCGTGGACCCAAGCTGTGAACAAGGCATTGTGAGAGCTGGTGGTGGCTGCATAATGGTGTGGGCTGTGTGTACATGGAATGAACTTAGTTCACTGGTGGTTCAAATGGTTCAAATGGCGCTGAGCACTATGGGACTTAACATCTGAGGTCATCAGTCCCCTAGAACTTAGAACTACTTAAACCTAACTAACCTAAGGACGTCACACACATCCATGCCCGAGGCAGGATTCGAACCTGCGACCATAGCGGTCGCGCGGTTCCAGACTGAAGCGCCTAGAGCCGCTCCGCCACACCGGCCGGCCATACATACCGTCATAAGAGAAGCTAGTGGTCTCGATAAATCAACAATAGACACCATATTGATGGTGTGGACATCTTGAAAGAATGGCCGATAGCTGATGGCCAATGTAACTGTCGACCTAAGCGGAAAGAATAAAGCGTGGGCGACCTAGGAGGAGCTGGGGTCGAGATGTCCGGGATGCAATAGCTGCCAGAGAACTACAAGAAGGAGACTGGCATGATCATTAGCAGTGAAATATGGGAAACTAAAAGCAGCATCTGCATAGAATACTCGCAGTATGATGATGCCGATGATGATGATGATATCGCTTACTGAATACCGTAGATTTTCACCGTTCTGTATTGAATATAGGCACAACGCATCACAACGTACACACGGCTTCAGCACTCTCAGTATTGAAGTACACTGCTGATAAACGAGTACCTCATTCCTGGTTAGTAGGATTCTCTGGCCACAGTTTTAGCTGTATCTGAGATCGTGCATGCATATCGACTCTATAGACATTGTAGTGGTCTGCCTGTTGCTATCGGTCATGAAGGCCAATATGTGCGGTTTCTGGGCTAGTCGTATCCTATATCCTGGTGAGTAACTGGTTGAATGAATAAACAAATACAGGGTGATTTTTTTCACCGTGTACAAACCCTAGGGATTGATCGATGAGAGGATACGGAACAAAAAATGTTTAAGGAACTTAAGTCCGGAGATGCATGATTTCCATGCTAGAGATCATTTATTCGATCATATAGTGTCACAGGGACTGCAGTCTAATACGCGCTGTACCATGCAGCCAAGGCTACATTATGTGCTGAAAGTGGTTTCCATGTGCCTTAACGCTTGCGTGTACCACCGTAGCATGTTACGTATCACACGTTCACATCGACCAGGCTGCAGCTGAACAGTGTCAAAGGCAGCATAAATACATTGCTAAAGTGTCTCCACATCTGGATCGGGCTTTGCCTACACGACACTTTTGAGATGACCCCATCACTAGAAATCGCAGATGTTGATATCCGGTGAATGAGCAGGCCATGCAACTGGACACCATCGTCCGATCCATCGACCAGGGAAGACACGACTGAGATGCGCCCCGATATTAAAGGCGAAGTGGGCTGGAACACCATCACGTAGCAGCCTCATATCCCTTCGAATCATGAGTAGACCTCTCCCAGCAGGGGAGGAAAAGTAACCTGCAAGAAACGACGATAGTTCAGCCTGTTAGACGACGAGGAAAAAAGGCTGGTCCCAAAAAATAGGTCTCCAATTATTCCAGCACGCACATCGCGGCTGCAACGATGCTGATGATTCGCTGTCATCATACGATGGGAGTTCTGCATACTATCCCACAGACGGCGGTCATGACAGTTGAAGATACCACTCTGCGTAAAGGTGGCCTCATCTGGAAACAGGATAGATGACACAGATCTCAGAATCGTGGTTGTTTGGTGAAGAAACCAGTGACAAAACTGATCTCGATGTGGAAAGTCTGTCGCTAGTAAGCCCTGCACGTGCTCTAAGTGATAAGAGTATTAACAATTCCCATAGAGAATGTTCCACTCGGTACCTTCTACTTGCAGAACAACTGCCTGGTATTGACCCGGCGGCCGCCTTCCACAGTTTTAATCACATTTTCCTTCAAGTCTTGTGTCGGAGCATTTCGGGTGCGTCCTTCAATATTTTCTGCTTCCTGTAAGGATCCTGTCTCAGACAAACGGCGAAACACTGTTGTAAACATTGAATGCTGTGCTTGTTGTCGGCGGGGACATATCCACTGATACAAACTTGCTGCCCACCGCCAGTTGCCGTTTGCCTTTCCGAAAGTAAGCAAAACTAGGATAATGGAATGTAGTCGAATTAAATCAAGTGATGGCTCAAATGGTTCAAATGGCTCTGAGCACTATGGGACTTAACATCCATGGTCATCAGTCCCCCAGAACTTAGAACTACTTAAACCTAACTAACCTAAGGACATCACACAACACCCAGCCATCACGAGGCAGAGAAAATCCCTGACCCCGCCGGGAATCGAACCCGGGAACCCGGGCGTGGGAAGCGAGAACGCTACCGCACGATCGCGAGCTGCGGGCAAATCAAGTGATGCTGAGGGAATTATATTAGGAAATGAGATACCTAAAATAGTAAATGAGTTTTGCTACTTGGGGAACTAAACAACGTAGCTTCCGAAATGTGGTGCAACAGGAGAATGCAGAAGATTAGATGGGTAGATCACGTAACTAATGAGGAGGTACTGAATAGAATTGGGAAGAAGTGGAATTTGTGGCACAACTTGAATAGAAGAAGGAATCGGTTGGTAGGACACATTCTGCGACATAGAGGTACACCAATTTAGTATTGGAGGGAGGCGTGGAGTGCAAAAGTCGTAGAGGAAGAGCAAGAGATGAATACACTAAGCAGATTCAGAAGGATGTAGGTTATAGTAGTTATTCGGGGATGAAGAGGCTTGCACAGGATAGAGTAGCATGGAGAGCTGCATCAAACTAGTCTTTGGACTGAAGACCACAATAGCAACAACAAGAAGGAAAGACCATATCGGTAAAGCTTCCGATTCGAATACGGAACTATTGTGTACCACTCTCTGTCACATCTACTACAATATGAGTGAACAGGAGACGTGAGCAGAACACAACATTAGAAATTTCAATGGCAGGAGAGAGCGCTACGGCATGACGTGTGAGGAACAGTACCATGCTCTAGGAGGAACCCATGCATACTGTAACTGTGTTTGGATGGTACAGCACGAATAAGACCGCAGTCCCTGTATGACTGAATAGATGGTCTCTAGCATGGAAAACACCCATTTCCGGACATGTTGTTGTGGTCTTGAGTCCAGAGACTGGTTTGATGCAGCTCTCCATGCTACTCCATCCTCTGCAAGCTTCTTCATCTCCCAGTACCTACTGCAACCTACATCCTTCTCAATCTGCTTAGTGTATTCATCTCTTGGTCTTCCTCTACGATTTTTAGCTTCAAATGGTTCAAATGGCTCTGAGCACTATGGGACTCAACTGCTGTGGTCGTAAGTACCCTAGAACTTAGAACTACTTAAACCTAACTAACCTAAGGACAGCACACAACACCCAGCCATCACGAGGCAGAGAAAATCCCTGACCCCGCCGGGAATCGAACCCGGGAACCCGGGCGTGGGAAGCGAGAAGGCTACCGCACGACCACGAGATGCGGGCGATTTTTTAGCCTCCACGCTGCCCTCCAATACTAAATTGGTGATCCCTTGATGCCTCAGAATATGACCTACCAACCGATCCCTTCTTATAGTCAAGTTGTGCCACAAATTTCTCTTCTCTCCAATTCTATTCAATACCTCCTCATTAATTGTGTGATCTACCCATCTAATCTTCAGCATTCTTCTGTAGCACCACATTTCGAAAGCTTCTATTCTCTTCTTGTCTAAACTATTTATGATCCATGTTTCGCTTCCATACATGGCTATACTCCATACAAATACTCTCAGGAACGACTTCCTGACACTTAAATCTATCCTCGATGTTAACAAATTTCTCTTCTTCAGAAACACTTTCCTTGCCTTGCCAGTCCACTTTTTATATCCTCTCTACTTCGACCATCATAAGTTATTTTGCTCCCCAAATAGCAAAACTCATTTACAACTTTAAGCGTCTCATTTCCTAATGTAATTCCCGTAGCATCACCCGATTTTATTCGACTGCATTCCGTTATCCTCGTTTTGCTTTTGTTGATGTTCATCTTATATCCTCCTTTCAAGACACTGTCCATTCTGTTCATCTGCTCTTGCAAGTCCTTTGCTGTCTCTGACAGAATTACAATGTCATCGGCGAACCTCAAAGTTTTTATTTCTTCTCCATGGATTTTAATACCTACTCCGAATTTTTCATTTGTTTCCTTCACTGCTTGCTTAATATACAGACTGAATAACATAGGGGGGAGGCTACAACCCTGTCTCACTCCCTTGCCAACCACTGCTTCCCTTTCGTGTCCCTCGACTCTTATAACAGCCACCTGCATGTTATCATAAATGACTTTAATTATTAAAATATATATAAACAAAATCGGCGACTTTGACGCCAAGATGGCTGTACTTCCCCAATGTATATTACCCAGGCTGACGCTTGTTGCTACGGTCCAGCGCCGAGTCCCACCCCACTACGCGCGACATATGGTAGCTTCGTCACCTAGCCAGGCAGCGTGGGAAATGCTTTCCGACTCATGGCCGCCTACGGACTACAGCACTTCCTAACTATCGCGAATACATCAATAAGAGACAATAATTTATTAAAACTGGTGAAAATATCTTCCTCACGTAAGAGGCACCTTACAACTTGCGCAAGGCTGAAATAAGCTGCCGCCCACATTACGGTGCTCGGGGACAAGTCAATCTGGGGCAGACGACATTCTTCCGCACGGCGACATCTGGTGCGGTGATTTTATTTACCTCCGCGGCACAGACGGACGGGCGTCGGCAATTCATTTGCGGGGTCGGCCGTCCGCCCCTCAGAAGTGTGCGGCAACAATGGAGGGGGCCGCGCCATATACTTGGGGGTCACCAAGTTGTGAAATTCAATTACCCGAAAGGGGTGAGCGGCGGCGGCGCCCACCGGGTCGTCCCAGCTGCCCGTCAGCGGCTGGCGCACCGCCTCGCCTCATCATGCTAATGCCGGCCGGGAGCGGCGAGTAATTTGTGATCTGACGCGCGGAATTCGCGCGCCCATTCAGGCCGCTAAAATGATGATTATTCCGGCGGCGCTGCTTGGCGCTAATGTGATTGGGTGCTGCCGGGCCGGCGCGGCGGCGCTCTCCGCCACGCCACCATCCGGCTACCCTCTGCACGTGCTTTTTTTCTCCCCTGTTTTTTCCTCCCTCTCTGTTCCTCCCCCGATGCTGACTGTTCTACCCCACCCCTTCTTTCATCTCCACCTACTTCTCTGCCCGAGCCTGTTTTTGTTTGTTTCGGACTGCTTGCATTTTTTTTATTATTCCGCCCCCTCCTTTTTTTTACTTTTACGTGTGCAAGGCCAGGCACGCGAGAGGAAACTAGAGCGCGGGAGAGGTAGAGGGAAAGAGCTAAAGAGAGGGACAGAGCCCGTGAGACAGTGCCGGTGATGTCGCGTATTCTTCGGCCCCGCCGCCAGCAGGTTCTCATTTAATTTTAATAACAACCGGCGGGCCAGCAGTCGCAGTTTTAATGGCCCGCCGCGTAAACGCCGCCTCCCGCGCTCGCCCTCTCGCCGCACCGCCCGGCGCCGCCCCTGGGGGCACGAGGAGCAGGCCCACCGCACTTGCGCCAGCACCGGCCCTCGATGACTGGCGCCAGCTGGGAATAATCGCCCACAATGGCGCCTGATTGTGGCTGGTTTGCGGCGCGGCGAGACCCGCTCTTTCCTCTCTTGACATTGATTTGCGTTTATTAATTCTCGGGCAGCACGCGGCGCACTGGGTTTCGGGCTCACCGTCCCCCGCTCTTCTCCTCGGCCGCCCTCGTGCAACTTCGTCAGAATACAGAAAGGCGGCCGCTGATGATGATAACTGTGTAAGAGCCGCGCCAAGTATTCCACCCACGCAACTGATTCGGTTACAGTAATACCATTCAGAAATACAGTTGCCTGCGTGACAGACTTGTGTGGTGTTCAAAAATTAGATCGCCCGGCAGCAGCATTTACCCTCGCTAGTCGAGACAATTCATTCTTGATTTTTCTTTCAGCTATAGTGTTTGCATCAAATCCACTTCCCCTTTTTACTTCGATTCGAAAGCAGCAGGGGAACTCTCGAACAAAGAAGTAAGTGATTAGAAGCACGCGTTTCTCAGTCGCCCGGATCTATAAACGAGAGCGCTAATTGCCGTGAACTTGTAACTGTTAACCGGAAGTCATTTTCGTATCATGTTTTTGCACGGTAACGGCAGAAATGTAAGCACGCAGTGCCTGAACAGTACACTGAGCAAAACGTTCCATGCCAAGCAAGAAGAAAGGAAGGAAGGAAAGGACTGGTATGGAAATTGGGGTTTAATGTCCAACCGATGACGAGGCCATTAGGAACCTATCGCAAATGAGTATTGAGGAAGGATATCATTCGTGGCCATTTCAGAGCAATAATGACGGCATTTGTCTTATGCGATTTGGCGAATGATAAAAATCTTCATCTAGATCGTTTGCTGCGGGTTTCAACGGCCATCCTTTCGAAAGCGAGCCCAGTGTGTTCAATGTGTGTGGTCATCAGTCCCTAAGCTTACACACTACTTACCGTAAATTATCCTAAGGACAAACACACACACCCATGCCCGAGGGAGGACTCGAACCTCCGTCGGGACCAGCCGCACAGTCCATGACTGCAGCGCCTTAAACCGCTCGGCTAATCCCACGCAGCGCGCAACATCGCAGATATTTACACGGCTGCAGAGTTTTGCAGTAAGTTTTATTCCGTTAGGTCAAGCTGTATTCGAGGCTGGCAATGAAGCCTCCAGCCCCGGCCGTTGTGTAGTCGGCTGCTGGCGTCATAATGCCATCTGTCGCGGTGTGCGGACCGTTGAGAACTGCGCTGTGTGGAACGTACTAACACAAGATCACTTTTCATCTCACCTAATAAACTAAATAACTATAATAAATATGATCTGTTTGTTTTCAAATTTGGTATAGGAACTTTTATAATTTAGAACAGCGTGTAAAATTTTCATGTTGATAACTTTAATAGTTTTGGAAACATAAAAAACCTATCAAAAAGTACTTAACAGACACTTAGTAAAGTAAATTCAGATAGCAATCATGACGGATTAAGTTTCCTTGTCATTGAAAATACTAACAGCAGTCTCAGTGCGCACAAGTTATTTTTAAAGAATTTTAATTGTTATCTTTTAATAATTTTGCTTTCGAAGGGGAAATAATAGTTCAGAGGTTGATACTTATATTTTGTGTTCGGGTGGGAGTAGATGAGAGTGAATGTGAGTGTGTATGTGGGAACATATGTCAAATTACAGTTTTATAATGTATTACATCATCCGTAACTCGCAAGTGTAACATAACCAGGATGTCCTCAAAACGGTGAATCCCCTAACTGTTGGATGACGTATGTCTAGGAGCGTTTGTTTTTGTAATAAGACAGCCAGAAAGATAGTAAGAGGACACTTAGTTCTAAAGTATATTTCAAGCGTAGTTTTCTTTTGATTTTCGTTTGGTTTGGTTTTGTGGAACATTTTGTGAATTTTTGCAATATGAAATGACTAGATGCATCTGCGAATGCTGATTGGAGTATAGCAGTTTGCGCGCGAAATTGATCATGAAAGGTTAATCTGACTGGATGATCGTTTTGATCAACCAATGAGAGAAAAGTTTTTCCCGCATAATTGAATGAGTTATACGTCCTGTGAGCGGCCGCATTCAGTGAGTCGTGGACTCCCTGTCGGACGAGAAAAACATGTTAAATGTGTCCAAAAAAATTATCTGTAAGATGAACAAATGACGGTAAAATCGCGCTCGGTTTATATCGCCGTGCTAGCATATGCAATTACGGACAATTCGGTGAAGAAATGGCTCTGAGCACTATGGGACTTAACATCTATGGTCATCAGTCCCATAGAACTTAGAACTACTTAAACCTAACTAACCTAAGGACATCACACAACACCCAGTCATCACGAGGCAGAGAAAATCCCTGACCCCGCCGGGAATCGAACCCGGGAACCCGGGCGCGGGAAGCGAGAACGCTACCGCACGACCACGAGCTGCGGACATTTCGGTGAAGTTTTGAGAGGTTTTGGAATGTTGGTTGCAGAATAAACCGCGTGTGAAACTATCGGCCTTTGTGAATATTCTGTGTGGCATGTTCGTATGCACGTACAGAACATTTCGGCGAGCATCTTATTTCGAAGAATCCACTGAAAAGGACCGAATGTGAACTCGTTTTGTAACAGAGTATTGCCTGAGTGAATCTTGTAATATTTTGGATTGGACTTAGCACATTTCTGGCTGTCTTACGAGTGATATAAGCTGCACGAACTAGTAGCAGATGTACTACCAACGTAAATTTGGGCTTGGTGACACAATCAATGAAAAGGGCCGTAATGAAACATCAGTATCTACAAACAAACACTTTCAGTGAAGGGAGGAAGCACCTACTTTGCCCGTTATTAATAGAGATTTACAGGTTTATCTTGTTATTGGAGTTACGCGGACTTTCTAATCGTAAGTATGGACAGTGGTTTTCTTCAACGCTGCTTTTCTCATCGTCTACATATTACTTACGAATGCAGAGCAACGGGTGGTGAATGGACTCTATACTGCGGTAGGTGGACATTAAATAAATCGCAAAACGAGTCCCGCGAACCGCACCCCGCCGCAAGTGGCTTACCGCTTTGCTTCCTCGCTCGGTAACGAATACGACACTGCTGATGATGATCCATCCGTCACGTTGAGACGCTCAGCAACTCTCTCACGGGAGCATGCACTGTACCGTGGCAGTGGATCCCTTAATTTCTCTTTCCACAAAGATGTAAATACAACAGTGTATTCCACAGTGTGTCGTTACTTTTTGACCCCTAATACAGGGTGCATATGTCGTAAGTTGGGTTGTCTATCGTAAGGTGAATGAAATATTTTCCGGGACAGTTTTATTTTGACCATACTTCATAACTACACTCCTGGAAATTGAAATAAGAACACCGTGAATTCATTGTCCCAGGAAGGGGAAACTTTATTGACACATTCCTGGGGTCAGATACATCACATGATCACACTGACAGAACCACAGGCACATAGACACAGGCAACAGAGCATGCACAATGTCGGCACTAGTACAGTGTATATCCACCTTTCGCAGCAATGCAGGCTGCTATTCTCCCATGGAGACGATCGTAGACATGCTGGATGTAGTCCTGTGGAACGGCTTGCCATGCCATTTCCACCTGGCGCCTCAGTTGGACCAGCGTTCGTGCTGGACGTGCAGACCGCGTGAGACGACGCTTCATCCAGTCGCAAACATGCTCAATGGGGGACAGATCCGGAGATCTTGCTGGCCAGGGTAGTTGACTTACACCTTCTAGTGCACGTTGGGTGGCACGGGATACATGCGGACGTGCATTGTCCTGTTGGAACAGCAAGTTCCCTTGCCGGTCTAGGAATGGTAGAACGATGGGTTCGATGACGGTTTGGATGTACCGTGCACTATTCAGTGTCCCCTCGACGATCACCAGTGGTGTACGGCCAGTGTAGGAGATCGCTCCCCACACCATGGTGCCGGGTGTTGGCCCTGTGTGCCTCGGTCGTATGCAGTCCTGATTGTGGCGCTCACCTGCACGGCGCCAAACACGCATACGACCATCATTGGCACGAAGGCAGAAGCGACTCTCATCGCTGAAGACGACACGTCTCCATTCGTCCCTCCATTCACGCCTGTCGCGACACCACTGGAGGCGGGCTGCACGATGTTGGGGCGTGAGCGGAAGACGGCCTAACGGTGTGCGGTACCGTAGCCCAGCTTCATGGAGACGGTTGCGAATGGTCCTCGCCGATACCCCAGGAGCAACAGTGTCCCTAATTTGCTGGGAAGTGGCGGTGCGGTCCCCTACGGCACTGCGTAGGATCCTACGGTCTTGGCGTGCATCCGTGCGTCGCTGCGGTCCGGTCCCAGGTCGACGAGCACGTGCACCTTCCGCCGACCACTGGCGACAACATCGATGTACTGTGGAGACCTCACGCCCCACGTGTTGAGCAATTCGGCGGTACGTCCACCCGGCCTCCCGCATGCCCACTATACGCCCTCGCTCAAAGTCCGTCAACTGCACATACGGTTCACGTCCACGCTGTCGCTGCATGCTACCAGTGTTAAAGACTGCGATGGAGCTCCGTATGCCACGGCAAACTGGCTGACACTGACGGCGACGGTGCACAAATGCTGCGCAGCTAGCGCCATTCGACGGCCAACACCGCGGTTCCTGGTGTGTCCGCTGTGCCGTGCGTGTGATCATTGCTTGTACAGCCCTCTCGCAGTGTCCGGAGCAAGTATGTGGGTCAGACACACCGGTGTCAATGTGTTCTTTTTTCCATTTCCAGGTGTGTAGTTATGGGGAAGGGAGACAGAAACTCCATCGCCCACACACACTACTGTGGGACGAGAAATGGTGCGGAGGGAAGGCAGGCAACACACAGTGATCAGCCAAAACATTGTGACCACCGCCCACTGCGACGTTGGATGCCGGCTGGTGGCATTCTGGGCACGTGACGCGGTAACAAAAGATGCAATCGGAGCAAACACTGACGGGGGAATATACGGGCTGTAAATGAGGAAATCCATTGAGATAAGCGACATTGACAAAGGACAGATTATTATTACGCAGAACCTGTTTAACGAGTATCTCGAGAAAGGCGAAGCTGGTCGAATGTTCACGTGCTACTGTCGCGAGCATCTACGGAAAGAGGTAGAAGGGCAGTGAAACTACCACTAGGCGCTAAATGGCTGGACATCCACGCGTCTGAAAGAACAGACACCACACATTCATATAAAAATGTTTATTTCGTTTTAACTAAACCTGGACTGGTTTCCTTTCTTAAACTTGCTGTGTCTGTGTTGTCGTTCTGAACAATACAGATGGTGTAATTACGAAACGGACTCGGATAAAGATGAGTCAACAAACTATCTGAAACTGTGTGACTGTATACTTGCCCTGCAGAGGGTTCGGAGGCTTATGTGCTCTATAGAGAAGGGTAGATGGTGATCTGTTGCATCTCTGCTGTAGCAGCACAATGCCGGTGCACGGACAACGGAACATAACCAGCATACCATTCATCGCATGCTGTTGAATACGGAGCTCCGCAGCAAACCACCTCTATGCGTTTACATATTGACCCAACGACATCGTCAGTTACTATTGCAGTCGGCTCTTAGCGTGAATCACCTATTTGCTACACTAGGTCGATGATCATCTCCAAAACGCGATGCGAACGGCGTCTCGAGACGTGCAGCGCACCTTGGATGCAGACTGGTGAGAGCAGTTTTATGCTGTGGGAGACATTCTCCTGTGCTTGCATGGGACCTGCTGACAGCTGCGAACCATCTGCTTCCCTTCCTGCTTCATGTCTTCCCCGACAGTGATGTCCTCTTTCAGCAGTGTAATTGCCCTCGTCTTGGAGCCACAATCGCGCCGCAATGGTTTGAGGAGTATTTTAGTGAACTCTCGTCCATATCTCGCCGGCTAAATTCGCCTGATGTAAATCTGTGGAATCTGTCTGGCTCACTATCGGGCGTCATCACCGCGTACACTAATCAGCGACCCGTTATTTATACGAATTACATGACTTGTGCGTAGACATCTAATTCCACATACCTCCACAAACTTACCAACAAACAGTCAGATCCTTTATACGCAGAATCAGTGATGTATTTAGTTCCAAAGATGGACAAACAAGCTATTAAGCAGGTGGTCATAATGTTTTCGCTCATCAGCTTATACCCGACATTAACCCATCGAAACGAGGATATTTAACAGCAGTGAAAGAGGCCAGCGTTGTCATATACAAATTTAAGAATAGTGGTCATCTAAAAATCCTATTTGACAGGGGCCGTATACAACTTGTCAATGGCAGTCGCTTTCAGACCCGACAGAAATCACTTGCAGTCACTGAATGCTGGCCAATCTTTGTGCGAAAACTCTGAAAAGAGCTGCATGCAGTGGACTTTTCGAGTTGGATATCTTTTCAAAAGGCCTTCGCTCACAGCACCACATTAACATGTATGTCTGCAAAGGGACAAAAATACAGAATCTGGACAGATTATCTGGAAACCTATTAGTCGACATTAGCATGGGATGTGTCCACTCTTCACCTTTATGACAGCTTGAACCCTGCTGGCGATACTTGCAATGAGGTGTCCTAATTTATAGAGAGGAATGGCAGCCCATTCTTTCTCAAGAGTCGAAACCAGAGAAGATGGTGATGTTGGACGCTGGGGTCTGACTTAAGTCGATGTCTTAACTCATCCCAAAAGGTGTACAGTTCGGTTCAGATTGGGACTCTG
Source organism: Schistocerca cancellata (assembly GCF_023864275.1). Classification (NCBI taxonomy): domain Eukaryota; kingdom Metazoa; phylum Arthropoda; class Insecta; order Orthoptera; family Acrididae; genus Schistocerca; species Schistocerca cancellata. The sequence goes on along the minus strand of NC_064627.1, from coordinate 916,469,409 downwards.
GGCAGACCAGTCCACAAATTATTGCCTCACAGATGCTGTTTTATGACAGGATGCACTGTCATGCTGGTACAAACGATATTCGTCTCCGAACTGTCCCTCTACTGTACAGAGTACACAACACTGTATAATGTCTTCATATCCTCCAGCGTTCAGCATTTTGTTAAGTGCGATAAGAGGACCACAGCCCCATAAACGTCCCTAAACTGTAGCACTGCCTCCATCATACTTCACTGTTGGCACGAGCCGGCCGAGGTGGCCGAGCGGTTCTAGGCGCTGCATTCTGGAACCGCGCGACCGCTACCGTCGCAGGTTCGAATCCTGCCTCGGGCATGGATGTGTGTGATGTCCTTAGCTTAGTTAGGTTTAAGTAGTTCTAAGTTCTAGGGGGCTGATGACCTCAGAAGTTAAGTCCGTTAGTGCTCAGAGCCATTTCAACCATTTTTTTGTTGGCACTACACCTGATGGCAGGTAATGTTCTACAGGAATTCACCAAACCCTGAACTATCTATCGGATTGGCACACAGTATAGAGTCATTCATCAGTCCAAATGACTCGTTTGCAGTCATCCACTGTCTAGTGGCGTCCCTTGGCTGTTGAGTAGATGCTCGACCATTGTGGCCCATTATCTGTAGCTCCGCACGGACACTCACTGTGATAGCTGGACTGCTAGTAGCAATCTGCAACTCACGTGTGATTCTTTCCGCTATTTAATGCGAATTTTTGCATCTATCCTCTGCAGTTCTCGGTGATCCCTACCAGCCTGTACATGATGAGGACGATGAAGACGATGATGATTATATTTGGTTTATGGGGCGCTCAACTGTACAGTTATCAGCGCCGGTACAAATCCTCAGTCTTTACACAGCGCAGCCTCTTTCACTAATGACGATGAAATGATGAGAACAACGTCAACACCTGGGCCTGTGCGTGTGGGCTGCTTAGTCTTTGTTTGGCGGAAACAGTTCCTTCACGTTTCGACTTTATTATCACATCACTTACAGCTGTGCAACTTCAGATGTGTTGATATATCCCTGACGTATATCCTGCCCATGTTGTAACACCATAATTAATTCTGTAAATATTTTGTACTGATTAATTCAGTTTAATGTCAAGTATGTATTTTTCAATATGTAATGAGTTTGACCTATGTAATGATGTGGAAAGTTTTGTCAAGTGTTTTCTCTTTACTATTTAAATTCTTTGCATTAACTGGAGGAAAATGTTATATAAATATGTGGTTATTGTATTTTGACTTATAGATGTATTTAAATATAAAGATTCTCAAAAAGATGTTTGTTTAAAGTTATGTACAAACTGGTACATACCTGTTGTGTTGTTGTGGTCTTCAGTCCGGGGCCTGTTTTGATGCAGCTCTCCATGCTACTCTATCCTGTGCAAGCTTCTTCATCTCCCAGTACCTACTGCAACCTACATCCTTCTGAATCTGCTTAGTGTATTCATCTCTTGGTCTCCCTCTACGATTTTTACCCTCCACGCTGCCCTCCAATACTAAATTGGTGATCCCTTGATGCCTCAGAACATGTCCTACCAACCGATCCCTTCTTCTGGTCAAGTTGTGCCACAAACTTCTCTTCTCCCCGACCCTATTCAATACTTCCTCATTAGTTATGTGATCTACCCATCTAATCTTCAGCACTTTACTGTAGCACCACATTTCGAAAGCTTCTATTCTCTTCTTGTCCAAACTATTTATCGTCCACGTTTCACTTCCATACATTGCTACACTCCATACAAGTACTTTCAGAAATGACTTCCTGACACTTAAATCTATACTCGATGTTAACAAATTTCTCTTCTTCAGAAACGCTTTCCTTGCCATTGCCAGTCTACATTTTATATCCTCTCTACTTCGATCATCATCAGTTATTTTGCTCCCCAAATAGCAAAACTCCTTAATACTACTTTAAGTGTCTCATTTCCTAATCTAATTCCCTCAGCATCACCCGACTTAATGCGACAACATTCCATTATCCTCGTTTTGCTTTTGTTGATGTTCATCTTATATCCTCCTTTCAAGACACTGTCCATTCTGTTCATCTGCTCTTGCAAGTCCTTTGCTGTCTCTGACAGAATTACAATGTCATCGGCGAACCTCAAAGCTTTTATTTTTTCTCCATGGATTTTAATACCTACTCCGAATTTTTCTTTTGTTTCATTTACTGCTTACTCAATGTACAGATTGAATATCGTCGGGGAGAGGCTACAACCCTCTCTTACTCCCTTCCCAACCACTGCTTCCATTTCATGTCCCTCGACTCCTATAACTGCCATCTGGTTTCTGTACAAATTGTAAATAGCCTTTCGCTCCCTGTATTTTACCCCTGCCACCTTTAGAATTTGAAAGAGAGTATTCCAGTCAACATTGTCAAAAGCTTTCTCTAAGTCTACAAATGCTAGAAACGTAGGTTTGCCTTTCCTTAATCTTTCTTCTAAGATAAGTCGTAAGGTCAGTATTGCCTCACGCGTTCCAGTATTTCTACGGAATCCAAACTGATCTTCCCCGAGTTCGGCTTCTACTAGTTTTTCCATTCGTCTAAAAAGAATTCGTGTTAGTATTTTGCAGCTGTGGCTTATTAAACTGATTGTTCGGTAATTCTCACATCTGTCAACACCTGCTTTCTTTGGGATTGGAATTATTATATTCTTCTTGAAGTCTGAGGGTATTTCGCCTGTTTCATACATCTTGCTCACCAGATGGTAGAGTTTTGACAGGACTGGCTCTCCCAAGGCCGTCAGTAGTTCCAATGGAATGTTGTCTACTCCGGGGGCCTTGTTTCGACTCAGGTCTTTCAGTGCTCTGTCAAACTCTTCACGCAGTATCGCATCTCCCATTTCATCTTCCTCTACATCCTCTTCCATTTCCATAATATTGTCCTCAAGTACATCGCCCTTGTATAGACCCTCTATATACTCCTTCCACCTTTCTGCTTTCCCTTCTTTGCTTAGAACTGGGTTTCCATCTGAGCTCTTGATGTTCATGCAAGTTGTTCTCTTTTCTCCAAAGGTGTCTTTAATTTTCCTGTAGGCGGTATCTATCTTACCCCTAGTGAGATAAGCCTCTACATCCTTACATTTGTCCTCTAGCCATCCCTGCTTAGCCATTTTGTACTTACTGTCGATCTCATTTTTGAGACGTTTGTATTCCTTTTTGCCAGCTTCATTTACTGCATTTTTATATTTTCTCCTTTCAACAATTAAATTCAGTATTTCTTCTGTTACCCAAGGATTTCTACTAGCCCTCGTCTTTTTACCTACTTGATCCTCTGCTGCCTTCACTACTTCATCCCTCAAAGCTACCCATTCTTCTTCTACTGTATTTCTTTCCCCCATTCCTGTCAATTGTTCCCTTATGCTCTCCCTGAAACTCTGTACAACCTCTGGTTGTTTCAGTTTATCCAGGTCCCATCTCCTTAAATTCCCACCTTTTTGCAGTTTCTTCAGTTTTAATCTACAGGTCATAAGCAATAGATTGTGGTCAGAGTCCACATCTGCCCCTGGAAATGTCTTACAATTTAAAACCTGGTTCCTAAATCTCTGTCTTACCATTATATAATCTATCTGATACCTTTTAGTATCTCCAGGGTTCTTCCATGTATACAGCCTTCTTTTATGATTCTTGAACCAAGTGTTAGCTATGATGAAGTTGTGCTCTGTGCAAAATTCTACCAGGCGGCTTCCTCTTTCATTTCTTAGCCCCAATCCATATTCACCTACTACGTTTCCTTCTCTCCCTTTTCCTACACTCGAATTCCAGTCACCCATGACTATTAAATTTTCGTCTCCCTTCACTATCTGAATAATTTCTTTTATTTCATCATACATTTCTTCAATTTCTTCGTCATCTGCCGAGCTAGTTGGCATATAAACTTGTACTACTGTAGTAGGTGTGGGCTTCGTATCTATCTTGGCCTCAATAATACGTTCACTATGCTGTTTGTAGTAGCTTACCCGCACTCTTATTTTCCTATTCATTATTAAATCTACTCCTGCATTACCCCTATTTGACTTTGTGTTTATAACCCTGTAGTCACCTGACCAGAAGTCTTGTTCCTCTTGCCACCGAACTTCACTAATTCCCACTATATCTACCTTTAACCTATCCATTTCCCTTTTTAAATTTTCTAACCTACCTGCCCGATTAAGGGATCTGACATTCCACGCTCCGATCTGTAGAACGCCAGTTTTCTTTCTCCTGATAACGACATCCTCTTGAGTAGTCCCCGCCCGGAGATCCGAATGGGGGACTATTTTACCTCCGGAATATTTTACCCAAGAGGACGCCATCATCATTTAATCATACAGTAGAGCTGCATGCCCTCGGGAAAAATTACGGCTGTAGTTTCCCCTTGCTTTCAGCCGTTCGCAGTACCAGCACAGCAAGGCCGTTTTGGTTATTGTTACAAGGCCAGAGTCAATCATCCAGACTGTTGCCCCTGCAATTACTGAAAAGGCTACTGCCCCTCTTCAGGAACCACACGTTTGTCTGGCCTCTCAACAGATACCCCTCCGTCGTGGTTGTACCTACGGTACGGCTATCAGTATCGCTGAGGCACGCAAGCCTCCCCACCAATGGCAAGGTCCATTGTTTATGGAGGGAGGTTCATACCTAGTGACTTGTATAAAACGAAAAGCAACAGTATTTCCCAATTGCAACGGAAGTGAGTTGGTGCGCGCTAAAAAGTCGTTAGCGCGGGCTAGAAGGTGGATGTGGCGCTCAGTCTGTGCGCCGAGTGAGAGAAGACAATCAGTCGGCAGCTAGCACTGGACAGTCTGGTCTGGTCTGAGCAGCAAGTGAGTGGACAGCGCAAGTGTCGGAGGGCTGCATTCCAGTACCTGGATGTAATATGGAAAGGCCTCAGATGTGTATAAGGCTATAAAATGGTGCTCTATTGATGGAAAAGGCTCTAATGTTGGAAAAGTCGTCGCCAAGAAGAAGAGAATGGAGCCAATTACATCCGGAGGAGAGACCAAGTAGCCACCATGTACTTGCCACCAATACTGCGCCATCACTTCAGCAAAATCTAAGAGGTAAGATTTGTGGCAAAGTATGAACCAGTACATTTAAAGTGTTGTTTAATTTGCAATAATAAGGCAAATTATGTTAAACTGTGTGTCCAACCCTTGAATTCGTTCCTCTCATCATACCTCTTAGGATCCATTCCACACAATTACTAACGTCCGAGTATCCTGTATGTGAGAGACGATTGAAAATAAGTGATTGTTGGTGTTGCTTAATTCTGAATGCAACAAGACGTATAGAAATACTGTGGGTTTCACTGAAATCAAGGGAGATGGTTAGTATTGCATTTATGAAAACCTCCATAATGTTTGATTTGCTTTAATTAAAACTATTTGTGCTTCAAAGATTAACTGCATTTGATTCTGCCAGTGAAAATTACTAGTTGTGCTAATGACAAAAGTAAGCACGTCATTTTGAGGTTAGTTAGAGTAAAATGCATTTAAAGTCATACTTGAGAACCTGTATGAAAAATCACTAGCAGTAACTGTTTTAAAAGTCCTGCAAGGTGAGTGAAATTAGTGAAAGAGTAATTCCTAAATTTGTATCTTACAAACTGTCTCAGAAAAGTGTGTTTAGTTTGCTTTATGGTATTCGACAGTTTGAGGGTCCCTAATTTTGATTTGCTTAAAATGAATAAACCTCCTTGAATAATGAATATATTAATTGCAGTTGAAGCTAATTTTGAATTTTGTGTACTTTGTGTAATGAAAATTGGAAAGTCAGTTTGAGAGACCCCCACCGACAGTTTTATTTATTGAAGATAAAGTTACTGTAGTTGCCCTTATCCATAAAAATAGAAACTACATTACTCCTTAATCAATGTAAAAATTCTATTGCAAGTAACTTTTAATTATATTTGTACTATTTGGAAAGTAACTGTTGAAATAGGACTAAGTCCATGTCCATTTCTGGTTTAATTTTGACTTTCATAACTTTTGGTGATCACATAATTCATAAATAACAAAGTAATTACTATTGAGAAGAAATAATCTGTTAACTGTTTCTATGAGAACTTGTATATAGTATTTATAACTGCTAACATCACTGTACCACTTGTCTGATTATAGTAGAGTTCATTGCACTTCTTTGGGTCAGTAGTAATGGTAGCTTTCCTTTATCATGACTCTATACAGATTATATAAAAGTAATTTTCCAAATTACTATGCCTAATTAGGTTGGCGACCGTTTTTAATTCATTTAAGCAAGCTTGATTACTTAAAATATTTTCAAATTTCAATCTTTAGCTTTCTGCTACCTTCTGTAGCACTGAATTCAGGTTCGATAAGCCAAACCCATTAGATAACTCACGGTCAATTTTACTTAAATCCTCCCAGAGGGTAACATTTACTGCATCGTAATACCATATTTGATAATACATATTGTATGTTAATATAACACGCGATGCAGTATAGTGTTATAATGTGACATCCAACGACTAGTTCACGTTCGGAGTCACTGAGCTCTTCTAAACGACCTATTCTACTACTACTGCTTCTCTAATGACAATACAAAACTGCACGTCCTCCTTTTATACTGGCACGTTCAACTCTCATGACATTTAATGGTCAATTCCTCATTACTTGGGTGTCCAACCACTTCTGATAATGTATTGTAAATCAAGTGTTACACATGGGACAGTGAAAATGAATTGGTTACTTCGGTACACAAAGATCTGTGCTTTATATGAGCATTTACGCAAGATCGTTCTAGGCCATACGCCACAGAAATGTCATTACACATACGCAGTTCCTGACAGCATGATCGCAACTGATACAATGAATTGGAACAGTTCAAAAAAGTCACATGTGTGTCGGCGCAATGACTTTCAGTCAGATTTAACTACCTTTACGTAATATATCGCGAGAAACATCTCGTTGGAGAAAGCAGCAGGACACAAATTTAAAAACGTAAATACCTTCGAACGTCGGCAATGGAATGCATTTCAACTCAAGTAGTACATTCATGTTTTGCTAATTAGACAACAAAAGGGAACTGTATCGAACGCCTTCAGGAACAAGACACAGACTTGGATGTTGCAGGGCACTTCGCTCGGAATTTTATTTCTGCCTAGAGAAACGTATATTGATTCCTACAGACGAGATCTTCGGTACGCCTGAGTGACGTATGCATTACAGGCCTATACCTGTCCGTACCCACTCGCCGACCATTCTTGATAGAGGGAATGACAGTGTATGTTTTCCAGACCACTTTTGAACGATTAGGGAGCTGCGGCAAACTGCTGCTAGACGAGGAACAAGTTCTTTTACGTTTTGTACGTGCATGGTGGGTAAAATAAAATGTCCGAGGAAATATTTCATGCACCTTACGATGGGCAACCCCTTTTTACGAGGTGTGAAAGTACAGTAATGAGACTGATGTGAAAAAAAAAGTTGCTTGCCGTTTTAGTCAAGTTTAGTGTTGTCTCCTTCAAGGTAGTTCCCTTCTGATCGCACACCCTTTTTCCAGCGCTTCTGCCACTGATGGTAACATTTCTGGAACTCATCTTCTGTAATATCCTCCAAGACCCTCGTTACAGCTTTTTGGACATCTTGTGTTGTTTGATAATAGTGACCCTTGACCACCGTTTTGACTCTTGGAAATAGAAAAAAGTCGCACGGAGCGATATCTGGTGAATAAGGTGGCTGTGGTAGTATTGAAATTTGTTTTGAGGTTAAAAATTGCTGTACTGACAGAGCAGTATGGAGACCATTTTTGCACAAATCTTTCTCATACCAAGATCTTCAGTTATTGTTAGACGAACCGTTTCTCAATTGATGTTCAGTTCTTCTGCAATCATTTTCACAGATAATCTTTGATCAGATCGTACGAGTTCATGCGCCCTGGGCAAGTTGACATCCGTCCTTGAGGTTGATGGTCGTCCACTGCAGTCTTCATCTTCAACTTTCACTCTGCCTTCACTAAACATTTTATGCCAACGAAAAACTTGAGCTCTTGACATAACCTTCTCTCCAAAACCCTTCTGAAGCTTACCGTACGTTGTCGGCGCGTTTTCACCCAATTTCATGCAAAAAGAAATAGCATACCGTTCCGCAATATTATGTGGTTCCATTTCCATGTTAACTTATTACAGCACAACTCACGACTGAACAGTTGCATCGATATGCCGCTTGGACTCGAAGCAGCTTATACAGCAAGGTCAAAGATATTGTGACTACGCAAGCCTGCAGGGTTGCCACATCTTGCAAAGAAAATCAGTCTCATTACTTTATTGTCGCACCTCATACATTATGGACCACAAATAAGGAAGAAGTAAGTTGGATTGCCTATCTTAGGGTGGGTCAAATATTATCCGACCTGGTTTTATAAGAGGTGATCCAAAATTTTCCGTTCGAAGACCGTAAAGTCCAGAATCGGTTTGCCAACCACACAAAATCGCCGTGAGCATTGGGGTAATCATCCCATGGACTCATCAATTTGAAGATTCCAGTTTTGTAAAACACCATTTCCTGCTGCAAATCCTCACCTTGGAGGAATCATCGATGCTTCAAGGCCTTTTTTAAGGGACTGAAGGCATCACAAACGCATGGGATCAGGACTACAGTGCGGATGCTCGAGGGTCTGCAACTTGCATTGCCTAACTTCTGCATTACGATATTTGCGATATGGGGACATGCGTTATCGTGAAGCAATACGGAACTTGGTGCACAATTCCACAATGGCAGATGTGCTGGCCCATACACATCCTCGGTTCTCTGATGGATCTGTTCCGGTGTTTGCCTTTTGGAAGTCAAAAAAAGAACAACAACACATTGATCCTGTTTGGACGCATTTGGTAATAACGCCTCCATAATTCACGTTTTCGCATGTACCGCAGGTACGTCGGACTGACACTAATGCTACACTAATCACTGGACTACGTGTCAGTACTTGTATACATGCATCGGAATCGCATTACGTCGCGTATGTGCTGCAGCAACGCCCCCAAACGAAAACTTTTTGATCTCCCATTCTATTTTGCCAATCTGTCGAAAGTCTAAGTAGCTTGCCAGGACTAGTAGCCTTTCGTATGTGGCGCTGCTTTGCTTTTGTATCCACACAGTGTCTATCAATGTTAATTCTGCACAAAAGGTCGCAGTGTTCACAAGTTACGAACTAGGATGTGGTCACAGTAATGTGACTCGGTAGTGGTGGAGCTGGAGACGTGGAGACGCGAGGTCTGCTTGCACACTGACCCACAGCGGCCCTGTCAGCAGGCAGGTACTGTAGTTCCCGAGCTCTCAGGCTGTGCGGACGGCACGCCGCCGCTACTTTGCGTCTGAAATATATGCCACGCCGGCCGCCCGTGTATAAATAAAGGCCCGGCGCGGCGCGGCGTGGCCCGCTAGGCTAGGGAGGGCGACGGCTACCGTCGCGTCCCCGCTTCCGCGCCATAATGGGCCTTCATTAGTTGCTATTCAGGCGGACGGGATGACGGACGGGGGCCGGCCGCGCCGCGCCGGCTCGCAGTCATCATCATCATCGTCATCACTGCCGCCGTCATTACTGACGGACCGCCCCTGGGCGCGCCGCCCCAGCCGGCCGGAGGCCCGCGACCGCCTGTCCGACTACCCCGGGCGCCTTCCTCCACGAGAGATCAGAAATTCATACCGCCTCTCGACCTCCCCATCCCCGCGCAGTTGCCACTGCTTTCCAGTGTCACGGCGACATGTCACACGTGTAAACAGCCTTCAGTTTGCCTCTCTAAGGCCGTACTTTGCTAATAGCAAAAACCTGCGGGAAGTGATGCCTGAGAGGATAAGAAGTTCGTATGCATATACGTCGGGAAATGCGTTCCAAGTTAGGTACGTCCACATGAGGGTAGAGGCGAAGACCTTTGACAGATGTCTCTTTTCGGAATAAAGATGTTTATTGCGCAAAGTGAAGGTAGAGGGGCAGAAAGGAAAGGGAAGGAAAGGAACTATTGAAGTCAACTGCATCGGGACTTCAGGCGGAATCAGCAGTGACGAGTGAAAATGTGTGCACTGAAGGTGGTTGACAACAATAGCTCCTTCCCTATCCTTTCCTTTCTCCCTCTCCACCTTCAGTTTACATAATATGCATCACAGCTGCAGAGTCCGCGTGGTGTCTGTTCTTTCGGACATGGGCAATGAATCTGCCACTGTTGTGTTGGCAGAAGATCCAACACCGTGTTATTAGAGAAGGCCGAAATGCACGCGTTTTAGCTCACGCAGGCTGGCGTGAGAAGGGAAGAACTATACCGACGTGAGGTCTGGAACATGACAAGGAATTAGAATTCAGAAAGCGGACGTAATTAGTTTGATACTTAACTTTAATCCATTAATAATGAACGTCGCTCTTGACGGTACATGATTCACAATATCATCTGTTCAGTAGACACAGTAACTGAATGTCGCGCCTTGCTAGGTCGTAGCAAATGACGTAGCTGAAGGCTATGCTAAACTGTGGTCTCTGCAAATGTGAGCGTATGTAGTCAGTGAACCATCGCCAGCAAAGTCGGCTGTACAACTGGGGCGAGTGCTAGGGAGTCTCTCTAGACCTGCCGAGTGACGGCGCTCGGTCTGCAATCACTGATAGTGGCGACACGCGGGTCCGGCGTATACTAACGGACCGCGGCCGATTTAAAGGGTACCACCTAGCAAGTGTGGTGTCTGGCGGTGACACGACAGCCACTTTCAGTGCGGATGCACAGTAATTTCTGCGGGAAACAGGCACAATGCACCCATACAAGTGATTCGTCTCGATTAACAACGATAAGCAGCAGGATTTTGGAACATTTATTGTATTCGAACATTATGAACTACCTCGAAGAAAACTGCCTTTTGACACACAATCAACATCGATTTAAAAAGCATAGTTCTTGTGAAATACAACTATCTCTTTACCTGCATGAAGTGTTGAGTGCTACTAACAAGGGATTTCAGACTGATTCCGTATTTTTGCATTTCCACAAGACTTCTGACATTGTACCACGCAAGCGGCTTGTAGTGAAATTGCTTGCTTATCGAATATCGCCTCAGTTTTGTGACTGGATTCATGATCTCCTGGCAGAGAGTTCACAGTCCATAGTAATTGACGGAAAGTCATCGAGTAAAACAGAAGTGATTTCTGGCGTTCCCCAAGGTAGTGTTTTAGGCTCTTTGCTGTTCCGTATCTACATAAACAACTTGGGTGACAATCTCAGCAGCCCTCTTAGGTTGTTTGCAGATGACACTGTCGTTTATCGACTAATAAAGTCATCAGAAGATAAAAAATTGCAAAACGATTTAGAAAAGATATCTGTATGGTGCGCAAATTGGCAGTTGACCCTAAAATATCGAAAAGTGTGAGTTCATCCACATGAGTGCTAAAAGGTTACACGATAAATCAGTCAGATCTGAAGGACGTAAATTCAACTAAATACCTAGCAATTACAATTACGAACAACTTAAATTGGAAGCAGGGTTGCCAACCATTGAACTTTTTCCTCGTACATAAGCAACTAAAAATCTCGTACTTTGGCTTTCAAACCTAGTACATTTATCAAGCATAAAACGAAAATTAAAAGTTATTAAATGAGTGCGAATTTAGCTGGTATTCATTAAATTAAAAATTTTGAATTACATAAATAAATTTTTTCGGTGACCATATTTTCTAGACCCAAATTCTGGATACATTACTCATCTCGGATGTTTGCCCCGGTGGGGGAGGTGGGGAGAGGGGGGGAGGGGAAGATAGAGGCAGTGGCAATGAGATGAGACGTACTGCAGTGCGTGAATGCTTAATATCCATTAACCACTATGATATAATTTTATTTCACTCTCGGAAGTAACAAGGATTCGTAAAATGAGAATTCACATTAATAAATAAGCCACGACACCGCCACAGATCACTCAACTGTGGCGCCGTCTAATCTACATTTGCATTGTTTTTGTTGTGGTCTTCAGTCCAGAGACTGGTTTGATGCAGCTCTCCATGCTACTCTATCCTGTCCAAGCTTCTTCATCTCCCAGTACCTACGTCCTTCTGAATCTGTTTCGTGTATTCATTTCTTGGTCTCCCTCTACGATTTTTACCCTCCACGCTGCCCTCCAATGCTAAATTGTTGATCCCTTGATGCCTCAGAATATACCCTACCAACCGATCCCTTCTTCTAGTCAAGTTGTGCCACAAATTTCTCTTCTCTCCAATTCTGTTCAATACCTTCTCATTAGTTATGTGAACTACCCATCTAATCTTCAGCATTCTTCTGTAGCACCACATTTAGAAAGCTTCTATTCTCTTCTTATTTAAACTATTTATCGTCCACGTTTCATTTCCATACATGGCTACATTCCATACAAATACTTTCAGAAACGACTTCCTGACACTTAAATGTACACTCGATGTTAACAAATTTCTCTTCTTCAGAAACGCTTTCCTTGCCATTACCAGTCTACATTTTATATCCTCTCTACTTCGATCATCATCAGTTATTTTGCTCCCCAAATAGCAAAACTCATTTACTACTTTAAGCGTCTCATTTCCTAATATAATTCCCGCAGCATCACCCGATTTGATTCGACTATATTCCATTATTCTCGCTTTGCTTTTGTTGATGTTCATCTTACATCCTCCTTAATTACAATGTCATCGGCGAACCTCAAAGTTTTTATTTCTTCTCCATGGATTTTAATTCCTACTCCGAATTTTTCTTTTGTTTCCTTTACTGCTTGCCTAATACACAGATTGAATAACATCGGCGATAGGCTACAACCACGTCTCACTCCATTCCCAACCACTGCTTCCCTTTCATGCCCCTCGACTCTTATAACTGCCATCTGGTTTCTGTACAAATTGTAGATAGCCTTTCGCTCCCTGTATTTTATCCTGCCACCTTCAAAATTTGCACATAGCTATGAATTTTTTGTGGTATTTTCTAGTCTAGTAGTAGACCGGCACTAGGAGTGCTACGATAGCAGTTATTAGTGACCATATGCATTGCTTGTAGGGACATAGTATATAGAGAAGGACACTATTTGCATATCGCCCATCGCTTGTGACACGTTCTTTTAATACAAAGTATTCTCTATCTTCATTCTTATAATAAAGAGTGAAAATGTGATTTGTTTGAATTGTTGTATAGCATTCCGAGAATGCTGCGTCCTTTTAAGCACCCTATACAAGACGAGCGGGGGACCCCGCAAATACAAGCACGCAGCGCCTCTCCTGGGGTCACGACCACATCGGTTGGACCCTAGACGGCTGAAAATCCGTATCCTTGTCAAATGAGTCCCGATTCCACTTGGTATGAAGTGATGGTAGGATTCGAGTGTAGCGCCAACCCGAGGGAGCCATGGACCGAAGTTGCCAACAAGGCACTATACAAATGGTGGTGGCTCCATAATGGTGTGGTCTGTGTTTACATGGAATGGACTGGAGCCTCTGATCCAGATGAAACGATCATTGGCCAGAAATTGTTATGTTCGATTACTTGGAGACCATCTGCAGCCATTTATGGACTTCGTGTTCCCAAACAACGATGGAATTTTTATGGAAGACAATGCGCCATATCACCGGGCCACAATTGTTCGCGATTGGTTTGAAGAACCTACTGGACATTTAGAGCGAATGGTGTGGCACCAGTGCTACCGGTAATCCCATCATTTACTACGTCATTTATAGGGTGGCTCACAAAATGTGTTACCATTTTGTTTTTGAATATAAAATTTATTGTCAGTACAATCTGAAAGGAACATATACTACAATGAAGAGCCGTCCATTGAGATTTGTGCTAACTCAGCACATGCTCAGTATGTCCACCATTTCGTTTCCTAACTTCCTTCAAACGAACACTGAAGTTAGTGATTACCCTACGGCACATGTCTTCCGTAATTTCACTGCAAGCTTGAAGAATAAGTCTTACATGGGTTGAGGTCTGGACTATTGAGGGGCCAATTTTGTCCGTCATTGAAGCGACCTGGAAACCTGAGTGAAATGATCCGCATGTAGAAATGCTCGTGTAAAAACTCCAACACAGTGTTTGCAGTATGTCGCCTTGCTCCATCTTGCATGAATCACTGCGTGTTGAACGGCAAGGCAGTAGCAAGAAGCTGTGGAATGAAGCTATTGCGAAGCATGCTCAAATAACGCTAGCTGTACACAGTTTCTTCAGAGAAAAAGGGTCCAATAAGTCCGTGACTGGAAATTGCTGCCCACCCTGTGATCCTCGGAGCATAACGTTGTCGTTCATGAAGCCCTTGCGGGTTTTCAGTGACCCAAAAGCGTACATTTTGTTTGTTAACCACACCGTCTAAATGAAAATGCGCCTCGTCTGAAAGCCAAACGTTGTTGAGAGTTTCTTCCCTATCCTCCGCCCACTGAGCAAACAATAATCTCTGCCGCTTGTGTTCTTCAGTGAGCTTCTGTGCACAGGTCATCTTGTGTGGGTACAAATAGAGGTCACTTTTAAGAATGCGTTGAACAGAGCGTCTGGATATTCACAGTTGCACTGCTGCCTTTCTACACGATTTCCCGAGACTTCCCTGTAGAGCAACTCGTACCGCTTCAATATTCTCCGGCGAACAAACGGGCTTAGGCCGAGGTCGCTTCGCTTCCAATACTGTTCCTTCCTGTACAAATTTATCGAACAACCTGTGGATGGTCTTCTTGCAAGGGACCCATAGTGTGTTAAACTGTTGTCGAAAACGCCTCTCAGTCACAACAAGGCTTTGCGTTTCATGAAAAAGTAACACAATTGCCGATCGTTGCTGTGTCGTCAGTCTTCCTTTCTCAGCCATTGCTGCTTACTAGTCTCCTAGCGGCAGTATCGTGAATTACACGTCATTTCGTAACTCATTTGTTTTTACAAGCTCTGCTGGTACTGCTGTATCCCAGCGGAATATCTAATGTGCTTCGTAAATTGTGAAAGAAACAATTGGTAACATATTTCGTGCGCCACCTTGAATGTGCGTAACTCCACCAGTAATCATTAATAAACAGCAAGGGAAAGGACATTTGGAGGACAAAGACCAGGTGGTAACTATCTTGTAACAAATTTATACGTAATGACGATCACATCTCTATCCTTCTTTGTTTCGAAGCATTAACGTCGCGTACCTTGTGGCTACCCTCCCTCCAAATCGTCCTTCATCCAGACCTTGTCTTAAGGTGTGTTACGTGGCTGCGCTGGACAGTGTGCTTTAATAAGCATCAGAACTGCCTGCCCTCCATAATGCAGGTCTGGTAATAGGCAGACTCTCCAATGTCTGAGGTCATAGTCGAGTGCAGGACCCAGGAAATACTGCAGATTTAACGCGCTTTGTTTAGGCTGTCAGCTGCCGACGATGACAGTGCCCTCTGAGCAGTAAGGAAGTCTATATTAACGGGAGTTCGGTCACACTGCCAGGTCTGATGCTGTTTTATGAAAGATCAGTGCTCCTAAACCGTTCACTGGGCCACGCCTCTGAAACAGTGGGCCGTCGTTCCGGGGGCTTAAATACCGCCGAGCTGTGTCTAAGGCGCTTCTTTACGATCGGCGCGTACGGCGTTACGAATTATCTGGGGCAGCTTGGGTCTCCGGGCGCGCCATAAAGCGGACTCATCTGCTCCTGTTGTCAAAACAGAAGTGGCCAAGTACAGAATCGGCTACTTTATAGCGATCAGCTCACGTCCGCACCGCTCCGAGTGTAAATCTCGCGAAGCGAGAAAGTACCTTCGTACTCCGTCCTCTGACTCGTCCCAAATCATTTCGCTAGCCGTTACCCGTAAACAAGAGTTCAAAGTTTTTATTAGTTAATATATCGAATTAGCTGCAGAGCCTGGCGTTACCCAGGGTGTTCAATGTCTGCAACACTTAGTGATTCCATGGCATTTCGACAGGTATGAATTAATATCTAACTTTACTGAACTTATCTTCTTCTAGCTCTAGCTTATGTAAACAGATCAGCACTCAAAAGTACTAAACTTAAGCATAAGGAAGGCAAGATGACAGAGCTGATAGATGATAATCCAAGCTAACAGCCGCGCTACCTAACAACCACACTAAGCAACGATCAAATAAGATATGGTGATGTAAACTAGTTTAAAACTTTCACTTCCTGAGGAAGTTGAGTTGTGGTTTGCTATCAATATTCGATGAACAGACCTTCGATATTTCTGTCAAACTTCAATAGTAACTAAACAGAGTTATACTGTCATTTTCAATTAATTTTTCAAGCAAATTTTCGCAAACTTTTTATTTTACATGTATGAAAAGATGATTAGCTGCGTCATCTCTTGTTACGTTTTGCGATAAGTATGTTTCGCCCAATGATCATTAGGGGATCGTGTAGAAATTTGATGTAATTCGGTCAAGAAGTTATACATTTTTTTAACATCCTTTCCCCTGTATATATTGCAAACACATATTTTTCAAGTCATATTACGAAATGTTGTGTAGACCATTATCTTCCTGTTGTCTTGAAGATAAAATGTTCAAAATTACATAGAGATCGGAATAAAATTACAGATTTGTATGACTTTCAAACAAACAAATTGACATTGTGCCTTATATATATATATATATATATATATATATATATATATATATATATATATATTAAAAGCTACCGTTGAAAACTTCATCCTGCAGTTCCAAATGCGATATTGCATAAAAGTTTCGTGGTCTTTTTGCGGCACCTTTTTACATCTACTCAAACTTTCAACGACTTCCTTTGTCCTCATCGTACCGACATAACTGTGGTGCTAATAGGTCGAGTGGTACGTTATTACATACATTGTTGGCCATTACAATTGCAACGCTATGGGGGATAGCTGGTAACGAAATATTAATTAATGAACAACCTCTCCCCCCGAGATTTTTTAAATAATCGAGCTCTCCTGTATGATACATGTACTTCACGTATCTTAATGCTTATGACATATCTCCTGAACTATGTGGTGCACTGTGGTATAAGTTTGCAGATACCTTCAGTTGCCCCTACCTCTACGTTTTATGCAGCCCACGACACTTCCAAATACTGCACCCAAGATTTTCATATTCTCTCGCTTGCTACAGGCAAACTATGTCCTACAGAAAAAATGGACACAACGTTTTCTAGGAAATTTAATGTAATTAAATTTTGTTCTAGGATACGTTTTCGCCAGAGGCCGTAGTATTTGAAATATCCAAGAACAACATACAAAGGTGAGCTTCAAATGCGTTTTTCTTGAATAACTCGAAGACCGTAGTCTCTGACGGAAACGAATCCCTGTACCAAATTTAAATGCATTAAATTTCATTAAAAAATTTCCTATTTCCTTTTCCTTTCGAACTAATGGTTTGTATCTAACAAGCAATAGAATATGAAAAACTTGAGTGTGGTATATGAGGGCACTACGAGTTGCATAAACCCCATTTCTCTGTATGTGGATACTGCTTGCAGAATGTGTTACGAGTAGAGTTTGTAATACAGAAGTAATAAAAAAGGGAGGAAGGAAGATTAGAGTTTAGCGTCCCATCGACAGCGAGGTCATTATAGAAGAAGCTCAAGCTCGGATTACGAAGAGGTGAGGAAGGAGATGGGCTGTGCCGTTTTTAAAGGGAACCACCCAGGCATTTGCCTGGAGCGATTTCGGGATATCACAAAAAACATAAATCTGGATGGTCAGACTCGCATTCGAACCGTCGTCCTCCCAAATACGAATCCATTGTGCTAAACCCTGCGCCTCCTCGCTCGGTAAAAAGCATTAAATTAAATTGTCATGTCTGATGTTGAAGTTTTACTGCACGAATGCCAAAAATGTAGTAACGTGATAAATTTCAGCGTGAAAAAGTTTCAGAAAGTGTTGAAACCATGTGTTACGTTTGTTGGAACTCGCTGAGTGTTCTCATTCTCAAATACCAGGAGAATATAGTCTGGGTAATTTGCTCGCCATGAATTATTATGCCTCATGACATATACAGTTTCTAACTCCGCTTATTGTGTTAAACCTTTAACGTAAGATCATAACTGTTAATGAGGAAGGAACACCATTCTAAATTTTAAATTTGTTCTGTAATTTGTGTGAAATACTGAAAATCAAATTTTTATTCCGCTTGGAGCAGTTAGAAGGTAACCTGAATCTGCACAGGCAGTACTGTCTCCTGACGACCACAATCGCCTGATCTCTCTCCCTTTGAGTTTTAGCTGCGGGGAAAACTGTAGCTTCAGATATACGCCAGTACACTAAAGTGACAAAAAGTTATGGGATAGCGATGTGGAAATTACAGACGGAGGTAGTATCGAGTACACAGTGTATAAAAGCGCATGGCATTGGTGGAGCTGTCATCTGTGCTCAGGTGATTCATGCGAAAACGTTTCCGGCGGTGAATTAACAGACTTGAACGTGCAATGGTCGAAGAAGCAAGATCTACATCTACATCTACACTTAAGTGCCTGGCAGAGGGTTCATCGAACCATTATCATACTACTTCTCTACCATTTCACTCTCGAATGGTGCGTGGGAAAAAGGAACACACAAATCTTTCCGTTCGAGCTCTGATTTCTCTTATTTTATTATGATGATCATTTCTCCCTACGTAGGTGGGTGTCAAAAAAATATTTACGCATTCAGGAAAGAAAGTTGGTGATTGAAATTTCGTAAATAGATCTCGCCGCAAAGAAAACCACCTTTGTTTCAGTGACTGCCACCCCAACTAGCGTATCATATGTGACACTCTCAGCCCTATCACGGGTTAACACGAAACGAGCTACCCTTCTTTGCAGTTTTTCGACGTCTTCCGTCAATCCTACCTAGTAAAGATCCCATACCGCTGAACAATATTCCAGCAGAGGACGCACAAGTGTAATGTAGGCTTTCTCTTTAGTGGGTTTGTCGCATTCTGCCAACAAAGCGCAGTCTTTGTTTCGCCTTCCCCACAATATTATCTATGTGGTCTTCCCAATTTAAGTTGCTCGTAATTGTAATTCTTAGGTATTTAGTCGAATCGACAGCCCTTACATTTGGCGATTTATTGTATACCCAAAATTTATCGGATTTCTTGAAGTATCCATGTGGATGACCTCGCACTTTTCTTTGTTTAGTGCTAATTGCCACTTTTCGCACCATACAGAAAGTCTCTCTAGATCGTTTTGTAATTGGAATTGATCGTCTGATGATTTTACTAGACGGTAAATTACAGCGTCATTTGCAAACAGTATAAGGGGGCTGCTCAGACTATCACCTAAATCATTTATATGAATCAGGAACAGCAGAGGGTCTATGACACTACCTTCCGGAACGCCAGACATCACTTCTGTTCTAATCGATGATTTACCGTCTATCACTACGAACTGTGACCTCTTTGAGAGGATATCACGAATCCAGTCACACAGCTAGACGCATCGGACATTCCATTTCGCAAATAGTTATGGAATTCAATATTCCAAGAGTCACGGTGTCAAGAGTGTAACGAAAGTACCAAATTTCAGGCGTTACCTCTCATCATGGACAACGCAGTAGCCTTCGGCCTTAACTTAATGACCGACAGCAGCGGCGTTTGCGTGTAGTGGATAGTACTAATAGACAAGCAACACCACGTGAAGTAACCGCAGAAAACAATGTTGGTCGTACGATGAACGTATTTGTTAGGACAGTGCAGCGAAATTTGACGTTAGTAGCAGACGACCAAACTGAGTGCTTTTGCTAACAGCTCGACATCGTCTGTAGCGCCTCTCCTGGGCTCAGAACAATATCAGTTGAATCCTACACAACCGTAAGACCGTGATCTGGTCAGACGAGACTCCATTTTAGTTGTTAAGATCCGATGGCAGGATTACAGTGTGGCGCAGACCCACGAAGCCATCGACCCACATTGTCTACAAGGCACTCTGCATGATGGTGGTGGCTCCATAATGATGTGGGCTGTGTTTACTGGGACGGATTGTGTCCTCTTGCACTACTGACCCGATCATTGACTGGAAATGGTTTAGCTATTTAACCCAAACAACGATGGAGTTTTTATCAATGACAGTGCGTCATGTCACCGGGCCACAATTGTTCACATCTGGTTTTAAGAATGTTCTGGACAGTTTGACAGAACGTCTTGGCCACCCAAATCGCTTGACATGAATCCCTCGAACGTACACTACTGGCCATTAAAATTGTTACACCAAGAAGGAATGCAGATGATAAAACGGGTATTCATTGGACAAATCTGTTATACAAGAACTGACATGTGATTACATTTTCACACAATTTGGGTGCATAGATCCAGAGAAACAACCACCTCTGGCCGTACTAACGGCCTTGATACGCCTGGGCATTGAGTCAAACAGAACTTGGATGGCATGCGCAGGTACAGTTGCCCATGCAGCTTCAACATGATACCACAGTTAATCAAGAGTAGTTGGTTGGTTGGTTGGTTTGGGGAAGGAGACCAGACAGCGTGGTCATCGGTCTCATCGGATTAGGGAAGGATTGGGAAGGAAGTCGGCCGTGCCCTTTCAGAGGAACCATCCCGGCATTTGCCTGGAGTGATTTAGGGAAATCACGGAAAACCTAAATCAGGATGGCCGGACGCGGGATTGAACCGTCGTCCTCCCGAATGCGAGTCCAGTGTTTAACCACTGCGCCACTCCGCTCGGTAATCAAGAGTAGTGACTGGCGTAATGTGACGAGCCAGTTGCTCGGCCACAACTGACCAGACGTTTTCAGTTGGTGAGAGATCTGGAGAATGTGCTGGCCAGGGCAGCAGTCGAACATTTTCTGTATCCAGAAAGGCCCGTACAGGACGTGCTACATGCGGTCGTGCATTATCGTGCTGAAATGTAGTGTTTCGCAGGGAGCGAATGAAGGGTAGAGCCACGGGTCGTAACACATATGAAATGTAACGTCCACTGTTCAAAGTGCCGTCAATGTGAACAAGACGTGACCGAGACCTGTAACCAATGGCACCCCATACCATCACGCCGGGTGATACGCCAGTATGGCGATGACGAATACACGCTTCCAAAGTGCATTCACCGCGATGTCGACAAACACGGATGCGACCATCATGATGCTGTAAACAGAACCTGGATTCATCCGAAAAAATGTCCTTTTGCCATTCGTGCACCTAGGTTCGTCGTTGAGTACACCGTCGAAGGCGCTCCTGTCTGTGATGCAGCGTCAAGGGTAACAGCTGTCATGGTCTCCGAACTGATAGTCCGTGCTGCTGCAAACGTCGTCGAACTGTTCGTGCAGATGGTTGTTGTCTGGCAAACGTCCCGATCTGTTGACTCAGGGATCGAGACGTGGCTGCACGATCCGTTACAGCCATGCAGATAAGATGCCTGTCATCTCGACTGCTAGTGATACGAGGCCGTTGGGATCCAGCAGGGCGCTCCGTATTACTCTCCTGAACCCACCGATTCCATATTCTGCTACCAGCCATTGGATCTCGACCAATGCGAGCAGCAATGTCGCGATACGATAAACCGCAATCGCGATAGGCTACAATCCGACCTTTATCAAAGCCGGAAATGTGTTGGTAGGCATTTCTTCTCCTTACACGAGGCATCACAACAACGTTTCACCAGGCAACGCCGGTCAACTGCTGTTTGTGTATGAGAAATCGGTTGGAAACTTTCCTCATGTCAGCTCGTTGTAGGTGTCGCCATCGGCGCCAACCTTGTGTGAATGCTCTGAAAAGCTAATCATTTGCATATCACAGCATCTTCATTCTGCCAGTTAAATTTCGCGTCTGTAGCACGTCATCTTCGTGGTGTAGCAATTTTAATGGCCAGTAGTGTATGTGGGACATCATCGAGTGGCCAGTTCGTGCACAGAATCCTGCACCGACAACACTTGCACAAAAACAGACAGCTATAGTGTCAGCATCGCTCAATGTTTCTGGAGACTTCCAATGACTTGTTGAGTCCATGTCACATCGAGTTGCTGGACTACACCAGGGGGGGGGGGGGGGGGGGGGCGAGACTCTACACGATATTAGGAGGTATTTCATGATTTTATCACCTCAATGTAAACCACACACATCGGAAGAGGTACTGCAGAACACTGACAGCGCTATTATTCGGGCAGAGCTGCTACCCGTGTCTTACAGTTTGATAAATCGACTATAGAGCTCCTTCGACGTTAACGGAGACCATTTCCAGCATCTAATGTGATGTTCATTAACAAGGGTGAAACCCGCTTCAGTCTCACTGTAAATATTTTTCGGGTGTTTTACTTCGGTATCCCTGTACAGGGTATCCCTGTCTTGCGCCATGTGTTGCGGCAGCTAACGGTTAGGGTTTCGTGCACCTGTTACCTGATCAATAACGGTGGAAGCGTCGCCTGGAGATGAAGTGACGGCTCCTATCGACAGATTACCATCTCTCCTCCGCAGCCGTATTAATTAGGCGGCGCGCTGCGTCTTTGTAGACGCCAACTGCCTCATAATTACCTAATTAATCGCATCTCGCTATTACAGTGGCGCGGCTACCTGACGCTTCTAATCTGCTCACGCGCGTCTCGATTCATAGGCCCTGTTTTCTCGCCAGTTCACGTTTGACGAAACGAGACGCGGTACAACATTTGAACTTCTCTGTTTCTGTTTCTTGCCTGGCAGCAAGAAATGTTAATTTCGTCTCGCCTAAAACTTCACAGATTACCAAGCCTGAACGAAATACGCAGTGAATCCATACGAATTCCATCTTTTGTAACAAATAGATTTAATTTCTCATGTTTTGTAACTTAGCTGTCCATCTTCTGACACATCATTTGACATCATTTATCGCATAAATTTATCACATACTCGTTCTTATAATAAGTATAGTATATAGTACGAAATCCACCGATAAAATTTCGGATGTTGTTCAGGGATATTTTCTGAGTGCTTTGATATAAAGATCCATGGTCTACAGTGGCTCGTAACAAAATACACTACTGGCCATTAAAATTACTACATCACGAAGAGGACGTGCTACAGGAAGAAGATGCTGTAATATGCAAAAGATTAGCTTTTCAGAGCATTCACACAAGGTTAGAGCCGGTGGCGACATCTACAACGTGCTGACATGAGGACAGTTTCCAACCGATTTCTCATACACAAACAGCAGTTGACGGGCATTGCCTGGTGAAACGTTGTTGTGATGCCTCGTGTAAGGAGGAGAAATGCGTACCATCACGTTTCCGACTTTGCTAAAGGTCGGATTGTAGCCTATCGCGACTGCGGTTTATCGTCAACAGATGGGGACGTTTGCAAGACAACAACCATGTGCACGAACAGTTCGACGACGTTTGCAACAGCATGGACTATCAGCTCGGAGACCATGGCTGCGGTTACCCTTGACGCTGCATCACAGACAGGAGCACCTGCGATGGTGTACTCATCGACGAACCTGGGTGCACGAATGGCAAAACGTCACTTCTTCGGATGAATCAAGGTTCTGTTTACAGCATCATGATGGTCGCATCCGCGTTTGGCAACATCGCGGCGAACGCACAATGGAAGCGTGTATTCACCATTGCCATACTGGCGTATCACCCAGTGTGATGGCATGGGGTGCCGTTGGTTACACGTCTCGGTCTCCTCTTGTTCGCATTGACGGCACTTTGAACAGTGGACGTAACATTTCATATGTGTTACGACCCGTGGCTCTATCCTTCATTCGATCCCTTCGAAACCCTATATTTCAGCAGGATAATGCACGACCGCATGTTGCAGATCCTGTACGGGCCTTTCTGGATACAGAAAATGTTCCACTGCTGCCCTGGCCAACACATTCTCCAGATCTCTCACCAACTGAAAACGTCTTGGCAATGGTGGCCGAGCAACTGGCTCGTCAGAATACGCCAGTCACTATTCTTGATGAACTGTGGTATCGTGTTGAAGCTGCATGGGCAGCTGTACCTGTACACGCCATCCAAGCTCTGTTTGAGGCGTATCAAGGCCGTTATTACGGCGAGAGGTGGTTGTTCTGGGTACTGATTTCTCAGGATCTATGCACCCAAATTGCGTGAAAATGTAATCACATGTCAGTTCTAGTCTAACAGATTTGTCCAATGAATACCCGTTTGTCATCTGCATTTCTTCTTGGTGTAGCAATTTTAATGGCCCGTAGTGTAATAATGTAACTATGATTTATTCGGTTTGTTACACAATTAAGCTTCGTTTGTGTCAAAATACCTTCACAACGGTGACAAAGCCTGTAGTATGCGATCATCTAAACGTATAACACAAAATACAGGGATATGCAACTACCCTCAGTTGGATGTAAAAGTATTGTTAAGTGGTTGCCGTGTCTGCAGGAGCAGCTCGGAATAGCATCGTTGTACTGTTCCTCTATTGTACTTAGCTCATACATAAAGTGCACATCAGCCAACTCTTCTTCAGTAAATCTGTACATACTGCTGTTTACCACTGAACATGCAAATTAAACTGTCGGAAAAAATGAGACACAATCCAGCGATACTGAATGCAAGCTTCACGGCGAAGATTAAGTGTGCGTTATTGTTATATCACGAGCGAATGAAAGATGTTTGTTTCCAGACAAGATGCAATGTGCATACCGTCGACATGTGTACTGTTGTGCAGGTATTTTCAGTGCAAGACACATACAAATATAATTGGACAAAAGAAATCAAACAAAACGGAGTTATTCTACAACGAGTCATCGGGGACCAAGAGTCCACTGACTGCAATACTCAGAAACTATCCTTGAACAATCTCAAAAATTTTCGATAGAGTTCGTGTCCATCCTGTACGTTCATATTGTAAGGGTAAACAAAAGTACGGGCTGCCATAAATTAACTACAACGATTAAGTTAAACAGATTCATTTTAAGTGAACTACTTAAGCAGAAACATAAAAATATAGTTACAGAAAAACTGCTCATGATCGACTTACACTATGTTTGATATGCATGAATTAGTCGTGCCAGTCTGGACTAGTATAAGTGACGTCAGTGTTGTGTGTGATTACGTAGTGCAGCAATAAACCATATCGTCTTCTTCTGTTTTCCGTCTTTCCTTTAGTTGCTTTAAATTCTTGGATGTATGTTGAAGGCAGTTTGTTTGTTGCCATGAACGTTTCGCTTCATTTATTTGGGAAGTATCGTCAGTAGCCTGTAATATATGTTTCCTTTTTTACGTACAGTAAGGGTATTATGTGCTAGATATAGTATCCTGCTACATTACATTTTGTCGTGTCTTTGTCTTTTTCTTAGGTTAAAATCAAAAGTCCGTAATGTGAACTAATGAGTTTTAGGCGCTGGAAATCGTAAGTAACACCAAACGATTACCTACTTCTTATGCTGATTAACTTCTCGTTGTCGGAGTTCACTGTCATGTACAATTTTTTAAAGAAAATCGTAATATGATCTAATGAGTTTTAGGCGCTGGAAATCGTAAGTAACACCAAACGACTAGGTCACATTATGATCTTTATGCTGCAAAAGTTGGTTTTAACCTAAAAAACAAGAGAAAGATACGACAAAATGTAGTATAGCAGTATATTATATATACCTCATAATACCTTTATTGTATCTAAAAATGAAAACGTAGTAGAGGCCACTGTTGATGATTCCCAAATAAATGAAGCGAAACGCGTATGGCAACAAACAAACTGCCTTCAATTGGTTGCATAGACGGTACATGCTTCCAAGAACAAACAACATGTTGCGCTGAGAATGTGAGGTCAGTATCATATGACAGAGCCTTGGAATACATGACCCCCAGCTGACGTACTGACTTTTAAAATCGCTATGTGTTGCCACTATCGAAGATCAGGCGGCAGCTAGAAGGTCACAAAATACTCCATCATCTTTCAGGTGTAGATCAGGGACAGTATTAGTTCTTCAACAACACTTCGGCTTATAACCGTACAGCCATCTTCAAGGTGAGTCGGTGTGTACAATCACTTGACACAAAAGTGTGAAGCGTGTCAAGTGGTTTCAGTTCTCTCACGGTCTCACCTTCAAGATAGCTGTACGATTATCAGCCGAAATATTCAAAAATGGTTCAAATGCCTCTAAGCACTATGCCACTTAACATCTGAGGTCATCAGTCCTCTAGATTTAGAACTACTTAAACCTAGATAACCTAACGACATCACACACATCCATGCCCGAGGCAGGATTCGCACCTGCGACCGTAGCGCCTACATCCTCTCGGCCACAACGGCCGGCCGTCTCATACTGCTCTTATTTTTCAGGAAGATAGTGCCCGCCGGCACTTGGAGAGAGTTTCTACTGGTTGTCTTCGTACTTGCCAAATCCTACCTTGGCCAGCTGGGTCACCGAATATCACGCCAATTGAAGACATTCTGTACTGAAGCGCCTAGAACTGCTCCGCCACAGCGGCCGGTGCCGAAATTTTGTTGAAGAACTAATACTGTCCCATTTATGGGCCATTGTTCAACAGATTCTTGATTACTGCTCATCGTTCTGGCACACTTAACATGTATGACTAACAGAAGAGAGAGAGAGAGAGAGACAGAACATCCTACGAAGTGCAGTGCGTTTCCTTAACATGTATGAATAACTGAAGACAGCGTCTGTGTGTGTGTGTGTGTGTGTGTGTGTGAGAGAGAGAGAGAGAGAGAGAGAGAGAGAGACAGAGACAGAGACAGAGAGGGAGGGAGAGAAGATCCAACAAAGTGTAGTGCGTTTCGTCACGGGATCGTTTAGATGGTGCGAGAGCGTTATAGACGCACAACAAACTCCATTGGCAGACGCAGCAAGAGAGGCGTTGTACATTACGGAGTGGTTTGCTATTGAAATTCCGAGAGGATGCGTTCCGGTAAGAGTCCGACAACTTATTACTTCCTTTCACATACGTCACGCGAAATGACAACAACAAGAAAGTTCGAGAAATTGGTGCTAATAGAGAGGTTTATCGACAATCATTCTTCCAACACGACATTCGGAATAAGATAGCGCTGCCAGCAATATACTCCGACACACCCTAAGGTGTCTTGCGGAGTATAACTGTGGATGCAGAAAGACGACAGAATACTCAATTTTTAATAACAAAAATTTTGTGGTCCAATAAATTTAAAAATATTTTAAGCAAACAACGCTCATTTCTCCTCACCAATGGTCCCGCCATTCGAAATGTGTGTTAAGGCGAGCACATGCAGTCGCACCGTAGTGCCGCGCACTGTATGGTACCAACAGGATGGCTGTCCAGCCCATAGTGGACAAAGTACCATAGCATGCCTTCACGACTTTTTTCCAAATCGTTGGACTGGACGCAGAGGACCTGTACCTTGGCCGGCCCGTTCCCCACATTCGACTCCTGTAGACTTTTTTCTGTGGGGAAAGCTGAAACACGCTGTCTTCAAGGACGTACCAACTACACCCGACGATATGCAATGACGTATTATTGCATCCTGCTCGGACATCACCGCTAAAATGCCAGCACGCGTGCTGCAGTCGGTCCATAACAGACTGGAAGCGTGTATTGCTGCTACCCGTGGTCATTTTGAACACAATATGTAATGGTCAATTATCTCGTGCTGCTCAAAATCCATATCACTGGTTTATGCACTTGCTATTTAGCGTGTGCTACCACAGGTATTGCACAAGTGTCGGTGTACGAACTTTGAAAAATATGGTACTTCGTAAACAATCACCACTGACATTGTAATTTACCCTACTTTTAGTCTGTTAATGTCAACGCAATGTTCCATTTAAAGATGTGTACGTTTGTACAAAAAATACGCTTTCCAAGTGCACATTAATAGCACTTTCTATTTCCGCAATATTTGCGATGCAAGCTTTAGGTGATTGACCATGTATATTAAAAATACGTGTAGCGTATATCCATCCGAACATTTATCGTTTATTTGTGTTGAAACTGGAGTAAATCGATCTAGAACCTTAAACTTGTCGTCATATAGAAGTATAGATTTCGTATACTCGTATGTATAGGCCACATATATCAAAAAATACATTGGTGTTCAAAATTAAACCAACAAACGGAAGTTTTTCAAGGTTGCGTTAATTTTGTCACAAAATAGTATAAACAGAATGAGATTTTCGCCCTGCAGCGGAGTGTGCGCTGATATGAAACTTCGTGGCAGATTAAAACTGCGTGCCGGACCGAGTCTCGAACTCGGAACCTTTCTCATTAGTGCGCAAATGCTCTGCCAACTGAGCTACCCAAGCACGACTGACGACTGCTCCTCACAGCTTCAATTCTGCCAGTACCTCGTCTCCTACCTTCCAAACTTCGCAGAAGCTCTTTTGCGAACCTGCATAACTAGCACTCCTGGAAGAAAGGATATAGCGGATACATGGCTTAGCCACAGCATGAGGGATGTTTCCAGAATGAGATTTTCACCCTGCAGCGGAGTGTGCGGTGATATGAAACTTGCTGGCACATTAAATCTGTGTGCCGGACCGAGCATTTGCCCGCGAAATCCAAAGGTCCCGAGTTCGAGTTTCGGTCCGGCACACAGTTTTAATCTGCCAGGAAGTTTCAGTAGTATAAACAGTTGATAGTAAAGTAGAAACAATGTAAAGAGTACAGAACGTAATCAACTGCAACAAGCATAACGGTAGAAAAAATGTTCTTCGTTTTTTTTACCAACTTAACGGGTTTTCACACACATTCTGACAATTGGTTAATGTGCTCAGTATGGGGTGTGACCACGTCTAGCACCAATACAGGCCTGGCAACGACGGGGCATGCCGTGAATGATTTCATCAATTTTATGTTGAGGCAATAACGCCCATTCTTCCTGCAGAGCTGCTCACAAGTTTTGGAGAGTGGTTGGTGGACGCTGGAGTGACGCAACCTGTCTCCATAGTGCATCCCACACGTGATTTATGGAATTCCAATCAGGAGAGCGAGCAGGCCACGTCATGCGTGAAATATCCTCCGTTAAAAAAAAAAAAACCATCAACCATCCATGCTCTATAAGGTCGAGCGTTATCGTCCATCAATACGAAGTCTCTGTAGTATCACTGCCACAGATACTACTACAACGCCGCGCCAACACAAGGTTGGCAGCCCGTAGTCCGCCGAGCACAGCGCACTCTGGCGGGCTGTGCAGCTCGACGGAACTGGAGTGTGCCTCAGCCACTTCTTAGCTAGATTTCAACCTAGGCAGACGCACTTTCATAATCGGCCCTCAGCCAAACTTGTTTGTACTGATTCTCTGAGGAGGGCCCATCAGGCTTAGACCCTGAGAATATGTTGTATTAGTTCAGGGTATTCCATGTTACGAGATTGTCAGTTCATAGCCGCAGCTGCAGTCCTGCAAACTACTGAGGGTAAATAATTTCATTGTACAATGTGTTTCTTGAATAATAATTCTTCTCTCTAACAGTGTGCCGTACCGCATATTATTGCAACCTGGACTCCTTCTGCACCTATCAACTCGGCCTCCTACTTATTTGCATTTAGTAACGAGCTGAAAACACCCACGCGTTTTGTGCCTCTAAACAGTGAGACACAATAGTTTGAGTCCACAGCACCTCGCAACGACCACTGAGATCACAAGATCTACTCACGGTACCTGACAGCAGATAAATCTTTCTGATTCGCCCGTACAGTTTGATGAAGAGGTGTTCGAGTGGTCAACATAATCCCTGCGCACACCATTAGGGATCCTCCTCGATACTGGTGTCTTACCACAATGTTTAGGTCCCGAAATCGTGTTCCTCGTGCCCTCCAAATGCGAATCCGTTGAGAATTACTCTCCACACCAAATCGGGACTCATCTGTGAAAAGAACACTGGCTCACTGTTCCACCGTACAGGTAGCATGTTGACGGCTCCAATCTAGACGTTCCCTTCTGTGAAGACACGCCAGAAGTAAGAAAAAATTTGGAAATTTTTGGTAGGTTCTATGGGACCAAACTACTGAGGTCATTCCTTAGGCTTACACACTACTTAATGTAACATAAACTGACTTACACTAAGGACAACACACACACCCGTGCCCAAGGGAGGAGTCGAACTTCCGACAGGGTGAGCCGCACGAAACGTAGCAAGGCGCCTGAGACCGCACGGCTACCCCGGGCGGCAGAGTTAAACACTCAGCAGGTGTCCAACAATGAACGCAACTCTGCTGAAGCCTTCTGTACACCGTTTCCTCGATACAACACGTCCATTGGGTGCTGCGAGGTCAGATGCCAGTTGTCGTGCAGTACTACGACGGTATAGTCGTGCCCTTACAGCCAAATAACGGTCTACTCTTTCTGATGTCACACGTCTTCGACCGTGTCCTGGTCTCCGGGATACAGCTTCCGCCTCTATAAACTGTCGCCTCATCCCAGAAACAGCAGAACGATTCACATTACGCCATCGGGCCACATCAGTTTGCGACTCTCCTGCTTCCTTTCTTCCTACGACCCTCCACAGCAGGGAGACTGTAGGCGTCTTCTCTGTGCCATAGTGCACCGTCTGTGACTTTGTACACAGTGACTGTGGATGCGGGACTACCCTGTAAACACTACCCCGCTTCATCGGTCCCCGGACGTCACTGCTGGCGAGGTTGTTCGTTGATCGGAATGCCATTTTCCGTGCAGAAAACGATGGCATCGACATCTGTTGACAGTTTGTATGATTATATCGTGAATCAGACATGTACGGGGAAATAGTAGTTGGTTTCTTTAATTTAAGACACCAGTGTGTGTAGCCTAAGCCTATGTATGTCCGGAAGTTTCTTATGACATCGGGCAAAAATTTGGAGTGAATCAGTCAAGAACTTCCCGAACAGTTGCTGAAAAACTTTCCCCTTTATACACTGCTGACCATTCAAATTACTACACCAAGAAGAAATGCAGATGATAAACGGGTATTCATTGGAAAAATATATTAGACTAGAACTGACATGGGATTATATTTTCACGCAATTTGGGTGCATAGATCATGAGAAATCAGTACCCAGCACAACCACCTCTGTCCGTAATAACGGCGTTGATACGCCTGGGCTTTGAGTCAAACAGAGTTTGGATGGCGTGTACAGGTACATCTGCCCACGCAGCTTCAACACGATACCACTGTTCATCAAGAGTAGTGACTGGCGTATTGTGACGAGCCAGTTGCTCGGCCACCATTGACCAGACGTTTTCAATTGGTAAGAGATCTGGAGAATGTGCTGTCCGGGGCAGCAGTCGAACATTTTCTGTATCCAGAAAGGCCCGTACAGGACCTGCAACTTGCGGTCGTGCATTATCCTGCTGAAATGTAGGGTTTCGCAGGGATCGAATGAATGGTAGAGCCACGGGTCGTAACAGATCTGAAATGTAACGTCCACTGTTCAAAGTGCCGTCAATGCGAACAAGAGGTGACCGAGACGTGTAACCAACGGCACCCCATACATTCACGCCGGGTGAATACGCTTCCAATGTGCGTTCACCGCGATGTCGAAAAACACAGATGCGATCATCATTATGCTGTAAACAGAACCTGGATTCACCCGAAATAATGACGTTTTGCCATTCGTGCACCCAGGTTCGTCGTTGAGTACACACCATCGCAGGCGCTCCTGTCTGTGATGCATCGTCAAGGGTAACCGCAGCCACGGTCTCCGAGATGATAGTCCATGCTGCTGCAAACTTCATCGAACTGTTCGTGCAGATGGTTCTTGTCTTGCAAACGTCCCCGTATGTTGACTCAGGTATCGAGACGTGGCTGCACGATCCGTTACAGCCGTGCGAATAAGATACCTGTCATCTCGACTGCTAGAGATACGAGGTCGCTGGAATCCAGCACGGAGATCCGTATTACCCTCCTGAACCCACCGGTTCGACATTCTGCTAAGTCATTGGATCTCGACCAACGCGAGCAGCAACGTCGAGATACGATAAATCGCAATTGCGATAGGCTACTATCCGACCTTTATCAAAGTCGGAGACGTGGTGGTACGCATTTCTTCTCCTTACACGAGGCATCACAACAACGTTTCACCAGGCAACGCCGGTCAATGTATATGAGAAATCGGTTGAAAACTTTCCTCATGTCTGCACGTTGTAGGTGTTGCCACCACGCCAACCTTGTGTGAATGCTCTGAAATGCTAATCATTTGCATACCACAGCATCTTCTTCCTGTCGGTTAAATTTCGCGTCTGTAGCACGTCATCTTCGTGCTGTAGCAATTTTAATGGCCAGAAGTGTGCTTATGTACTACACATATTTCAAAAATGGTTAGCCTATGTCAGTCCGTTCGCTTGTTAGATTATCGCTTAAAAATTTAAGTAAATTGGTCAAGAAATTGTCGAGATTTTTGGTAGTAACCTTAAAGCAGGGCTTGTCTTTATAAAGTAGTATAGATACGAAAGATTAAGGAAAGGCAAACCTACGTTTCTGGAATTTGTAGACTTAGAGAAAGCTGACAATGTTGAGTGGAATGCTCTCTTCCAAATTCTGAAGGATGCAGGGGTAAAATACAGGGCACGAAAGGCTATTTAAATTTGTACAGAAAGCAGATGGCGGTTGTAAGAGTCGAGGGACATGAAAGGGAAGCAGTGGTTGGGAAGGGAGTGAGACAGGGTTGCAGCCTCTCCCGGATGGTATTCATTCTATATATTGAGAAAGCAGTAAAGGAAACAAAAGAAAAGTTCGGAGTATGTATTAAAATCCATGGAGAAGAAATAAAAATTCTGAGGTTCGCCGATGACATTGTAACTCTGTCAGAGACAGCAAAGGACTTGGAAGAGCAGTTGAACGGTATGGACAGTGTCTTGAAAGGAGGGTATAAGATGAACACCAACAAAAGCAAAACGAGGATAATGGAATGTTGTCGCATTAAGTCGGGTGATGCTGAAGGAATTAGATTAGGAAATGAGACACTTAAAGCAGTAAAGGAGTTTTTCTATTTGGGGAGCAAAATAACTGATGATGGCCGAAGTAGAGAGGATATAAAATGTAGACTGGCAATGGCAAGGAAAGTGTTTCTAAAGAAGAGAAATTTGTTAACATCGAGTATAGATTTAAGTGTCAGGAAGTCATTTCTGAAAGTATTTGTATGGAGTGTGGCCATGTATGGAAGTGAAACATGGACCTAATGAGGAGGTAATGAATAGGATTGGGGAGAGGAGAAGTTTGTGGCACAACTTGACTAGAAGAAGGGACCGGCTGGAAGGACATGTTCTGAGGCATGAAGGGATCACCAATTTAATACTGGAGGGCAGCGTGGAGGGTAAAAATCGTAGAGGGAGACCAAGAGATGAATACACTAAGCAGATTCAGAAGGATGTAGGCTGCAGTAGGTGCTGGGAGATGAAGAAGCTTGCACAGGATAGAGTAGCATGGAGAGCTGCATCAAACCAGTCTCTGGACTGAAGACCACAACAACAACAACAAATACGTTGGTGACTGCCAATGCAGAGACAATATGATTTATCAGTGTTGAACTGCATAAATCACGACCGGTCCTGTATTCCCCTACAGTTAACACTGCTGCCGAGTATTTGGCAGTGCTCAGGTTGCGACGACCCTGCAGTCACCCCCGGCGCTCGGCCCGCCCCCGGCAGCAGAGCAGAGCGCGGCCGATGGCGCGCGCCCGCGGACGACTGCCCGCAGCGCCGGCCCGCAGCGCGGCGCGCCTCAATTATTTCGCTAAACACGGCTGCGGGGCGACCGCGGCGAGTCCCCGGGCCTCATTAATAGAAATTATCCCGCTGTTGGCTCATATAAAATTCATGGCCAGCGGCCGGCACAGCCGCCGCCGGTGGCGCTGCCGCCGCTGCCGCGCGGCGCCGCGCGAATCAATACGACGCCGCCCCACGCCGGCCCCGCCGCCGCCCCACGCCGCCCCCGGCCGCCCACGCCCGCTCCGCGCCGCGCCGCGCCGGGCCGCACGAATTAGCCCGCCGGCCAATCACAAAGGCCATATTGTGACACTTCTCGGCGCCGTCCGTCCGCCGGCTCCCATTGTTCCGCGCCGGGTAAATACCTTGTCTCCAGTAATTGCTTAATGATTTAATTTCCTCTGAATGGACACTGTAAGTATGACTAATGTTTCACTCGTTTAATGCATTAGCGTCCTGGACGGCTACAGCAAATAGCTAGTCGGCGTCAATTATGGATGTGACGAGTGTGCCGAGCCCGCGCTGCGACGGTTTGAAATTCCGCTAAACGTCGCCCGTTCTTTATGCTGTCCTCGCACAAAAACGCCCTCGCGGAGTGTTTTCGTTTTTTCTTCTTTTTTTTTTATCCTGTCCGCGTGCCGATGTGCGCGTGCTGTGCGCTTTGCAGTCCTTTGTTGTCGCCAGAAGTGTCTCCTGAAAATGTAAACAGGCACTTGCCACTGTTACAACGACTGAGCTGTCGTTTTCGGAGGAAAAAAAAAAAAAGAAAAAACATGAATTGCAAGTAACACGCGGTACAGCAAAAAGGACAACTGGCACAACAATGTATGTCGTGGTACATATCAAGTTTCCAAGTTTCTATACTTCAGCCTTATTTCGCATCATTACCTCTTTAGGAAACAATCAAAATATAGAAAAACGGTAAAATTCAGTTACCGTCTTTTGTAATAACTTCTTTTGCGATCATCATACGCTTCAATCGCAGTTTCATCTTCTGGGCTTTAACTCTCTTCTCAAGTAACATCGCCGCGCGGGATTGGTTCAAATGACTCTGAGCACTATGGGACTCAACTGCTGAGGTCATTAGTCCCCTAGAACTTAGAACTAGTTAAACCTAACTAACCTAAGGACATCACAAACACCCATGCCCGAGGCAGGATTCGAACCTGCGACCGTAGCGGTCTTGCGGTTCCAGACTGCAGCGCCTTTAACCCGCGCGGGATTACCGAGCGGTCTTGGGCGCTGCAGTCATGGGCTGTGCGGTTGGTCCCGGCTGAGGTTCGAGTCCTCCCTCGGGCATGGATGTCTGTGTTTGTCCTTAGGATAATTTAGATTAAGTAGTGTGTAAGCTTAGGAACTGATGACCTTAGCAGTTAAGTTCCGTAAGATTTCACACACATTTGAGCTCAAGTGACAACATTGCGGTGACGACACGACAGGAACGAGAATCTGAGAGTGTTGCTGTGTTCTGGCCTGTGACTATATTCCTGCACGGGTACCGTAAATTGCGTCCACTGAAAATTTGGGCCCAGTGAAATTTGAGCCCAGTGAAGCTGGCGCCTATAAAAGGTCGAAGAAACGTCCACTAATCCCCCTGCCTGACCTCCACAACTAGTCTGAGAGGCAAAAGCGTCGTGGGCTCCTACTTATCGTTTTACTTTATAATAAATACTGATAAAGAGAACTGCAGATGTTCGCACAAGAACTGTAATGGCAATTTATTTTACAGTCGTAAGTGATCACAGTTTATTTTATTTTCTGTTGGACGCAAATACATATTTTTATGTGTGTACGAATCTTAGAAAACTACAATGGAAAAAATAAAAACCAAATTATAAAGATGGAATTTAAAAACTTATTTCTTATACTGATTAACTTGTCGTTGTCGGAGTTCACTGCCATGTACAATTTTTTAAAGAAAATCGTATTCACCGTTGTGTCTAGAAATTATTTATTTCACTGTTTTAAAGTAGTACTGCAAAAGATTATGCTTCAGCACATGTCAGACTTCAAAATTCTCCGACAAGTGTACCTGTCATCATGAAAAATAAGCCTTTTCACCGTAGAAATAAAGCAACGTCAGACGAGTGTGTAGTTCTGTACATGATTTACATCATTTCTCGATGTACTTATCTATTGTGGACAGTACCTCTTTGCTTTGTAAAGTCTTAACAGTAGAAGCTCATTCTGCAGACCATTCTTGTCAGCAGAGCACATCCTCTGTGAGCCAAAGTTCTGAGGACGTAGTCTGGGAATGGTGGTGGCAGCCTTTCTTTTGTAAACTCAGGGTGATTGAGCTTTCCTTAACGATAGGTTTTATGCAACTCACAATACTTTCAAAACTCACAAGCAAGATTTCCATAGTCACTTGCTCATTACATGCAAACGATCAATCCTATAAAAGATAGGAAGAAGACCATTCTGTAGCAAATTTAATGTATTAAGAGTTTTTTACGTTTCGCAGAAGGCCACATTTTTCGAGTTATTCGAGATAAACGCCTTTGAATATCACTTTTGTACGTTCGTCTCGAACTGTTCGAAAGCTATGGCCTCTAGTGAAACCTATCCCAGTACAAAAATTAACTACATTAAATTCACTACAAAAAGGTCCTGTCCATTTCCGCTGTAGCACTGATAATTTTCATGTAGTGAGCAATAAAATATGAGAATTTTCTGTGTGGTATTTGCGTGAAAGCCATCGGTAGGGGCAGCTCAAATACCCTGTATACTGTATGTCTGTGTGAGTCGGTTTCCAATGTTGCCTGTTCTAAGGTGAGACGGACGGAAACATCCAAAAATGGATGGCACACTCCTTTACGATTTCCATTGTAAATTGAATCTTTTCATGGATGGAATTTAGACTGTTTAAAAATTCTTGTAGTTTATGCTTACCACAGAGCCACACTGCAAATGTGTCGTCAACGTATGTTCAGAATACTGTGATTTTTAAACAAGGATAGGCCCTAAATGAGAGGCGTTTTTACGTGTAAAGCCTAAGGTGAACATAAAGAACGAGGGAGAAATCGAGAGATTTGAATATATGGCCTTCCTTCCGTATGTGGGAAACTTGTTTATAATAAGCTGGATCCTCACCAAATGCAAAGTGACTTTTCGCTCTCCATCGAAGACAACAGCTCTTTCGCGTTCCGTCGGAGATGACTTGATATTCCGCAAGGCTGAGGTTT
This sequence comes from Schistocerca cancellata, assembly GCF_023864275.1. Classification (NCBI taxonomy): domain Eukaryota; kingdom Metazoa; phylum Arthropoda; class Insecta; order Orthoptera; family Acrididae; genus Schistocerca; species Schistocerca cancellata. The sequence continues at coordinate 916,432,757 of NC_064627.1, read as the reverse complement.
ACAAAACCCGTTACGAATGTGGCGTTTCATAAATCGGGCAGACCACATTTACGAACTTTGAAAAATGCATGGGACACCGTAGGTACACTCGACTCTTAGAGCCCAATTGAATTGGAATTGACACAGGTCACTCTATGTAGTACGAAAATATCGAAATTCTCGCGTCGACTTCATCCCTTGGGGACTTGGTGATGAAAGAAGCAACTAGATTCGTTTGGCGAAGAATTTAAATGGAGGTAGCGCTTTAAACCTAGACAAATAACGGGTTGTGGCGCTTTAATAAAATCGAAAAGATATGGTTGCAGCGTAGCTTATAACGATACGTCGATATCATAGCACGTTTCCACCGAGTGACCACAGTATCTGTGATTCAAGCGAGTACTGTAGCTTCAAAATATCTGCTCGATCTGAAGAGGCTCGAAAAGTATACAGATGAAACATTAGAAAAAGAAGAAACAGAGTTTGATGGACGATAATTCTTTCGGTTATTCTGTCACACCTCCACATTAACCCATCTTACTCAGTTGGTTCCATGCAAGCAACTGGCATACACTCAGAGGTGACAATAACCACGGGATTCCTGCTAATAAAGTGTCGGACATCCTTTCACTCGGAGTAGTGCAGCAACTCGACGTGGCATGGACGCAACACGTCGTTAGAAGTCCCCGACGTCTACACCCATTAATAACTGCGAAAGTGTGCAGAATTCTGTGCAAAGACTGGCCTTTCTCGTAAATGTTCAATGGGATTCATGTCGGGCCTGGTGACATGACGTGTTGTCATCCATAAAAATTCCATTATTATTTGGGAAAATGAAGTCCATGAATGGCTGCAGATGGTCTCCAAGTAGCCGAACGTAACCATCTCTGGTCAATAATCGGTTCAATTGAACCAGATGACTCAGTAAACACTGCTCATACAGTTATCGAGCCACCACCAGTTTGCACAGTACCTTCTTGACAACTTGGGTCCATGGCTTCATGGACTCTAGCCACAGTCGGGCATCAGCTCTTACCAACTGAAATCAGGACCCTTGCGACCAGGCCACTGTTTCCAGTCGTCTAGGGTCCAACCAATATGGTCACGAGCCCAGGAGAGGCGCTGCAGGTGATTTCTTACTGTTAGCAAAGGCACAAACGTCGGTCGTCTGCTGCCATAGCCCATTTACGCCAGATTTCGCCGTACTTTCCTAACGGATACTTCCGTAGTACGCCTCACATTGGTATCTCTTGTTATTTCAAGCAATGTTGCATCTTTGGTAGCAATGACAACTCTTCGCAAATGCCGCTGCTCCCGGTCGTTAAGTGAAAGCCGTCGTCTCTACGTTGTCCGTGGTGAGAGATAATGCCTGAAATTTTGTATTATAGGCATGCTCTTGATAATGTAGATCTCGGAATACCGAATTCACAAACGATTTCCGAAATGGAAAGCCCCTTGCGTCTAGCTCCAACACCATTGCCCGTTCAAAGTCTGTTAATTCCCGTCGTGCGGCCAAAATCACGTCAGACACTTTTTCACATGGATCACCTGAGTACAAATGACAGCTCCGCCAATGCACTGCTATCTTCAACCCCTACATCTACGTCTACGTGATTACTCTGCTATTCACAATAAAGTGCCTGACAGAGGGTTCAATGAACCACCTTCAAACTGTCGCTCTACCGTTCCACTCTCGAACGGCACGCGGGAAAAACGAGCACTTAAATTTTTCTGTGCGAGTCCTGATTTCTCTTCTTTTATCGTGATGATCATTTCTTCCTATGTAGGTGGGTGCCAACAGAATGTTTTCGCAATCGGAGGAGAAAACTGGTGATTGAAATTTCATGAGAAGATCCCGTCGCAACGAAAAACGCCTTTGTTTTAATGATTGCCACTCCGATTCACGCATCATGTCTGTAGCACTATCTCCCCTATTTCGCGATAGTACAAAACGAGCTGCCCTTCTTTGTACTTTTTCGATGTCATCCGTCAGTCCCACCTGATGCGGATCCCACACCGCACAGCAATACTCCAGAATAGGGCGGACAAGCGTGGTGTAAACAGTCTCTTTAGTAGACCTGTTGCACCTTCTAAGTGTTCTGCCAATGAATCGCACAATATTATCTATATGATCGTTCCAAAAATGGTTCAAATGGCTCTGAGCACTATGGGACTTAACATCTATGGTCATCAGTCCCCTAGAACTTAGAACTACTTAAACCTAACTAACCTAAAGACAGCACACAACACCCAGTCATCACGAGGCAGAAAAAATTCCTGACCCCGTCGGGAATCTAACCCGGGAACCCGGGCGTGGGAAGATCGTTCCAATTTAGGTTATTTGTAATTGTAGTCCCTAAGTATTTCGTTGAATTTACAGCCTTCAGATTTGTGTGACATATCGCATATATGTCCACATCGGTATCCCATGACTTTTGTCACCTTAGTGCATACACCACTTCACTGCAGTGACCCACATTAGCGATCGAGGGTCACATGACTGCCTGCTAAAAGCTCTGCAACATCTACTGTGCTCCAACGAGATTAGTCTGCTCTTTCAAGGGGGTTAACGAACATTCGAAAGTTGTTGATATGGTATTTGAAACAGAATTGGGCAACATTACCGACGAGAATGGTTGACACTATGGACCTGTCAGCAGCTCCTCGTGGCCCAACAGCAGCAGGGAGGCGCCGCGCTGGAGCCTCCGTGGTGGCCCCGCAAGGCGAAGACGTCCGCCGGCACTTGTGGCCACTTGGCCGCTGCTCCCAAGGCGACCCTTCCTGCTTACGGCGCAGGAAGCTCGCGGCGTCCGCCATTACACCAATCGCGCCGCTCACAATACCCGAATTGGATAATTTGATTTGGGTCCTTTTGTGTGCCGGTGGGAACGTCGCAGCTGCGGCCCGCTCGTCTGCCGAGACGGCATCAACGCCGGCCAAGGCGACGGGAGGTGATCACAGTTCCGGCGGATGTCGCCCACGGCAGCGGTCTGTGTCGCGCTGTCACTTTGCTGCCGCGTCAGCTCCCTTGCCAGCAGCTCAAGTGCGAGTGCAAGGTTCGGTTCTAGAGGTCGCACTTGATTACTGACTTTCCACTCTCCCCTTCAAAATAAAACCTGCCTTTATGCACATCTTTAACGTTGCACAGATGTCTACGGTTTTCGTAATACACTAAAGAGCCAAAGAACCTGGCACACCTGCTGACTAATATCGTGTAGGGCCCCCTCGAGCACGCAGAAGCACCACAACACCACCTGCCATGGCCTCGACAAATATCTGAATTAGTGCTTGAGGGAATTGACACCATGAACCCTGCAGCGCTGTCCATTAATTCGTAAGAGTACGAGATGGTGCAGATCTAAACAGCACGTTGCAGGGCATCCCAGATATTCTAATAATGTTCATGACTGGGAAGTTTGCTGGCCAATGGAAGTGATTAAACTCAGACGAGTGTTGTAGAGTCACTCTGTAGCAATTATGGACTGTGGGGTGTCGTATTGTCCTGCTGGAATTCCTCAAGTTCGTCGGAATACACAATGGACATAAATGGATGCAGGTGATCAAACAGGATGCTTAAATACGTTTTGAAACGTCCCCTTTGAAAAATTTATACATGACTGTGCTGAAACTGACACACAATATTTTTAGCACAACGCAATCTGACTTTCAAAAATCCCTACAAATGAATGGCCCTGACTAACATTAACCTATACCTCTCACGAATCACTTACCTCACAAAAATCTTCATTACTCGAACTACTGCAATACAGCGAGCGCCACAACTGCCAGCTAAATAAAAGATTCAAACTACGGAAGGCACTAACTACTGATAGGAATAGTTAGCAAATGAAAGATTTTAATAGAGAACAAACAATGTATTTACCTTAATAGTCATAATATATATAGCAGTTCATGACATCCAGTCTTACAAATTTCAAAACACCGCCATCTCTCTCCCCACATCCACCACTGCTGGCGGCTCACCTCCAACTGCACAACGCTACGCGCTGTTCACATCCAGCTGCCCAACACTATAATGGCAGACAACAATGCAAACTACCCACAGACTGCACACAGCACAGCCAGTGATTTTCATACAGAGCGCTACGTAACGTTGCCAATAAGAAAACATAAACAGCCTACTTACAGTTTCACCTGTCAGAGTCGTATCTAGACAGTATCAGGGGTGCCATATCACTTCGACTGCACATACCCCACACCATTACAGAGCCTCCACCAGCTTGAACAGTCCCCATCCACTGTTGACATGGAGAGTCCATGTTCAAATGTGTGTGGAATCTTAAGGGACTTAACGCCTAAGGTCATCAGTCCCTAAGCTTACACAATACTTAACCTAAATTATCCTAAGGACAAACACACACACCCATGCCCGAGGGAGGACTCGAACCTCCGCCGAGACCAGCCGCACAGTCCATGACTGCAGCGCCTGCGACCGCTCGGCTAATCCCGCGCGGCTGCAGAGTTCATGGACTCATTAGGTTGCCTCCATACCCGTACAAATCCATCCGGTCGCTACAATTTGAAACGAGATTCGAACCGAGCAGAGAACATGTTTCCAGTCATCAACAGTCAAATATCGGTGTTGACTGGTCCAGGCGAGGCGTAAAGCTTTGTGTCCTGCAGTCATCAAGGGTACACTAGTGGACGCATACCGATGATGTTTCACCACGGTCGCAGGTTCGTAGTTCTAAGTTCTAGGGGACTGATGACCTCAGATGCTAAGTCCCGTAGTGCTCAGAGCCATTTGAACGATTTTTTTTATGATGTTTCGTTGAATGATTCGCACGTTGACACTTGCTGATGGTCCAGCATTGAAATCTGCAGCAATTTACGGAAGGGTTGCACTTCCGTCACGTTGAACGATTCTTAGTCGTCGTTAGTCCCGTTCTTCCAGGATCTTTTTCCGGCCGCAGCGATGTCGGAGATTTGATATTTTACGCGATTCCTGAAATTCACGTTACACTCGCGAAATGGTCGCATGGGAAAATCCCCATTTCATCGCTGCCTCGGAGATGCTGTGTCCCATCGCTCTTGCGCCGACTATAACTCCACGTTCAAACTCACTTAAATCTTGATAACCCACCATTGTAGCCACAGTGACCGATCTAACGACTGTGCCAGACGCTTGTTGTCTTACATAGGCGTTGCCGACCGCAGCGCCGTGTTCTTCCTGTTTACATATCTCTGTATTCGAATACGCATGCCTGTACCAGTTTATTTGTCGCCTCAGTGTAATAGAAAAACATGCAGTGACTTACAAAAAACTCAAGCACTCAGAAGACAGCTGGAGGCCAGTGTAGCTTCGTACATGTACACACCACCAAACGGTATGTAAATGATTCGAGCTAAAATTATCTGTAACAGCTAGAACGGTCACCAAAGCCAGAATTTAGTTTGGGATCGGTAGGGTATATAAGGGGTGCCAACAGCGTCAGATGTTCAGTAGTCACTGTGATGGACACAGAGATGCCGAGTACTCGTTTGACACAGCGTTATCAGTGCCTGATCGAGTCTGAATGGATTTTAGTTGGGATATGCATTTGGACCTGCAAATGTCCATATTTGTAGGGCATCCATATTTGCTCTAAAACACATACCTTAAAAGTTACGAGCACTTCATCAATAGAAGATTTATGTTTCAAAGTAGCGAAGATGAACAAGTACTCTTAGATCTTCAGGACCGCATTTTAGAGCACATGTTTACTGGACGTTTTTTCCTTGTTTTGGTCCGTAATACCAGTTTCTAAAACATGGAAAGCAAAGAACTCGCAACTGAAGAGATTTGTTTCACAGTATCGAAGATGAAAAATTGCTCGTAGCTCTTAAGGTATGCATTTTCGACCCTACGGTTACCGAGACTTTTTTGCTTCTAGTGTCGTGTACTTTCAACTGTATGCGTTTTCGTCATTAATTGGTTCAAATGGTTCAAATGGCTCTAAACACTATGGGACTTAACATCTGAGCTCATCAGTTCCCTAGACTTAGAACTACTTAAACCTAACTAACTTAAGGACATCACACACATTCATGCCCGAGGCAGGATTCGAACCTGCGACCGTAGCTCCTAGAACCACCCGGCCACAACGGCCGGCCTCGCCATTAATTATGATACACCCTTCATATGTTGTTGTTGTGGTCTACAGTCCTGAGACTGGTTTGATGCAGCTCTCCATGCTGCTGTATCAGGTTCAAGCCTCTTCATCTCCCAGTACTTACTGCAACCTACATGCTTTTGAATCTGCTTAGTGTCTTCATCTCTTGGTCTCCCTCTACGATTTTTACCCTCCATGCTGCCCTCCAATACTAAATTGGTGATCCCTTGATGCCTCAGAACATGTCCTACCAACCGATCCCTTCTTCTAGTCAAGTTGTGCCACAAACTCCTCCCCAATTCTATTCAATACCCTTAATTAGTTATGTGATCTACCCATCTAATCTTCAACATTCTTCTGTAGCACCACATACCCTGTATATATACAGTTTTTTTCAGACTATACTCTGTGATTGATAACTGCATCACCTGGGAAAAGTCTGAGGTTATATTTAGTATCTGCCAGGTTACTGAGGTACAAGATGAACAGCTAGGTCAAACATACTTCCCTGGGGCAAACTCCAAGTTGCTACTGATTTCATCCGGGGTAACATGCTGTGTCCTCGCTCGCAGGAAACATGCAGACCAGTCACAAATTTCGGTCGATACCCCCATCTGAGTGCGATCTCGGAGCCAACTCCATTGAGGGAACAGCCCCTGCTAACCTTCCGATTACGTTACCCTGGTCCAAAGATCTCCACTGTCAGAAGACACCAACGAAACTGAAGGAGACGCCTCATCCTTTTTTTTTTCTGTGTGCGGGAGAAGTGGAGCTTTCCGTGGGGGCGCAGCGGCCGACAAAGGAATTGGCGGAGCTGCCGGAATTACGGGCCCTGCGGGTAAACAAACAGGCTGTCGCCTCCTTGAGCTGCTACCCCGCGCGAGGGGAGCAGACAGCTCGAACCGCGCTGCGCCCAAGGCTGTTCAGAGGCCCGCCCGGCCGGCCACCTGCGATCCGCAGCGCCCAATTGTAGTGATGTGTTTACCGGCCCGCCAGGTAACAGCCGGGCCCGCGACCCCACAGCGGGCCGGCCGTTTTGTTATCGCCCGGGTGATGTCTTCAGGAACCTCCGGCGGCTCCGACGACGCAACGCGACCTGGCGGATGCCTCGTATTTAACACGTTCTAATCAGCAAAGTGTTCGGGGCTACCGATCACGTAATGTGGTGCGTGATTCAGCTTTTGTCATTCAGTCAGCATTCATCTACATATACTACATCTAGATGGATACTCTGCAAATCACATTTAAGTGCCTGGCAGAGGGTTCATCGAACCACCTTCACAATTCTCTATTATTCCAATCTCGTATAGCGCGCGGAAGGAATGAACACCTTATTTTTCAGTACGAGCTCTGATTTCCCTTATTTTATCTTTGTGATCGTTCCTCCCTATGTAAGTCGGTGTCAACAAAATATTTTCGCATTCGGTGGAGAAAGTTGGTGATTGCAATTTCGTGAGAAGATTCCGTCGCAACGAAAAACGCCTTTCTTTTAATGATGTCCATCCCAAATCCTGTATCATTTCTGTGACACTCTCTCCCATATTTCGCGATAATACAAAACGTGCTGCCTTTCTTTGAACTTTTTCGGTGTACTCAGCCAGTCCTATCTGGTAAGGATCCCACACCGCGCAACAGTATTCTAAAAGAGGACGGACAAGCGTTGTGTAGGCAGTCTCCTTAGTAGGTCTGTTACATTTTCTAAGTGTCCTGCCAATGAAACGCAGTCTTTGGTTAGCCTTCCCCACAATATTTTCTATGTGTCTCCTCCAATTTAAATTGTTCGTAATTGTAATACCTAAGTATTTAGTTGAATTTATGGCTTTTAGATTAGACTGATTTATCGTGTAACCGAAGTTTAACGCGTTCCTTTTAGCACTCATGTGGTTGACCTCATACTTTTCGTTATTTAAAGTCAACTGCCACTTTTCGCACCATTCCGATATTTCTTCTAAATCGTTTTGCAGTTTTTTAATCTTCTGATGACTTTATTAGTCGATAAACGACAGCGTCATCTGCAAACAACCGAAGGCGACTGCTCAAATTATTCCCAAATCGTATATATAGATCACCAACAGCAAAGGGCCTATAACGCTACCTTGGCGAACGCCAGAAATCACTTCTGTTTTAGTCGATGACTTTCCGTGAATTACAACGAACCTTAGGGGTTGCGAAGCAACTCAAATCGCTTGATACGGGCTAGTCTTCAGGTCCAGATTGTATACCGATTAGGTTCCTTTCAGATTACGCTAATAACAATAGCTCCCTACTTAGCAATCATATACAACGGCTCGCTCACCGATAGAACTGTACCTACAGGTTGGAAAATTGCGCAGGTTGCACCAGTGTTTAAGAAGGGTAGTAGGAGTAATCCATCGAACTATAGATCTATATCATTGACGTCGGTTTGCAGTAGGGTTTTGGAGCATATACTGTATTCAAACATTATGAATCACCTCGAAAGGAACGATCTATTGATACCTAATCAGCATGGTTTCAGAAAACATCGTTCTTGTGCAACGCAGCTAGCTCTTTATTCGCACGAAGTAATGGCCGCTATCGACAAGGGATCTCAGGTTGATTCCGTATTTCTGGATTTCCGGAAAGCTTTTGACACCGTTCCTCACAAGCGACTTCTAATCAAGTTGCGGGCCTATGGGGTATCGTCTCAGTTGTGCGACTGGATTCGTGATTTCCTGTCAGGTAGGTCGCAGTTCGTAGTAATAGACGGCAAATCATCGAGTAAAACTGAAGTGATATCAGGTGTTCCCCAGGGAAGCGTCCTGGGACCTCTGCTGTTCCTGATCTATATAAATGACCTGGGTGACAATCTGAGCAGTTCTCTTAGGTTGTTCGCAGATGATGCTGTAATTTACCGTCTAGTAAGGCCATCCGAAGACCAGTATCATTTGCAAAGCGATTTAGAAAGGATTGCTATATGCTGTGGGAGGTGGCAGTTGACGCTAAATAACAAAAAGTGTGAGGTGATACACATGATTTCCAAAAGAAATCCGTTGGAATTCGATTACTCGATAAATAGTACAATTCTCAAGGCTGTCAATTCAACTAAGTACCTGGGTGCTAAAATCACGAACAACTTCAGTTGGAAAGACCACATGGATAATATTGTGGGGAAGGCGAGCCAAAGGTTGCGTTTCATTGGCAGGACACTTAGAAGATGCAACAAGTCCACTAAAGAGACAGCTTACACTACACTCGTTCGTCCTCTGTTAGAATATTGCTGCGTGGTGTGGGATCCTTACCAGGTGGGATTGACGGAGGACATCGAAAGGGTGCAAAAAAGGGTAGCTCGTTTTGTATTATCACGTAATAGGGGAGAGAGTGTGGCAGATATGATACGCGAGTTGGGATGGAAGTCATTAAAGCAAAGACGTTTTTCGTCGCGGCGAGATCTATTTACGAAATTTCAGTCACCAAATTTCTCTTCCGAATGCGAAAATATTTTGTTGAGCCCAGTCTACATAGGTAGGAATGATCATCAAAATAAAATAAGAGAAATCAGAGCTCGAACAGAAAGGTTTAGGTGTTCGTTTTTCCCGCGCGCTGTTCGGGGGTGGAATAGTAGAGAGATAGTACGATTGTGGTTCGATGAACCCTCTGCGAAGCACATAAATGTGAATTGCAGAGTAGTCATGTAGATGTAGATGTGATCTCTCTGACGAGAAATCACAGATCCAGTCGCATAACTGAGATGATATTTCATAAGCACGCAACTTCACTACGAGTCGCTTGTGTGGTACAGTATCAAAAGCCTTCCGGAAATCCGGAAATACGGAATCGATCTGAAATCCCTTGTCAGTAGCACTGTGCAACTTTCCAGTCTTTGGGTACGGATCTTTCGTCGAGCGAACGGTTGTATATGATTGTTAAGTATGGAGCTAATGCATCAGCATACTCGAAAAGGAACCTAATTGGTATACAGTCTGGACCAGAAGACTTGCTTTTATTAAGTGATTTGAGTTGCTTCACTACTCCGAGGATATTTACTTCTACGTTACTCATATTGGCAGCTGTTCACGATTAGAATTCTGCAATATTTACTTAGTCTTCTTTTGTGAAGGCATTTCGGAAGGCTGTGTTTAGTAACTCATTGATCTTACCAACGGAAAAACGATTTTTATCCATTCCTGAACTCGCCACATCTGATAAAATCTTTTGTGTTTCTGATCCCTTATCACACAGCTGAGTGATTGTTGGAGGATACGAGATGATCTAGGCAAAATTCCTACCTCTAAATGTAGAAAAGATGTAAGATGATGCAGACGAGTGGGACAAACAAACCCATAATGTTGGAATAATGTATTACGAGTGGTAGTGTCCTCCTCGACACAGTCATGTCGATTAAATATCTGGGCATAACAATGCAGAGCAATATGAAATGGAATGAGAACGTAAGGACTATAGTAGGGAAGGCAAATGGTCGACTCCCGTTTATTGGGAGTATTTTAAGAAAGTGTGGTTCATCTGTAAATGAAACCGCAGATAGTGCGTTAGTGCAACCCATTGTGGAGTACTGTTCGAGTGTTTGGGAACCGAACCAGTTCGGATTAAAGAATGAAATCGAAGTAATTCGGAGACGTGCTGCTAGTTTTTTATCGTTAGGTTAAAAAACGCGCAAGTGTTCCGAGATGCTTCGGGAATTCAGATGGGAGTCAATGGAAGGAAGGCAACGTTCTTTTCGAGAAAATTTAGATAGAGAACCGGCATTTGAGGCTGACTGCAGAATGCTTCTACTGCAGCCAACGCTAATTTCGCCTAAGGACCATGAAGATAGGATTAGAAAGACTAGGGCAGGTACGGAGGCATGAAGACAGACATTGTTCCCTCGCTGAATTCGCGAGTGTCACAGAAAAGGTATTGACTAGTAGTCGTATAGGATACCATCCGCCACGCATTACACGGTGGCTTTCGGATTACGTGCGTAGATTTAAATGTGGATGTAAAATGGTGTCATTGTGAAGTGTCCACATGGAAATTACGCAGTTCTTACATTCCGTTGATGCCAGAGGAGAATACCATCTCCTACTGTCCGTGCAGCCCATCTGGATGGTTTACTGGGACAACTGACAGTCCTTAAAAACTGCGGGCAACAGGAGTCGCGTGCAGCACAATAACTCAGGGAAGTCTGGTGCTTCTAGGACAAATGGAATGTTATCCAAACCGAGTTCGAATTTCGGTTCGTCAACCAGTTTTAATCTGCCAGGATGTTCCATAGCAGCTCTCACTCCGCTGCAGAGCGAAAATTTCATTTTGGAAAGATTGTGGAACGTTGTCTTCTTTGACCTCACAGTACTAACCACGATATCAGTATGGAGAACATCGTGCAACAATTGTCCAAATGTGTGATTCATCTTACTTTATTTACAAACACAACTACTTCGGGAAGACATGATCCTATTATCTATTTCTTAAAAGTATTGTGCCATTAGTCGCAGTCAGAACCAGACAAGCACCAGCAAGAATTGTCAGAGACGTAAGACTCTCCGTTATAGACATGATGGTACAACTTTCGTAATTACTGATGATGCGTAACTCCCTGCTGCTTGCTTGTTTTTGACTGTCTAATGGCATAATACAAGGTGCATCTCAAGAGCTCGGTGAATGGTCTCAGCCAATAAAGAAAACAAGATTTACGAACAAAATACATTTGCTACCCTTCAAATTAATCACCATTAGCTACAACACACTTCTGGCATCGGTCGTAAAGCTGTTGGAAACACAGCAAACACTTCTTGTGGAACCGCTCGAAGAACAGTGGTCGCGCATTACCGGATCTCCGTATCGTTACGGGAGATGAGATCTGATGATACCATTAAGATCCGGAGATCAAGCGACAGACAGTGGCGTAGCGTTCACCGTCTTCCCCGCCTCCCTGAAAACGTCGACGGACAAAATCCAAGATTAAGACGATTTTGATCGTCTTTTTCGACAGCAAGTGCTTGATCCATTATGATTCTACCCAAGGGAGGCCTGAACAACGATGAACACCATGCCTCTGACTGTCATTTGGTCTTGGTATCGTACCGGTAGCTCCAGCTCTCACCTCCTGTAATGATGCTGGTGACCGTCATCAGAGGGCTTCGTCCGATTTCAAAAGAAGCGTTTGCTGACAGTTCCAACAGTTTCACAACATATTTGATTTGTAAATCTTGTTTCCTTTACTTTCTGAGACCATTCCGCGAAGTTCTCAAAGTTCTACTTTTAAGAACATAATAACTGGATCATATCTCCCAAAAAACTTGTTGTCTTTTTAAATTAAACAAAGCACAGATTTGAAGAACAGGCGTTTCATAATGTCCGTACTGACACACGTGGAAGGTACACTTACTAAGCTAACGAATTTGCTGTATTGAAGAAAACTTGAGTTTGCTCGTCATTGTCAAACTAAGTCACCTCATGGTTGGTCGCTGGAAGGGTTTAGCGATGCGAGACACTTTCAGTTTCGTAGAATGTACGAATGTGATCTTGTCCGGCTGGAAGCGACTGCGAGAAAACACTCCGCAACAATCGTCGATTGAACAGAAAGTATTGGGGAAACGTTACGGTCAGTGAAATGCGTTCATAAAGTTTTTCATCTCGTCTATCAGTAATGCGTGAGCTGTAAACAACGATTACTTTGTGAAAATTCATGTTCTCGTGGAGTAACTTGACCTATGAAACTATCCGTCGCTAATATACGAGGGCTGTTCAGAAAGTAAGCTCCGATTGATCGCGAAATGGGAACCACAGTGAAAATTAGAAATGTTTTATTTTTAACAGTTAGCTACACCATCCAGCTACTTCTCTACGTAGTTGCCGTTTTGACTAAGACATTTGTCGTAGCGTTGTACCAACTTTCCAATACCGTCATCATAAAAGACAGCCGCCAGTGCTTTCCGCCAATTCTCTACGCTGGCCTACAGCTCGTTTTCTGTGCCAAAATGTTGTATTCATAGCCAGCGGTTCATGTGAGCAGAAATGAAACGCAGGGGGAGTCAATTACGGGCTGTATTGTGGGTAGTCAAACATTTCCAATTGAAAACGATGCAGGAGCATCTTCATTGCCCCTTCAGAATGCGGCTGAGAATATTGCCTTGTAGAAGAAACTGCACGACAGTTATGTAATGTTGGCTGTATAGCTTCAGGCGAAATTTCTCACCAGGTCCTCCTACTTGGCGGTAGACACTATTTTCTAGACAACTTTACGCGATCACTGTGAGCTCAGAAATGAGAGGAGTGACGTGATGCTATCTAGGGTCATACTAGAGACACTGCCCAACACATCTGTGCAAAGCTTTATCGGATTATCATAGTCGTTTCCATTTCGCGATCAATCGGAGCTTACTTTCTGAACAGCCCTCGTACTATATACAAAACCGCACTACGAAGAAATTATCCGAATGAAACGGAAATCGATAGATGTGATGTACATGTATAGACAAATAAAAATCCGGCCATTGTGGCCGAGCGGTTCTTGGCGCTAAAGTCTAGAACCGCGCGACCACTACGGTCGCAGGTTCGAATCCTGCCTCGGGCATGGGTGTGTGTGATGTCCTTAGGTTGGTTAGCTTTAAGTAGTTTTAAGTTCTAGGGGACTGATGACCTCAGAAGTTAAGCCCCATAATGCTCAGAGCAATCTGAACCATTTAGACAAATAAAAGATTACAGTTTCAGAAGAAACTGGATCATTTATTTAAGAGAAAGATATTCACGAAATGAGTATGTGAATAACGCGTTGGTCCATCTCTGGTAACTATGCCAACAGTTATTCGGCTTGGCATTGATTGATAGAGTTGTTGGATGTTCTCCTGAGGGAAAGTGTGCCAAATTCTGTCCAATTGAATCTGGTTGGAGGGTCTTGCTCATAATGCTCCAAACGTTCTCAATTGGGGAGGGACCCGGAGACTGCTGGCCAAGGCAGGGTCAGGCAACCACTAAGACAAGCAGGAGAAACTCTCGCCGTGTGTGGGTAGGCATTGTGTTGCTGAAATGTAATACCACGATCGCTTGCCAAGTACGGCAACAAAACGGGGCGTGTAATATGTGCTGTAAGGGCGCCGCGGATGACAACCACAGGGGTCCTACTACGAAAAGAAATAGCACCCCAGACCATCACCGCTCTTTGTCCGGCCTTATGGTGGGCGACTGTCAGGTTTGTGTCCCATCACTATCCCACTGTTCTGGATGTCTTCAGATACGTCTTTTCTTGTCATGCGGGCTCAGTTCGAAGCGAAACTCATCACTGAAGACAATTCTGCTCCAATCAATGAAATTCAAGAACGTAGACGGGTCTGGCGATGCCCCAGACGGTGGTGGGATACCGACTTCACCCGCCATAGTGCCCGTTAACCAAAAGTAGGCATAATACTCTGGGGTTCCATTGCCGTTAATAGTAGGACCCTAAGGTTTTCACCCTTACACTAAAGCGATATGTCGACGATATTCCACGCCCCGTTTTGTTGTCCTTCATGCCGTCTCATCCTGGCTCAAATGGTTCAAATGGCTCCGAGCACTATGGGACTTAACATCTGAGCTCATCAGTCCCCTAGAACTTAGAACTACTTAAACCTAACCAACCTAAGGACATCACACACATCCATGCCCGAGGCAGGATTCGAACCTGCGACCGTAGTGGTCGCGCGGTTCGAGAACCGCTCGACCACAACGGCTGGACGTCTCATCCTGCACTTATTTTTCAGGAAGATAATGCCCGCTGGCACATGGGGAGAGTTTCTACTGCTTGTCTTCGTACTTGCCTAATCCTACCTTGGCCAGCTGGGTCACCGGATCTCTCCCCAATTTCAGACGCTTGGAGCATTCGTTATTTTGACGAATTAACGCTCCAGCTGGATAGAATTTCACACAATTTCCCTCAGGAGAACATCCAGCAAATGTGTCCACCAATACCAAGCCGAATAACGGCTTGGATAATGACCATAAATGGCCCAACACGTTATTGACTTGCTCGGTTTGTGAACCTCTGTCTCTTGAATAAATTATCAAATATTTCTAAAATTGTAAACATTTTTCGTCTGTATTTGTACATCATATATCCCAATTTCCGTCCCATTCGGAAAATACCTTCTTGGCGCGTCTTTTTTATTTTTTAAATTTTTTAAGCATATTTCGGCTGGAAGCCTTTTTACCGTCTTTGGAGCGAGTCCGACAAACTGACTGTAAAGCGCTCCCGTCCACTTTGTACACAGGCACGTCGAGCGAATGCTGTTGTAATCGTAGAGGAAGAAATGCCAATCGGGCGGCAGACATATACTTTATGGATCAACGGTTACTGTGAATACCAGCAGGCGATGATAGCGATCATCCACGACAGTAGAGTAGCTGCCTAGCGCTCTCGGTCGGTGCAGTTGTAGCAGTGAGTTAGGAGCCATTGAGGTCGCGACGCCGAAGCGAGACACCTGTCAGTGAGTTATAGCGCTACGCGCCGCACGGAGGAAGCTTTTCCAGCCAACAGGTTCCGAAACTGCTGGCAAATCGGTGCTCGCCGATCGATGTGGGCGCGTCGGCCCGCGATTATTGTTATTATGATTATTTGGGCGAGCGGCGTAAAGCGGTTTCCGATAGCGGGCGGCTGGTACGGCCGTCGCCCAATCAATAGGGCCAGGCCAGGCCGCGGCTGGTGGTGTCAGGAGCGATCGGCTGGCGGCCGACCTGTTCAAGGTGAGCGCGCGACCATTAATCAGCGCACTGCCACACACCGCGCCACGCCGCACCAGGCCACCCTGCCTCCGCCGACATCGGCTCTTCCCTCCCGCTTTCGAACCGCGCCATTCCCGTTTGCGACTGATCGACCGCAATTTCATTTCCCCAGAGTACCAACAGTCGGAGTACAAAAAATGCCGTAAGAACTACACTGGGGCGACAAAAGTTATGGGATAGCGGTAAGCACATTTACAGATGGCAGTGGTATCGAGTGCACAAGGTATACAAGGGCAGTGGATTGGCGGAGCTGCCATTTATACTGAGGTGATTCACCTGATACGCTTCCGACGTGATTGTGACCGCACAGTGGGAACTAATCGACTTTGAGTGCGGAGTGGTACTTGGAGCTGGACGCATGGGACTTCAGTTTCACTTATATTTAGGGAATTCAATACTCCGTGGCCCACAGTGTCAAGAATGTGCCGAGAATATCAAATTTCAGGCATTTCTCCCACTACGGACAACGCACTGGCCGACGGCCTTCACTTAACGACCAAGAGCAGCGGCGTTTGCATAGAGTTGTCAGTACTTACACACTATAACACTACTAGCGCTGCACGTGGTATTAATTACCAAATATGGTTTACTACGCACAGTAAATGTTACCCTCTGAGAGGAGTTTTGGTTTTTCCTAACAGAAATAGAACATCGAACTTTAACTTCGTAATGATAGTAGTTGGTAGATTGCAGAAAGACTCAATTTGGCAAGAAATTTCAGTGGCAAATTACTGTTGAACGAAATAATAATACGGTCGCCAGCCTAATTAGGCATAATAATGTGAAAACATTATTCAGATAGAATCTATTCTTACTATTGCAAGAGGAATTTTCATTAATTACTGATTAGTGAAGTGCAATGAATACGCACAACTGGACGAACCCCCGTAGATAGCAGCACTTATCACTTCTACAGGTGAGCAGTCACAGGATTGCAAATGAGGCCGTTCCCTTATTCAACTTAATCATCTCTTCCGCCTTTAACTAATTTTCTAAACTGGGTTTTCACAACCCACACCAGACAATATGACACATGATAATAGTGAAGTTCAAATATGACTCATTACAGTACACAACAATAAAGTAACACTGTATACAAACCTTCAACATTTACTTTTTCTATAATCACCTTAAGTTCCTTTGGCTAGAAAACAGTTATTCTGATTTGCCTTTCTTATATAAAAAAATGAAATGTAGTCCCACAAATTATCCATTCATTATAAAAGGAAAATTATAAACATATTATGATAAAAGTCAGATTACTCCCCCACTTAAGATCTTTAATCTTGTAATGTTTCAACACTATTAGCGTTGACAATACTCTCTACTACCTTAAACATGACTTCAAGTGAAAGTTCAATTTCCATCAACATCTTAACCAACTGCTTGTTGATACCACTTGTGAAGCAAGTGAATTTTACTGACAAATTTTAAAGCAAATGAACATTAAAATACTTTTCCCCAGGTAATACTCTTGCCCGATTTCATATTTAAGTTCAATTTATAGTTAAAATACAAAATGATCAGACGTAAGGAGTCTCTTTTTATCTGCATATGAAACAAGTAACTTTTACCAAGCACATTAAATGTACTAGCACAAAACTTTGACACACCCATTTTAAGCAATACGAAGCTCTTAAAACTTTCTAATAAGTGTCTCATTAAGTGGATTTCTTTGTCTATGCAACAGTTAATCAACGACATATTACTAATTTCATATTGAAATTCAGGCACTCTTGGATAAATCAAGAAATTAACCAGTTCTTTTTACAAAGGACACTCGGATTTCATCACTAAACCTACTTGGATAAGTGCACAGGACATGCTCATTGTTCAAACACAGTTTTTCAGTATTAGAATTATAATTTCACAAAACCAAATACAAAATTACTGGTTCATACGGTTATACAGTTCTGACCTTTCGTATGTGTGATGAGGTGGTGGCGCAATCGTGGTGGCGAACATGTGGTGGTTACGTGGTTATGTGTGTTGTGTGTGAAATCTTAGGGGACTTAAGTGCTAAGGTCATCAGTCCCTAAGCTTACACACTGCTTAACCTAAATTATCCTATGGACAAACACACACACCCATGCCCGAGGGAGGACTCGAACCTCCGCCGGGACCAGCCGCACAGTCCATGACTGCAGCGCCTAAGACCGCTCGGCTAATCCCACGCGGCAGGTTACATGGTCTCTCCGTTGGCATTAATAAGCTCTATTTACTTCTTCTTGGCGTCGGTAATATCATTTTTAGAGCTTTTTCCAAAGAGAGAGCACTATTTTTAGCCACAAATTACATCCGAGGCCATTCCATCTCAATTGCAGTACTGTAAACCTCAATCGGCACCTGCGCCAATATCACCTTTTCGCTCCCGTCGAAACACTTCCGTTGCAGAAGGGAATTACCCTTGATTTTACTTTATATAATGCGAAGTCCCTAGATATGAACCAGCTGGTACATTGTTATAAACATACATATTTTAAAAAATCTCATCATTTAAATATATTAAGCAGTCAACACAAAATATACATAATTAAATGCTATTGCCCTCCAAATAATACAAAGAACTTAACTCGCAAATAGTAAACATTTCACACAACTCTACTCTTTACAGTAGATCAAAGACTTTTCGTAATAACGAATATATATTTTATATTACTCAGAATTAATCAGTACAAATTATTTACAATATCGATTGTAGTGTTACAACTCAAGCAATACTGTGTGGAATAACCGCAGAAGTCTGTATCCGTTAGGACACTGCGGCGAAATTTGGCGTTAATGGGCTATGACAGGAGACGACCGACGTGAGTGCTTTTGTAACAGTATGACAGCGCCTCTCCTGGGCTCGTGACCATATTGGTTGGTCCCTAGACTACACGAAAACCGTAGACTGGTCAGATGTGTCCCGAATTCAGTTGGTAAAAGCTGATGGTAGGTTTCGAGCGTAACTCTGATCCCACGAAGGACAAAACCCAAATTGTCAACAAGACACTGTGCAACCTAGTAAGGCTTCACAGTGGTGTGGGCTGCATTCACATTTAATTAACTCGGTCTTTGTTAACTTCGTCTACTTGGAGACCTTTTGTAGCCATTCATGAAGTTCATGTTCCCAAACGAGAATTGATCATGAGTTACACGGTATTTTCGGCCTTAGATATACCTTACTTCTGCCGTACTTATTGGCTCTGAGCACTATGGGACTTAACTTCTGAGGTCATCAGTCCCCTAGAACTTAGAACTACTTAAGCCTAACTAACCTAAGGACATCACATACATCCATGCCCGAGGCAGGATTCGAACCTGCGACCGTAGCGGTCGCGCAGTTCCAAACTGTAGCGTCTAGAACCACTCGGCCACTCTGGCCGGCCGTACTTATTCAAATGTCTCCCATCTTTCTTTGTGTAATGTAGTCATACGGGTTTTGGATGTCTCTGTAAGTTTACACCTTTATATCTTTTCGAGTACTTAATCTTTCATAAATGGCTCAGAAATGTTGTTTTATGAAATGTATTTCTTCGGAAACAATGAAATAAGCAGGAGATATCACAAAGGGAAGTGAAGACGTAACAACTTCCCAGTTTGTAACCCAATGAAACAATTAATATACAGTGTGATTCAGTTGCCTCTACCGGTGTTTTATGCAACCTGACACGACAGAACCATGTTGTCGGCCAGTTCGCTCTGGAGATGTGAAGCACATTGTCAACATGTCGTAGAATAAATAGTTAAGTATACGAAAACATCATAGACCAACCGTACAAATTTTATTTGTGGAACTGCTTCAGCATATTTACGCGGTGGGTCATATATAAATTTTTCAATAGGTGATATACCATCACTGCACGAAAGTGTCCAATCGTACAACAAATAAAGAGAATGGCAGCTAAAGCTATCACGAAATCACTCAAAAAAATAATTATATACATTGGAGAAAGAAATTTTAAATTTCACTCCCAGAATACAACCGCATTCGTGGTGCATCTTAAGAAAAAATTCTACGTAACTAATCATTTTCGCAGAATGACGTGTTTTCTCAGAATGTATCAATCTGGTCACAAAATTCAGATATTTTCCTGGCGTAATTGATAACGATGTTACTATTACTGTTACCATCATTGTCACCATAAAAGCTCGACTAAAATTAACAGAAAACTCTAACTTGTTCGTAATAAATCAGATCCGTTCAAGTTAAATCTTTTTTCTGCTTCAAGAAAATCGCCTACATCTGCTGCGAACGGAAGCGAAATGTTTAATTTTGGATGAGAATGTCATATACAGCGTGATTCACGAAGATATGCAAATATTTTAATATGTTATTCTACAAGCAAAACTAGAGAAACAAGTTCATATAAACATAGGTCCGCAAATTTTTAGTTACGGATCTACGGTTAATAAGAGATTTTGCCTGAAATTTAGCAACTTCGCTAATATGAAGCCATCCCAAAACTGCACGAGGTTAAAGTTAAGCACGATTTTCACTTGAAACTTCCCCTTTGAATGTAAAAAAAATGACTGTGCTGGTAAAACTTCTACGTTACGTGATTTTCAAACTCCAGAGTGAAACTGAACGTAGTGAGACTGTTTTCTCTTTACTTATTCTGGTCATTTCTAAACTGACATATCATATTTTAGCGCAACGCAATCTCACTTTTAATAATCCCTACAAAAGAATAGCCCTGACTAACAATAACCTATACCCTTCATGAATCACTTACCTCACAAAAATTTTCGTTACTCGAACTACTGCAATACAGCGAGTCCCAATACTGCCAGCTAAATAAAAGATTCTAACTACTGAAGGCACTATCTACTGATAGGCATACAGTTAGCAAATGAAAGATTTTTGTAGAGAGCAAACAATGTATTTACCTTAATAATGTTCAAAGGTTATATATATAAATTCGTGACATCTAGGTTAACAAATTTCCTTTTTCTGACGGACACACGTCCAGATCTCAGAACTCTGGCATCTCTCTCCCCACATTCACCACTGCTGGCGGCTCACCTCCAACTGCCCAAACCTACGGGCTGTTCACATCCAACTGCCCAGCACTACACTGGCGAAAAACTTCCAACAACGAGTCCAACCAGCCACAGACTGCACACAGCGCAGTCAGCGATTTTAATACAGAGCGCTGCTTGACGTTATCAGCATAAAACCCTAAACAGCCTACTTACAAACTTATTTTGTTGTTATTGATGTGGTGAATGTAATAAAACATGTCCCAGGCATGTATCCGCAGAAGTTTTCCAGAACATCCAGAGAAGCAAAGACGTAATTTCATAAAAATTTTAATTTATTAACTACTTGGCCAAATTAGTGTGTTAAATTCCAGACAACTGCGCAAAGTTTTCAGCAGAAGTTGTAGAGAATTTAATTTTGGAAAAATGATGGTAGTAACGTTAGCTGAAACTGCATGAATATGTCAGATAATCAGCTTTTATTAATACCACAGCATACGTGAACTCATGTTAAACCGGAAAAAACAAAGCTCAGTCTTAAGGAAGTTGTACAGTGTAATTGTACGTAATGTGCCGCTTGACACAGTCACGTCGTCTAAATATCTGGGCGTAGCGTTGCGAAGCGGCATGAAATAGAATGAGCATATGAAGACTCTAGTAGGGAAGGCGAATGGTTGACCTCGGTTTATTGGGAGAATTTTAGGAAAGTGTGGTAAAGGTGTGAAGGAGACTGCATATATGACGGTAGTGTGACCTGTCCTTAAGTTCTGCTCGAATGTTTGGGATCCGCACCGTGTCGGGCTGAAAGAAGATTTCGAAGCAATTCAGAAGCGAGCTGCTGGATTTTTTACAAGTGGGTTCGATCAGCATGCAAGTGGTACGGATATGCTTCGGGAGCTCAAGCGGGAATCCCTGGAGGGAAGAAGATATTCTTTTCGAAGTACACTACTTAGAATGTCTAGAGAAGCGGCGTTTTAAGCTGACTGCAGAACGATTCTATTGCCGCCAACATAAATTTCACTTAGGGACCACGAAGATAAGATACGAGAAATTAGGGCTCATACGGAGGCATATACCGGTAGATAGTCGTTTTTCCGTGTCTCTGTTTGCAAGTAGAACAGGAAACGAAACGGCTAGTTGTGGTACAGTGTACCTTCCGCCACGAACCGTACAGTGAGTTGCTGAATATGGATGTAGATGTAGATGGAATGTGCAGTACTGAACTTTATTGGTTGGTTTCAGAATTGCAGTGTGCTTTTGGAAATCTACAACTGCACAACTGCGCGAGTGCAACAACGATCCATTCCATAATTCATGAATAACTTGCGGCATCAATTTTTCAGGCTGTGTTATCGTACGCATGGTGTGCATTAAAATTAATTCCCTAAAATGAAATATTTTTAAATGTAAACGAAGTCTTTTTACCGTCTAATCTTCGGAAGAATCGATGTAAATGCGAGATGATTGCATTCATTAGCTGTTCTTGCTGATGCGGGTATATTTACTTCTAATGTTTATATGACGCGTAGCAGCCATATACACTATGTGATCAAAAGTATCCGGACACCCCAAAAAAAAAACGTTTTCCGTATGAGCTGCATTGTGCTGTCGCCTACTGCCAGTAACTCCATATCAGCGACCTCAGTAGTCATTAGACATCTTGAGAGAGCAGAATGGGGCGCTCCGCAGAACTCACGGACTTCAAACGGGGTCAGGTGATTGGATGTCACTTGTTCAAAAATGTTCAAATGTGTGTGAAATCTTATGGGACTTACTTAACCTAATTTTTCCTAAGGACGAAAACACTCACCCATGCCCTCGGAAGGACTCGAACTTCCGCTTGGACTAGCCGCATAGTCCAAGACTGCAGCGCCTTAGACCGGAATGTCACTTGTGTCATACGTCTGTACGCGAGATTTCCACTCTCCTAAACATCCCTAGGTCCACTGTTTCCGATGTGATAATGAAGAGGAAACGTAAAGGGACACGTACAACACAAAGGCGTACAGGCCGACCTAGTCTGTTGACTGACAGAGACCGCCGACAGTTGAACAGAGTCGTAACGCGTAATAGGCAGACATCTACCCACACCATCACACAGGAATTCCAAACTGCATCAGGATCCTCTGCAAGTACTATGGCAGCTAGGTGGGAGGTGAGAACTTGGATTTCATGGTCGAGTAGTTGCTCATAAGTCACACATCACGCCGGTAAATGTCAAATGACGCCTCGCTTGGTGTAAGGCGCGTAAAAATTGGACGAATGAACAGTGGAAAAACGTTGTGTGGAGTGACGAATCACGGTACACAATGTGGCGATCTGATGGCACGTTGTGAGTATGGCGAATGCCCGGTGAAAGGCATCTGCCAGCGTGTGTAGTGCCAACAGGAAAATTCGGCTGCGGTGGTGTTATGGTGTGGTCGCGTTTCTCATGGAGGGGTATTGCACCCCTTGTTGTTTTGCGTGGAACTATCGCAGCACAGAGCTACATTGATGTTTTAAGCACATTCTTGCTTCCCCCTGTTGAAGAGCAATTCGGGGATTGAAACTGTATCTTTCAACACGATCGAGCACCTGTTCATAATGCACGGCCTGTGGCGGAGTGGTTACACGACAATAACATCCCTGTAATGGAATGGCGTGCACAGAGTCCTGACCTGAATCCTATAGAACAGCTTTGTGATATTTTGGAACGCCGACTTCGTGCCACGCTTCACCGACCGACATCGATACCACTTCTAAGTGCACCACACCTTGAAGAATGGGCTGCCATTCCCCAAGAAACCTTCCAGCACCTGATTGTACGCATACCTGCGACAGTAGAAGCTGTCATCAAGGCTAAGGGTGAGCCAACACCAGACTGAATTCCAGCATTACCGGTGGAGGGCGACACGAACTTATAAGTCTTTTTCAGCCAGGTGTACGGATACTTTTGATCACATTGTGTAGTTGTTCGAAAGCAAGTGAGGACGTGGAGCATAGTGACTGAAAGTCCCACTCTAAGGAAACTAGGATTAAAATTTTAGTCCTAAATTAATGCAAGTAGGTGGGGAAAATTATTTGTCTACATTGTTATTATTCCTTATTATTCACCTTATTAACCGCCCTTCCCTCCAATTTTAATACGAAAAAAGTACAACCGAAAAAAATTGCAGAATATATTCAAGAACTGAACACAGGTCCTCTTCTTCCCTGCTTGGTCGCTTTCGTCGAACAACGTTTGGGCAGTTGTATGTAACAGCTCCTTTCCTCGATCTCTAGGTAGATACGTATTTCCGAACTCTACAAGTGCTCATGCAAAATGCTCAGTATTCAGTTGTTTATCGATCCCGCCAATTCTGAGTCAACTAGGCCTCATGAACCTTCGGGGTCGTTTTTGACTCCGCCTACGACGAAGGGTATGAAGCATGTTAGCGGAGCCGGAAAGGTTTTTTAAACTATTTTTTCAATTTACTGGATTTCAGGCCGTGCTCATTCAGCCATCTCAACAGTGGAACGTCACTTGTGACGATATGAACGTAAGAACAACACCCAGTCCCCGAGCGGAGGAAATCTCCGACTTGATCGGATATCGAACAGAGAGCCGGAAAGTTGGCAAGAGGAGCAAGGAATATGCGGCGACAGTTAAGTAAACAGTAACCATGGAAACGATGCTAGTACGAGGAAGACAGCTGAAAACTGTGATAGCAGGCAGTATCACCGAAGGCGACGAGCACACGACCATGCTATCCGCAGCGTCAGTGCCGTGCATCAGGTGCAGCCTGTGGTTTGTTTTCGCAGGCGGGCTGGTTCAGGACGGCAGTGTACGGCAATACGGCGCCGTCTGCACGTGAGTCGCAGTTTTGTGGCCGTTTGGTATCGTAGTGCAAGCATTTTGATGCGGGAAAGTGCATGCACCACAGTTATCGCAGCTGCGAATATCACGGTATGTGTCTTACCAAATCGTGTCAGTGATGTAGCACAACAGCCGACTTAACTTATCTTAGTGCGTTTAACGGCGCTTGCTTTACGCTGAGGTGACGAAAGTCGCCGGCCGCTGTGGCCGAGCGGTTCTAGGCGCTTCAGTCCGGAACCGCGCTGCTGCTACGGTCGCAGGTTCGAATCCTGCCTCGGGCGTGGATGTGTGTGATGTCCTTAGGTTAGTTGGGTTTAAGTAGTTCTAAGTCTAGGGGACTGATGAACTCAGATGTTAAGTCCCATAGTACTTAGAGCCATTTGAACTGAAACGTCCCGTTTTGAACATTTATACAAGACTGTGCTTATACTGACACGCAATATTTTTTAGCGCAACGCACTCTGACTTTCAGAAATCCCTACAAAGGAATGGCCCTGACTAACATTAACCTGTACCTTTCACAAATCACTTACCTCACAAAAATCTTCGTTACTCGAACTACTGCAATACAGCGAGCGCCACTACTGCCATCTAAATAAAAGATTCAAACTACGGAAGGCACTAACTACAGATAGGCATAGTTAGCAAATGAAAGATTTTAATAGAGAACAAACAATGTATTTACTTTAACATCATAATATATATAGTAGTTCATGACATCCAGTTTTACAAATTTCAAATCTCCGCCATATCTCTCCCCACATCCACCACTTCTGGCGGCTCACCTCTAACTGCGCAACGCTACACGCTGTTCACATCCAGCTGCCGCTGCCCAACACTACAATGGCAGACAACAATGCAAACTAGCCACAGACTGCACACAGCACAGCCAGTGATTTTCATATAGAGCGCTACGTAACGTTGCCAATAAGAAAACATAAACAGCCTACTTACATAAAGAAAACATAAACAGCCTACTTACATAGTACAATTTGTCAGACTGAGAAACTATTAACATGCAACAATGTTTTGAGGTTCAATATCCACTCAAGAACCAAAAGAACTTATTTAAACAGAAATTACGAATGCATTGTTATTGCGAACAGACGACACAGTGTTATTGTGTGTGTACATTCTTGCTTGTTAGTTGCACGATTACGTAACGACTATAAGGCTTACATATTTAGAACATTTACCAGTACTGCTAATGAGATTTTAATGCTACATTTTGGTTTACTTGAAAATACATTCTGGATTTAAGGTACTTTCTGTGAGATACCAGTTGAGAAGTGGTTAGTTTATGTGACAGCTACACGATTTTATCACGACGTTACTAATGAGTGACAATTTACAATGTTGCTTTTGCGGTGTATCTGTTTTATATCTGCACAGTTTTTCTGAATTCTTCTGGAAAGTAAAACATGTTTAATAGTAACTTTTGTGGTATAGCTACAATGAGACAGCCTTTTCCGTAGCACAACAATACGTTACAGCACAGTAATTTCTTCATCACAACAATAAGCGTATAACTAAGATATCTATATGCAAAGCATTTCACCTTTGTTTATCATGAGGTAAGTACATTGACTTCTGTAGAACTTAGCTTTCGGAGGACAATAACTACGACACTTCCACAGAGATTATCTTACAACAAGACGCACATTTAGCACTACAGGACACGCATTTCAGTGATTAATTTTGTACTTAAAACATTTATTTTTAAAGATTTTTGAATTACAAAGAAAGTTTTCCGTGATACATTTCATTCCATTGCTGTAATCTGTAACACCTGAGGGTATAATTACAATAATCCTCAGGGGGGTAAACGCTTACTTTGTGTACCATGTGTTTGGCAAGCACAAGGAGCCCTAGCTAATATGGTATTTGCTTATACAACTTTACACATCGGTACCATATTTCTCCAACACAGAATTACACAGTCACCTGATTATTTAACAGAGAAACAAACATTTTTTTTTTCTACGTCAGTGACACACGTTTACACAATTACACAGTTGGGTAACTTCAGACTTATGAAACTGTATTTTGTCTGTACAGTGTGAACTGTTCATATTTTTTCAGACCCATTGTGATATTATGAGAGCTTTGAATGATATATTTGGTATGGGATCACGATTTTTAAAGTACGTTTGAGGCAGATGACACCTTTGACATGAGGAGAGAATTTTTTTTAATTATTGGAGGAAGCTACGACGATTGTGAGAGTTGACTGAGGTGTTATGATGTTATTATTACGATGACTATGTGTATTATGCTGTTGCGGTATGTTTATGATCAATAAGCTGATGCTATATGAGGAATTTGATTATGCTATGTATTTATTATGATGAAATATCGAAGTGTCGTCGCAAGATTGACGTGTTGACGAATATTTATATGTGTAATAAGGTATGGAGTAATGATTAGGGGTTAGGGACTCTGACTTGTGAAAAAGGATGTTGGAAACCAAGGAAGGTACTTTAAGAGTTATGAAATGTGTGTAAATGCGTGAATGTATCACATGCCGGCGAAAATTTTTTGGACACTGTTATATTCATAAGATTTTGTTTCTACACATTTGCACCGCAAATTCTCGACCCGTGAAATTTTGTATGTGAGACTGTCACTGTAGCGGAAACTGCTGTCGTAAATATTTCCGTAAGAAAGTTAAGTGACCAAATGCACGTAATGCGCCGTGGGCACCCAGCTGTGTCAGACGCCTGTAGAAAAAGCCATTAGGGTGTGCCTTTCCAGAGGCACAGGTAGAAAAAAAAAGGGAGGCCATTATCCTCGCTGTTGACATTCCTTTGTAGAAAGCATCGTAAATACGACATCCTCAAACTTGAAAACATGATAACACTGAGGAGCTCTTAATTTATGATATTTACTGCAATGCCGAATGAAATGATGAGAAATATTTTTATGTCTATACACCTGATTATGACTACTGTCTTTCTAGTTGAGAGAAATGCCATATGGCTTGCTTTATGTATTTATTTGCTCATTTTCTTTAATATCTAGTTTCTAGCTGCACTGCAGCATTGTTTAAAATAAAATTTTATGAATGTACTAATATAGATATTTTATGCCTACAGATCCAGTAAACAATAAAATTAAAAAAAAAAAAAACGAAGGAGCACAAAAAGACATTTCCCTTCACAGGACTTGCATACATAATTTTCTTTTCAACTACTTGGTAATATTTTTCGTGGAATAAGTTGTGGTGCACCACTTTAATTACATAGACATTAAGATGTGAATATACATTTCCCTTATCTGCATTGTAGTCCTTAGTGTAATATTTTTTATGCTTGAGCTATGTCATGTTTAGGTATAATTTGCTGCTGCTGCTGTTAGCCAGGCGTAGTGTTACTGAATTTGACTTTGTGTTACTCTGCTAAGCCAGTTTATTACTGATTTATTTTTCTTGTTTGCTGCTCATTGCATATTAGTTGTAATATTGTTGCTTACTTTGCCAATTTGAATTTTTTGTCATTGAAGTTCGTGGTAATTGTTTTGTGCTGCTGCATTGCCTCGTCCCTTAGTTTAGCATCTGAGCTCAGTAGATTTAAGTTAGCTTAAGAAGGAGTAGACTATATAAGAGAATGACTTGTGATGAATTTGAAGAAATGCACTGAGAAGTTATACGAGAAAAATACAGAAAGCATACTTGGATAGCATTTTTTTTGGTGGAAGCAAAGGTTGAAATAAGACGAACGATCTATGGAATGAAGTTTTGGGTTGGACTGCAGTACCAAATGTTACACTGAAAACGAACCCTGTCCTTTCCTTTTGTGTTATCCCACTATGTGTTTGTGTGCCCTTGTGTATTTGTTTTCTTCCTGTCTCTGTGTAGTTTCATAGAATTTTTTCTTCTTTTAATATTAAGCTACATTCACTATGATGAGGAATACTGTTCTCCTCAAATACAATTGGCATTAATAATGTGTTATTTACCCTGTAAATATGCTTAGACATTATTTATTCTGTTTTGTTTTAATGCTCATGTGTGAAGTTGATGTTTCAATAATTATTCTGATCTTTTATGTATTTACTTATGTCATAATTCCTACAACACTGATGTATATGTTTATTTCTATTCTGTTGTAAAGCCTGTACTACAAATGTTATCTTTATTGTTATGTTCTTTAATGATGTATTTTGTACCTTTGTAATTGTATTCTTATGTTATAAAATTGTAATTGATACCAGTTCATCATATTATGAACTTGTTAGTTACATTTCACTGCACACTTTTCTGTTGGTCATAGTATATGGACAATATGTGATAAGTTGGGACTGTTAGTGTTTGCACGTGAGTTAATAATTCAGCAAGGGACTGGATAACAGCATTGCTGGTTCTAAGGACAATTCCAAAAACTTTGTGAGTGCACAAGTGGTGATTATGGACTTGCTATATTAACTGCAAGACTATTCAATAGTGATTGTGCACCTGCACAGTCACAACAGATGGCTGCTGGCCATCTCTACAAGGACTACAGTGGGTCTGCATCTCTGATGACCCACCAATACCACAATCTCTACCAGGACTACAGTGGGCCTGTCCACAATTTCTACAAGGACTGCAGTGGGTCTGCACCTCTGGTGGCCCACCAATACCATACTCTCTACCAGGACTACAGTGGGTTTGCTCTGTGATGACCTATCTACCAATCTTCTTCAAAAAGTCGAATGACCCTGCTGTGGGTTTGCTCTCTTGTGGCCCATTACCTGTCAGCATGTCAAGAGTCAGCACTGTCTTTCAGTTGGAAGGACAACACTACTTGTTCAAGACTGCATGGAAATCCACTACTTGCGTGTGCATTTTCTTTTACTGCTCAGATTTTGAGAAAAACCACTGAAATTTTACTGTGATGAACAATCTGGACTGTCTTTTAGGACTGTGAGGAAATTTTAGCTTTTGACCAACATTGTATAAATAAGTGTGTGCATCTGATATCTTTGTTATTGTAATTATGAAAATTTTTTTCAAATCATTATTGACCACTGCCCAAAACAATTTGTAAAATTTTTTTGTGGGGAGCATGGGGGCTATGTAAGTAGGCTGTTTATGTTTTCTTTATGTAAGTAGGCTGTTTATGTTTTCTTATTGGCAACGTTACGTAGCGCTCTATATGAAAATTACTGGCTGTGCTGTGTGCAGTCTGTGGCTAGTTTGCATTGTTGTCTGCCATTGTAGTGTTGGGCAGCGGCAGCTGGATGTGAACAGCGCGTAGCGTTGCACAGTTGGAGGCGAGCCGCCAGTAGTGGTGGATGTGGGGAGAGAGATGGCGGAGTTTTGAAATTTGTTATACTGGATATTATGAACTGCTATATATATTATGACTATTAAGGTAAATACATTGTTTGTTCTCTATTAAAATCTTTCATTTTCTAACTATCCCTATCAGTATTTAGTGACTTCCGTAGTTTGAATCTTTTATTTAGCTGGCAGTAGTGGCGCTCGCTGTATTGCAGTAGTTCGAGTAACGAAGATTTTTGGTGAGGTAAGTGATTTGTGAAAGGTACAGGTTAATGTTAGTCAGGGCCATTCCTTTGTAGGCATTTCTGAAAGTCAGATTGCGTTGCGCTAAAAAATATTGTGTGTCAGTTTAAGCACAGTCATGTATAAATTATTCTAAGGGGACGTTTCAGAACCATTTTGACAAAAGTCCTGGGATACCTCCTAATATTGTGTCGGGCCTCCATTTCCCTAGGCGCTACAGTCTGGAGCCGAGCGACCGCTACGGTTGCAGGTTCGAATCCTGCCTCGGGCATGGATGTGTGTGATGTCCTTAGGTTGGTTAGGTTTAATTAGTTCTAAGTTCTAGGCGACTGATGACCTCAGAAGTTAAGTCGCATAGTGCTCAGAGCCATTTTGAACCATTTCCCTGTTATAGTGCAGCAACTCGACGTGATATGGACCCAACAAGACGTTGAAGGTCCCCTAAAGAAATACTGAAACATGCTGCATCTATAGCCGTCTATAACTGCGAAAATGTTGCAGGTGCAGGATTTTGTGTACGAACTTACCTCTCGATTATGTACCATAAATGTTCGCCGGCCGGTGTGGCCGTGCGGTCTAGGCGCTTCAGTCTGGAACCGCGTGACCGCTCCGGTCGCAGGTTCGAATCCTGCCTCGGGTACGGATGTGTGTGATGTCCTTAGGTTAGTTAGGTTTAAGTACTTCTAAGTTCTAGAGGACTAATGACCACAGATGTTAAGTCCCATAGTGCTCAGAGCCATTTGAACCATAAATGTTCCATGGGATTCATATCGGTCGAACTGGGTGAACAAATCATTCGCGCTAATTGTCCAGAATGTTCTTCAAACCAATCGCAAACAATTGTAGCCGGTTTACATGGCGCATTTTCATCCATCAAAATTGCGCCTGTGTTTGGGGGCAAATGGTCTCCAAGCACATCCATGCCCGAGGCAGGATTCGAACATGCCACCGTAGCGGTCGCGGGGTTCCTGACTGAAGCGCCTAGAACCGCTCGGCCACACCGGCCGGCCCTGACGGATGTCATTCACAAGACGTGTTCGATGGGGGCGTGAATTGTCGTCCATGAAGACGAATGCCTCGCCAATATGCTGCCGATATGGTTGCACTATTGATCGGAGGATGGCATTCACGTATCGTACAGCCATTACGGCGCCTTCCATGACCACCAGCGGCGTACGTCGGCCCCACATAATGTCACCCCAAAACAGCAGGAAACCTCCACCTTGTTGCACTCGTTGGACAATGTGTCTAAGGCGTTCAGCCTGACTGGGTTGCCCCAAACACGTCTCCGGCGATTGTCTGGATGAAGGCATATGCGACACTCATCGGTGAAAAGAACGTGATGCAAATCCTCAACAGTCCATTTGGCATTTTGTTGGGTCCATCTGTACCACGTTGTATGGTGTCGTGGCTGCAAAGATGGACCTCGCCTTGGACGACGGGAGTGAAGTTGCGCATCATGCAGTCTATTGCGCACAGTTAGAGTCGTAACATGACGTCCTGCGGCTACACGAAAAGCATTATTCAAGACGGTGGCGTTGCTGTCATGGTTCCTCCGACCCATAACTCGTTGGTAGCGGTTATCCACTGCACTAGTAGCCCTTGGGCAGCCTGAGCGAGGCATGTCAACGACAGTTCCTGTCTCTCTGTATCTCCTGCATGTCCGAACAACATCGCTTTGGTTCACTCCGTGACTCCTGGACACTTCCCTTGTTGAGAGACCTTCCTGGCACCAAGTAACAATGCGGACTCGATCTAACCGCGGTTTTGAACGTCTAGGCATGGTTGAACTACCTCCTTCCTGGTGGATTGACTGCAACTGATCGGCTGTCGGACCCTCTCCGTGTAATAGGCGCTGCTCATGCATGGTTGTTTACATGTTTGGGCAGGTTTAGTGACATTTCAGAACTGACAAAGGGACTGTCTGTGATACAATATCCACAGTCAACGTCTATCTTCAGGAGCTCTGGGAACCGGGGTGATACAAAACCTTTATGATGGGTGTATTTCCCCTAAACTCGAACAGCATTGCCAGGGCTCTCCAGTGGTATCGTAACAGCATCTCAGTATCGAACGTAATGCGGGATCCTGCCTGAAACCCAAGTACAGATGCTCTGCAGTGGTGTTCGAATTTAGGGAGAATACCAAGTGGGCTCAGGCGTGAATGGTAATTTTGGCTAAGGAGGAAGGTGGGCTGGGATAGTCCATGCAGCTGCGTAAAGCAACTGTGCCAGGGTCTCGTAGTTGTTATTAGCACATCTGCAATGTTAGCAGGATACCCAAATTCGAATCCCGGTCTTAGTATAAAATTTCATTTGTCGCTTCAGTCCGCATATACACTGTTTGGTTCTAATTAAACTTTCCTTTTTAACACGTTATAGCATGAAAACCAATTACTGTACGAGTACCGAACTTGGTAGCATAATGTCCAGAATATGGGATGCATGATTTCCACGGTTCACTGTGCCACCGTCCACTACCAAATATGGTCACCAGGAGCCGTGATCAGCCACCGTGATTCATAGTCTCACACGCCAGAGCAGTCGCAGTGCACTTGTTGACGTTTTAACACGAGCTTGGACGAAAGGAGCAGGGCACTGTTGTTCAAGCTCTATTATGAAAGCCGGCCGGAGTGGCCGTGCGGTTCTAAGCGCTGCAGTCTGGAACCGCGAGACCGCTACGGTCGCAGGTTCGAATCCTGCCTCGGGCATGGATGTGTGTGATGTCCTTAGGTTAGTTAGGTTTAAGTAGTTCCAAGTTGATCAAAGTGGAGGAGATATGGCAGGAGATATGGGAGTCGGACGAAACTGGTAGAAGAACCTTTCAGTTCCTACCAGACGTCAAGGAAAGACTAAAAATGAAGTATTTTGAGCCAACTAGGGGTTTGTTCCACTTTCTCACCGGTCATGGCCCATATCCGACTTATCTAAGTCGGTTTGGGAAAAGGGCAACGCCTGCGTGTGACTGTGGCGCACCGGAGGGTACTCCTGACCATGTGGTTTACGAGTGCCCCCTTTTCGATGATGTAGCCGGGACACTGAGACGACAACTACCAAATACAAATACCTATGACCCTTTGAGACAAGAGGAGACCTTTCAAAGACTAAACATACTAGCCAACGAGGTATCACAAAAAGTATTAAAAGCTTTTTTGAGAGACCTACAAGCCTAGTTAAATAGAAAACACCGATTGCGACCACAGCTCCGGTCCCATACCGCCCGTTCGTGGATAGGTCGACTTCACAGTTGGAATCCGCCACTACCGGGATTAGGGGGACTGGGGTAATCCCGAATAGGACAACGCACCAACCATGACGTAGAATAGGAAGTAGATTTAGGCAATTAGAATAGGATAGTAAACTAGGAATCTGCAGCGATAAACCACCCTTGCCTGCCCTGTGCCAGGGGCTCGCCCATAGGGATTAGCTCTATGGGCAAGGCTTCCAAAGTAGGTTTATATAATTACACTGGCACAATTGTAACGCTGCAGGCAGTTAGTACTAACCCCTAGTAGTAACTAGAAGTCAAGCTAACTTAAAATAGGAAGTAGTCTGCCTAGTACTAACCGCATAACTGTCTGTAATTAAGTATAATGTAGAAGCTGCTATTGTATAAAGTAGGAACATAGGACCCACTAATCAATAAGGTGGTGGGTCAATCTTGTATAATTATTATTGTGTTATGAAATAAAGAATTTAAAAAAAAAGTTGATTAAAGTGTAAAGTGAAGTTCTACGGGACTGATGACCTCAGCAGTTGAGTCCCATAGTGCTCAGAGCCATTTGAACCATTTTTTTCTATTACGAAAACAACAGTAATGCTGCAGCTCTACTTCGAGAATATCGCCGGCTGAAACGATTACGGAAGGGCCCTCTTTCTCCATCTGCATGATGAAGTTCGAATCAACTGTGGAATTGGACGTCGCTCCGGGTAGAGGTCGACGACCGATTGCACCACTGGTGGTTGATGAAATCGCAGTTGCTAAGGCAGACAACGCTCCCCACAATTCCCGATCGTCAGGCAGTGCGCGTGCTGTGTCAGGAGAGTTCAACATCCTGTGGTCCACTGTACGGAAGGTGTTTCAAATGATACTCAAATGGTATTCGTAGAAGATCCATATCGTACAGCAACTTGCACCATAGAACGCACAACGACGTCTTGACTTCGCTCTCCTCTTTCCCGCAAGGACTGAAGTTGACGAGAACTAGACATGGACCATCCTATGGACAGACGAAGCTCATTTTTCTCTTACGGGTGAGGTGAAAACACAGAATTACCGAGTGGGGAGATCTTCACCTCCAGTCACTGTGCATGAATTTCCTGTGTATAGTGAACGTCTCACCGAATAATGTGGCTTCACGGCTACGTTCATCATTGGCCCATTCTTTTTTGAACTGGTTGGCGCTTAAGACCAAAGACGTGCAGTGTGGCCCGTCAGCGTTACTGCGAAACCCTTCGGCAGCATGTCATACGCGCCCTAGAGGAGAGAGGCGCATTGAACTTGAACAGTTTTTATGCAAGATGGAGCCCCACTTCACATGGCTCGAGAAGTTCACCTGCTTATCCGAAACACATTTGGAAGCGATCGAATTATGAGCTGATAGTTTCCAAATGCTTGGCTGGCACGATCACCTAATCTCATTCCCTGTGATTTCTCGTTGTGGGGGTGCCTGAAGGACAGTGTTTACCAGGGGAACATTCACACATGTGCTGATCTGAAGCTCAGCGTATCTAGAGAGGTAGCCAGAATATCTACGGACATGCTTCGTTCTGCTGTGCAGATTGCAATCCTGCGCTTTCAGACTCTTCTGGATACGGATGGGCGCCATATTGAGCCCCTTTTGTACCGGTATGTAATGGTATGATGTGGCCTAACAGCACATTAAAAGTGTTTCAGTTGAATTAATTGTGCATTATTTCTCTTCCCCATGTCCTTGACATTAATGCTACCAAGTTTGGTGCTCGTACAGTTATTAGTTTCCGTATTATAACGTGTTAAATAGGGAAAGTTTAATTATAACCGCAAGATATATCATAATATTTTTTGTTTTCTTACCGCTTCACTGTTTTTATTAGGTTCTACAGATTAAATGCTTTTAATGGAATAATAATAATGGATATGAGCACTATGGGATTTAACATCTATGGTCATCAGTCTCCTAGAATTTAGAACTACTTAAAGCTAACTAACCTAAGGACAGCACACAACACCCAGCCATCATGAGGCAGAGAAAATCCCTGACCCCGCCGGGAATCGAACCCGGGCGTGGGAAGCGAGAACGCTACCGCACGACCACGAGATGCGGGCGCTTTTAATGGATTTTAGTGTTAAAGTATTCAGTATTCGTTGTTACGAAGTGCACGTCCAACAAAATCACCTCCCAAAATCTTCTTTGTAAACATAACGGGGACTGTGAGTAACATTACTTCTTTTTTAGGCTGGAAGGAGCGCCTGGTCTCCGGCACGAAACTGCCCGGCGGATTTGTGTCGAGGTCTGGTGAACCGGCCAGTCTGTGGATGGTTTTAGGCGGTTTTCCATCTGCCTCGGCGAATGCGAGCTGGTTCCCCTTATTCCGCCTCAGTTACTCTATGTCGGCGATTGCTGCGCAAACAAGTTCTCCACGTACGCGTACACCACCATTACACTACCACGCAAACATCGGGGTTACACTCGTCTGGTATGAGACGTTCCCGGGGGGGGGGGGGGGTCCACCGGGGGCCGAACTGCACAGTAACCCTGGGTTCGGTGTGGGGCGGCGGAGGGGTGAGTGGACTGCGGTACTCGTGGCTCTGGCTCTGAGCACTATGAGACTTAACGTCTGAGGTCATCAGTCCCATAGAACTTAGAACTACTTAAACCCAACTAACCTAAGGATATCACACACATCCATGCCCGAGGCAGGGTCGAACCTGCGACCGTAGCGGTCACGCGGTTCCAGACTGAAGCGCCTAGAACCGTTCGGCCAAGTCGTCGCGGGGTTGTGGACTTCCGCGGCTTCAGCGGGGACGGAGCCTCAAACGTGTGTGAAATCTTATGGGACTTAACTGCTAAGGTCATCAGTCCCTGACGGAGCCTCGCCGTCGTTTCTAGGTCCCCAGTACAATACAATACCACCTTACTTGTAACTGTAAAGGTTATAAACAGTTACAGCTTCTTGGATAGTATAAATGTGTTTTTGAAAGTAATACGATTTATGGTGGGCAAATGTATTAGCGCACCCCATTGCCTAATTAACCCACTCTCTATCACACAGTTGTTAGGAGTGCATTTTACGCTGTGGATGCCCCTTTTAACCGGATGGTTACGTCATTCCAGAGGAAGAAGGGCACGAGATAACAATAGTATCATGCCTAGAAAATCACTATAGTGTTGAAAAAATATCTGGGTTGACGACGGCTTCATATTCTAACGAATTTGTCGGTCGACACTCTGCGGAACGGTTCGACGTGGAAGAACAGTTCAGTAACCCCAGTTTACGAGCGAGCAATCCGTTATATGCTAAACTCAGGTCTAAAGACCATTTAGAGGAACAGGTCGTCCTCTGGTGTGAATAAATCCGCCTCCTAAACGGTTCTTCGGCTTCGGTTCGGAGAAATCGGGACGCGGAGTCCCACGCTCTGGGACGAACGCGAGCGGTGCAGGTGTCGGATTCAGCGGACCAGACAGGCCCGGAGGCAAAAGAAGAGTTGGGAGCGGCCGTCGCGAAGCCATAAACGCCATGGGGGGCGCGGCGTATCGGTGCATCGCCGCTGCCGCCGCAGCCGCCGCCGCAGCCGCGCAACAAATTACGAGGCACTTTGTCAGGCCGTCCCTAATGGCACGGATGGCGGACCCCGCTACCTGCCGGTCACGCCGCCCCTTAATGAAGACGTATTATTTGTTTTTTTGCTAATCACCGCCATCGCCGCCGCAGCCGCCGGCATGCAAAGCACCTGGGCTGCCGCTTTCCATCACAAAGCGTGATTTATCGAAGGCTCGGTCGGGGCGGGGACTGCACCAACCGCCCAGCAGTCTCCCACCACTCTGGGTATTTGTGGTTTGGAGCGGCTGCCCGTCCGTCGCTGTCCGACGTGGGGCATGGCGGTGCTTCTAACCACCAATGCGCTCTTAACCGTTTGTGTACCAGTGGTTGCGCTACGGTCGCAGGTTCGAATCCTCCTTTGGGCAAGGACGTGTGTGATGTCCTCAGGTTAGTTAGGTTTAAATAGTTCTAAGTTCTAGGGGACTGATGACCACAGCAGTTAAGTCCCATAGTGCTCAGAGCCATTTCAACCATTTGAACCAGTGATTACTGCCCGGAACCACGATTTTACCATTTTCTTTTCGCTTCAAACTACCGATGTTGTTGTATGACAGGGACATCTAATGACACGCTCAAGTACTCCTAGGAACGTAGTGCATTCTAGGAGGCACTTTCAGCATCCCAACGGCCTCGTATCACTATCAGTCGAGATGACAGGCATCTTATCCGCATGGCTCTAACGGATCGTGCAACCACGTCTCGATCCCTGAGGCAACAGACGGGGACGTTTGCAAGACAACAACCATCTGCACGAACAGTTCGATTACATTTGCAGCAGCATGGACCATCAGCTCGCACACCGTGGCTGCGGTTACCCTTGACGGTGCATCACAGACAGGAGCGCCTGCGATGGTGTACTCAACGACGAACATGGGTGCACGAATGGCAAAACGTCATTATTTCGGATGAATCCAGGTTCTGTTTACAGCATAATGATGGTCGCATCCGTGTTTGGCGACATCTCGGTGAACGCACATTGGAAGCGTGTATTTGTCATACTGGACTATCACCCTGTGTGATGGTATGGGGTGCCATTGGTTACAGGTCTCGGTCACTTCTTCATTCGATCCCTGCGAAATCCTACATTTCAGCAGGATAATTTACGACCGCATGTTGCAGGTCCTGTACGGGCCTTTCTGGATACAGAAAATGTTCGACTGCTGCCCTGGCCAGCACATTATCCAGATCTCTCACCAATTGAAAACGTCTGGTCAATGGTGGCCGAGTAACTGACTCGTCACAATACGCGAGTCACTACTCTTAATGAACTATGGTATCGTGTTGAAGCTGCATGGGGACTGTACCTGTACACGCTCTGTCTGAGTCAATGCCCAGGCGTATCAAGGCCATTATTACGGCCAGAGGTGGTTGTTCTGGGTACTGACTTCTCAGGATCTAGGCACCCAAACTGCGTGAAAATGTAATCACATGTCAGTTCTAGTATAGTATATTTGTCCAATGAAGACACGTTTATCATCTGCATTTCTTCTTGGTGTAGCAATTTTAATGGCCAATAGCGTACTTTCATGTGTGTTTCCAAAATGAAACCTGTGGAGCAGTAGCTATTCTTCACATACATGACTTAAATTTTATGCCCATTTTTGATTATTATTTAGCAGTAACATTTATTTTAGACATTATCAGTTAATGGATGTTTCAAGATATGTGATTGTGTCTAGAAAAAATGACAAATTGCTTTTCACAAGTACAATGATCAGCCAAAATATTATGATCACCTGTTTAACAGCTTGTTTGTCCGTCTTTGGAACGAAATACATGACTGATTCTGCGTGTCATGGATCCGACAGGTTGTGGGGCGGCGGGTGGAATTTAATTGTTAATATGTGTAGAACGTTATGTAGAAAAGATGCTTTTTCCGGCCGATTAACCGTATGTGGGGCTGCGGGTGGAATTGAATTGTTGTTAAATGTTCCTATTATTTATGCAGTCTTTTGCCGTTCTCAACACTGGCTCTCTAACTACAATATTGTCAAATAGAAAGTGATTAGCAAAACGTTAAGCCTGTAATTAGAATTCCTAGTGCCCACTTCATCTGAGAAGTACACTTATAGCTACAGCTTATAGCTCTAAGGAATTAGGAGATTGTCTGGGATTCATAATCAAATACGATTCTCTAAAAATGTTCACTGTATTCTGAAAGTCACAGACAAAAAAGAATCCACAGAATCCAACTAACAGAGCAGTTCAGAGTCTAATGCGCTGATACAACTATAACTGTTCAAGTTAAATGTTTAAGTGAATGCTCGCCATAATTTGATGATAATGTTCATCAAACGCCACGCTAAATAATGGTAGAATGTCTGTCCCGCGGCGGCACGTGAAAATACGACGTACGCAAACTGAAGATAGATCATTAAAGTCATCCCACAATTAACACTTCACTCGAAAACGATTTCATGGTTACGCGTATCCCGAGTAACTTATTACGGCATCCGAGGCTGTTTATAGCAATGATACCGACGCGACGCGACTCCCGGCACAGGTGGTGTGCTATTCAGCGTCTGGAGAGAACTGGGGCCTATCTTCTCTCGCTCAACGTTCTTATATATAAAGCCGCGGTGCGGACGGCTAAGGGAACGCCTAATCAAAATTGCTCTCCCGACTAGCCGCTGGGCTAGTAATGCACCACTTTAAGTTATTGAATAAATCATCGCTTCCTTTGCTGATGGCCGATGAAGCTCTCAATTTAAATGTACATTCAGCACACAGGTAAGTAATCATAATAAAAGTCTGACGTGGCTAAGTCAAATATTTTGGGAGAGAGAATTAATTTAATTACGCTACACGCAGTAGACGAGCTCTGAACTTGCTCTTTGGAGATACGCTATAGCTATAGTTTTATAGTTGTTCTGTTGAAACTTCTCTCATCTTTATGATTATAGCGGATCTCCCTTCTACTTAAATTTAAACATCCTAGCCTTATTTATTAGCCTACTTAATCTATCTTGCTTCCTTAATTTCTAAAACAAAAACCAGAAAATCATGAATTTCAACAAAAATTTTAATTTGTGAGAGTCAGAATACTGTTTCTACTGAATTATTATGCAAAAGGAATCTAAATACAAATTTTTAAGTTTCTAGTTCTTTTCTGTTGCGCCAATGATTTTTACAGAAAACCGTCCAAATTTCGAAAATGGTTAAAGTTAGTCAACTGACATTCAACACATATTGATTTAGTATTACTCGTGACATGCTAGAAACGTTTCAGGTTATTTACTTGATTTTTAAAGTATTGCGCAACATTTATGACGTCAGATCTAATTACAGCAGACTGGCTGGCACACAATGAAAAGAATTTTATACGGCGTGAGTAGGCTGCTTCCCTACAAGGTCGTTGGTAGGTTTGTGGAGGTACGAGGCTTTCGATGTCTACCCACAGTTCATGTAATTCTCGTGAATAACGAGCCGCTGATTTATGTACGCGGCGACGGCGTCCGGTAGCGTCTCAGATGGGTTACGTAGAATTTACATCCGGCGAATTTGGTTGCCGCGACATCAAATTGAGTTCACTACAATACTCATATCACTGTAGCACGGTTCTGGCTCCGAGACACGGACAGTTATACAACTGAAAGATGACGTCGCCGTCGGGGAAGACATGAAGCATCAAGGGATGCAGGTGCTCCGCAGCTGTCAGCTGACAGCTGACGGCGTTTGTGGAGACAACCACCGATCTAGTGAAGCGAAAACCTGATTAACCCGAAGAGCCAACACATTTCCATTGATCGACGGTCGAATTCCGAAGGTGCCGTGTCCAATGCGGTCGTAACTGACGATGTCGCTCGGTCAACATGTGAAGACGTAGGGGTGAATTCTGCGTTACTCCATGTTCAACTACATACGATTTACGGTGTGCTCCGAACCACTTGTGCGTTCACCAGCATTGTACTCTTTCGGCAGAGATGCTACAGATCTCCACCCGTCCTACTTTACGGAGCAGACAAGCCTCCGAACCCCACGTTCTGTGAAGAGTCATGGGCGTCTAGCCATTTAGTACCTACTGGTAGTTTTCACGGCCCTTCTACCTCTTTCCGTAGGTGCTCACAACTTCGCCGTTTTAGAAACAGTCGTTCAGAGTATCTGTGTAATAATGACCTGCTCTTTGTCAAAGTCGCTTTGTCGCGTCCCGGCACAGCGTCACTATGCCAGAATGCAGTGAGTGCGAACTGCGTAGCGCAGTCGGGACGTTAACGACAGTGGGTTAGTTTGTTGTCAACTTTTATATCGGAGATGAGAGGGAGAGAATATCCTTGGTTTGAAGCAAATAAGTTTCCTGAAAATCGGTTACAGAATTGCAATAGGCAGAAAAGATTGGTTAGTTTCTATCAAGTTTATTCTCACATATACTTATGTGAGGTGTTGGACCATAAACCCCTTAGTAAGATTCAGTCTATTTATTCGGACTTGCTACTTCAAAGCTAATTGCCGGTACATATAAGAAACAAGTACTAAGCAATCATTTGTTCTTGGTTAGCACTGAAATCTCTCTAAGTAAATGAGACGAAGACTGACAGCCTCTGTTCAACACTATTCCAATGAAAGTCTAAAAATCCTACTTGACCTGCGGTTCCTGAGTGTGCACCAGAGTCTATCACCATATTCTAATAGTTGAAGTCCTTATCAGCTGTATCGGCTGCTATGGGCTTACTCAGCCCCGCTGGCGTCTCGCTGCGGAATCTCCAAACTGCCGGCACTGGCTCTGAATCTGCATCTGAATCTCTGCCTCTAGCTATTCCGCTGCCTGGTCTTTTATTTCGTTTCTCATGTATTTGGGTGCACACGAGTTAATTTGTTTCAGACGACCCTTTCATTGCCCGCATCTCGTGGTCGTGCGGTAGCGTTCTCGCTTCCCACGCCCGGGTTCCCGGGTTCGATTCCCGGCGGGGTCAGGGATTTTCTCTGCCTCGTGATGGCTGGGTGTTGTGTGCTGTCCTTAGGTTAGTTAGATTTAAGTAGTTCTAAGTTCTAGGGGACTTATGACCACAGAAGTTGAGTCCCATAGTGCTCAGAGCCATTTGAACGAACCCTTTAATTTCTAAGTGATCGGATTGCACAAGAATGCCTATGGTTCCACACGACACTCTCGTTTCTAGCTGCACACAACTTAATTTGGTTCCACACGAGTCTTTTCGCACGTGACTGACACTCTCTCTTGCTGTATTATCGTCCTGGTGTTTGCGTCTTCCACTGCGCAAGTCTGATTCATGCTGCTTCCTCTGGCAGGAAGTCAAACACTAAGTTATTTGATCAACAAGCCATTCTTGGCAGTCTCCGCCACTTATCTTGTCCCTACATCCTCGTGGACTATTTCTTAATGTCGGCTGGCTGTTTGCTTATGGAGCCTGGACTCTTATTATGGTCCCAGAAGCAAGAATAAAAATTAAAATTTTCCATTGTCACAACAACTTATCTCAATGGCTTTCTCCATTTGCAGCCCATATCTTCGCTAGGGTGCACCTCGACCAATGGGTACCCCACTTGCATACTTTTGTTACCACACTACATGCCCGCAGGCATCCAGCGTCGCAGTGGGCAGTGGTCATGGTGTTTTGGCTGATCACTATATTTCTTGAAATAATCGGTGGTTGCAGACTGTGCGTCCCAGTGGTTCCAAAGTGAAACCACATCCTTAATGTGTGTGATTGTTTATTTTTTTAGCCATTTTTTATTGTTTCCGTTGATTACCATGATTATAAAGGTCAATTTTGTGAAAATTTTTAAAATTAAATTTGTTTTATATTGTAGGGACGGAAAGGGTTAAGCCCGTTTTACACGAGCGACGCTTTGCTGAAATTTGACTACTCTCTGTTGGTGCGCGTCTCGTGCTTTCATGTATGACTAGACTAGACTCCTCCCGCACAGGCCATGAAGACCCAACGGTACCGACCGGCCGCTGTGTCATCCTCAGCCGAAATGCGTCACTGGATGCGGGTATGGAGGGGCTTGTGGTCAGCACACCGCCCTCCCGGCCGTATGTCAGTTTACGAGACCGGAACCGCTACCTCTCAATCAAGTAGCTCCTCAGTTTGCCTCATAAGGGCTGAGTGCACCCCGCTTGCCAACAGCGCTCGGCAGACCGTATGGTCACCCATCCAACTGCTAGCCCAGCCCGACAGCCCTTGACTTCGGTGATCTGACGGGAACCGGTGTGACCACAGCGGCAAGGCCGTTGGCGCTTGCATGTATACTGTCTGTCACTTACTTCACGAGAGGGCAAGCGAATTCAGTTATGAACTGAATGTGGCGAGTGTGGAGTTCTAAAACCGTGACTACGCTGTAGATTGTGCAGGATCTGAAACTTGGGACTTTGGCGTCGTCTGCTAACATCGGAAGTTGACCGAGCTCACTCCCATC
The DNA here is from genome assembly GCF_023864275.1 of Schistocerca cancellata. Lineage (NCBI taxonomy): Eukaryota > Metazoa > Arthropoda > Insecta > Orthoptera > Acrididae > Schistocerca > Schistocerca cancellata. The sequence goes on along the minus strand of NC_064627.1, from coordinate 916,389,467 downwards.
ATAGTAATGAATTTTGTGATTCGGTGCTTTCCTAGCTTTTATTGTGTTGTTTGCTTTGTTTATGTGGCACTATGTAGAGGCTACACCACAGAATGGTATTGCTCCCAATAGTATTCTTCCACAAGACAAACGAATTATCTGAAAAGTAATAATAATAACTTAACAAATAAACGTTTTTAAATTAAAATTGTTTCAATACTAAAAAAGTTCGATCTACTTGACGAGAAAAATATTTTTTATGATATTTGGGACTGAGAAAATAGGCTTGCAATGAATAAAAATACAGGCGCTATTTACTGCCTTTTAAATTTTGTTCCAAGTTATTTTTAAGTGTATATAAGGCATTTTCAGAAAGCAGGTGGACTAGATTTGTATCTTCTTTTTTTCAGAAACGCTATACTTGAAAAAAAAATACAGAATATTTTTGATACAATTGTTGAACATTTTTCCAAATAATCACCATCACGTTCAATGCAGTTGGTAAACTTGTCACATGCTTCTTTTGCCCTCCAGGAAGAACTCTCCCGCTTGCTCCTTCACCCACTTCAGAACCGCTTTCTGTAGCCCCTCATCGGTTGAAAATTGAATTCCACTCATTTGTCCATTCAGGGAGATGAAAAGATGATAATCAGAAGGCACCAAGTCAGGTTAATGTGGAGGGTGGATGAAAACAACCCAACCAAATGAGTCCAAACGCTCCTTGGTGGTTAAGCCTTTGTGAGGTTCAAATGGCTCTGAGCACTATGGGACTCAACTGCTGTGGTCATAAGTCCCCTAGAACTTAGAACTAATTAAACCTAACTAACCTAAGGACAGCACAAAACACCCAGCCATCACGAGGCAGAGAAAATCCCTGACCCCGCCGGGAATCGAACCCGGGAACCCGGGCGTGGGAAGCGAGAACGCTACCGCACGACCACGAGATGCGGGCTCCTTTGTGAGGACGTGCGTTGTCGTGCAAGAAGCACGCGCCTATCGTCAGCATATCTCATCTTTCGTTTTGAATGCTCCTTCTTAGGGTCTCAAAATATCATTGTGCATTTATCGTCTTCTCCCCTCAAATAGAAATTCGACCAAAACGATGCCTTCTCCATCCCAAAATAAAGAGGCCATGATCTGTTTGCCCGAAATTGGAGTGTTGAATTCTTTGGCAAATGAGGAATAGGTGTGACCCCACTGTCTTTTATCTCTGGTGGGTAATGAGTCACACACGTTTCATTTTCAGGCAGAACAGAGCTCAGAAATTACAAGTCGTTCTATACCACTAGCAAAAGCTGGAAAATTGATGAAGAGCAAACATGAATTACCACAGGTGGACGCTCCACCTACTGCAGAGTGGAACCCAAGTATTCGGATTCTGGGGAGCTTGGACTTCCACGACAGAACAAGCCGGAGTGCTCTCGTAAACTTCTATGAAAAAAAAAATCACTTACATTGGCACTTACAGCATTCAGATACTCATTCGAGCAGGAAAATTACTCAGTCTCACGGAGCAACTCATGAAGGACCAAATCCAAATCCATGAAACACGCTTCACAGGCTCAGAAACGATAGACAACAATGATTAAAGAATTTTCGAAGTGGAGAAAACAAGAAAACTGGCAAATTAGGAGCACTATTTGACATGGCCACCATTGTAGACAAAAATGTTTTCGATCAACAACCGACTTATGGCCTTAAGAATCAAACACACAAACGAAAACTACGCCTTTATTAAAGTACAGGCACCAACAAATAGTTACTATAAAAAGTGCCCGAAAAAACGAAAGTTTCAGGGAAGAACTTGAAACAGATATGGTCAAAATTTCAAAAAAAGGTGTTAAAAATCTACTCATTGATTTTAACGCCTATATTGGCAGGGATCGCAGAGGATAGTGTGAGACTATCCTCCACACAAGTTCACTAATGAGAATGATTCACGATTCGCTGAGTTACTCCAACAAAAAATCTATAAATTATGTTAAACTTACTTCGCAAGAAAGCAAAAAGCTCAAAAACAAAAACCAAAATGGCAATCACCCAGCCAACATTTAGAAGAATTTCAGATTTCATGTGGCAACATCGCACGACTACCAAAGAGAAATTCATGATGTGTAAGTACGCGGAGGTACAAACATCGATTGGGGTCATTATTCAACCTGAACCAAAATTAAATTCACACCCAAAAATCAATTCAACAGGAAAACACCATTAATCCCAAAAATTGATCTACACAAAATTAACGACTCTAAAATAACAGAAAAATGGGAAGAACAATCTGCAGATGATTTTGAGAAATTTCGAACTAAAATCATCAAAACAGTGAATGATCTGACCCCTCTTCACAAAAAATCAAAACACTCTTTGTGAAATCAAGATTTTTAGAAGGCATTAGGAAAAAGGCATTTCGAAATTATAGTTGCAACAAATGAGAAGGAACACAGAAGAATTTTCACGAAGTGCGCAAACATACATCCAAGATTTTAAGACGAGATTAACTAAAATATGCCAGTGACCAACTGGAGTCAACTGAAGTCAGCTTCAAAAACTACAACACCGACGATTTCCACAAGATCTTTGCGAACCAAATCAAAAGTATTCAACACAAAACCTGTGCTTTCGGGGAAAAAAAAAAATGGAATGCCAGGAAGTTTCATATCAGCGCACACTCCGCTGCAGAGTGAAAATCTCATTCCACATGTAAACAACTCTATACCGGTAAGCTGTCTCATGAACAGGTCGCAAAAGCAATTAGAACCCAAATTATCAGAATATGAAGCAGAATTCAGACCGAACAGGTCATGCCCAGAAAAAAAATTTTGACCTCAAAATCATACTCAAAATGCGACCCCTCAGACATAACCCACTAGTATGTACATTTGTAGTTTTCCAAAGTACGACTCGATAGACAGGCCCTCACTATTCCAAATTTTTAAAGAAAGAAGATTAGATACTAAGACATAAGAACTCATAAAACGGACACCAACTGGCACGAAATCTGAAGTAAAAATTATGGTTGAGATCATGCTAACTTTAAAAACAATTGGCTGGAACCAAAGAGGCTAACAAATAAAGAGTATTTCAATTTAATTGCGTTACCTATGTCCTAAACCATGTAAGATGAAAGGAATCTGTGACGATTAGCTGACCGATATATGACCAAGCATATATAAAGGGCAGACAAATGAAAACCGAACACCCGCCACAGCGGGACCATGGAATGGTTCCATTAAAAAGTACTCCCCACATGCATTAAGACTTTTATCCCACTGGTAGGCGAGACGATCAATTCCTGTTTCTGCAGGTTACCTGAGCATTGATTGTGCTTGCATGCTCGAGGAAATCGACGAGCAGAGGAAGAATCCTGTTGCACGAAAATGCCCGACGCCACACTGACAATCGGACGGATGCTACGCTACAGCGATTTGGTTGGGAAATACTGCAACATCCTCCGTACAGCCCAGATCTTTCGCGGTGTTTTAATATCTTACGAGATTTGAGGAAAGACATTCGTGCTTGTCAGTTTCAGTACAACGAGGAAGTTCAAAAGAGTGCGTGGGGTTATGGATGCGTCAGCGATCGACCGCGTTCTACGAAACAGGTATTGATAGTCTAGTCTCCCAGTGGGATAAATGTCTTAACGCGTGTGGTGACCGCATTTGGATGAAATCTTTCCATGGTTCCCTTGTGCCATGTAGTTTTCATTTGACTGCCCCTCATAGCACAGCAACAAACAGGCACGATTGTGGAAAGCCTGACACAACGAGGGCACGCGAATGCATCTAGAAACTAGTCAGATTATTCTAAAAGTCAATTATCTTTGTTTTACAATTTCGTTTATTGGAGGAGGAGGAGGACATTTGTATTTAACGTCCCGTTGACAATGTGGTCATTAGAGACGGAGCATAAGCTCGGATTAGGGAAGGATGGGGAAGGAAATCGGCCATGCCCTTTCAAAGGAACCATCCTGTCATCTGCCGGAAGCGATTTGGCAAAATCACAGAAAACTTAAATCAGGATGGCCGGACACGGGATCGAACCACCGTCCTCCCGATGCGAGTCTTGTGTGCTAACCACTGCGCCACTTCGCTCGGTTTTACTTATTGTTTTTTTTTAATTTACCTTTGAAGTGTTTGCTCCTGTTATCTTCAAAGTTTTCTAATACTATTTGTTTTTATTGATTTGCCCGTCTAATTTATATGTAGGCTTTTATAACCACTATAGGGTTACCACTATGCTACCTGGTGGCATGTATTGGTAGTAATTTTCTGAAACGGTAGACCGCCTTCAGAACGGAACTGATGAAAAAGTAGTTACGTGACACAGAACTATGTACTAAATGATTTTATATGGTGTGTCAACTTAACAGTGAATGTTTTTATATATTTTTACCTTTAATGGAAATTTGGAAATTTGTGGTAAGGTCTTACGGGACCAAACTACTGAGCTCATCGGCCCCTAAGCTTACACACTACTTTATCTAACTTAAACTAACTTACACTAAGGACAACACACACACCAATGCCCGAGGGATAACTCGAACCTACGACGGGGGGCCGCCGCGCGAACCGTGGTAAGGCGCCCTTACACCGCGCGGCTATCCCGCGCGGCAGTGTCATTTATACGTTCTGCTTTTGTTTTCACGGCAATTATGTTTCACTCGGCAGATATCCTGATGATGGAGTACTCCCGAAGTGAGTAAATGTAATTTTTAACAAGTGATCTGTTGATTACTAGCGACCAAATAAAGCAATGATGTAAGACGTGCTCGGAGTTGATACACAGGGAGGGGGAGGGGTCAAAATTATGGAAATACCACAAATAAAACACATTACCACACCTAATACGGTGTAGGAAACCCGCTGGGATTCAAAACAGCTTCCCTTCGACACGAAACGAAAAATACACGTCCGGGGGTATGTTATACCATTCTTCTTCCACGTGAAGGGGAAGTTCAGATAACCATGTTGGAATTCGACAGCGATCACGCATATGCCTAATTCTTCCACAGTAGACGACAAAGGCTCAATAATAATGAGATCCTGGACGATGCGCGGTCGGTGAACAGAAGCCCTGTCGTTTTCAAACACAGCAGACTAATAAGGGGGTCCATGGAATAACACAATATGGTTTCCCAAATCATCATGGAACCCCGCACCATGTTTCGCACTTGGGACTTAAACTCAACCAGAAGTTGGAAACAGTGTGGTACAAGACTCATCCGACCAAATGACTTTTTTCCATTGCTCCAGAGTGCAGGTTGTATGGCTTCGGCACCACGTTTTCCTTTTACGAGCATCTGTATCACCGATGAATGGTTTTGGAATTTGAGCACACCCTGCAGTTCCCTGCTTGTGGAGCACCCGTCACATTGTTTTGCTGCTGAAACGGCTGACGAGTGTGAAATTTAGCTCTGCAGTGACATTTCCAGCTATCCTCCCTTAATTTTTCGTCTCACTTCTCTTCAATGACCGTCCGTCACAGCCACTCAACACACACTTTCGTCCGCGTTATTACGTAGCGGATGGTGTTTCTCTGCGTTCTTTGTATACACTCACGACTACACAGAACAATGTTCTGAACGCGACTGACATTTGCGACGTATTCGCCGTGCTGGGTAGCCACGTGGTCCAGGAGGCCTTGCCACGATCCGCGCAGCTCCCCACGTCAGAGGTTCGAGTCCTCCATCGGGCATGGACGTGTATGTGTGTGTGTGTTGTCCTTAGCGTAAGTTAGTTTATGTTAGATTAAGTACTGTGTAAGTCTAGGGACCAATGACGTCAGCAGTTTGGTCCCTTAGGAATTCACCATAAATTTCCAAAATTTCCGTATTCAGGACGTCGCACACGTGCCAGTCGTTGTCAAATACAAGAGCGCAAACTGGGGACTTGGCCAGGATCTGCGTTTATGCTCAAGCATGCATTCCTTTCGGTGTTTCCATATTTTTATCCAACAACAAATTTTTTTCTTTATTGTTATTTCACTCCCCAAAATGGGGCGGTTTGGCAGCGGCACAATACGCCGCTCTTCAACCAAGAGAATTACAGAAAAAAAACGTAGTCAAATGAGAAAGAACACATAACATAGAATGGTATAAAGTGATGAAGAAACAAGAACAGCCGGCCGGAGTGGCCGTGCGGTTCTAGGCGCTACAGTCTGGAACCGAGCAACCGCTACAGTCGCAGGTTCGAATCTTGCCTCGGGCATGGATGTGTGTGATGTCTTTAGGTTAGTTAGGTTTAATTAGTTCTAAGTTCTAGGCGACTGATGACCTCAGACGTTAAGTCGCGTAGTGCTCAGAGCCATTTGAACCAACCAAACAAGAACAAGAACGGATGAGTGTAAATGGTAGATTTAAAAACAACATAGATGAGACCCACACACATATGCGGAAAATGAACACTGTGAGTCGACACGAAAACAAAGAAAACCCCACAGTGGGAACACAAATGAATGATGCTGGCGACACTGCTGGTGCTGGTGGAACATAGCACTGCACACGACACTGAAGAAACACTGACACCACAACGAAAAACGTTAAAAATCACTGCACCGAAGGGGCCTACCACTGGGTGAAGGGAGGAGACAACTGTCTGTTTCACATGGCAGATATTATAAACGACTATCCTCAAAAGCATGAGCAAATATAATTTTCAACAAGTGATATGTCGATGTTAGCGACCTAATAAAACAGTCATATGGGAGGTGCAGAGAGTGGGTATACGAGGGGCGTTCAGTAAGTTTATCTGCCAGTTTTGGATGAAAAATTCCGAACTTTTTGAAGGACATCTTGGAATTCTCCCACTTCAGCCACTCTAATTTCATGAAGTTCCGATAGGTGGCGCCGCTTTACGTAGCCTTCAAAATGGCACCTGTAACGGAGGTGCGGTCCTAGCACAGAGCTGTCATTGAGTTTCTTTTGGCGGAAAACCAGAGCGTCGCAGATATCCAGAGGCGCTTGGAGAATGTCTGCGGAGACCTGGAAGTGAACGAAAGCACGATAAGTCGGTGGGCGAGGTCTCTGTCATCTTCGCCAAAAGATTGTGGCAAACCTGTCCGGTATCCTACGAGCCGACCGACCGCACACACCTGTAACTCCTACGATATTGGAGCGTGCGGACACTCTCATTTGAGGTGATGGACGGATCACAATCAAACACCCCGCTGCTCATCTGATCGCCTGTGATGGTAATGCTGAAAATATATAATTGGACTGTTCTTCCTCATCCACCGTACAGCCCCGATCTCGGACCTTCCATCTGTTTGGCCCAATAAAGGATGCACTCTGCTAGAAGCAGCACGACCATGATGGGGAGGTTATTGATGCAACAGAACGTTGGCTCTGACGTTGACCAGTGAAGTGGTACCATGCAGGCATAGAGGACCTCCCAGTAAGGTGGCGTAAGGCCGTCGCATTGATCGGGAAGTGTGTTGAAATACATAGTTTTATAGCCAAAAGACTAGGGAATAACATGATGTATTGGAATTCTGAATAAAACAAACCTGCTTTCAGAAGGAAGTGCGTTGGATTAGTTACCGAACGATCAAAAAAATGTTCAAATGTGTGTGAAATCTTATGCGACTTAACTGCTAAGGTCATCAGTCGCTAAGCTTACACACTACTTAACCTAAATTATCCTAAGGACAAACACACACACCCATGCCGAGGGAGGACTCGAACCTCCGCTGGGACCAGCCGCACAGTCCATGACTGCAGCGACCCTAGACCACTCGGCTAATCCCGCGCGGCTATCGAACGATCAAGAAATGGTTCAAATGGCTCTGAGCACTATGGGACTTAACATCTGAGGTCATCTGTTCCATAGACTTAGAATTATTTAAACCTAACTAACCTAAGGACATCACACACATCCATGCCCGAGGCAGGATTCGAATCTGCGACCGTAGCAGTCGCGCGGTTTCGGACTAAAGCGCCTACAACCGCTCGGCCACCACTGCCGGTTATCGAAAGATCCTCGTATCTTGCATACAAAACAGAAGAGTTCGGCCATGGCAGGCTCTCCCATGGATCTCATTAATTCTAACGTGATGTTCTGTTCTCCAGGGGACTGGTTTCGATTCAGGCTTTTTGGAGCTCTATACAATTCTTCTTGCAACATGATATTTTGATCTGGTTTTCACCTACTTCTTCTGCTATTCCTGTAAATTCTACACTACATTTTTTTTTTAAATTCCAGATCACGACAAAGAGGGGGAGAGAAATACCGGTGTTGGCGCACGATTCGCCGTCCACATTGCTACGCTGTACTGCCGCAGCCTAACACAACTAGCGATCAGTGCAGGCCGCTAGCTACCCCTGCCACGGGCCTGGGGGGACGCCCGGGGCACATATGTCGGGCGTCCCCGCACGGCCTGCGATAACCGGATTAACGTCAAATCGTATCAAATGGAATTGAACTCAGGCTGCCCGCACCCACACACACGCACACACACACATAGAGAGAGAAGCGTGTGTGGGCGGTTACGCACGCGCGCGCAGTTTCCACTGGGGTGCCCGCATGTGGGAAACACGGATTTCGGACGCGCTGATGACCTCCTCCATTTATACTGTGCCGGGCGCGCGTGCCTCGATGACACACATCCGCGGGGGCTATTTTTTATTATTATTTTATTCCCGTGGGAAGGGAGAGAGGGGCGGCCGAGGCACAAAGAGGTTAATGTCGTTCCCCAAGGGGAGGAGGTCTGCGAACCCGGTTCTCCCTCCTCGTAAGGGCTGCTCGAGGAATGTTGCTGTCCATGTACTAAAGGAATGTCGCTGTCCATGGTGGTCGAAACTCATGTTTAGCCGCAACTTGCTTTTCCACACTCGCTAGCTCGCACACACACACGCACACACACACGCACACACACACACACACACACACACACACACACACACACACGCACGTTCAGAGCAGCGCTTGCAGTATCCGCTCACGTCATTGGCAATCGTGTAGCGGCAGTGCAGGTAGATACAGCGCTTCAAAAATAAATCCCAGTATTGCGCTAATCAGATTGATGTAAATCTCCCCGCGTGGTTGAATGGTCGTCGTATTTCAAGCGCCGGCCTCCCCGGGCGGGAATCCCCGTCCGCTATGCGGGCGGGCGGAAGCTGCAATTAAATGCAGACGGATATCGCGGCTTCGCGTTCGCTTATGGTAACTTTTTAATTTTTTCCCAGAAATAGGTTCGCATTTGGATGTAAATAAATTGCTTGTTTGAATAACAACAAAAAGACACTGTCCTGCACCCTTTGAAGCCACCAGACTGGTACGATAAGGGTAGTTGGCATAAGCATTCCATTGCAGTATCCACGCCCTCATTTCGTGGTGGCACAGCAATCCGTAAACTCTTTCTACAGAACATCAGTTTCTCTGCAGTATTGCACTCTAAACCAGGGGGCCTGCACGAAACTTTCGCACTTAAATAACTATAGTATTTGGAATACGTATCGTCGTTGGGATAAGGGTAGTTGTGGAAATGAAGAGAAATCATGTTGTGGATTGGCAAGAGAGCCAACCCCTTATGAGAGGAAGCTGAAAGGCACGCGTTTTAGCTCAAGCAGGCTGGCGTGAGGTCTGGAACAGGACAAGGAAGTTAGACTTTAGCAAAAAAGGACGTATCTGTTGGAATACTTAACTTTAATCCGTAAATGGTGAACATCGCTATGGACGGTACATGTTTTACAGCATGGTAATGGCGCCTTGCTAGGTCGTAGCAAATGACGTAGCTGAAGGCTATGCTAACTTTCGTTTCGGCAAATGAGAGCGTAATTTGTCAGTGAACCATCGCTAGCAAAGTCGGCTGTACAACTGGGACGTGTGCTAGGAAGACTCTCTAGACCTGTTGTGTGGCGGCGCTCGGTCTGCAATCACTGATAGTGGCGACACGCGGGTCCGACGTATACTAACGGACCGCGGCCGATTTAAAGGCTACCACCTATCAAGTGTGGTGTCTGGCGGTGACACCACAAATCATCTTTAAAAATGACCCGAACGACGTGAAATAATAATCATGTATTTATGGTACTCCCTTGTATATGCATTTCATGTGTCCGAAAATGATTTTGCATTGGGAATGTTTGTCTCTGGCAGAGGTCAGGGAGTTCAAAATGGTTCAAATGGCTCTGAGCACTATGGGACTTAACATTGGAGGTCATCAGTCCCCTAGAACTTAGAACTAATTAAACCTAACTATCCTAAGGACATCACACACATCCATGCCCGAGGCAAGATTCGAACCTGCGACCTTAGCAGCCGCGCGGTTCCGGACTGGAGCGCCTAGAACCGCTCGGCCACCGTGGCCGGCTGGTCAGGAAGTGTCAGGTGGAAATGTAGGGCGATTATCTTCCGCCAATCGATGGCTATGGGCAGCAGAAGGACCCAATGGCCAGGCACCACTCACCAATGCCTCGAAATCCACTCTGTATGTTTCCAAGTGTCACCGCTTTTTGCCATTCTGGAATTAGCACCTTGCAGAGAAAGACGTTTATATACCTCCTCTTGCCCGCTGGAATTAGCAACCTGCTGTGACAGACGTTTATACACCTCTCCTTGTTTATCCTCATTAGTTTGGTACATTTATCAGATAAACCTTTCTTCAGGGGCCCGAAAACCTTAACTTACAGTAGTTGGAATATGTGAGTAGTGTGACGAGGGAACATTAGCAAATAAATGTTATTTTATCTAGCCAGAAGCAAAGTTTTTCGGGATAGATGAGATACATGATCGTCTTGAAGCAGACGTACTGGTCGCATGGGAGGTATGTTCGCAGTGAATTTCACGAACCATCTGTTAAACAGTTCGGAATCTACGTATTCCTTTGGCGAAGTGGCAAAAATGGTACCTTCTGATGCTCTGCGGTTCCTGTAGCAATCGTAGCGATCACAAGCGTTATGTTTTCATTTCTTTCGCCACTTTTTCCCATCACCGTCGTTTTCTACCTTTTGGAGCAACAATTGTACCACGTTTACTGATCATCGTTAGCCCAGTTTCCTCAACGTTGAAGATATCGCAACCTGTAGCACGAAGTTCCTGAATTCCTGTTTAGTTTTTTATGTTGCCAAGCTGGAGCAGGCGGCGGAGATATTTTCTGACTGCGGAAGTGTTAAACTGTGTCGCATCATGAAACTCTTGTATCATCCTTTGGACGGCAAGTCATTTCTCATAACTTTGACCGCTCCTTTAGCATTTACTTCTCCTGAAATTTCGAGCACTTCTTTTCAGCTCAAACCATTCCCCATTTTTTTGAATATTTACAACATTTTCGTAAATTTGTTGCTCAACTTCTTCCCTGAGGAAAGGTTTTGGTCTTTTCTCTGGCATTCTATTCGAACAGGTCGCTTCACTTTCCACCAAATAGTATTGAATGACACTCCATATGTCCTCTCAACTTCTCTCATCTTTTACAGTACTGACTGCTCGCTCCAAATCTTCTTCAGTATAATTTCTCTGCATCTACAAGTAAAATAAGTTACATAGAATTATTTTAAATGCCTTTTAATGTGTTTTATAGAGGTATTACGATATCATAGCGGACCATGACTCTGAATGAAATTAATTATTATTATTATTATTATTATTATTATTATACAGGTCCAGTAGCATAGATTTAAAATATCTTTGACGTCTGTAACAGTTAACTTAGTTTGTTGATTTAAATAAATGAATCTTTCGAATATAATTATTATAAATAATACTGGTTTTAAAAGTATGTTAATAATTAGAATACTTTCCTACACGACATTAGAAACATTTCACGACATTTTATACACTTTGAATGTGCAAATTATACGTAGGAAGACAACTACATTGAAATGCACTTACATTTTGCACGTTCTCTGGCCGACGAATAGTACTGCTGCATGGTTGTCGACAAGATTCCCGCAAACACAATGGGAAACATCTTTACATGTTACGAATTTACCTTCAGATTGAATGAATTTTAATACTGCAGGTGGAAGAAAGAAAATAAAGAGGAAATAGCGCCATTCTAAACTACCTCGCCTGAATTTTCCGGTCAGAATTCTGCTGAAACTGGGAGCAACAATTTCCGTGTGCAACGCATTCGCTTCTCCAACTACTACTGCTGGCAAGACCAAGCTGTAGTGCCTACAAAACCTACCGGGGAAGACGAAAACTACCGGTCCAGGAACGTTCACCCCCAGTTGGTGATCTTACCCTACGATAAGTACGTTAGACCGCACTAGCAATAGGTAAATCATGATTCAAGGCGACAGTGGCAAACATGTCTGTCGTTTCGGAACAGTCGACTTGTCAACGATAACCTAATTTGTAATAAGATTAATAAGTACTTCAAAACAAATAAACCAATATTTGTAATTAGATAAAAAGGAAAGGGATTCTCTTATATGTGATTAATAAATTAGCTCCGTAAAATATACACTCCTGGAAATGGAAAAAAGAACACATTGACACCGGTGTGTCAGACCCACCATACTTGCTCCGGACACTGCGAGAGGGCTGTACAAGCAATGATCACACGCACGGCACAGCGGACACACCAGGAACCGCGGTGTTGGCCGTCGAATGGCGCTAGCTGCGCAGCATTTGTGCACCGCCGCCGTCAGTGTCAGCCAGTTTGCCGTGGCATACGGAGCTCCATCGCAGTCTTTAACACTGGTAGCATGCCGCGACAGCGTGGACGTGAACCGTATGTGCAGTTGACGGACTTTGAGCGAGGGCGTATAGTGGGCATGCGGGAGGCCGGGTGGACGTACCGCCGAATTGCTCAACACGTGGGGCGTGAGGTCTCCACAGTACATCGATGTTGTCGCCAGTGGTCGGCGGAAGGTGCACGTGCCCGTCGACCTGGGACCGGACCGCAGCGACGCACGGATGCACGCCAAGACCGTAGGATCCTACGCAGTGCCGTAGGGGACCCCACCGCCACTTCCCAGCAAATTAGGGACACTGTTGCTCCTGGGGTATCGGCGAGGACCATTCGCAACCGTCTCCATGAAGCTGGGCTACGGTCCCGCACACCGTTAGGTCGTCTTCCGCTCACGCCCCAACATCGTGCAGCCCGCCTCCAGTGGTGTCGCGACAGGCGTGAATGGAGGGACGAATGGAGACGTGTCGTCTTCAGCGATGAGAGTCGTTTCTGCCTTGGTGCCAATGATGGTCGTATGCGTGTTTGGCGCCGTGCAGGTGAGCGCCATAATCAGGACTGCATACGACCGAGGCACACAGGGCCAACACCCGGCATCATGGTGTGGGGAGCGATCTCCTACACTGGCCGTACACCACTGGTGATCGTCGAGGGGACACTGAATAGTGCACGGTACATCCAAACCGTCATCGAACCCATCGTTCTACCATTCCTAGACCGGCAAGGGAACATGCTGTTCCAAGAGGACAATGCACGTCTGCATGTATCCCGTGCCACCCAACGTGCTCTAGAAGGTGTAAGTCAGCTACCCTGGCCAGCAAGATCTCCGGATCTGTCCCCCATTGAGCATGTTTGGGACTGGATGAAGCGTCGTCTCACGCGGTCTGCACGTCCAGCACGAACGCTGGTCCAACTGAGGCGCCAGGTGGAAATGGCATGGCAAGCCGTTCCACAGGACTACATCCAGCATCTCTACGATCGTCTCCATGGGAGAATAGCAGCCTGCATTGCTGCGAAAGGTGGATATACACTCTACTAGTGCCGACATTGTGAATGCTCTGTTGCCTGTGTCTCTGTGCCTGTGGTTCTGTCAGTGTGATCATGTGATGTATCTGACCCCAGGAATGTGTCAATAACGTTTCCCCTTCCTGGGACAATGAATTCACGGTGTTCTTATTTCAATTTCCAGGAGTGTAGATATGAAGCTGGCTTTCATGATGCCCGTTTGCCTATGATAGTTAAAAGTCTCGTTTATGGTAAAATTTCCTCAAATAGTAAGTTTTAGCACAAAATCTGTAAGCATTGTCAGAAGTCTGTAAAACCCCTTTCTAACGATACCTTATTCATCACCGTACGATCACTAGTGTGGTGAGAAAAAAGGATGTTGACTTGAGAAATAACATGCACTGGTGAGACAAACGCCGTGAGATACCTCCCAATATCGTGTAGGACCACCCTTCGTCCGACTCACTACAGCAGCTCGTCGTGGTGTGGGCTCAGCAAGTCGTTGGAAGTCCCTTGCAGAAATCTCGAACCATGCTGCGTCTGTAGCCGCCTATAATTGTGAAAGTGTTCCCAGACCTCTCAATTATGTGCCATAAATGTACGATGGGATTCACGTAGGGCAGCCAGGGTGGTTAAATCGTTCGTTCGGATTCTTCAGAATGTTGTTGAAATCAATCATGAACAGTTGAGGTCCCGAGACATGGCGCATTGTCATTAATAAAATTTCCACCACGACTGGTCTCCGAGTCTCTGAACATCCAAAGGACCCAGTCCATTCCACATAAACACAGTCCACCGCCAGCTTGAATAGGGAATTGTTGACAGCACTGGTCCATGGCTTCATGGGGTCCGCGCCACATTCGAACCCTACCATCAGCTCTTACCAAATGAAACCGGGACTCATCTGACCAAGCCGTGATTTCACACACAAACACACACACACACACACACACACACACACACACACGTCTAGGGTCCAACCGATACGGTCACGAGCCCAGCACAGGCGCTGCAGGCGATGTCGTGGTGTTAGCAAAGACGCATCAGTCGTCTACTGCCATAACCCATTAACGCCACATTTCGCCGCACTCATCTACATCTCCATCTACATCCATGCTCCGCAAGCCACCTGACGGTGTGTGGCGGAGCGGAGGGTACCTTGAGTGCCTCTATCGGTTCTCCCTTCTATTCCAGTCTCGTATTGTTCGTGGAAAGAAGGATTGTCGGTATGCCTCTGTGTGGGCTCTAATCTCTCTGACTTTATCCTCATGGTCTCTTCGCGAGATATACGTAGGAGGGAGCAATATACTGCTTGACTCCTCGGTGAAGGTATGTTCTCGAAACTTCAACAAAAGCCCGTACCGAGCTACTGAGCGTCTCTCCTGCAGAGACTTCCACTGGAGTTTATCTATCATCTCCGTAACGCTTTTGCGATTACTAAATGATCCTGTAACGAAGCGCGCTGCTCTCCGTTGGATCTTCTCTATCTCTTCTATCAACCCTATCTGGTGCGGATCCCACACTGCTGAGCAATATTCAAGCAGTGGGCGAACAAGCGTACTGTAACCTACTTCCTTTGTTTTCGGATTGCATTTCCTTAGGATTCTTCCAATGAATCTCAGTCTGTCATCTGCTTTACCAACGATCAACTTTATATGATCATTCCATTTTAAATCACTCCTAATGCGTACTCCCAGATAATTTATGGAATTAACTGCTTCCAGTTGCTGACCTGCTATATTGTAGCTAAATGATAAGGGATCTTTCTATGTATTCGCAGCACATTACACTTGTCTACATTGAGATTCAATTGCCATTCCCTGCACCATGCGTCAATTCGCTGCAGATCCTCCTGCATTTCAGTACAATTTTCCATTGTTACAACCTCTCGATATACCACAGCGTCATCCTCAAAAAAGCCTCAGTGAACTTCCGATGTCATCCACAAGGTCATTTATGTATATTGTGAATAGCAACGGTCCTACGACACTCCCCTGCGGCACACCTGAAATCACTCTTACTGCGGAAGACTTCTCTCCATTGAGAATGACATGCTGCGTTCTGTTATCTAGGAACTCTTCAGTCCACTGTCCTAATGGATACGTTCGTCGTACGTGTCACATCGATTTCTGACGTTATTTCCCACAGTGTTGCTTGTATGTTGGCACTGACAGTTTTACGCAGACGCCGCTGCTCTCGGTATTTAATTGAAGATCGTCGGCCGCTGGGTTGTCCGTGGTGAGAGGTAATGTCTGAAATATGGTATTCTCGGCACACTCTTGACACTGTGGTTACCAGAATATTGAATACCCTAAGCATTTCCCAAATGTAATGTTCCATGCTTCTAGTTGCAACTATCATTCCGCGTTCAAAGTCTGTTAATTCACGTCGTGCGGCCACAATCACGTAGGAATGCTTTTCACATGAATCACCTGAGTACAACTCATAGTTTCGCCAAGTCACTGCCCTTTTGTACATTCTGTACGCGATGCTACCGCCATCTGTATATGCGCTTATCGCTATTCTATGACTTTTCTCACTTCAATGTTTACGATGATCTATCAAAATAAAAAAAATGGTTCAAATGGATCTGAGCACTATGGGACTTCAACATCGGAGGTCATCAGTCCCCTAGAACTTAGAACTACTTAAACTTAACTAACCTAAGGACAGCACTCACATCCATGCCCGAGACAGGATTCAAACCTGCGACCGTAGCAGTCTCGCGCGGTTCCGGACTGAAGCGCCTAGAACCGCTCGGCCGCCTTGGTCGGCTATCAAAATAAATATTCTTCTCTTTTTAACTGGATGACCTCAGACATTAGCAGTACAACCAGTCATATTGTGTGTTATCCAAATGCACCTTAATGACGGTTAGTTTTAATTATCACCTCGAACAAAAAAAGAATTACACTGCGACCATGAAACGAGATGTTAATCCTTTTATACGCATATACCCCTACATGCGATACATTTTTCCCAGCGATAGAGGACCCTGCGGTGACCTTGGCTGTAAAAGTCTGGTTTTTGCCTGTTCAGGAAACGTTCTACCTCGTAAAATACCACGCCAGCATTTTGGAAATGTCTGTCACGCTTTGGTTGCTTTATCCCAGGAAAGAGGAATGAGTCAGTCGCTACCGCGCTATAAGGACACAGAGGTTAGACAAAATTTGTTAGCCCCAAGATGCAACGTATGCTACTGTGTTCTGTGCAGAAAAACTACCCCCTCTGGATATCTGACCGCAGCCCTTAGAAGGACATGATGGCAAGTGCCATAATCCGATTTCCCAGAAACTTCTCTCAGAGTATGAGGGGTAAAAACCAGCCAACACGTGTCTCACTAATCTGCAGATACTCGATCGTTTCTAAAAGAACGGCGGTCCATATTTTCGAGATACTTTACGTGCCTTTTATCGGATAAACATGCTGCTCGAATCTGTGGCACAGTAGCTAGAATCGCGGTTTCAGGTTTTCGCGCCCCGTTCTCGAAAAGCGATTATTATTAATATTTTGTATTTATATACCCATGTCCGCAGAAGATTACATACAACACGAATGCTTTCCAGTGTATATTAAAATGACGTTGTGCATATTCGTCTACTAACTGCATGTCCGGTGACTGAATTTCAAAAAAATACGAATGAAAAAAATCGTTTGAAATTATTTCTGGTGAAATTTCTGAATGTTTCTTGATTTATAATCAATTGCAAGCGTCAGTTTTCGGGAAGCTGATCTGTTATGCTTGGGTTGCCACTAAATTATTGCCAACATGTGAAATGTTCAGCATTGCTAACGACGTTTCTTTCCCGAGTGAGATTCATACGAAGAAATCTCACCGTGGCAAACCTGTCATCATACGATGCTCGTGCAGTTCGGACTTTCTATGTTGCAAATGTTTCTACGATCGATATCATCCCAGGGAACGCACTAAATCCTCCAGAAGGATAAAAATAAGAATAAAGTTTATGAATTAATACAATAATTGATACAGGAATGATGAATACAAGAATATGAGTATTTCAAAAGTTTGTAACCCTCAAAAATACCATACACTTATGTATTAGAATTGTGCGACACATAAAGTGAAGCGCAGTTGTAATTTTACTATCAGTATAACGTCTTTGTGTCCACTGATTTGATAATAAATACTCGTGTAGTAACACTCTATGGACGTGGAGAGATAAATGAATAAAACCATAAAATAAAACAAATAAAAACAACAAACGGATTTCGAACACGGGACGCAAAAGTGAGAGCCCGCGAAGCTGACCACTGTGTCGCCAGTTCGTGTGAAATTACCGCCCGCTAAATGGCAGCTAACGTACGTCGAAAACTTTCTCAGAAACGTTCGATTGTCTACGGTTAAGGTGAGGCACGTTTTCACTTACTTTGACTCATCTTCCACTGAGCGAAGTTTCTGGGAAATTAGATTACGGCTCTTACCGTGATCCCTCCGTTAGTCATGATAGTAGTCAGTAGATGTCGGTAGCATGCCCGACTGAGGGTTCACCTCTTATGTGGATAATCTGTTAGAGCCGCACCATGGCAGTCCCAAAAAGTCCCCAGCATTATCTTCTTCATCGTTTGGTGGATGTCTTTCCTCGCGGTTGATGTATAAAAATTCATCCAAATGGTTTGCTCCCTTTTTCTCGGGGTCATGGTGATGCAGCTAGCATGTGACTAGGCGGCTAAAGAAGTCATCTGGATTGTCCTAACTCCGTGACTCAGACGCAACATTTCCGACACTGCCTCGGTTCGCAGTTCCTTCAGTACGGTTGAGAGCAGTCGTAGAAACCAGATGGTGGCGGTTCTTGTCGTGTTCAAAATGTCGTGAAAAGTGAGACGTGGCTGATTTTCAATTTTTCCCACTACCTCCTCTACAGTGACGTGCCGGTCTGTGAGCAGTAGTGCCTCCGCTTCTCTTGCAACAACCGGTTCCTTACAGAGAAATGGTCTGCCACTTGGTTCCTCGTCATTTAGGCTTGTCTGATCACACTGGACTCACCTGCCCCACCTAAGCACCGTCATATGACGGTGCACTGTTTCCGTACACTTCCATCAACTCATGTTGCTTTATTGCAGCGTTGGTCACCTTCAAATGCAGAAAACTAATTACCACATGACATTCAGCTTTTAAAGCAGCTGCGTCATTTTGTTTTGCTTCTCTACCTGCGTGCTATGGCACTGCGGCGCAGCGATTAAAATGCGTATCACGACTGCTGACACATACCTGCAAACAAAGCAAAAATTAGTTACGTAGTCTTATTTTTGCGATGTGATAGTTAAAACTTTATGCAAACACCTCGGAGTGCACCTCTAGAGCCACTTAAGGGGAGCTGGAGGTGGTCAAATCCAAAAAATTACGATTTTTTTTTTTGCTACCGAAAATTAATTGGAACATTCCTCTTTAATGTAAACTTTGAATTATTGTTCTACTCGCCCTAGAAGTGGAGTTATTACCATTTTCCCCCACGCCTGCAGAGGAAATGGGCGGCCGCTGAATGCATCTAACACCCTCTCGTGACTTCCTAGCGAACTGCTTGGGATTTTCTCGGCCTGTTACGCATACAGCGCCTTATGTTACGCATACAGCGAGTGTGCAAGGGTTGGCTACATTGTTTTCTGTGACAAATGAAGCGCTAAGTGCGCGGAACATCGTCTCTTTGCTGTTTACCGTTTCGGCTTCGAAGGCTCAAACAAGCTTTGGGTTCAAGTAAGCTCAGAGATGGAAAGACAATAGGAGGGAGAGGCAAGCTTACTGATGAGGTGATTGAACGTCTACAGAGATACTATGGGTTTGCTATAAGGCAAAATACTAGTAATGTTAGTGACATGCGAAAAGCAGTGTGGGCATTGTTCCTTCATACTGCCTCTTCCAATGAATACCCCAACACAGGCTGTGCCCAAAAGATTCCTGGTGCAAATATAATGCAAAAAAGGACTATTATCACAAACATGGTTTGCCAGCAGCTGTGATAAATGCAATAAAACCAATTTTTCATGACTTAGCACAGTCAGGACGCAGAATCCTAATGAGAGCGTAAACAATTTGATTTGGAAAGTGATTCCTAAAAGGGTGTATGTAAGCATAAAAACACTGCACTTTGGCCTTTATGATGCAATAGCAACCTACAACCAAGGGAACAGGGTGAAGTGTGAAGTTCTGAAGGCATTAGGATTTACAGCTGGGGTGAACACTGTACGAGCAATAAGAAATATTGACAGAGAAAGGATAAGAGGAGCAGAAAGAAGAGAAAGGCATATGAAGTATGATGGAACAACAGACCAGAAAAGAAGACAGAAGAGGAAGGTTTTGGAAGATGAAGAAGAAGACCCTGATAATCCATCCTATAGTGCATGAATGTATTGAGAAACTTTGATAGCCATTTCCCGTAAATTAGAATATTTCGAATATAAGGAACATTTTCTCAAAATCCACTCAAGCTAGAGAGATGAAATTTTCATACAGCACTCCTAGTGGTGAAACTTACATTGTAACACAGCTATTTGGCAATATGTTCAGTAGTTTCATTTCAGTTTAATTACAAAGCAATTATTTGTAAAAAAAATTGGGTCATTAATAAAAAAAATAATTGGAAGGAAACTAGAAAAGATACTCCAAAATCCCTCTGTCATAACTGCAATACTAAACCACTCTATATGTAAAAAAAATTCAAATTTTTCTATTTGGTAGTTTATTCATAAATGTTCCTCAAACTTAGTGATTTTAACATGGGCAGCATAGGCACCTCCGGCTCCCCTTAATACATTATAATGCGCAAGAAATTGACACGGCGTGATTACTAAAAAGATAATTGAAGCACTGGGAACCATAAGGGCCCAAAGCACATCCATAAAGTTTTGAGAAAAACAGATGTTTGTGAAAATCGATATTGTAGGCGAACTACATATCTCATACTCGAACAGTCCAGGGGTTTACTGCCGGTCTATAGTGTCCAACGGGCACAATATTTCGGCGATCAGACATGTCACCATAGTCAGGTGGGCTGACGAACTGAGCTCCTGAGGGCGGGCAGCCGTCTTAAATCCCCTCCGCCTGCGAGGTGTTCTCTCCGCGGTCAGCCCGCTGCCACGCGTCGGCGGTCGCTGAGAAGCTGACGTCGGCGTCTGTGGTGGCGTCGGTGTAACTGCCTCGTCCGCCCTGGTCACCCGTTCGTTTTCTTTGCTGAGCGTCTTTCTAATTACACTCAATGCTGTTTCCCATGCCTTGCTGACATTATAGCCGCAATCTCGGTTGATGAGTCCGTCCCTGGTACGAATTTCGATAGCCTCTCTAACGACGCGGTCCCAGTATTTAGATGTCTGTGCCAAGACCCTGGTATGTTGGTAGTCCATTTCGTGATTTTCGGACAAACAGTGCTCTGCGACCGCCGACTTGTTGGGATACCTAAGTCGAGTGTGCCTCTGATGTTCTCGGCAACGATCTTCGATGGTGCGCGCTGTCTGTCCAACAAAAGTCCTCCCACACTGACACGGAATCTGGTATATGCCGGCCTCTTGCAAACCGATATCGTCTTTGACACTTCCCAATAATGCTCGTGAGTTTCAAGTTTGATCTAGTAGTTTTGTTAAGTCTTTGCGTTTCAGGGTTGATATTTTTCTTCCACACATATTTTGCGACTAATTTTTACAGGGCATCTGAACGTAGTGGGGAAATAACGAACTGCGGTATTCCTCAATATGACTTGAAGAAAATGAAGAATACATTAGTTTCAAACATCAGTTCATGGCAACGTGCTGAAAACTCCATCAATGTAACATTTCTGTAACGCATATCGTTATCACTAACGCCAGTCTTTGGATTGGTGGTAAGGTTGGCAACACTTCTAAAGGTTATGAAATCTTCAATGTCCATTTTACAGCCTGGACTACTGAAACCATCAATCGTGAGCCAATGGTGGGGCTTTCATTCAGGAGCTTCCAGCTCCTTTTGAAGAAATGGGAGTCGCGTAGCCAGTGAGCGTTCCTACAGAAATGAAAACTTGTGTTTTGGTCTCATGTGGACATGAATATCAAAGAAATCCTTGAGGCAGCTTTTGTCAAATGTCCATACATACAGTGTACGGATTCTACACTGCTTCACCCTAAGATCAACAGATGTCAGGAGCATGCACACATGCTACAGGCTCAGAATCAACGACAGTTTATTTTAGCCCTAATGGTTGTCAGCGCCCCAATTAGATAAGAACATCAAAGTCTGATACGACATTTTTGTTGTACGTTAACCACTTGTTTCTTTAAGTAACTCAAAGTGTACCTGTATTTTTGCTTGATATCTCACTATGAAGTAAAATAAGTATGTACATACCGGTATATCGTTCAATAGACAATAAGGTTTTCACGTTCTTTCGTAGTTTGTTTTCCGACAACACTACTCCCTGCAGTAATTTCGTGGTCTTATGCTGTCTTCGGGGCAGCCAAACAACATATGGTTGAAGTCTTTTTCGGAGACCCGGTCACATAATCGATATAGATGTTGGTAGAATCTCTCGCTTAAATCTGAGGCGTAGTATTGTCACTTGGAAAGCAGAAATTTTCGATTACACGTATCGCAAATATTTATGAGTGATAATGAAGGGACTAACGAATTACGTGTGATTTTATTGAATTAATTAGACGAAGTGGCTCGGTGTGCAAATGGCTTTTAACGGGGGAGTCAGTAAAAAAAAATTAAAAAAAACCAGGCCTACCACAGAATAAGAAAGGAAACATATTGTTTACAGAGTTTGTAGATTTTTTTGAGATATGTGCTTTACTTAAAAACTGCCAGTTGTAGCTAAAGGTAGCTTCTTACAAGGCTGTGGAGCCTGGGGTCAGTAATGGTGGAATTCGGAAGCTGACAATAACTAAGAAGTTGGCCTAAATTTCCGTTTACTTCACGCCGCTAAAAATATATACAAGTCACGTTCATGGAATAGTTGTAATTCACAATAGTACCTGTTATAAAATACGAAAACAGCACTTGTAAACAGGAGTAAATGCATAAGGCCAAGACAAATTCTTGTTTATGTACCCTATGACACTGTCAAAGGAGTACTACGGTGATTTCATGTATAGCAATAGAGACCCGCTAAAAAGTGTACAGTATATGCTGAAAATTGTGTGAGTAAGAAAAATTGAAATATAGTTGTTTCGAGAGTTATCATCTTCATCGTCAACTTTATTTAATGAATTACATGCATATTTTTTGCTTGCTACAGCTAGTCGTCCGCAGTGCATTTTATTTTGCCCTATTGATATTAATATTTCAACTGTCTGCCACCTTTCATGGAACCACGGGCTTTACCAAGGTGAGGTTGCTTGCGCATCTCGACGATACAGATCGCAGAGCAGTAGGTGCAACCACATTAGAGGTGTATGTGTAGAAAGGCAAGACTAACGAATGGTTCCGGAAGAGGGGTAGAAACTTTTTCAGTAGTTTCACGCAATATGTTAGCCAACATGGGTAACATAGCCAGCGTGCCTTGCTGTATTGGTACTGTGAAGGGCTGAAAGTACTATCATTACAGTTCCCGAGAATGTGCGGCTCTACCAGGAGAGTGATATCAAATAATTCTTCGGACTGGAGCTCACAAGTCAATTATTATCCAAAATGTGGCACCGATTACTTATAATGCAAGATTCAGTGCCACATTGCGGACAATAACTGACATACGATACAAAAATCTCCATAAAAAGGTAAAATTGTAATCCACCCGAAGGCTGATCAGAACACCAGTAGGAATGATGTTATTCGGGGTGGTCGACAGCTACTTCCTCCAGCTTCCGAACTGACTTATCTAGCTGCTTATTGAGTAACCTACAGATTAACATGGACTGTTAACAGTGGTTTTCAAGTGGTTCAAATGGCTCTGAGCACTATGGGACTTAAAATCTGAGGTTATCAGTCCCCTAGAACTTAGAACTACTTAAACCTAACTATCCTAAGGATATTACATACATTCATGCCCGAGGCAGGATTCGAACCTGCGACCGTAGCAGTCGCGCGGTTCCGGACTGAAGCGCCTAGAACCTCTCAGCCACCGTTGCCGGCTAACAGTGGTCTTACTCGCCATTTTTCACTTTAACAAAAATTGTCGGAGATGAAAGAAGAATTAAGCTTCAGCTTAAGGACTGAGCAGATTTCAAACTCGGGTGATCTTTGGATGAGTAGTCTGGCGCCGCGTCTAGCGAAATACACTGAAAAAAAAAAATCGCAACACGAAAAAATAATTAATACCCAGTAATGAAATTTTGAGGGCAACGGCCTTGCCGCAGTGTATATACCAGTTCCCGTCAGATCACCGAAGTTAAGCGCTGTTGGGCGTGGCAGGGGCTTGGATGGGTGACCATCCGGGCCGCCATGCGGTGTTGCCATTTTTCGGGGTGCACTCAGCCTCGTGATGCCAACTGAGGATCAACTCGACCGAATAGTAGCGGCTCCGGTCAAAGAAAACCATCATAACGACAGGGAGTGCGGTGTGCTGACCACACGCCCCTCCTATCCACATCCTCATCTGAGGATGACACGGCGATCGGATGGTCCCGATGGGCCACTTGTGGCCTGAAGACGGAGTGCTAAATGAAATTTTGGGAACACATTTGTCTACCTAACATATTTAAGTGATTAAGAGTGCGAGATCACAGGTTAATGCCAAGTGCAAGATAATCAGTTGCAAATGTGAAATACCTGTACATTAATAACAGGCGTAACCGCCAGAATGTTGAAGGCAAGCATGCCAACGCGCATGCATCGTGTAGTACAGAAGCCGGATGTCAGTTTGTGGGATGGAGTTCGATGCCTATTGTACTTAGTCGCTCAATAAGGGATGGTTGATGCCGTTTGTGGATGACGCTAGAGTTGTCCGATGATGTCCAATATGTGCTCGATTGGAGGCAGATCTGGCGATGGAGCGAGCCGACGCAACTTGTCGACATTCTGTAGAGCATGTTGGGTTACGACAGCGGAGTGTGGGCGAGCGCTATCCTTTGCAAAACATCAATAGGAACGCTGGTCATGAATGGTAGCACAAAAGGTCGAATCACCAGACTGAGGTACAAATTTGCAGTCAGGGATACCTATTGTACTTAGTCGATCAATAAGGGACGGTTGATGCCGTTTTGTGGATGACGCTAGAGTTGTCGTCTGATGATGTCCCATATGTGCTCTATTGGAGACAGATCTGGCGATGGAGCGAGCCGAGGCAACATGTAGACATTCTGTAGAGCATGTTGGGACACGACAGTGGTGTGTGGGCGAACGCTATCCTTCACAAAACATTAATAGGAATGATGGTCATGAATGGTAGCACAAAAGGTCGAATCACCAGACTGAGGTACAAATTTGCAGTCAGGGATACCTATTGTACTTAGTCGATCAATAAGGGACGGTTGATGCCGTTTGTGGATGACGCTCGAGTTGTCGTCCGATGATGTCCCATATGTGCTCGATTGGAGACAGATCTGGCGATGGAGCGAGCCGAGGCAACATGTCGACATTCTGTAGAGCATGTTGGGTCACGACAGTGGTGTGTGGGCGAACGCTATCCTTCACAAAACATTAATAGGAATGATGGTCATGAATGGTAGCACAAAAGGTCGAATCACCAGACTGAGGTACAAATTTGCAGTCAGGGATACCTATTGTACTTAGTCGATCAATAAGGGACGGTTGATGCCGTTTGTGGATGACGCTCGAGTTGTCGTCCGATGATGTCCCATATGTGCTCGATTGGAGACAGATCTGGCGATGGAGCGAGCCGAGGCAACATGTCGACATTCTGTAGAGCATGTTGGGTCACGACAGTGGTGTGTGGGCGAACGCTATCCTTCACAAAACATTAATAGGAATGATGGTCATGAATGGTAGCACAAAAGGTCGAATCACCAGACTGAGGTACAAATTTGCAGTCAGGGATACCTATTGTACTTAGTCGATCAATAAGGGACGGTTGATGCCGTTTGTGGATGACGCTCGAGTTGTCGTCCGATGATGTCCCATATGTGCTCGATTGGAGACAGATCTGGCGATGGAGCGAGCCGAGGCAACATGTCGACATTCTGTAGAGCATGTTGGGTCACGACAGTGGTGTGTGGGCGAACGCTATCCTTCACAAAACATTAATAGGAATGATGGTCATGAATGGTAGCACAAAAGGTCGAATCACCAGACTGAGGTACAAATTTGCAGTCAGGGATACCTATTGTACTTAGTCGATCAATAAGGGACGGTTGATGCCGTTTGTGGATGACGCTCGAGTTGTCGTCCGATGATGTCCCATATGTGCTCGATTGGAGACAGATCTGGCGATGGAGCGAGCCGAGGCAACATGTCGACATTCTGTAGAGCATGTTGGGTCACGACAGTGGTGTGTGGGCGAACGCTATCCTTCACAAAACATTAATAGGAATGATGGTCATGAATGGTAGCACAAAAGGTCGAATCACCAGACTGAGGTACAAATTTGCAGTCAGGGATACCTATTGTACTTAGTCGATCAATAAGGGACGGTTGATGCCGTTTGTGGATGACGCTCGAGTTGTCGTCCGATGATGTCCCATATGTGCTCGATTGGAGACAGATCTGGCGATGGAGCGAGCCGAGGCAACATGTCGACATTCTGTAGAGCATGTTGGGTCACGACAGTGGTGTGTGGGCGAGCGCTATCCTTCACAAAACATTAATAGGAATGATGGTCATGAATGGTAGCACAAAAGGTCGAATCACCAGACTGAGGTACAAATTTGCAGTCAGGGATACCTATTGTACTTAGTCGATCAATAAGGGACGGTTGATGCCGTTTGTGGATGACGCTCGAGTTGTCGTCCGATGATGTCCCATATGTGCTCGATTGGAGACAGATCTGGCGATGGAGCGAGCCGAGGCAACATGTCGACATTCTGTAGAGCATGTTGGGTCACGACAGTGGTGTGTGGGCGAACGCTATCCTTCACAAAACATTAATAGGAATGATGGTCATGAATGGTAGCACAAAAGGTCGAATCACCAGACTGAGGTACAAATTTGCAGTCAGGGATACCTATTGTACTTAGTCGATCAATAAGGGACGGTTGATGCCGTTTGTGGATGACGCTCGAGTTGTCGTCCGATGATGTCCCATATGTGCTCGATTGGAGACAGATCTGGCGATGGAGCGAGCCGAGGCAACATGTCGACATTCTGTAGAGCATGTTGGGTCACGACAGTGGTGTGTGGGCGAACGCTATCCTTCACAAAACATTAATAGGAATGATGGTCATGAATGGTAGCACAAAAGGTCGAATCACCAGACTGAGGTACAAATTTGCAGTCAGGGATACCTATTGTACTTAGTCGATCAATAAGGGACGGTTGATGCCGTTTGTGGATGACGCTCGAGTTGTCGTCCGATGATGTCCCATATGTGCTCGATTGGAGACAGATCTGGCGATGGAGCGAGCCGAGGCAACATGTCGACATTCTGTAGAGCATGTTGGGTCACGACAGTGGTGTGTGGGCGAGCGCTATCCTTCACAAAACATTAATAGGAATGATGGTCATGAATGGTAGCACAAAAGGTCGAATCACCAGACTGAGGTACAAATTTGCAGTCAGGGATACCTATTGTACTTAGTCGATCAATAAGGGACGGTTGATGCCGTTTGTGGATGACGCTCGAGTTGTCGTCCGATGATGTCCCATATGTGCTCGATTGGAGACAGATCTGGCGATGGAGCGAGCCGAGGCAACATGTCGACATTCTGTAGAGCATGTTGGGTCACGACAGTGGTGTGTGGGCGAACGCTATCCTTCACAAAACATTAATAGGAATGATGGTCATGAATGGTAGCACAAAAGGTCGAATCACCAGACTGAGGTACAAATTTGCAGTCAGGGATACCTATTGTACTTAGTCGATCAATAAGGGACGGTTGATGCCGTTTGTGGATGACGCTCGAGTTGTCGTCCGATGATGTCCCATATGTGCTCGATTGGAGACAGATCTGGCGATGGAGCGAGCCGAGGCAACATGTCGACATTCTGTAGAGCATGTTGGGTCACGACAGTGGTGTGTGGGCGAACGCTATCCTTCACAAAACATTAATAGGAATGATGGTCATGAATGGTAGCACAAAAGGTCGAATCACCAGACTGAGGTACAAATTTGCAGTCAGGGATACCTATTGTACTTAGTCGATCAATAAGGGACGGTTGATGCCGTTTGTGGATGACGCTCGAGTTGTCGTCCGATGATGTCCCATATGTGCTCGATTGGAGACAGATCTGGCGATGGAGCGAGCCGAGGCAACATGTCGACATTCTGTAGAGCATGTTGGGTCACGACAGTGGTGTGTGGGCGAGCGCTATCCTTCACAAAACATTAATAGGAATGATGGTCATGAATGGTAGCACAAAAGGTCGAATCACCAGACTGAGGTACAAATTTGCAGTCAGGGATACCTATTGTACTTAGTCGATCAATAAGGGACGGTTGATGCCGTTTGTGGATGACGCTCGAGTTGTCGTCCGATGATGTCCCATATGTGCTCGATTGGAGACAGATCTGGCGATGGAGCGAGCCGAGGCAACATGTCGACATTCTGTAGAGCATGTTGGGTCACGACAGTGGTGTGTGGGCGAACGCTATCCTTCACAAAACATTAATAGGAATGATGGTCATGAATGGTAGCACAAAAGGTCGAATCACCAGACTGAGGTACAAATTTGCAGTCAGGGATACCTATTGTACTTAGTCGATCAATAAGGGACGGTTGATGCCGTTTGTGGATGACGCTCGAGTTGTCGTCCGATGATGTCCCATATGTGCTCGATTGGAGACAGATCTGGCGATGGAGCGAGCCGAGGCAACATGTCGACATTCTGTAGAGCATGTTGGGTCACGACAGTGGTGTGTGGGCGAACGCTATCCTTCACAAAACATTAATAGGAATGATGGTCATGAATGGTAGCACAAAAGGTCGAATCACCAGACTGAGGTACAAATTTGCAGTCAGGGATACCTATTGTACTTAGTCGATCAATAAGGGACGGTTGATGCCGTTTGTGGATGACGCTCGAGTTGTCGTCCGATGATGTCCCATATGTGCTCGATTGGAGACAGATCTGGCGATGGAGCGAGCCGAGGCAACATGTCGACATTCTGTACAGCATGTTGGGTTAGGACAGCGGCGTGTGGGTGAGCGCTATCCGTCGCAAAACATCAATAGGAACGCTGGTCATGAATGGTAGCACAAAAGGTCGAATCACCAGACTGAGGTACAAATTTACAGTCAGGGATACCTATTGTACTTAGTCGATCAATAAGGGACGCTAGAGTTGTCGCTAGAGTTGTCGTCCGATGATGTCCCATATGTGCTCGATTGGAGACAGATCAGGCGATGGAGCGAGCCGAGGCAAGATGTCGACATTCTGTAGAGCATGTTGGGTTACGACAGCGGCGTGTGGGTGAGCGCTATCCTTCGCTAAACATCAATAGGAACGCTGGTCATGAATGGTAGCACAAAAGGTCGAATCACCAGACTGAGGTACAAATTTACAGTCAGGGATGCCTATTGTACTTAGTCGATCAATAAGGGACGGTTGATGCCGTTTGTGGATGACGCTAGCGTTGTCGTCCGATGATGTCCCATATGTACTCGATTGGTGACAGATCTGGTGACGGACCATGTCGAGGCAACATGTCGACACTCTGTAGAGCATGTTGAGCTACAACAGCGGTATTTGGGCAAGCATTACCACGTCGGAAAACACCAATTGGAAAGCTGTTCGCGAATGGTAGCACAACAGGTCGAATCACCATACCTAAGTACAAATTGGCAGTCAGGGAGCGTGGGATAACCACGAGAATGCTCGTGCTGCCATAAGAAATCGCACCCCAGACCATAATTCCAGGTGTAGGTCCAGAGTGTCTAGCACGATGACAGGTCGGTTGCAGGCCCTGAACTGACCTCCTTCTAACCTACACACGATCCACCGACACCGAGGCAGAACCAGCTTTCATCAGAAAACACAAGAGACCTCCACCATATCCTTCAATGAGCTCTAGCTTGACTCCACTGAAGTCGCAAATGTTGGTGGTTTGCGGACAGTGTAATGCGCGCTACAAGGCGTCTGGCTCTGAGCTGTCCTCGAAGTAATCGATTTGTAACAGTTCGTTGTGTCACTGTGATGCCAACTGCTGCTCAGATTCCTGCAGCACGATGCGCCAGAGCCATACGCCGAGCATGATGGTGTTCCATCCCGGTAGCGCTAAATGGCCGCCCGAAGCCCGGGCCTCTGGCGGCCGTACTTTCTCGTGTCCACCGCCACCGGCAGTCACGTACAGTTGCTACATTCCCACCAAGTCTTTCTGCAGTACTGCGGAAGTAACATCCAGCTTCTTGTCGCCCTGCTATACGATCTTGTTCAAACTCAGTGAGACGTTGATATGGGTGTCTTTGTCGGCTTAAAGGCATTCTTGACTGATATCAACTCACCACTTCCATTGCCAAAGGTTACTAACGCTCACGACCGTTACACCATGTATTGAAACAAACATGATTTACAAACTTACAGTGGCACTACTGGAACTACTTTATGCGACTGGCTTCAAATTTGAACAGACATCGTTTTTCAGGTGTAGAAACATTCCTGTCAACTTTCGTTTATGTTGTTCAACTCCTTCTTGGTGTTACGACTTTTGTTCCGTCAGTGTAAAACACTAAACAGAATACCGGCAACAGCAAGCATGGAAACCACAGTAACTAGCTGAGGTTGGAAACGAGACATTGGTAAAAATGTGACTGAAGCAGGTAACTTAATTTGTCATCAGCAGTCGCTGATTCCATCAAACATGGATAGAATAATCTTATGTGTGAGTAAAGTAAATTCATAGCAGTGGAATGACTGGAAGAATGAAAACGGAACTTCTACAATACATAAAAGGTTGGAAGTAAATTACTTTCTTTTGTTCAAAATGACACCAGGGAACTGAAGGTTTTGTTATGGGAATTTAGGTGCTCCTATTAAGCAGACAACTGATCTTTATAATGCCGAAAAATGGTTTCGCCGCCTTTGGGCCATCTTCGGTAGGTGCTTTTATTTATGTCTGTAAAATGAGAGCATGCTTTAAATAAAAGTTATTGTAACGAAAACCGGGCCGAAAACGTTTTATGTCTGTTGCAACAATTACCTTAATTTCTAGATTGTAGGTTTCTGTAGGATCTTCTTTGCATTAATGTATAGCTTGCCATGTGCACTGAAATAAAGTTATTGTTCGTTAAGTTGCGGAGTTAACAAATTGCATTGTCTATAACATAATTTTGTTGAAACGAAAATTGTTTCACGACTGTACTCTGCAGTTACTTATATTTATTTTCGTGGTGTCTGTCCTCGTCTGCACGGCCATCCGTTTTAGAAATGTGCATAGAAACAAGGTACATATTTCAGATATACAACACTCGCAGATTACAGTTCCGAATTTCACAAAAAACTGTGTTAATGTTGCTGTTATGGGCTTCATCACTGTTCATATTAACCTGATTTCGTGCTAGGTCAGGCGACTGGTTTAGACTTTGTTTTTTTTCTGTCCCCGCCGGACGCTGTGGCCGAGCGGTTCTAGGCACTTCAGTAGTCCGGAACCATGCTGCTGGTACGGTCGCAGGTTCGAATCCTGCCTCGGGCATAGATGTGTGTGATGTCCTCAGGTTTGTTGGGTTTAAGTAGTTCTCAGTCTAGCGGACTTATGACCTCAGACGTAAAGTCCCACAGTGCTCAGAGCCATTTTTTTATCTCTGTCCCCCTTCATCCTCTCTTCTTCGCTCACTTCTCACCCCCCCCTCCTCCCGCCCTTCCCACCCTCCTCTCTTCCTCTCACCATCTTTGACTGTGTGTGTTCCTTTGCTGTTTGTGTTGTTATAGTTTTACATCTGTGTCTACTTTAGTTGCACAGTGGCTGTGGATTATTACGTCGTCAGCAAATGTGCTCTCTTTGGTAACACAATATAGTGTTCTGAGATGTACCGTGTATCTTTTTAGAGCTTCTATATCTACAACTGCATCTCCATCTATACTCCATAACCATCCATACAGTGTGTGGCAGAGGGAATTTTGTGTGCGATTGTCAGTTCTCCATTTTTCTGTTCGAGATGCGAATGGTTCGCGGGAGGAACAGTTTGCTGGTAAGCCACCGTGTGAACTTGAATGTTCCTAATTTTATTTTCATGGTGCAGGAGAGAACAATATATTGATTTACTCTTCTGGGAAAGTACACTTTCGGAAGGTTAACAGCTAACTACACCGTGATCATGATGCAGAACGCCTCTCATGCAGTGTCTGCCACTTTATTTGACTGAGCACCTCCGTGATGCTTTCAAGCTCAATAAACGAACCTGTAAAGAAACGCGCTGCTCTTCTTTGGATCTATTTCCTCTAACAACGCTTAAGCATTGCTCGAACGCAGATTTTATAAGTTCTTTCTTTGAAGGTCGACTATGTTTCGTGAGGATAATTCCAATGAATCTCCTCCTGGCATCTGCCTCAACTTGAGATTAGTTTTATATGGTCCACGTCGAAATCTCCGAACTTGTACTCCAAGATGTACAGGGTGTCCGAAAAGACTTTCCCTGATTACATAAATTGATAACTCAGGCTAGAAGTAAGATACAAATATGAAACTTGTGTCGAATTGTTTACAACTATTAAAGTTTTTCTTCTGTTTTAGGTTCGCAGTACGTAAGTAGTGGATGAGGTGCAGTGCCCAAGAAGCCATGTTAACCAATCAGGAGAAGGCACAGTGTGTCCTGTGGTACCATGAGACACGATTACCAACCACAGTACAGAGAAACTCCCAGACAACATTTGGTAGGGATCCACCTGATGTCAAGAGCATTAAAGCCTGGTATGAGAAGTTCAAGAACACAGGATCGGTTGCTGACCTTCCGAGGTCTGGTCGACCAAGAACCTCAGCAGACAGGGTGGAAGCTGTAATGCAGTCTTTTCTGCGAAGTCCGAAGAAATCGATGCACAGGGCCTCACGTGAATTACAGATGCCAAAAAGCTCTCCTTTATTGTTTCGTGCACACAAAGTGCAAATCGTTCAGGCCTTGTTGCCCAATGACAGTACACGTCGATATGACTTTGCGGTCGAAATGCTATCACGTATTGAGGAAGATGATGGTTATCTGAGACGAATGGCCTTTTCCGACGAAGCGACCTGTTTTGTCTGTGGAGTAGTGAATCACCATAATGTGCGCATTTGGGGTTCACAACCTCCTGGCAGGGTCATGGAGTGCACCAGAGGCTGTCCAAAGGTGAATGTTTGTTCCGCGCTATTGCACTATCGAATTATCGGGCCATTCTTCTTCGCTGAGGCTACCATCACATCTGCAGTGTATCTGGACATGTTGCAACTGTATGCTGTTCCTCAGCTGCTTCAGTATCACCCCGATGTCTTGTTTCAGCAAGACGGTGCTCCGCCTCATTGGGGTTTGGACGTCCGTGCCTATCTCGATATGACCTTTCCTGGGCGATGGATTGGTCGTGATGGGCCAACGGTTTGGCCTCCACGATCTCCTGACATAACCCCATTAGGCTTCTTTTTATGGGGTTATGTCAAGGACGAGGTCTACCGAACACGTGTACCAGATCTTGAAACCCTGCGGCAACGGATAGCCACAGTCGGTGAATGGATACCTCCAGTGATGTTCGCTAATGTGTGGACGGAAAGTGAATATCGCCTAGATGTGCTACGTGCTACCAAGGGTGCTCATGTGGAAGTTTACTGATGTGTGAAAAAAAAACTTTGACAGTTTGTAAACAATTAGACACCAGTTTCATATTTGTATCTTACTTCTAGCCTGTTATCAATTTATGTAATCAGGAAAAGACTTTTCGGACATCCTGTATGATAGATCCGACTGCTTCCAGTGATTGTTCTACAATCGTAAAATCATAAAATAATGGATCTTTTTGCCTATGTATGTGCAATGCTTTACATTCGTTTACACTAAAGGTCAAATGCCAGTCCTTGCACCAACCGTCAATCCTATGCAAGTCTTCTTGCATATCGCTACAATTTTCTAGCGCTGAGACTTCTCTCTATACAACAGCATAATCCTCGAGAAGTTTCATGGAACTTCCGGCGTTATCCACTAGGTCATTTACACATATTGTGAAACGTAATGGTCCAGTCAGACTGCCTTACGGTACGCCCAGAGTTATTTTTATGTCTGAAGATTCTGTCCGTCGAGAATGATATCTGTTCTGAAACTTCCTGGCAGATTAAAACTGTGTGCCGGACCGAGACTCGAACTCGGGACCTTTGCCTTTCGCGGGCAAGTGCTCTACAGACTGAGCTACCCAGACACGACTAACGCCCCGTCCTCACAGCTTTAATTCCGCCAGTACCTCGTCTCGTACCTTCCAAACTTCACAGAAGTTCTCCTACGAAACCTTGCAGAACTAGCACTCCTGGAAGAAAGGATATTGCGGAGACATGGCTTAGCCACAGCCTGGGGGATGTTTCTAGAACGAAATTTTCACTCTACAGCGGAGTGTGCGCTGATGTGAAACTTCCTGGCAATCGTGCTTGGGTATCTCAGTCGGTAGAGCACTTGCCCGCGAAAGGCAAAGGTCCCGAGTTCGAGTCTCGGTCCGGCACACAGTTTTAATCTGCCAGGAAGTTTCATATCATCTCATACTCCGCTGCAGAGTGAAAATTTCGTTCTAGAGATCTGTACTGTTTGCTACAAACTGTTGAACCCAATCACACGGCTGGTCTAGGTCTGATACCCATAAGGTCGCGTATTGCTCACTAGACGGTTTCAAAAGCAAACGATGATTATTAAGACTTCTCGGTAGTAAATTTTCCATGTAGTAAGCGAATTCAGAATGCAAAAGTAGGAGTTTGTACTGTAGATCCGCAGCTAGGAGAGATCTAAGGCCGTTCATGTCGAGCTTTCTGTCACGCACTGGAGCTAACGACGCGGGCGGGGTATTTCGTTCGGCGCACGTGGGGAGGCGCGATCGGATGATGGATGCAGCAGGTATTGGGCCGGGGGCGGGCCGGAGGCGAGGTAATTAATTAGGGGGGTGTCCGTGACGCGGTAGCCGGAGCCCCCGCGGAGACTTTGTAGTGGCCGCCGGGCTGCAGGCCTTCCGCGAAGACGCGCCGGTCGCTCCAGCCACGGGCTCAGAGCCCGCGTCGGCAGCGCCCTCATCCTGCCGCAGCGCGCCGCCGAGCCGAGGTGAGTGAACCCGGCACACTGCACCACTGTACACTCTGACACGGAGGAACGTTTACCTTGTCTGGTGTTCACAACAGCTGCGTAACTAGAGCCATGGTAACACGAGGACCGATGGTGACGATGCTCGTCATTTGAAAGGGACTTACAACATCGTTATTAGTCCCACAAACATCTCGTGGCGTTCGAAAATATACGCACGAGACTTGTTTCTATATTAATAATTCTATCATGTACATTAACCTTTTTGTCCGTCCCGATATTTACTGTGTTGACTTTTAATCTAACCAAAATATTCACTCTGTCGTGGGATGTGTAAAGCACGGCTTCTTGCTATTGGGTAATATTTCGCTCTATTATGATAAGCTTGCATACACCAGTCACTACCAAGCCTTACTCTAAGCTGTACATAGTTAAAAACTCACACGCACACCTCATCCATAACCATAGCCATTTTACTGTAATTCATCACCGAAAGTTTGCAAACGGATTGTTTCTCTTAGAATTGCTCATTCAAACCTTACTGATATTAGTATCGGGGAACAAAATGTTCAAATTCTCGAGCAAGCAACACGCCACACGGCATTTACTGACTTAAATGTTACTAAAATTTCTGTATTTCACCCCGTGCATTAACTCTCAATTCTCTTCTACATTTTACGGCACTTCTCAACTATTTTAGTACCGAAGTATCACAATATCAATCATTTTTCAGCGGAGCACATATTGATACGTCTGCTCACTACGAGGTCCAAGCCCCCACTCTGCTCCTCTCTATACACAAAAGAAGCTTCTAGTTGCCAAAATACTTGCGAATATGCCAATTTCTGATTGGCAGAGAAAAATCTCGGAAAGCAGCATCAAGCTAGCTCAGTCCCACGTATATATACAGAACGAATCAAAATTTGTCACTGGCCCCAAATTTGACCGTGAAGGGTTGGTCTTTCTGAAGACATTGCTGAGTATGGGCTACCATCTTCCTCAATCAGCTTCTTCTCTTTTGTGTACTAAAGACGTTCGTCTATATAAAGTGATAGTTAACTTCATCAAGAGTACTGGTTACAATCTGTAGGTTTCAATGGTGTACATAAATTATAAATATGTCTTGCTGATGATATTTCAGAAATGGTGTGAATTGTAAGCCAAGACACTTTTAATTATTTTCCAATTCAATCCAATTTTTAAAACATTATGTACAAAACTGTAACAGTTAAGCTTTTTATTCTTGTAAATATGCATTTCTGTATTTGTTTATTCAATTAAGTGTATATTGTCACTATGTGTTGCCGATGGCTAAATTGAGTACCCACTCAAAGGCCAAATAAAAAAATTAAAAAAATAAAAAAATCAGGACAGTAAATTATCATAAATAAATATGAAAGACACATGACCCACCAGGTTAGCCGAGAGCGCTAATGCGCTGCTTCCTCGACTCGGGTAGGCGCGCCGGCCCCGGATCGAACCCGCCTGGCGGCTTAACGACGGAGGCCGGTGAGCCGGGCAGCCTGGATGTAGTTTTTAGGCGGTTTTCCACATCCCACTAGGTGAATACCGGGCTGGTCCCCACGTCCCGCCTCAGTTACACGGCTCGCAGGTATGTGAACACTTTCGCATTATTCCACGGATTACACTCGACACAGACAGTTGGGGTACACTAATTCCGTCCTGGGGGGTACAGGGTGGCGGCAGGAAGGACATCTGGCCACCCCTTCCATTAACCTTGCCAAATCCGATTAACCATGCCGACCCTGCGTCAGTGTGGGAAAAGGCACAAGCAAAAGAAAGAAAGAAAGAAAGAAAGATGGAAGACATATGAATATAAAATTAACTCCTTTTCACAAAACCACACACATCAAAAAAAGTTTTACATCACCTCGGTTCCGAGAGTTCCGCAACCTGTACAGAAAATTGAAATAGATATCAACATATACATCATTTCCACCCTTTTTATTGTTTCGCCCTTTTTATTGTTTATGAAAACCAAACATTACATGTTGTACCATCATACAACGAGAACTTCAGAGGTGTTGGTCCCGATTGCCGTACACACCGGTACCTCTAATACCCAGTAGCACGTCCTCTTGCACTGATGCATGCCTGCATTAGTTGTGGCGTACTATCCACAAGTTCATCAAGGTACTGTTGGTCCAGATTGTCCCACTCCTCAACGGCGATTCGGCGTGGATCCCTCAGAGTGGTTTGTGTGTCACGTCGTCCATAAACAGCCCTTTTCAATGTATCCCAAGCATTTCCGACAGGGTTCATGTCTGGAGAATATGCTGGCCACTCTCGTCGAGCGATGTCGTTATCCTGAAGGAAGTCATTCACTAGATGTGCACGATAGTGGCACGAATTGTAATTCATGAAGACGAATGCCTCGCCAGTATGCTGCCGATATGGTTGCACTATCGGTCGGCGGATAGCATTCATGTATCGTACAGCCGTTATGGCACCTTCCATGACCTCCAGCGTCATACGTCGGCCCCACATAATGCCACCCCAAAACAGCAGGGAACCTCCACCTTGCTGCACTCGCTGGACAGTGTCTCTAAGGCGTTCAGACTGACCAGGTTGCCTTCAAACACATCTCCGACGATTGTCTGGTTGAAAGCATATGCGACACTCATCGGTGAAGAGGAGGTGATGCCAATCCTGAGCGGTCCATTCGCCACGGTGTTGGGCCCATCTGTACCGCGCTGCATGGTGTCGTGGTTGCAAAGATGGACCAAGCCATGGACGTCGGGAGTGAAGCTGCGCATCATGCAGCCTATTGCGCACAGTTTGAATTTTAACACGACGTCCTGTGGCTGCACGAAAAGTATTATTCAACATGGTGGCGTTGCTGTCAGGGTTCCACAGAGCCATAATTCGTAGGTAGCGGTCATCCACTGCGGTAGTAGCCCTTGGGCGGCCTGAGCGAGGAATGTGAACGACAGTTCCTGTCTCTCTGTATCTCCTCCATGTCCGAACAAAATCACTTTGGTTCAGTCCGAGACGCGTGGACACTTCCCTTGTTGAGAGCCCCTCCTGGCACAAAGTAACAATGCCTGCTCGATCGAAGCGCAGTATTGCCCGTCTATGCATGGGTGAAGTACAGACAACACGAGCCGTGCAACTCCTTCCTGATGGAATGACTGGAACCGATCGGGTGTCGGACCCCTCCGTCTAATAGTGCTGTTCATGTGTGGTTGTTTACATCTTTGGGCGGGTTTTGTGACATCTCTGAACAATCAAAGACATTGTATCTGTGATACAACATCCAGAGGAAACGTCTATCTTCAGGAGTTCTGGGAACCGCGGAGATGGAAAACTTCGTAGATGTGTGTATTTTTCCGAAATCATCATCTCGTTTCCCCAGTACCATCAACTGAGGAAATAGTTTATAAAAAATTCCACGGTACGAATGTCTAACACACACCTCATTTTCGAACATTACTCGCGAGACCTTTTACCTCAGTTTATAGTACAAAAACTTTACAAAAAACAGTGTTCCACATTCACACTTTATTTCACTCTCATTAAGAAACACAGTACTAGTAGTAATTAATAAACAATTAGAAAACGAAACACACAAAATCGGAAACAAATTGGACAGTATTTTGACTGCATCTCCGATAGCGTCCGTTAGCTAGTGGCCTCTATCGTACGGCATAGAACCATAGATTCTGCAAACACTCGAGCTATCTGACGCCACATGTCTGCCGCGTGACTCACACTGCACGCCTGTTCACACATCTCCTAACTCAATAGGCACTATGTAGAGGCGCTACACCTCACACGGGACACAAAATCAAAATGAAATGGAAATGAAAAACAACCGTTAGAGGACACTTATTTCTATCAAAAAGTTTATCACGGCTGTGGGCCCTGTTGCAACTAAATTCATGATATCGTCTGAAGTGAACTCTTTCTGTTTGCACAAACGCCATTATCAAAAACTTATACAGGGTGTTACAAAAAGGTACGGCCAAACTTTCAGGAAACATTCCTCACACACAAAGATAGAAAATATGTTATGTGGACATGTGTCCGGAAACGCTTACTTTCCATGTTAGAGCTCATTTTATTACTTCTCTTCAAGTCACAATAATCATGGAATGGAAACACACAGCAACAGAACGTACCAGCGTGACTTCAAACACTTTGTTACAGCAAATGTTCAAAATGCCCTCCGTTAGCGAGGATACATGCATCCACCCTCCGTCTCATGGAATCCCTGATGCGCTGATGCAGCCCTGGAGAATGACGTATTGTATCACAGCCGTCCACAATACGAGCACGAAGAGTCTCTACATTTGGTAACGGGGTTGCGTAGACAAGAGCTTTCAAATGCCCCCAGAAATGAAAGTCAAGAGTGTTGAGGTCAGGAGAGCGTGGAGGCCATGAAATTGGTCCGCCTCTACCAATCCATCGGTCACCGAATCTGTTGCTGAGAAGCGTACGAACACTTCGACTGAAATGTGCAGGAGCTCCATCGCGCGTGAACCACATGTTGTGTCGTACTTGTAAAGGCACATGTTCTAGCAGCACAGGTAGAGTATCCCGTATGAAATCATGATAACGTGCTCCACTGAGCGTAGGTGGACGAAACTAACTTGGAAATTAAGCGTTTCCGGACACATGTCCACATAACATCTTTTCTTTATTTGTGTGTGAGGAATGTTTCCTGAAAGTTTGGCCGTACCTTTTTGTAACACCCTGTATATGCTTCATGAATGAAGAGAGTGCCCTGTAGGGCCTACACACTGATGAGCTCGAGGATTACGACCACTATCCACCGAGGCACTGAATTCCGCCAGGTGGCCTTGCGGGGAAGTGACTCGGTAAGTAACTACAGCATATAAGGCGATGAGAGGTGAATGGGGAATCATAACAACGCCGAAAGAGGCAGAAAATGGGGAATTCCACTCACATCAGCGACTTTAACGCAGGGTCAAGTGTTAGACCTTGGCGCCTAGGAACGAACAATTCGGAAACGGCGATGTTGATAGACTGTACCCGTGCTATTGTCGTATCTATGGAGAGTCCTTGAAGGACTGTCAAACTATGACTCAGCGACAAGACGTTGGACATTCGCGCCTCGCGGGAGAACGTACAGTTCAGAGGCTTGCCCGCTCTGCAGTAAAGGACAGGAGGCGATCTGAACCAGATCTGATGACAGAGAACATTGCTGGTTCACGCACAAATTTTTCTGAACAACCACTCAGAGCACATTGTTGAACATGGGCTCTTCACCAGACGAACCCTACAATTTCCCACGTTGATCCAGCGACATCATCAATTACGACTGCATGGGACACGGAACATCGAGATCGACTGAAATTTGTCACGTGATTGTATGAATGATTCTTCTTGTTGCACCAGGTCAATGATCGAGACAGGATACGCCGTCATCCAGGCGAACAACTGCTCGAAAAATCTACATCTACATCTACATCTACATCCATACTCCGCAAGCCACCTGACGGTGTGTGGCGGAGGGTACCTTCAGTACCTCTATCGGTTCTCCCTTCTATTCCAGTCTCGTATTGTTCGTGGAAAGAAGGATTGTCGGTATGCCTCTGTGTGGGCTCTAATCTCTCTGATTTTATCCTCATGGTCTCTTCGCGAGATATACGTAGGAGGGAGCAATATACTGCTTGACTCTTCGGTGAAGGTATGTTCTCGAAACTTTGACAAAAGCCCGTACCGAGCTAATGAGCGTCTCTCCTGCAGAGTCTTCCACTGGAGTTTATCTATCATCTCCGTAACGCTTTCGCGATTACTAAATGATCCTGTAACGAAGCGCGCTGCTCTCCGTTGGATCTTCTCTATCTCTTCCATCAACCCTATCTGGTACGGATCCCACACTGCTGAGCAGTATTCAAGCAGTGGGCGAACAAGCGTACTGTAACCTACTTCCTTTGTTTTCGGATTGCATTTCCTTAGGATTCTTCCAATGAATCTCAGTCTGGCATCTGCTTTACCGACAATCAACATTATATGATCATTCCATTTTAAATCACTCCTAATGCGTACTCCCAGATAATTTATGGTATTAACTGCTTCCAGTTGCTGACCTGCTATTTTGTAGCTAAATGATAAAGGATCTATCTTTCTGTGTATCCGCAGCACATTACACTTGTCTACATTGAGATTCAGTTGCCATTCCCTGCACCATGCGTCAATTCGCTGCAGATCCTCCTGCATTTCAGTACAATTTTCCATTGTTACAACCTCTAGATACACCACAGCATCATCTGCAAAAAGCCTCAGTGAACTTCCGATGTCATCCACCAGGTCATTTATGTATATTGTGAATAGCAACGGTCCTATGACACTCCCCTGCGGCACACCTGAAATTACTCTTACTTCGGAAGACTTCTCTCCATTGAGAATAACATGCTGCGTCCTGTTATCTAGGAACTCCTCAATCCAATCACACAATTGGTCTGATAGTCCATATGCTCTTACTTTGTTCAATAAACGACTGTGGGGAACTGTATCGAACGCCTTGCGGAAGTCAAGAAACACGGCATCTACCTGTGAACCCGTGTCTATGGCCCTCTGAGTCTCGTGGACGAATAGCGCGAGCTGGGTTTCACATGACCGTCTTTTTCGAAACCCATGCTGATTCCTACAGAGTAGATTTCTAGTCTCCAGAAAAGTCATTATACTCGAACACAATACGTGTTCCAAAATTCTACAACTGATCGACGTTAGAGATATAGGTCTATAGTTCTGCACATCTGTTCGACGTCCCTTCTTGAAAACGGGGATGACCTGTGCCCTTTTCCAATCCTTTGGAACGCTACGCTCTTCTAGAGACCTACGGTACACCGCTGCAAGAAGGGGGGCAAGTTCCTTCGCGTACTCTGTGTAAAATTGAACTGGTATCCCATCAGGTCCAGAGGCCTTTCCTCTTTTGAGCGATTTTAATTGTTTCTCTATCCCTCTGTCGTCTATTTCGATATCTACCATTTTGTCATCTGTGCGACAATCTAGAGAAGGAACTACAGTGCAATCTTCCTCTGTGAAACAACTTTGGAAAAAGACATTTAGTATCTCGGCCTTTAGTCTGTCATCGTCTGTTTCAGTATCATTTTGGTCACAGAGTGTCTGGACATTTTGTTTTGATCCACCTACCGCTTTGACATAAGACCAAAATTTCTTAGGATTTTCTGCCAAGTCAGTACATAGAACTTTACTTTCGAATTCATTGAACGCCTCTCGCATAGCTCTCTTCACACTACATTTCGCTTCGCGTAATAAAATGCAGTGCAGCACCGTCTCTGGCCATTGGGGGCAGTATTATGCTATAGAGAACATTCGACTGGGCTTCCACGGGACCTGTGCTAGTATTCGAAGGTTCCATGGGAGTTGCTCACTACTTAAGCATTATTGCCAACCACCTGCATCCATTCATGCTTGATGTCTTCCCCAAGTGCGATAGCATTTTCCAGCAAGATAACTATCCACATCACAACACCACAGTTCTTCTACAGCGGTATGAGAAGCGTAAGCTGACCTTCTTGCCTTCACCACCAAATTGGCTTGATCTGATGCAGATGAGGTATGGATCGTTATCGGGCGCCAGCTCCGAACCCACAAACCGTCGACCCGCAATTTACAGGAATCGAGAGGCACGTGCAGAGGTAGATCACGCGCAATAAGGCAGGTGGTTAAATTTTTTAATGCGTCATTGTACTTAACAATAAATTTAGATAGATTGCAAATGGAGCGAACAGCATCAGTTTCATTACATGTAGGATGGGATCCTTCAGCCATTACTAGAATGCTGTACATGCTGAAAGAGGACAAATGGCTCTGAGCACTATGGGACTTAACATCTTAGGTCATCAGTCCCCTAGAACTTAGAACTACTTAAACCTAACTAACCTAAGGACATCACACACATCCATGCCCGAGGCAGGAGTCGAACCTGCGACCGTAGCAGTCCCGCGGTTCCGGACTGCAGCGCCTAGAACCGCACGGCCACCGCGGCCGGCCTGAAAGAGGAATAACGACTTCAGTCACATGAGCGGGCTGAAATAATTCAGTGGTGACAAATGAAAATTTGTCCCGAACTGGTACTCCGAACCCGGATATTACACTTTACTTTCACACCGCTCCTTTTTCTTCTGATGGAGGCAGGGTGGGCAGGAATCGAAACACGAGGCTTGGCCACAGTGCCTCCCCATTCACGTCCGTGAAGCATATAAACAGCAACGACAAAATTAAAGCATAAGTACAACGAAAAGGTAGCCCTACCAGCGGAATCAGCGTTAGATACTACACCCGCGGCCAATAGCGACAAGTCGCTCCCGGATTCTTCTAACCCGCCATTGGGACCGGGCACGACTGCACTGACATAGGGCCCTATGGTTCTATCACTTATTGTGGTCCGTAAAATTGAGTTACACGTAAGGAGAACTTCTCATACCAGACACACCCAACTCTGGGGAAGGTCCAAGAAGGCACTACCCAAATAATTAAACAAGTAGCGTGGGTGGCTTCGGGGACGAGGGAATCGTTCTAATAGGAAGGTCCACAAATCTAGAAAGTGCTTGTCACCATCCCGGTACAAATACCATTTGGTCAA
The DNA here is from genome assembly GCF_023864275.1 of Schistocerca cancellata. Lineage (NCBI taxonomy): Eukaryota > Metazoa > Arthropoda > Insecta > Orthoptera > Acrididae > Schistocerca > Schistocerca cancellata. The sequence continues at coordinate 916,346,050 of NC_064627.1, read as the reverse complement.
ACTCTTGATCCATGTCACTGCATGCATCTTAGTACGTGGATGAACACCATATCCAGGAAGAGAAGGTAGGTCGGAGTGACTGCAGTTGGGGTCGCACGTTGAATGACTGCTTCGGCTATCCGAATAAGATTCCCATTCGATCCAAACTCCCAACTTGTCACACACTATGCGTACCGCCTTCCTGACCATCAACGTCATTACTCTCATGTTTTAGCATAACAAAAGGTCGGACTTGGATGCATCCACACTGTAGGCGCACTGAAGAGCCAAAGAAACTGGTACACCTACCTCCTGCCCGCGAGCACGCAGAAGTGCCGCAACACGACGTGACATGGACTCGACTAATGTCTGAAGTAGTGCTGCAGGGAATTGACACCATGAATCCTGCACGGCTCTCCATAAATCCGTAAGAGTACGAGTGGGTGGAGATCTCTTCTGAACAGCACGTTGCAAGGCATCCCAGAATGCTCAATAATGTTCATGTCTGGTCAGCGGAAGTTTTTAAACTCAGAAGGGTGTTCCTGGAGCCACTCTGTAGTAATTATGGACGCGTGGAGTGTCGCATTGTTCTGTTGGAATTGCCCAAGTCCGTCGGAACGCAAACAGACATGAATGGATGCGGGTGCCCAGACAGGTTGCTTACGTACGTGTCACCTGTCAAAGTCGTATCTAGACCGATCAGGGGTCTCACATCACTCCATTACAGAGCCTACACCAGCTTGAACTGTGCCCTGCTGACGTTCGGGGTCCATGGATTCATGAAGTTGCCTCCATACCCACACACGTCCACCCGCTCGATACAATGCGAAACGAGACTCGTCCGACCAGGCAACATGTTTCCAGTCATCATCAGTCCAAAGCTGATGATGACAGGAATAAGCGAAGCGTAAAGCTTTGTGTCGTGCAGTCATCAAGGGTACATGAGTGGGCTTCGGCTTTGAAGGCCACACCGGCCGGCCGTGTCTGTACTTACCGACATATAATAGATGTGGCCTTTGAATACGTGTTTCAGTTGCCAGATGCTTAATGATGAGCATTAAATGCCTGTTCGACACCAGCCGCAAATGAGGGATGTACTCCTACATGTCCCTATTTTTCCTTCCATAAATATCCTCTCTACCTCTCTCGCAGCTACTGCGTGCGTGCTAGATGAGTGACAGATGTGCGACTCGATCGAATATATCATTTATCGCGGTCCTCGGTGACGTCTGTATCGCTGGCCGGCGGCGAGACGCCTTAATTTAAAATCGATACCGACATCGATCACGCGCTTAAGACGGCGTGTCCCGCGGTCGGCGGCCGCAGACGGGGACGGCTGAGCGCCCGTGGACACACGGGGCCAGATAGCGCCGTAATGCGTTTTTGATCGCAGACCGCCGCGAGCGGAAAGGTTAGCTGCGGGCGGTCCGCCCCTGTGGCGAGCCGGCGTATGTGTGAGCCCTCTCGAGAACTGTTACGCTTCACGTCACGGGATCTGCCGTCAGCTGTCCTGTGTGGGTACTCCCCTACACAGTTACAATGCGTACTCAAAATACAAGGGGATTTCTGATCTTTTTGAAAGAATTTTATTTATTCGTCTACAAGAACATTATCCGTTTCGAATTAGTTTTCTTCTTCTGCCAATCCGGCATCACTATGTCTTCTTCTTCCCACATCCCTCCTATTTTTATCCGAGGCTTATTTTCAAGCTTGTGAATAGGTATAGTTTTACATCAGTACATTACCGGCCTTCTAGAATAACACCTAACTTCGGGTTTGCTCGCCCAGGAAGGCTGGCTTTACCACATCTGAGGAGACCTCCCTCCCCCGTGAAAGATAACACTTCTGTTCTGAGTCATCAATTTTCTGACTTGTCTGATGCGGCCCGCCATGAATTCCTCTCCTGTGCCACCCTTTTCATCTCATATTAGCAACTACAACGTGCAACCTCAATTACTTACTGCATGTATTTCAGTTTCTGTCTTATTCTACAGTTTTTACCCTCTACAGCTCCCTCTAATGCCATGTAAGTTATTCCCTGATGTCTTAACAGATATCCTATCATCCTGTCCGTTCTTTTTCTCATTGTTTCTCTATGCTCCTTACGAAGGCGATTCTGAGGAGAATCTCCTCGTTCCTTACTTTATCAATCCACCTAATTTTCAACATTCTTCTGTAGCACAATTTCTCAAATGTTTCGAATCTCTTCTGTTCCGATTTTTCACAGTCCATGTTTCGTACCATACAATGCTGTGCTCCAGAGGTACTTTCTATGAAACTACTTCCTCAAATTAAGACGTATGTGTGATACTAGCAGACTTCACTTGGCGAGGTATGCCCTGTCTGCCAGTACTAGGATGCCTTTTATGTCCTCGTTCTGTCCGTCATGGGTTATTTTGCTGCCTAGGTAGCAGAATTCCTTCACTTCGTCTATTTCGTGATCCAAATGCTGACGTTAATTTTGTCGTTATTCTCATTTCTACTACTTCTCATTACTTTCGTTTTACTTCGGTCTTGTCTCATTCCATATTATGTACTCATTAGACTTAATTCTTTTCAGCAGATCCTGTAATCTTCTTCACTTTCACTGAGGATAGCAATGTCATCAGTGAATCCTATCACTGAAATCACTTCACCCTGAATTTTAATCCTATTCTTCAAGCTTTCTTTTATTTCCCTCATTGCTTCTTCGATGTATAGACTGAACAGTAGTGACGAAAGACTACATTCCTGTCTTACATCCTTTTTTATCTGACCACTTCGTTCTTTATCGTCTAGTCTTATTATTTACTCTTGGTTTTTGTGCATATTGTACATTACTCGTCTTTTCCTATATCTTACCCCCATTTTTCTCAAAATTTCGAACATTTTGCACCATTTTAGATTATCGAAATGAGAAATGAAAGATACCCTCTAGCATCGTAGCCTAATACCGACGGAGTCAAAAGAAACAAGAGTCGCCCAAGACGAGGTCATAAGAAAGAAAACAGAGGAAATGCTACTCGAGTAAGCGGAAGCAATGTCACAGTTAGCGTAGGATCCATGTGGTTACTGCCTACATACTTCCAAGTATGGAGTGCACTACGAGGACTACTGTTTGTCTGGTCTCTCACTTGATCACCAATCTGGAACTGGTGACCCTAGAAAGAGCGTAGCTCCCTCCACCATAGCTCTGTGGATCACTGAACTACACAGACCTCCTCACCACGTTCACGTGTTTATCTTTGATGGTGCTCTAGAAAGACCTTATTAGATATTACACTCTCATCCCAGCGCTTTTCACAATCCCCGGAACACTCTCATAGCGATGTGTTTGTTATCTCACCTAAGTTCGTAAAACGACAACCGCTTATGGTTTTCTTTACTTTCGGGAAAGTAGGAGAGATGCATAGTGTTTACACACAGCCCCATCAATGTGAAGGCTCGGACATCGTTACAGTATTGTTTTTGGCCAAAAATTCTCGAGCAAACCATGAAGTTCGAGCTGTCAGGAATTGTTGCACCTCAAATTCCGGCGTTTCTTTTTTTCGACAGCTTCACTCAAACGGCGTTGAACTTGTAGGCAGTACTCCATACTGATCGACGCCGTGTGAGAACTCCTGGTGAGCTGTGACATGAAATCGAATAACTCAGTGGGCATAGCCTTCATATTCGACAGCAGCTGCGCAATTTTCGGTGTTGGCGTTGCAGAATGCTTCCAGACGATTAAGGTTTAGTTTCGATGTCACATATGTCAACTATGTTTTCTCTGTTACGTCACGTTTCAGTGGTTACGCATCGATGTTGCCTTCGTTTAACGACTCCGGGACAACTTGCATTCGCCGCTGTTTGTTGTTCCTATTTGGGAACAACTTTTGCTGTTACGCTGTAACCTCCCCACAAAAAGTAATAATATTATTTGGATAGTGATTCTAATTTTTGTGTAACCTCAGAACAAAATTGGTTCCCATTTATAACCTCCCTACAGAAATTCATTCACATTTAACCTCCACACAAAATTAGTTTCCCATTTAATGTACCCACAAAATTCTTTTCTCATTTAATGTCAGCTCGAAACAGAAAAATTCCTAAACCTCGTAATAAAAAATAAATTCAGTAACCTGGTAAATTTTGGACGACAGCAGTGCTGCGTCATGGCCCTGTAATATCATTCTGAATAAAAAAAGGATAAATTCTTTCCTCAATAAAAACGGCGAATATATCTGCTCTTGTATAAAATTTTCCGGCACAGCTCTGTGCAATGCTGGCCGATAGATTTGTCTTTTATGAAAGGAAGCAACTGATTTTTCTTTTGCAACAATAGGAATGATCATGGATTGAAGAAATAAGTAAATTCTTTAAATTGAAATGAATGTTTGTTAGAAATTAATTTATATCACGAAGATTACTATTAGGACATTTTTAAAAGATTTACCTGGGAGTTCACATAACATTACTAGATATGCGCGAGGCTGCTTTTTACCTTATACAATAATACTCAGGCTCCGGCATCGCTGCACCGCGACCGGCCCAGCCAACATGATACACTATACCAGACCAGAGCAGACCGCAGACCAGGGCAGACTAGCGCAGACTCGCGCAGACAAACGCAGACTAGCCACAACTTACTGCTACAGCTACACGGTACCTACTGCAGTCAACACTACTCTCTGGTCAGCGATTCTCTTATACCTTGCATATCGCAGGCAGCGCATGAGCAATACATCGAAATTACATCTGCTCGGGCCTCTTACAACGCATATCATCAGGGACCTCTCTATTGAGATTCGGTGATCCTTCTGAACCATTTCTTTTACTCTTCACAATTTCATCGGCTGATGGTGTGCTGGAGTGCCCGGGACGACCGTCATCTTCAGTGTCTTCACGATCTTCTTAATGAAACGCTGATACCACTCGTAAAATCCTTATTTTACTCATAGAAAACGCATCGAAAGCAATATTTAATACTTCTACTCTGCTGAATCTTATTCCGTTATGTATCAATATTTAATACAAATTCTCTTTCCTAATTTTACAAAAACTAAATAATCGCCGATATTATCAAAACATATATAACGTGTTTCATAGTTCCCACCGGACTAAATATCCGATATGGCCACATCTACGTCTACATTTACATCTCTACTCCACAAGCACCTTGCTCTGTATGGCGGAGGGAACTTTGTGTACCACTGTCTCTTCGCCCTTTTCCTGTCCAGTCGCTAAGACTGGACAGCAAATGCCCAAAAACGTAAAAGAAATTCCGCAGAAATTATTTTCAGTAGTACAAAATATACTTTTTCATTACCACATAAGATAAAGTTTCGAGATCACTAAGTTAAATTCCCAATTACGAACTAAGAAAATTCTGAAACTCCGCGTTTATTCTACCCCTGCTTCTCTGCTTGGCGCTAGACGGAAGATTAGGTATTGACTCCATGGCCACATGTGTACCGTAGATGAGGCTACACAAGACAGAAGGTTGTCTGTTGTGTTCGGTAGTGTGTTGGATGTCTCCATGAACACAGTCGGAAGTTACTGCTCTACGTAGGTAGTGGGAACGAAGTCCCGACAGTGATATCGAAGTGTATCTATCTTTTTCTTGTCACTTTAAGCGTTTAGAGAATGGACGTCATAAACACTATTACAAATCGTGGAGTGGACTGTATTATTAAGGACATTTTTAAATACGGAAAGCAGTGTAAAATAAGGACAGGTGACATTTCGTGGAGGTACACGGACTAGAATTATGTCGTAAATTTACAGACTAATGCGGAAATAATTGAAATAGTGTAGTAAGACGGACGTTCAGTAAAGTAATGCAACACATTGTTTTCTAAAACCAGGTTGGTTTTATTCATGATTCCAGTACACCGTATTATTATCCACTGTTTTGGCTACAAAACCCTATTTTCGACGTGATCTCGATTCAGTGCTACGGCCTTACGCCACCTTATTCGGAGGGAATGTACACTCGTGCTCATAAATTAAGGATAATTGCAGAATGTGGTTCAAATGGCTCTGAGCACTATGGGACTTAACATCTGAGGTCATCAGTCCCCTAGAATTTAGAACTACTTAAACCTAACGAACCTAAGGACATCACACACATCCATGCCCGAGGGAGGATTCGAACCTGCGACCGCAGCTGTTGCGCGGTTCCAGACTGAAGCGCCTAGAACCGCCACAAGGACTGGGCCGATCACAATCAGTTACACTTTTTTTTCTAGACTATGTACTTGAAAACCATAAGTGAAGATGCTAAATCTCCCCCTAATTTGTGGGCCTGTATAGCAACAGTTGAAAGGAGAAATAAAAATTGTGCGGAGTCGTTTCATCGACATTCAAAAAGAGCAATTTTGCAATTCCATCCTTCTATCCACGAGATTACGGAAATTATAAAACAATTGCAAAGTGAAACTTATCTGTGCTTTAACATAGTTTATTATAAAAGGAAAATAAATATACGTGACATTGCATATAATCTTGTTGCTACTGAACTGTGGGGCAAAAATCAGTGGTGAATCATCGTTACTAGAGTACATGAAAAGAACTGAACATCGGTTCAGCCATATCCCACTCTAGGACAAGTGTTTCATAGGGACAAGCACAGAGTGCTGCGTTGCCAGTTCTAAAGGTAAGGTGTTTTATAGTTCATATTTGCGGTAGTGATTTATAATATTTTGTGATAACGATACACACAATCTTGTGGTAGTGAAAATAGTTTGTTTCGCGGTAAATATAGTCTGTTCTGTGGAAATGCAAGCCACCCGCTCACGAAAGGTTCGCGGGAAGAACGACGGCCGGAAAGCGTTCGTGTGGGTTCTTATCTCATTTCATCTTCGTGGTCTTCTCGTGGGCAGTAAGCAACATACTTGTTGAGATTTCTAGGAGCGTACGCTCTCGGAACTTTAACTGTAAATCATTCGGAATGCCTCTCTTGCAGCGCCTGCCACAGGATTTATTTGATTTCCTTGTAACGATTTCGTGCTTACGAAACGAACCTGTAACGAAACGCACTACTCTTCGTTGGACCTTCGCTATTTCCCTAATCAAATGGTTCAAATGGCTCTGAGCACTGTGGGGCTTAACTTCTGAGGTCATCAGTCCCCTAGAACTTAGAACTACTTAAACCTAACTAACCTAAGGACATCACACACATCCATGCCCGAAGGAGGATTCGAACCTGCGACGGTAGCGGTCTCTCGGTTCCAGACTGTAGCGCCTAGAACCGCTCGGCCACTCCGGCCGGCTTTCCCTAATCAGTCCTATCTGGTACGGATCCCGTACTGACGGGCAGTAGTCAAGTATTGTTCGAGTAGGGGTTTTGTATGTTACATCCTTTTATGTAGGACTAACGTTTCCTGAGGGTTCTTCCAATGAGTCTCAGCATGACATCTGCGTTTTCTGCGTCTGGTTTTATGTTGTCGTTCGTCTTTAAATCGAAAAAAATGGTTCAAATGGCTCTGAGCACTATGGGACTCAACTTCTGAGGTCATCAGTCCCTTAGAACTTAGAACTACTTAAACCTAACTAACCTAAGGTCTTCACACACATCCATGCCCGAGGCTGGATTCGAACCTGCGACCGTAGTGGTCGCGCGGTTCCAGACTGGAACGCCTAGAACCGCTCGGCCACCCCGGCCGTCGTATCTTTAAATCGCTTCGTATACATACTCATAACGTTGTACAGGTACTTTTCAGACGTGTTCACAAACACAAGAACGAGAAAATCACTCGACTCCCACTGATACAATACGCGAAATTACAAAATTCGTATTACTTTTCGAATACACCTCGTGTATCAGGACGCATTTCAAACGCAACACCACTGGTGCGTAACTACGCTAGCATTCTCCCAAGCGTTTGCATAGCAGGGCCCGTATGATGACAGTGTTTCTCCAGACTTCGGAACTCCCAACTAAAAGAAGAGAGGGGTCTAAAACAGGAGCCATGGTATTGCTTACTCCTCTTAAATATCATAAAAGAATGAAGCCTTGTGGTGGTGAAGGCATTGAACTCGTACACGGAGTGAGTGGGGCCTAAATTGTCAGCGCCCTCCAGAAATACAAAACTGTATTTTGAGTTCTAGAACTTTTGTGTTAATTTATTTGAATTTCGAGACGACTCTTCACCATATTAGGAGCCAGCACTAATCAGCGACGGAAAGTTTTCCAGATATCTTCTCGCCAGCAGGCAGAGACGAAGGAAGACTCTCTTGTCGCCGAACAGCGATAGAAAGTTTCAGTTTGAGTTCTGGAACATTTACGTTAATTTATTCAAGTTTCGAGATGCCTTATTGCTATATTAACCCTATGGTGAACCTGTCAACTTGAGTGGACAGCTGTTAACGTATCTTCTTTGGCGTTTTCAGTGAGCCCTGAGGCTGCAAATGCCTGAAGCATACTCCAGTGGATACCCCTTACTGGTGGTGCACCCTGCGTGCGTTTACAGACGTAGGACTCATTACAAACGCCAAAGAAACGACCATTAACAGATGCCTACTGCAGTGGACATGTGCACCACATGATTAATAGCTACCACTAATCAACAACGGAAGATTGGCCAGATATCTTCTTGCCAGCAGCCGGGGACGACGCAAGCTCTACAGTACAAGGTACAGAATTCTCTGATTTCACGTCTTTCGTTTCATATCGAAATAAAGACTGCGAGAACATAGCTATAAGAACATTACGAATGCTACATATTTGCTTTCAACTCGGCTAATTAAGACATTCTGGGAGCTAAAACTTTAAAGGGAGAAAGCAGTTTATCAGCAGTGAAAATATCCGTGTGTTACAGCAAAAACCAGACTGTTGTTCGCAGTTAGTTACGTGTTCCACTCAGACATTAAGGAACTTTCCAGTTCTGCCAACACTACGTGTAGCTGTTCCGAGGTAGTCTTCGAGGTATTCGGACTGCAGTATCCGTAACCTGAACGACCAGTTCGTCAGTTGTGTTCATCCTTTATTTGTATATTTTACTTTTCATCCACCCCTACAGGTAATCCAGTAAATAGATTAGGTTCGGAGATCTTGGTGGCAAAATAACTTGAAATTTCTTCGGATCCATCTTCCCGGGAATATTAGGTTTAGATGACGTATCAACAGACAGCTAGAATGTTCAGATGCCCCATCGTCCTGGAAGAACATACCTACCTTTTTACCCAAGGTAACGGCTTCTAATAATGATGGTAGCTAGATTTTTTGATGAATTTGTAAATGCACACTAATTAGTCGACAGTAACATGGGGAGTGGCCATCTTTCGCTTTTATGACGGCTAATACTCTGCTGCGGACACTTTCAAAGAGGTGTCAGAGTGTGTGTTGAGGAACGGCAGTCCATTTTTCTCAAGAGCCGAAATAAGAGAAGGCAGCGATGTTGGACGCTGGGTCCTGGAGCAAAGAAGGCGTTCTAACTCTTCCCAGAGCTGTTCCACTGATTTCAGTTCAGAACTCTGGGCAGGCCAGTTCATTTTAGGATTGTTATTCTCCATAAACCATTGCCTCATAGATGATGCTTTATGACAGGGGACTGTAATGTTAATATAATCGTTGTCTCCGAACTGTTCCTCTACTGTCGCGTTAAACAGTGCTGTTAAGTGTTTTCATTTCTGCATTTAGTATTACGTGCAATAAGGTTCAAAAATGGCTCTGAGCTCTATGCGACTTAACTTCTGAGGTAATCAGTCGCCTAGAACTTAGAACTAATTAAACCTAACTAACCTAAGGACATCACACACTGTAAGTAGGCTGTTTAGGTTCTCATATTGGTAACGCCGCCGCCACGTAGCGCCCTCTGTATGAAAATCACTGGCTGTGCTGTGTGCAGTCTGTGGCTAGTTTGCATTGTTGTCTGCCATTGTAGTGTTGGGCAGCTGGACGTGAACAGCGCGTAGCGTTGCGCAGTTGGAGGTGAGCCGCCAGCAGTGGTGGATGTGGGGAGAGAGATGGCGGAGTTTTGAAATTTGTAATACTGGATATTATGAACTGCTATGTATATTATGATTTTTCAACACTATTAAGGTAAATACATTGCTTGTTCTCTATCAAAATCTTTCATTTGCTAACTATACCTATTAGTAGTTAGTGCCTTCCGTAGTATGAATCTTTTATTTAGCTGGCAGTAGTGGTGCTCGCTGTATTGCTGTAGCTTGAGTAACGAAGATTTTTGTGAGGTAAGCGATTTGTGAAACGCATAGGTTAATGTTAGTCAGGACCATTCTTTTGTAAGGATTTCTGAAAGTCAGATTGCGTTGCGCTCAAAATATTGTGTGTCAGTTTAAGCACAGTCATGTATAATTGTTCTAATGGGACGTTTCAACACATCCATGCCCGAGGCAGGATTCGAACCTGCGACCGGAGCGATTGCTCGGCTCCAGGCTGTAGCGCCTAGAACCGCACGGCCACACCGGCCGGCTGCAATAAGGGACACCACTTTAATCTCGGAAAACATCCAAATCCGTCCTCCCCAGTCATCCCCTGTCCAATGGCGTCGCTCTTCGCGCCAATTCAAGCTTCGCTTATCACTGACTGCAGAAATGTGTGGCTTATGAGGAGCTACTCGACCACTGTACGCCAATCTACGTAACACCCTGTGAGGTAGCGGACGAGTTGTGGCGCCCTGGAAATATTCTACGTTCGGAGTTGGCGTGGCCGCGAGGAGGCCTCTTAGCGAGGCGGGGGCCGGCAGCGGCCACGTGGTGTCGAACGTTAGCTGAGCAACAGGGGTAGCCACAGTGCGTGATCCAGCGAGCATGTGGCTGGGAATTCCTTGATGACGCTGTGTCGATGAAAGAGACTTGTACGCCGGGAGAGCCAAAGATGGCGGACTTTGTGAAACCAACATGGCAGACTTTCCACTGTTTGTATAGAAATTAATAGTCGCCAGGTGAATCATAGTACCTCAAAAATAAACTTGTACATTACTATTATTTGCACGACGATTCTGATGGTGTAATCAGATTTTCAATATCTTTATTAGTTTAAAGTTTAGTTCAAAAGGTTCAAATGGCTCTGAGGTCATCAGTCCCCTAGAACTAAGAACTACTTAAAGCTAACTAACCTAAGGACATCACACACATCCATGCCCGAGTCAGGATTCGAACCTGCGACAGTTCAGTATCTGATGATAAATTATACAAGTAATACAGAGCAACGAATTTGCAAAATTTAAACGCCTCATCCGATTTCGTCGATCGATGTGTCTTTAGAAAGCTATTAGTGTAAACCTAAATTGGTATAAATTACAGGCATGTAACTTGAATAGTACATGAGTTATTGGAGGTCAAAGTGGCCGATTACCATCGATCGCGTCAGGCCATAAGTACGAGTACTCCACATTTGCACGAGAAAATGGTAGCTGTATGCTTATAAATATATTTATTCGTCTGTGTCTTTGTATATACCCGATATATGCTATTCATGAAGAAATTGGTTAAATATTTACTGTGTTTTAGAAACCCAGAGACATTAGGCTACTGGTCTATCTTTTGTTACTATTCCTCTGATATATGTTTATTTAATTTGTTTGTGTATTTAATGATGTGTGTTAGAGCGTGTTTATGGTCCAGCCATAGGAATATTTATTTGATTTCAAGTTATTTCAATGTAAATCCAGTATTTTGTATATGTTTCAGTATGTTTGTGAGTGTACATTGGCTCGGAGACATGGAGGGAGCCCTCTAGCCAATCACAGCACTCGTTACCAACAGAGATTTATGGAGGTTGGGGAGGAGCATCGTTTACGGAGAGGACACGAGCTAGTTGTGGACAGTGCAGCGCGAAGGACAATCGCACAGGACACAGAGAGTTCTGGACAGTACGGGACAGGGACACGGAAAGTGCTGGACGTGAAGGCGCGACGTACAGTCGGCGGAAAGACTTGAACGGTGAAGCAGTATGCGAGTGGTCGCGAAGAACCGAAATATTTCGGAGTCCCGACCTGTGCTCTTGCGTGATTTCCGTGGCTTCTTTAGCGAAGACGTTGTATGCGTTCAGAAGTGAATGTCTCGCGAGATATGTAGTCATTCATAACTAATTACGTGAAGTAGGAGTCTATTGTTTCCTTGTCATTCAACTTATATTTTATTTAACTGCTGGACCTTCGACACCAATAAGGATTTTGCAGAAATATACCGCATTCTCAAAAGTACTTCTACTATCGGACTCATCATTTAAAGTCGTTAAGATAGTACCTGCAAATTTTATTTAATTGCAATCTTTCATTTATAAATTTATATGTTACATTCATAATTCGCAATTGCCGGGTGATAGAAACCTTCGACCATTCGATTCATGTGTGTATTCTTATGGTATACTGTAGACTCAGCAGTATTTGGCCTGTAATGCGGCAACTACGTATCCCAGCCCCTAGACAACGAAACCAGCCAAAACTTTTAAAATTTCATCTTTGAGCCTGAGGGTACATAGTTGAGGGCCACCCACACCGTCCGTTCATTTATATTAGAAAGCCCGCAACACTAAGCTGAATCATTGTGCTAGCTGGGCTGCTGTTAGTGCTTTGAGACTCAGGAGTAGCTCCTTCCGCTGATTTCATGCGATTTTTCACAACCGCACTCCAGAATACTTGACGATTCCTGTCCATCAGCAGGGCCTACACGAGGTCTGCTCGGTCTTGGTATTTGATAGGTGTTCCTTCACGTTTCACTGAGCGAGGTAGTGCAGTGGTTAGAACACTGGACTCGCATTCTGGAGGACTAGGGCAGTCCAGTCATCCTGATCCGTGATTTCCCTAAATCGCGTAGGGAAAATTCCGCGATTTCTTTCAAAGGGTACAGCTGACTCCTTCAATCCTTCCTTAATCCAAGCCCTTACACCGTCTCTAATGACTTAGTTGTCGACGGAACTTTAAACATATTCTTCGTTCCTCTTTTTCCTTCGCGTTTCCGCTTCAGAACCATATTACCAACAGCCCACTTGGGCAGCTTTGGAAGGGTTGACATGTTCCTGATGTATCAATGACTGATCCACTTTCGAAATCACTGGGCTCTGCTGACCGCACCATTCTACATCTACATTTGTATCTACATTTATACTCTGCACGCCGCTGTAATGTGCATGTAAGATTATACGTCCGGTTGTAGCAATTAGGGTTCTTCCCGTTCCATTCTCGCACAGTGCGTGAGCATAATGATGGTTTAAAGGGCGCTCTGTAATAAGTCCAACCACGTCTTCACGACGCCCACGTAGCGGGATATAGTATATTCATATAGCCGTCAGGTAATGCCGGTTCTTGAAATTTTTAATTACATTACATGACATTTATCGTTTTCCATGGATCCCTTGGAGAGGAGCCTCTGGGATGTGGAAAGAGTCAAAGTTTTTTTTAGATACTTTTTTACTCAGATACATGGATATTGTACAATTATAATGCAGACAGAGTTATGAGCTATAATCCTTGTGAAGATATTCATCGTTGGAGTAGAAGGAGTTGGCCAACAGGTAGTTCTTTAAGTCACTCTGAAACCGATCATTATCACTTGCAAGACCTTTGATATGCTCTGATAAGTTATTGAATATATGAGTACCCATGTATTTGACTCCTCTTTGTACTAATGTTAAGCTTTTATAGTCCTTATACAGATTGTTTTTGGTTCTGGTATTATAATAATGTTTTGCACTATTTTGTGTAAAAAGAGACATGTTGGAAATGACAATGGACGTCAATGAGTACTGAGAAGTAGTAGTTACAATACCAAGTTACTTAAAGAGGTCTCTGCACGATGATCTAGGACTGACACCAGATACAATTCTAATGACTCGTTTTTGAATTTTGAAGGTTTTCTCTTTTTGAGAGGAGTTTCCCCAAAAGATGATTCCATAACTCATTAGTGTATGGAAGTAGGCCGAATAAACTAACTTCTGCATTTTTAAATCACCTATTTCTGCTATCATGCGTACTGCAAATGTAGCTGAATAAAGGCATTTCATTAAGTCTAGAGTGTGAGTTTTCCAATTTATGTTGTGGTCAATTCGTGGCATTAAAAATTTGACACTGTCTACAGCTTTAATTTTATTGTTTGAATACATTATACTTATATGGTCAGGTATTCTTTGAGAGGTACTAAACTGTAAGTACTGGGTCTTGTCAAAATTGAGTGACAATCCATTTGCTGTGAACCACCCATTGATAATTACAAATATTTCATTAGCTGAATGCTCAGTGGGATCACGGATTCTGTTTTTATACCAATACTTGCATCATCTGCAAATAAGACAAAATTTGCGTTTTGTGACACTGCATATGGAAGGTCATTAATATATAATAGGAACAACAACGGACCTAAAATATAGCCCTGGGGCATCCCTTGTCTGAGGGGTTTCACATTCTGAATAACTATTGTTATGTGGTAAGGCTGATACAGACACACACTGTTTCCTATTAAAAAGAAAGGATGACAACCATGAGCCTACTACTGCAAAGTAGAATTTCGCGGAATAATTAGCGTGTATTTTCAAGTGTCTGCCAGTTCAGCTTGTTCAGCATCTCTGTGACGTACTCCGACAGCTCAAACAAACCTGTAACCACTCGTCATACCATTCCCTGTTTACGGCCAACTCCAATTTGGTACGGGTCCCACACACTTGAGCAATATTCTAGGACGGGTGGACAAATGTTTGTAAGCAATTAAGCAGTCTCATTTGTAGACTGATTCCATTTCCCTACTACTGCACCAACTAACCTAAGTCTTCCACCTGCTCTACGTATGACTGATCATTCCACTTCATGTCCCTGCATAGTTTTACACACAGGTATTTGAATAAGCTGACCGATTCCAACAGTGACTCATCGATATTATAGTGATAGGACATTACTTTTTTGTGAAGTACAAGGTTTTACATTTCCGAATATTTAAAGCAAATTGTCAGTCTTTACGCCACCTCGAAATGTTATGAAGATCTGTCTGAATGTTTGTGCATCTTCTTTCAGACAATTGTTCATTACAGATAATTGCATCATCTGCAAAAGTCTGAGGTAACTAATAATAATGCCCGAAAGGTCTTTAATATACTAAATCAACAGCAAGAATTCTAACACACTCCTTGGGGCGCACCCGAAATTACTTCTGCACCAGTCGATGACTCTCCATCTAAGATAACTTCCTGCGTCTTGCCCACCAAGAACGTCCTCTGGCCAGTTTCAGGTTGCGCATGGTATCCCCTATAATCGTACTGTTGATACTAAACGTAGAAGTGATATTGTGTGAAATGATTTTTACAAACGAGAAATACTGCATACACCTGACTATCTTGACCCAAGGCTTTCAGCGTATCATGTGAGAAAAGTTCGAGTTGGGTTTTACATGACCGATGTTTTCGAAATTCATGTTACCTGGTATGAAGGAGGTCATCCCGTGCAAAGGTATCTGATTACGTTTGAAAGAATATGTTCTGAGATTCGACAACAAATCCATGTCATGGACATTGTACGGTAGTTTTGTGGATCACCTGTGTTTCCCTTCTGCTGTTAATACACGTCTACTGGAAACATGATACTCTCCACCCGCTTTTATACTGGCAGGTCCGCTACTCGAGTCATCTAGTGGTCAGTTCTGCATGCGGTATGTTTAAACGATACAGTACAATTGGCCAAAAAATCACAAACAGCGTAGAAAAATACATTTATGTAAAGCACAATTACACAAGTTGAACATCGAAACAAAACAGAAGTCGATAAGTGAATCCACACAACTCGGGTTCCAACTAGGTAATCAAAACTTATCTCTGCAACCAGGTATAACTCTGAAACCAGTGAAAATTCGATACATGTTATATGGAATGTTTTATTAATATTCGCTACTCCTCCTGAAACACGCATAATTAAAAAATAAATGTTATAATATGGTCACTGTGTATCCCTAAAGAAGTGTGTCTGGACTGTATCGCCACGTTATCATTCCTCAATTCTGACAACCGTGTCAGCAGCAACCTCACGGAGTGTGTTTTTGAGAGTGAGGAGTTTTGATTTGTTTGTTTCCAGAGCTGTTTGTCGATTTCGTTTATAGACATATTTTTGACTACAAGGTCCACGGATCTCTTTGAAGAGCGTTCCACAAAGAAAATTTTGTGCACCATCACTTCTGAATGTGAATGGCGCATGAAATATTCTGGTGGTTATCGTAATAGAAACAGTTACTGACCTCATGCTCAAGGGGAACAAAACTTTTAATGGCTTCATTACATGAGTCTCCGTGAAGGTATAATCGACGCATTTACCTTTAAATCCTGGTCCCAGTATTCTTGTATTCTGAGTGAATTTGAAGATGAATTAAATTGAGGGTTTAACAGAACTTTCTTAGTCGGAGCTGTTAGGGACGAAACACAACAGTAACTTGCACAAAAATAGAGGAAGGACAGAACGAATTTGCTTAACGTCGCGGCGACAAGATGTATAGAAACGGAGCACATGCTTCGGGGTAAGGGAGGAACGGAGAACGTAACCGCCTTGCCTTTTTAAAGGCACTATCACGACAACTGGCCTAACCGGTTCACAGAAATCACGAAAAACCCTTATATGGAGCGGCGGCCCAACAGCTGTCCACCGGAATAAGAATATTGATTCCTACCACTGCACTCCACCTTGTAACAATGCTAGGCTGATGTTCTTTTTCCTAACTGAGTTCATCGCTGCAGGTGTCTTTATTTATAACCCGTCTGCTGCCATATATGGTCGTGTTTGCGCGAATCGTGATTGTTGGTGGAGAGCTTGGTATTTTATTGCATCTGTCTGTTACTACTATCTTTTTACCCTTCTTTATATTTATTCGCCGTATATGCAATAATATGTGCTCTCTAGAAAGCTGTTCATCCTGATATTTACTGCGACCAAATGTAAACAGAAATGAATGAAGTGATAGCTATATCCTGTAAAACAGAAATGGTCTAATGAAACAACTTACCGCATGAACACAAAATTTTGTCGACAATATCGAAAAACACAGCGAACCTTTGTTTCGATGTAAGTATCCAAATACGTGCCTTTGGGATAAGATTATCTTTGAACTTATGATACTGCCAAAATGTCATACTCGTAACTCAGTTACTTATCAGTCATACTGAAAGGGTACAGTACCGCCCGACATTGAAAATAGGTACAACATTCTTCGTTATTCTTGGCAGAACAACATATTTTTTGTAATAATAACTCAATTTCACTTAATACACCGAAGCCGGATACCAGTGTAGGAAAAATGACAATTTATTTATTTAATTGATCGCATGTGCACTCCCACAAAATAAATACCTATATCCAATTTGGTGAGATCTGCGAAATGAATGAATGTATGGTCGTCTGCTAACCGCAGTTAATGAATGTGAATATATGATCATCTTTCAGACGGTCCTTTGGTCACCTTTGGTGGAACCAAAGAGATGAAATTTACCTGAGCATTGAGTGCCTGAAATGTGGCTGACCAATACAGTAGCAAGGTGCGTCCCCAACTCGACGGAGGTGCGAGCTGACCTGAAGAACGGCCATGTTTCAGCACTCTGGCGCTGGATCTTGTGTTGGTAAGACCTGTCTTAGGTGTGCTCCGTAAAGACAAAAGAGTGGATAGAATGGTATGCATGTGGAATACTTAACAGTAGTTTGGAATAATAATTTCTCTATTTCAGGAACTTTCGTGGGGAGAATTAAATGTCAGGCAGGTAATATTAAGGAGATCGTAGTAATCTTCGGAAGCGACCAACGGTCACAATGAAACCACGTGTAGCAATAAGTTGAAATACTTCCGAGTGCTAAAGATTAGCTGAATTACTGGCGTGTGTACTATAAGTTGGAAATATTTAAGAAATGGCGTGTGCAGGACTTGAAATTAGAGACGAGTACTTCTACGTGGTGAGTACTGTGTGAGTCTCAATCTGTGTGTGAGTCAAAGGATAAAGAGAAGTACTCGTCCATGGTATCAGTTGAGGACTCGCGTGTGTGACGAATATGTTCCTAATATTACTTTGCGTGTTATTTTTCCGTGTGACGCTTGATTCAAACTATAATACTCTGAGAGTGAAGCAAGGTGAGTCAGCCGTCTATCCAGCAACGCCACTTGGCTTGCATTGCACAGGAAGACGTGCATATATCCTCCAGAGTTCATAGTAGGAAAGAAAAGTTACGAAGTGGGGCAGTGTCGTGTGAAACTGGGATGAATACTAATTGAAGTGGGAAAGCTGAAAGTGATGTAATTATAACTTTGTGACTATTCCTTGTGTTGTACTCCATGTTGCCAGTGTGGTGAATTTCAAGTAATTTAAGTATGTGTGGTTTGCTTGGGAGAGTAGCTAGATAGTTTCAGAGGCAGTGGGTTATGCATGTTCCTTTTTGTACCGCTCGGTCTGGAGGAAATTTTCGTGATGATAGGTGTGAGAGTCGAAGTGTGAGATGTAGCGAAAGATCCACCATCCTATCCAGAAAGTGCACTGTAGTGTTAGATAATTACGAGACCATAAGATAGAGAATCACTAATGTAAAGCCACGCCCTCTGGGCGGAGTTTCTCATGTGTCATTGTTGTAGAAAATGTAATGGTGTGTTTAGGTTATAGAATTCATCGAAATAAAAAAGATAGTGAAAAGAAAAAGATTGGTGGCCTTTTCCTTCGAATAGTATCTTGCCATGATATCCAGAATTTATAATGTGTGCGCCTTTCATATTCAGTGCGATGGCCACGTGTTGAGCAAAGCCGTTTGGTAAGAAAGAAGATGTGGTATTGCCAGTGCGTAGTGAACAGTCAGAGTTGTGTAAATTACTAATAGTCAGATGTGCGTTATCCGTTTCCTTTGCGTAATATTCAAACAGGAGAATAATTTGTAACTTAGTTGTGAGTACTAGAGCTCATAATCAGTCATTGAGAAATATGAATAAATCCACTCGCTTGGCAGACCACTCATCTTGCAGGCCTGACTGCTTGATGCCACAGTATGAGCATGGCATGTGGGTGCCTCTCAATACATCAAGTTGGTTACTGTTTCTGAAGGATTCAAACATACTTAACTCAGATCGTTCTAACATTCGGAAGTTTTTGAGAATGAAAATTGGTATATGTGTAACATTTTGGTTTTGATGCAATAGTTAATATTAAAAGTGTTTAAATGCAGATCAAAGGGCTGATTTCACAAGGCATCAAGGTAACAACTGTGTTCCTGTCTGAAAAATGAAAACTCTGGGACCGAAAGGAATTTAATAGTACATTGTTATTGTCCCTGGGCTACTGATGCCGAAATAGATAAGTGGCAAAGCATTTCATTCTACGGTCGCTACCATCAAGATATCTATACCACTGCAAAAACAATGATATTCACTTGAGTGCAGTGCTGACTTATTTTCAAGGTTCTGGCCGTGGAACTTGTAGCTTGGCGAAATGAGATAGACGACGCTTGTTGAAGGAGACATCTCGCTCATCGACTAAAGTTTGGAAAACACATCTGAATACCTAAATCAAGAAAACCGGTTGTTCCCTTGAGTACAAGTTTTTGTCTTAACCAAAATGACACTTATCTTGCTATGTAAGTTCGAATCAAGTGAAGAGTTAGATTCCTTCTCGTGGCAATAGATATGCGTCTACCTTAGCTACGTGACAGTTTAATTTACACTGTTACTCCGATTTTTACTGTTTCGTGTCTCCTAAATCAAAAACTTAGCCAACAGAATTTAAGGCTCATAATTGCCCAAAATTGACATATACTAATGAGCCAAAAAATGATGACCACTTACTTAACAGCTTGTTGGTCCAGCTTTTGAAAGCAAACCAGCAACAGGTCCAAGTGGCATGAATTACACAAGTCCTTAATAGCTTCCCGGAGCAATTTGACATCAGGTATCTATGCACAGCCGTAGAATTGCCGTAAATTACGGCCCCTTTGGTTTGTGGACGCGGAGCTTGCGGCCGATAGCGGCCCAAGTGTGTTCCATCGAGTTCAGTTTAGTCAATTTTCTCGCCAAAACATCAACCTGAGATCACTCACATGCTCCTCGAACCACGAAACACGTTTCTGGCCTTGTGATATTAGTATAGTTATCTTAATGGAATACACCGCCTCCAACGGGGAAAACATCAAGCACGAAGGGACGCGGCCGTTCGCCTGGATGACGATGTATCCGACCTCGGCAATCGACCTGACGAAGCGAGGTTCGTCCGACCAGGTGACACTTTTCCACTGACCCACAGTCCAATCTCATTTATGCGGTGTCCACTGCAATCGTAATTGATGAAGCCGTTCGGTCGACTCGGCAACATGTAGTGTTCGTTTCCTTGGGACTCACATTTTAAATAATGTGCTCTGAAACGCGTGCTCCGAAACCGTCGTGTCTACTCCCGAACTGTCATCAAATCTGCCACAGATCAACACTTTTTCTGCTTTACAGAGCGGGCAAGCTTTCCATCGAACACTTTGACAAAAGAAACGTCGCACCACGAAGCCATTGTCTGAATAAGATGGAAATCGGTAGATGTGATATAAATGTACAAACAAGCAAATGATTACAGTTTCAGGAAAATTGAATGATTCGTTCAACAGAAAGAGCTTCACAAATTCAGCAAGTCAATAACGCGTTGGTCCACCTCTGGCCCATTATTCGGCTTGACATTGAGTGACGGAGTTGTTGGATGTCGTGCAAATTCTGTGCTCGTTAGACCGTCAAAATCCCGAGCTGGTTGGTGGGCCCTGCCAATGCTGTTCCAAGCTTTCACAACTGGGGAGAGATCCGGTAACCTTGCGGTCCAAGGTAAGCTTTGGCAAGCACGAAGACAAGCAGTAGAACATCACGGCGTGTGTAGGTGGGCACTATCTCGTGGAATGTAGGTCCAGGATGGCTTGCCACGGAGGACAACAAGTCGGGGTGGAGAATATCGTATTGTTCTAAGGGTGCTGCAGATGACAAACAATGTCATTCCAGACCATCACTTTTGGGTGTCAGGCCGAATGGCGGAGGGCAGTCAGGTTGGCATGCCACCGCTGTTTGGGGCATCGGCAGCCACGTCTTTGCTGGTCTTTGAGGCTCAGTTCGAAGCGGGACTCATCACTGAAGACAATTCTATTCCAGTCAGTGAGATTCCAGGCAGATCGTGCCAGACACATCTGCAAAAGGGCTTCTTGGTGAACAGAGGACAATGGTGGCCGACGCAAAGGGCGCTTTGGGATCAGCCTCGTTTCTGTGAGTGGTCCTTGTGGTCACGGAAGCGCCAGTTGAACACCAGACCGAAGATAGTGATGAGTCGGGGCTATGAGCACCTCTCTGACGATTGCTCGGTCTTCACGTTCTGTCGTCTCTCGACGTCGAGACGCCGTGTTCAGCCATGATTCACCCATTCTGCTATCATCATCGAATAGTGGAATTGTGATTCACAGATTACTCCAACTGGTTTGTTTGAGCCCAATAAACATACTTTTTCAAACGGTGACACCTTCATATATTGTTCACAAGAGGCATAGTTACTGTCCAACTCAGTACGTGGAATAAAATTCGCGAAGACTTTATGCCTTGGCAACGACATAGCTACTATCCTTGTCAGCTGTGTGGTGAAACAGTGCTGCAGCATCACACATTCATTCATTGGCCGTCAAAGTACACAATTTTTTATTTCCCATCGAGACCTCTTAGAGTTGTAACGGCACTATCGTTTAGGATAGGAAAAGTCAGTTTTGGTGCAATATTTATGAGCGCGCAAGTTACAGCCAAGCACGGGCCTGTTTACAGTGAGTACGCTCACCAGCAGTTGCGAAGTAAAATAGAGACCACAGGGGCGTAGTACCGCCAGAAAATGTACACGCAGTGGTTTTCATGGCGCAACTCACAGGCACAATTGGCCCACTGGCCAAACTAAGTGTTATGAGTACATGATGCGGAGCGGCGCGTTTAGCAAAACAGAGGTGGACAGCCGCATATACACTCCTGGAAATTGAAATAAGAACACCGTGAATTCATTGTCCCAGGAAGGGGAAACTTTATTGACACATTCCTGGGGTCAGATACATCACATGATCACACTGACAGAACCACAGGCACATAGACACAGGCAACAGAGCATGCACAATGTCGGCACTAGTACAGTGTATATCCACCTTTCGCAGCAATGCAGGCTGCTATTCTCCCATGGAGACGATCGTAGAGATGCTGGATGTAGTCCTGTGGAACGGCTTGCCATGCCATTTCCACCTGGCGCCTCAGTTGGACCAGCGTTCGTCCTGGACGCGCAGACCGCGTGAGACGACGCTTCATCCAGTCCCAAACATGCTCAATGGGGGACAGATCCGGAGATCTTGCTGGCCAGGGTAGTTGACTTACACCTTCTAGAGCACGTTGGGTGGCACGGGATACATTCGGACGTGCATTGTTCTGTTGGAACAGCAAGTTCCCTTGCCGGTCTAGGAATGGTAGAACGATGGGTTCGATGACGGTTTGGATGTACCGTGCACTATTCAGTGTCCCCTCGACGATCACCAGTGGTGTACGGCCAGTGTAGGAGATCGCTCCCCACACCATGATGCCGGGTGTTGGCCCTGTGTGCCTCGGTCGTATGCAGTCCTGATTGTGGCGCTCACCTGCACGGCGCCAAACACGCATACGACCATCATTGGCACCAAGGCAGAAGCGACTCTCATCGTTGAAGACGACACATCTCCATTCGTCCCTCCATTCACGCCTGTCGCGACACCACTGGAGGTGGGCTGCACGATGTTGGGGCGTGAGCGGAAGACGGCCTAACGGTGTGCGGGACCGTAGCCCAGCTTCATGGAGACGGTTGCGAATGGTCCTCGCCGATACCCCAGGAGCAACAGTGTCCCTAATTTGCTGGGAAGTGGCGGTGCGGTCCCCTACGGCACTGCGTAGGATCCTACGGTCTTGGCGTGCATCCGTGCGTCGCTGCAGTCCGGTCCCAGGTCGACGGGCACGTGCACCTTCCGCCGACCACTGGTGACAACATCGATGTACTGTGGAGACCTCACGCCCCACGTGTTGAGCAATTCGGCGGTACGTCCACCCGGCCTCCCGCATGCCCACTATACGCCCTCGCTCAAAGTCCGTCAACTGCACATACGGTTCACGTCCACGCTGTCGCGGCATGCTACCAGTGTTAAAGACTGCGATGGAGCTCCGTATGCCACGGCAAACTGGATGACACTGACGGCGGCGGTGCACAAATGCTGCGCAGCTAGCGCCATTCGACGGCCAACATCGCGGTTCCTGGTGTGTCCGCTGTGCCGTGCGTGTGATCATTGCTTGTACAGCCCTCTCGCAGTGTCCGGAGCAAGTATGGTGGGTCTGACACACCGGTGTCAATGTGTTCTTTTTTCCATTTCCAGGAGTGTAAATAGGTGCCGGTTCACTAACAAAGCATTCAAGTGTGGCAGCTCTCCTGGATGGCAGGGCATGTCACGCCACTGGCTACACACAGCAGCAGATGGGGCGCCAGCGTTCCAGTTCACGGTTGGCCGGCCGCGGTGGCCGAGCGGTTCTAGGCACTTCAGTCCGAAACCGCGCTACTGCTACGGTCGCAGGTTCGAATCCTGCCTCGGGCATGGATGTGTGTGCTGTCCGTAGGTTAGTTAGGTTTAAGTAGTTCTAAGTTCTAGGGGACTGATGACCTTAGATGTTAAGTCCCATAGTGCTCAGAGCCATTTGAACCAGTTCACGGTGGGTCGCTGGTTCGACCCGCTGAGGCCGACACAGGGCGCATAGCCAGCCAGCGGCGGGCCACTCCACTGCTCACTGCCGCGGGCAGACCTGTTCACTCCCAACACACGCCGGAGGCAGCCCAAGGTGAAGGCTGCAGATTCGGATGTCGGATCACAGGCGCTTGTTGTCGCCCGCAATCTGAACCACGACGGTGAAGAAGCATGCAGCGGGCCATCTGCAGCTCCCGGCAAGCGGCGTTGAGGTGGTAGGGGCTAAAATCCCTGAGTCGACTGCCGACGAATCTTGACGTCGCGGCCGTACAAGGCCAACACACAGTAGTGCGTGGACGGGTTGCTGTGGCATCCGTTCTTCGCCAAGCCGTTTTGCAATCAGCAAAGTGGTGTCCTCAGCATTGCAGGTCCCAGCGACGCAGACCGAGAGGAACGCAGCACTGTGGTTGGAAACAATAAATCACTTGGAAAGCTCGGACGAGTTTTAATACGGTGCCTTCTACCTCTTCCCGCTACATTTGGTGTTTCTGTTACATTCAGTGACAGAAGTTGCCACTACAAAGTGTATGTGCATGACATAGCACGCGAACAGGCGACCAGCTCCGCCATTTCTGAGATACTACTGCCCGTTTTCAAAGACCCTTGCGTCAGTGGGTTACCACTTCAGCAGCCCTCATCGTCGCTACTATGAGTTCTCATGCGTCTCAGCTCTGCTTATATACTTTCCTTCACAAATCCCCGTGGCACCAAGCAGCATTTAATCTAGTGTTGAACAATGCTCATAATGTTTTGGTTCATCAATGTGTCTGTTTTAAAAAGAGGTTTCCCTTAGTTATTTCACAACGTTTGCCATTTACTTCGTATCATTCACAAGGAAAATGTAATCTTACAATGAGACAGTTTTTGTCTTAACCCGTTTACTTCCATTGGAATGTATGTGTCACACAATAGGTTATGAGGGAACACTGCGTGTTACAGCTATGTATCAATATCACAGTGGCAAACTGAAGTCTGCTAATGGTCAGCAGAATTTTTATAATTGTAGAGTGCTCCTGTAGATTGTGCCGTCCTGAAGTTTCAGTGTTAATCCTCATCTCCGTATGGTCACACCGAGTTAGTTAGGGCCTGCAGAGAGGCAACTCGATTACCAGATTCGCAAAGCAGACTGCTTTCGCGCCTTTCTGGACGCATAATGTCAACTACTTACACCCGCGAACTTACGCATGTCGCATCAAAAACGAAGCCAGTATTGAGCACGTGTAACGGGTGTTACAAAACTTGAAGAGATGTTCTGCCGACTGGTGTGTTTCTGTTTACAGTAAGTCTTGTACACAACTGGCCATTAAAATTGCTACACCAAGAACAAATGCCGATGATAAACGGGTATTCATTGGACAAATATATTATCCTAGAACTGACATATGATTACATTTTCACGCAATTTGGGTGCATAGATCCTGAGAAATCAGTGCCCACAACAACGACCTCTGGCCGTAATAACGGCCTTGATACGCCTCGGCATTGAGTCAAACAGAGCCTGGATGGCGTGTACAGGTACAACTGCCCATGCAGCTTCAACACATACCAAAGTTCATCAAGAGTAGTGACTGGCGTATTGTAACGAGCCAGTTGCTCGGCCACCCTTGACCAGACGTTTTCAGTTGGTGAGAGATCTGGAGAATGTGCTGGCCAGGGCAGCAGTCGAACATTTTCTGTATCCAAAAAGGCCCATACAGGACCTGTAACATGCGGTCGTGCATTATCCTGCTGAAATGTAGGGTTTCGAAGGGATCGAATGAAGGGTAGAGACACGGGTCGTAACACATCTGAAATGTAACGTCCACTGGTCAAAGTGCCGTCAATGCGAACAAGAGGTGACCGAGACGTGTGACCAATGGCACCCAATACCACCACGCCAGGTGATACGCCAGTATGGCGATGACGAATACACGCTTCCAATGTGCATTCACCGCGATGTTGCCAAACACGGATGCGACCATCATGATGCTGTAAACAGAACCTGGATTCATCCGAAAAAATGACGTTTTGCCATTCGTGCAACCAGGCTCGTCGTTGAGTACACCATCGCAGGCGCTCCTGTCTGTGATGTAGTGTCAAGGGTAACCGCAGCCATAGTCTCCGAGCTGATATTCCATGCTGCTGCAAACGTCGTCGAACTGTTAGTGCAGATTGTTGTTGTCTTGCAAACGTCCCCATCTGTTGACTCAGGGATCGAGACGTGGCTGCACAATCCCTTACAGCTATGCGAACAAGATGCCTGTCGTCTCGACTGCTAGCGATACGAGTTGTTGGGATCCAGCACTGCGTTCCGTATTACCATCCTGAACCCACCGATTCCATATACTGCTAATAGTCTTTGGATCTCGACCAACGCGAGCAGTAATGTCGCGATACGATAAACCGCAATCGCGATAGGCTACAATCCGACCTTTATCAAAGTCGGAAACGTGATGGTACGGATTTCTCCTCCTTACACGAGGCATCACAACGTTTCACCAGGCAACGCCGGTCAACTGCTGTTTGTGTATGAGAAACCGGTTGGGAACTTTCCTCATGTCAGCACGTTGTAAGTGTCGCCACCGGCGCCAACCTTGTGTGAATGCTCTGAAAAGCTAATCATTTGCATATCACAGCATCTTCTTCCTGTCGGTCAAATTTCGCGTCTGTAGCACGTCATCTTCGTGGTGTAGCAATTTTAATGGCCAGTAGTGTAGTTTTTGCGCAGTCGTCTTCTGAAACCCTGGAGATACGTACGAATAATCCTGTGTGTGCTACACGCCCCCCCCCCCCCCTTCCGACCTCAACCTTCTTGGAAAATGTAACGGCGGAAAGCATTCTTTTCGTATTGTTACTTCAGACTAAGATATTAATTAAAATAACTATACATTAATGTTTCTGAAATAAAATTGATAGTCAGTGGTTTAAGGAATTATAATTGCAAAGCATTTGATGTAAATGTGGTTCCGAATTGCCAAAGACGGAGCCGCTAGGTTATGAACAAGATGTAGCAGTTTCTCGGTTTCTCGTACTACTTTTGTGCACATGGGTGATCACGAAAACTTGAAAAATTTGCCGAAACGTTGTATCGGGGGGGGGGGACTCCATTAGCTTCTGAGGACACATAAAGATAACCAAGATCTTAATGACCAGGCTTACACAGATCGAGGGATGTGATCATGGCGAGATGACGTAATGATACTTCAAGAGGAAAAAATATGTATATATACGGGTGTCATTTCCGCAGAGGACAGGTGATCCCGCCGGAAATAAAATGCCAGCGAGACGTAATAGTCGCCGATTGTAGACAGAAATTAAGTAATTGTGTAATAAATTACGAATGTCGTTACACAAGGTGCAAGTCACCTGTTATATTAAATGATACGGGCGCCATTAGGCAGCTCCGTGATTAATGTCGTGACGCGCGAAAAGGCAGCTAGGCGTGCGAGCCGCCGCCGCCGCCGCCGCCGCCGCCTCCGCCTGCGAGCGCCCGCTATCTGATGGCAGGTGTTAATCTCGACCGCTGCAGCCTCGTTACCGCCACGGGCTGCAGCGGCGGCGGCGTCCTTCATCTGCCGCCCGCCGCACCGTATTAATCACTCGGTCACACATGCTGTGTAACTGACTTTTCCGTAGTTCGGTTGTCATGCAGGCGCAATGAGTTGTGCAAGTATTATTTTTCGAAAACTGTCGAGGAAAGATCAGAAACGTGTAGTGATTGTTGACTTACCTGCTTACCTGTAGCGGAGTACCTAGATTTTTATCAGTGAGCTTTGTTCGACTCACTTGATACTGGGCCGGCCGGGGTGGCCGAGCGGTTCTAGGCGCTACAGTCTGGAACTGTGCGACCGCTACGGTCGCAGGTTCGAATCCTGCGTCGGGCATGGATGTGTGTGATGTCCTTAGGTTAGTTAGGTTTGAGTAGTTCTAAGTTCTAGGGGACTGATGACCTCAGAAGTTAAGTTCCATAGTGCTCAGAGCCATTTGAACCATTTGAACTTGATACTGGTATTTTCTTACCTTAAGTCAGATTAATAATGTTGTAAAACCCAGTAGAGTGATTCTGAGGTTAAGAGACAAATACACTAAGGCGAAAAAAGTCGTGGGATACCTTCCAATATCGTGTCGGACCTCTTTTTGCCCAGTGTACTGCAGCAACGCGACGTGGCTTCGACTCATCATGTCATCTGGAAGTCCCCTGCAGAAATATTAAGCCACGCTGCCTCTATAGCGGTCCATAACTGAGATATTGTCGCCGCTGCAGGATATTGTACGCGAACTGACCTCTCGATTATGTCCCTTAAATGTTCATTGTGATTCACGACGGGCGATCTGGATGGTCAGCCAGCCGGCCGCTATGGCCGAGCGGTTCTAGGCGCTTCAGTCCGGAACCGCGCTGCTGCTGCGGTCGCAGGTTATAATCCTGCCTCGGGCATGGATGTGTGTGATGTCCTTAGGTTACTTAAGTTTAAGTAGTTCTAAGTCTAGGCGAATCATGACCTAAGTCCCATAGTCCTTAGAGCCATTTGAACCATCTGAATTGTCCAGAACGTTCTTCAAACCAGTAGCGAACAGTTGTGGCCGATGACATGGAGTATTGTCACCATAAAATTCCATCGTTGTTTGGGAACATGAAATCTATGAATGGGTACAAAAAGTCTCCAAGTAGACGAACATAACGATTTCCAGTGAATGACTGGTTCTGTTGTACCAGTTGTACCAGAGGGCCCAGTCTCGTTCCATGTAGACGCAGTCCACACAATTAGGGGCCACCACCAGCCTACACAGTGCCTAGTTGCAACTTGGGTCCATGGCTTCATGGGGTCTGCGCCACAATCTAACCCTACTACCGGCTCTTACCAACTGAAATCGGAACTGTCCTGACAAGAACATGGTTTTCCAGTCGTATAGGGTCCAACCGATATGGTCATAAGCCCAGGAGAGGCGCTGCAGAAGATGTACTCTTAGCCAAGGCACTCTCGTCAGCCGTCCGCTGCCACAGCCCATTAACGCCAAATGTTGCCGCACTGTCCAAACGGATATGTTCATAATACGTCCGATATTGATTTCTGCAATCATTTCACGCAGTGTTGCTTATCTCTTAGTACTGACACAAACGCCGCTGTGTCAGTACACAAACGCCGCTGCTCTCTCTCTTTTTATTTATTTATTTATCGTTATGTTTGGTCGTTGCGGACCTCACATGACATCCGGTCAAGTTCATTTGTTGATCGATCCACTCAATTTTTTATTTTTTATTTCTACAGAGGCCAACCAGCTCTCTGACTGATCGCGCTGAGCTACCGTGCCGGCGTTCTCGGTCGTTAAGTAAAGGTCGACTGCCACTGCGTTTGTCCGTGGTTAGAGGTAATGCCTGAAATTTATTATTCTCCACACAGTCTTGAAACTGTGGATCTCGGAATATTGAATTCCCTAACGATTTCTGAACAGGAATGTCCCATGCGTGTAGCTTCAACCACCATTTAACGTTCAAAGTGTGTTAATCCTTGTCGGGCGGCCATATCACGTTGGACACCTTTCCACATGGATCACCTGTGTACAAATGACAAATGCGCCAATACACTGCCGTTTTATACCTTGTGTATGCGATAGTGCCGCATTTGCATACCTTTTGTCACCTCATTGTAATAATGTTGTAGTCCCTCGTAGAGGGTAAGCAGAATCTAAAAGCCTGTGTGAATGTGAACATATGTGACATGACGTTTATGTGTATGACGAAAATTGTGTAAAGCATCTGGCGTGGAGTCAGAGATAGTGGTGAAGTTTATTTAGGAAGCAGACATCGATGTGTACACTTCGACCTATAACGCTGTGGCACCTTCACGTAGAATGAGGGAGCTATTGCACTTTTAGTAGGAATACAGCCATGATGCTGTGGGATGGTTAGTGAAATTGGCTCATAACGATAACGCGATACTCAAATTTTTGTTTGCAGTTTGGTTGACGGCAATGCAACAACAGTGTGGCGAATGTAAAAGGATCGTTCTTGTCTTGTGGAATATTCCGAGCCATGGTATGTTTATAGTAGAGTTTCCCAAACTGTGTTTCAGGAAACACTGGTGTACTGCAGTGGTCCGGAGAAAATTGTTAATAGAATAATGGCCCCTTTTTCCGATATTTTGACAATAATTATTTTTTTCTTTAATTTTATTATGATTTAGGTGTTATTAGTTCTTATTTATAACTGAAGTACTCACTGAATAAAACAATATTTTCTCAATCTTTGAAATTGTATTAATCAACATATTCCATCAGATTACCAGGTTTCTCAAAGTGTTCCGTGAGACGAAAAGTTAGGAAACCCTTGATTTATAGGGATCTTTCACTCTGACAGACGAGTGGCAAGTTTCACTGCAGATTCATCAGCGAAGTGGTCTCCAAAGTTTGTACTGTGTGAAGGTCGGGAAGCAGTTATAGGACCAGTGTGGCGTTCGCTGGGTTATTCAGTGGTTTGGTATTTAACTAATTTGTAAATGAAAATGATAATCTTATTTTATTACATTGAGTAAATACTATATAAATTTTCTCCCGGCTAAAGAATTGGTCAAGTTGCTAAAGAACTCCAAATTAACGTCGTGTTAAAGTGTTGTCTGTCAGTTGTGTAAGTGTCACTAAATCACAGTTCATACAACAGATTCTATACAACTATGGATTATGATGGAAACAGTCATCTTCAGCAAAATGATCATTAAAACCACCGAGTATCAGCCGCGCACAACACTGACATATGTTACCGGAAACAATATTCTTCGCAACTCGCGTGTAATTAATTTCGGCTCCATACATCAGCTAGAAAAGTTTGTTATAACGATCGTGCTATGAGCACTGTTTTTAAAGAACCAATCTGATTCGAATTACACTCCTGGAAATTGAAATAAGAACACCGTGAATTCATTGTCCCAGGAAGGGTAAACTTTATTGACACATTCCTGGGGTCAGATACATCACATGATCACACTGACAGAACCACAGGCACATAGACACAGGCAACAGAGCATGCACAATGTCGGCACTAGTACAGAGTATATCCACCTTTCGCAGCAATGCAGGCTGCTATTCTCCCATGCAGACGATCGTAGAGATGCTGGATGTAGTCCTGTGGAACGGCTTGCCATGCCATTTCCACCTGGCGCCTCAGTTGGACCAGCGTTCGTGCTGGACGTGCAGACCGCGTGAGACGACGCTTCATCCAGTCCCAAACATGCTCAATGGGGGACAGATCCGGAGATCTTGCTGGCCAGGGTAGTTGACTTACACCTTCTAGAGCACGTTGGGTGGCACGGGATACATGCGGACGTGCATTGTCCTGTTGGAACAGCAAGTTCCCTTGCCGGTCTAGGAATGGTAGAACGATGGGTTCGATGACGGTTTGGATGTACCGTGCACTATTCAGTGTCCCCTCGACGATCACCAGTGGTGTACGGCCAGTGTAGGAGATCGCTCCCCACACCATGATGCCGGGTGTTGACCCTGTGTGCCTCGGTCGTATGCAGTCCTGATTGTGGCGCTCACCTGCACGGCGCCAAACACGCATACGACCATCATTGGCACCAAGGCAGAAGCGACTCTCATCGCTGAAGACGACACGTCTCCATTCGTCCTTCCATTCACGCCTGTCGCGACACCACTGGAGGCGGGCTGCACGATGTTGGGGCGTGAGCGGAAGACGGCCTAACGGTGTGCGGGACCGTAGCCCAGCTTCATGGAGACGGTTGCGAATGGTCCTCGCCGATACCCCAGGAGCAACAGTGTCCCTAATTTGCTGGGAAGTGGCGGTGCGGTCCCCTACGGCACTGCGTAGGATCCTACGGTCTTGGCGTGCATCCGTGCGTCGCTGCGGTCCGGTCCCAGGTCGACGGGCACGTGCACCTTCCGCCGACCACTGGCGACAACATCGATGTACTGTGGAGACCTCACGCCCCACGTGTTGAGCAATTCGGCGGTACGTCCACCCGGCATCCCGCATGCCCACTATACGCCCTCGCTCAAAGTCCGTCAACTGCACATACGGTTCACGTCCACGCTGTCGCGGCATGCTACCAGTGTTAAAGACTGCGATGGAGCTCCGTATGCCACGGCAAACTGGCTGACACTGACGGCGGCGGTGCACAAATGCTGCGCAGCTAGCGCCATTCGACGGCCAACACCGCGGTTCCTGGTGTGTCCGCTGTGCCGTGCGTGTGATCATTGCTTGTACAGCCCTCTCGCAGTGTCCGGAGCAAGTATGGTGGGTCTGACACACCGGTGTCAATGTGTTCTTTTTTCCATTTCCAGGAGTGTATTTTCATTGAAATGAGTTCGGGACCACCGGTGCACATTTATTTTTACACATTTGTATTACCTTCGGCATTTATTCTGCAGAGTTGCGTAATTTAAATTTGAATTTGCCGCTGAGATAATTGTTAAGATGGCGGCAGACAATTGATAGAGACTTTCTATTGTTAGAGCAAATAAGTATTTTAAATGCTTATTAAACTTCACAGAAACTCTACTTTCGTATTGTGCAATATTTAGACTTCATCAAGCAAACATTTGATTTGTTTCTAAGGAAAACACAGACGAAAACGCGATACAAATCGCTATCATCAATGGCTGCGCTCCTTGCAGCGGAAAGAAATAATTAACACAAATAATGCTTACTGAGAGAGGAATTAAAGTTATAAATAATTATTCACTACCGAGCGATGTGGCGCAGTGGTTAGCACACTGGACTTGCATTCGGGAGGCCGACGGTTCAATCCCATCTCCAGTCATCCTGATTTAGGTTTTCCGTGATTTCCCTAAATCGTTTCAGGCAAATGCCGGGATGGTTCCTTTGAAAGGGCACGGCCTATTTCCTTCCCAATCCTTCCCTAACCCGAGCTTGCGCTCCGTCTCTAATGTCCTCGTTGTCGACGGGACGTTAAACACTAACCACCACCACCAATTATTCACTCATATTTATAATAATAGTAATGAACTCTATTTTCAAGTAACAATTAACAAATAATTACAATTTCTTAACAGACCTCAGTTTGATATGCGTCCGCAACTTACAAAAGCCAACCAACAAAAGGTAAAAACAGAGGAATGCAAACACAGATCATAAAAGAAATTTACAATTATCATTCTCTTTGTATGATACACATCGATATGTCCAATTACATCATAGAATATTATATAAATAATTAATATTTTTTATTATTTTTTCATATGTCGAATAGATAATGTTTATAACTGTTACAGACATAATTTCCTCTCGTCGCACTGTAGCTAAAATTTATCTGGTGGATGTTACAACAGGCTTGTAACTACAAAGGTGGAGCTTGCTTAGTTTACAGCCATATTTAACAGCATTAAAGTCCTATCGACGACGTGGCCATTAGAGACGGACCACAATCTCGGTCTGAAAATATACTACTGGCCATTAAAATTGCTACACCAAGGAGAAATGCATTGGACAAATCTATTATACTAGAACTGACATGCGATTACATTTTCACGCAATTTAGGTGCATAGATCCTGAGAAATCAGTACCCAGAACAACCACCTCCGGCCGTAATAACAGCCTTGATACGCCTGGGTATTGAGTCAAACAGAGCTTGGATGGCGTGTACAGGTACAGCTGCCAATGCAGCTTCAACACACGATACCATAGTTCATCAAGAGTAGTGACTGGCGTATTGTAACGAGCCAGTTACTCGGCCACCATTGGCCAGACGTTTTCAATTGGTGAGAGATCTGGAGAATGTGCTGACCAGGGCTGCATTCGAACATTTTCTGTATCCAGAAAGGCCCGTACAGGACCTGTAACATTCGGTCGTGCATTATCCTGCTGAAATGTAGGGTTTCGCAGGGATCGAATGAATGGAAGAGCCACGGGTCGTAACACATCTGAAATGTAACGTCCACTGTTCAAAGTGCCGTCAATGCAAACAAGAGGTGACCGAAACGTGTTACCAATGGCACCCCATACCATGACGCCGGGTGATACGCCAGTATGGCGATGACGAATAACCGCTTCCAATGTGCGTTCACCGCGATGTCACCAAACACGGATGCGACCATCATGATGCTGTAAACAGAACCTGGATTCATCCGAAAAAATGACGTTTTGCCATTCGTGCACCCAGGTTCGTCGTTGAGGCGCTCCTGTCCGTCATGCAGCGTCAAGGGTAACCGCAGCCATGGTCTCCAAGCTGATAGTCCATGCTGCTGCAAATGTCGTCGATCTGTTCGTGCGGATGGTTGTTGTCTAGCAAACGTCCCCATCTGTTGACTCAAGGATCGAGACGTGACTGCACGATCCGTCACAGCCATGCGGATAAGATGCTTGTCATCTCGACTGCTAGTGATACACGAGGATCCAGCACGGCGTTCCGTAGTACCCTCCTGAAGCCTCCGATTCCATATTCTGCTAACCGTCACTGGATCTCGACCAACGCGAACAGCAATGTCGCGATACGATAAACCGCATTCGCGATAGGCTACAATCCGACCTTTGTAAAAGTTGGAAACGTGATGGTACGTATCTCTCATCCTTACAGGAGGCATCACAACAACGTTTCACCAGGCAACGCCGGTCAAATGCTGTTTGTGTATGAGAAATCGGTTGGAAACTTTCCTCATCTCAGCTCGTTGTGACACCAACCTTGTGTGAATGCTCTGAAAAGCTAATCATTTGCATATCGCAACATCTTTTTCCTGTCGGTTAAATGTCGCGTCTGTAGCACGTCATATTCGTGGTGTAGCAATTTTAATGGCCAGTAGTATAGATGAGGGATGAAATCGGTCGTAGAGACCCGGGATGGATGGACTCAACAGTGGCAGGGTTGAAATGAGGTGGTGGGTTGACATCGGGATGTTAACTGGTGATATCTGAAGGAAACGTCATTAATAGTCACGCATTTTACTAACAGGCAACTACAATTCTCATACCGAAGCTCTGCGGTGGCAGCGGCTCCCCTTCTTTTATGCTGACAGCAGCGAGGGCCGCGGTACTGATGCTACAGGCAGCCAGTGGGTGGCTTGTGTCAGCAGAGGGTCAGGAATTCTGACACACAGAGTCCGGGGTGCACATCTTAGGGCAGGACGCGCCAGCATGCACAGAGACCTGCAGCGATTGTTGTACCAGAAGTCAGACCTCTGCAGTGGTGCCCACCCTTGCGAGGGGAGGTGCACAACTTTAGAATACACTCACAACCATAAATGGTAAAGTGGTTGCACTGCTACGGACTCGAACGGCTACCCAGCAGGAGACTGGCTGTGGCTGGAGTGAGCGTGGAGGTGGATCACCAGCAAAGATGTGCTGTCCATGCCGATTGACCTAGAACCAGTAGTAGGCCCGTCGTTGGTGGAGGCCAAGTCTCTTGGTGGCCCCTTGAGGAACCATGTCGCTCTGGCACCTGGCGAAATCCTTCTTTCGCAGGCGGTGCTGCCAGACTGAGAAACACTTGGCTAAACTGATGGGTATTTGTACAAGCTCAGAATCTACTTGTCTTACTGAAGCACTGCTTCCAACCACATAGCCCGCATCTCGTGGTCGTGCAGTAGCGTTCTCGCTTCCCACGCCCGGGTTCCCGGGTTCGATTCCCGGCGGGGTCAGGGATTTTCCCTGCCTCGTGATGGCTGGGTGTTGTGTGCTGTCCTTAGGTTAGTTAGGTTTAAGAGGTTCTAAGTTCTAGGGGACTTATGACCACAGCAGTTGAGTCCCATAGTGCTCAGAGCCATTTGAAACATTTTTCCAACCACATACACCAAAACAAGCCTGTATTTTGGGGGTGCAGAATCTGGCCTGCCGATCCCGCAGTCTCCCTGCTTTATGCTGCATCGATGTTATTACATTGTTGGGACAATGCTCGGCCTGCCATGTGGCGTTATTTCCTCTGACGTAAGAATGTTTTGGTTCGCACCACGAGTGCGTGCTCTCGCGCTCTTGCGACGACAAAGGCAGTACTGCGATTACGCCAGTACCACAGACAATAATGGCGGCTCTACACACCTCTCCTCTCTGTTATTTAAGGCCCCCCGGATCTGGCTCAGTGTACATCTGAAGGACACAACATACATCCTTAACCTGGTAACTGTGTACAATATTTTTTCTTAACATAAATCATTTTCTACCACAAGCCGTATTCAGTTAAGAACGCCCACTCTCTCTCATTTACGCACATGCAGTAACTTCCTCAAATGTCCACTTACAAGCTAATGGGGTAACTTTATCAAATTCTTCACTCCCATTTTTCGTCCGATAACGACTACTTAACACTAAGTTGGCTTAATAATTCCCCTAAAAATTACACAAAACGTGATACCTGTGCTAACACTGACTCCCACTAGTTCTCGTAACCACTGGCAACTTTTCGTCATGCCGTGGATTGCTTACGTCCTGTATTCATCATTACACAAAAATCGCTGAAAGGCACTGTGCCATTAATCCATAGGTGCAGTATAGCACAAAAGAACCTGCAACATCATCCAGTAAACATCGTAGCCACTGTAGGCGCCCCGGTGGTCCCGGTCGCCTACAGTGGACTGGAAGCCGAGTGGTGACCTCTCCAGTTGACAGGATGCTAGGGAATGACTGTGGACGCATCAGAAACGCCAAAGAAACATTATTAATTCGTGACACCTTTATTCCTGCCGAGTACAATGTGGCCCGCGTAACACAGGCTGGCAGAGCTTGGTGATATCAACGACCTTCCCCGGGTCCCCGCTGACTCGGAGCGATGACACCAGATCCGGGACGCTCCAGTCTTGCTGGCGCAGCGCCGCGTGCTGTCACGTAGCGGTGGAATGCCCCTACTTCGGCTGCGCGTGGCTGGCGGCGCCCGGCTGGCCGGCCAGCTCGGCGGCGGACAGCAGGAGGCTCCGGGTTGGAGTCCCGGCGCTGTCGGCACGAGAGGCGTTCTCGTAGTGCGGAGTGTACTCTATCCCACCCCGTCTTCTTCCCTGCTGCTCCTGGTGGCTCGTCCGCGGTGGACGGGCGGAACAGGCTGCAGTCCCCCAGCATCATGGGCTCACCCGGTTGTGACGGCGGATGCACAGGGCCTAGGCCCTGCACGATCTCGACGACGGCTCACTGATGTAGTCGGCATTGGTGGCGAGCGGATCTGCCGCAATGTCTGCTAATCCTGGGTCGATGAGTGACAGCGGCAGCAGAGAGGACCAGAGCTGGTACTGTCCCCTCACGTCTGCTGCTGGATGGGCCGCCCTTACTGCAACATCTCCTTAATAAAGATTAACATGTCGATCACCGAGCTGAGCGCTACGCAGCGTCCCAGTACACATCTAACTGCAAGTCTAACTGCGATTGCCTTGTTGCTATCAAAGCTGGCGTATTTATAGGAAGCACGAGCGACGTACTGACGTCATGCTCATTTGTAATGAACGCATTCGTTCCACTTATACTGCTGATTTATCTGTCGTACTCGCCCCTTAAGTGTTCTTGTGACAGAGTTACGTGTTGTTACGGCAGACTTACGCGAAGTTATGAAATGCAGTACAGCTGTTGCTATACCTCTGTCTTACACTCTACGAAATTCTCCGTCTAACACAAACCCGCGTGCTAAGCAATTCTCTCTCGCCTGTTGTATGTAACCAGGCCGCTGCCCCTGCGTGACGACACATTCCTATACATGTGCAATCCTCTTACCTCTTGGCTAACCTACTGCCTCTGGCTCTCGGCATAGGCAACGAAACTTTGACAATATCCCACGTTTCCAACTCTTTACTATTCCGTGACACTACACCACTGATATTCATGATTTCACCTCTAATCATAACAAATACTCACGAATAATACCAAACTAAAAATTCTAACCAAATTACGACAAATACCCCTGCTCTTTATCTCTTAACAAATCGTCTTCAGCAAATCATGATCCAATTCGTTGTTCTCTTATGGCCGGCATCTTCTTTCGTCTGTCTGATGGTTTCCCTACCAGCCGGTTTGGCACATCATTTGGAACTTCGCGACAAAAGTTTCCATGAGACTATCCTCACACGTAAACCACGTACAGTCCTGTCACACACAATATTCTGACAGTTAGTTCCACTTATTTCCCTCACTGTAGCGTTAATACCAGATCCTCGCTCATGCAAAATAATTTAGTGGTGCATTGTAACACTATATCATGCAAATAAATCCTTCTGATTTTGGCCGCAGTTTAACTGATTTGTTCCTTGGGACAAATAAATAATAAATAAATGTATAGTAAACCGCCGCTGTGTTGCAAATATTTCTATTTAAATAAATGTAATTCTGAAAGGAATATAGCACGTATAGAATGCAACAGCCCGACTTATAATGAGCAGACAACGGAGTCATATCTAACAGCAATTAACATATGCCGGCCGCAGTGGCCGAGCGTTTCTAGGCGCTACAGTCTGGAACTGCGCGACCGCTACGGTCGCAGGTTCGAATCCTGCCTCGGGCATGGATGTGTGTGATGTCCTTAGGTTAGTTAGGTTTAAGTATTTCTAAGTTCTAGGGGACTGATGACCTCAGAAGTTAAGTCCCATAGTGCTCAGAGCCATTTGAAGCAATTAACATATAAAATATAGATTGTCTTGTTGTAGTCTCAAAAGCATAAAAAAGAAACTGACATGTGAAAGCAAACGAAAATGAGTTGTATTAGTGTCCAATATGATTCCAGACTTCCACAGTATTCTGTGGTACTAAGCTGATTAGTGACTGACCAGACTATATGTAAGTTCAATTTCAGTTGAATGAAACAAATAAGGGTCTGTAAAACCCGAACATTTTAGAGAGCACTACAGCTCTGTATAACAGTGGGATATAACACATTGAACAAAAAATTATCTACAACTTGTATAGAGGCAAGAGACGAAGGACTTGGAAGAAATGCAGTAGTTAAGAAAGGAGTACGACAGAGCTGTAGCCTGCCTCCCATATCTACTCTGTACACTGAGCAAGCAGAAAAGAAAACCCAGGAGTAACTTGGACAGGGGATTTCCAAGTAAAGCGTAAGTTTCCAAGTAAGATTTCCCAGTAAGGGTAAAGCAAGCAGTAATAAAAACTGCGACATTGTAAATCCCTCAGAGAAGGCTAACGACTCATGATATCAGTTGAACGGAGAGAGTTGTATTTTGAAAATACGTTATAATATCAGAAGGAACGAAAATTAAAACCACGGTTGCGGAATGTAGTAAAATTAAATCAACCTATGCTGAGAAAATGGAGCTTTACGGGTGGTGAGTAGATGTTTAGTTATTCAGGCCATAAAATAAACGATGATTAGCGGTGGGGAGAGGGTATACGCATAGAAAATGACACATGTTGTAACTTACGTGGCTGTAATAGTTTATAGGAAAAAAATAAATGTGCTCTCTTCACTATAACACTCCTTTCTCCTGCTCTCCCTTTGCCATTGTATTTGCTGAACGTTCAAGTATTCTGCATCACGATCTAGGTCGGCCATTTATGTACAATCGTGCATTACATTTCACTCACAGGAGCAGTATGTTGCAACGGAAAGATATTGCTGTACAGAAGGCCACAACGCTCTGTCAGATTAACTATGGCTTTCAAAGATCACCGTCAAGATAATAAGTTTTAAATACTGATACATTTGATTCAGCCACTAAAACATTCTTCACACCGCCTACAAGATTTCTTTTCTCATGGAGAAGAATTTCAGAGGATAATAATTCGATAAGGCACTACCAAATGCCTTTCCATTCACAAAACGAAACTCAATCTGTTACAAAACAGAATGGCCAGGAAATAGGTTATAATACTGTCTTTGATTCCTTCGACGATGTTAAATAACAAGCTACGGTGTACTTCATTTCATTTAACTGCATTTTGTATCGGAGACTTTCTTTTAAACCCCAATCTTCTCTTTACGAGAAAGCAGAACAGCATGATCATGTACGATACGTTCTTAGCTTCAGCTTTGTGCAATGCATACTGTTAATTATTAGTCTCGCGTTTTGTATCAGTGAACAGGCAACACACAAATCCTGAAACATTTACACTGGCAAGTACACTAGGGAAGGACGTTCGTAATTCCTCATAATAACTACTAAGAAATTTACAACAACCCATTTTCAGGGGTCCTTCACCACAAGGACATACGCATGAATAAAACGGCAATGGGGACCTCTAAGACTAACCATTATGGCAATACCATCTGTGCCGCCTGTTGTCGCGAATAGTAGAAGATTGAATTAAAATCATGTAGGCTGTAGGCTGGAAAATTATTGCTACAGATCAAGCGAGGCGGACGTGACCAGACTATCTCATGTGTAATGTGTAATGTGTACTCGACTAACAAGAGCGGAATATGCAGCATCACGAGGCTCAAGCACAGTTAGTGGCAACCCTTGGACACAGCAAACAGTGGAGAATGGCTAGTTCATCACGTAGGCATCACATGCTGCCGCGTGACTAGCCTACTCAGGGCTCAAAGTTCGGGGGTGCTAGAACCTTCTAGAACAAGTGGTGCCGGGTGCACTACCCCCTATAAAAGCGGATAGCCGCTAGATCGAAGGACAGTGATGGAGTGAGGTACTTAGGACGCCGGGCCACGTTAGTCTGCGTCGGGATGCTGCAAGAGTTGCAGGAGAGTATTGAGCACAGCAACAAGTAGGGACTTAGGCTGAATCGACACAGCTGACACTTGGTCTGGTGCGCTCGCCTCTGCTGTATTAGGACTTAGGTTTGGGAAGTTAGGAATGGCAACTGCATAGCCAGATAGACAATCATTGGAGACTGTATATAGAATCTTATTTAAATCACAAGTGCCAGGGGTACTTCCAGTATAATCGTTCTATACATCGAGTGTTCATACATGAAAGCTTCCCTAAGATCCTATCCGAGTTCCGTACTCTAGCTCACCTTGCAGACTTCTCTACAACGGAGCAGTGAGGAGTTGGCGGCCCACACCACCGAGACCTCATGCCAAGTAAGTTCTCTGACGCGCACCAACGCAGTCCTTCCAATCCCTCTCAGTACACGTCAGTGGGACGGACACGACACTGTCCACCTTGGTTGAGCACTTTAGAAATGTTCCTGCGCAGTGACAACCCT
The DNA here is from genome assembly GCF_023864275.1 of Schistocerca cancellata. Lineage (NCBI taxonomy): Eukaryota > Metazoa > Arthropoda > Insecta > Orthoptera > Acrididae > Schistocerca > Schistocerca cancellata. Next base: position 916,305,378 of record NC_064627.1, on the reverse strand, counting down.
AGGTGCCTGCTGGCAGGTTACGCGGCTGCTGTAGCCCCTGCTAGCAGGCATGCAGAACTGTATTGGTATCAGTGTATTCCCTGACTGCAAGCAAGTAGAATACCTTCACGGACAATCTCTGTATAGGTACATTTCTAAAGTGCACAACCGAAGTTGGGGGAAGCACTGAAGGTTTTGCCAAACTGGGTGGCCTAAGAAGGACCGTTTGCAGTTTTATTCACACGTATGACAATGCACTCCTCCACCGCCATGATCAGGCTACAGAAGTGCGTGAAAAAGGAGGGCTGAGATAAATAAGCCCTCTTTGCTGTTCGGAGCGCATTCAGATTTCGTCGGTTGGTTTTGAATGGTCTCTTGTGGTTCTACCCTGTGCGCCAGAACAAAAAATTGCGGTCACACTGCACTTCAAAAGGATGTGATCACATTTAATGGGGTTTCTGGTATAAGATGTACTTAGAGTAAGGTTGAATCGTCTGGGGGTATCAGCAGCGTCCGAGGCTGTCAAGAACTCCGTCCTGCTGCTCGTCGCACTGTGAACTGTCGTTCTCGACCGCAAAATAAGTTGTAATCAACGCCCAAAGAAGGGTGGTTTCATTGACGCCCTTCGTGCCATCTCCTGAGGCCTCTTCGTGTTTATACTGAGCGCCAATGTGTCTGAAATGCTTTCCTCGACCACGCATAAGAAAACAGTGCGATTTCAACGCTGTTTGTCTCAATTTTGACCTCCGTCGCAGGGACGCCGAAAGGAGTGAAATTTGCGTAAGAGGGGCTGTAACGACTTGCCCATCATATTACGCATTCACGGTGGTGACGAATTGTGATGAAATTTGGTACCAATGTGACTTCATTACCAGCAGTACAACCTCACATGAACTTTTGAGCTCCGTCGATTTTTTCGCGTGTCGACGTCTTGATGTTTGAAGCGCCGCCATAAGCGATGGTGATGTCGTAGGGCGCAACGCTTTTGCACCATTACAGAGAAAGGTTGTAGAAGTGTTTGAGACACATCTAAAACTTCTACGTTGCAATGGGAGACAAATACGGGGTTTCGGAAACATGATCCTTTAATTGCGTTAGTGCAGTCCGTACATACAGGGTATCAGTGCTGAAATTTCTGCGGGTGACTGAGGACGGCGTAGTGGAAAACATTACATTACTACTTACGTCATTTGCAGACTAATTATTATAGTTATTACAAGACGTATGTTTTTGGGTTGGGTAGTACCTCCAAGCACATGTGGTAAAAAAATGGCTCTGAACACTATGGGACACTTCTGAGGTCATCAGTCTTCTACAACTTAGAACTACTTAAACCTAACTAACCTAAGGACATCACACACATCCATGCCCGAGGCAGGATTCGAACCTGCGACCGTAGCGGTCGCGCGGTTCCAGACTGTAGCGCCTAGAACCACTCGGTCACCTCGGCCGGCAACATGTGATAAGAGCAGGGCTTTAATGCTTATATTCCCATGGGCAGGAGGACAGGTGTTGACGTGTGGATACGTGCACTCGAAACGGTTAGTGTATACTAACAGTCATAGTCTATTTAGTGGCGCATTACGGCCATGCATAAAACATCAGGTCGTAATTTTGGTGACGTATTTGTGGGAAGATTGTTCGATGCAGAGAAGAACAACCAACACACTGACATGTGTGCATATTAACAAACCACGTATAGAAATATCTGCACTTACTCCGGTTACACCCAAACAATTACTGCTCATAGTGTCTTTCATGTGACGCCCAGTGTCAACATAAATGGTCGGTGCGTTTCACGTTACAAACAAACAAAATTTTAAAACGGATTTTGCGTGGGCATTCGATAGAGCGGTCCAAGATCAGTCTAGTGCGATATTCGTTTTATTGTTCAGTATTAACAGGGACAGTGAAATACGAAGAATGACCAGCAATCCAGCCGCGGCTCAGTAGCGTTGCATATTCTGTGGTAGCAGTCAGCGCGGGTTAGCAACGTGCAGTACTGGTTATCCTTCGGGTTTTACTGTCCCTTTTAATATATAAGGTGTAAATTTTAAGTTGACAAACCAGAATAACTCGAAAAACAAGCTTCACACGAAAAGATGTGTAGAGTCCAAAGTTGATTATTTTCGAGGGGGATATCTGCTGGTGCTAAAATTAGCCCCACCCCACCGCATCCCCTGGGGGTGGGGCGGGAGGCAACTTTAAAATTTCAAATGGGAACCCCCATTTTTTGTTGCAGAATCAGATTCTACATAAAAAATTACGTACATTTTGCCTTAAACATTTGTTTTGATCCTTGGTAGTTGGCGCTGTAATTCAAGAAAATCCATTTTGTCATGTTTGGGTGGAAAATGGTTACGGATAAATAAAAAGTACTTGTTTACTTCGTAAATTTTGATTCGATAAAACTAAAACTCTTCCTCTCTCCCCATAGGGTGGGGTTAGAGTTTTACAAATGTTGAACCTGCGGAAAAAATTAATATGTGGGTCAACATTTGTAAAACTCTAATTCCTCTCTCTCAAACCCCACCCTATGGGGAGACAGAGAGAGTTTTACTTTTAGCGAATCAAAATTTACGAAGTAAATAAGTATTTTTTATTTATCAGTAACCATCTTCCACGCAAAAATGAGAACATGGATTTTCTTGAATTACACCGCCAACTACCAAGAATCAAAATAAATGTTTAAGACAAAATGTACGTAGTATTTTATGTAGAATCTGATTCTGCAATAAAAAAAGGGGGGTTCACATATGAAATTTTAAAGTTGCCTCCCGCCCCACCCCTAGGGGGCTCGGGTGGCGGGCTAATTTTAGCACCAGTAGATGTCCCCCCCGAAAATAATCAACTTTGGATTCTACACATTTTTTCGTGCGAAGCTTATTTTCCGAGTTATTCTGGTTTGTCAACTTAATATTTACACCATGTATATCGATAAACCGAATAGCGTACTAGACTAATTTGGGACCGCTCTATCGAATGGGCACGGAAAATTCGACTTTAAAAACAATTTTGCTTGTAGTAGGAAACAAATCGATGCTTTCCGTGTACTATGGACCTAAAACGAAAAACGTGATGAGCAGGATTTGTCTGGACTGATTCCGTCTGCACGTAGCAAAAACAAATTGCAAATGCTGCTGAAACATGAGAGAAAATCGCATGATCCATAGGAGAGACACTCGGCACACACACACACACACACACACACACACACACACACACACACACACACACAGACATATATGTGTCTGTGCGTGTCCGTGTCCGTGTGTGTGTGTGTGTGTGTGTGTGTGTGTGTGTGTGTACCGAGTGTCTCTCCTATGGGTCATGCTATTTTCTCTCATGTTTCAGCAGCATTTGCAATTTGTTTTTGCTACGTGCAGACGGAATCAGTCCAGACAAATCCTGCATGAGAATGTATCGTTTATATCCAAGCTAAAATTGAGAGAACATCCAAGAAATACAGAAGGTCCATCGATGAGGGTGTGAGCTGCAACACTCCTGACTGGAATGCGATTCTTCTTGTCCCCAGATGTTGTAGTAACTTCGATGTTTTCGATATTTTTGTAAACTGTTGTGCGATGACGACGTCGATATCGTCTGTAAGGCATGTTGGCGGCGTTCAATGCAGTTGCCTGTGGGTGTGGTTCAAAGCACTTTCGTCTGTCAAAATATGTTATGACAGTCTTATTACAGTCTTGCTGCCTGCGCTCCCAATCCTTTTATTTGGTGTGGAAATGCCGCACTCAAGAGCGAATAAAATTATAATATTAGAATTAGTACACGCCAAACTCGACCACATACAGCCGCGCGGAATGGCCGCGTGGTTTGAGGCACCATGTCACGGACTGCGTGGCCCCTCCCACCGGAGGTTCAAGTCCTCCCTCTGGCATGGGTGTGTGTGTTGTTCTTAGCGTATGTTAGTTTAAGTAGTGTGCAAGTCTAAGGACCGATGACTTCAGCAGTTTGGTCCCATAGGAATTCGCACAAATTTGAACATTTTTTGCATCCACATACAATCAAAGCAACTGACCGTAGAATTTGTGACGAGTATATCCTAAAAATAATATAAAATGGTCACTAGCATCAGAATCCATAATACATAATAACACAGTGATATTTAGTACACACCCGTAAAAAAAAGGGAAGTGCACATGGTTATCGTGAAAAGATCACGTGCTGTCCAGATACGTATTGTGTGAAAGTTCTTGTCTGGCGCGCGGCTGCTGGTGAGGAGTCGGCACTTCCAGACGAGCAGAAGCCTTAGCGGGATGCGGTGGTCGGGAGGAGAGAGCAGCGCGCGGTCCACGTGTGAGCTGGCGGAATCCCACTTGCTCGGCGACACGTGTAGGCGCCGGCTTCCCCCGCGGATTTCGCGACACCGCGGCGCGCCGGCCGATCTCCGCCATTTATCACGGGGCGTCTTTTCATATCGCCGTGGCGGGAAGCCCTTCCTTTCATCGCGCACCATTTGTCTTGCTCTTTCACCTGTCACGCGCGGGCCAGAGCGCGCGCGGTATGCGAGCGCGAGCTGCCTGCCACAGGTACCGAACCACCCTTCGCCACAGGCCGGGACGACACAGCGACACACAGGACACCGTGCTAGGGACTACCTCGTATCAACTCTTTAGTTGCAGGATTGCTTGGGAAGGGTAATGTACGAGGGTCGTTCAGTAAGTACTGCAACACTTCTTTTCTAGGCCAATTTCGGTTGAAAAAATGTAGAATTTGTTGTGGGATACTGTTGAACACTGCCGCTTTTGCCCCTAAAATTTCTTGAAGTTCCGATAGGTGGCGGCGCTGTACGCAGTCTTCGAAATGGCGTCTGTGACGGAGGTGCGTTCCAAGCAGAGAGCTGTCATTGAGTTTCTTGTAGCGGAAAACCAGAGTGTCTCAGATATTCGTAGATGCTTGCAGCATGGCTACGGAAATCTGGCAGTGAACAAAAGCGCGGTGAGTCATTGAGCGAGGCGTCTGTCATCATCGTAAAGAGGTCAAGCAGGCCAGACTTATCTCCTGCGTGCCGACCGGCTGCACACTGCTGAGACTGATGCAGTGCTGGAACGTGCGGACACTCTCACTCGAGGGGATCGAGGGATCACAATCAGACACCTCGCTGCACAACTTGACGTCTTGTTCAATTGTGTGTGAAATCTTATGGGACTTAACTGCTAAGGTCGTCAGTCCCTAAGCTTACACGCTACTTAACCTAAACTATCCTAAAGACAAACATTCACACCCATGCCCGATGGAGGACTCGAACGTCCTCCGGGACCAGCCGCACAGTCCATGACTGCAGCGCCTCAGACCGCTCGGCTAATCCCGCGCGGCTCTGTTGACAGTGCTGACACACTCGTCCACCAGTTGGAGTACTCGCAGTTCTGTGTCCGCAGCTCGTGGTCTAGTGGTTAGCGTCGCCGCCTCTGGATCACGGAGTCCCGGTTTCGATTCCTGGCCGGGTTGGGGTTTCTCTCTGCCCGGGGATTCGGTGTTTGTGTTGTCCTCATCATTTCATCATCATTCTTGCAAGTGGCTGGATTGGACTTTGTAAGGACTGGGACTTTGCACGGCCACTGATGCCCGCACAGTGGAGCGCCCTACAAACCAAAACATCATCATCGAAGTTCTGTGCTATTTCGGTTCCTCGCCGCCTAACAGATGAACATAAAGAGCAAAAAAAGATCATCTGTGCGGAGTTTCTTGTGCACTACGAATCTGATCGAGATAAGTTTTCGATGCAGCAAGACAGATGTCGACCAGGTAGAGTGGTAGCATACTGACATATCGGTGCTCCCAGTAAATTGGCGTAAGGCCGTCAAATTGAATGGAAATTATGCTGAAAAATACCGTTTTGAAGACGAAAGAGTGAGGAATAATTTTGTGTATTGAAATCCTGAATGAAATGTAACTGTTGCATTACTTATTGAACGCTCCTCGTATCACCTCGGATCTGCAGTTAGAACGCACTTTGTCATTGGGGTTGAGCTGTTTGGGGAAGGAGACCAGACAGCGAGGTCATCGGTCTCATCGGATTGGGGAAAAACGGGGAAGGAAGTCGGCCGTGTCCTTTCAAAGGAACCATCCCGGCATTTGCCTGGAGCGATTTAGGGAAATCACGGAAAACCTAAATCAGGATGGCCGGACGTGGGATTGAACCGGCGTCCTCCTGAATGCGAGTCCAGTGTCTAACCACTGCGCCACCTCGCTCGGTCTTTGTCGTTGAATGTGGGACACGTTGCGGCTCCTGACTTTTGCGCTGTGATGGTTAGATATCACGGAGAAGTTCAATGGGAAAGGCACTAAAGCCGCCTTAGTCTGTCTCGCGTTTATTGCCTATCAGATATCGAGTTCATTCAGAACAATCCGCCTAAATGGGATAATGAAAGATTTAGTAATTTTGATGTAGCCTCATATCAATGACATTTAAAACATTTGATTTGTATTCGAGACTCGTGGTACATGAGCTAGGTTCACAGCAGATTTCTTGAATTGCTTCAGGTACATAGGGAACAAGGCAAAGGCCTTACCGCAGTGGCTACACCGGTTCCCGTCAGATCACCGAAGTTAAGCGCTGTCGGGTGTGGTCAGCACTTGGATGGGTGACCATCCAGGCTGCCATGCGCTGTTGCCATTTTTAGGGGTGCACTCAGCCTCGTGATGCCAATTGAGGAGCCACTCGACCGAATAGTAGCGGCTTCGCTCAAGAATACTATCCTAACGATGGGGTGAGCGGTGTGCTGACCCCACGCCCGTCCTATCCGCATCCTCCACTGAGTATGACACGGCGGTCGGATGGTCCCAGTAGGCCACTCGTGGCCTGACGACGGAGTGCTTATTACATAGGGAATAGTTCATTCAGCAAGGAAGTGACTGCTGGGTACCTAACGTTTGACAGTCTCATGTAATGTTTGGTTTCTAATGCTCTCAACGCTAGCAGAACGGTACTTCATTGTTGAAGGAACCATCCTCCCTGCAGCGTGTACCGTATTTTACGCTGTCTGTCACATTACTATGACCATCTGCCAGAACCACCAGAATAACCAACTTTTGCGAGGCGTGCCGCTGCGAGACATACAAAGAAGAGAATCAGTGACGTTATGGAAGATACCGACAGCGATGTGGAGCCATACCGACTCCAGAGACGTGGCCAGCTGCACTAGGTTTCTCAGCTGAGGATCCTTGGCGCAAGCAGCCCGATCGAGAAAGTCCCACGGATTCTCGATTGCGTTTTAATCTGGGAAGTATGGTGGCCAGAACACCTTTCGAACCACGCGCGTACACTACGAGATGTGTGACACGTTGCATTATCTTGCTGGTAAATGACATCGAACCGAGGAAACACAAACTGCATGTAGGGATGGACATGGTACCGAAGGATAAATACAGGATGGTCCATTGATCGTGACCGGGCCAAATATCTCACAAAATAAGCGTCAAACGAAAAAAACTACAAAGAACGAAACTTGTCTAGCTTGAAGAGGGGAAACCAGATGGCGCTATGGTTGGCCCGCTAGATGGCGCTGCCATAGGTCAAACCGATATCAACTGCGTTTTTTAAATGGGAACCCCTATTTTTATTAGATATTCGTGTAGGACGTAAAGAAATACGAATGTTTTAGTTGGACCACTTTTTTCGGTTTGTGATAATGCCGCTGTAATAGTCACAAACATATGGCTCACAATTTTAGACGAACAGTTGGTAACAGGTAGGTTTTTTAAATTAAAATACAGAACGTAGGTACGTTTGAACATTTTATTTCGGTTGTTCCAATGTGATACATTCACTTCTGTGAACTTATCATTTCTGAGAACGCATGCTGTTACAGCGTGATTACATGTAAATACCACATTAATGCAATAAATGCTCAAAATGATGTCCGTCAACCTCAATGCATTTAGCAATACGTGTAACGACATTCCTCTCAGCAGCGATTAATTCGCCTTCCGTAATGTTCGCACATGCATTGACAATGCGCTGACGCATGTTGTCAGGCGTTGTCGGTGGATCACGATAGCAAATATCCTTCAATTTTCCCACAGAAAGAAATCCGGGGACTTGAGATCCGGTGAACGTGCGGGCCATGGTATGGTGCTTTTACGACGAATTCACCTGTCATGAAATATGATATTCAATACCGCTTCAACTGCACGCGAGCTATGTGCCAGACATCCATCATGTTGGAAGTATATCGCCATCCTGTCATGCAGTGAAACATCTTGTACTAACATCAGTAGAACATTACGTAGGAAATCAGTATACACTGCACCATTTAGATTGCCATCGATAAAATGGGAGCCAATTATCCTTCCTCCCATAATGCCGCACCATACATTAACCCGCCAAGGTCGCTGATGTTCCACTTGTCGCCATCGTGGATTTTCCGTTGCTCAATAGTGCATATTATGCCGGTTTACGTTACCGCTGTTGGTGAATAACACTTCGTCACTTAAATAAAACGCGTGCGAACAATCTGTCATAATTTCTCTTGTGCCCAGTGACTGAACTGTACACGATGTTCAAAGTCGTCGCCGTGCAATTCCTGGTGCATATAAATATGGTACGAGTGCAATCGATGTTGATGTAGCAGTCTCAACACCGACGTTTTTTAGATTCCCGATTCTCACGCAATTTCTGAGCTACTGATGTGCGGATTAGCCGCGACAGCAGCTGAAACACCTACTTGGGCATCATCATTTGTTGCAGGTCGTGGTTGACGTTTCACATGTGTCTGAACACTTCCTGTTTCCTTAAATAACGCAACTATCCGGGAAACGGTCCGGACACTTGGACGATGTCGTCCAGGATACCGAGCAGCATACATATCACACGCCCGTTGGGCATTTTGATCACAATAGCCATACATCAACACGATATCGAAGTTTTCCGCAGTTTATAAACGGCCCATTTTAACACGGGTAATGTATCACGAAGCAAATACCGTCCGCACTGGCGGAATGTTACGTGATACCACGTATTTATACGTTTCTGACTATTGCAGCGTCATCTATCACGAAGCGAAAAAGTGGTCCAACTAAAACATTCATATTTCTTTACGTACTACACGAATATGTAATAAAATGTGGGGGTTCCTATTTTAAAAAACCCAGTTGATATCCGTTTGACCTATGGCAGCGCTATGTAGCGGGCCAACCACAGCACCATCTGGTTTCCCCCTTCAAGCTAGACGAGTTTCCTTCTTTGTAGTTTTTTCGTTTGACGCTTATTTCGTGAGATATTTGGCCCGGGCACTATCAGTGGACCACGGTGTATACAGGGTGTTACAAAAAGGTACGGCCAAACTTTCAGGAAACATTCCTCACACGCAAAGAAAGAAAATATGTTATGTGGACATGTGTCCGGAAACGCTTACTTTCCATGTTAGAGCTCATTTTATTACTTCTCTTCAAATCACATTAATCATGGAATGGAAACACACAGCATCAGAACGTACCAGCGTGACTTCAATAACTTTGTTACAGGAAATGTTCAAAATGTCCTCTGTTAGCGAGAATACATGCATCCACCCTCCGTCGTATGGAATCCCTGATGCGCTGATGCAGCCCTGAAGAATGGCGTATTGTATCACAGCCGTCCACAATACGACCACGAAGAGTCTCTACATTTGGTACCGCGGTTGCGTAGACAAGAGCTTTCAAATGCCCCCATAAATGAAAGTCAAGAGGGATGAGGTCAGGAGAGCGTGGAGGCCATGGAATTGGACCGCCTCTACCAATCCATCGGTCACCGAATCTGTTGTTGAGAAGCGTACGAACACTTCGACTGAAATGTGCAGGAGCTCCATCGTGTATGAACGACATGTTATGTCGTACTTGTAAAGGCACATGTTCTAGCAGCACAGGTAGAGTATCCCGTATGAAATCATGATAACGTGCTCCATTGAGCATAGGTGGAAGAACATGGGGCCCAATCAAGACATCACCAACAATGCCTGCACAAATGTTCAGAGAAAATCTGTGTTGATGACGTGATTGCACAATTTCGTGCGGATTCTCGTCAGCCCACACATGTTGATTGTGAATCGAGCAAGTACAGTACATACTGACGAAACTAAAATGAGCTCTAACATGGAAATTAAGCATTTCCTGACACATGTCCACATAACATCTTTTCTTTATTTGTGTGTGAGGAATGTTTCCTGAAAGTTTGGCCGTACCTTTTTGTAACACCCTGTATACTTGTATTGACCTATGGTGCCTCCCAGAACAGCGATATCAGTGAATGCCCTCCGGCCTGGTCCCTTCAGGTGATTGTTTTGCTGTCAGACGTTTGGCGCTGAACACGCCAGTGGCCATCTGTCCGACGGAGCATAACTTGACTCATCTGAAAAGGCCATCCGTCGCTATTCAGTGGGCGTCCAGTTTCGGTACTAGCGTGCAAATTCCAGCCTTCGTCGCCGATTAACAGCAGTCAGTATGGTCGCATGAGCCAGGTACCTGTTGCAGAGGCCCATAAGCAGCAACTTTCGCTGAACAGTCGTTGAGGAAACGCTGTTGGTAGCCCCTCGATTCATCTGGGCGGTCAGTTGATCAACAGTCGCATGTCTGTTGCCCCTAGATATCTCGTAGGCATCGTTCACCCCTGTCATCTACGGCCGATGGTTCACCACCCTTGCCTCGGAACCGTCTCGGAAAGCGCCATTTTGCCCACTACGGTATAACCACGGCGGCACGCGATCTGTTTAGAAACTTAACCGTTTCTGGACTGCCTCCACCCTTAGCCCAAAAGCCAATGATCATGCACTTTTGTACGTCAGATAATTCGCTACGTTTTCGAATGACTGAAATATTTACCGTGTCCCCTTCCCCGACACACTTCATATACCTTCCACTGCTAGTGCTGCCATCTACCGTCTGTGGGTGGTAATTACACGTTGACGTCGAACACAGGCAGTGGTCAAATTAACGTGACTGGATAGGTTAATAGCGCAGATTAACACGGGTGAAGCTACACGATAGCATAAGGCAACACCTTTCAGCATACATGGATCTGCAAAAGAGTCCGAATGTGTTGTTACAAGGTACCACTGACTTCGATATGAATGATTTCCTTAGTACAATTGCATCTAGAATGGAAACTGTTCGATTAAGTCTGTACATAACTAAAAAATGGCTGGTTAAAAAAACGCGATGATTGTCAAATGAACAAAGCGAATTCCATAACGAAGCCTTTTCGAAATATTTTCTATTCTGTTATGAAGTCTCTTCTCCCTCTTTTTTGCCTTTTCCTTTGATGGTGGTCCTCCTCTGCCGGCTCGCACTTCTCTAACAGTAGTCTTATTTAACCGTTCTTTCATTCTGGCTTTTGGTGTAGAATTGCTACCGTCGCTGTGAGATTGCTGCGGGCGGATCGCGTGTGCAAGTATGTGTTAACTATCATGAAACGACCCCTTAGAAAAATTATGAATGACTGTGCTAGTAAATTTCTACGTTATTTGATGCAAAGACAGCTGAGTAAAACTGAACGTACTCAGACAGTTCTCTCTTTACTTATTCTGATCATCACTAAACTGATATACAATATTTTTTAGCCCAACGCAATCTGTCTTTCAAAAATCGCTACAAAAGAATGGCCCTGACTAGCAATAACCTATATTTTTCATGAATGACTTACCTCACAAACATCGTTACTCGAACTACTGCAATAAAGCGAGCGCCAATACTGCCAGCTAAATAAAAGATCCTAGCTACTGAAGGCACTAACTACTGATAGGCATAGTAAGCAAATGAAAGATTTTGATAGGGAACAAACAATGTATTTACCTTAATAATGTTCAAAAGTCATCATATATGTCTATCAATTCATGACATCAATCTTTACAAATTTCCTTTCTCTGGCGGACTCACGTCCAGATCGTCCGCTTATAGTAACTTCTCAAAACTGTGGCATCTCTCTCTCCACATCCACCACTGCCGGCGGCTCACCTCCGACTGCACAATGCTACCCGCTGTTCACATCTAGCTGCCCAACACTACACAAGCGAATATTCCAACAATGCCAACCAGCCACAGACTGCACACAGCACTGTCAGTGATTTTCATACAGAGCGCTACGTGGCGTTACCAACATAAAAACCTAAACGGCCTACTTACAATCCTACTTCTACTGCGCGTCTAACTCCAGTTTGTACTTTTTTATTTTTTGTAAGTTTTCACTTTGATAATCCATTCCTTCCCAGTTAATTATGTATTTCGAATATTTTAATTTCATATTAATTATTTAAAAATTACCAGCATTGTAATATTGCGGAGACTCCCTGTAGCCTTCAGTTACAGCAGTCGATGCGCAGGTATTTTTACACAGTAGAGGCCCCTCCTGGCCTGTGCAGTTGACGAGTCTCTGTGCAACGTATTCGAGTATGTATAGCTTTGCAGAGCAGTCAGTTTGATTTGTAATTTCTTTTTCTGATATCTTACTACACCACCTATTCTGTTTTATAAATAGTCCGCCTGATGACAAGTTGATAGTCAGTCGACATTGGTAATAATACCAGTTTTGCGAAGTGAGATTGAGATAGAAGCCCTATTGACAGAAAACCTGTTTACCTTGAAAACGAAGTTTTTCACAGCAACATTCTTGGATAAATGTTCGTTGTGGTGTCAGACGTTTAGTAAACTCAATCTTTGAACGTCTTCTTCTGTCGTAGCCGTTAGGATTTAACAGTGGTTCGGGTAGGCCGTCTGTTATTTTAATATGTAGTTGGCCGAAATATGTGAAGGAGGCGCCACGGAACTTCCATATACTACCACAGATTACATCGATGTCTGTGAAACATACCGGTACATACATTAGTAGACTGGCAAAGGCGCGTCTTTTACTGGAGCCTGAGGTAGTACGGTGGTGTCAGGAAATTTTTGTATGGTACTACTACGATTTTCTGAAGCGAAAGGACGTAGTCTTTACGAAGTGGTCTAAGTAAGTTCTGCAGTTGAACAAATATTTGCGTACTAGTTGAGTTGAACACATATATTGTAGAATTGTGTTGTGAGAAGAAGTTCGAGTTGCATATACGCACGTTTCAAGCAGACTGTAGTTTTCGTCAGAACACTCAAGTGAATATAGACACTTGTTATCGGTGATAAATAGCACGTCCTGTTAATGGGAGCACTTTCTTAACGAGCATACGTTTCAAAGGAAAGCTGAAGTTTATCAAAACTGGTTAAAACATATTAGTGAGGTACGTCTGTTAATTCTAGGTTTATTAAACACCTAAAAATAAACTGTTTAAATACTGCCGGTATTTCACATAAGACAAACTTAGGTTTACATGCAGTGCTACAGTAAAAACAAGTTAGATGTTTCTCGTTATGCTTGCACTGAGACATGTTCCTTTCCTTGTATCTTTCGTCTGCTGTACGAAAAATTACAGCCAAACACGAATTATGTATTCACCGTTATGTCAAAATCCTAAAGGTAACGTAGTTATATCAGTTCATCCATAATCCGTGTAACAGACGGTGTGCAAATGAAGTTATTTCTCTGCAGTAGTTCAGTATCGAGTGCCCATTCCTGTGGACCGCTGAGGTGTACGAGGGGTGGACAGAAGTATGGGAACACCACGAACATAACAAATTAACATTCCTAATACGCTGTAGGAAAACTGTTGGCATTCTAAACTGTTTGGAGTTGTCTCGAAATTAATGAGTAGACGTCCTATATGGTTTTCGAGGGAGTCTTATACCATCCTTACTACAAATTACTGGCAAGTTTAGCTAACAATGATGGAGGTGGAAAGCGGTTACGCACAGATGTATCCAAAGTAGACCACAAAGGCTCAGTACTATTGAGATATGGTGATTATCTTATCAAGGGGATGCGACAATTCGACCTCGTGCTCACAAAACCAGTCTTGGACGAACAGGGGCCCTACCATGAACACAGCGTCACCATTGGGGAAAAACGTCGTACCACGGAACTCACCTGACCTGACAAAGGTCACGTAGTGCTTCGCAGTAACGCGAATTTCCTGAATGCCCATGGGGCCCACGGAGTACAACGATGTGGCTGCCGAAAACATCACCCAACCCCCGCCATGTTTGGCTCTTGGGACGTTAATTCGCCCAGACCTTGGAAACGGTGTGAAACACGTGTCAAACGACCAACTTTATTACTCAACAGTCCAGATTTTAGGGCTTCGGCACTGCAGTTTCGTGTTACGGGCTTTCGCGTCACAGATGCGTCGTTTTGGAATCCCAGCCTGTGCCGCAATTCCACGCTTATTGAGCTCCCTTCGTGTTGTTTCGGTGCTGATAGGGTTCGCGAGTTTGGCATTCGGTTCGGCAGTGACTTTTGCACCCGTCGTCCTCATATTTTTCGTCGCAACCACCTTCAATCACAGTTTTCCATGATTAAACAATGGTTTTTCTCTTTCCTTGTATGCGGTATAAAACTCCAATGAGTGCCTCTTCAAATACCAGCCCTTCACCTACTTCGGTTAAGGAGGCGCCCACCACAGTAGCACAAGTTCTACCCTCGTTGAACCTCACTTACCACGGACATAATGCAATCCCAACTACACAGAACACTCTTCTGACCACAACTGACACTTCCGCATAATGAGGACATTGCACAGGCGCCATTTGTATCAAGATACCGCAGTGCAATGTGCGGGCTTGGCTAGCATTTGCACTTATGCTCAAGCATACTCCATGTTTCCATATTTTTGTTCAACCCCTATATTTCCTGTTGGACATTCTGATCTCAATGGCTTCTCTGATGAGATAATTCTAGCATGTACACTACTGGCCATACAAATTGCTATACCAAGAAGAAATGCAGATATTAAACGGGTATTCATTGGACAAATATATTATACTAGAACTGACATGCCATTACATTTTCACGCAATTTGGGTGCATAGATCCTGAGAAATCAGTACCCAGAACAACCACCTCGGCCGTAATAACGACCTTGATACGCCTGGGCATTGAACCAAACACAGCTTGGATGGCGTGTACAGGTACAGCTGCCCATGCAGCTTCAACAAGATACCACAGTTCATCAAGAGTAGTAACTAGCGTATTGTGACGAGCCAGTTGCTCGGCCACCATTGACCAGACGTTTTCAGTTGGTGAGAGATCTGGAGAATGTGCTGGCCAGGGCAGCAGTCGAACATCTTCTGTATCAAGAAAGGCCCGTACAGGACCTGCAACATGCGGTCATGCATTATCCTGCTGAAATGTAGGGTTTCGCAGGGATCGAAGGAAGGGTAGAGCCACGGGTCGTAACACATCTGACATTTAACGTCCCCTGTTCAAAGTGCTGTCAATGTGAGCAAGAGGTGACCGACACGTGTAACCCACGGCACCCCATACCTATCACGCCGGGTGATACGCCAGTATGGCGATGACGATTACACGCGTCCAATGTGCGTTCATCGCGATGTCACCAAATACGGATGCGACCATCATGATGCTGTAAACAGAACCTGGATTCATCCGAAAAAATGACGTTTTGCCATTCGTGCACCCAGGTTCGTCGTTGAGTACACCATCGCAGGCGCTTCTGTGATGCAGCGTCAAGGGTAACCGCAGCCATGGTCTCCGAGCTGATAGTCCATGCTGCTGCAAACGATGTCGAACTGTTCGTGCAGATGGTTGTTGTCTTGCAAACGTCCCCATCTGTTGACTCAGTTATCGAGACGTGGCTGCACGATCCGTTACAGCCATGCGGATAAGATGCCTGTCATCTCGACTGCTAGTGATACGAGGCCGTTGGGATCCAGCACGGCGTTCCGTATTACCCTCCTGAACCCACCGATTCCATATTCTCCTCATAGTCATTGGATCTCGACCAACGCGAACAGCAATGTCGCGATACGATAAACCGCAATCGCGGTAGGCTACACACCGACCTTTATCAAAGTCGGAAATGTGATGGCACGCGTTCTCCTCCTTACACGAGGCATCGCAACAACGTTTCACCAGGCAACGCCGGTCAACTGCTGTTTGTGTATGAGAAATCGGTTGGGAACTTTCCTCATGTCATCACGTTGTAGGTGTCGCCACCGGCGCCAGCCTTGTGCGAATGGTCTGAAAAGCTAATCATTTGCATATCACAGCATCTTCTTCCTGTCGGTTAAATTTCTAGTCTGTAGCACGTCATCTTCGTGGTGTAGCAATTTTAATGGGCAGTAGTGTAGATGAATGGAATATTTTGGTGGATCAAACATGATATTTGTTTATGAGACGTGGTCCGCATGCGATTCATCGAAATCATTGCATATAATACAGCATCAGTGGTCCTTGCAGCGTTATGAAAACGTATGTTTAGACTAATCAACGCAGCTGCTTCCCCATTAACAAGGAATCTTATAAATTCCAGGTGCACTGAGACTAAGGTTGTTCTTTAATGGGCGCAGTGTAATAATACCACAGTCACTCCTGAAGACGATGGCACAAGAACTTCTTGAAAGATGTTTAGAAACAAATCTGACACTCAACAAAGCCGTGAAACATTTATCCCCAAATTACGATTTTTCCTTTTTTTTTCTTTTTGCTTATCTTCCTACTGACAGCTAGGATCACCTAGCCACTTCGATTTCTCTGCTTAGCCTGTTGCTTCCTATTTTTCGGGACTCTGTCTTCTCCCCAAGTTGTCTTGTTCTTTCTTCCGTCCATGTTGTTCCTAGCTTCTTACATTTTCTGCCTTAAATTTAGGATTTATTCTTAGAAAAAGTTTCTTTCTCCTGTTTCCAATTCTTTGATCATGTTTCTTTCCACTTCTTTTCATATTTCTGTAATTCTCAGTTGTTGTAGACTTTTTTTCCCAGAAGCACGAGAGTATTTCATTCGTTAGCCTGTTCCCAACTGTTTAGTAGAGATGTTGAAACAAGTTTAAACTTCGCTTTATCATTCCTTCTGATATTTTAGGTATATTTCAGTGGATCTCCTCAGCACCTCTCATTTTCAAACTACCTGTAGTTTGAATTGCAATGTTTTTTTTTCTATAATCTGCTTTTCAAGTACCTCTATTCTGTCCAGTTTACACTTCATCGTTAAACATTCACACGCGCATAAACAGTCTGCTCTTACCATAGTGGTATACTGCTTTCATTTTGTATTTCTAGATACACGTTTCTAGTTGTAGATTTTTTACTCAAACTATATGCTCTTTTCGTTTTATTGCATCCATCGTAAATTATTTTAGGCCTTTCTGCGGCTTGGTTTCTTCGAGATTTTTAAATTTACTAATTCGCTGTTTTACCTACTTATGTTTCTACGAATTACGGTTTTTTTTACATTTGTCAAGAATTTTTTTCTTTTCAGCGTGCTTCGAAGGTCTGTGTTATTGGCTGTTCTTTCCAGAAAACTTAATTTGAGTAACTTTTACTTTTTTTTATCAGCGACAGTTGTTTTGAAGATCCTTACCAAAAGAAGTCCAGAATCTTTCTTCAAATGAGATATTTTCATATCATAAAAAGTAATACAAAAAGTTTTTTCCTCATCATAAAAGATGTTTTTCGAAAGCCTGGAACTGGTCGATAATGATGTAAACAATAAAGTAGTCCATCAATTCCAGTTTTTCATGCATGACTCGGCGCATTTCCATATAAATATTCAATCATTCATATATTTCTCTCAGTATGAGCAAAACGGAAAAAAAATAGAACTGAATGCATAATCATTCATTTAAATACTCACTGTTGATATTGATCGGAGATGTAAGTGAGGTTCCAATGCCAAGACAAATGTGTTCCACAAGAAGAGAATACCTCTGACTTTACCCCAACTCTGTGGCAACCAGTACCGTCATAATATTTTCATACCATGCTATTTGGGTGTGTGTGAATTTCGACGTAACGAAACAAGTTCAATACCTGTACTTTTCTGTAACATTAGAGTATAAATTAAATTCCATTATTTTTGTTTTCAGAATGCAGTAAAACTGTAAAAAGACGAATGCAAGGGAAGAAAACACACACACACACACACACACACACACACACACACACACACACACACCACATACAGATCCCATAGTACTTGAAAATGGGAACAGATTCACAAAACGCGTCGTACTATACATGAAAAGAACGTATCGAGTGCAGTGTTTTATTATTAAAATAGTAATATAAAATTGCTGTTCATTAATTACTCCTGAGAGAGGAGCTCAGTTGTTTCGTTGCCGAGATGCTTCACGCCGTCGTTAACGCATCTGGTGCTGCCCTTGAGGTGGTCAGGCGCCCTTTGCCGCCGCTTGAGGCGGAGATCACGCGTGCGTGCATTCCGGAAGAGGGCTGAGACGTGATTAACGAGCGCGTTATTCAATTAGCCGGCGGCGGCCGCCATGACGGACGCAGCGCCGCCAGCGCCGCGCCGCGGCACGCTACGCCACGATACGCCTTTTGTTTTCCCCTCCTCAGCTAATGGCACGCGGCGCCCGCCTCCTGACGTCACGCAAGATGGCGTTGTTCTGCCGCTGCCTCTGCTCCAGCGACTCAAGATGCTGTCGGTTACATCGCGTAAATGAAGAGTCTCAAAGAAAGTAGCCCCTGCCCTTTTCAGATTTGTCATATAATCACGGACTATTCTGTGGTGAAATACAACACGAACAGTTTTGGTTTCTGTGGGGAAGTAGCGATGTATGAGATTCTTTTACGTGCAATCTGCGAAGCAAAACATTAATTTTTAAAACTGAGAAATAACAACAACAAAATATGCAATTGGCGAAGGAAGAAAATAATGATTAAAACTGAGAAATAACAATAATAAAATAAAAACATTTGATCAACATGTAATGAAATATTCTTTTCCTGTCAATACAAGAAGACAGTGTTATTTTCAGTAAATTCTTAGAGAAAGAATGGAGTACAGGGCGTTTATTCGAATTTCGCAAGACTATATCTCTCAATGAATGACTATTTTAATTTGCGCATATGACTGCAATGTTTTTACTTCCAAATGAACCATCTGTATTTAAAACGGTACATGTACCGGGTGATCAAAAAGTCAGTATAAATTTGAAAACTGAATAAATCACGGAATAATGTAGATAGAGAGGTAAAAATTGACACGCATGCTTGGAATGACATGGGGTTTTAATAGTACCAAAAAAATACAAAAGTTCAGAAAAAGTCCGACATATAGCGCTTCATCTGATAATAATAGCAATAATTAGCATAACAAAGTAAGACAAAGCAAAGATGATGTTCTTTACAGGAAATGCTCAATATGTCCACACCATCATTCCTCAATAATAGCTGTAGTCGAGGAATAATGTTGTGAGCAGCACTGTAAAACATGTCCGGAGATATGCTGAGGCATTGGCGTCGGATGTTGTCTTTCAAAATCCTTAGAGACGTCAGTCGATCACGATACACTTGCACCTTTAGGTAACCCCCAAAGCCAATAATCGCACGGACTAGGTCTGGGGACCTGGGAGGCCAAGCATGACGAAAGCGGCAGCTGAGCACACGATCATCACCAAACGACGCGCGTAAGAGATCTTTCACGCGTCTAGCAATATGGGGTGGAGCGCCATCCTGCATAAACATCGTACGTTCCAGCAGGTGTTTATCAGACAGGCTGGGGATGATGCGATTCTGTAACATATCGGCGTACCTCTCACCCATCACGTTTTGCTGTCCAGTGCCATCTGTCGGAAATTTTGTGAACTTTGTTTTCTTTTTGGTTCTAATAAACCCCCATGTCATTCCAAGCATGTGTGTCAATTTTTACCTCTCTATCTAAATTATTCCGTGGTTTATTAAGTTTTCAAATTTGTACTGACTTTTTGATCACCCGGTATATATATTATACACGCATCCACGTATAAATTTAGGGAGTTTTTTACATTCACGGTTAGGATCATTCATTTACCTTTCACTAGTGTTTAATGTGCTTGCCACTGGAAGCACGATAAACGTTCAGGCAGCAGTCAGACTTGTTCCACACTTTCTCGAAAGTGTCTTGAATTAGTATGTTATTGCTGTGCCTGTGTTGTTAAGAAGTAGGATGCACTGCGGCTATTGGAGCCCTCATGAAATATATGAATTGCTTTCACAGTTGCGAATACGGAAATCTTTTAACTGTGTAATGGAATGACAAAACTCTACCATCTGGTGAGCAAGATGTATGAAACAGGCGAAATACCCTCAGACTTCAAGAAGAATATAATAATTCCAATCCCAAAGAAAACAGGTGTTGACAGATGTGAAAATTACCGAACAATCAGTTTAATAGGCCACAGCTGGAAAATACTAACACTAATTCTTTACAGACGAATGGAAGAACTAGTAGAAGCCGACCTCGCGGAAGATCAGTTTGGATTCCATAGAAATACTGGAACACCTGAGGCAATACTGACCTTACGACTTATCTTAGAAGAAAGATTAAGGAAAGGCAAACCTACGTTTCTAGCATTTGTAGACTTAGAGAAAGCTTTTGACAATGTTGACTGGAATACTCTCTTTCAAATTCTAAAGGTGGCAGGGGTAAATTACAGGGAGCGAAAGGCTATTTATAATTTGTACAGAAACCAGATGGCAGTTGCAAGAGTCTAGGGACATGAAAGGGAAGCAGTTGTGGGAAGGGAGTAAGACAGGGTTGTATCCTCTCCCCGATGTTATACAATCTGTATACTGAGCGAGCAGTAAAGGAAACGAAAAAAAAAAATCCGAGTAGGAATTAAAATCCATGGAGAAGAAAGAAAAACTTTGAGGTTCGCCGATGACATTGTAATTCTGTCAGAGACAGCAAAGGACTTGGAAGAGCAGTTGAATGGAATGGATAGCGTCTTGAAAGGAGGATATAAGATGAACATCAACAAAAGCAAAACGAGGATAATGGAATGTAGTCGGGTGATGCTGGGGGAATTAGATTAGGAAATGAGGCACTCAAAGTCTCAAAGTAGTGAAGGAGTTTTGGTATTTGGGGAGCAAAATAACTGATGATGGTCGAAGTAGAGAGGATATAAAATGTAGACTGGCAATAGCAAGGAAAGCGTTTCTGAAGAAGAGAAATTTGTAAACATCGAGTATAGATTTAAGTGTCAGGAAGTCATTTCTGAAAGTATTTGTATGGAGAGTAGCCATGTATGGAAGTGAAACATGGACGGTAAATAGTTTAGACAAGAAGAGAATAGAAGCTTTCGAAATGTGGTGGTACAGAAGAATGCTGAAGATTAGATGGGTGGATCACATAAGAACACATAACTAATGAGGAAGTATTGAATAGGATTGGGGAAAAGAGAAGTTTGTGGCACAACTTGACCAGAAGAAGGGATCGGTTGGTAGGACATGTTCTGAGGCATCAAGGGATCACCAATTTAGTATTCGAGGGCAGCGTGGAGGGTAAAAATCGTAGAGGGAGACCAAGAGATGAATACACTAAGCAGATTCAGAAGGATGTAGGTTGCAGTAGGTACTGGGAGATGAAGAAGCTTGCACAGGATAGAGTAGCATGGAGAGCTGCATCAAAATGGCTCTGAGCACTATGGGACTTAACTACTGAGGTCATCAGTCCCTTAGAACTTAGAACTACTTTAACCTAACTAACCTAAGGACATCACACACATCCATGCCCGAGGCAGGATTCGAACCTGCGACCGTAGCGGTCACGCGGTTCCAAACTGACGCGCTTAGAACGGCACGGCCACACCGGCCGGCCAGCTGCATCAAATCAGTCTCAGGACTGAAGACCACAACAACAACAACAATGGAATGACTACAATGAAAATTTGTGCCTGACCGAGCCTCCAACCTTGGTTTTACGCGAGCGGTCTCCTTAACGGCTTCGGCCATCCGTGCACGACTCAAGCTTCCGTATGTCGTCGTTCATACGTCACAATCTGCACTCGTACACGCTATGTATGTCCCGTACAGGAACCTGCAAGTCGCTGCCTAGTATTAGCGGATTAATACGATACTGCATCGTACTCCTTAACAGCACAGGCGCTGCAATATCGAATTTATCCACCGATACCAGATAGCTATTTTCAATTAAAATGTCCCGCCCCCTCTACGGGAATTACATAATGTATATGGGAGAAGGTTTTTGTAATGCTTGCCGGCCGCGGTGGTCTAGCGGTTCTGGCGCTGCAGTCCGGAACCGCGGGACTGCTACGGTCGCAGGTTCGAATCCTGCCTCGGGCATGGGTGTGTGTGATGTTCTTAGGTTAGTTAGGTTTAAGTAGTTCTAAGTTCTAGGGGACTTATGACCTAAGCTGTTGAGTCCCATAGTGCTCAGAGCCATTTGAACCATTTTTTGTAATGCTTGAAAGACGACATTCGGAAGCTTAGGTCTGACCTTCTGTCGTAGAAGAAGAAGAACACGAACAAGAAGAAGAAAAAATAAAAAAGGAAAATAAGAGTCGTTAAGGCGACGCATTGCGCAAAGCGTGAAATCTGGGTTCGAGTCCCGGTCCGGCACAAATCTCACTGTCGACATTCTAATTCACAGTTGATGGCTGTCCGTATTCACAATTGTGAATACATTTCATGTCTTGAGTTAATGCTTGCAACGCTGTTGGTATTCATCGTCGCAGTTCACCGAAACTTCGTGCAAGCGGGCTCTTTCACAGTTCACCAAAACTCGCACCTCTCCCTTTCCTCTCCAAAAAACAAGAGTTTAAAAATATCACATACTGTGAGCTGAGGTAACCCTCGAGGCCAGTGGTGCAGTTGGAGATCCCTACGGCCTTTACACTGAATGAGATGCAATGTCACATCTTCGACGAAAATCAAACCACAAGTTGTAAATGAACTGCCCATGCTGAAGCGAAACTCAGAACGCCTTCTGTTGTTGTTTTGTCGCTGTTTCGGCTAGACGCAAGAGCGAGCAACTGACAGCACCAAGCAAGCACATGAGCTGGAAATTCTGAACTGCCCCTCCTGGTCTAACTTTCAGTTCCGATATTTAAGATAAAATCTGCTCAGACCTCTGTATTCATTCATGCAGAAGAATTAGTCTTGTGAAATCGGAGAAATATTTCTGAAACACCGTGCATTACTCGTAAATTACAGCTAATCAGAAGCACTGTCATCAATTTAGGAAGATTTGTATTTGACGACCAGTCGTCAACATCCTTAGAGAAAAAACTCGATCTTGTATTGGGCAACGGCGAAGCGGCCAATTGAGTGTGCTATTTTTCAAAGAAATCATCCGAACAGTAGACCTAAATGATTCTCGGAAACCTCGGAGATCGTAGTTCTGACGACAGCACGGATTTATGGCTCCTTTCCACTGAGAGCCCACTACTTTATATCTGTTGCGCCACCCCATTCGACTTCTTGACATTATCGTATTAGTTCAAAAATGGTTCAAATGGCTCTGTGTACTATGGAACTTAACTTCTCAGGTCATCAGTCCCCTAGAACTTAGAACTACTTAAACCTAACTAACCTAAGGACATCACACACATCCATGCCCGAGGCAGGATTCGAACCTGCTACCGTAGCGGTCTCGCGGTTCCAGACTGTAGCGTCTAGAACCGCTCGGCCACCCCGGCTGGCGTTTCAGTAGTACTGCATGCTCGTTTCGCTCTCTATTTCTCATCGGTCATCACAATTTTTCATGTGTCACTACTGCAGCTCAGTGGAATTACAATAATACAGTCAAACCTATCACTTTGTATGTGAGACAATAATAGCTACTTGCCCGATTGCCGGCCGCTGTGGCCGAGCGGTTCTAGGCGCTGCAGTCCGGAACCGCGGGACTGCTACGGTCGCAGGTTCGAATCCGGCCTCGGGCATGGATGTGTGTGATGTACTTAGGTTAGTTAGGTTTAAGTAGTTCTAAGTTCTAGGGGAATGATGACCCCAGATGTTAAGTTCACAGCCATTTGAACCATTTTTGAACTTGCCCGGCCGCATAGCCGTGCGCGTTAAAGCGTCCGTATCGTTTACGGGAAAACACGCCGGCCCTGGTTTCAGTCAGCACGGCGGGTTAACATCTACATCTACATGGATACTTTGTAAATCACACTTAACTGCATGGCAGAGGGTTCATCAAACCACCTTCACAATAATTCTTCATTATTCCAATCTCGAACAGCGGGCGAAAAATACGAAAACTTATATCTTTTCGTGCGAGCTATAATTTCCCTTATTTTATTTTGTTGTTGTTGTTGCGGTCTTCGGTCCTGAGACTGGTTTGATGCAGCTCTCCATGCAACTCTATCCTGTGCAAGCTTCTTCATATCCCAGTACTTACTGCAACCTACATCCCTCTGAATCTGCGCAGTCTATTCACCTATTGGTCTCCCTCTACGATTTTTACCCTACGCGCTGCCCTCCAACGCTAAATTTGTGATCCCTTGATGCCTCAGAACATGTCCTACCAACCGATCTCTTCCTCTGTTAAAGTTGTGCCACAAATTCATCTTCTCCCCGATTCTATTCAATACCTCCTCGTTAGTTACGTGATCTATCCATCTAATCCTCAGCATTGTTCTGAAGCACCATACTTCGAAAACTTTTATTCTCTTATTGTCTAAACTAATTATTGTCCATGTTTCATATCCATAAATGGCTACACTCCATATTCGATGTTAAACAATTTCTCTTCTTCAGAAACGCTTTCCTTGCCATTGACAGTCTACATTTTATATCCTCTCTACTTCGACCATCATCAGTTATTTTGCTCCCCAAATAGCAAAACTCCTTTACTACTTTAAGTGCCTCATTTCCTAATCTAAGTCCCTCAGCATCGCCCGACTTTATTCGACTACATTCCATTATCCTCGTTTTGCTTTTGTTGATGTTCATCTTATATCCTTCTTTCAAGGCACTGTCCATTCCGTTCAACTGCTCTTCCAAATCCTTTGCTGCCTCTGACAGAAGTACAATGTCATCGGCGAACCTCAACTTATTTTATAATGGTGATCGTTTCTCCCCACTTAGTTCGGCGTCATCAAAATATTACCGCATTCGGAGGAGAAAGTTGGTGATTGAAGTTTCGTGAGAAGATTCCGGCGCAACGAAAAATGGCTTTGTTTTAATGACGTCAACCCCAAATCCTGAATCATGTCAGTGGCACTCTCTCCGATATGACAAAGAACGATATAACAAAGAACGTGCTGCCCTTCTTTGGACTTTCTCGACGTACTTCGTTAATCCTATCTGGTAAGGATGCCACACCGCGTAGCAGTACTCTAAAAGAGGAATTACAAGCGTAGTGCAGGCAGTCTCTCTAGTAGAGCTGTTGCATCTTCTAAGTGTCCTGCCAAAAAATTCAGTCTTTGGTTTGCCTTCACACAACATATCCTATGTGTTCTTTCCGGTTTAAGTTGTTTGTAATTGGAATTCCTAGGTATTTAGTTTAATTTACGACCTTTAGATTTGACAGATTTATCGTGTAACCGAAGTTTAACGAATTCGTTTTAGCATTCATGTGGATGACCTCACACTTTTCGTTATTTAGAGACGAAGTCCGTTGTGCCGGCCAGCATGGGTACGGTTTTTAGGCGACTTCCCACGTCCCACTAGGTGAATACGGACTGGTATTCACGTCCGTCCTCAGACACACGCTACGGAAACATTTATTTCTCACACTGGCACATAGATTCTAGTGTAGACGCAAGAAGATGGCGTACACTGCCTCCGTCCTGGGGTGGGGGTGGAGGGTGAAGTCTTAGCAGGAGGCAGATATCCCTAGATGTTTTGTCTCATTAAACTCATAACCGACAGCAGATAGTGAGACAGTGTGAGACAATTGTATTTGGATTGCCAGTCGATAGGTGTATATCAAGATGATAAACCACATCCAGTAGTAAGAAGGAGTAAAACTGCCCCTCCACTTAGCTCTTTGGAATATTAGTAGTAAATACTTCGGCTTCCTCTGGTTGTATGCAAGTCTGTAGATTTTTTTAAAAAGGGACTGCTGATAACTAACTTCCCGATATTAGTAGCGTAGAAAAGTGTCCGTTCGGGCCTCAAAGATCAAATGCTCTAAGAACTTTGAGGCTCCTTGCCAATCCATTTCACTCATGACCTCTCAAGTCTGTTTTCTGTTCTTTTCAGTTCAACGTATGCTTCCATCTGTTGAACGACAAGTACTACTGTGTGAGTTGGGATTCGCTGTGCATTGTGAATCATCTTTCCTCAGCAATCGACAGTTTACCGCCAACATAAACCATATCTGAAAGCACGCTCTTCCGTTTGCCATTTTGTTGTTTAGTAGGCACTCTAAATCGCTCACCATTGGACTTAATTACTACCCTGACGCGAATTAGTAATTCATCACAACGCCTCCTCGTACGATTTCATGCGATGTACACATTCATTATACTTTATTTCTTTTCCTTTGTTATACTTATTCATAGACTTGGTTGCTAAAACAGTTCGTGATATGGTATTTAAGAATATTGTTATTATTAAGATTATTACGAGGGTAATCTCAAAAGTAAGGTCTGCTATTTTTTTATAAGTACATGGATCTGTTTATTTCTACAATGGTTTACATCAGTTTACAGATTTCGACATTTAGCTATTTTTGGACATAATCAAAATTTTTGTCGATGCATTTTTGTAGACGCTGTGGCAGTTTTTGTATGTCCATGTCATACCAGCTCGCCGCCATGCTGCTGAGAAAGTTATGAACCTCTTCTTTCACCTCGTCGTCGGAGCTGAATCGCTTTCCAGCCAAATGTTCTTTTAACCTAGGGAACAGGTGACAATCACTGGGAGTAAAGTCAGGACTATAGGGTGGGTGGGTGATTATGTTCCACTGAAACTGTTGCAGGAGAGCAACGGTTTGCCGAGCGACGTGTGAGCGAGCGTTGTCACGGAAAATGTGTACGCCCTTGCGCATTATTCCTCTTCTCCGGTTCTGAATTGACCGTTTGAGTTTCTTCAGAGTCTCACAGCATCTTTCAGCGTTAATTATGGTCCCAGTGGGCGTAAAGTCGACCAACAATACCCCTTTCAGATCCCAAAAAACGGTTGTCATGACTTTACCGGCAGATTGTGTTTGAATTTCCGCGGATTTGGCGAAGAAATTTGCCGCCACTGGCGTGATTGTTGTTTGGTCTCAGGTGTAAAGTGGTATGCCCACGTTTCGTCACCCGTGACAATTGAGACCAGAAAGTTGTCCTGTTCGGCTGCGAGGCGGTGAAGAAATGCGCGGGAAGCATCAACTCGTTGCCGCATGTGGTCTTCAGTCAGCATGCGTGGCACCCATCTTGCGCACACCTTCCGGTAGTTAAATGTTTCCGTTAAAATTCTGTGAGCGGTGCTTCGGGAAACCTCAGGAACCAACGTGCAGAGATCATATAAGGTGATCCGCCGATCTTCATGCATGCTTTCCTCAACCTTCAACAATGTCTCCTCAGAAATCGACGGTCTCCAGCTCCTTTGATTGTCGTGAATTTCGGTCCGACCAGCTCTACACCACTTACGAACATTTTTGACATCCATGCACGACTCACCATACATTTCCGTCAATTGGCGACGGATTTCAACCGGCGCAGTGCCCTTTGCGTACAAAAACAGAATAACTGCGCGCAATTCGCACTAGGCGGTAACATCCAACGGGAGCTCTATTCTCAACGGCTGCCAAGCCAAGACTGAGCGCCTCAGCGCAACGTGCGCATGTTTACACACAGCGCGTGAAGCACTCTTCATAACAGTGTGACCAACTGCCACACAAAAGGAGTTCTGTACTTGTAAAAAATAGGAGACCTTACTTTTGGGATTACCCTCGTATTAGTATTGTTGTTACATTTAATCTAACTCCTCAAAAAGTCCACAGAAAACCCACGACGATTTCGCCACTGACAGGGAAACTCCACACTGTGCCCTCCTCAGATTTAGTGGTAAAGTGTCCCAGCGCATAGCCCGTCAGAAACTGAACACGCATCAAGCGTGAAAACAGAAAGGTGTTCCGAACTGCGAAAAAAGAAACAAAATAGAAACTGAGAACGGCCCAAGCTCAAGATGTGCAATATCGAGCGAATTACAAGATCGCAGCGCCGAGGTTGTGTGGTCACGGAGTCGGCCTGCAAAGCGGTTATCCGTGTTCAAATCTCCCTCGTGCCCCACTTTTTTCACAAAATTATGAACTTTCCCTTCGCTCTTTAAGGTGTCTGTTCTCCTCGTGTAGCCTTGGCAACTGTCATACTGTACACTGATTGTAGAATATGAGTCATGTGGTAAGAATACCGTCGCTGTAAATGTTACGAATAGCGAGAGCAGGTGAGATGCACTACAGACCTCTCACAGAAATGAAAACAACAAATAAACGGGAGTGAACTACGTTACAACAAAGGAATTCAGGAGTAAAAACTTACAAAACGGAACGAAAGAGTCATAATATGTGGTACTTGCTCAGAACAAATAGGAGGTACGCACTTCTGCGGGTACCTTCCTTACTCCTCCCTGTTCCAAACGGGCGTTACACCACAACACAGACACAAATTGGAATGTAGTGGAGAGACACGTCAGTGACCGGACGGACAGTTCATGTTGTGTTGCTATGGTCTTCAGTCCATAGACTGGTTTGATGCAGCTCTCCTTGCTACTCTATCCTGTTCAAGCTTCTTCATCTCCCGGTACCTACTACAACCTACATCCTTCCGAATCTGCTTAGAGTATTCATCTCTTTGTCTCCCTCTACGATTCTTACCCTCGACGCTGCCCTCCAATACTAATACTCCTCAGAACATGTCCTACTAACCGATCCATCCTTCTACTCAAGCTGTGCCATGAATTTCTCTTCTCCCCAATTCTGTTCAGTATCTCCTCATTAGTTATGTAATCTACCCATCTAATCTTCAGCATTCTTCTGTACCACCACATTTCGAAAGCTTCTATTCTGTTCTCGTCCAAACTATGTATCGTCCATGTTTCACTTCCATACATGGCTACACTCCATACAAATACCTTCAGAAACGACATCCTGACTCTTAAATCTATACTCGATGTTAACAAATTTCTCTTCTACAAAAACACTTTCCTTGCCATTGCAAGTCTACATTTTATATCCTCTCTACTTCGACCATCATCAGTTATTTTGCCCCCCAAATAGCAAAACTCATTTACTACTTTAAGTGTCTCATTTCCGAATCTAACTCCCTCAGCATCACCTGATTTAATGCGACTACATTCGATTAGCCTCGTTTTGCTTTTGTTGATGTTCATCTTATATCCTTCTTTCAAGACACTGTCCATTCCGTTCAGCTGCTCCTCCAGGTCCTTTGGTGTTTCTGACAGAATTACAAAGTCATCGGTGAACCTTGTAATGGTACTTGAATTACGTAACCATTGCGGCACCTGACCTCAACATCTCGATACCAGCAATATTCTACTGTGTTTCTGTAAAGTAGTTAACATATTTCTGTGACAACATTCAGATTTGATTTCATTAATGTAGAGGAACTTTGATACATCGATATGTTTATAATGCAATGATATTATTCTTATGTGTATTCTTTCTTTTGTCACTATGATCTTTGACGTACTTGTAACTCTGATTTTTGGGCGCGTAAGCGGTTATTAGCGAGTCAAGTCTTGGTCGTCATGTTGAAAAGACGCAAATTGTAGTCAGTTTATAAAATGTGAACTTTAACAGTGAGGAAGATACTTTCAAGTATGTTTTATATTGTGAAGTGATGTTTTGTGAACTACGTAATATTGCAACAAAAATAATAAAAAAGAAGTGTAACTTAAATTCGGAGTGCTGATTACTTTTTTACATCACCATTGTGCTAACTTGCAGAAGTTTAATTTTCAAGAATGGTTTGTGAAACACATCTGCCGGCTGGAGTGGACGAGCGGTTCTAGGCGCTACAGTCTGGAACCGCTACGGTCGCAGGTTCGAATCCTGCCTCGGGCATGGATGTGTGTGAGGTCCTTAGGTTAGTTAGGTTTAAGTAGTTCTAAGTTCTAGGGGACTGATGACCTCAGCTGTTAAATCCCATAGTGCTCTGAGCCATTTGAACCATTTTTTTGAAACACATCTATAAAACTTTTGAATATCGCAGAGTAACACCTAGACCTATTTGCATCCGAGCTTGGAATCATCACAACGAGACCAGCGTGGGAAACACGAAAAGATGAGTGCATAGTTTACCCATTATTTCATGAAATGACTTTATTAACTGTGCTCTAATGACACCTGCCACACAATATAACGTTGTTGTTGCCAAAAAATGCAATATTTAGTAGCGTGAGCAACACTACAAGCATAATTAATTTTTGACCTTTGTTGTGGTAGGGTCGTTAGAACCTCAAAATTTTTATTTCTTCTCCATGGATTTTAATTTCTACTCCGAATTTTTCTTTTGTTTCCTTTACTGCTTGTTCAACATACAGATTGAATAACATCGGGGATAGGCTACAACCCTGTCTCAGTCCCTTCCCAACCACCGCTTCCCTTACATGCTCCTCGATTCTTATAACTGCCATCTGGTTTCTGTACAAATTGTAAATAGCCTTCCGCTCCCTGTATTTTACCCCTGCCACCTTCAGAATTTTAAAGAGAGTATTCCAGTGAACATTGTCAAAAGCTTTCTCTATGTCGACAAATACTAGAAAAGTAGTATCTTCTAAGATAAGTCGAAGTGTCAGTATCTCCCCGCGTGTTCCGACGTTCCAGTTTTTCCATTCGTCTGTAAAGAATTCGCGTTAGTATTTTTACAGCCGTGACTTATTAAACTGATAGTTCCGTAATTTTCACATCTGACTGTTCATAACTTTGTGAAAAAAGAAGATGAGGTATGAGGTGAGATTGAACCCGGATCTCCCCACTCCGCAGTCCAGCTCAGTGACCACAGAACGACGATGCTGTGGCCACTGTCGTTCACTCGATGTTGCAGATCGTAAGCCCAGGCGATTCACTGTTACGTTTTTGCAACTTTTTTCACTCTTCGGTACATTTTCTTCCTGTCCCAATGCTTGATCTGTGGTCAGTTTTTGACGGGCTATCCAATGGGCCATCTTACCACTAAATCGTAGTCGAGACAAACGATAGGTAATTCACCGTACTGAATAAACTGACAAATTCAAACTCTGTGAAAGCTTTTTATGATTTTGAATACACATAAATGCGATAACACTCCACTGCGATCCTCCTTGAGTAATATTGATCGCTTTATAACCGGTGCAGCGATAAGAGCATCTTATTGAATTTCACGTTTTAATTTAGGCGGGAACAGATTGTACTCCAACGACAGGCGATGAAGTCTCGTAGCAACAGCGGCAAGAACTTAGCTGTAGATTTTTATAGGTGGAATGCAAGGGAACTAAAACCAAATTCCATAAACAGTGGGGACCTGCCTTCTCGTGGCATGGACGGAAGCCCGTCGGGAAAAGCCCAGGAAGGCTACGAATCCGGTAGCTTAACAAATGACACTTAACTGATGAGCTAAAATATTATGACCATCTGCTTAACAGAGCGTTGATCCACCTCTAGAACACAATACAGCAGCGATCCTGATCTGATGAAAAGTATCTGGACACCTAATACCGGACATCAATATGGGATGTGTCCACCATTATCCTGAGTCCGCAGCTCGTCGTCTCGCGGTCGTGTTCTCGCTTCCTATCACGGGGTCCCGGGTTCGATTCCCGGCGGGGTCAGGAATTTTCACCTACCTCGAGATGACTGGGTGTTTGTGTTGTCATCATCACTTCATCATCATTCATGAATGTGGCGAGATTGGGCTGAGCAAATGTTGGGAATTTGTACGGGCGCTGATAACTGCGCCATTGAGCGCCCCACAAACCAAACATCATCATCATAATTATCCTGAATGACGGCTTTAACTCTGCTGGGGCACTTTCAGTGAGGTGTCGGAATGTCATGAAGGATTGGCAGCCCGTTCTTCCTCAGCAGCCGCAACCAGAGAAGCCAATGACTTTGGACAATGGAGTCTGGGGTCAATGTCGACGTTCTGGCTCGTTCGAACGGTGTTCCATTGGATTAAAAATGGTTCAAATGGCTCTGAGCACTATGGGACTTAACTTCTGAGGTCATCAGTCCCCTAGAACTTAGAACTACTTAAACTTAACTAACCTAAGGACAGCACACACATCCATGCCCGAGGCAGGATTCGAACCTGCGACCGTAGCGGTTGCGCGGTTCCAAACTGTAGCTCCTAGAAGCGCTCGGCCACCTCGGCCGGTTATTGGATTCAGGTAGGAACCCTGGGCAGGCTAATCCATTTTAGCAATGTTACTGTCCACAAGCCATTGTGTCAGACGTGCCGCTTTATGAAATATCGTGGAATAATTCCGCTTCAGCCACTAAAGTTTCATGAAGTTCCAATAGGTGGCGCCACTATACGTAGCCTTCGAAATGGCATCTGTAACGGAGGTGCATTTCTCATAAGGAGCTGTAACCGAGTATCTTTGGCAGAAAACCGTAGCATCACAGATATTCATAGGCGCTTGCAAGTAGGTCTACGCAGACCTGGCAGTGAACAAAAGCACGGCGAGTCGTTGGGTGAACCGTGTGTCGGAATCATAACAAGATCGCGCAAACCTGTCCGACTGCCTGCGTACCGGCCAGCCGCACACAGTTGTGACTCCTGCAATACTGGAACGTTCGGACACTCTCGTTCGAGGCAATCGACACATCACAATAAAACATCTCGCAGCTGAACAGGACGTCTCTGTTTGTCGTGCTGACACACTAGTCCACCAGTTGGGGAACTGAAAGGCGTCTGTCCGCAGGGTCTTTCGCCGCTAATAGACAGGGATAAAGAACAATGAAGGACCATCTGTGCGGAACTGCTGGCTCGTTACGGGACTGACAGTGTAATTTTTGTGAAACATCGTCACAGCCGACGAAACATGGGTTCATCACTTCGAACAGGAAACAAACCAGAAATCAGTGGAATGGCGCCACAACACCTATTCTCCTAAGAGAAAGTTCAAAGCCGAACCCTGGCTGTTAAAGTCATGGCGCAGGTCTTCTGGGACTCTGGAGGGGTTATTTTGTTTGATATCCTTCCTCGTGATTCTATGATCAATCCTTAAATGTACTGTATTACCCTCGGAAAATTGAAGAAAGGTTTTCAGCGTGTTCGTTGCCACAAAAATGCGGACGAACTTCTCCTTTTCCATGACAACGCAAGACTTCAGTTGTGCGCATCCGGAAGGAGCTCAGAAATCTTCACTGGACTGTTCTTCCTCATCCATCCTACAGCATGGACCCCGCCCTTTCCGTCTTCCATTTCTTCAGCCCAATGATGGGTGCACTGTGCGGGGATCAGTATGTGGATGATGGGGAAGTTATAGCTGCAGCAAGACGTTGGCTCCGACATCGACCAGTAGAGTGGTAACATGCGGACATACACTCATGCTCATAAATTAAGGATAATGCTGATACATGGTAAAACAGCGCTCTGGTGGGCGGTCTGCGGGTTTAAATCACCACGGGTGATGCAAATGCGGTGCATCTGATCTGCGGTCGTCGCACGGTGGCGCTGGCAGCAGTCCACATACGCAGAGGTGTGTTGGTGCTTGTCAGAATATGGTGTAGCGAGTAAGTGTGCGGTGTTTTCAGACGTGCTAATGGTGACTGTGTGTTGAAAATGACTCATAAAATACATATTGATGACGTTATAAGGACTAGAATACTAGGGTTGGTCAAACACAGCACGTCGTAGCACGGGCCCTCCGTGTGCCACAAAGTGTGTACTCAAGATTATGGCAACGATTCCAGCACACAGGAAGCGCGTCCAGGCGCTACAGTACGGGACGTCCATAGTGTACAACACCACAAGATAAGCAATATCTCACCATCAGTGCCCGTAGACGGCCACGGAGTACTGCAGGTAGCCTTTCTCGGGACCTTACCGCACCCATTGGAACAGTTGTCTCCAGACACACAGTGCACAGACGGGTGAACAGACATGGTTTATTCGCCCGGAGACCTGCAAGGTGCATTCCACAGACCCCTTGTCACAGGAGAGCCCGTAAAGCCTGGTGTCAAGAACACAGTACATGGTCATTGGAACAGTGGTCCCAGGTTATGTTCACGGACGAGTTCAGTTGTAGTCTGAACAGTGAGTCTCGCCGGGTTTTCATCTGGCGTGAACCAGGAACCGGATACCAACCCCTTAATGTCCTTGAAAGGGACCTGTGTGGAGGTTGTGGTTTGATGGTGTGGGGTTGGATTTTGATTGGTGCACGTACACCGCTGCATGTCTTTGACAGAGGAACTGTAACAGGTCAGGTGTATAGGGACGTCATTTTGCACTAGTATGTCCGCCTTTTCAGGGGTACAGTGGGTCCCAGCTTCCTCGTGATGGATGATAACGCACGGCCCCACCGAGCTGCCATCGTGGAGGAGTACCTTGAAACAGAAGATATCAGGCGAATGGAGTGGCCTGCCTCTTCTCCAGACCTAAACCCCATCGAGCACGTCTGGGATGCTCTCGGTCGACGTATCGCTGCACGTCTTCGAACCCCTAGGACACTTCAGGAGCTCTGACAGGCACTGGTGCAAGAATGGGAGGCTATACCCCAGCAGCTGCTCGACCACCTAATCCAGAGTATGCCAGCCCGTTGTGCGGCCTGTGTACGTGTGCATGGTGATCATATCCCATATTGATGTCGGAGTACATCTGCAGGAAACAGTGGGGTTATGTAGCACATGTGTTTCGGGACGGTTTCCTCAAATTATCACCAATACCGTGGACTTTCTACAAAATACCACCACTTGCAAAGTAGGTTAGAAATCAGATTAATAATGTCACTCACGCAGCATATATTCGCTTTATAGGGCAACAACAAAGTTATTGACTGTGGATGGTATCGTCAGAATGGAAATAATGAAGTCACTGTAAAAAGGTAATTAATTTTGGCATTTATCTTAAATGATTCCCACGTAGATTTGGTCGAAGTTGTTATGGCTCATCTTGTTGATTCTAGGATGATTCCACTATGAGTGCTAGAAGGTCCAGATCTGTATTTTATAATTATTTGAAGACCTAACAAATGCGTTTTTCAGGAAATTCTTAATGATCAAACAATGCCAGATCAGAACAATGGTATGGTAGAAATAATTTTTTGACGATCCACATTTTTATTAAACTTATTGTAAATTCACATATACTTCTTCTTAATTGTCACATCATGAAGAAAACAATTTTGTATCATTCTTCATATATTTAATTGCCACTTTAATCAAACAGAAGACTTGAGTGTTCTTTTACAAAGCGAAATAACAACTTAACTTCTGCAAAGTGAAACAAAGACTGCTCTGTGCGCATTCGCGCCAAAACGGTTACAAGTAAGTCAAAGATTATGACTGTCTCACAGAAATGAATACACACAAGAACCATATCAATGTAATATATCGATACATCGGAATACCTATGCATTAATAAAATTAAATGTGAATATTGTCACAAAAATATGTCTGTTACTGCGCAGAAAAGTAGTACGATATTACTGGTATCGAGAACTGGGGTTGGAGTGCTGCAATGGTCACGTGAATAAAGAACCATTACAACTTTTAGATCTGTGTCGAATGTGCTCCCTATGTCCCTATGCTATTAGCACCAGTTTTGTGTAGTACCACGTTATGTGGCACCACATTCTGCGGCCGGCCGGAATGGCCGAGCGGTTCTAGGCGCTACAGTCTGGAACCGCGCGACCGCTACGGTCGCAGGCTCGAATCCTGCCTCGGGCATGGATGTGTGTGATGTCCTTAGGTTCGTTAGGTTTAAGTAGTTCTAAGTTCTAGGGGACTGATGACCTCCGATGTTAAGTCCCATAATGCTCAGAGCCATTTGAACCACATTCTGCAATTATCCTTAATTTATGAGCACGAGTGTACATTCCCTCCGAATAAGGTGGCGTAAGGCCGTAGCACTGAATCCAAATCACGTCGAAAATACGGTTTTGTAGCCAAAACAGTGGATAATTATACGGTGTACTGGAATCATGAATAAAACCAACCTGCTTTTAGAAAACAATGTGTTGCATTACTTTACTGAACGTCCGTCGTACTACAGTCGCGCGAAGATCAGCAGGTTGGATGATCCGCTGGGTGCGCGTTACCCCTGTAAGCTTGAAACACGCAGGAGGCCGAATACGAGCACTCCATTTCACGAAATGGGACCCTCGCTGGACGGAGATGCTTGTCGCGGGCGGTCGGCCACGGGAAGGGGTGCTGAAATTAGCGAGAGCTGGAGCACGTGAGTGGAGAGCCGGTCAGCGTGAGTAATGGCAGATGGCGGCTCGGCCAGCCAATTTCCTCGCGCCCTTTCAGCGGCGCCGCTCCCAATTAACTGCGCGCCGGCGCCGGCACCGGTGCCACCAGCCATAATTTGTGGCCGCTGTCGCCGCCGCCGCCGCCAACGCGCTCGCAGATAGCGCACTGCACGTGCGCAGCGCAGCGCGGGCACGCGGGCACGTACTCACGTGTCCCGGGGCTGCGCCGGACCCCACACCGCCGCGCCGCGCCGTCCCCACTGGACAACAGTGGGCCTACCTGTCTCGCGGGGCAATGTGCGCCTGCGGGATACCGGATGTATCCAACACGTGAACAGTACTCAAAGCCCAAAGACGCACGAGAGAACTGGTTCGGTCCTTGGTGATAAGGCGCGCGCCGCTATCAATTGATCTTGTTCAGAGCGCGCACTGCAATCGATTACAGTTCGCTGTCCTGGTGCGGGTGGCGCTCCGGTGACAATTCGTTATGCCGTCGCTGCCATGTGTTTACGGTGGCCGGCGGAAAGCGAGAGAGTTCAAAATGGTTCAAATGGCTCTGAGCACTATGGGACTCAACATCTTAGGTCATAAGTCCCCTAGAACTTAGAACTACTTAAACCTAACTAACCTAAGGACACCACACACACCCATGCCCGAGGCAGGATTCGAACCTGCGACCGTAGCAGTCCCGCGGTTCCGGACTGCAGCGTCAGAACCGCTAGACCACCGCGGCCGGCAGCGAGAGCGTAGTTGGTTTTCCGGGTATTGCACGGAACGTGTAGCTCTGCCTGACCGGCTAGTGACTACCGCTAAGGTTGTTGTGCCTCGCAATATGAGCAGAGTGGTCTGGGGCGGAGGCGACTCGCCGCTGTGCTGGCCGTGCGGTGGTGATTAATTGCAGTCGGCGTACTTGTTCTGCCTGCCTGTCTGATGTGGAGGTCCGGTGGGGTCCCGTGATACTCTGGCCCGGAGACAACTAGTTGCTGAATTTTGGAGTCGTCTGCCAGGTTAGGGTGTGGGCTCGGTTGGCTCTTCAGATTTTCCCCTGGAAGCTCCAGCAGCGGTTTCTGAACTTTTCTGATGTGGGACGGTGCTGTTGGAACTTTTTGCTGTGTGTGTGGCTCGTTACGATATTTGCTGGTACTAATTTATTTGCTCAACTGGAGTCCTGCCCGGAGCTGCGTTCATGTATGGTACATTTGGCAGTCAATGTGTTAGGTAAAGTTTGCCTAAGAAGGGCGGTTTTGTACAGTATATACTTAGTGAATTACTGCTGCTTGGTATATGTGGTCTTCTGGGACCTGAACAACACGATCTAGTCAATTTGGTTGTGTAACACCATTTAGTGGTATGTTCTGTATTTTTATTTACTATGTTATTATTAACTTGGTGGAATAGTCGCGTTTGGTGTCATTAAGGCACTTCTAAGACTGTGGTTTGACTATTCATGCGCGCTTGGCTTTTATTGTTTCGTTTTAGGAAGCGAGAATTGTTTGAGATTTGTGTGTGTTGGCTTCCGCTACTTATTAAGAGCGCCCGAGTCAACGGTGCTGTGGTTATCATGTGCTGTCGGGATGTTGTACTGTATTTTTGAATTTTACCTTTTGTTGATATTATCCGTCGTGTGTTACAGAACATAACCAAGGTGCGTAAGTGATGGGCAGTTGTGGGAGGCATTTCTGGGAGATCTCAGCGGTTTATTTCGGGGACCGTTTCTAGTGGGAAGGCTCCGAAGTGTTGAGAGCTCGCTCGTCTGTGATTGCATTGGTAGTTGTCCTCGCCCTTTGGTTGTATCAAATTATTATTTTGTTGTTATATTTATTGGTTGTGGCTTGCGTTTCTTTCATTTTATGGTGCCAAACGCCATTATCTTTCTCAAAGTATTTTATATAAATCATTTTAAATTGTAATACCAAGTTAACTTATTATTGGTTTTCTCTTTTGGATAAACTCTAAAAGCACTATTGTAAAAGGTTCTTGATTTTATGGTGGCAAGCCGCCGTTATTGTTTTTAAAGCTCACTCTTTAACCATTTGTTAAGTTTTGTAAGTTATATGAATTTGTTGTTATTTAAAAGTGTTTAGTATTGGCAATTTAATAAATTGTGTACAGAGTCTGCTGTCTGGATATTATTGGGTGGAACTCATTGGATAGTCGTCCTATAAGAATACAGGGGTATAGCGGGTCCCACCTTCCTCCTGATGGATGATAACGCACGGCCCCACCGAGCTGCCATCGTGGAGGAGTACCTTGAAACAGAAGATATCAGGCGAATGGAGTGGCCTGCCTGTTCTCCAGACCTAAACCCCATCGAGCACGTCTGGGATGCTCTCGGCCCTCACACCGCCGCGCCGTCCCCACTGGACAACAGTGGGCCAACCTGTTTCGCGGGGCAATCTGCGCCAGCGGCATACGGACGTAACCAACACGTGAACAGTACTCAAAGCCCAAAAACGCACAAGAGAACTGGTTCCGTCCTTGGTAAGTCCTAGGAATTTTTCTGTCTCACCCAGTGACGGGCCAAAACGAACACTGCCTACAGCGATATTCAGTGTCACCTGGTATAGTTGCCAGGTCGCGACGTAGTAATAAATGTATGTAACAAGTGGAGCAGAGACGATTTGGGAATACTTTTAGTGACACTGAAGGACGAAAATTTTTCAAATGGCTCTAAGCGCTATTGGGCTTAACATCTGAGGTCATCAGTACCCTTGACTTAGGACTACTTAAACCTATCTAACCTAAGGAAATCACACAAATTCATGCCCGAGGCAGGATTCGAACCTGCGAACATAGCAGCAGCACGGTTCCGGACTGAAGGGCCTAGAACCACTCGGACACAGCGGCCGGCTCTGAGAGACCCAAATGGGGAAATGCGAGGGGCTATCAATAAGTAATGCACACATTTTTTTTCTGAAAACAGGTTGGTTTTATTCAGTTCTCCAGTACACTATATTATTCCCCACTGTTTCGCTACAAAAACCCATTTTTCATCATGATCTCGACTCAATGCGACAGCCTTAGGCCACCTTACCGGCAGGATTTGTATGCCCCGGTGTTAGTACTCGACTTGTCGAGCCTCTGTCTAGCTGCATCAATAACCTCTGCATCATCCAAGTACTGCTTCCCGCGGAGTCCAGACTTGGACTAACAGATGGGAGTCGGAAGGTGCGAGACTGGGCTGTAGGACGGATGAAGAAAAACAGTCAGAAGACGTTCTGCGAGCCCCTCTCAGCTGTGCAGACTTGTGTGAGGCCTTGCGTTGTCATGGAGAAGGAGACGTTCGTCTGTATTATTATCGCGACGAACACCGTGAAATCGTTTCTTCATCTTCCTGAGAGTAGCCGCACACAGCTGTGGCTCCTGCAGTGTTGGAACGTGCGGACACTCTCATTCGTGGTGATCGACGGATCACAGTCACTGCATAACTAGACGTCTCTGGTGGTAGTTCCGACCCACTCGTCCACCAGCTGGCGTACTCAAAGACGAGTGCCCGCTGCCTTCCTCCCCTCTTAATTTTTTTTTTGGTCATCAGTCTACTGACTGGTTTGATGCGGCCCGCCACGAATTCCTTTCCTGTGCTAACCTCTTCATCTCAGAGTAGCACTTGCAACCTACGTCCTCAATTATTTGCTTGAAGTATTCCAATCTCTGTCTTCCTCTACAGTTTTTGCCCTCTACAGCTCCCTCTAGTACCATGGAAGTCATTCCCTCATGTCTTAGCAGATATCCTATCATCCTGTCCCTTCTCCTTATCAGTATTTTCCACATATTCCTTTCTTCTCCGATTCTGCATAGAACCTCCTCATTCCTTACCTTATCAGTCCACCTAATTTTCAACATTCGTCTATAGCACCACATCTCAAATGCTCCGATTCTCTTCTGTTCCGGTTTTCCCACAGTCCATGTTTCACTACCATACAATGCTGGACTCCAGACGTACATCCTCAAAAATTTCTTCCTCAAATTAAGGCCGGTATTTGATATTAGCAGACTTCTCTTGGCCAGAAATGCCTTTTTTGCCATAGCGAGTCTGCTTTTGATGTCCTCCTTGCTCCGTCCGTCATTGGTTATTTTACTGCCTAGGTAGCAGAATTCCTTAACTTCATTGACTTCGTGACAATCAATCCTGATGTTAAGTTTCTCGGTGTTCTCATTTCTACTACTTTCATTACCTTCGTCTTTCTCCGATTTACTCTCAAACCATACTGTGTACTCATTAGACTTCATTCCGTTCAGCAGATCATTTAATTCTTCTTCACTTTCACTCAGGATAGCAATGTAATCAGCGAATCGTATCATTGATATCCTTCCACCTTGTATTTTAATTCCACTCCTGAACCTTTCTTTTGTTTCCATTATTGCTTCCTCGATGTACAGATTGAAGAGTAGGGGCGAAAGGCTACAGCCTTGTCTTTCACCCTTCTTAATACGAGCACTTCGTTCTTGATCATCCACTCTTATTATTGCCTCTTGGTTGTTGTACATATTGCATATGACCCGTCTCTCCCTATAGCTTGCCCCTACTTTTTTCAGAATCTCGAACAGCTTGTACCATTTTATATTGTCGAACGCTTTTTCCAGGTCGACAAATCCTATGAAAGTGTCTTGATTTTTCTTTAGCCTTGCTTCCATTATTAGCCGTAACGTCAGAATTGCCTCTCTCGTCCCTTTGTAAGTAGGCTGTTTATGTTTTCTTATTGGCAACATTACTTAGTGCTCTGTATGAAAATCACTGGCTGTGCTGTGTGCAGTCTGTGGCTGGTTTGCATTGTTGCTGGCTATTGTAGTGTTGGGCAGCTGGAGGTTAACAGCGCATAGCGTTGCGCAGTTGGAGGTGAGCCGCCAGCAGTGGTGGATGTGGGGAGAGAGATGGCGTAGTTTTGAAATTTGTAAGACTGGATGTCATGAACTGCTATATATATTATGACTATTAAGGTAAATACATTGTTTGTTCTCTATGAAAATCTTTCATTTGCTATCTATCCCTATCAGTAGTTAGTGCCTTCCATAGTTTGAATCTTTTATTTAGCTGGCAGTAGTGGTGCTCGCTGTATTGCAGTAGTTCGAGTAATGAAGATTTTTGTGAGGTAAGTGATTTGTGAAAGGTATAGCATAATGCTAGTCAGGGCCATTCTTTTGTAGGGATTTTTGAAAGTCAGATTGCGTTGCGCTAAAAATATTGTGTGTCACTTTAGTGAATGTTTGAGTACGTTCAGTTTTGCTCAGCTGTTTGAACAGCAAATAATGTAAGAGGTTTATCTGCACAGTAATTCTAAAATTGTTCTAAGGGGACGTTTCATATGGCGACCCTGCCAGGATTCCGCATTGGGGGTCTGCATCTTTGATGACCCACCAGTACCATTATTTCTACAAGGACTGCAGTGGGTCTGCACCTCTGGTGGCCCACCAATACCGTAATCTCTACCAGGACTACAGTGGGTCTGTTCTGTGATGACCTACCAACCAATATTCTTCAAAACGTCGAATGACTCTGCTGTGGGTTTGCTCTGTTGTGGCCCATTACCTGTCAGCATGTCAAGAGTCAGCACCGTCTTTCCGTTGGAAGGACAACACTACTTCTTCAAGACTGCATGGAAATCCACTACTTCCGTGTGCACTGTGTTTTACTGCTCAGACTTTGAGAAAAGAAACGGCAGTTTTACTGTGATGAATGATCAGGACTGTCTTTATGGACTGTCTTTATGGACTGTCTTTATGGACTGTGAGAAAACTTTAGCTTTTGACCAACATTGTTTCGATAAATGTGTGTATTTCATTTCTTTGTTATTGTAATTATGAAAATTTTTTTCAAATCTGTATTGGCCACTGCCCAAAACAATTTGTAAAATTTTTGTGGGGAGCATGGGGGCTATGTAACTAGGCTGTTTATGTTTTCTTATTGGCAACATTACGTAGTGCTCTGTATGAAAATCACTGGCTGTGCTGTGTGCAGTCTGTGGCTGGTTTGCATTGTTGTTGGCTATTGTAGTGTTGGGCAGCTGGATGTCAACAGCGCATAGCGTTGTGCAGTTGGAGGTGAGCCGCCAGCAGTGGTGGATGTGGGGAGAGAGATGGCGGAGTTTTGAAATTTGTGAGACTGGATGTCATGAACTCCTATATATATTATGACTATTAAGGTAAATACATTGTTTGTTCTCTATGAAAATCTTTCATTTGCTAACTATCCCTATCAGTAGTTAGTGCCTTCCGTAGTTTGAATCTTTTATTTAGCTGGCAGTAGTGGCGCTCGCTGTATTGCAGTAGTTCGAGTAATGAAGATTTTTGTGAGGTAAGTGATTTGTGACAGGTATAGCATAATGCTAGTCAGGGCCATTCTCTTGTAGGGATTCTTGAAAGTCAGATTGCGTTGCGCTAAAAATATTGTGTGTCACTTTAGTGAATGTTTGAGTACGTTCAGTTTTGCTCAGCTGTTTGAACAGCAAATAATGTAAGAGGTTTATCTGCACAGTAATTTTAAAAATGTTCTAAGGGGACGTTTCACCTTTGCTTTTCCTAAAGCCAAACTGATCGCCACCTAGCGCATTCTCAATTTTCTTTTCCATTCTTCTGTATATTATTCTTGTTAGCAGCTTCGATGCATGAGCTGTTAAGCTGATTGTGCGATAATTTTCGCACTTGTCTGCTCTTGCCGTCTTCGGAATTGTGTGGATGATGCTTTTCCGAAAGTCATATGCTATATCGCCAGACTCATATATTCTACACACCAACGTGAATAGTCCTTTTGTTGCCACTTCCCCCAACGATTTTAGAAATTCTGATGGAATGTTATCTATCCCTTCTGCCTTATTTGACCGTAAGTCCTCCAAAGCTCTTTTAAATTCCGATTCTAATACTGGATCCCCTATCTCTTCTAAATCGACTCCTGTTTCTTCTTCTATCACATCAGACAAATCTTCACCCACATAGAGGCTTTCGATGTATTCTTTCCACCTATCTGCTCTCTCCTCTGCATTTAACAGTGGAATTCCCGT
Source organism: Schistocerca cancellata (assembly GCF_023864275.1). Lineage (NCBI taxonomy): Eukaryota > Metazoa > Arthropoda > Insecta > Orthoptera > Acrididae > Schistocerca > Schistocerca cancellata. Next base: position 916,262,279 of record NC_064627.1, on the reverse strand, counting down.
TGCACTCTTAATGTTACCACCGTTGCTTTTAATGTCACCAAAGGTTGTTTTGACTTTCCTGTATGCTGAGTCTGTCCTTCCGACAATCATATCTTTTTCGATGTCTTCACATTTTTCCTGCAGCCATTTCGTCTTAGCTTCCCTGCACTTCCTATTTATTTCATTCCTCAGCGACTTGTATTTCTGTATTCCTGATTTTCCCGGAATATGTTTGTACTTCCTCCTTTCATCAATCAACTGAAGTATTTCTTCCGTTACCCATGTTTTCTTCGCAGCTACCTTCTTTGTACTTATGTTTTCCTTCCCAACTTTTGTGATGGCCCTTTTTAGAGATGTCCATTCCTCTTCAACTGTACTGCCTACTGCGCTATTCCTTATTGCTGTATCTATAGCGTTAGAGAACTTCAAACGTATCTCGTCATTCCTTAGTACTTCCGTATCCCACTTCTTTGCGTATTGATTCTTCCTGACTAATGTCTTGAACTTCAGCCTACTCTTCATCACTACTATATTGTGATCTGAGTCTACATCTGCTCCTGGGTACGCTTTACAATCCAGTATCTGATTTCGGAATCTCTGTCTGACCATGATGTAATCTAATTGAAATCTTCCCGTATCTCCCGGCCTTTTCCAAGTATACGTCCTCCTCTTGTGGTTCTTGAACAGGGTATTCGCTATTACTAGCTGAAACTTGTTACAGAACTCAATTAGTCTTTCTCCTCTTTCATTCCTAGTCCCAAGCCCATATTCTCCTGTAACCTTTTCTTCTACTCCTTCCCCTACAACTGCATTCCAGTCGCCCATGACTATTAGATTTTCGTCCCCCTTTACATACTGCATTACCCTTTCAATATCCTCATACACTTTCTCTATCTGTTCATCTTCAGCTTGCGACGTCGGCATGTATACCTGAATTATCGTTGTCGGTGTTGGTCTGCTGTCGATTCTGATTAGAACAATCCGGTCACTGAACTGTTCACAGTAACACACCCTCGGCCCTACCTTCCTATTCATAACGAATCCTACACCTGTTATAGCATTTTCTGCTGCTGTTGATATTACCCGATACTCATCTGACCAGATGTCCTTGTCTTCCTTCCACTTCACTTCACTGGCCCCTACTATATCTAGATTGAACCTTTGCATTTCCCTTTTCAGATTTTCTAGTTTCCCTACCACGTTCAAGCTTCTGACATTCCACGCCCCGACTCGTAGAACGTTATCATTTCGTAGATTATTCAATATTTTTCTCATGGTAACCTCCCCTTGGTAGTCCCCTCCCGTAGATCCGAATGGGGGACTATTCCGGAATCTTTTGCCAATGGAGAGATCATCATGACACTTCTTCAAATACAGGCCACATGTCCTGTGGATACACGTTACGTGTCTTTAATGCAGTGGTTTCCATTGCCTTCTGCATCCTCATGTCGTTGATCATTGCTTATTCTTCCGCCTTTAGGGGCAATTTCCCACCCCTAGGACAAGAGACTGCCCTGAACCTCTATCCGCTTCTCCGCCCTCTTTGACAAGGCCGTTGGCAGAATGAGGCTGACGTCTTATGCCGGAAGTCTTCGGCCGCCAATGCTGATTATTTATCAAAATTTAGGCAGTGGCGGGGATCGAACCCGGGACCGAGGACGCTTTGATTATGAATCAAAGACGCTACCCCTAGACCACGGGTACTACTCCCCTCTTAATACAGACCATAAAGACCAACGAACAACCATCTGTGAGGAATTGCTTGCACGTTACGAGGCTGATCGTGATAATTTTTTGTCTGACATCGTCACAGGCGATGAAACATAGATTCATCAGTTCGATCCGGAAACAAAACGGCAATCCGTAGAGGGGCATCACAGCATCTCTCCTCCAGAACGTTCAAATTCACGGCCTTAGCAGGTAAATTCATGGCAACATTCTTCTGGAACTCCACAAGCGTTAATCTGTTTGCTGACCTTCTTCATGGTGCAACGATCAACTCTGAAGGGTATTGTACACCGTCAGGAGATTGAAGAAACGACTTAAGCGTGTTCGTCGCTACAAAAATTCTAACGAACTTCTCCTTTCCTATGACAACCCAACGCCACACAAAAGTCTGCGAACCCGACAGGAGCTCACAAAATGTCATTCGACTGCTCTTCCTCATCCCCCCGACAGACCGCATTTCACACCTTCCGAATTATACCTGTTTCTCCCAACGAAGAAAGCACTCCGTGGGAAGGAGTATGTGGATGATGGGGAGGTTATTGATGCAGAACAGTTGAGCGCTACCATGCGGGCGTACAGTCATACCCAGTAAGGTGGCATAAGGCTGTCGATTGGACGGAAATTATGTTGAAAAATAAGGTTTTGTATCCCGAAGAATGGGTAATGAAATTGTGTATTGGAGTCCTGAGTAAAAGCTACCTGCTTTCAGAGTAAAAAGTGTTGCACCAACAATTGAACGCCCGTCGTATATTTAGATGGAGATGTGGGAGACTTCAAGAAGTAACGGCTCAGCATACAGTTACACAAAAAGTTTCCGTTTGTGGGCTTATCAGGAGCTCACCCTACTGCGTCTCTGGAGCGGGTACGTAAGCAGCCCTAAGCCGAAACCTCCGGAAATACTGCGACAAGGGGCACTGTTGTTTCATGATAACGCACGTCCACAAATCGCAAATGTAACTAGGAAGTTACGGGAACTCAAGTGGGAGATATTCGAGCACCAGCCCTGTATCACTGATCGCTCTCCATGCTATTATCAGGCCTCTTGTCCCTCAAAAAGGCCTTGACGGGTCGACGATTCCTGTCGGACGAAGATGTGCAACAGGCAGTTACGGACTTCTTCACGCAGCAGGACGCCGTTTCTACCAAATTGGTATCTTCAACCTGGTGCGGCCGTGGGCTGTCTGCTGCAAAGCTCACAGCGATATTGCCTGACTGACACACCGATTCTGGACTGTACGATCTGCGACTGGAATTTTTTTGATCGCCTCTTATACGCTGTAGCCGAGATCGTTAGCGCACGCTAATGTCACGGCTTCAGTGACAGATATTTCCGGTGCTATCTCCTTCAGAAGTGTCAGTTCGATGGGAGCCGTAATTTTCGAGCTATCTTGTCTTGTAGGAGTTAGTGTTGCGCGCCTGTGCTATAGAGTACACAATTGCTCTCGTTATTGATCTGAATCAAATGGCCGGCCGGAGTGGCCGTGTGGTTCTAGGCGCTACAGTCTGGAACCGAGCGACCGCTACGGTCGCAGGTTCGAATACTGCCTCGGGCATGGATGTGTGTGATGTCCTTAGGTTAGTTAAGTTTAATTAGTTCTACGTTCTAGGCGACTGATGACCTCAGAAGTTAAGTCATATAGTGCTCAGAGCCATTTGAACCTTTTTATTTTTATTTATTTATTTATTTTTTGAAGCAAATGAAAAGCAGAAATGCTGAATTCCGTTTTCAAATGTTCGTAAACAATGATACAGAAGTACTGTCCCAATTAAAATCTCGCACTGCTTCAGAGATGAGTTGTGTAGTTGATAATGACAGTGTGAAACATTCCTTTCGCCCCTGCTTCGGAGCTTCCGAGACGTCGCGCTGAATCATACCTGCAGCTGAGGGCAGGACCCGAGCGGTCTAGATGTGCCACGAGCGAGACAGATCATGAGACGTACTGCTCCGTAGATTTGATCGGAAACTTTTATTGGCGGACCTACATCAGTTCTCTGCACGGCTACACCTGTAAAATCAGTGTAAATGAGAGTTGCAGCTTCGATTTCAATCGTGAGATAGTGTTTGACTTCTCACTACTCTAATATCAATAATTACAGCCCTGTAGCAATCTAATTACTTTCAGGGAGGATTCCGAGACCCGACCAGTGGCCTGGAATAGGTACACAGTCAATAGTCATACCCAACCTCTAACTGTCTGCTAGCAGCCTCCGCCGATATCTCCACAACAACAAAACACGAATACTGTTCAAATACAAATACATAAAACTGCAACCAGTCACTTTTTTGAAATAGTTATTTGTTCCATAAACCTGTTTTCGAACATTTTCAGGCTCATCCTCAGATCGTGCACAGTTTACACGACTATTTCAGGGTGTTATGCTGGGTGCTCGCTTGCGACAGCATGGGTGGCTTTGTAATATATATATATATATATATATATATATATATATATATATATATATATATATATATATATATATATATATATATATATGATAAAAGAATATCAACAACAAAATCCCCCGTCCCAAACCTGCAGCCAGCATTACGCTTTGAAATACTCGTGTAACCTCCTGGGCACCATCTGAAGATGAACCTGAAAATGTTCGAAAACCGGTTTTTGAAATAAATAATTACATCAAAAAAGTGACCGGTTGCAGGTCTCTGCATTTGTTTAATCCGTTGATGGGATACGTATGTCACTGTAAAGTAGTATGCAGTTTTGTGCATTGGGACTTATATCTCGTATCGGTATAGTGCTGGCTTGTAGTGAAATACTTTCGGAGCTATGAGAAAACTACTACGGATCATGGAGTGAAATGCAGAAGACTGTGAACGTTCAGATGCAGCCGTGTGTGTTTATAGTGTGTCTGTTTCACAATAATTAAATCACCAGCTTTTCCATTCCAAGAATGTGTCTAGTAACCAACTTCGTTTTCTTACACAATGCAGACATTGTTTTGAAACATTATTAAACACTTCAGTAATTCTGCTAGTTTGTACATAATTTGTATGTGGTGGGACGTATATACCCCAGAAAAACTTCAGAGAAAGTAGAAAACATTATTGTGTGCTATATCAAAACCAATTTCAAATGTTAGGTTGAAAACTGGTATGCAATATTTCATTTATTTCACTGTTAGGAGAATAAATGTGTTTTGCTACCGTTCTGTTATACTCTTTTCCACAATTTCCATCCTAATAAAATTATTCTAAATTAAAAGTTTGACCCTGAAAATCCTGGTTTCGCAAGAAAGCACGAATCTAGTTTAAAATTTAACTTAAAATTTTTTTTGGCAGCGAAGGTGTATTATGTATCACAATGCTGACCTTTTATTGTTCAAATAGATATTAAATAAGTTTTAACCAGGAAAGGGTTAAAATCAGAAGGGAAAATCACACAAAAACACCAGACAGAAATTTGCACGGTAACTAATTAAACTTATCGGCATCAATTAACCCTACCCCGTTCGCCTCTTTTACCCACAGCTGGCTAAAGGTTCCACATTTTGCCCAGAGGCTTTCGTAACGTCTGTGGTTTCATGCTAAGAGCACTGTACTTCAAAACAAAATTAACCGCAAAAGTCGTCCACGCTTACCAATCTACAGCACTCGCCGCGAAAAACGATTGAGTGACTGAAAAGTATTCGATACCCGCGCACGGTATCGAACTTTGGAAGCTCTGTAGGCTTGTAGTACCAGAAAAGTAAACATGTTCATCATGCTGAATAGCTAACTCCCAACTTCCAAAATGATGAGCACTTTAAAACACAAAGTCCACCCCTAAGGCTTCACGACGTGCCAATCCAAACTCGCAAGTGTACCGATCGGGTCCTTGATTTTTCGAACACCGGATAAACTGTCAGATGTACCAACTAAACTGTCGTTTCACATGAGACGTTTATTTTTCAATACCCTTTCTCCTAATATGTACACCTTTCAAGTTTCAAGAACCAATATTAAACGATGAATCAAGAAATATACTGCATCCCCCTTCTTATCACTACCCCAGAGAATATGAAGACAATATTGGGCTAATTACAACGGCGCAAAAGCACTGAGACAGTCCTTCCTACAATAATTACGAGAATAGAATGGGATGAAAACTGTCAACCTAGTATAGCTTCCGATAAAGCCCCGTATCACGTTTGACTCGGTACAACTGCGGAAATACACTCCTGGAAATGGAAAAAAGAACACATTGACACCGGTGTGTCAGACCCACCATACTTGCTCCGGACACTGCGAGAGGGCTGTACAAGCAATGATCACACGCACGGCACAGCGGACACACCAGGAACCGCGGTGTTGGCCGTCGAATGGCGCTAGCTGCGCAGCATTTGTGCACCGCCGCCGTCAGTGTCAGCCAGTTTGCCGTGGCATACGGAGCTCCATCGCAGTCTTTAACACTGGCACCATGCCGCGACAGCGTGGACGTGAACCGTATGTGCAGTTGACGGACTTTGAGCGAGGGCGTATAGTGGGCATGCGGGAGGCCGGGTGGACGTACCGCCGAATTGCTCAACACGTGGGGCGTGAGGTCTCCACAGTACATCGATGTTGTCGCCAGTGGTCGGCGGAAGGTGCACGTGCCCGTCGACCTGGGACCGGACCGCAGCGACGCACGGATGCACGCCAAGACCGTAGGATCCTACGCAGTGCCGTAGGGGACCGCACCGCCACTTCCCAGCAAATTAGGGACACTGTTGCTCCTGGGGTATCGGCGAGGACCATTCGCAACCGTCTCCATGAAGCTGGGCTACGGTCCCGCACACCGTTAGGCCGTCTTCCGCTCACGCCCCAACATCGTGCAGCCCGCCTCCAGTGGTGTCGCGACAGGCGTGAATGGAGGGACGAATGGAGACGTGTCGTCTTCAGCGATGAGAGTCGCTTCTGCCTTGGTGCCAATGATGGTCGTATGCGTGTTTGGCGCCGTGCAGGTGAGCGCCACTATCAGGACTGCATACGACCGAGGCACACAGGGCCAACACCCGGCATCATGGTGTGGGGAGCGATCTCCTACACTGGCCGTACACCACTGGTGATCGTCGAGGGTACACTGAATAGTGCACGGTACATCCAAACCGTCATCGAACCCATCGTTCTACCATTCCTAGACCGGCAAGGGAACTTGCTGTTCCAACAGGACAATGCACGTCCGCATGTATCCCGTGCCACCCAACGTGCTCTAGAAGGTGTAAGTCAACTACCCTGGCCAGCAAGATCTCCGGATCTGTCCCCCATTGAGCATGTTTGGGACTGGATGAAGCGTCGTCTCACGCGGTCTGCACGTCCAGCACGAACGCTGGTCCAACTGAGGCGCCAGGTGGAAATGGCATGGCAAGCCGTTCCACAGGACTACATCCAGCATCTCTACGATCGTCTCCATGGGAAAATAGCAGCCTGCATTGCTGCGGAAGGTGGATATACACTGTACTAGTGCCGACATTGTGCATGCTCTGTTGCCTGTGTCTATGTGCCTGTGGTTCTGTCAGTGTGATCATGTGATGTATCTGACCCCAGGAATGTGTCAATAAAGTTTCCCCTTCCTGGGACAATGAATTCACGGTGTTCTTATTTCAATTTCCAGGAGTGTAGATACTTGCTTTATTTGTATCTCTGATTTGAAGCTGATAAAAGGCATAGGTGCCGTGTAAGAGATGGAAAGGGACCCACCTACTGTTGTGGTATGTCCCTGAATTTCATCACGATACCTGTTAGGACCATATTTTCATTGAAGGGTCCATGAATGGGAATTCTTATTTGGACGTGTTGGGAATGTAGCCAGTACATCAGCACAAGAACATGGGATCATTGATCACCTGTGGTTACAACAGGATGGAACTTCAGTACGCTTTGCTATCCAGATGCGTGAATGCACTGACGGACAATTTCGAGAGGGCTGGTTCTGCTATAGTTCAGCAGCCGCCTTGTAGCGGCTCCATACCACGCAAGACAACTTATCATAGCGAATAATCAGACCCTATGTGGCGTACATCTGTACATACTAATGAGGAAATCAGTAAAAGTGTTGAGGAAGCTAAGCGAATACCGTAGGATACTTAGCATGATACCACGTATCAGATTTCCTCGCATTCCAGTCGCGTATGGAGCGCTGGAATAATGACTGTATGGATTCCCCAATACGTGTTGTAGTTATTCTTATTTTATCTTACTTAGGAGCCTGGAGAAGATCTCTACTATCTTCTCATAATATCGGCTCTTGAAACTTTGGAAGTAGGATTTCGGGGGATGATTTGCACCAGTTCAAAATGGTTCAAATGGCTCTGTGCACTATGGGATTTAACTGCTGAGATCATTAGTCCCCTAGAACTTAGAACTACTTAAACCTAACTAACCTAAGGACATGACACACATCCATGCCCGAGGCAGGATTCGAACCTGCGACCGTAGCAGCAGCGCGGTTCCGGACTGATGCGGCTAGAACCGCTCGACCACAACGGCCGGCTGAGTAGGGAGACCATACCTTAACCACGAAGGACATCCCTGTACCGTAAACACCGTCTGCTCCATTCTGCTCTGCTGGAACAACACATGATGGTAGTTAAAAGTTCTCCAAGCGTTCACCATCAACCATCCGATTGCCACACGGTGTGGCGTGAATCACCACTCCAAATAACTCGTTTCCACTCATCGACTGTCCAATGGTGTCATCCTTTACCACCTGACTGTTATTAACAAGTATGAAGTTAAAGCCATTTTAACATTTCACCTGATTGTATAAACGAATACGAATGTTAAGCTGTTTCAACTTGTCAAATTGGATTCATATGCCACCTGAAGTACACACACATGTATTCGACACCTCAAAACAAACACCTCCACATGCTTTGAACAGTTACTCTATAATAATGTTGTTATGATGTGTATTCTTTGCACTTTGCGATTATGTCTTCTCTTCTGCTATACGAACCTTGCACCCAGCAGATCCCAGACGCCATATTTATTTACAAATGTGACAGTGTACATGTGATGTGTTACGACAGCGAAACGAACTTGTGACCACTGGAGGTACTCTAGTTTACTTATTTTATGTTTACCATTCGATATCAGTTTAATTTTTTGTCAGAAGAAATCCAAAACCATGTTCTGAAATAGCGTCTTGTTTCTCCACTAGGCAGTGCCACAAGTTCCTCCAAAAACAAAGTCGTAACACAACACACACACACAAATGTCATACTAACTAATGTAAATCCACCCAATGATGGAGGCTTAAACCTTTGAAACGCGTCGACACAACGGTGACTGGTAACAGTAAACTTGTTGTTTCGTTTAATGTCAGTAACAGTCACGGTAAAGCCTAACCTAAATATGTTCGCATTTAATGATGTTTTGTTGTGTACTTAATTTGTGAAAGACAAAGATATAGTTTGATAACATACCCAGTCCTCAATTATTGCTCAATCAAGTATAGCAGACGACGAAGTCATGTTCCCCTAATTCTTCTGACAAGGGAACCTCCCCATCGCACACCCCTTAGATTTAGTTATAAGTTAACACAGTGGATAGGCCTTGAAAAACTGAACGCAGATCAATCGAGAAAACAGGAATAAGTTCTGTGGAACTATGAAAAAATAAGCAAAATATACAAACTCAGTAGTCCATGTGCAAGATAGGTAACATCAAGGATCGTATGAGCTCAGGAGCGCCGTGGTCCCATGGTTACCGTGAGTAGCTACGGAACGAGAGGTCCGTGGTTCAAATATTCCCTCGAGTGAAAAGTTTACTTTCTTTATTTTCGCAAAGTTATGATCTGTCCGTTCATTGACGTCTCTGTTCACTGTAATAAGTTCAGTGTCTGTGTTTTGCGACCGCACGGCAAAACCGTGCGATTACTAGACGAAAGGACGTGCCTCTGCAATGGGAACTAAGAACATTTGATCGCAAGGTCATACGTCAACCGATTCCTCCACAGGAAAACACGTCTGATATATTCTGTACAACACTGGTGACAGCATGTGCGTCACATGACAGGAATATGTTGTCGACACACCTAACTTGTACACTTGGCGAATGGGTAAAAAAGATTCTTCTACCTTGCCCGATTTAGGTTTCCTCGTGGATGTGATAATCACTTCCAAAAAAGTGATCGCATCGGACGGACAGATAATAATTGTCTGAAAATAAAAAATTAAAATTTTCTTGTATTAAAAAAGTAGAAACCCGCCTCGATTGCGAAAAAAGCACCTAGTTTTAACCTAGGTTTCGGCGAAGATAACTACCTTATCTACGCCGAAATCTAGTTTAACACTAGGTGCTTTTTTCGCAATCGAAGCGGGTTTCTAGTTTTTTAATATGTTAACCAACGATTGCTGCGGCGCTGTGATGTTGAAGGATCTTAAATTAAATTTTTCACTCGATGGAAGACTTGAACCAAAGACATCTCGTTCTGCAGTTGCTCACACTAACCACGGGACCACGGCGCTCCTGATCTCACAGCATTCTTGATGTTGTATATCTTGCGCATGGACTACTCAGTTTGTATATTTTGCTTATTTTTTTCATAGTTCCATACAACTTCTTCCTGTTTTCTCGATTGATCTGTGTTCAGTTTTTCAATTCCTATCCACTGTGCCGACTTCTAACTAAATCTGAGGGGGTTGCGATGGGGAGGTTCCCTTGTGAGCATTGTATAAGTATTGCAGTACACTCGTAGACCTCTCGGACCTATTGTACAGTGAGAAGCGCGGTCTGCCACTTACTTCACGTTGCATCCGGAGAGATTACATGTGGCCACGGAGTCGGGATAGGCAGCAGAATGTTCTCGCCATGCAGGCGGCAGTGCCGCCCAGACGGTGGGAGCAGTATTCACGGCGCGCTTCCCGCGCCGCAGAGATTAATGTCAACACGCGGAGCTGATGGCGCGCGATGAGCGCCGGTTTAAAATTCATGGCCGTGTTCCGGCCGGCCGCCCGGGGCGCCCCTGGACGTGGCCGCGGGCGCGGCTGCAGATTCGCCACGGCTGCCGGCGCCGCCGCAGCTGCGCGCGTCCCCTCTGCACTGCCACACAGCAGCCCACATTCGTGACGCACGAGCTGTAGGGCTTGGCCGCAGTAATACGAATACACACCTGATACAAGTACTTCTACACCCACGCTCTGCAAACCACTTATGGGGCGTAGCGGAGAGTACGTTTGATATCAACATCATTTACCCCCTTCTGGTTCCACTCGCGTACGTTGCGTAAAGCCGTCGGCACACAGACCGTGCTGTCAAACGTCAATGTTGAGCGTGCGAAGTTCAACGTTCTGCTGACCGCTCAGGAACGACGCGACTTGTGCATACGGTACGTGGGCCCCAACGTGGTATACGCGATCGCAACGCACTCCAGCGGCACGTGAGGGATGTTTCTAGTTCGTAAATCACACTGTTTACTCAACGGGCGCGCCTAAAATTCCCACGTTAGCTGTATTAAAATGCACATTTCCGTCATCGGCCACGAAAAGGAAAGTACCATGTCCAGTCAATAAGGACACAGGCTTATAAAAGTTCCTTTACAAACAGTGCGGTACAAATTTGGAATACTTCTCCGCATGAGCCGCCCCCCCCCCCTTCCCCCCCCATGAATCATGGACCTTGCCGTTGGTGGGGAGGCTTGCGTGCCTCAGCGATACAGATAGCCGTACCGTAGGTGCAACCGCAACGGAGGGGTATCTGTTGAGAGGCCAGACAAACGTGTGGTTCCTGAAGAGGGGCAGCAGCCTTTTCAGTAGTTGCAAGGGCAACAGTCTGGATGATTGACTGATCTGGCCTTGTAACAATAACCAACACGGCCTTGCTGTGCTGGTACTGCGAACGGCTGAAAGCAAGGGGAAACTACGGCCGTAATTTTTTCCCGAGGGCATGCACCTTTACTGTATGATTAAATGATGATGGCGTCCTCTTGGGTAAAATATTCCGGAGGTAAAATAGTCTCCCATTCAGATCTCCGGGCGGGGACTACTCAAGAGGATGTCATTATCAGGGGAAAGAAAACTGGCGTTCTACGGATCGGAGCGAGGAATGTCAGATCCCTTAATCGGGCAGGTAGGTTAGAAAATTTAAAAAGGGAAATGGATAGGTTAAAGTTAGATATAGTCGGAATTAGTGAAGTTCGGTGGCAGGAGGATCAAGACTTCTGGTCAGGTGACTACAGGGTTACAAACACAAAGTCAAATAGGGGTAATGCAGGAGTAGGTTTAATAATGAATAGGAAAATAGGAATGCGGGTAAGCTACTACAAACAGCATAGTGAACGTATTATTGTGGCCAAGACAGATACGAAGCCCACACCTACTACAGTAGTACAAGTTCATATGCCAACTAGCTCTGCAGATGACGAAGAAATTGAAGAAATGTATGATGAAATAAAAGAAATTATTCAGATAGTGAAGGGAGACGAAAATTTAATAGTAATGAGTGACTGGAATTCGAGTGTAGGAAAAGGGAGAGAAGGAAACGTAGTAGGTGAATATGGGTTGGGGCTAAGAAATGAAAGAGGAAGCCGCCTGGTAGAATTTTGCACAGAGCACAACTTAATCATAGCTAACACTTGGTTTAAGAATCATGATAGAAGGTTGTATACATGGAAGAACCCTGGAGATACTAAACCCTGGAGATCAGATAGATTATATAATGGTAAGACAAAGATTTAGGAACCAGGTTTTAAATTGTAAGACATTTCCAGGGGCAGATGTGGACTCTGACCACAATCTATTGGTGATGACCTGTAGATTAAAACTGAAGAAACTGCAAAAAGGTGGGAATTTAAGGAGATGGGACCTGGATAAACTGAAAGAACCAGAGGTTGTACAGAGTTTCAGGGAGAGCATAGGGGAACAATTGACAGGAATGGGGGAAAGAAATTCAGTAGAAGAAGAATGGATAGCTTTGAGGGATGAAGTAGTGAAGGCAGCAGAGGATCAAGTAGGTAAAAAGACGAGGGCTACTAGAAATCCTTGGGTAACAGAAGAAATATTGAATTTAATTGATGAAAGGAGAAAATATAAAAATGCAGTAAATGAAGCAGGCAAAAGGAATACAAACGTCTCAAAAATGAGATCGACAGGAAGTGTAAAATGGCTAAGCAAGGATGGCTAGAGGACAAATGTAAGGATGTAGAGGCATATCTCACTAGGGGTAAGATAGATACTGCCTACAGGAAAATTAAAGAGACCTTTGGAGATAAGAGAACCACTTGTATGAAGATCAAAAGCTCAGATGGAAACCCAGTTCTAAGCAAAGAAGGGAAAGCAGAAAGGTGGAAGGAGTATATAGGGGGTCTATACAAGGGCGATGCACTTGAGGACAATATTATGGAAATGGAAGAGGATGTAGATGAAGATGAAATGGGAGATACGATACTGCGTGAAGAGTTTGACAGAGCACTGAAAGACCTGAGTCGAAACAAGGCCCTCGGAGTAGACAACATTCCATTGGAACTACTGACGGCCTTGGGAGAGCCAGTCCTGACAAAACTCTACCATCTGGTGAGCATGATGTATGAAACAGGCGAAATACCCTCAGACTTCAAGAAGAATATAATAATTCCAATCCCAAAGAAATCAGGTGTTGACAGATGTGAAAATTACCGAACAATCAGTTTAATAAGTCACAGCTGCAAAATACTAACACGAATTCTTTATAGACGAATGGAAAAACTAGTAGAAGCCGACCTCGGGGAAGATCAGTTTGGATTCCGTAGAAATACTGGAACACGTGAGGCAATACTGACCTTACGACTTATCTTAGAAGAAAGATTAAGGAAAGGCAAACCTACGTTTCTAGCATTTGTAGACTTAGAGAAAGCTTTTGACAATGTTGACTGGAATACTCTCTTTCAAATTCTGAAGGTGGCAGGGGTAAAATACAGGGAGCGAAAGGCTATTTACAATTTGTACAGAAACCAGATGGCAGTTATAAGAGTCGAGGGACATGAAAGGGAAGCAGTGGTTGGGAAGGGAGTAAGACAGGGTTGTAGCCTCTCCCCGATGTTATTCAATCTGTATATTGAGCAAGCAGTAAAGGAAACAAAAGAAAAATTCGGAGTAGGTATTAAAGTCCATGGAGGAGAAATAAAAACGTTGAGGTTCGCCGATGACTTAGTAATTCTGTCAGAGACAGCAAAGGACTTGGAAGAGCAGTTGAACGGAATGGATGGTGTCTTGAAGGGAGGAAATGTGATGAGCATCAACAAAAGCAAAACGAGGATAATGGAATGTAGTCGAATTACGTCGGGTGATGTTGAGGGTATTAGATTAGGAAATGAGACAATTAAAGTAGTAAAGGAGTTTTGCTATTTGGGGAGCAAAATAACTGATGATGGTCGAAGTAGAGAGGATATAAAATGTAGACTGGCAATGGCAAGGAAAGCGTTTCTGAAGAAGAGAAATTTGTTAACATCCAGTATAGATTTAAGTGTCAGGAAGTCATTTCTGAAAGTATTTGTATGGAGTGTAGCCATGTATGAAAGTGAAACATGGACGGTAAATAGTTTGGACAAGAAGAGAATAGAAGCTTTCGAAATGTGGTGCTACAGAAGAATGATGAAGATTAGATGGGTAGATCACATAAATAATGAGGAAGTATTGAATAGGATTGGGGAGAAGAGAAGTTTGTGGCACAGCTTGACTAGAAGAAGGGATCGGTTGGTAGGACATGTTCTGAGGCATCAAGGGATCACCAATTTAGTATTGGAGGGCAGCGTGGAGGGTAAAAATCGTAGGGGGAGACCAAGAGATGAATACAGTAAGCAGATTCAGAAGGATGTAGGTTGTAGTAGGTACTGGGAGATGAAGAAGCTTGCACAGGATAGAGTAGCATGGAGAGCTGCATCAAACCAGTCTGAGGACTGAAGACCACAGCAACAACAACTCCGCATGAGATAAACATTATTTCATCATTCCCACATTTTAGTAAAGCCCCAATGTCAGTCTTACTTGATCACTGTTCCTACGCAGTAGCAGAATCTTTGCAACATATGAATTACGAAGCGTTAAAGAAAAAGGAGCAAAATGTCTTCATACAAGTAGCACAAGCTGTCCTGTAGATTAAGCCAATCGAACAAAGTCACCCCTCAAAACAAGGTGAACTTATATTTACATAACATCAAATATTGTAGCATATACTTATATTAAACTAATAATAAAGTATCAGATCCTAATAAAAACGCGAATGTTAGGAAAAAGATGCGAACCACTGCCTCAACAAAAACTCATTAGCAGGTTTTTTTTTTAATCTCATTTTGTTCGTATTAGTTCGTTGAATCTGCTCGGGGTGGACGTCGTAAGACATCCGTTTCAGTTCGTCGATGATCCATTAACTCAGTTTTTTTTTTATTACAGAGGAGAGCTAACCCTCTTTTTTTGTTATCGTTGTGTTTGGTCGTTGCGGACGTCACCTGACATCCGTTCGAGTTGGTTTGTTGATCCTTCCACTCAGTTTTTTTATTACAGAGACCAACCAGTTCTCTGACCGAACACGCTGAGCTGCCGTGCCGGCGCAGATAGAGACGCTACCCCTTACGCTACACCAAAAACACGCTCCTGGCACGTAATCATGTTGTCTCACCCCTTACTGAAAACGTTAACTGTAGATAATTATGTTACTAACTGAAATTTAACTATAACAAACTGTACCAAGAACAATGCGTTTTGGGTGGATCTTCAGTGTGTCGCTGCCTTCAAATAGCCTACTCTCATAATACGCAAGTTACAGTAATTCTTTTGCCACGAATATGATGTTTCTCATTATTTTATTGGAACGAATCACACAACTAACAATGGGTTTTCCAGTGGTTCTCAATCTGCTCGTGCTCAGAAACGGCATATATACATATAGGCTTGAAATGAATGCCAATATGGCGCCTCATAACTCAATACTGAAGGGAGACGGCGTGCGTGTGACGTAGGTGGCGTTGTGCCATCTCATTGGTCTACGCTCAGACGCACGCTCAGAATATCTGACATGCCAGATATTGCTCTGCACGTTCGGAAAGACTCCCGACTGTGCTATTCCACGCTATGACGTCAGAAACTCGGCACGCTCAATGCTCAACGTTCGGATGCACGGTCCGCGTGCCGACGGCTTAAGAACAATGACTGTCGATAGATCTCCGTGTCGGCTCTAATTTCTCTCACTTTTACTTAATGGAACAGTCAAGGTAGCAAATAATAATTTTCAAATAACTTACGGGTTTGCAGCCGGATGATTTCGTCGACCACCGCCGACATTTCGACAGGAGCACACCCTGCCATTCTGAAGGCACAACTGCCAAGAGGAAGCATGTGCAAGGGAATTTAATACCTCGGTTCACAGAGGAGAAACAAGGAAGATACCACACACAGAACAAGTAACCGCAGAGTCAACACACAACGAAAGATAACCAACATCAGAAATATCGATATTGACTATTAATCAATAGATGGGGTAGCACTAATTCTGTCCCTCTGTTTTCTGATGAGAGACAGAGCCGGATTCCAAGCTGCATTTAAGAAAAATCCACCATCACGTGCATTGGAGTCAGCGACCTTGAAACCTGCGTGTTTTTACAGATATGTAGACGATACTTTTGTTGTTTCTCACGGTGGAGAGAAAAAAATGGCTCTGAGCACTATCGGACTTAACTTCTGAGGTCATCAGTCCCCTAGAACTTAGAACTACTTAAACCTAACTAACCTAAGGACATCACACACATCCATGCCCGACGCAGGACTCGAACCTGCGATCGTAGCGGTCGTGCGGTTCCAGACTGTAGCGCCTAGAACCGCTTGGCCACTCCGGCCGGCAGTCAATGACATTTTTATCCTTCGTGCTCTAACAAATGAAGCAATCAGAAATGCTGATGCTGCAGTGCTGACCCGGATACTGTATCGCTTTGATCTTATGCGAACGACTAACGAGGCACGTACAGAAATTCTGGCCCTCCCAAAAAAGAAAAAAAAAATCGATGCTCTATCTCAAATAGTTTTCAAAATATGATTTTTTGAAATAGTGTCACTATTATGGACGTTGTACATTGTCAGTTTAGTACTATGGTCTCAGACACCCAGTTCGACCTTCTATCACAAGTTAAACTGCCTGATTCTAGCTACAATGCTAGTCATCAGTCAATAATATACGGAGGAAATACAGAAATAGGGAATACAATCGTCTCACATATGTAGCATTTGCTGTCTAGTGAAAAACCTTTTGTTAAAGTTAACAGAGTTAAATAATGGGAAATTTAGGAAACACTGGTATACTCCAGCACGATATATATATAATGGAAGTAAAAAAAAGGAATTACATTTGGGAGAAACATCTCTCAAGGAGTGTGGCAAGAGTGTTCTTTATCACCCACGTTATTTAATATGTACATGACGACGTCATAGACATGTGTAGAAGAAAGTAGTGTACCATTATAAGCCTGATAATAAAGTAACAAATACACTCCTTTTTGCGAATGATCAAGTAATCTTGGCGCAATCAGAGGATATATTGCAGAGGGCAATTTGGTTCTTACACATGGTAGCAAACGATTACAATATGACAATATCTAAAGGTAAAACAAGGCTAATGGCATGCCATGACACGGAGCGCTGAAACGCAAAAATAATACTTAATATAAACCGCTAGAACAAATAAATTATTTTAAATACCTGGAATGTGAGATCTCATACATCACACACAATGATAAAGAACACTAACTGCAAAAATTTCAACCGCTGATAGTACTATAAATCGCAATCTTTTCAAAAAAATTAGGTAAGACTCCGTACTAAAATTTTATAGTTTGATGGGGGTACCAGTTCTAATGTAGTAGGTTAGCTACATGTTCCACAGATCACTTGAACGACTCTTTTACCGAAACGATGGGGTATATGTACATGATTAATATGAAAATTAATAAACTATTTTTTTCTGGTTTGTAAGTAGAAATGAATGAAAGAGTTGTCCGGGAGAAATTATTTTAAATTAGATTTAAAACTTGCTTCGCTACTTGCCAGATATTTTATGCTGTTGGGCACAAACGATCAAAAATTTTTATTGCTGCATATAGAACACTCTGTGAGCCACTGGCAGGTTTAACAATGGGTAATAAAGGTCATGTTTCCTTCTAGTATTGTAGGTATGTACATCACTGTTCTTCTGAAACTGTGATGGATTATTTATGACGAATTTCATTAGCAAAAATATCTACTGTGACGGTGCAGCTAAAATGCTTAGCTCCTGACGTCCGTGGGTGAACACCAAATTTTATTCTTCCTACTCACTTTTGTGCGATCAGCACTTTGTTTTTAAGTGATGAGTTACCGCAGAAAATTATTCTGCTCGATATTTATTGAGTGAAAATGTGCAAAATATGTTAGGAGGCTGATACGTTTGTTTCCAAAACCAATAATTATACGAAGAGCAGAAGTATATGAACTGAATTTTTCTTGAATCTCAGCAATATGCCTCTCCCATTTCATACGTTCATTAATATTTACACCCAACAATTTGGAGCATTCTATCGTACCTACTGAACCCTCCCTCCTCCTGTGTTAAATCAGCTGTTGGTATGTTTATAGTTGTCGTACTGATCCGAATGTATGCTTTTGTTTCAAAATTCAGTTACAACCTATTTTCGGAGAACAACTTAATAAATCTTTGGAAAATATCATTTACTAACTGTTATGTCGCTTTACCTTTAATGGGCAATGGGTTAGAGACTTGGAGCCTAATCGGCAGCCAAAGGAGGAGGACTGAGGCAGCAGAGATGAGACTCCTAAGACCCCTAGCTGGCTGGCTACAAACTCACAGAAAGGATAAGAAATAGTGAAATAAGGAATGAAATGGGTATCAAAAGCATATTTCAGAAAATAGAAGAGTACAGAATGAAAGAATTTTTAACATCGTGCAGCCCCGTCCGTACGAAATGGCATGAGAACATTGAGCAGGACGTCAGAAGAACTAATACATAAATGAATATACAAATATACACCTCAAGGGAAGATGAATGTTGGGCGTCCTAAGAAGTACGCTAAGCTCAGTTTCATACTACTTCAAACTTGTAGACTAATATTAGTAATTTTCGCCTCACAAACATTAACATACGCTCAATAGTAAACGCCTCATGGCCTAAAGTTATCGAACAATCGTAAAGTAAAAGAAATGAACCCTCGAATAGCAGCGACAGAATCTATTATTCTTTATCTTTGCTGTTCTTGTGCGGTGCCTGTAAATCTCTATGTACATGTATCGATTAATGATATAAAAAAGAATTCAGTTGTTTCAAGACAAATGAGGCATTGGGCGCCTCACCTTTTACTGTTTGTATTCCATAAAATGCCGACGCGGACTTGCTGCGTTCCGCATCGGTATATTATATTTTATGTGAAAATATTCAGTAAATATGCTAATTGTTATTTTTCCAATCAGAAAACATGTAGTTTCTTGTAACTGATTACAAACAGACAGCATCAAGAGGACATTTTGACTGTTACGTATAAAGTATTTAACTACAATGGTCATCTACTGTAATTTAATATGAAAAGGTACGTAGCATTAAAAATGTGTGTTAAAGATAAGTGTGCTTATTTTAGTAAATTAACCTCAATGATTTCCATCTCCTCATTTACCTGAATGTTAATTATATTGCGTTAGTTCATCACCAGAAATTACGATCACGCCGATAGGCCGAGCGCAGCATGAGGCAGAAGGAACATTATCGTTTGCCTATTGTTTCTGAATCAGCTCTTTTTTTAATTGTGTAGTGTTGCATTTCTTTTAAAGTCTATAAATCTTCTAGTCCCTTAGTGTTTTTCCGGGTATGACTACATCGCGACTATAAAAATGCACAGAAATGATGATGTTTCTTCCGAACGAGCTCAAATAAATCAGTCTGCTGCTCTTGTTCAAAATAATCCAACCCGGTATTTAATGCTCAACGTAAGTTATTATAACAGTGTAATCAATCCCCGATTCTGTTGCCAAGTAGCCCACCAAAATATTAACTTTTTCGACATTTTTCAAAAAATATAAAATAACTATTCTTTTCCTTTTCGCCCCCCCAAGAGCAACGCTACAAACTGGATACGATGACGATGAATGCAAAAGTCTACACCCAGCAGTAAGTGGAGCGTGTCGCCGGAACGGACATGCGCGAGTGACTGCAGGCGTCGAACTCAGAACCGCGCAGCCCCGCACCGGCCAACGCTGCCGGACTCGGGGATTCCCCCTCGCAGCTTTTCGAGTCAGCTGTCCGCCGCGCCAGCTGTTCCCGCGCAACTGCGCTCGCTCTCATTTCCCTGTGTTTTTGCACCCTCTCCCCGCCACGCCCCTCTCTCATCGTGGCGGCAAATCTGGAAATGAGAAAGTTGACGCATATCCGTGATTGGCCGACGGGACGGCAGACGCCGTCACGGCCGCCGCCGCCGCCGCCGCCGCCGCCGCCGCCGCCAGCGCCTCCGCCGCCCCACGGAGCGCAGCGCCGTCCTGCCGTGCCCTATCTTCTTCGGCTGTCTTAATTAAAGGCCTTTGTCCGCCGGCGGTCCCCGTGGATGCCGGGCGCAGATTGCGGGCCCGTCTGACTCACGGCGGCCGCGTCCAGGCGCAGCCCGGGCCCCGGCAAGCGGAGCGGCCACTTCAGCCCCGGCGCGGCGGCCCGACGCCCCCTCCCCGGCGTGCCAGCTTCGACACGGTTTACGCCCGCTCCGGCTATTTCCCTTGCGTCCGCCTTGTTAACGGATACGAGCTTATTCCCTCGTACCGCTCGCCCTCTTAAACACCATCGCAGCACGGAGACTATCTGCACGGTAGAACGACTCACGAGGATGTCCCCATTAGGTTTTCACCATTAAACAACCGATTCTTCAAAGCAGCTTTGTTTCAACCTGTCTACAAGTGGAACCCTGTTTAATGTCCATTTGCAGCGGCGAACACCTGGTTTATTTCTGGTTTAATACATCACTGGGTAAACGAGTTTATTTCAACAGAAGTGACGATAGCTGCTAGTGAATCATCCGCGTTCTGTGGTTTCGTCTAGAGCTGCGTCGGACATCTTTAGAGGAGCTCGTGTTCCACTGACGAGCAGAACTCGACAGGTGCAATAGCACGATTCCCTAGAGACAAAAAATAGCTCTGAGCACTATGGGACTTTTCTTCTGAGGTCATCAGTCCCCTAGAACTTAAAACTACTTAAACCTAACAAACCTAAGGACATCACACACATCCATGCCCGAAGCAGGATTCGTACAACGTTATTTCACTATACATTGGAAAATATTCGTGTAGTAATCTTCTACAGATATGGGTAGATAAACGAATAAAATAAAAACATAATAATAATCAGTTTTCGAATACAGGGCGCCAAATTGTAAAGCATGGACGCTAGCCGCTGTGAAACGGCTACAGTTGAACGCTCAAGGCAAATAAAGTGCCTCGGAAACTTTGATTGTCGTTTTCTGAGAAACGTTCTGGTATCTACGGATAAATCAAGACATGTGATCGCTTACTTTGACTCCACTCCCGCTGAGCAAGGCTTCTGAAAAATCTATTTATATATACTAAGATGGTATCTGTTCTTTCGGACATGTCCGAAAGAACAGATACCATCGGTGACCATGCAACTCGTTAGAATGAAGTTAAAATGTAACGAACACCCTTAGCTGCTTACAGGCGTTGGCATACGCCAACGGGGACAGATGAAAATGTGTACCCCGACAGGGACTCAGATGTATAGAGCGTCTGCCATGTAAGCAGGAGATCCCGGTTTCGAGTCCCGGTCGGGGCACACATTTTCATCTGTCCCCGTTGGCGTATGCCAACGCCTGTAAGCAGCTAAGGGTGTTCGTTAAATCTGTTTATGGCACCAGCCGTGTTCTCCTCGTGAGACGGGTCGAACATCGGAAATCGACATGCTGTCGAAAATGGGCGTGGCTGAAGTATATACGCGAACGGAAGAGATAATCCTTGTCGAAAATAAAACATAACTATCAAACTTCATCGCCACAGAGCAGATCCGGCCATGGCGTGCTAAATTTCACACTTGCAGCACGAGCAGCCACGGACGGGTCACGGCTTTGCTCGATCCTTCTCGTAACTACTCGGAATGACCGCCCCGACAATTCGGCAAAATAGTTCTGTCTGCGCTGTTTAACATCCCCTGTTTGTTCGTAGCATGAAGGATGGTCACAGGTCCAGTCGCTGTTTGCACAAAAAGAGGCACTCTAGCGATCTATCGTCGAACTCCTTCAAAATCATTGTGAGTGACAGAAGAGAGGAATAAAACTCTCATTTCGCATAAGTGATAGCTATTAGATACTAGCTGTGAAACGACATTATAATACCACGCTCAAAGAATTTAAAGATTTAGTTGACAAGATTTATTACTTCGTACATCAAAAATAACTTCGTGCTGACTTTGCAGTCCTGGAGCACGTGAAGAAATTGGTGGTAAAAATAACAAAATTTCTCAAGTTGCACGCTTTATTCCATTATTAGTTGTCACACTTTTCAGTGGAACTGAACGTAAAGTATGAAGACTTCATATGTTACAGCAAAGAACTTAGTTTAAGTCAAGGGGCAAACCTGGAACGATTTTTCGATTTAAAACTCGCTACTGTTGACTTTATGAAGGAAAAAGAAGTGCAGGAACGAAAATTAGAACATCCAGAAGCGAGTGCAGACTTCGCGTTTTAAGTGGACTCGACTGCTCACTGCCCACAGTAACACTTTGCAAGGTAGATTCTTTCTGATTTGATGGGGATGCCTTTAAGAAGAAAATAGCATTGCAGAAGGGACATATTCTGTCAAAGACAGTCCAATTCCGTAAGCTCACCGTTGTTATAGAAAACGCCAAGTATCAGAAATTCATTCTAGCTTTGAAAGGTGGTGTGTTGTCCGAACAAAACACAGCCACGGCAAAAGCACCACAGGCGCAAAGGTGTGACAGAAACGTAGTCGGAAGATAGAAGAGCAGCTCTAGCCCACTTGGTTATAGATAATCGTCCTCGGCTAACTGAGACAGAGAACGTCGTTTAGCGAACTGTCAGAAGTGAACAGACAGTTGTTATATATTACATTTACTTTGTACTGTGAAGTTAACCTACGATTACTTGCACTTAGCCACTGAGGGCCTTTTTTGTTTTGTTATTACAAGCAGTGTTGCTGACTTCATTATTCAACAAGCCACAAAGATAAGCAAACCTTTTTAACTCATTTGTGTGACTTTGTTACTAATTTGTTGAAGTGCTTATCCTGCTACCTGATGCTGGGGCATAGCTCTGTAATAGTGGCAGGGAGAAATTGCACCAAAAGCCGTTTCACGGACTCACAAACTCGGCATATCGCAACAATAGTGGGACCTCGGCCCCCACAGCACTAGCGACGACGCCTTTACTTAACTGGCGACGAGGGTTTGCAAGAAAATGGGTTACAATGATGTTTCCTAAATATTTTGCGGACACTGTCAATCTTATATCTGTTTTCCAGCTGTTTTCGAGACCGTTTGCTGTTTCGTTTGGAAATGCCTCTGGGCATGTTCAGATGTAAATGATTGACCTACAAGATAATTACCGTTTTAATGACAATCATTTTACGTTGAAACTGTCCAGAACGCCTACATTGTTTTCCTCTGGTACAGTTTCCAAGTCTCCATAATTATGTTGGAAAAGTGCAGCGTGTTTCTGCGAAAGACCTTTTATCGATTACGAAACTAAATAAATCACGGTTACGGGAGCCAACCGTTGTGACCGAGCGGTTCTAGGCGCTTCATTCCGGAACCGCGCTGCTGCTACGGTCGCAGGTTCGAATCCTGCCTCGGGTTGTGTATGATGTCGTTAGATTAGTTAGGTTTAAGTAGTTCTAAGTCTAGGGGACTGATGACCTCAGATGTTAAGTCCCATAGTGCTTAGAGCCATTTGAACGGTTACGTGGCCACTTGAGTGCGAAACTCTGTGAAGTCGTCTAAGAACTGTGTTATGTGCGCGCCACAAATAAATAATACTGAAAATTTGTTTCGTATGTAACCTGTTTTGTTGAGAAACGTGAACTATAAAACCAAATCGTGTGCAGTGTGATTGCACTGCCATTTAAATGCAGCGCGTTCACAGTTTTCCCCAGTTCCGCCTCCTGCGCTCATCACCGAGGCGTGGCGGTGAGGAAAATGTGGGATTGGTGCCCGGCCACAGCCCGCGAGCCTAAATCTTGGCCGCCCCTGCCGTAGAATAACTAATAAGTTTCATAGCTTCTTCTTTTCTGTTTATCCTATGTATCTATATTTCGACGGCTTCTCTATGTTACAGCTGTCAATAATAGCTCGCCATTGTACATAAAATTTTGGTTTTCTAAACTTCTCTTAATTTAAGTTTTGACAAGGATTATCTCTGCCGACCACCCTTAAACTTCGACGACGCCCCTTTTCCACATTTATGGCACTCTCCTTTGTCTAACCCATCAGTTGGCCAACGAACCAAGACCCAAGGAGGACCTCTAAAGACGTGCAGCCCTTTTATATACGAAACGTTAAGAATATAGGCATTTCATGGAACAAGACCATACAACTGGACAGAATCTATGACATGTTGTCATGAAAGTCTTCATTGTATGATAAAAATAACGGTGTTGTGTAGACAGTGAAATGCTCTTTTTCCTTTTAAGGTCGAGTATAGATATATAAAGCTTATAGAAGGTACAATGTGGCTCACCTTTCTGATGATAGGCGACAGAGTGATACGAACTGATGTGGGTGAGGGTGCACAGAGAAAGGGACAACGGGGACGGTTCGAACCGCCTGCTACAATAAATCCTTGTGTAGCTCACCTCTCACTGTTGAATCTCGCGGAGGTTTGGGTCCTCCCTTGGGCTTGTGTGTGTGTGTTTGTCCTTAGGATAGTTTAGGTTAAGTAGTTTGTAAGCTTAGGGACTGATGACCTTAGCAGTTAAGTCTCATACTATTTCACACACATTTGAACATTTTTTTGAATCTGGCGTCTGCAAAGTTGTCGTCTGGTTTCTGAGGATACAGCCTTATTCGCTGATCGGGTCGCATTTGTGCCGATTATCTAAATCAGTAACGCAAGCGAGGGGGGTCAGTTGTTGTACTATTTTTTTTAAATTTCTTTGAGTCTTTAAAGTGTATTGAGTTGTGAAGTTACTTTATTGGATGTTATGGAAAACGACACGTGAGTTTCCCGGAACCCTTGAATAACGTCCACGAACCGTAGTGTTTCTGGGAACACAGTTCAAGAAATGCTGCTATACAGAAGTCCCATGTATAAAACAGCTTGAAACGTCTGATTACTTTACAGATAGGTTAATGGGTAAATATTTGAATTTAAGCCCTCAAGCGAGAAAAGTTTACAAAAGCGTTGTAATTCCGCTAAGCGCTCTTAATATGAAACACTGAAGAGTATAGTCTGAACGATCTGCGCTCCATTTTTAGCACACTCTTGTTTGTCACACAACTAAATCTTCTTGACGTCAGATCTCTTGAAGTATGTGTCAGACAATGATATAATTTTGCGGGTACATTGGAGTGTGGATTCTGTCTGCAAATTGTGTTACGAATAGAGTCTGTTGCAAAGAAGCAATAAATCAAACCGTCATGCCTCATTGTGAAGTCTCACTGCACGAACGGCTAAAATGAAATAAATGATGAAGTTTTTCTTTCATTTCTTCATTTTGTGGGGGAATGTGAACGAAAAAAAAGTTCAGCATGATAATGCACGACCGTATGTTTCAGGTCCTGTACGGGTTTTCTGGATACAGAAAATGTTCGACTGCTGCCCTGGCCAGCACATTCTCCATATCTCCCACCAATTGAAAACGTCTGGTCAACGGTCACAATACGCCAGTCACTACTCTTGATGAACTGTGGTATCGTGTTGAAGCTGTATGGGCAGCTGTACCTGTACACGTCATCCAAGCTCTGTTTGACTCAATGCTCAGTGGTATCAAGACCGTTATTACGGCCAGAGGTGGTTGTTCTGGGTCCTGATTTCTCAGCATCTATGCAACAAAATTGCGTGAAAATGTAATCACATATCAGTTATAGTATAATACATTTGACCAATGAATACCCGTTTATCATCTGCATTTCTTCTTGGTGTAGCACTTGTAATGGCCAGTAGTGTAGTCAACTCGCAACGGGTACCGGTTTCTGGAATAAAGGTTTAGTAATACCGGTTGTTAGTAATTCTTAGATCAATAGGCAAAAATTCAATTTCATCTCTTTATCATTTTAAAAGAGGGAAGGAATGTTACCGTTAAACACCCGTCGACGCTGTGCTATACGTAGTCCACTCACGTTAAAGTGACCACCTGTCAGAAGCCTGAATACCAACTTTCGCAAGACTAGACGTGCAGCAACAGTCAGTGAGGTTCAGGAAAGCACCGACGGGAATGTGGAACCATGCCGACTCCAGTGTCGTGGCTATCTGCGCTTGGTCTCTTGCCGGAGGATCCATGGCGCGACCAGCCTGAGCGAGGTGGCCCCACAGATTCTCGACTGGGTTTGAATATGGGTACTTTGGTGGCCAGAGGAGTACGGTAAACTCATCTTGTTGCTCTTCGAACCATGCGTGTACACTGCGAGCTCTATGACACGTTGCATTGTCCTACTGGAAGATATCACTGTGCCGAGGAAAAAAGAAACTGCATGTACGGCTGGACATTGTCCCCAAGGATAGATGCATACTTGTATTGATCCACTGCGCCTTTCAGAATGACGAGATCATGGAGGGAATGCCAAGAAAACGTTACCCAGACCATAACAATCCCTCCTGGATGCATGGTGTTTGCCTCCAGACGATTCGCGCCATACACGCAAACAGGAGCATAAAACGCGATTCTTCTGGAAATGTCTCTTGTCGCCACTCAGTGGACATCTAATTGCTATTCTGTTGTGGGGCACATCAAGCAATCACCAGCTGCGAAAGCCCATACGCGGCAACGTTCACTGAACGGTCTTTGAGGAGAAACTGTTCGTGGCCGCGTAGTTCATCTGGGTGATCAGTTGCTCAATAGCTGCATATCTAATTGCCCACACACATCTCCACAACCCTTTTGTCATCCCTCTCATCTGTGGCCCGTGGTACACCACGACTGGCTTGATGCTGGTTTCGGATACCGCCATCTAGCCATGCACGGTATACTTATATATACCGTACACCATGGCAGCATACGACCAGTTTCCGATAGTAGACAGTTCGGAATACTGTCACCCTTGGCCTCACGTCAGATAAATCACTCAATTTTTCGGATTACGACTATGTTTGCACTTTTCTCCGCAGCACCCCGCCCCCCGACACGCTTTATATACCCCCCACTGCTAGTGCTGCCACTTGCCGTCTGTCAGTGGTTACTGCATGTCGACTTCGAACATAGGCGGTGGTCATATTAATGCGACTGAATCGTGAAGGAGTAGGTCCGTTGGACAAATGCCAAGGGATGTCCGTAATTGGGTCTCTTGGATCCAACCCCCAACTTAGGCATCAGTGCGGCGTTCCAGTATTGATCTTGATATACTTCGATTAAAATAACTTTGTGCCTGTCACAATTGTTTCTACATGATTTCTGTTTTGGCGTTGTGTACAAGCCGACATCCCTGCTTCCCACCACATATCTGTCAACCAAAAATTTATTTAGTTGACATATTTGTGCCGGCCGAAGTGACAGTGCGGTTCTAGGCGCTGCAGTCTGGAACCGCGAGACCGATACGGTCGCAGGTTCGAATCCTGCCTCGGGCATGGATGTGTGTGCTGTCCTTAGGTTAGTTAGGTTTAACTAGTTCTAAGTTCTAGGGGACTAATGACCTCAGAAGTTGAGTCCCATAGTGCTCAGAGCCGATTGATTTGACACACTTGTGACCTTTCTAGACTGATTAGAATGTTGTTGCTCTTGTTGTACTCTTCAGTCTGCAAACTGATTGCATGTAACTTCTTTGCAAGCCTCCTCATTTTAGCATTGCTACTCAGCCTAAATACATTTAAACCATCTTAGTGTACCCAAGCCTACGTCTCCTGTTAAGCAATAACTTTCCCAGACTGTTCCTTAACTGATGTAAAACTTGAAATAAAAAGACAAATCAAAATTCGAATAAATTAATCGCCACCAATAAATGAAATATCAGTCAGTGACTGCCAATACCGGTACTTAACTATGTGGGTTACAATTTCCTATGCTGAACTCTATGTAGGCTACACCTAAATAAGAAGCCTCTATGACAACATCCTGCCGCCGACTGCGATGGCCGAGCGGTTCTAGGGGCTTCAGTGCTGAACCACGCGGCTGCTACGGTTGCAGGTTCGAATCCTGCCTCGGGCATGGATGTGTTTGATGTCCTTAGGTTAGGTTTACGTAGTTCTAAGTTTAGGGTGCTTTCAGCCATTTGAATTTGAACATCCTGCACTTGGCTGTAGGTGAGAGAACGCACTGTGGGTCATAATCGGCCGGGAAAACAGCCTCATCAGAGTTCACGGAAGGTCCGAACTCGTGCAAGGAACCTTCCCTGGTTGTCAGGCTCGACAATGCTTCGACGACAGCCGACTTAGCACCGGACGCACTCAAAGTCACAATGCATGTCGTATCTCTAGGCTGTGGGGAGACAACGAGGACTGTTTTTAGCGAGGTATTTGTGGTCTGAGGATGCCTGCCATTCTGGAAGATTCCCAGAAGAATTCACACTGTTGACAGTTCTGTAGCCAGCAAGACGCAATCAAAATGTACACATCTTTAAGGTAACGTCTTGGAGAGTTGAATGGGCGCAGAAAAGTTTAGGGTGTCCTTGAAGATCGTGAGGCATCGCCACAGCATTCAGGCCCTTGAAACAAACCGTATGTTCATCGATATGTAAGTAGATCTACTACTGATTAAGCTAAACAACTTAGAACTGGGAAAATGAAATTCTACTTACAGAGGTCTGGCCTTATTGGCCAGAATTCAGACATAGGCAGAGAGAGGGAGAGAGTAGGATACAGTTTTGTACCTCCAAATATAACGAATATTGTTACTGTTTAACTACCTGACATGAAAGTAAGAGATGGTTCCTTTCAGAGTACGCTGATACAATAGCTCCCTACTTACCAATCACATACAACCGCTCGCTCACCGATAGATCTGTACCTACAGATTCGAAAATCGCGCAGGTCGCACCAGTGTTTAAGAAGGGTAGTAGTAGTAATCCATCGAACTACAGACCTATATCATTGACGTCTGATTGCCCTAGGGTTTTGGAGCATATACTGTAGTCAAACATTATGAATCACCTCGAAGGGAACGATCTATTGATACGTAATCAGAATGGTTTCAGAAAACATCGTTCTTCTGCAACGCAGCTAGCTGTTTATTCGCATGAAGTAATGGCCGCTATCGACAGGGGATCTCAAGTTGATTCCGTATTTCTAGATTTCCGGAAAGATTATGACACCGTTCCTCACAAGCGACTTCTAATCAAACTACGGGCCTATGAGGTATCGCCTCAGTTGTGCGACTGGATTCGTGATTTCCTGTCAGGAAGGTCGCAGTTCGTAGTAATAGACGGCAAATCATCGAGTAAAACTGAAGTGATATCAGGTGTTCCCCAGGAAAGCGTCCTGGAACCTCTGCTGTTCCTGATCTATATAAATGACCTGTGTGACAATCTGAGCAGTTCTCTTAGGTTGTTCGCAGATGATGCTGTAATTTACCGTCTAGTAAGGTCATCCGAAGACCAGTATCAGTTGCAAAGCGATTTAGAGAAGATTGCTGTATGGTGTGGCAGGTGGCAGTTGACGCTAAATAATGAAAAGTGTGAGGTGATCCACATGAGTTCCAAAAGAAATCCGTTGGAATTCGATTACTCGATAAATAGTACAGTTCTCAAGGCTGTCAATTCAACCAAGTACCTGGGTGTTAAAATTACGAACAACTTTAGTTGGAATGACCACATAGATAATATTGTGGGGAAGGCGAGCCACAGGTTGCATTTCATTGGCAGGACACTTAGAAGACGCAACAAGTCCACTAAAGAGACAGCTTACACTACACTCGTTCGTCCTCTGTTAGAATATTGCCGCGCGGTGTGGGATCCTTACCAGGTGGGATTGACGGACGACATCGAAAGGGTGCAAAAAAGGGCAGCTCGTTTTGTATTATCACGTAATAGGGGAGAGAGTGTGGCAGATATGATACGCGAGTTGGGATGGAAGTCATTTAAGCAAAGACGTTTTTCGTCGCGGCGAGATCTATTTACGAAATTTCAGTCACCAGCTTTCTCTTCCGAATGCGAAAATATTTTGTTGAGCCCAACCTACATAGGTAGGAATGATCATCAAAATACAATAAGAGAAATCAGAGCTCGAACAGAAAGGTTTAGGTGTTCGTTTTTCCCGCGCGCTGTTCGGGAGTGAAATGGTAGAGAGATAGTATAATTGTGGTTCGATGAACCCTCTGCCAAGCACTTAAATGTGAATTGCAGAGTAATCATGTAGATGTAGATGTAGAGGGAAACCTATGTCTTTTGAGACAGCTTCACACAGGTCACCACTCCCAATATTTATCATTCAATCAACTGAAATTATGTGACGGTGGAAAAGTACAGAGAACCGAGTCTTCCTTGTCGCAGAAGAACGCATAAGTTACTGTACAGCCAGGTGCCATTTCGGGCAGACTCCCCAGCCAGACGCCATCTCGCCGCTTCGGTAGTGGAAGGCACTCTTCTGGCTAAGTTGAACTTAGACGCAAGTTGTTGGTACAGAGCCAGTGACCAATTCTGCAGCCATTTCAGCCGTCAGCTGCAGGTTATGAGTATGATTAGAATCAGCTGCAATCGTGAGATGCACCGTAGTGAAAGTCGAGTTATTTTTAACGTTGTTCAGTAATTTCATTCTTCACTCTGAAGACTTGCTTGCAGTTAGAGGTTCAATATGCTTCCAACTCTGGGCATAAATGCAAAAGCATACACTTCTGTAGCAATTTCTACCTTCACACACTAAGCTTCGACAATCATGGTATGACTTACGTGAACATAATTGTTTTGTCCAGATGTTTGTTCATTCGAATTACGTTACAGATCCTTTTTCCAGGTTTTCGCAGGCATTAGCTTCGTATATTCAATAATTGTTGAACCATTTCTCTTGTATTTAACTGAAATTCTTATTTACTTCTAAACTACCACCATCAATAAATCTAAAACAAACGGCTCACACTCCGTCTAGAATCCCTCTCCCCCCCACCCCAAACTAACAAACACACTCCCCTCCCCCCCCTCCATTATGAAACTGATACTTCACTGATGCCACAGCATGTGTCCCATTAAGCGTTCCCTTACTTTAGACAAATTGTGCCGTAAATTTCTATTCTCTCCACTTCGATCTATTACCTCTTCACCAATTACCCAAATAACCCGTCTAGTCTTCAGCATTCTTTGGAACATCCACAGTTCGAAAGCTGCTTTTCTCTTCTCGTCTGAACTGTTTACAGCCCACGTTTCAATTCCATACAAGGCTACACTCTAGACAAATACTTTTAGAAGAGGCTTTTTTCACACTTAAGTTTATCATCTTCAGAAATTTCTCGTTTTCGGGAACTCTTTCCTTGCTATTGCCAATCTGCATTTTATGTCATATCTACTTCGGCCACCGTAAGTTATTTTGATGCCGGAACACCAGAACTCATATACCAGTTTTAGCGTCTCATTTAACTCAATTTGTAAATTTCTCCTTTTTTTTAGTTTACTGCTCCGTCATTATAAAGATTAAACAAAACCGATGATAGCCTTCAGCACTGATGCGAAACAGTGGAAAACGTAAGGAGGGTTTACGATTGCTGCAGTTACTGGCAGCTGAACATGAAAGCAAATACAGTAAAACTTCATTTATATGTTTTTCACTTATACGTTTTCCTCACTTATACTTTTTTTTTCGTGTCCCAACGAAATATCCACAATGCGCGCAAGTTATGATGCAGTGTTTCAGAGTGCGTTGCCGGGAAGTGGATTGGTAAGGCCGATATTAAACTATAATAAAATTTGATAGTTTAATAAGGAACTTTGTCAAAGTTAGGCATTGGTCAAATTTTATTTGATCAAATCTAGCGCCAAAGGAAGCGTTCGTCTTATGTTTACTGCATGGAGAAATCAACCGCTTGGAGCGCTTGCATCGCTGCAGCTGTCTCACACAATGTTTATCAATGTGACTCCCATAATTTATGTGGTACGTCGTACATATAACGAAATTGAAGAAATATTCGAGGCAGATGAAGCACTGTGTAGTTTACGACATACCGAATACAAGGAACAGAATAAAAAGTGAGAGTTGGAAAAAAATTGCGGATGCTGTTTGTCGTGAAGTGATGTTTCACCTAATGATTTTCCTCTGTTGATTTTCTTGACCGTGAGAGAAATTCATTCTAGTTCGGTTGCCTAGTGTATAGACTGTTTGCCGTTCCGTCGTCACGGACCGTTGCCCGGCGTACACCGTCTTAGAGGTCGTCTACACTTCGTACCCTTGTTTGCAATCAATCATTTAATAATATATTTGTAATTCGTTTCTTATATTAATTCTTTTCTTATATTAATTATATTAATTAACAGTATCTGTGCAATTTTACTCTGCAAATGACATACGCTAAATAAATAAATAAAATAAGACCTAATGATGAAGAATGGAATCGACTTGAAGAGCAGGCATCATTTGCGGATTACGTGAACGTTGATGAAAACTCATCACGCATGACTATCACTGAGATAGTTCAATGTACATCGCAGAACCTAGACGAGGAAGAAACTGACGATAAGGGTGTACAGAAGAGCCTCAGCATTCCTCTGTGACGTTTAACGATGCAGTATAAAATAAGACCTAATGATGAAGAATGGAATCGACTTGAAGAGCAGGCATCATTTGCGGATTACGTTAACGTTGATGAAAACTCATCACGCATGACTATCACTGAGATAGTTCAATGTACATCGCAGAACCTAGACGAGGAAGAAACTGACGATAAGGGTGTACAGAAGAGCCTCAGCATTCCTCCGTGACGTTTAACGATGCAGTAAATGCGTTAGAAATAATTAAACAATTTGTGACGCGCCACAATGTTTCTGACGTAATAATGACAGAGTTATCCCGTTTTAAGGGTACAGTGTATGCTACTGCCACGTCAAAGAAAAAACAAGCAAAAATTACGGACTTTTTTCGAAATGACGTTTTCTTCTGTGTAGAGGTTAACATTTTTCTTTGTATCTTTGTTCAGTATGGTATCTAGTAAGCTTATATAACGTTTCGTAGAATATGTCATTTTATTTACTGGGTTTTTCATTTGTGTTTACCAGTTAATTTGATAGTATGTTGCTATATTTCATATATACGTTTTTCACACTTATACTTTTTTTCTGTAGTCCGTTGAAAAACGCATAAACGAAGTTTTACTGTAAATGTATCGTACTGCGCATAAACAGCCGAAGAGGTCTACCTCTTTCCGATTACGTTGTTGATGATATACCACTGGGAACAGCAACAACCGTAAAATAACTAGGTGTAACCTTCCGGAATTACCTAAAGGGTAAGCGCGTAAAATATATTTTGGGAAAAACAGATGCCGGGCTGAGATTCGTTGGAAGAATCTTCAAAATACATAATTCATCCAGGAAAGAAATAGTTTCTTGAGCATTGGTGGCCAGTCTGGAAATCTTATCAGGTTGAAATTATAATAGAGGTAGAGAATATCCAACGAAGAGTAGCAAGCTTCGTAATGAGATCGTTTGGTCGGTGCGGGAGTGTCGCGGAGTCGCTACAGCAGTGGGGTTGTGTAAAACGCAAAGGTTGTCTGTTGAAATTCCAAGAGCGTAGTTTCGAAGAAGAGTCGGGCAACATGTTACTTCTTCCCACATACGCCCCTTGAAGTGACCACAACAAGAAAATAAAAAATAAAAAAATTAGATCTCTTACGGAAATTTATCGACAATCGTTTTTCTCACGCACCATTCGGTAATGGCAGAGGGAGAGAGATATGTGACAGTGGTGCGCAAGTACTCTCCGCAGGTTTGCGGAGTACAGACGTAGATACAGAAATCTGCAACATGGTTTACGCTCACGTAATGTGGCTTTCCTGGAGACCGAAAATCTACTCTGTCAGGAACTAACATGGGTTCCGAGAACAACGGTTGTGTGAAACCCACTTTGCTCTGTTCGTCCACGAGACACAGAAAGCAGTAGATACCGGCGCTGAGGTTAATGCCGAGTTCCTTGTCTTCCGGAACTCGTTCGACGCAGTTACGCATTGCCGCCTAATGAACAAACCACGAGCGTTTGGAATTTCATACCAACTGTGTGATGCATTGAAGAGTTTCTAGCAAACAGAACACGGGACGTCATTCTGATCAGAGAGAAGCCTTCAGACATAAACGTAGCGTCAGACGTATCCCAAGGGAGTCTTATAACACCATCACTTTTCAAAACATTATATTTATATATTTTCAAAACATTATATATGTATATATATAACCGAGTGGATAACGTCGGAACGTCCATGAGATTTTTCGCGAATGATGCTGCTGTATAGAAGGAAGTCACATCGACTGTAGTGAAACTAAGAAGGATAAACGCGTGATGGACGTATTGGCAATTGACCCTTAATGTAAACAAATGAAACGTATTGCGCATAGCTAGAAAGACACATTATTCCACCGTCGATTGCAGAACACGCACTGGAAACAGTCAAATCCATAAAATACCGTCGGCCGCGGTTCTAGGCGCTTCAGTCCGGAACCGCGTGACTGCTACGGTCGCAGGTTCGAATCCTGCCTCGGGTATGGATGTGTGTGATGTCCTTAGGTTAGTTAGGTTTAAGTAGTTCTAAGTTCTAGGGGCCTGATGACCTCAGATGTTAAGTCCCGTAGTGGTCAGAGGCATTTGAACCATAACATACCTAGGAGTAAGTGTTCTGAGCGATTTAATGTGAAATGACCACATGAAAATAATCTCAGGGAATGCAGATGCCATACTGACATTCATTGGAAGAATCCCCAGCAAATGTATTTAACCCAAAAAGGAGCTAACTTACTAAACCTTCGTTAGACCAACATTTGAATAATCCGGGCTCCGTACCAGATAGGATTGACGAAGGAAATATAGGAGGTCCAAAGCAAAGCAGCACGTTTCGTTATCTCTACAGCTACATTTACGTCTATATGATTACTCCGCAATTCACAATTAAATACCTGGCAGAGGGTTCATCGAACCACCTTCAAGCTATTTCTCTACCGCTCCACTCTCGAACAGCATGCAGAAAAACGAACGTTTAAATCTTTCTTTGCGAGCTTCGATTTATTCTATTTCATTACGATGATCATTTCTCCCTATGTAGATGGCGGCCAACTGAATATTTTCATGGTCGGAGGAGAAAGTCTGTGATGGAAATTTCACGCTCCTGGAGCACGAAAAACGCATTTGTTTTAATGATTGCCACTAAAATTCAAGTATCACGTCTGTGGCACTCTCCCTTACTTCGCGATAATACAAAACGAGCTGTCTTTCTTTGAGCTTTTTCGACGTCCTCCTTCAATCCTTTCATGCGGATCCCACACCACACAGCAATACTCCAGAAAAGGGGCGACAACCGTGATGTAAGAAGTCTCCTCATTTGGTCGTTGCATTTTGTAACTGTTCTGTCAGTAAACTGCAGTCTTTGGTTTGCTTTACCCACAACATTATCTATGTGATCTTTCCAGTTTGTTATATGTAACTGTAATTCAAAAGTATTTATTTGAATTTGCAGCCTTTAGTTCGTATGACTTATCGTGTAAGCGCAATTTGGCGGATTTTTTTTTTTTTATACTCATGTGGATAACATCACAATTTTCGTTCTGTAGAGTCAATTGCCTCTTTTCGCGCTATACAGATATCTTGTCTCAATAATTTAGCAATTGTTTTGAATCATCTGATTACGTTATAAGACGCTAAATGACAGCATCATTTGCGAGCAATCTAAGAGTGCTACTTAGATTGTCCGCTAAACCGCTTATGTAGATCAGGGACGGCTGAGGGCCTCTAACAATTCCTTGGGGGACGTCAGATGTTACTTCTGTTTACCTCGACGACTTTCAGTCAGTTACTCAAGAATCCAGTCGGTCAGGTGTAACGATAATCGACAGGCACGCCATTCCATTGGAAGTCGCTTGTGAGGAACGGCGTCAAAATCCTTCTGGAAATCTGTTTGAGGTCCCCTGTCGATAACACCTGTTAGTTCGTGCGAATAAAGAGTTAGTTGTGTTTCACAAGAACGGTATTTTCTGAATCCATGCTACTCGTCAATAAATCGATTTCTTCGAGGTAATTCATAATGTTCGAACATAGTAAATGTTCCAAATTCCTGCAGGTTCATTTCATGAGCATGACCGTGTCACGGAGGTGCTGCAGTGGCACACGCTGCAGGAGGGGAAATATGCATCGCGGTGTGGTCCACTGTTGATGTTCCGACGGCGTACGTTCTCAGAAGAGTGAACCAACATGTTGCTTCCTCATACGTATTTCTCGCGGAAGGACCACGACGGTAAAATTACAGGGACTGGAGCCTACACGGACGCTTACCAGCAATCGTTCTCCCAGCGAACCATTCGGGACAAGAACGCAGAAGGGGAAGTGACAGTGGAGCACAAAGAAACCCTTCGCCACACACCGAAAGCTGCTTGCAGGGTATAGATGTACGAGGCCGTTCAGTAAGTAACGCAACACATTTTTTTCTCGGCCAGTTTCGGTTGGAAACATGCGGAATTTGTAGTGGGTCATTGTGGAATATGCTCGCTTCAGCACCTATACTTTTATCAAGTTCCAGCAGGTGACGGCGCTATATGCAGCTTTCAGAATAGCGTTTGCGATGTGCGTACCAAGCACAGACCTGCCATTGAGTTTCTTTTGGCGGAAAACTAGAGCATCGCAGGTATTCATAGGCGCTTGCAGAATTTCTAAAGGGTGAAACGTCCCCTTAGAAAAATTAATGAGTTACTGCGCTGATAAACTCCTTACGTTTTTTGATTTTCAAACAGCTAAACTGAACGTACTCAGGCATTTCTCTCTTTACTTATTCTGATGATCACTAAACTGACACACAATATTTTTAGCGCAACACAATCTGACTTTCAGTAATCCCTACAAAATAATGGCCCTGACTAACAATAACCTATACCTTTCATGAATCACTTACCTCACAGAAATCTTCATTACTCGAACTACTGCAATACAGCGAGCGCCAATACTGCCAGCTAAATAAAAGATTCTAACTACTGAAATCACTAACTACTGATAGGCATAGTTAGCAAATGAAAGATTTTGATAGAGAACAATGTATTTACCTTAATAATATTCCAAAGTCATCATATATATAACAGTTCATGATATACAGTATTACAAATTTACTCTTTGTGGTGGACACACGTCCAGATCATCCGCTCTCAAAATTCTGCCATCTCTCTCCCTACATCCACCACTGCTGGCGGCTCACCTCCAACTGCGCAACGCTACGCGCTGTTCACATCCAACTGCCCAACACTACAATAGCGACTATTCCAACAATGCCACCCAGCCACAGACTGCGCACAGCACAGCCAGTGATTTTCATACAGAGCGCTACGTGGCGTTAAAACCTAAACAGCATACTTACAAGGGACCTGGCAGTGAACAAAAGCGCGGTGAATCGTTGGGCGAGGAGTCTTTCACCAGCGCAACAGGTTCTCGCAAACAGGTTCTCCGATTGCCCACGTGTCGGGCGGCTGTACACAGCTGTGATTCCTGCAATGTTGGAAATCGGAGAATGACTTCAGCTTGTTCGTCGCCACAAAAATGCAAACCAGCTTCCTCCATGACAATGCAAGGCTCCGCACCAGACAGCAGCTTACAAAACGTCATTGGACTGTTCTTCCTCATCCACACTACAGCCCGAATTATACCCGTTTGGCCGAATGAAGGATGCACTGTGTGGGAAGCAGTACGTGGATGATGGGAAGGTTACTGATGCAAGTTGCCTACTGGGTCCTGTCTCCGGTTCTTCGGCCGACTTTTTTCTGATGATTTTTCAGACCTTCGCCAGCACTTGTGGCTGGCATTGTCAAAGCTTCACTTTCCACAGCAGGTGTTGAAGCAATGGAGAGTGAAGCTTTGACAGTGCCAGCTACTCGTGCTGGGGTAACCTCAGAAAAATCGTCAGACAAACGTCGGCCGAAGAGCACGAGACAGAACCCAGCAAGCAGTTTGTTAACAAGTGGCCATGAAAGCCTTAACAATGTTGTGTTGTTGATACACTAAGATGTTGCCTCCGACATCGATCAGTAGAGTGACACCATGATGGCGTACAGGCTCTCCCATTAAGGTGGCGTATGACAGTCGCGTTGAACCGAGACCATGTTGAAAAATGGGGTTTTGTAGCCAAAGGGTGAGGCATAACACGGTATATTGAAATTCTGAATAAAATCAACCTGCTTTCAGAACAAAAGTGTTGCGTTAGTTATCGAACGCCCCTCGTAATTGTAGATGGAGAGTGCCTCCAGCTGCAGGTCAGACATCAGAGTACGCGGACGTGGAGCTGGGTTTCGCGGAGGTCGTGGGGGGCGCTGGAGAGCGAGGTGGCCGGAATGCGACGCGCAACGTCCGCCCTGGTGACGTACGACATCCGGGCTGGGACTGGAGCTGGAGGCGGGCCCAGAGGCGGAAACAAAACGCCGCTGACTCACTCCGCCATGTCGCTCCTCCTGCCCGCGTCTTTTTTTTTTTCTCCCTCTCTTTTTCTTCCTCACGTCCTTTGTCACCGCAACCGGTGCGCGGACGGTGAATATTCAGGCGTCGTCGCTACGCAGCTTCGCAGACAGAATCAGGCGATTTTCTGACGCTGCGGCGTCACTTTCTACCGTCACCGTAGCGACCGAAGTGGTTGCCTAATGTAGACAGAGACACTACTGTGACAGATAGTGTCGGAAGTTCCATGCGGCTTTTCGCGGATGATGCTCTAGTATACAGGGAAGTTGCAGCATTAGAAAACTGCAGCGAAATGCAGGA
Organism: Schistocerca cancellata; assembly: GCF_023864275.1. NCBI lineage: Eukaryota > Metazoa > Arthropoda > Insecta > Orthoptera > Acrididae > Schistocerca > Schistocerca cancellata. The sequence continues at coordinate 916,223,588 of NC_064627.1, read as the reverse complement.
AGATCTGCAGCGGATAGGCACTTGGTGCAGGGAGTGGCAACTGACCCTTAACATAGACAAATGTAATGTATTGCGAATACATAGAAAGAAGGATTCTTTATTGTATGATTATATGATACCGGAACAAGCACTGGTAGCAGTTACTTCTGTTAAATATCTAAGAGTATGCGTGCGGAACGATTTGAAGTGGAATGATCATATAAAATTAATTGTTGGTAAGACGGGTCCCAGGTTGAGATTCATTGGGAGAGTCCTTAGAAAATGTAGTCCATCAACAAAGGAGGTGGCTTACAAAACACTCGTTCGACCTATACTTGAGTATTGCTCATCAGTGTGGGATCTGTACCAGGTCGGGTTGACAGAGGAGATAGAGAATATCCAAAGAAGAGCGGCGCGTTTCGTCATAGGGTTATTTGGTAAGCGTGATAACGTTACGGAGATGTTTAGGAAACCCAAGTGGCAGACTCTGCAAGAGAGGCGCTATGCATCGCGGTGTAGCTTGCTGTCCAGGTTTCGAGAGGGTGCGTTTCTGGATGAGGTATCGAATATATTGCTTCCCCCTACTTATACCTCCCGAGGAGATCGCGAATGTAAAATTAGAGAGATTCTAGCTCGCACGGAGGCTTTCCGGCAGTCGTTCTTCCCACGAACCATACGCGTCTGCAACAGGAAAGGGAGGTTCAAATGGTTCAAATGGCTCTGAGCACTATGGGACTTAATATCTGTGGTCATCAGTACCCTAGAATGTAGAACTACTTAAACCTAACTAACCTAAGGACATCACACACATCCACGCCCGAGGCAGGATTCGAACCTGCGACCGTAGCGGTCACGCGGTTCCAGTCTGAAGCGCCTAGAACCGCACGGCCACACCGTCCGGCGAAAGGGAGGTAATGACAGTGGTACGTAAAGTGCCCTCCGCCACACACCGTTGGGTGGCTTGAGTAGTATAAATGTAGATGTTGATGTAGATTCGACTCAACTCATTGTGTGTCAACGATTGGTCAATGACCTCATCTCCATGTTGATCCCGAACTGCAGCAAACGTGATAGGACCGTTACTGTTTACGATGCAACGCCTACAAATACCTGGAAGCGCTTGGAGACAGAAACCAGTTATTCTGTGACAGCCTGCTCACAAAGTTGCAAGAACCAGTTTGAAGAGAAAAATATGGGATTACACAGGTTGGGCAAAATAAAAGTGTCGCGGATATTATTTCATACACCTTAAGATAGGCAACACAACTTACACCATTCGCCCCAGTTGCGTATGATGTAACTAAGATGAGTTGCCTACCTTAGGAGGAAGCGGAAGGCAAGTGGGCTTCAAAAATTCGATTTTTAGATTTTAACATATGAGAAATTCCTGATCTTTCCTGCGTGAAACAGTTTTAGTTTTATATAAATACGGCAATTTTTTCGTGAGATACGATTGTTTTCCTGACGCTCTGTGCAATCTGGGGACAGTGACAGCAAGGCTTATGACCGGGTATGTTCAGAACAACAGTATGGTCCTAATGTCACAATTTCTAAATTAGAGTGCATTGGGCATGTACAGAAGAGAATGGGGGCAAGGTTGAGAAGATTATTGAAAGAAAAGTCAAAAATAGTATTGGAAGATGGTAAGAAGATAGGTGATAAAGGTCGCCTGACAAATGTTTAAATAGACAGATTACAGAATTATTATGGCTTGGCCATAAGATGAAATGTAGGGAGTTTAGAAAACATGAAAAAAGCTGTACGGGCCGTCTTTTTCCATAAGCTTTTCACAAATGAAAATCTAGTGCACGGTCTTTGCCCGAATGATCCTGACACTTGGTGCAAGTACAGGAGAAGTGCCAGATATGACCACACACATTCTTTACCTGCATGAGTAATGAATGAAATTAAACCCATATTTAGAGACCTTTGTAAAGAGACCTTGTTGAAGAAATGTCTTCATGGGAAAATACAAAATTTAAATGAATGTGTGAATTCTGTCATTTGGAGCCGGTTACCGAAAACTGTATTGTTCAGCTTACGACCCTGTAATTTTGGTGTTTATGATGCTACTTTGTGCTTCAATGATGGTGTAATTAGAAAACTTGATGTTTTGGAATTATTGGGCATAAAATCTAGTGGAAATATTGCCGAATCCTTAGTGCAAATAGATAAAAAGAGAATCCGCAAAGCAGATATTGCTACTTTAAAACGCACAAAAGAAGCCAGACAGAGAAGGATAGGGACCAAGAGAAGAAAAGAAGATCAATATGATTCAGATGATGCTAAGTATGGTGCAGGAAAATATTAGTGGTAAGTAATTCTCATCAATAACTATACTAGAATTGCAATATTAAACTTTAAATGGATTTTTCTCAAAGCTACATTTTTTTTTACTTTCAGGTACCATTAGTTGATAAACTATTGGGGTTAGAAACATGAAATTTGGTCAGTTTGTACTGTACATGGCAATAAGTCATTATAAGTAAATTGAGAACCATCAAATCAGAAACTGTTTTATAATAATTAATGTACAAAGAAAGTTAAATTTTACTACTGGAAGTATTAAATCTTTTTTCTTCAAAATCGTAAGAGGTATTATGTTCATTTTACTTGTAAATTGAGGCATATGTGTTATATATATGCAGTAAAAATTTCATTGTTTTATCACTTACAGTTCTTTTGAAAAGTGTACGTATTCCAATAGTAAAACAGCATTGGTAGAATAGGGATAAAAATTGCCTTCTGTCTCCCCTTGAGGTGCGTGAAATAATATTCGCGTCACTTTTATTTTGTTCACCCGTGTATTCCCAGACTTTTCGCTTCAGACTGGTTCTTGCAACTTTGTGAGTAGGCTGTCACGGAAAAGTTGGCTTCTATCTCCAAGCATTTGCAAATTCAGGGTTTCCAGCGTTTCCCTGACATCACGTCGTGTGTCAAACACACCTGTGGCCATTCGTGCCACCAACATTTTTATACGTTCAGTATCCTCCTGTTAGTTGCCCAACCTGTACTCCAGCCACCAGTGCGCACCGAGGTGTTAAGACAATCTCTTCCCTAGCTCCACACGCGACAGGAACATGAAGAGACTGTAACATGTAAAATGGTATGTAGACTCTCCCGTGCCCTGAAAATGTGCAGAATACGCATGTATATGTGCCTGGGTTGGATAAAAAGTAGTGCCAACACTGTTGTAATTCATACCAGACTTTTTTGACAGACGTTGCTCTCAATATAGTCGCACCGCATCTCGATCACCTTCCCCGACACAGATGGAAAGCGTCCTACACCGTCAGCGCACCTATCTCTGTCGATGGCTCGCAAGGAATGTTCCCTTGTGTTGTAGCACGTGCCACGAAAAGATCCTTCTTTTTGGAGAACATGTCGTAATTGCACGGAGTCATATCGGGTGACTACGGTGGATGTTCCAGTACCTCCAACCGCACGTACGCCGAAATCCTCGCACATCTATCGCCATACTGCGTCACCACACGCCTCACACTGTCCTTGAAGCATTGTTCTGCCCTCCGACCAAGTGCCATTTGAAACTTGATCCACCCATATTGTTGCTGTTTCCTAACATACTGTTAGGGCACTTGAAATGACCTCCCGCAGTTTTAGGAAGCAGACAACGCAGCTGACTCAAACACAGCCGTCGCCGCTCACTTCATCTGACCTACTCCTATCAGCTACGGACAGGGCGAATACCATTTGACGCACATCTTCCATGTTATGGGCAGTGTTGCCACTACTTTTTATCCACCACTAGTAGATGAAGAACGTTTGGAGTTTCCATCGGATCCGGTCTGGCCAGCGACTTTTTCCAGTCTTATGTGTCGCTGTGGAGAACTACGATAAACTGCTGCCATTAGGCGCGGCTGTCACGGCGCATAACAATTATAGAAAATGGGCTGCAGCATCTTTAATAATTTCATCCATAAAGAAGAGCATTAAGAGGATTGTGAAATAAAAATATAAATAAATCTGTTTTCGGTCACTTGTTTATTTTACCAGTAAGGATTTCGATAATTTATATCTACATATACAGCTGGAAAATTACGCAGTCACATTAGTACAGAACAAAGAAGCCTTTTCACAACAGTAGGCCAATTGAAATCCTTTGCGATATTTCCAAGAACGTAATTACATAAGTCTCCATCTGAAGATGAAGTTGTGACCATCGAAAAGCTTAAGCTACAACAGGCAAATGATTGACGAACAACGCCATTTTCTTTTCCTTCTTTTGCGTATGGACTACCTTTATTTAAACTGTTTCTCCTTCCTTTTCTTCCACATTTCTCTCATCAGTCCTCGATGTTTCTACGTTCTCTCCTTTGACCAAGTAGCTGCACTCTTCTTGGGATTTTCATGGCAAACTTTCGAATCTTGCAATACTTTCTGAGTGGCAGTGGTTCGTCACTATCCTGTGGAGACAATCGGAATTCGTCTGTATCGCTTCCAATTTCTTCGCACCATGTCAGTGAGTTGGCATTCATACTTCGCTTGTGGCCATAGACAGCTATTCTTCTATCTCTAATCATTTCTGTAATTTTTTCAGTACGATTATCAAGTTCACTGTTATGACGTCTTCTGCACTGTTTTTTCTCTTTAACTAGTCCCAAAATTTTTCTTAGTATTTTTTTTGATGATTTCCAGCGTATCCGAATCAAATGGCTCTGAGCACTATGGGGCTTAACATCTGAGGTCATCAGTCCCCTAGAACTTAGAACTACTTAAACCTGACTAACCTAAGGACATCACACACATCCATGCCCGAGGCACGATTCGAACCTGCGACCGTAGCAGTTGCGCGGTTCCGGACTGAAGCGCCTAGAACCGCTCGGCCACCGCGGCCGGCCCAGCGTATCCATCATCACCTTTTCTGTGTAGAGTTAAGCCTCTGCTGCGTATTAGGCTCCTGTTGCATTGCTGAAGACCAGTGCCTATTTTAAGGAATAACGGCAATAATCTCTCGTTATGCACGAGGGCTTCGGAAAGTAAGATCCGATCGGTTGCAAAATGGAAATCACTGTAAAAATCAAAAATGTTTTATTTGCAGCAGCTACTTACACCTTCCAGTTACCTCTCTACATAGTCGCGTTGTACCAGCTTCCCACATACCCTCGCCATAGTGCCTTCGATCAATTCTCTACATTGATCTACAGTTCGTTGTCTGTGCCAAAATGTTGTCTTCATAGCCAGTAGTTCATGTAAGCACAGATGAAAACTCAGGTGAAGCCAATTACGGGCTGTGTTGTGGGTGAGCAAACACTTCTCAACGAAAACGCTGCAGGAGAATTTTCATTGTCACTGCAGTGTGCGGCCGAGAATTGTCATGGAGAAGGAAACGCATGTCAGTTATATTATGTGGACCGCATGACATCAGGTGAAATCTCTCACCAGGTCCTCACACTTTGCGGGAGGCACTGCTGCTCGAGGCTTATTTAAATATTCCTTGTGCACTCGGAACTGAAAAGAGAGTCGTGACGCGATCGACGGGCATACTATCTGTGCAAAGCTTCATAGGAATTTCCCTGTGGTTTCTATTTCATGCCGTTTCGGACCTTACTTCCCGTACAGCTCTTGTATATAGACGTAACAAAGTAGGACACCGTTTTCATCTAATTAAGTTATACCTTAGTAGCACCTTTCTCCGAAATGTCTTGTTGAATTACTCTTTGAATTAATAAGTTCACTTAATTTTACCCTAGTTAATTCTCATTATCCTCAGGGCTACCTTAACGTTTGTCATAAATTCTGGTTTCTCAAATGAGATTTGTAATCCTGGCTTTTGAGTTTGTTCTTTCAGCTATTGTGTCTGTCTATTGCCTGTTCCATTGAACCTGAATAAATAGCTAGGTCGTCTGCAAACGTTAGACAAAAGATTCATAGGGTACCCCTTTAGTAACCCAATTTTATCTCTCACTGATTTGGGTTTCTCCTAAAGACATTCTCCATCTCAAAACTTCTAGACATTCCACCTCTGATTTTTTCTTTAGAATAGGTGTTTGTTAATGTTTATTTATATCTACAGCTGATTTTCCGACAATGCTTTTCCCCTGAACAAAGCAGATCGTTCGGAATTCCCGCAGTAATAATACCAGGGTACAGCACCGATGTGACAATCGGCGCGGCACACTGCCACCTCGCGCTCTTCCCGCGGAGGGGAAAAAAACTGGCAAAGAGGAGAGAGAAAGAGAGAGAAAAAGAGGCACAGGGAGGAAGGAGGGAGCAAAGGAGGCAGAAAGAGGGAAAGAGGGCAGGCGGGCTGCTGGAGGGGCAGCGGTATAATGGCGGACGGCGGAAGTGGAATTACACGTCGGCTGCTCCTTGTTTCTCCCTTCCCTTCGCCCTGCCTCGCCTTCGTCGTCTTTTTTCTCTGCTGGTGGGGCGGCGCCCGCCGCCGCCCCCGCCTCCGCCCCCGCACCGCGGCCGTTCTTCCTGATTCCTGACGGCCAGACGGATGCATTAGACGGACTTCCGGCTCGGCCGCCCTGTCAACTCTCTCAGCCATAAAAATGCATTTCATTGCCCGGGGACCGGGAGATGGATGCGCGCGGCCCCCAGCGGCGCATCATCGGCTCCGCCGAACTGCGCGACGGCGACTTCCGCCATCGGCCGCGCCGCCGCTTGCGTCATCTCCATACAAATCGAGCGCCTTCCGCCTGCACCGTGGAGCACGCCCGACGCGGCGCAGTCTGATCGGCCGTGACCCGACAATACGAAGCGCTAAACGACTCTGCGCGTATAGCGAAGAAATCTCCGATATCCGTTAAGTGTGCAACGGACTGGTCGCGTTCTACAGTTACGAGATCACTTGCTAACACGGTCTCTGGCAGGTGCCGCCATCAGGATGCAGAACGCATAGACATCGCCTGTAGGAGTGCATCCATTTCCTTGAGAACGGTACAGCAGAAAGTGGGAAAGGATACGCACTTTCTATTTCAGTGCTCATATATACACTACTGGCCATTAAAATTGCTACACCACGAACATGACGTGCTACAGACGCGAAATTTGACCGACAAGAAGAAGATGATGTGATATGCAAAAGATTAGCTTTTCAGAGGATTCACACAAGGTTGGCGTCGGTGGCGACACCTACAACATGCTGACATGAGGAAAGTATCCAACCGGTTTCTCATACACAAACAGCAGTTGACCGGCGTTGCCTGGTGAAACGTTGTTGTGATGCCTCATGTAAGGAGGAGAAATGCGTACCATCACGTTTCCGACTTTGATAAAGGTCGGATTGTAGCCTATTGCGATTGCGGTTTATCGTTTCGCGACATTGCTGCTCGCGTTGGTCGAGATCGAATGACTGTTAGCAGAATATGGAATCGGTGGGTTCAGGAGGGTAATACGGAACGCCGTGCTGGATCCCAACGGCCTCGTATCACTAGCAGTCGAGATGACAGGCATCTTATCCGCATGGCTGTAACGGATCGTGCAGCCACGTCTCGATCCCTGAGTCAACAGATGACACGTTTGCAAGACAACAACCATCTGCACGAACAGTTCGACGACGTTTGCAGCAGCATGGACTATCAGCTCGGAGACCGTGGCTGCGGTTACCCTTGACGCTGCATCACAGACAGGAGCACCTGCGATGGTGAACGAATGGCGAAATATCATTTTTTCGGATGAATCCAGGTTCTGTTTACAGCATCATGATGATCGCTTCCGTGTTTGGCGACATCGCGGTGAACGCACATTGTAAGCGTGTATTCGTCATTGCCATACTGGCGTATCACCCGACGTGATGGTATGGGGTGCCATTGGTTACACGTCTTGATCACCTCTTGTTCGCAGTGACGGCACTTTGAACGGTGGACGTCACATTTCAGATGTGTTAAGACCTGTGGCTCTAGCCTTCATTCGATCCCTGCGAAACCCTACATTTCAGCAGGGTAATGCACGACCGCATGTTGCAGGTCCTGGACGGGCCTTTCTGCATACAGAAAATGTTCGACTGCTGCCCTGGGCAGCACATTCTCCAGATCTCTCACCAATTGTAAACGTCTGGTCAATGGTGGCCGAGCAACTGGCTCGTCACAATACGCCAGTCACTACTCTTAATGAACTGTGGTATCGTGTTGAAGCTGCATGGACAGCTGTACCAGTACACGCCATCCAAGCTCTGTTTGACTCAATGCCCAGGCGTATCAAGGTCGTTATTACGGCCAGAGGTGGTTGTTTTGGGTACTGATTTCTCGGGATCTATGTACCCAAATTGCGTGAAAATGTAATCACATGTCAGTTCTAGTATAATATATCTGTCCAATGAATACCCGTATATCATTTGCATTTCTTCTTGGTGTACCAATTTTAATTGCCAGTAGTGTAGTAGATGAGGAGGTGAAAACAAACTTTTCTTATAACAAATTGTTGGTGGTTTACTTAGGAACTACGCGTATCAGTTAAAGCTGCCTAACTTTCAACACAAATTTTAAATGGCAATGTATGTAAGACATTTCTCGTTCGTACTCCTAGCCGTATCGTCTTGTAAAGAGTAAACGGCACGTAGTCATAGAGTACGCACTAACATGTCATGATAACCTATGCGTTCTTCACGCCACCATTGGGAGCGATTATCAGACATAATCCAGTCTAAGGTGACAGGCTCCTTGTACACTTCATCACACCCTGGCAATTCAAAACATCAGACCTGTCCTTCGGTTTGGACCTGGTTGGTCCTGAAGATAGTGGCGCGGTCACGTCCAGATTACTCCTAGAGATCCAGTGTTGTGCATTGCTGGTATTTTACCTCTTCTTGGCTTTGTGTGGTATAGCTCGATTTTCTATTAATGCATTTTTCTACAGAGACCCAGACAAAATTTCGGATTTTTGATTTGCCATTCTCTTCATTGTTGCCAGCCGATCATATTTCGGCAGTAGGTAAATACTGGATAGGCCTACACGTGTTCGTACACAAGCACTATGAACTTCATTAGTGTCACGTTCTTGGTTTTTTCCTGGTGACTACGCAGCCGAATCACCTGTCACTGAGGAGCAGCATTTGCCCGTGGACTCTTGTGGAACTCCTTTGCCTTCGTCAGCTGCTGGAAATTCGGCTCTCTCAGTGATTTCTGATGGAGCAAAGTCTCCTCCTGTCAAGACATCCGGGTTGAACGGGAATATTTCCTTTGACTCGAAGGATTTGTCAGATGTCTGGATGACGGCTACTCTAGACAGTTATAATGTGCGAACTAACACAACAATCGGATAAGATTCGATTCACGAGAAAAATTATAAGCAGTGGTGGTACTTTCGTAAGGTAAATAACCTAAAACACCAATAATCGAGCGGAGGGAGAGTAAGGAGGAAAAGGGGGGCGCGGAATGATACTGTAAAAAACAAATTAAAAAAAACAAGTGGTGAAATAAAACTATAGACAGGAACAAAGTTCTATCTGAAAGATACACATTGACATATTTCCAAATACAACATGAGTTATCCATAAACGGATAAGGGTCATGTAGATAGAGAGATACCGGGTGATCAAAAAGTCAGTATAAACTTGAAAGCTTAATAAACCACGGAATAATGTAGATAGAGAGGTAAAAATTGATACACATGCTTGGAATGACATGGGGTTTTATTAGAACCAGAAAAAAACAAAGTTCACAAAATGTCCGACAGATGGCGCTGGACAGCTAAACGTCAGTGACTGCGCATGACAATCGTGTATAAAAGGAGCTGTAATGAGAGAGACAATCAGATGCGCCAGCAGTCGCAGCACGTTGACGTTACCTGAACAGGCTCTTTTAGTGAAGCTGTATTATCAGACGCATGGAAGATCTCTTACGCGCGTCATTTGGTGATGATCGTGTGCTCAGCCGTCACTTTGGTCATGCTCGGCCTCCCAGGTCCCAGACCTCAGTCCGTGCGATTATTGGCTTTGGGGTTATCTGAAGTCGCAAGTGTATCGTGATCGACCGACATCTCTAGGGATGCTGAAAGACAACATCCGACGGCAATCCCTCACCATAACTCCGGACATTCTTTACAGTGCTGTTCACAACATTATTCCTCGACTACAGCTATTGTTGAGGAATGATGGTGGACATATTGAGCACTGATATGACTTCTGAAATTTTTCCGGCGTATTTCTTCTTCTAATAATTTCCGGGTATGTCGACGGGATCCGGCTGCATACCCGGAAATTATTAGAAGAATATTGAGCATTTCCTGTAAAGAACAACATCTTTGCTTTGTCTTACTTTTTTATGCCATTTATTACTATTCTGATCAGATGAAGCGCCATCTGTCGGACATTTTTTGAAGTTTTGTAATTTTTTGGTTCTAATAAAACCCCATGTCATTCCAAGCATGTGTGTCAATTTGTACCTCTCTACCTACATTATTCAGTGATTTATTCAGTTTTCAAATTTATATTGAGTTTTTGATCACCCGGTACACCTAATGGTAGGCTCACAATCAGATCAGAGAAGAATATTGTGTGAAGCAACTGACAGCTAGTAAATGGAAACATATGAACATAGTAAGCAAATAATAGGTATAAAAGCGATCTTACGAAACAACACAGGATTCATGCGAACATTATAAGCAGTGGGTGGTAATGTCGTAAGGTAGATGACATAGGAAACCAAAAGGGGGGAGGGGTTTGAAAGTGAAGGGAGGAAAGAGGGGGTAGGAGGAGGGGAAGAGGAAACGGACATACGGGGGGGGGGTGGAGGCGGAGGGGAAAATGTTGATAGGATTGAGAATATGACAGATATAGCCTTTACAGCCCAAGAACAAGCGTAAATATGAGATACGATGATGAGGACTCATTCCGAGTCAGAACTGATGAACAAAAGGGACAATTGGATTTGCTGAGTTACAGCATTTCGGCATAAACAATTACTCAAAAACAGTCTTAATCGCTTTTATTATTATTTTACCGCCAGCCGGTTACAACCCGACGTAGGGGTCATCTTCTGGGCGCTTACACTGTGAAATTACAGATATCCGTCAGAAAGACTCCATTACACAACAGCTACAATTACGTATATTTAAAATATGTTACCCATTGGTCGACTGCTGGTGGTGTCACTCCTGTCTACATAACGGCAGGGAACAATGCGAGATTAACCCTCGTATGGGCTTAAATAGCGTGCTAAGATCACGCGAATAGATGGGAACACCCCCAGCGGCGATCAACGGCATTTAATACACTTTATTATATGTAACTACTAGTCATCTTGGTTTAATATAAATTTAAGTGACAGTAAATGACAGAAAACGGAACCATTCCATTTAAAAAGAGTTACAATTATAGTTTTAATTATAAAATAACAACAAATGTTCCGTAGTCAACTCGTAAAATTCGTAAAAGTATATTACATGCCGCGAGGGATTAGCCGAGCGGTCTCAGGCGCTGCAGTCCTGGACTGTGCGGCTGCTTCCGGCGGAGGTTCGAGTCCTCCCTCGGGCACGGGTGTGTGTGTTCGTCCTTACGATAAATTAGGTTAAGTAGTGTGTAAGCTTAGGGACTGATGACCTTAGCAGTTAAGTCCCATAAGATTTCACACATATTTGAACATTTTTTTAAACATTACATTATGTGCCATAATATAAAGTAAAACAATTTGTGACACGCAAGAACTGGCGTCGTCTTGTATTATAATATATCTATTCGTACATTTACGTAGAAAACATTTGAGTCAATTTACTAAAACGGCGAATATGGAAGGACTACAAAGCCCTCTACTCCTTGTGGTGAGGACGCCGTTTCCATGGATTATAAAGCGTATATCAGGCGCCCTCTAGTCTGTGTGGGGAGGACGTCGTCGTCATGGCAGCAGCTGGTGTGTTCTTATGGTTAGTTTCTTTGCCCCGGCCACGGCTTCCGTTGCCGTGGTAGCGGTATGTCATGGCTCCTCATCCACAGAGAAGTTGTCACTTATTTGAGGTTACGGATATATCGGCAATCAAGGATAACCTACAAAATCTAAAGATAGGATAAAAGCTTACGACACGTTTGTAGTACCCGTTAAAGGAATTAAAGTATTAAAATAATAAAAGGAAAAATAGCATCATTGTGTACAAATAATATTTTCGAATAGCTCGAAAAATTTTTAATCGTGACTCTCTATTTGTTCGTTCAGCATCGCTGCCGGATTCCGTTTATTATGTATAAAAATTTCCAGGCTTAAATGGAATGGTTCCGTTTCCTGTTATTTACTGTCACTTAAGTTTATGTTAAACCAAGGTGACTAGTAATTACATATAATAAACTGTATCAAATGCCGGTGATCGCCGCTGGGGGTGTTGCCGTCTATTCACGTGATCTTGCTGCTCTCATCTTTTGCTTTCCCCTCTTTGGGGAAGTGTGAGGGGGATTTTGTAGTCTTTCGGCTTTTACTCCCCTGTGTACATGTGTATGTGATTTTTCCGTAGTTTTTTGGTGTTTGTGATATGTGATGATTGTTCTGTCTGTGTCTGGTACTTGCCTGACGTAGGCGAGATGAATTGATGTTATATTAGAAGGGAACGGGATTAAGGGAATGGGTATTGGGATTTTCTCTTCGACTTAATCGTCGAAAATCGTCATGGGGCGCTTGTGCTTGTCGCAGAACATGTCATACACACCTAGGCAGTGGATGCGGGGCGTTTCCTGATCTGGAAGAACCTTCATAGAAGGCCCTTGCCAGATCTTGGAAACGCTCTCTCAGGAGTGGGATTTCAGCTGCGGCGTGCAGATCATCTATGGGGAAACCAAGGGATAAATGCAATGCCCTCCTGAGGGCGCGGTTCTGCAGCCTCTGGAGTTTGGCCAGGTGCTGCTTCGCCGCGTATCCCCAGACAGGGCACGCATACACCATGACTGGCCAGATCAGGGCATGGTACACGTTTACTGCTACTGGGCATGGAAGGGAGCTGGTTGAGTTCAGGATTGGATATAGGATGGACATTCAGGCGCAGACCTTGCTGTGGACCTCGTCTATGTGGGGTTTCCACGTAAGACGAGAGTCCAGGGTTACACCAAGGTACTTGGCGGTTCTGCGCCAGGGGAGTTGGGTTCCGTCTAGGTGAAGATGGAAGGGGGGACGTTGAGGAGGTTCGCGCCTTCCGAGCCTGCGGGTAATCAGCATAGCCTGTGTCTTTTCAGAGTTGATGGTGATACGCCAGCGACGGCCCCAAGTTTCTGTGTCATCTAAAACTCTTTGTAGCCTACGGATGACCAGGTCCCTGTTCGCATTTCTCGTGTAGAAGGCTGTGCCGTCTGCGTACTGTGCGGTGTGCACCACGTGATTTTAGCACGCTGTTTAAGCCCATACGAAGGGTTAATCTTGCATAGTTTCCTGCGGGAGTGACACCACCAGCAGTCGACCAGTGGGTAACATATTTCAAATTTACGTAATTGTAGCTGTTGTATAATGGAGTCTTTCTGACGGATATCTGTAATTTCACAGTGTAAGCGCCCAGACGATGACCCCTACGTCGGGTTGAAACAGGTTGGCGGTATAATAATAATAAATGGGATTAAGACTGTTTTTGAATAATTGATTAATCATACTAATCGCTGTTTCGTCTCCACAACCATGTTGTCCAAAAATTTCAGAATAAATATCAAGCTGTGACTAGCACGGAGTCTAGTGCGTTGAGCTGGAAGCTTACACGCTAAATGAGAAATATGGGAAACGACGGTCAGGGCTCAATCGGGGTCAGCAGCCGGCGCGCCTGCTGGAGCAGACTGGAGACTGGAGACTGCTGGCCGGGCAGGGCCCGCGCGCCCAGCTGTCTAATTAAAACTTAGAGGCAGACAATGCCGGCGGGAGAGTCGGTTTTGAAAACACTGGCTGCAGCCGTCCGCGGGGAGTCCGCACCCCGGGGGATGAACAGCTCGCCTCAATGCGCCGGCCTGCGCCGACGGCCGCCCCACAACACGGCGCAACCAGCCCACCATTGTTCGTAATGCCGGTGGCCTGTTAACGCCCGTTTAGTCCGCGGACGAAACTCCCCAAGGAAACAACTTTCTATCTTTTTTCTCCTTTTTATAATTCCGAGCGACTTTTTATGCTCCTGGACGTAAAATATCGTATTTCAAAAACAGATAGACAACATTCGGTAACGTAATAATACACTCTAAGAGAAAAAAAAGAATAAAAAAAATTTAAAAAAACGACGCACCAGGAAACTAATATCCGAATGCGATAGAAATCGATAAATGTGAAGAACATGTACAAGCAAACAAATAATTACATAGGGCGCGCACTATCTCTGACGCAGAGAGTCTACCCCAGGAATTGGAACATCTGAGCTCGCATGGACAGATTCATATGCTCGATTTTCCGCGCACCGTTCGAGAGTGGGACGGTAGTGAAATAGCTTGAAGGTGGTTCGATGAACTCTTTGCCAGGCTCTTAATTGTGAATTGCAGAGTTATCATGCAGATGTTATAACGTTGTTGCTTTATTTGCAGTGTAAGCGGAACTGATAGACAATAAAAGCGGGTTAAAAGCTGTGAGCTGTCTGGGGAAGTTAACCTTGCATTACTGCGCAACTGTTTCACCACGTATCCAGTCTAGCTTACCAAATTCCCAACCAGACTAACATTAATTATAATCTTTTAATAGTCATACGACAACCGGTTAAATAAAAAGAAATAAATCAGTTTATATTTGGAAATTTATTTTAACATTGATCATTGAAATTTCAGCATATTAAATTTGATTCATAACTAAACTGGTGCCTTATTTAGGATTGTGGAAAATGTGAGTTTGTAATCTTACGGAACACATCAAATATGGAGCCAAGATTGGGAGAATGCATACAACACTGCATTCATAAAATAACACACGATGAACGTTGAAACATATGCAAGAGGAAATTAACCACAACCAACCGATTCAATTTTCACCCAAAGAAGTTACGTTCGTAGCACAATCCTGTCCGTCATGTAATTACCACACACTGGTATACTAAATTCATACTAACTCTCTGTGAAATCTTCCCAAAAAGAATAGCTGAGGGCTACTTTGATGATTACACCACATGCTTCACGTGGTCAACTTGGTTTACACAAAGCGTGTAACTCCACAATAATTTTGATAATTAAAATAAATTAGATCGAAAAGCAATTTACAAAAGAAAAACTTCGAACTGGTTACTAACGTCTTACTATTAACCTGATGGGTCAAACAATTATATAAGCACGTGGTAGTGGTCTCACAATGTACACCCCACGTGGGTTGAACATAAAGAAAAGTTGCTATATTGAAAAATATTGTCAAGACGAGATGTTATAATCTCACGCACACTCGCATTTAAGATTGATGATCTTAGTTAGAGTTACTGATCAACACGTGGTTCCACTTCACTCCCAAAGTAGTGACAAACCAACTACTGGAAAATATTCTGAACTTCACACTCGAAATACACTGCGTTGCAATTTAAGATAACATTAGATATTTTAGACCTAAACCTGAAATAAAGGTGATTAAATTTTCAGTTAGGCTGAACTTAAGAAATCCATTGTCCTACGGACTTAGCAGACACCCGCTTAGCTGGAAATCTTACCACTTCAGACGCTCGCCACGGACAGACTGACCTGGTCCCTTCCCGAGGGTGGCTCACAAATACAAACGGAAGTGGCCAGAGGGGCAGCTTCCTATACCAACATGACAAGGGACGGACAGGACCATACTACTGGATAGAAACCTCTTTGCTTTTAGAAAGCGTAGCTACCTGTTCCGACGTTGGTCCTACTGTTCTCTAGCAGACAGGCTTGTCTGCTACCTTCAAGCATGCAACTAGAAATACATTTGCTCATTCATCCTCTCACACAGAAGGGAAGGGGGATGACAGTATCTTATCATATACAGTATATAAAAGAAAGCGGATGTAGGTTCCGTATGAGACTGTGTGACATGAATTACATATAAACTGTGTTTTAAAGTGTAGTAGTGTGACAGATCGTTCTTGTTTATGTGTAACAGTAACACGTTCCACTGCTCAGTCTCCTCCCAGATAGACAGAAACACCACAGTAAATTTAGAAGAGGAATTTATGCCGTAAATGACAACAGATTTAAGAAATCAAACATGAAAGGAATCCAACAGAGACCTTTCAATGTAGATGAAATCCTCGACCATGCGGGTAAGGAAGCTCAAAACCCTTGGCAAAACACCGAGTTCTAGTTCATATGAACCGTGTATAAAACGAAAGAAACATTGTAAGTAGACTGAAATTCAGGCCTGGAATTAGAATATCAATGCATTATCTACACACAAGAGCATAATGTGATCTCACCAATTTAAGCAGCAGGCGACTCCATCTAAACCTATGTCCGGCAAGCACCGGAGAATTTCCAGGCACGTCGAAGAAAGGAATTGGCC
Organism: Schistocerca cancellata; assembly: GCF_023864275.1. Taxonomy (NCBI): domain Eukaryota; kingdom Metazoa; phylum Arthropoda; class Insecta; order Orthoptera; family Acrididae; genus Schistocerca; species Schistocerca cancellata. Next base: position 916,207,263 of record NC_064627.1, on the reverse strand, counting down.
CTTACAAACTTTCGCAGACAAGACGTGATTGGCCGCCGCCGCCGCATCAAAGAGCTCCGCGAGCCATTTCTATCGCTCTGATACTCGATACCTAAAAGGCAGTCGCTCAAGATGCGCGGTCGGTCGACACATGCAGGCATCTTTGTAACTCACTGAGTATAGCAACTTGCACTCAGCAGCGAAACAAGTGAAATAGCAGCCACGTTTCAAGTTTCCTGCAATTTCAATTAACGAAAAGATCTTCGGTTATTTCATGCAGGACAATGCGAATGGCACACCGCCAATGAGTCTATGTCAGTACTGTGAAACGTTTACGATAGTATGAGCTTTGAATGGCCTCCTCTATTCCTAAATCTAAATCCATGTTGTTTACAACTTTGGTAGGTGTTGAAAGATCTGTCCCCATAAACTCGAAGAGCTAGACAATTTTCGGATTATAAATTCAAGAATTTCGGCCGTCGACATTCTAAGAGTGTGCAAAAATGTGTTCAGAAGCTGTCAAGTGCTCTTGCTGCAGAGGCATATTTTTTAGCACCTGTTGTAAGTAAAAGTGAGCTTAATTTGGCAGTATTGTGTGTTAGGCTATGATCAGCTGAGGGAAGACACACCGAGGCACTTACCGAGGGCAATATCCGATGCACAATCTATGTCAACTGCGGGCATCTGAGAACTGTATTTCGAAAAAATGGGTACTCGGAGTGGCAGATTCTCTCGTTTTATTATGATGATTATTTCTCCCTATGTGGGTGAGCGCCAACAAAATATTTTCATAGTAACAGTAGATAGCTGGTGTCAGAAATTTCGTGATAAGATCCTGCCTCAACTAATAATGCCTTTGTTTTAATGACTGACACCGCAAATAAATATACACTCATGGAAATTGAAATAAGAACACCGTGAATTCATTGTCCCAGGAAGGGGAAACTTTATTGACACATTCCTGGGGTCAGATACATCACATGATCACACTGACAGAACCACAGGCACATAGACACAGGCAACAGAGCATGCACAATGTCGGCACTAGTACAGTGTATATCCACCTTTCGCAGCAATGCAGGCTGCTATTCTCCCATGGAGACGATCGTAGAGATGCTGGATGTAGTCCTGTGGAACGGCTTGCCATGCCATTTCCACCTGGCGCCTCAGTTGGACCAGCGTTCGTGCTGGACGTGCAGACCGCGTGAGACGACGCTTCATCCAGTCCCAAACATGCTCAATGGGGGACAGATCCGGAGATCTTGCTGGCCAGGGTAGTTGACTTACACCTTCTAGAGCACGTTGGGTGGCACGGGATACATGCGGACGTGCATTGTCCTGTTGGAACAGCAAGTTCCCTTGCCGGTCTAGGAATGGTAGAACGATGGGTTCGATGACGGTTTGGATGTACCGTGCACTATTCAGTGTCCCCTCGACGATCACCAGTGGTGTACGGCCAGTGTAGGAGATCGCTCCCCACACCATGATGCCGGGTGTTGGCCCTGTGTGCCTCGGTCGTATGCAGTCCTGATTGTGGCGCTCACCTGCACGGCGCCAAACACGCATACGACCATCATTGGCACCAAGGCAGAAGCGACTCTCATCGCTGAAGACGACACGTCTCCATTCGTCCCTCCATTCACGCCTGTCGCGACACCACTGGAGGCGGGCTGCACGATGTTGGGGCGTGAGCGGAAGACGGCCTAACGGTGTGCGGGACCGTAGCCCAGCTTCATGGAGACGGTTGCGAATGGTCCTCGCCGATACCCCAGGAGCAACAGTGTCCCTAATTTGCTGGGAAGTGGCGGTGCGGTCCCCTACGGCACTGCGTAGGATCCTACGGTCTTGGCGTGCATCCGTGCGTCGCTGCGGTCCGGTCCCAGGTCGACGGGCACGTGCACCTTCCGCCGACCACTGGCGACAACATCGATGTACTGTGGAGACCTCACGCCCCACGTGTTGAGCAATTCGGCGGTACGTCCACCCGGCCTCCCGCATGCCCACTGTACGCCCTCGCTCAAAGTCCGTCAACTGCACATACGGTTCACGTCCACGCTGTCGCGGCATGCTACCAGTGTTAAAGACTGCGATGGAGCTCCGTATGCCACGGCAAACTGGCTGACACTGACGGCGGCGGTGCACAAATGCTGCGCAGCTAGCGCCATTCGACGGCCAACACCGCGGTTCCTGGTGTGTCCGCTGTGCCGTGCGTGTGATCATTGCTTGTATAGCCCTCTCGCAGTGTCCGGAGTAAGTATGGTGGGTCTGACACACCGGTGTCTTTTTTCCATTTCCAGGAGTGTATGTTCGTGGCGCTCTCTCCCCTATTTCGCGATAATACAGAACGAGCTGCCCTTTTTTGAAACTTTTTCTATGTCCTCCGTCAATCCCATCTGATGCGGATCCCACACCGCATAGCAATACTCTAGGCAAGGGCGGACAAGCATGGTGTAGGCATCCTCTTTTGTAGACTTGCTGCACTTTGTAAGTGTTCTGCCAATAAATCTGTCTTCGGTTTGCTTTCGCCACAACATTACCTATGTGATCGTTCCCATTATTCATAACTGTAATCGCTAAGTATTTAGTTCAATTTACAGCCTTTAGGTTTGTGTGATTTATCGTGTAACCGAAATTTAGCGGATTTCTTTCAGTACTGATGTGGATGACTTAACACTTCTCATTATTTAGAGTCGATTGCCACTTTTCGCACTACACAGATATATTTTCTAAATTATTCTGCAGTTGGTCTTGATTATGTGATGTCTTTACAAGACGGTTGACGGCATCATCCGCAATCAATCGAAGAGGGCTCCTCAGGCATTTTCATGTGTCGTTTATGTAGATAAGGAACAGCAGAGGGCCTATAACACTACATTGGGAAATGCCAGATATTACGTCTGTATTACTCGATGACATTTCGACGGTTACTAAGAACTTTTACCTCTCTGACAGCAGCTCACAAATCCAGTCGCACAACTGAGGCGATACTCCATTGGTTGATAAGCTTATGAGGATCGGTGTCAAAAGCCTTCCGGAAATCTAAAAAAAAAAAGAAAATGGTTCAAATTGTGGCTCTGAGCACTATGGGACTTAACTGCTGAAGTCATCAGTCCCCTAGAACTTAGAACTACTTAAACCTAACTAACCTAATGACATCACACACATCCTTGCCCGAGATAGGATTCGAACCTGCGATCGTAGCGGTCGCGCGGTTCCAGACTGTAGCGCCTAGAACCTTTCGGTCACTCCGGCCGGCCCGGAAATCTAAAAATACCATTTTCATTCAGTCTTTAATCACCTATCTTTGTATAACGCTTACGTATCCTCTCCCAAACAGAGGCAATTCATTACGTGTTTAAATAACTTTCTGTCGAGTTACAGACCAATATACTTATCTTCTGTTTGCTGCAGAATGGCTCTGTGCACTATGGGACTTAACTGCTGGTGTCATCAGTCCCCTATAACTCAGAACTACTTAAACCTAACTAACCTAAGGAAAATCACACACATCCTTGCCTGATGCAGGATTCGAACCTGCGACCGTAGCGGTCACGCAGTTCCAGATTGTAGCGCCTAGAACCGCTCGGCCACACCGGCCGGCTGCTTCAGAATCCTTGAACATATTCTCAGTTCGAATACAATAAACTTTCTTGAGACTAACAAGCTTATGTTCAGGAATCAGCATGGACTTAGAAAGCATCGCTCGTGCGAAACTTAGTTTGCTCTTTTCTCACATGATATACTGACAACCATGGATGAATGTTACAGTATTTCGTGTTAATCATTGCACTCACATGATGAAAATTTCACGGATCACTCCCGTAAGAAGAATACAGTATTTTGATATTCTCAGATGCATGTTTCACACTTTGAAGAACAGATCTAAATCTGTATCTTCGTCTACGTAGATAATCCGCAAGTCGCCGTACGGTGGCGGATGGTACCCCTGTGCCACTACTTGACATGTCCCGTCCCGTTCCACTCACATATAATGCGAGGGAAAAACGTCTGTCTGTCTGAACCCTAATTTCTCGTATCATATCTTCGTGGTTCAAATGGTTCTGAGCACTATGGGACTTAACATCTTAGGTCATCAGTCCCATAGAACTTTGAACTACTTAAACCTGACTAACCTAAGGACATCACCCACATCCATGCCCGAGGCAGGATTCGAACCTGCGACCGTAGCAGACGCACGGTTCCGGACTGAGCGCCTAGAACCGCGAGACCACCGCGGCCGGCTATCTTCGTGGTCCAAACGTGCGATGTATATTGGCGGCAATAGAATCGTTCGGCAGTCAGCTTCAAATACCGGTTCGCTAAATTTTCTCAGTAGCGCTTCTCGAAAAGAATGTCGCCTCCCCTCCAGGGATTCCCAGTTGAGTTCCCGAGCATCTCCGTAACACTTAAGTGTTGTTCGAACCTACCCGTAACAAATCTAGCAGCCCGTCTCTGAACTGCTCCGATGTCTTCCTTCAACCAAAACAGTCGAGGAGAACTCAAGAATAGGTCGCATCTGCATCCCGTATGCGGTCCCCTTTACAGGTCAACCACTCTTTCCTAAAATTCTCCCAATAGTCCGAAGTCGACCAATTGCCTTCCTTACTGCAGTTTTCACATGCTCGTTCCACATCATATCGCTTTGCACCGAGCGATGTGCCGCAGTCGTTAGCACACCGGTCTCGCCTTCGGGAGGACGACGGTTCAAACCCGCGTCCAGCCATCCTGATTTAGTTTTTCCATGATTTCCCTAAATCGCTCCAGGCAAATGCCGGAATGGTTCCTTTGAAAGTGCACCACCGACTTCCTTGCGCATTCATCCCTAATCCGTTGAGACCGATGACCTCGCTCTTTGGTTACCTCCCCCAAATTACCCAATCAACCAATGCCGCTTGGCACCGTTACGCCTAGATATTTAAACGACTTTACTGTGTCAGGCAGAATACTAGTAATAGTGTAACCGAACATTACAGGCTTGTTCTTCCTACTCATTCGCATTAACTTACTTTCTTCCACATTTAGGGCCAGCTGCCATTCACCACACCAATTGGAAATTATGTCTCAGTCGTATTGTACCTTTCTACAGCCACTCAACTTCGACGCCTTACCGTACCCCACGGCATCATCAGCAAACAACTGCAGATTGCTGCCCACCCTGTTCGCCAAATAATTTATATACACTCCTGGAAATGGAAAAAAGAACACATTGACACCGGTGTGTCAGACCCACCATACTTGCTCCGGACACTGCGAGAGGGCTGTACAAGCAATGATCACACGCACGGCACAGCGGACACACCAGGAACCGCGGTGTTGGCCGTCGAATGGCGCTAGTTGCGCAGCATTTGTGCAACGCCGCCGTCAGTGTCAGCCAGTTTGCCGTGGCATACGGAGCTCCATCGCAGTCTTTAACACTGGTAGCATGCCGCGACAGCGTGGACGTGAACCGTATGTGCAGTTGACGGACTTTGAGCGAGGGCGTACAGTGGGCATGCGGGAGGCCGGGTGGACGTACCGCCGAATTGCTCAACACGTGGGGCGTGAGGTCTCCACAGTACATCGATGTTGTCGCCAGTGGTCGGCGGAAGGTGCACGTGCCCGTCGACCTGGAACAGGACCGCAGCGACGCATGGATGCACGCCAAGACCGTAGGATCCTACGCAGTGCCGTAGGGGACCGCACCGCCACTTCCCAGCAAATTAGGGACACTGTTGCTCCTGGGGTATCGGCGAGGACCATTCGCAACCGTCTCCATGAAGCTGGGCTACGGTCCCGCACACCGTTAGGCCGTCTTCCGCTCACGCCCCAACATCGTGCAGCCCGCCTCCAGTGGTGTCGCGACAGGCGTGAATGGAGGGACGAATGGAGACGTGTCGTCTTCAGCGTTGAGAGTCGCTTCTGCCTTGGTGCCAATGATGGTCGTATGCGTGTTTGGCGCCGTGCAGGTGAGCACCACAATCAGGACTGCATACGACCGAGGCACACAGGGCCAACACCCGGCAACATGGTGTGGGGAGCGATCTCCTACACTGGCCGTACACCACTGGTGATCGTCGAGGGGACACTGAATAGTGCACGGTACATCCAAACCGTCATCGAACCCATCGTTCTACCATTCCTAGACCGGCAAGGGAACTTGCTGTTCCAACAGGACAATGCACGTCCGCATGTATCCCGTGCCACCCAACGTGCTCTAGAAGGTGTAAGTCAACTACCCTGGCCAGCAAGATCTCCGGATCTGTCCCCCATTGAGCATGTTTGGGACTGGATGAAGCGTCGTCTCACGCGGTCTGCACGTCCAGCACGAACGCTGGTCCAACTGAGGCGCCAAGTGGAAATGGCATGGCAAGCCGTTCCACAGGACTACATCCAGCATCTCTACGATCGTCTCCATGGGAGAATAGCAGCCTGCATTGCTGCGAAAGGTGGATATACACTGTACTAGTGCCGACATTGTGCATGCTCTGTTGCCTGTGTCTATGTGCCTGTGGTTCTGTCAGTGTGATCATGTGATGTATCTGACCCCAGGAATGTGTCAATAAAGTTTCCCCTTCCTGGGACAATGAATTCACGGTGTTCTTATTTCAATTTCCAGGAGTGTATGTAGAGAACAACAGAGGTACTATCACACTTCGCTGGGGCACTGCTGACGATACCCTTGTCTCTGATGAACACTCGACGTCGAGGACAACGTACTGGGTTCTATTATTTAAGAAGTATTCTAGCCACTCACATATCTGTGAACTTATTCCATATGCTCGCACCTTCGTTAACAGCCTGCAGTGAGAAACCGTGTCAAATGCTTTCCGGAAATCTAGAAATATGGACTCTGCCTGTTGCGCTTCATCCATGGTTCTCAGTATATCATGTAAGAAACGGGTAAGTTGAGTTTCGCACGAGCAGTGCTTTCTAAAGCCATGCCGATTCCTGAACACAAGCTTCTTAGTCTCAAGAAAGTTCATTGTATCCTGAAACGTAACAGCCCATTGAGGCCTATTTAAATGAACAATTCCCAGTCTAATTCAGGATTGCACATGTAAACAAAATATGTAACTCATCCAGAAAAACTTATAACTGAGAAAATAACTGTTTAATCTATTTCAGTTCAAAGTGTAGAAGCTCTGTAAATGAAGGGAATAATTCCTGTGAAGGGAGGCTCCAGTAATTAATAGAAAATATAAATGTATTATTGTAATTTCTTATTTGAGAGTTTATTCTCGAAAGAATTAACAGACATGCACTAATATCGTAGTGTACTTACTGTACTGAGCATACATACGTTTATATATGTATTTTAAGTTATTTTGTAAAAATTTTAATTGTTAATTAATCAAATGTTCATCTTAAACAATGCCGAGGATTGTTCGGGATTGTTAAGAAAGTATAAAGGGTGGCTGCCTTGTTGGCAGAGGGGGTCAGTCTGGTTTTAGTTTTTGAGCAGTGAGTAGCTGCTCCTTTTGTGTTGTTTCCCTTTGTAATAATACTTTAACTCTGTTTTGAAATGTATTTAAAATAACATAATACAAGATGATATTTAATTTTAACTTTTCTGAAGTTGAAATTTTACAGTAACTGTCTCCAGGACTTTCGCAGCGACAGAATGCCTGATACGATGAAGAAAACAAACCCTAAGAATGTTATAATCCGAACTGAGAATATGTTCAAGGATTCTGCAGAAAACAGAGTTTAGGGCTATTCGTCTGTAATTCTGCGGGCCCGTTCTTTTGCCCTTGCTATATACTGGGCTCCACTGCGCTTTTGTCCAGTCGCTTGGGACTTGGTTCTGGGCGAGAGATTAACGATAAACGAAAGCTAGATAAGGGACCAGTGCCACAGAGTACTCTTTGTAAAACCGAAGAGGGGTTCCATCTGGAGCTGATGATTTATGTCGTCCATACGAAAGTCTGTCCGATGGTCAGATGATGGTACGTTTGCACGGTTCTCCTGTGTGAACGATTTCTTAAGCATGAAATTGAAAACTTCCGCTTTCGTTTTGCTATCTTCAACTGCCACACCAGACTGGTCAATAAGGGACTGAGTGGAAGCCTGAGTCACGGTTAGCGATTTACATACGACCAGAATTTTCTCGCGTTCTCTGCCAGGTCTTTTGCTAAGGTGTGACGGTGGTAGTAATTGTATGCTTTGCACATAGATCTTTCCACAGGCGCACGGATCTCTACTAACCTTCGCTTGCCGTAACTTTCATTTGGGTTATCCTGCCAGAATAATAGTTCAAATGGCTCTGAGCACTATGGGACTTAACAGCTATGGTCATCAGTCCCCTAGAACTTAGAACTACTTAAACCTAACTAACCTAAGGACAGCACACAACACCCAGCCATCACGAGGCAGAGAAAATCCCTGACCCCGACGGGCATCGAACCCGGGAAATTCGGGCGTGGGACCTGCCAGAATATTTCAGCCAGTAAATCAGTAACATTACAATAGTAAACTGTCAAGTTTGCTGCGTATTATTACCATACGAGAGGTGTTCACTAACTAATGCAACATATTTCTTTTCCTGAAAGCAGGTTCGTGTTATTCAGCGTTCCAAAACAGGATATTCTCCCTCAGTCTTTTGGCTGCAAAATGCTATTTTTCATCATAATCACCGTCCAATGCGGCGGTTTTACGCCACCTAACTGGGAGGGTCTGTATGCCTGCTCGGTACCACTATACTGGTCGACATCAGAGCCAACGTCTTGCTCCATCAGTAACATCACGATCTCCTACGTATTGCTTCCTACGGAGTGCATTCTTCATTGGGCCCAAACAGATGGATATTCGATGGTGAGGAACCCAGCGGGCAGACATCTTTGAGTATCCCAACTGTTGAACGAATGTGTCAGCATTACCCACAGAGACGCTAAGTTGAGCAGTTGGGTGTTTAATTGTGATCCGTCGATCACCTCGAATGAGAATGTACGAAATGTCCAACAATGCAAAAGTCACAGTTATTTGCGACTGGCCGGCTCGCGGGAGATGTACAGGTGTGCGCGTCTCGCTCAACGACTCACCGTGCTTTTGTTCACTCCCAGGTCTCCGTTGACATTCTACGAGAGCCTATGAATGTCTGCGATGCTTTAGTTTTCTGCCAAAAGAAACTCAATGACAGCTCTGTGCTTGGAACGCTCCTCCGTTACAGACGCCATATTGAAGGCTACGTACAGGGCCACCACCTATCGGAATTTTACGAAACTATAGGGGTGGAAGCAGGATTATTCCACGGTGCCTCACAACAAATTCAGCATTTTTTTCTACCGAAATTGGCGGCGAGAAGAAAAATGTTTGATTAGTTATTGTAATCCCCTCGTACATATGAGAAGTAATGGTCTGATTTAGAGAGATCAGTCCGATTATTCATGTTCTAATGGTTGAAATGGCTCTGAGCACTATGGGACTTAACTTCTGTGGTCATCAGTCCCCTAGAACTTAGAACTATCTAAACCTAACTAACCTAAGGACATCACAAACATCCATGCCCGAAGCAGGATTCGAACCTGCGACCGTAGTGGTCGCGCGGTTCTAGACTGTAGCGCCTAGAACCGCTCGGCCACTCTGGCCGGCGATTATTCATGTTCTACTAACTGTATATCACACACGTGTTGTCACATCATGTAGAGATTCTTGAAATAACTGAGGAGCGTTTTCTGTACTCCACCGTTATTACACTGAAAGTCCACGTATCCCAATAAATGCAGCCACGGATTGCATTTCATCCCCCTCTCCAACATGCATAGGCTGCCTTTGCCGGCTTCCTTTGCCGGCGATTATTCATGTTCTACTAACTGTATATCACACACGTGTTGTCACATCATGTAGAGATTCTTGAAATAACTGACGAGCGTTTTCTGTACTCCACCGTTATTACACTGAAAGTCCACGTATCCCAATAAATGCAGCCACGGATTGCATTTCATCCCCGTCTCCAACATGCACAGGCTGCCTTTGCCGGCGATTACTCATGTTCTACTAACTGTATATCACACACGTGTTGTCACATCATGTAGAGATTCTTGAAATAACTGACGAGCGTTTTCTGTACTCCACAGTTATTACACTGAAAGTCCACGTATCCCAATAAATGCAGCCACGGATTGCATTTCACCCCTCTCTCCAACATGCATAGGCTGTCTTTGCCAGTCGCCGTACAGTCGTCAACAACCTATCTCAATCTGCCAGTCAACAACGTACTGCCGTTTGTTCGTAAAATGTCAGTTTGAGTTTGTGCAGAGCTTGTGACCGGATATTACTGACACTCTTGTCTGAAGCGGTAAATGGAACAACTATTCAGCTATTTAGTTGATCTTCTAAAATTTTATTTGTCGGATGCAGTTTCTTTCGTAATCTACGCTGTGTGACAAAAAAGAAGTGAAGCACACAGTAGACACAGCCAGAAGTCACTGTAACTTCATAAATGCACACACGACCCATTTGAATAATTAGAGTTGCAGTTCTTTGTGGCAGGTAGAATGGCCACCAGAGTCCATTATTGTTGTTCGTGTTTAGTGTTGTTCTCCGGCGTGGTAGGGTACATAAGAGGCGTCAACACCGTCAGAATTTGAGTGATCACCATGAAGATCACAGAGAAGCCAGGTATTCGTATGAGACAGCGTTATCGGCACGTAACAGAGTTAGAAAGGTGCGTCAATGTGGCTCTCCATTTGGCCAGCTGGACGAATCGTGCAAATTCCCATTGGGATTTGACAGTGCCCCAACGTTGGAATCCATGGGGACCTGTGGGCAGGCATACTCATCGTCAAGATTCTGGTAGATCACATCCGACCACCACAAAGTAGGATGGGCGTAATGTGCACCAAGCACATCGTAACCCCTTCGAACCCCTACCCGCCATCCGAGAATAAGTGCTGGACGCCCTGCTACATTCTGTGTCATCCCGGTAATTACGGTCCATTGCGTAGGCTGCAGTTAACAGCGCAACACAAACAACCGCGTTTGAAGCGGTGCCGTAACGGGGAAGATGTCGTCACATTGTGTTGAGTGAAGCACTGCAGCACCTCGTACGTCCATCCTCGACGTATATTGTAGCGACCTGGAGGGAGATACCAGTCTTACAATGTTCTGGAGAGGCACCGCAGAGTTACTGCTGGTGTCATGGCGTTGGGAGCCATCGAGTGTGATTTCTGGTCACGGCTGGTTGTGACTGAGGAAATTCTGACAGTACGAGTTAGGTCACGGACATCCTGTGTTCCCATGTGCTATCTCTCATGCGACAGTATCATAGCGTCATTTTTCAACAGGACAACGATCATCAACACACCACGTGTCTCTATGAATTGTCAGCGTGATGCTGAAATACTCTGGCGGTCAACGAGATCCCCAGATCTGTACCCGATAGAACACGTGCGGTACCAACTTGGAAGCCAATTCCGTCGGAATGTCCGTATGAAGGATATCAAGGAACAGATACAACAGCTTTCGGCCAGCCAGCCTCAGGAGGGGATGCAACACCACTATGACACCCTTCCCAACCGAATCATTGCATGTAACCAGCCCAGAGGCAGTACAACGTCGTGCCGATAAGCGGGTTCATGCCGCCAAGTTCTTTGTAAGTTTAAGTCAATTCTATAACGTCTCAAATTATGTCATATGTTCTCTCAGTCAGTGAAGTTTAACTTCGTTTCCTCCACCCCTTCCGAATGCTTCACTTATTTTTTGTCGGGCGGTGTATGTGTAGTCGAATTTCAGGTAACGCGGATGCCACAAAATATTAATGTGAAAGCAAGCTTACATTTCAGATAAAATTCTTTACGAAGATAGTTTGGCACAAGAAGCGCTGTTCATCTTCCTGAATACCACAGCGAATATAAATAACACACAGTAACAAATGGAAAAAGCTATACTCGATCGTGCAGTATACAAAAGACAATGCACTGTGTTAAACATGTAAGTAGGCTGTTTAGATTTTTATATGGGTAATGCCACGTAGCGCTCTATATGAAAATCACTGGCTGTGCTGTGTGCAGTATGTGGCTAGTTTGCATTGTTGTCTGCCATTATTGTCATGAACTGCTATAGCTGGATGCGAACAGCGCATAGCGCTGGGCAGTTGGAGGTGAGCCGCCAGCAGTGGTGGATGTGGGGAGAGAGGTGGCGGAGTTTTGTAATACTGGATGTTAATTATGAATATTAAGGTAAATACAGTGTTTGTTCTCTATTAAAATCTTTCATTTGCTAACTATCCCTATCAGTAGTTAGTGCCTTCAGTAGTTTGAATCTTTTATTTAGCTGGCAGTAGTGGCGCTCGCCGTATTGCAGTAGTTCGAGCAGCGAAGATTTTTGTGAGGTAAGTGATTTGTGAAAGGTATAGTTTAATGTTTGTCAGGGCCATTCTTTTGCAGGGATTTTTAGATAGTCAGATTGCGTTGCGCTAAAATTATTGTGTGCCAGGTTAAGCACAGTCAATATGTACAATTGTTCAAAGTGGACGTTTCACATGTAAAATTGTTCTAAGGGGACGTTTCAAACAGTACGCCAACTGCCACACAGTCTATGCAGTGGGCCTGTAACCTCCCCCTCACTTATCGACCTTAATGACAGTGAAAAATTATACCGCGTGTACCTAATGGAAATTTGGGAAAAGCAATCGTCACCGAAGTTAATTTGTTGGTAAAGAGGGAGGAAAGGGTTACATCTAAATGAAAGGAAAAATGCAAATGAAACTGGTGGAAATTAATTTTGAAAAACGGTAAAGTTAATAAAGAAAGTAATTGTGCGGCCGTTACGTTAACAATTAACTAGCGGTAATTAGATATTTGAGATTTGGGGGAAATTACGGTCGCCAGTCCTATGGACCATTACTATAGTAACTGAAAAAGAAAGGTTATTACACATATAATTAGCACGAGAAGCGTGGCAACTGAAGGTTGACACGTGTAGTGTGAAAACTGAAAGTTTGTCAGAAGTAATAAATTTCGCTACACTCTGACTTAATTTAGCAAAAGAATTAATAAAACCGGAAAATTGAAAGTTAATTTAGTGACTGAAATTAATAGTGAGCTTTGTTTCTGAAGCACATCGAAATTCAGTAAAATACGGTTAGTCTTGGGCTACCTCAACAATCATTTCAAAAGCTACTTGAATCTACGCAATTTAGAAATAAGAGATTTAACTTTGAACTTGAATTAAATGATTCTGAACAATTAACAATAGTAAAATTTAGTACATACCAAGCTGAGCTGCAGTCACAGGTAAGCTAAATGTGCTAGCAAAACTCGCACTCTTAATTTGTGCTTGTGTAATCTAAATATTGTAGCCAGCTATGAATACCTTAACTGAACTTCGAAATTAAAGCAGTGAAATGGAATGATATTACTTTAATGCTGGCGTATGAAATTCAACGACACTCGGGTTCATTCCGGAAAAGGAAGGGACCCTGCTTGGTAATGCAATTGGGACAATGAGCAACAAAGGTTCATGCTACGTTGCTGTAATTTTGTGATTTGAACAGTTTGGAAAGCTGAGGTCTGCCATACAGTTCTAAGACTTTAGGTGCTACCAGTCTTCCTTGTTGGTTGATTGAAGGTTTGAAGTCGTCGATCGAGGAGGTGGCGACAGTCACTCATTGTCGGCCGTCGCTGTTGCAGAAGCTGGATGTTGGCGCGCCTTCTTGTCGACACGGTCACCAGGCGAAACGGGCTCTTGATGTGTGCCAGCTAATGCTTCCCGTCCGCGACACCGTGTCAGAAACTATCATAGCAATTCGAGCGCAATTACATGCTGCCAAACCCCGAAGCGCGGCAACTCGCGGGAGCGTCACACAACACACCTGTTCCACTGCACTACCCCAGCCAGACTCCCCTCTGCCCGCGCTCCACGCGGCCGAGTTCACACTACCAAAGATCCTAAACACTTTGGTTCTCCACACGACCTATCGATGTATTCGTTCGATAGCATAGTTTTCCCTACGCGAGACGCAGCGTAAAAATACAAATAGTATTTACAAAACAAACCAATTATACATCGACATAAATGCATGTATATACAAATAGTAAAACAATTACAATATACAAAGACACAGAAACGTCATATCTTCAGGTAACAAAATAAGGAAAAAAAATTATAGTACAATAGATGGAAATAGGAAGATATGCATTTCCGGCTTTACAGGCCGCGACGTCTTGCGATGGTCAAGCCAGAATACGTGGGTACTGGATCAGATGTAACAGTGGAGGCAGCAGTTGTGTCCCACGTGAAGCATCTTAAGTATCAGCGACCACTGGAAGCTCGTTGAGACTTGCCAACAGAGTTTCACCTGAGGAGAAGTGAGCAGCAGACCCTACATAGTAGTGATATCCAGACGTCGACAGAACACTAAGACAGTACACTGACGCTGGTGTTCCACGGGAGTGCCGTCGCTATATTATTGTAAAGAAATGCATGTGGTATTGAATCAAGACCTGTCGTAAAGAGAGAGACAGCAGTAATCCTAACATTAATAGTAAAATGTATGAAATATTTCCCTGATGGCCATTAAAATTGCAACGTAATGTAAATGAAAATGTAAACATGGCCCAAGTAGGTTGTATTCTTTTTATACCCGTCCACTTGTACCAGCGATGTATTAGAATGTGAAATAAAGCTGGATGCTTCAGGTACGTGTCTGAAAATGATCACGGAAGAATCCATCCTACCTGGGTCATTTTTTCATTCTCAAAACTCGTTAAGGCTGTGGACCCCACAAAAATAAAATTTTAATGCGGACGGTAGCAACAAATGTCAAATTGGTATGAAGTGTACAACAGGTTTTGATGTGCAAATGTTATCATTGCAGTGCATCCGCACCGACTACGATGGGTAGCACTATGCACGTTCTTTATCTAAAGAAGGATTACACAATAGTTTCTCATTCATAAATCGTATTTGAATGTTGCTTGTTTCTGAGAAAATCGTATTAGAATGAGAATCTACCAGCACGTGTAGGAATTCGACAGTGACAGAATTGTTGCCTATCTAGAATTCTAGACTATAGCTTATTGGTCGACGATATTGCTGCCCAGTGGGGATATTGAATCAATGGATCGAGAGTGTCATGGTTAACGCTATACAGGATCCCAATGGCCCCACAAGACTAGCACCCGAGAGGACAGACATGATTGCTCTGCCGTATAGGATCATACAGCCACGTCACCGACTTTTAGGCAGCAAGTAGTCTTGTTTACAGCAGGACAACTTCCTACACGACTTACGGAGCACCACGCACTGTTGGCATGGCGACCATTGTTGCAGCTTCCCTTGATGCGGTAACGGACGGAGGCACGACGACAGCAGTGCACCCAATGGCAACACTGGCCTCAGCGGTTTCAGCACGTCCTCTTTTCAGACGAATGTCATTTCTATACGTGTGTGGCGGCTCTAAGGACAATGAATGTTGATACACTGCGTTCCTCGTCATCACATACGTCGAGTACCTGATGTGATCGTATGGGGTGCCATTGTATACACAACAAGATCACATCTCATTCGCACAGAGGGCGAGTTAAGGGATGTGTTTGTACCCTATATTCGAAGTTTCGATGACGTTATTTTTCAACAAGATAACGCAACACTGCTTTCGGCAACTATCCGGACAGGACATCCTATCTCGACACACCTTGAAAAGCGTTTTTACACAAATCGCAGGTAAGGTTTGGGTGAACACTAAGTATAAACATGATATTCAGTTATAAATGTAGCTCTTTTTCTCATCAATTGAAGATGCAGAAACTAAAATCATACCATTGAATCCGTATCCTCTAGCGTCTAAATTTCGACAGATTGCTGCATCCTATCTTTCCTAATTATGGAAACATTCTTAACTAAGTTGCTGCCGGCCAGAGTGGCTGAGCGGTTCTAGGCGCTTCAGTCTGGATCTGCGCGACCGCTAGGGTCGCAGGTTCGAATCCTGCCTCGGGCATGGATGTGTGTGATGTCCTTAGGTTACTTAGGTTTAAGTAGTTCTAAGTTATAGGAGACTGATGTCCTCAGATGGTAAGTCCAATAGTGTTCAGAGCCATTTGAACCATTTGAACTACGTTGCACGTACCGTTTTTTTCTCTTATCTCTCCGTCTAAAACTTCTGAATGTGCAGGAGAAATCAGGTTTTCATCTACTGATATAACCAATGTTAATTACGAATTTCTGTCGAAATACCTTCTTCAGTCCTTACGTGTTAGTGTGACAACTGTTTTTTAAGCTGCCTGGATGTTGAATATCAATTGCAAATTCTGGCCAACGCTTTGTTTCGAAACTCCTCTTTATTAATAGCACGCACAGACGCAACAGGAGCCAAACAGCGTCTTTTGAAATGGACACGACGAACATGACTCAGCGGTAGCTATACCGTACTATACCATGATTCGTCGTCCGAACCGTTTATTTTCACTTTGCGAAGTTTCCTGTCCTAAGAGAAAGCCACCGTGCGACATTAATTTCTCACTGTTTGTGGCGCCTGGCTTTTCCGTGCTCGGATCTAGTTTCTGGCGGTTTTTACACAATGTCTTATGTTACCTCAGTACTGATACCTCTCAGTCTCTGTGCTTTATTAAACACCAACTAATTGTAAGCATTAAGCTGTTGCCTGTTTCGAACTAAAAATAAAATTACCGAGTCAGTCACAGGCAAGCTACAGTTAAACGAGAAACACAAACCGTGATGCATTTTGCTATTCTTCACACGCACATACAGAGCACTGAAAGAGACTCCAAGTGGCAGACAATAACGCAGGATTAAGACTGATAGAACCATGCACCTCATAATCGGTTGTGAGGCGCTTAAGCACACAACTACAAAGTCACCTCTGCGCAGAACATCCATATAGATTCATCCAGTGTCCAGCAAAATGATTTCGTCGCATTACTTGCGTGTTAGCGGCAACTTTCTGCAGAAACTATGGCCGGAATTTCCACTTGACAAACAACATTGGGATGGCTACAATATTAAACAGAACGCTTGCTGTTACTTAAAAAATTTCAGTAAAGATCTTACTGATTAACACTGTGTGGCCAAAAGTCGTGGGAAGGATTGACCCATCTGAAGATTCGCAATGTATGAAGATCGAATGTCGTGCCTACGTTCTGCGTATGGCATGAATGTACACACGGTACAAGTGCAGTCGGTTACAGACAGCTCGCGAAGCCAATCAGCAGACTTTTTTTTGCAGTTTCTTAGCTCCTCACCAGTTGGTCATCGTAAAGTTTTCGGAGCTGCAGATGTTGATCCACTTCTTAGGCTGAAAGATATGACGAAATGGCAAACCTTACATTGTAACTATTTCCCCAGAAGTATCTTGATTCGACGAATCAAACAGTTCTTCTCTAGGTACACCAAATTTAGGGCACTCAAGTACCTAACTTGTGATGACTTTCTTAGATAAAGTCGTAATGAATCACCACAATGTCACGAAACAACACAAAAATTATAACAACTTGATAATAAATCATGTTCTCAGTGATTACTGGAAGAGTGATTAAAACACATATCAGACGCGACGAACAGTTGACGACTAACAAGACAACGGCGCGGAGCGATGGGGGAGAGGAAATTTTGGGGAGGGGGGCGTACCGACTTCCTTGACCTGTGATACTGAGCGCGCATGCGAGGTTTTGCTTCGGATTTTCCCGGTATTTCCTTAAATTTGACAGCTGATGTGCGAATGGAAGATCTAGACTGCTTTAAATCATTATTTTCTGTAATTCTCTATCGGTTCGAATAACAATCAAGCAGAGATACTACTCTTAGAGTGAAATAAGGTAAATAAAGTCTTAAAAAATCTTAGAAAAATGAAATTTTTGGCAGTTTTCCGTTCGCTAACTTTGAGAGCATCCGAGACAAGAATATATGAATCGATTTTTTTTGCCTTTTTATCTAAAAAAATTGTATGCTACCCTCGATATTACGATTTTTTTAGAAAAAAGATTCGACTTTATCGGCCCACCTTCAGTTCATCCGTTTTCAAGCTGGGTCTGGTGCCTCATTTTAACTTTTTTTACTTTGTTTCACCTTCACTCTTTCTTTCTCTCTCTCTCTCTCTCTCTCTCTCTCTCTCTCTCTCTGTGTATGTATGTGTGTGTGTGGCTGTGAGAACTATGGGACTTAACATCTATGGTCATCAGTCCCCTAGAACTTAGAATTACTTAAACCTAACTAACCTAAGGACCCACACAACACCCAGTCATCGCGAGGCAGAGAAAATCCCTGACTCCACCGGGAATCGAACCCGGGAACCCGGGCGCGGGAAGCGAGAACGCTACCGCACGACCACGAGCTGCGGACCTTCGTGTGTGTGTTTTTAGGGCTGTGTTCATTTTTATAAGCAGTGTTGTACATTATTTTATAGTCCTTTAATGTGTTAGATAATGTCCCTTTGCGTATAATCTGTTATTTCTTCTGTTCTTGCCTTTAGTACGCGTAAGTTTTCTTCCACGGTAAAATTTTATTATTATTAAATCTGTATGTATTTTAGTAGGATGGTGGTTTTTAACACTATAACCAACCAAACTATGATGAAAATGAAAAGAGTATGTTTTTCGATGGTGGCACTGATTTTTTACGGATTGACACTAACTGGCAGTTAAACAACAGAATGGGATTACCCATTTTTCTTACAAGCAGTGGGCCATTAAACTCCCTGAGGTGATAAAAGTCATGGGTTAGCAATAGGCACATGTACTGACGGCGGTAATAACGCATACAGAAGGTATAAAAGGGTAGTGGATCGGCGGAGCTTTCCGATGTTATTACGGACGCATGACGAAGTTAACAGACTTCGCAATGGTGTTTGGAGCTAGACGGATGGGACATTCTATTTCGAAAATCGTGAGGGAATTCAGTATCCCGAGCTCCACAGTGTGAAGAGTGTATCGAGAATACCAAATTTCGGGCATTACTTCTTACCACGAGAAACGTAGTGGCCGACGGACTTCACTGAACGACAGAGAGCAGCGGCGTTTGGATAGAGTTGTCAGTGCTAACAGACAAGCTATACTGCGTGAAATAACCACAGAAATCAGTGTGAGCCGTACGACGAACGTATCCGTTAGGGCAGTTCGGCGAAATTTGGAGTTCAGGGGGTATGGCAGCAGCCGACCGACGCTAGCGGCTTTACTAACAGCACGACATCGCCTGCAGCGCCTCTCCTGACCTCGTGACGATATCGATTGGACCCTAGATGAGTGGAAAATGGTGGCCTCGTCAGATGAGTCCCAATTTCAGTTGGTAAGAACTGATGATAGGGTTCGAGTGTGGCGCAGCCAAACGAAGCCATGGATCCAAGATGTGAACAAGGCACTGTGCAAGCTCGTGGTGGCTCCATATTGGTGTGGGCTCTGATTACATGGAATGGACCGGGTCCTCTGGTCCAGCCGAAAGTCACTGACTGAAAATGATTATGTTCGGGTACTTGCAGAGCATTTGCAGCCATTCGTGGAGTTCATGTGTCCAAACAGCGATTTCATGTCACCGGGCCACAACCATTCGCGATTGGTTTGAAGAAAATCTGGACACTTCGAGCGAATCATTTGGTCACTCAGGTCGTCGGACGCAAACCCCGTAGCACATTTATGGGACATAATCAGGAGGCCTGTTCGTGCGCAACTCCCTCCACCGGCAATACTTCCGCAACTATGGACTACTATAGAGGCAGCATGACCTGATATTTCTGCAGGGGAGTTCCACCGATTCGTTGAGTCCACGCCACGTCGGGTTGCTGCATTACGCCGGACAACAGGAGGTCCGACACGGTATAGTAGGTATCACATGACTTTCGCCATCTAAGTGTGTTTTGGACTACAAAATAGAGTTACTGAATGTGTACGTTTCCTTTCTTTGTCAAGTCGTGTCGATCTCAAAAGACGAATAAACAGGTTAAAATGGGAGCAGAATTAACCAAAGAATGGGAAAATGCTTCACGTGCGTGGGGCGGGCAGTGAGGACTTACAGTCGCAACTGGGACCATTCCGTGGGAGCCAGTTATCCTTGTTACGGTGCTGCTGCCTACCATTTGACGAAGCAAAGCACAACGCTGTGGTCTTGCTCACAAGGCGACCACACAGAATTCGGATTTTTGTTTTTTTTTTAATATTTATGATACTTAAAGTTCAGAGCTCAAAAAGCAAACTTTGAAAAATTC
The DNA here is from genome assembly GCF_023864275.1 of Schistocerca cancellata. Classification (NCBI taxonomy): domain Eukaryota; kingdom Metazoa; phylum Arthropoda; class Insecta; order Orthoptera; family Acrididae; genus Schistocerca; species Schistocerca cancellata. The sequence continues at coordinate 916,187,156 of NC_064627.1, read as the reverse complement.
TCGAGAAACTTGATTTTGAAGTTTACGACTACACTAACGAAAAATTAGTTTTTCGACCAGCAGTGTGGCTTCGTGGTACGGTGTTCGCTTGTCACGTGGGGGACCCTGAGTTCCGTTCCCAGAAGATTTACATTTTTAAACAAAGGTGCATGTTCTGTGAGCATTTTAGTGAGGTGCAAAATAGATAAAGATGGAAAGTAATTTAATTTGTAATTTTTAAATTAACCCATCTTGATAAACATTCTTTTACAAAAGATCAGCAATAATTTATATTTACAATGAAAACCGCTGTTTTGAGTACAATGTGTAATTATAAATAAAAGGATGTCTATTTTTGAGTAGAGTGTATAATTATAAATAAGAGGACGTCTATTTTTCCTAAAAACATCAGTTAGATAAATTGCATATATTTGATGATTTTTATATTTAAAAACGAAAAAAATAGCGACTGAAACGACACTCGATCCAGCTATTACGAGTCTGGAACGTTAGCGACTTTTTTTTTTCCTCTTTATGTACTACGTTGGTACATAAAGTTGGTAACGTTTTAGTTTTGCATGTTACTATTGCGCTTTCTAAGGTTTATTTATCGATGTTCGTTGTTGCTATTTGAGTTTATGTATTGCCATTTTTTCATATGGAGATAGTGAGTGGACCTGAGGACGCTAGAAAATGAAATGTCACTTAGAGAAATCGGAACATTTCCCACATATTCTTCTGTCTGATTTCAATAGAGGTGTGACAGCAGAGAAAACAGCCAGAAACAATTGCGCAGTGTATGGCGATAATGCCATTGGACAGAACACGGTAAGAAAATGGTTTTCTTGTTTTAAGGAGGATCATTCTGCCACTAGTAACTCTCCACGTTCAGGAAGAACTTTGGGGTTTGGTTCAAGTGGGTCTGAGCACTATGGGACTTGACATCTGAGGTCATCAGTCCCGTAGAACTTAGAACTAGTTGAACCTAACTAATCTAAGGACATGACACCGTAGCAGTCGCGCCTAGAACCGCTCGGCCAATACGGCGGGCACTTTGGGGTTTGATTAAGATGGTTTAAATGCATTAATCCACAATGAACCCGCCAGTTTACTCAAGAACTGGAAAACGTGACGAACTGTAGTCATTCCACCATCGTGCGACATTTGCAAGCAATGGGGAAGGGTCAAAACTCGGGTCATGGGTACCGCATGCTCTACGCCAGAATAACAAAAAACAGGGGGATGCCCATATGTGCACTTCTGTTTGCTCGTCCTTATCCTGTATCGTTACTGGTGACGAGAAATTGTGTCTTTATGCTAAAACAAGGGGAAGAAAGGAGTGGTTGAGCCAAGATAAACGAGAAACTCACCGAACAAAGATCTGCTCTCATCTACAAAAGATAATGTTACAGATCTGGTGAAACAGTGTACTACGAATAGCCTCCCCGAGGTATTACTATCTCTGCTGACATGTATCAGCAAGTGAGACGTCTTAAACACGCAACAACCAGGAAGACTGCAGTACTGCTACTTGTCGACAACGCCCGCACGCATTCTGACAGTCTAACAAAGAGCATTATATGAGGGTAGGGTTACTTAGTCATTCCCCACCCATCTTATTCACCTGATGTTGCACCAAAAGATTTTCACCTTTTCTGCTCTCTGTGGAACAACCTTCAACAAACTTTCTTTCGAGATGAAAATGCACTCCGCATATATCTCGACGAGTTCTTCGCCTCAAAACCACGTGCTTTCTACAGTCGTGGAATCGCAAAGTTACTCCAACGTTGGCAGACTGTTGTAAATAGTAAACTAGAGTATATTACTGATGACTTAAGTCTCTGTTATGTGTATCTGTTGTGTTTATTAAACTTATGGAGGAATGCTACAAACTTTTGCATGGGCTGGCTCTGAGCACTATGGGACTTGACATCTACGGTCATCAGTCCCCTAGAACTTAGAACTACTTAAACCTAACTAACCTAAGGACATCACACAACACCCAGTCATCACGAGGCAGAGAAAATCCCTGACCCCGCCGGGCATCGAACCCGGGAACACGGGCACGGGAAACGAGAACGCTACCGCACGATCACGAGATGCGGACAAACTTTTGCGTCAGCCGAGTATTTTACGCTTCGTGGAAACGCTCGAACAACATTTCTTCAAAAACTTGAATAATCCGGGAATCGAACCCAGGACCCCTACATGGAACGCAAGAACACTACTAATGTGCTGCGCTGCTTGTCAAGCCCTCTTCTTTGCGCTGTGGTAGCTGTACGATGTGCCACTGCTGCCCTCACAATACGACGATCAAATGGTTCAAATGGCTCTGAGCACTATGGGACTTAACTTCTGAGCTCATCAGTCCCCTAGACTTAGAACTACTTAAACCAGGGGCGGGCAAACGTTGCACGCGGCTCATGAGCGCACAGCGCTGCACGTGTGCTGCTCGTGTGCAATCGTCGACTGGGGCACTGGCGACAGCCGGCAGGTTGCGGCTGTGTAGTGCTAGGCTAAGCTGCGGACGTTGATGTGTAGCGACCACTACGTAGTGAACGTTGTATTTCAAGAACCGGAAAATGCAGAGTGGTCAAGGAAACGGAGAATCGTAGATTTGCTATCTTTTAAAAAGTAATGGGAGAATCATTTTTTCTTTGTGCTAAAACGTGAAAATTCGAAATGTTTAATATGTGGCAGTATTCTCGCTGGTCAGCAGAAGTTTAGTATTTAAGGCCATTATAACAAATTTCACAAGGACGAGTACAATTTATTGTTGGATTCTGAGCGGATGGGGAAATTCACTGAGCTTAAGAAGAGTGATCTGACGATACTAGATGAATCTGTCGTAGTTGCTGTGGTCACGAGAGATCTGCGACTTCCTTTCGTCATGTCTCTCGTCTAACTGATTTAACATTTTATGGAGCACTGTTTTCAATTTTTCAGGACGACAACAATAATAGCCCAGCGGTATGTGCAAGTTATAAGATTGCGCTTAATATAGCGAGAGCTGGAAAACCATTTGCTGAATTAGTAAGTGTCGGTTAAGAGCAAACATCAGTGATGAAAATTTAAGTAACTGTTTGTGTTTGTCTGTATGTAGAAATTTTGTTCCATTCCACCTGTGATAATTAAATAAAACGTATCGTACGTAATAGTTTCTCTTTCAAAACACGATATCTTTCAAGCACTCCTACTAACCTTATTCCTAAGCAAGCTAGGAAACAAAACGCATTACAGAGGAAGGAGCGGAGAGACGGTATGGTGGGGAGGGGAGATAAGTGGGTGGCCAGCTTGCCCCTGTGTGCACGCAGAACCCCTGTTAACTGCACGCGTGCAAGTGCACCGCACACGTGCAGGATTCCTGCCCGCCCCTGACTTAAACCTTACTAACATAAGGACATCACACACATCCATGCCCGAGGCAGCATTCGAACCTGCGACCGTAGCGGGCGCTCGGTTCCAGACCGTAGCGCCTAGAACCGCTCAGCCACACCGGCCGGCAATACGACGATCCTGGTGGGCGTCTGTGCTGCGTGGGCGTCAGAATCAGGTCGTGACCACTGATGATAGCATCGTTGCACAACTGTGGCAATTCTCCGAAAGGCCGTAATGTGACCCTTTTCAAATTCGGTCAGTTGGCTGCAGGAAGCACAAGTACATCTCCGTGGAACGGTTTCCTACTCGCTTCACGCGTTTGCACCACATTGCGCATTCCGGCTGTGAGCATTCCCTATTAAGGGGTAGACACAGATGTTGCTCTCATAGCTATGCCACTACGCTATCTGTCGGTGGACGACGTTGAGACCATTATCAGTACGTTTACTGTGCCCCAGGTAGCATACGCCATCGTGGGATCAAAATCACGTCGTCTTTGCAGGCATAATTTTTTTTTTTCCGGCAGTGAATATGTAGCAGAAAAGTCAAGCCTCTCTTCAGGCGATGACACTTTTCAGTTGCAGGAGTGGAGGACTCCGCGGCTGTCTCTCGTTTCTTGGCGAGGGCTCCGGGGCCGCCTGTTTTAATGCGGCCTCTTTAAACTTGGCTGCTCGGCCGCTGTCCGCTGCGCCGCTAGTTTGGCGGCTGCGCTGATGAGTTGCGCCAAGTCCGCGAGTCAAAAGCCGGCCACGGCCTCATATCCGGTGTGCCGGCGTCCGCTCTTGCTTTTCAAAACAGCGCCGTCGCAGCCTCGGGCCGGGCCGGGCCGTTTTTAATTCAGTTTCACAGAGTAATACTTCGGCTCCGGTGCTAATGAGCCGGCCGCCAGTGGCTGTGTTTGTCGGCAACTAATTTTCCTGTTGCTGCCGCCTCCTCGACCCCCACTCCTCGCCAGTGTCTCGCGTCTTTATGAAGTTCCCGGCGCTGCCTCCCCACACCCCGCGTCTTCCACCCCCTGCCACCCGGCGTCGGGCTCCACCCATTCTTGCTGGGATTAATAACTGGGCTCTCGCCGCCTTCCCCGTTCTGCGAAGGCGAGCCCAGCCGTTGCCTAGGCGACGGGTGACGGCGGCTGCGGGGGCGGAGCGAGGTGTGGGCGTCGTCGCCGCCGCCGTCGAGTCCGGCGCCGGACGAGTGCGCCGTCGGTGGAGCCTGTCACCCTGTCACGGTTTGGAAGACGAAACCCCCGTAAACATCATCAGGCCCATTAATGGAGGTGATCCTCTGTGGCCCATAATGGCCGAGTACAAAGGGATGGAACGCGATCGCCTCCGTCAATGCCTGCATACTCAGTCCAGGTCATCGTTCTTAAATCTGTGTGCCTGTAATACAACTAGATCACTTCGGCTTCTTGTGTTTGTTTATTCAGACACTTTCGCATCTATATCTACATAAAAATTCTGCACACACTATTCTCTGGTGACAGAAGGTACACCATACGAGGGTTATTCGGAAAGTGAAGAAAGTTTTTTTATACAGAAATTTTTATTTAATATAATTAAACAAAACAGTATTTTACATACGGTTTACTTTATTTATTTATTTACTTTATTTATTTCTTATTCATAATTACTGCCAATTACTAAACAGGTAAAATAGCCATACAAATCACATTTCCTTGGATAGTTATAAGTTGTGTATTAATTATTTACACTACTGGTCATTAAAATTGCTACACCACGAAGATGACGTGCTACAGCGGCGAAATTTAACCGACAGGAAGAAGATGCTGTGATATGCAAATGATTAGCTTTTCAGAGCATTAACACAGGGTTGGCACCTACAACGTGCTGACATGAGGAAAGTTTCCAACCGATTTCTCATACACAAACACCAGTTGACCGGCGTTGCCCGATGAAATGTTGTTGTTGTGGTGTCACCGCCAGACACCACCCTTGCTAGGTGGTAGCCTTTAAATCGGCCGCGGCTTGGTAGTATACGTCGGACCCGCGTGTCGCCACTATCAGTGATTGCAGACCGAGCACCGCCACACGGCAGGGCTAGAGAGACTTCCTAGCACTCGCCCCAGTTGTACAGCCGACTTTGCTAGCAATGGTTCACTGCCTACTTACGTTCTCATTTGCCGAGACGATAGTTTAGCATAGCCTCCAGCTACGTCATTTGCTACGACCTAGCAAGGCGCCGTTATCAGTTACTATTCATATTGTGAATCACGTACCGTCAAGACCGACGTTCATCATTAATGGATTAAAATTATGTATTCCACCAGCTACGTCCGTTTTTCTAAAGTCTAATTTCCTTGTCCTGTTCCAGACCTCACGCCAGCCTGCGTGAGCTAAAACGCGTGCCTTTCGGTCCCCTCTAGTAACACGGTGTTGGCTTTCCTGCCAACCACAACAGTTGCGATGCCTCGTGTGAGGAGGAGAAATGCGTAGCATCACGTTTCCGACTTTGATAAAGGTCGGATTGTAGCCTATCGCGATTGCGGTTTATCGTATCGCGACATTACTGCTCGCGTTGATCGAGATGCAGAATATGGAATCCGTGGGTTCAGGAGGGTAATACGGAACACCGCGCTGGATCCCAACGGCCTCGTATCACTAGCAGTCGAGATGACAGGCATCTTATCCGCATGGCTGTAACGGATCGTGCAACCACGTCTCGATCCCTGAGTAAACACATGGGAACATTTGCAAGACAACAACCATCTGCACGAACAGTTCGACGACATATGCAGCAGCATGCACTATCAGCTTGGAGACCATGGCTGCGGTTACCCTTGACGCTGCATCACAGACCGGAGCGCCTGCGATGGTGTACGAATGGCAAAACGTCATTTTTTCGGATGAATTCAGGTTCTGTTTACAGCATCATTATGGTCGCATTCGTCTTTGGCGACATCGCGGTGAACGCAAATTGGAAGCGTATATTCGTCATCGCCATACTGGCGTATCACCCGGCGTGATGGTATGGGGTGTCATTGGTTTCGCGTCTCGGGCACCTGTTGTTCGCATTGATGGCACTTTGAACAGTGTTACATTTCAGATGCGTTACGACCCGTGGCTCTACCCTGCGAAACCCTACATTTCAGCAGGCTAATGCACGACCGCATGTTGCAGGTCCTGTACGGGCCTTTCTGGATACAGAAAATGTTCGACTGCTGCCCTGGCCGGCACATTCTCCAGATCTCTCATCAATTGAAAACGTTTGGTCAATGGTGGCCGAGCAACTGGCTCGTCACAATACGCCAGTCACTACTCTTGATGAATTGTGGTATCGTGTTGAAGCTGCATGGGCAGCTGTACCTGTACACGCCATCCAAGCTCTGTTTGACTCAATGCCCAGGCGTATCAAGGCCGTCATGTCAAAACAAAACGTCTTTTACTTTCCGAATGACCCTCGTAACAATATTATCAACGTTATTTCTTACCCCATTCGCCTCTTGAGCGAGGGAGACATTTTTGTCTGTATGCCTCTTTGAGTGCTCTAATCTCTCTTATTTTCGCGAGCCCTAACAAGATACACATTGGCGGCTGCATAAAGGTCGCATTCTTCTCCGAATACAGGTTCTCTAAATTTACCCAACAGCGTTTCACAGGAACTGTGTCGTCTTTGTTCCACTTATTCTCAATTAACTTCCTCGACATTTATGTTACATTTTCGTAGTGGTTGTTATCATTCCTACTCGATAAGGGGTCCAAACCTGGAACAATGTCCTAGGATTGGTCACACTAACGTCGAGATTGCACCTTTCAAGAACCTTTCCAACAAATCAAAATCATTCTTAACACTAATTTTAAGTGGCTAGTAAGTCTTTCTCGATGAGTCCTTGGATAAGAACTTCTTGGTTAATTTACCACAAAAAATTCCGATAAAATCCCAAACGTATCAGGTATACAGGGGAGCTACTCAAGACCTGTAGCCTCCCTGCCGAAGTTGTAATGACTTTAAGGCCGTGAGTAGCTAGGCCACTCAAGTTGCCTTCTCTGCCTAAAGCACACAAATAAGGCATTCCTCTAAGCCCATTGCTAGTGCTATTAGCTGTCCAATATGCTGGCTGGCAAAGTATTTAACTAAATTACTGCTGTCTGTAGTCGGCCAGTGTAGACACCATTTCAACAACTCTTAATTTCTTTATTTCTGCGGCCATATTGTCCGTAGTTGCTTCATAATTCTGAGAGTACTTTTGATCCCTCATTGCAACTACAAAAATGCGTGATTTTTTCACCAGACGCATTTCGCTTTAATGAGGTAAAGTATCATCAGTGGTCAGTAATTAAATTTATTTACATTTTGATTTGCTTTTTAGATCGAAAAACAGTTCGTTAAGAATAGTAGGTTGGTTTGTACTTACAGCAATTTTTCGGCTGCCTAATCGCTCACATAGGAAAATGCTATCTGCTAGCACATCGTTGTTTTTCCGTGTTAGATACTGATAATTTTCGTTAATTTTTTAGATATCCTGCAGCACTATGCATTTCTCACAACACCTTTTTATGCACACCACTGTATTCTGTTTGTTTTCGTTTTTCAATTATGTATTGATGTTTGTGTTTTGTAGTGTTGCCAACATAACCTTTCCACTACTACCTTGCCTTTGACCAACAAATATTCTTTTTTAAATTCGATTATTGTATGTGTGTAATTCTATTTAAGTAGTGTATTTATATACTGTGTAAGAGTAGAGAAGGAATAGCGATGGAGGTTTTTTTCAGGAGAAACCATGATAGTGGACATAAGTATATAGCAGTCTGATGGAGTGTGGGTTACAGGAGAAGGTGAGGAGCGAGAGGTGAAATGAAACTGTGAGTGAGAGTGGGGAAGAGGGGTTTGTGGAAGTGTGGGAGGGGGTGACGGATGGAAAAGGCCCTTTTCTTTTTCATGTGATTTCATCAAAATATTCTATATAGAGTCTGGTTTAGAATATTTATCTGGTCATTGAGCAACTGTATGTTTGGTGTTAATGCTTTTTGTATGTGAAAATTTTGTTGGAAAGGAAGGAGGTATCTGTCTTCACCGATTTTTATGATATTCATATCGTTTTCAATATTGCTTGGTCTATGGAGTTCTTCTTTTAGATGATCCGCAAATATTGAATGACTTGTGCTGTATTTGCATGCTCTGATGCGTTATTTATATCGTGTGTCAAATGTCCTGCCAGTCATTCCAATGTACATCTTCTTACAATCTCTCTAACTGAGCTGATAGATACCACGTTGTTGGTATCTGACTAGTTTTGGGATGTGCTTTTGTATGGAATTGTTTGTTTTGTAAGCAATGTTTATGCCTTGTTTTTTGAATATGTTCCCTATTTTATGAGTGAATTTGTTGTGTTATGTCATTGTCTGCCACTTTTTATTGTAGTGCAAGTTGTCTGACTTAGTGTGGTTTGGTTAGTTTTCTTCCTTATTTGTCCCTTTATTTTTTGTTTAGTTTGTATACCATTGTTTCTTTGTGTCCATTTTAATGCTATTTGATTTATAATGGCTAACTCTGTTTAGTAATTAGAAGTGTTTAGGGGGTCCTGTTTGGCCTGTTTAACATGTATCTGATTGCTGCTTGTTTGTAGTTCTGTGGGTGGTTTGAAGTTTCATTTAAGATAGTGTTACTTTTTGTGGTTTTCTGTATATGTCGAATGTGTGTTTATTATTGTCTTTTGTTATGGTTATATTTAAAAAGATGGGTGTGTTTTCTTGTTCTTGTTCTATTGTGAACTTTATGCTTTTTGTACAGTATTTACGTCTTTGTGTAGTTGCTGTATTCTGTTTTGAGGTTCAGCTACCATGCATATTACGTCATCCATGTATCTGTACCAGTAGATGACATTGTAACTTTTCTTTGTTATTACGTCTTCAAATATTAGTTTTTCTATGTGATTCATGAAAATGTTGGCTAATGTTCCTGAGATAGGTGAAACCAGGGGTAAACTCTCTTCTTGTATCTGGTATTCTTGACTGAATTCAAAATAATTTTGTTATGTTATTAACTTTAATAATTTTATGGTTTCGTCTGTGTGTTCATGAGGTAGCTGGTTGTGCGTTTTCAGGTTTTCTTCAATTATTTTTATGGTTTCATTAACAGGAATGCAACTGCACATACTTCCTACATCAAAGGAGAGCAATGTTGCTGTATCAGGAACTTTAATGTTTGTAATATGTTCTACCAGTTGAGAGGTATTTCTAATTGTTCTATCATTTTCTAGTTTATAATACTCGGTGAGCTGTGATTGCATTTGTTTTGCTAGTAGTTATGTAGGAGCTACTCTGAAATTTACTATTGGAATGACTGAATAATTTTCTTTATGGACCTTTGGTTGACATATGTGGGGGGCTTGAGGGTTTTTTTTGTACAAAGCTCTGTTTTTAAACGTGTACTCTATGTTTTTGAGTGTGATTTTAACATGTGTTTGAAATCTCTTAGTTTGGTTTGATTTTAACATTTTTGTGTAGTTTTTGCTGATGAATTCTTCTGTTTTTTTCTGTGTATTCTTTTGTTTTCATGAGTACAACACTATTCCCTTTGTCAGATTTTGTTATATTGACATTTTCTGTTTGCAGTTTTTTCTTTAGCTTTTTAAGCTGTGTTTCATCACAATTATTTTTGAACTTATTTTTTTAATCTGTGTTGCTATGTTTTTAATATCTTATTTTATTAACTCCCTAGTTAGCTCTGTGTTTAACTACTGTTTCCATTTTTTCTTCTATAGTGAGAATATATTTAATATTTATAATGAGATCTTGTATCTCTTTTTCATTTGCTGGGGAGTCAACATTGTGTTTTAGACCTTTTTCTAAGAGCTGTTTTTCGTTTTTATCTATGATACATCGTGTGATAGGTCTTGACATCAGGTATAAAATGATCATCTTTAACATGCCGAAAAACAAACCAACAGTTTGCTATAAGTAAAATAACTGTGTCATTGTTACTAAGTGCGAAAATAAAGAGTTCTCCACAGTTAAAGGAAAAACCTAGACTTTGTATGAAACGTTTGTTAATAAACTTGTGAATGAATGTCTATAAAGTAACTGTTTGAGAAACGTAGTGAGTAACGGACGAGAGGAACAGAGTGGCGAACTTGACTAGCAACTGCTGTTACGGTTTGTGAGAATAATAAAAACGTAACTCAGTTACAGCTATTTACTAGCATATAACATGAAATGAAATTATTGATTAATTGAAAGTGTTCAAACGTGCATATTGTATATATTCAAGATATTTAAACTTGTATAGAACTGTGTTCACGAAAACGGTGGTCAGATATGCTGATACAGAGATTTTAGCTGACTGAGCAGAACTATGGTAATGACCCTTTCACTTCGCCTGATTGGGCACATTATTAAGGTATTGTGAGGTCTGTGAGCCGCGTGTGTTTAAGTGATAGTGTGATGTGCAATTAGCTTAGACCTCGTCATTTTTTCAGTGCAACAGTTTGCTACTTTGAGAATGTTTATTCGCTGAATGTAAGTATAGCTATTTATTGCTGAACTGTGCTTAAAAGAAATCGTTGCTTTAAACAGAATTGAGTGAACTGCTGTTACGGATTCTTTCGGGTTAACGATATGGTGCACTGCACAAAGCCATTGGCATACATTAGTCGTTGCATGCGTACGGTCTGCCTCCTCTGCTAGGTCAGTTATTTCAAAACTTATCTGTTTCATTGTGTATAATATTAGCTTGTACAAGGCCACCATTGAGTACAACTTGTTTGTTTTTTTTTTTTTTTTGTGCTGAATACAGTAAAATTGAGAGTGAATCATAAGACTATGTTCAGGGTATATTTTTGGTTCTAAAGGATATTTCTATATTTCTTTACTTAACAATTCACTTTTATTTGTTCTTTATAATTTATTCGCTATTTCTTTACTGCGCTGCATTTTCACTGTCATATAGAATATTTCATAAGGGCACCATACAACAGTGCACAATAAAACGCTTAAGTTAGAAAACGAGCGACTAAACTGAATTACGATTATGCATTCGCCCTCCAGTGGTTAGTATTTAATTATCGTCATATGATGATTAGTGTCACTTCATTTATCTGTTACCGTACACTGCCCGGTATGATCCAGGGTGTCTAATATTTTGGTGTGTAAACTGATTTGGGTAACATATTCGTCAACTTCTCGCGAGTATGAGCTGTTAGTTAGCAGCATTACTCTGTTTCTGAGATAAAGTCTACCTAGTAGTATATGTATTAGGTGCAACACACACTCCATTGTGAAGTCGGTAAAACTTCCTCAGTTGTGCAGACATTAGCTTCACGTCGGAGCCCTGGCACTGTTGGCAACATATTTTCACGCCTATGCGAGGCAAAGTCACGCCCTAATGAGCTCCTCGAGAGTGACCTCCACAGCTACAGCGAATGTCAGAGAGGACAGCTCCGTCAGTGGCGAGATTGTTGACATGGTGCAATGCCCCAAACCGAACTCCCAAGTAACTAGTGGCTGTAAAATTCTATAACGAAAACCACAGAGTCACCAGCAATAACGAGACAGTGTAGGCGAACCGATAACACCTAATACCGCAGAATTTTTTGCTGTTCATTTGGTATCCGGCAGTGCGTTATTTATTAATACCGGTGATGTCTTGCAGTGAAAATTCCAATAATCTACCACTGGGAATTCATGTTACATCTCTTCCTTTGTTACATAATCAATAAAGTGTGCGAAATTTTATTTTCAGTTCTATAGAAACAGTACGCCGTATGCGGTACTAAAAAGTGCAAATTCCTGTAAAATGGGTAGGTAGCCATTTGTTCCAGGAATATCTAGTAGTAAGAAAGTTATATTGAAAAACTGAATTACTGTATTTGCTCGAAGTCCTCAGTGTGAAAGAGAGAGCGAATGTGACCTGCCTAACGAGAGACTACTGTTGAGTGTCTTTTATGAGCATGGAAGTAACTCGGTGAAAATTTCCAAGGTCGAATCTGCACAAAGATTTGATGAAAATTACTGGGTCAATGATGTTCTACTAAGCAGAGACTTGACTAAATGCTTCACGGAGTTCATACTGCGCCAGATTCTTATGCAGTCTTAAGGTTTTCGACGACTTTCTCGCTGGTAGGCGACGAGAGTTGTCCACAGGTCGTGTAGTACTTCATTGACACAGCCAAATTATTTCAAGGAGACGTTATGAAGCCACGAAACTTCCATACGATACCAGAGGTTACGTCGATGTCTGTGATCGGAGAACATTGGTAGCGACGTTGGTTTCTTTAGATGGTGGATGACTCAGCTTATTTCTGTGCAAGAACTTCGTGAAACATTTATTCGAAAATGCTTCCTCGCAAAATTACATTGTCGTACGCAAAGAGTTGTGTGTCGAATAATAATCCCCTGATACCGCTGACTGAGGCTACAAAGTACCGGTTGTGCCTCAGCTTGCTTAAAATTCTTCAGAAAAGCCATACTTCAAGAGCGCCAAGAGTTGCTAATAAAATAATTCTTTATTTAGAGATAATTCTTAGTCAAATAACTGGTAGTCACTGTTAACGAACGTTAGTTGGCGCCGCTCATATGCACCCACTTTATTTCTTGCTATTTTGGGCGGACATTTTACTTGTCAGGTACTGTTTTTTTTTTTTTTTTTTTTTTTTTTTTTTTTTTTTTTTAGAATGAATATATCCAGAAACCACCGAGTGAGGTGGCGTAGTCATTAGCACACTGGACTCGCGCCCATCCCTCCTGATTTAGGCTCGCTCCAGGCAAAAGCCGGGATGGTTCCTTTGAAGTGACACGGCCGATTTCCTTCCCCATCCTTGACAAAACCCTTGCTTGTGCTCCATCTCTAATGACGTCGATGTCGACGGGAGGTCAAGTCCAATCTTCCTTCCTTTCTCTTTCACAACCCGAAACCGGACGCCGACCACTCTGCATCTCTGGCTGTCTCTTTCTGCATCGCAGTCGAGGAACTGATTCGCAGATCGACAATCGTGGACATTGCTCGGCAGATGCGTGTCTAATAAGCAATGCTGACTGCGTCGTCCGAGATCGCCTATTGTATAAGAAACTGGGCTCTCACCGGGTTCTGAGATCACTGTCTTCTGCGACAGTGGAAGAGTTGTGTACACAGAGTTTGCGGCACAACCATTAACACCGAGCCGGCCGCAGTGGCCGTGTGGTTAAAGGCGCTGCGGTCTGGAACCGCAAGACCGCTACGGTCGCAGGTTCGAATCCTGCCTCGGGCATGGATGTTTGTGATGTCCTTAGGTTAGTTAGGTTTAACTAGTTCTAAGTTCTAGGGGACTAATGACCTCAGCAGTTGAGTCCCATAGTGCTCAGAGCCATTTTGAACCATTAACACCGATTCGTTCAGTGCAACACAACCATCACTGTGCAGCAACATAAAGAACAAGAGGTGTGGAGATTTAAGCAAAGGCAGTGTTCACCTCCACGACACTGTAACAGAGCACACGACTTACAGTACGCAAGCTTTGTTTCAACGGTTTTGATGTGTATTTTGGAAGCATTCATCGTAAAATCGAGGTCTTGCACCATGAGATTTCAATCTTTTCTGTAAGCTAAAAGAAAGTCTGGGGGAAGGGGGGGGGGGAGATTGTCCAATGATGAGGACGTCCACACAGCAGTTTTCGAGTCGCTCCATGACCAAGAAGAGGATATCTATTGCAGAAGAATTGAATGACTAGTTGAACGTTCCGACCGTTGCTTATAGACTCTTCGTGACTATGCTGTAAAACAGTACCATGTATCTGTCACTTTGAATGTAGTGCAGCGTTCAGTAAGAGTTACTTGGGCTGCTATAATCATGGGCCAGCCGGTGTGGCCGAACGGTTCTAGACGCTTCAGTCTGGAATCGCGCGACCGCTACGGTCGCAGGTTCGAATCCTGCCTCGGGTATGGATGTGTGTGATGTTCTTAGGTTAGTTAAGTTTAAGTAGATCTAAGTTCTAGGGGACTGATGACCTCAGATGTTAAGTGCCATAGTGCTCAGAGCCATTTGAACCATTTGAGCTATAATCATGTGTAATTTCCTTTTTGAAATCCCCTTGTACATACGACTGCAGGACAGGATTTTATGTAAGTATTCAATTTTCGAAAATCATCTCAATATATAAAAGGAAATGTCCTGACTGATGCATCACGGCCCGTTCCAAATGAATAAGCATAGAAATTTGAAGTTCGGAGAAGGTGTTCTTGATCTAATACAATACCAACGCCCTTGCCGCAGTCGTACGGTTCCCATCAGATCACCGAAGTTAAGCGCTGTCGGGCTTGCCTAGCACTTGGATGGGTGAGCGTCCGGTCCGCCGAGCGCTGTTGGCAAACGGGTTGCCTTCAGCTCTTGTGAGGAAAACTGAGAAGCTACTTGATTGAGAAGTAGCGGCTCCGGTCACGAAAACAGACAACGGTCGGGAGAGCGGCCTGCTTACCTGACGCCCCTCCTCCATAGCAGCATCCAGTGACGCGTACAGATTAGGATGACACGGCGGTCGGTCAGTACCGGTGTGTCTTCCGAGACCTGTTCAGACGGTGTTTGTTTAGTTGATGTTTTACTGCAGGCAATGTTTAACAAGGGATTTTTCGAAATTCTACCCACAAGAAGGTGAAACAGGGGATCAATGGTATTTGGAAGATATGTCACTATTAAGACAATTTTGAAGCTAGAACTATGAAAATTGATCGTTAGTTTCTCAGTCAGAAATAAGGAAATATGTATTTCAGTATTTTTGGACGTTTAACCACTAAGGAGGTTAAGCAGAGGGTGTAAGATTAAAAAAAAATATTATTAAAGGACTACTAAAGCATTTTTAAAGTCAAGTCTGTGGAATTTGGTATTTGATTTCTTAGTTACAAATAAAAAATACTTATTTCATTGTTTTTGGAAAGTCAGCCCCTAAGGGGTGGGGGTGGGGGCTAGGGGCGAAATAATTCAGTATGTAAACGTTTTTTTGAACTAAATCTAAGAAAACTTGTATTTAACTCCTCGGCTGGAAACAAAAAGTTACGGGAATTAGTGTTTTTGGAAATTCAACTCCTCAAGGGATAAAACAGAGCCCGACTGATTCGCTGACTCATCAGCACCCAGCCGAAATTGCTAAGGATAGAAACTTCAAGTTTGGAGAGAGTGTTCATCTTATACTGTAGGCATCGCTTAGTGAGCGATTGCTCGAAATACCATACCTAAGGCGCTGAAGCAGAGGACGAAAGGTTCTTTTTTCCAAAAATATCGGTGTTAAGGCAGTTTTGAGGCTCGGAATACGAAAATTTATAATTTGTTCTCGGACAGATACAGAAAAGTATATACTTCCACATGTTTGGAAATTCAGCCACTAAGGGGCTAAAATAATGAGTGCACATTAGTTTCAAAATAAATCATTATTAAAGTACTTCTAAAGCATTCTTAAAGCTACATCTACGTAATATGGTATTCGACTTCTTGATTAGAAATTTTAAAAAAATATGTGTTTTAGTGTTTCTTGGAAAATCAGTCCCTAAGGGGGTGAAATAGAGGATTAAATTTTTATGAAAGTAGATCGTTATACTGAAACATATTTAAATTTAAATTTACAAAAATCGGTATTTAAATTCTAAACAAATATATGTTAGGGGATGAAAATTTTTGTGAGAATGTCACCACAAGAAATAAAAGGCAGGGTTCACAAAGACGTATAACTCTAGCTGCCAGCATCACTATTTCGTCAGAAGTACATTCAGAAAAAACAACGCTTCTATGGCCTTACTTAGTGTTGCAGTTTTTCATCAACATAAAAAGTCGACTAAACGAAAACAAAATAAATAAATAAAAATAAAAATCTGCACGGCCGCTACAGTCCACGCGACCAAAGCACTAAGATAGTGTGTCATGTAACTCCACCTCCGTAGCTGAGTGGTCGGCGTAGATGACCGCTTTGTGGAGCACCCCCGGTTCGATTCCCGGTACTGCCAAGGATTTTTCATTAGTGGGAGGCTTGTACGGTGTGCACTGAGCCTCGTGATGCAAACTTACGAGCTACTTGGACGAGCAGTAGCGCTCCCACAGTCTGGAAAGTTTGTGTAACGGGTGGTGACCACATGGCGCCTCGGTACAAAATGCCGCCGCAAGGCAGCCAAATGACACGGCGGCCGGACAACATCCATTGGGCCTTTCACGGCATGGCGAGGAGCTCGTTATTTTTTTCTTCTTTTTCGTCATATAAACGGGATATGGGCCATGTTCGGTTTGTAAATGCACCATGCGTTAGCTAGGGAGGGTATGTTCTATATATACATCTACACAGATACTCCGCAAGCCACCGTACGGTGCGTGGCGGAGGGTACCCTCTACTACTACTAGTAGTTCCCTCCACTGTTCCATTCGCAAGTAGAGTGTCAATACGCCTCCGTACAAGCCCTGCTTTCTCTTATCTTCCCGATCCTTACGCGCAATATACGTATGCTGGCGCCAGTAGAATCGTCCTGCAGTCAACTTCAAATGCCGGTTCTCTAAAGTTTTTCAATAGTGTATCACGAAAAGAACGTCACCTTCCGTCTAGGGATTACCATTTGAGTTCCCGAAGCATCTTCGTAACACGTAATGTTCAAACCTACCGGTAACAAATCTAGCATCCCGCCTCTGAATTGCTTCAATGTTCTCCTTCAATCCGACCCGGAACGATCCCAAACACTCCTTCGCAACTGCTCCCTGACGTCGCGAAGAAAATTACAGAGTACTTCGGCCCCGTTCTTCCTTCACACTGTACGTTTAAAAGGCCTCTGACCAGGAAATGATCACATCCATCTTCGGCACTCCGCACTGTCTCAACGTCTAACACACATCTCTTGGCGCTTAGATCAATGGCACCATGGTCTATTTGATTTATACTTCTTACATCTGGTGACACACAGGTTCCCGTATTTATGTTTTTCCGCTGGACGTTTGTGCGAGAGATGAACAACCCTGACGATTAGCGAAGCTGATGAACCTCACTCACTTGGAGACTTACTACTGAGGAGAAGAAAAACTAACAGCGTTAGTGGGAGAAGCAAAGACGTTAAATTTAGCCACCAGCAAGTAACACAACAAGTGATTACTCGACGCTGTGTACCGCCATACGAATGTAGCACGCGCCTCAACCAGTAACCTGAAGTCCTTGCGGATGGAATAATGGAATCTAAAGCAAGCATCGCTGTGCATTGCCGATCGCACAAGGCGGAGAAAAGAGAGAGGGAGGAGGGGGAGGGGGGGGGGCAGTCGTCGTGGACATATCTGATAGAACGCAAAACGCAATTCGCTCTTATTAAGCGATCGTTCTCTGCGATCGGCGAGCACGTAACGAGAATGGCAGAGGGTTGAGTGGTCGGCGAGTGTGGTGGAAACGAGAGCGGTGAAGTGGGGGTGGAGGGTCGCACAGGGGTGGGTGGGAGGAGGGGGTGGTGCGTTATCGCGATGCATGAGCGGCGGCCTCCACACATGGCCCCCGTACACATCAAAGCTGGCTCGGCGTGTATCTGGCCCATCTCCCCGAGTCCGGCGCTCCGGCGCTATCGTCGCGGACATCTACGCGGCGCGGCCCGGTCTCTTTTAATTCCGGCTGGCAGCAGACCTAGCCGCCACCCCTCGACCCCGCCGGCTGGGCAAAGAAATTAAACCGGCGGACTGGCGCTGCGCTGCGCTGCGCGGCGCGGCGCTGCACAATCTGAAGAGTGCTCTGGCGCGGCGGCGTGATTCCGGGCGCGCTGACATCATTAGAGCGCTCCATTAGGGCGGGCCGAGCGGAGCAGTCACAGCCCGGGCGGGCCCGCGCCTCGAGTGCCGGCTGCCCGCCACGCCACGATGTGATACTCTCTGCCAGCCGGGGCGACGCGGCACAGCCCGATGCCTGACGAGCAGCGGCCCGCCCGCTGAAAGGGAAGCTCGCGCTCGTTAAATTCCCGCCCACCCTCGCGGCGAAAAGAAAATCTTACCTACTGTGAATCTCGCCCGTTCGCTCGCTCGCTTCCTGTCCTTGTCACACTTTGCAGCTCGACGCAGGCGGAAAAGATGCGTTCGTCATCCGCAACAACGACCCATATTCTCAGCTTCTTTCTACAACTACGTTGGAACATCCCGAAGGGGGATCGTCATGAGCTAAGTCAAGTGTGATTCTAAGTAACACTCTTCAGTAGACTTTTCAGGCTACAGTAAATATGCGTAGATAACGGTAGTTTTGAAACTTCCTGGCAGATTGAAACTGTGTGCCGGACCGAGACTCGAACTGGAAGGCAAAGGTCCCGAGTTTGAGTCTCGGTCCGGCACACAGTTTTAATCTGCCAGGAAGTTTCATATCAGCGCACACTCCACTGCAGAGTGCAAATCTCATTCTGGAAACATCCCCCAGGCTTTGGCCTAGCCATGTCTCCGCAATATCCTTTCTTTCAGGAGTGATATTTCCGCAAGGTTCGCAGGACTGCTTCTGTAAAGTTTGGAAGGTAGGACGCGAGGTACTGGCAGAAGTAAAGCTGTGAGGACGGGGCGTGAGTCGTGCTTGGTTAGCTCAGTTGGTAGAGCACTTGCCCGCGAAAGGCAAAGGTCCCGATTTCGAGTCTAGGTACGGCACACAGTTTTAATCTGCCAGGAAGTTTCATATCAGCGCACACTCCGCTGCAGAGTGAAAATCTCATTCTGGAAACGGTAGTTTTGTTTTACTAGTAGCTTTGACCAGTCAAGATCGTACCCACGTTGCCTGTACGTTAAGTGTGTTGCATAAGTTCCGGGTGTTACTTCATTTTGATCGCTTTCTTTGCGTATGCGACCAGTGTCTAACTAGATTTTCCTAGAAACCAGAAGCAGTGAGCGATCTAGAAACTGAATGTGGGTCTATAAAGGGCTCCATAATCTTCGGATGATTTTTATTCATATAGTTCCCTTTCTGTCTGTTACATAAAAATAAACAGCATTCATAGCAAAATTGAAATTTTCATTGTTTAATTCAGCTTTTGTTCGAAAATCGTTGATTTGTAACGTGAAACAGAGGGATGTTCCAGTAAAAATAAAAACAAATAAAACAATACCGATTTATCATAAGAGTATAGCGCTAGAAATCGCAGTTTCCTAATAAAGGTAAAATTTAAAAAAACTAAAACAAAAAATACTTAAACTCGCTTCAGTACTTCGTTGGGCTCATACAAAACATTTTCCTCTTGTTGCTAAGCAACTTTCGCATTCATTAGTTATAATAGGGAGCCCTTGCCTGTGATCGTGATGAACAACATTCTACTGACTAAAAAATAACAACAATAAATAAATATCTTTTTGTGTTTCTACAAGTAAACTGTACTTGCCTCAAAATTAATTGTTTCGGTTATATAAAAGCGCATAAGTTACGGGAGTAACTTATAAAAGGCAATTCAGATTTTGTAAAGATATAAAATATACAATGATATAAAACTGAACGATGTGCGGTTTTAATTGCGTGCAAAACAAACAAAAAACAAATAGTAGTCGTCGGCTCCCGGTTCCTGTGGCCGAGCGGTTCTAGGCGTTTAAGTCCGGAACCGAGTTGCTGCCACGGTCGCAGGTTCGAATCCTGCCTCAGGCACCCATGTGTGTGATGTCCTTAGGTTAGTTAGGTTTAAGCAGTTCTAAGTCTAGGGGACTGATGACCTCAGATGTTAACTCCCATAGTGCTTAGAGCCATTTTCTTTGCACACCAGTGCTACCGGCAATCCCACCATGTATTACGTCATTTACGTACTGTATCGAAGCTACCGAATCGTACTTCTGGTAGAGTGCAACTCTACTCCTTAGTAGCACAGTTTATAATCTGGATGAAAAGAGTCACTCCAGCAGCGTGTAACATCCCCTCTGGCCCTAATTGTGATCTCTATTCGGCGAGGAACCCACAACATTCTTCACATACGCCAAACTAACCCCGCCAAACGCACCCATTGATAGATCACGTGTAGCTATCAGATAGTGGAAATGTTCATTGATACGTCTTATGTGTCACCCTCTCTTCCAAATATCTCCAGAAATGGTATTAGGATCAGACGATTTAATAAGTCAGTGAAGATGCTGTAGACCACCTGCGGGTGGAGGAGTGGCTACAGTGCCAGAATGGCACGTGGGGCAGGATTGACGTGAGGCACAGGCCGGTGAAGCCTGGAGAGAAGCGGCTGTCACAGTTATTTGCACTGATACATTAGGACAACGTCGATGCGAGAAGAGGTCAAGTGGCCATTAGGATATGTGCTAGCAACCGGCCAGCTGGCTAGAACCGGCGCGCGCCCAGCTTTGCTGATACCCGCACTCGAGGTCAGGTGCCCAGTAGGATATCTGCTAGCGACTGGTCCGCACTCGAGGTCAGGTGGCCAGTTGGATATCTGCTATCACCTGGCCAGATGGCTAGAACCGGAGCACGCCCTGCTTTGCTGATACCCGCACTCGAGGTCAGGTGCCCAGTAGGATATCTGCTAGTGACCGGCCCGCACTCGAGGTCAGGAGGCCAATAGGATATCTGCTAGTGACCGGCCAGTTGGCCAGAACCGGCGCGCGCCCAGCTTTGCTGATACCTGCACTCGAGGTCAGGTGCCCAGTAGGATATCTGTTAGCGACTGGTCCGCACTCGAGGTCAGGTGGCCAGTTGGATATCTGCTATCACCTGGCCAGATGGCTAGAACCGGAGCACGCCCTGCTTTGCTGATACCCGCACTCGAGGTGCGCAGTAAGATATCTGCTAGTGACTGGCCCGCACTCGAGGTCAGGTGCCCAGTAGGATATCTGCTAGTGACCGGCCCACAATCGAGGTCAGGTGGCCAGTAGGATATCTGCTAGCGCCTGGCCAGATGGCTAGAATCGGAGCACGCCCTGCTTTGCTGATACCCGCACTCGAGGT
This sequence comes from Schistocerca cancellata, assembly GCF_023864275.1. NCBI lineage: Eukaryota > Metazoa > Arthropoda > Insecta > Orthoptera > Acrididae > Schistocerca > Schistocerca cancellata. The sequence continues at coordinate 916,165,966 of NC_064627.1, read as the reverse complement.
CAGGTGCCCAGTAGGATATCTGCTAGCGAATGGTCGCACTCGAGGTCAGGTGGCCAGTAGGATATCTGCTATCACCTGGCCAGATGGCTAGAATCGGAGCACGCCCTGCTTTGCTGATACCCGCACTCGAGGTCAGGTGCCCAGTAGGATATCTGCTAGCGACTGGTCCGCACTCAAGGTCAGGTGGCAGTTGGATATCTGCTATCACCTGGCCAGATGGCTAGAACCGGAGCACGCCCTGCTTTGCTGATACCCGCACTCGAGGTGCGCAGTAAGATATCTGCTAGTGACTGGCCCGCACTCGAGGTCAGGTGCCCAGTAGGATATCTGCTAGTGACCGGCCCGCACTCGAGGTCAGGAGGCCAATAGGATATCTGCTAGTGACCGGCCAGTTGGCCAGAACCGGCGCGCGCCCAGCTTTGCTGATACCTGCACTCGAGGTCAGGTGCCCAGTAGGATATCTGCTAGCGACTGGTCCGCACTCGAGGTCAAGTGGCCAGTTGGATATCTGCTATCACCTGGCCAGATGGCTAGAACCGGAGCACGCCCTGCTTTGCTGATACCCGCACTCGAGGTGCACAGTAAGATATCTGCTAGTGACTGGCCCGCACTCGAGGTCAGGTGCCCAGTAGGATATCTGCTAGTGACCGGCCCACAATCGAGGTCAGGTGGCCAGTTGGATATCTGCTATCACCTGGCCAGATGGCTAGAACCGGAGCACGTCCTGCTTTGCTGATACCCGCACTCGAGGTCAGGTGCCCAGTAGGATATCTGCTAGTGACCGGCCCGCACTCAAGGTCAGGAGGCCAATAGGATATCTGCTAGTGACCGGCCAGTTGGCCAGAACCGGCGCGCGCCCAGCTTTGCTGATACCTGCACTCGAGGTCAGGTGCCCAGTAGGATATCTGCTAGCGACTGGTCCGCACTCGAGGTCAGGTGGCCAGTTGGATATCTGCTATCACCTGGCCAGATGGCTAGAACCGGAGCACGCCCTGCTTTGCTGATACCCGCACTCGAGGTCAGGTGCCCAGTAGGATATCTGCTAGCGACTGGTCCGCACTCGAGGTCAGGTGGCCAGTTGGATATCTGCTATCACCTGGCCAGATGGCTAGAACCGGAGCACGCCCTGCTTTGCTGATACCCGCACTCGAGGTCAGGTGCCCAGTAGGATATCTGCTAGTGACCGTCCCGCACTCGAGGTCAGGAGGCCAATAGGATATCTGCTAGTGACCGGCCAGTTGGCCAGAACCGGCGCGCGCCCAGCTTTGCTGATACCCGCACTCGAGGTCAGGTGCCCAGTAGGATATCTGCTAGCGACTGGTCCGCACTCGAGGTCAGGTGGCCAGTTGGATATCTGCTATCACCTGGCCAGATGGCTAGAACCGGAGCACGCCCTGCTTTGCTGAGACCCGCACTCGAGGTCAGGTGCCCAGTAGGATATCTGCTAGTGACCGTCCCGCACTCGAGGTCAGGAGGCCAATAGGATATCTGCTAGTGACCGGCCAGTTGGCCAGAACCGGCGCGCGCCCAGCTTTGCTGATACCTGCACTCGAGGTCAGGTGCCCAGTAGGATATCTGCTAGCGACTGGTCCGCACTCGAGGTCAGGTGGCCAGTTGGATATCTGCTATCACCTGGCCAGATGGCTAGAACCGGAGCACGCCCTGCTTTGCTGATACCCGCACTCGAGGTGCGCAGTAAGATATCTGCTAGTGACTGGCCCGCACTCGAGGTCAGGTGCCCAGTAGGATATCTGCTAGTGACCGGCCCACAATCGAGGTCAGGTGGCCAGTAGGATATCTGCTAGCGCCTGGCCAGATGGCTAGAATCGGAGCACGCCCTGCTTTGCTGATACCCGCACTCGAGGTCAGGTGCCCAGTAGGATATCTGCTAGCGACTGGTCCGCACTCGAGGTCAGGTGGCCAGTTGGATATCTGCTATCACCTGGCCAGATGGCTAGAACCGGAGCACGCCCTGCTTTGCTGATACCCGCACTCGAGGTGCGCAGTAAGATATCTGCTAGTGACTGGCCCGCACTCGAGGTCAGGTGCCCAGTAGGATATCTGCTAGTGACCGGCCCACAATCGAGGTCAGGTGGCCAGTAGGATATCTGCTAGCGCCTGGCCAGATGGCTAGAATCGGAGCACGCCCTGCTTTGCTGATACCCGCACTCGAGGTCAGGTGCCCAGTAGGATATCTGCTAGCGACTGGTCCGCACTCGAGGTCAGGTGGCCAGTTGGATATCTGCTATCACCTGGCCAGATGGCTAGAACCGGAGCACGCCCTGCTTTGCTGAGACCCGCACTCGAGGTCAGGTGCCCAGTAGGATATCTGCTAGTGACCGTCCCGCACTCGAGGTCAGGAGGCCAATAGGATATCTGCTAGTGACCGGCCAGTTGGCCAGAACCGGCGCGCGCCCAGCTTTGCTGATACCTGCACTCGAGGTCAGGTGCCCAGTAGTATATCTGCTAGCGACTGGTCCGCACTCGAGGTCAGGTGGCCAGTTGGATATCTGCTATCACCTGGCCAGATGGCTAGAACCGGAGCACGCCCTGCTTTGCTGATACCCGCACTCGAGGTGTGCAGTAAGATATCTGCTAGTGACTGGCCCGCACTCGAGGTCAGGTGCCCAGTAGGATATCTGCTAGTGACCGGCCCACAATCGAGGTCAGGTGGCCAGTAGGATATCTGCTAGCGCCTGGCCAGATGGCTAGAATCGGAGCACGCCCTGCTTTGCTGATACCCGCACTCGAGGTCAGGTGCCCAGTAGGATATCTGCTAGCGACTGGTCCGCACTCGAGGTCAGGTGGCCAGTAGGATATCTGCTAGCGGCTGGCCAGATGGCTAGAACCGGAGCACGCCCAGCTTTGCTGATACCCGCACTCGAGGTCAGGTGCCCAGTAGGATATCTGCTAGCGACTGGTCCGCACTCGAGGTCAGGTGCCCAGTAGGATATCTGCTAGCGACTGGTCTGCACTCGAGGTCAGGTGGCCAGTAGGATATCTGCTAGCGCCTGGCCAGATGGCTAGAACCGGAGCACGCCCAGCTTTGCTGATACCCGCACTCAAGGTCAGGTGCCCAGTAGGATATCTGCTAGCGACCGGCCCGCACTCGAGGTCAGGAGGCCAATAGGATATCTGCTAGTGACCGGCCAGTTGGCCAGAACCGGCGCGCGCCCAGCTTTGCTGATACCCTCACTCGATGTCAGGCGCCCAGTAGGATATCTGCTAGCGACCGGCCAGTTGGCTAGAACCAGCTCTCGCCCAGCTTTTCTGATACCCGCACTCGTCGTCTGGCTCGCGACTCTGTTGCACGAGCCACACACGCCGGGTGTCAGCAACGCACGAAGACCGACAAGAATCTTGCAACGGAAGTCAGTTCTGAGACGACTGACCGCGCCCAGGCGGCTGCTGCGTGCAGTGTTCAGGCGCGTAACCTCTGTCACGGAAGATGGTTGCTGTGCATGGGCTGTGACTCGCTGCTCCCAGGGCAAGTATTCGGCTGCTGCCGGAGTGGGTCAGGAAGGCCCACTGCACTGTGGCTGAAGTACGCAACAGGGACTTGGAGGTGGGAGCTGGTACTGTGACACAGCACCGAGCAGGTGACTGGTGCCGGCAGCTTCATGTGGTTTTATTCTCTGGCTGTAGTGCCTACGTCCTAGTGGAACTGCTGGGGTGCATATGAAACTGCTACAAAATTGACAGCTATTTATACAAAGTAGCAGCATAACTGTTATGCCAATGGACGGCTTCTAGCCACGTATTTGGCAACACCACTGAGACCTGCTGGTGGACAACCCCCCTTTCTCACACTGCAAGAACTGTGCATTGGCTCTGCACTGGCAGTTTTCACCAATCAGACCTGGCCCGTATTACAATGTAACAAATGGTTGCTGTAACCGATGTGACAACAAGCTGCACTTGTCAGCTACCAGCAGCTGCTGCAGTGCTGCACCACATCTTCATGTTCATTTACCCTTAAAATTGTAGCGACGCTTGTAGTGATCCGATTTGGATGCGCACTGTCCTTACTTCCATGCCTAACCGAACTCAGGTAAGCCCTGTTTGTGTGAATAATTTTTCTCATCAGTTTATGTTGAAAATATATACTAAAATGTGTTTCTTGTTTTGTTTGTTTGTTATATGTACTCGAGGAAGTTTCCGACAGAGTGATCCAGCGCTTTCTGCTGTACGGAGTGTCTCCAGACACGGCTTCTTCGGTCTTGAATCTCATTGACTGGAGTAGACCTGTCTTCAGTGATGAGTCCAGCTTCAAACTAAGTTCCTATGGCCAGAGAAGTGTCGCCCACCACAAAGTCCGAAACAAGGACTGATGGCTGGGATTCCATTTCTTTTCATAGGAGTAACCCTTTGCTTGTCATCCGCGGCACACTTAAACCACAGCGGTACGTTTACGCCGGCCGCTGTGGCCGAGCAGTTCTAGGCGTTTCAGTCTAAAACCGCGCTGCTGCTACGGTCGGAGGTTCGAATCCTGCGTCGGGCATAGATGTGTGTGATGTCCTTAGGTTAGTTAGGTTTAAGTAGTTCTAAGTATAGGGGACTGATGACCTCAGATATTAAGTCCCGTAGTGCTTAGAGCCATTTGAACCATTCAGTATGATACGTCGACGATATTCTACCCCTCGTTTTGTTGCTCTTCACGGCAAGCCACCCTGAGATTACATTTCAGCAAGATAATATCCGCCCGAAACGGTGAGTGTGTCTACTGCTTGTCTTCGTGTTGGCCAAACCTTCCCTTGACCAGCAAGGTCGCCGGGTCTCACCACAACTGAGGATGTTTGAAGCATTACGGGCTGTTCAACCGTGTCAGTATCATGACGACATACGCACCAACTTGACGGAATATGGCACGCTTTCCCTCAGGAATAAATCTAATAACTCAATCAATGCCAAAGCGTTATTGACTTACTCAGTTTGTGAAGCTGTTTCTCTTGAATAAGTTATCCAATTTTTTCTGACATTTTAATAATGCATTTGTCTGTACATTTACACCACATGGTACGTCTTTCTGTTTTCTTCCCTTTTTTTAAGGAGAGACGAAAGGCAAGTGGGCTTCAAAAATTCTACTTTAGATTTTAGCATATTTGAAATGCCTTGTCTTTCCTGCGTGAAACAGTTTTTGTTTTATATAAATACGACAATTTTTTTGTGAGATATGATTGTTTTCCTGACGCACGGTCTTTGCCCGAATGATCCTGACACTTGGTGCAAGTACAGGAGAAGTGCCAGATATGACCACAAGCATTCTTTACCTGCATCAGTAATGAATGAAATTAAACCCATATTTAGAGACCTTTGTAAATGGCTCTGAGCACTATGGGACTTAACATCTGAGGTCATAAGTCCCCAAGACTTGGAACTACGTAAATCTAAGTAACCTAACGACATCACACACATCCATGCCCGAGGTAGGATTCGAACTTGCGACCGTAGCAGCATCGTAGTTCCGGACTGAAGCACCTAGAACCGCTCGGCCACCGCGGCCGGCGAGACCTTTGTAAAGATACCTTGTTGAAGAAATGTCTTCGTGGGAAAACACAAAATTTAAATGAATGTGTGAATTCTGTCATTTGGAACCGGTTACCAAAAACTGCTTTTGTCCAGCTTACAACCCTCAAATTTGGTGTTTATGATGCTATTTTATGCTTCAGTGATGGTTTAATTGGAAAACTGGATGTTTTGGAATTATTGGGCATAAAATCTAGTGGAAATACTGCAAAATATTTGGTGCAAATAAATAAAAAGGGAATCCGCAAAGCAGATAACGCTAATTTAAAATGCACAAAAGAAGCCAGACAGAAAAGAAGAGGGACCAAGAGAAGAAAAGAAGATCAGTATGATTCAGATGATGCTCAGTATGGTGCAGGAAAATATTAGTGGTCAGTAATTCTCACCAAAAACTATACTTGAATTGCAATATTAAACTTTAAATGGATTTCTCTCAAAAGTACATTTTTTTTACTTTCAGGTACCATTATTTGATAAACTAATGGGATTAGAAACATGAAATTTGGTCAATTTCTACTGCAGATGGTAATAAGTTATTACGAGTAAATAGAGAACCACCAAACACTCAGAAACTGTTTTGTAATAATTAATGTACAAAAAAAGATAACTTTTGCTAGTGAAAGAATAAATTTTTTTCTTCAAAACCATATGAGGTATTACGTTCATTTTACTTGTAAATTGAGGGATATATGTTATATATTCAGTAAAAATTTCATTGTTTTATCACTTATAGTTCTGTTGAAAGGTGTACCTATTCAAAGGGTAAAATAGCATTGGCAGAATAGGAATAAAAATTGCCTTCCGTCTCCCCTTAATGTATGTGCTACAATCCAGTGATCACTTACGTTGCAGTTGTGACTTGTTAACTTCGTCTCAGCGGTTAAAGGGAGCTTAGCGACATGTATTTAGAAAACATTGTTCCAATGTCGCAGTGCAGAGGGATCCGTTAATTAAGGGCTCCTTCGCTGTCGATGGTGGAATTATTTCGCGTAGCAGGATTGTTTGTTTCGTAAAGAGCTGGAGAAGGTGGATCATAGTACAGAAGTGTTTCCTCAACTATTCGCACCTAAAATATGGGAAGCGGATCGTTACAGCACTTTTATTCGCCCTAATTTAGACTTCCTTTGGTTTCACTAAAACAATCCGAGGGAACATTTGGATGTTTACTTCAACAAGGGGGAAAACTGCTTCTCCGTCTTTTGTTTTATTGGCACTTGGTGTACGTATAACACAGAGGGAACCACATTAGACAAGCACTAACTCACGATTATAAGCAATTTATGTAAAAACGTACAGAGCACTTAGTAGCTGATAACCGTCAAAAATTACACGTCATCACAACGGGCATCAGCGAAAATTACTTTAGGATATTGAGGGAGGAAAAGCGAAAAGTAGTAAGAAATTGTGCACACTCGAACACTTCTGGAACTGCCCTAATTCAAGACGATGTGAGCAGTGAACGTTGACAGCAATTTCTATAGAACGGACATTACTAGGCAACTATTTTTCATCTTTGTCCAACTCTCCATCGTTACAGTGCTGCGCTGCGAATTAATTCGACAAGATGGGTTAGTGAAGTCTAAGTCTAGTAAGTTACCTTAGTTTACAACACAATTAAGAAGATCAGATACAATATTGGTTCCCGCCAGAACATACTGCAAATCTATGGATTTTAATCACTTTGTTGCAAACAATATTAGTAGTATCCTATGGCACGCAAGCGGGACTCAAATCAAATGGCTCTGAGCACTATGGGACTTAACATCTGAGGTCATCAGTCCCATAGAACTTAGAACTAATTAAACCTAACTAACCTAAGGACGTCACACACATCCATGCCCGAGGCAGGATTCGAACCTACGACCGTAGCGGTCACGCCGTTCCAAATTCAAGCGCCTAGAACCGCTCGGACACACCGGCAGGCGCAAGCGGGGCCACAGGCGAGAGGCAAACATGATGTTGTTCGCACAAATACTCATGCACGGGCGTCATCTGTTCAACAGATTTTATGGTAGTGGAGCATTGTAGACAGAAGTCCCGTGAACCTTGTATTACGATCGGCTGGAGCTAATAATAAACCCGCCTGCAGTCTGAACGGACGGATGAAATATTTTAATAACATATATTAAACGAAATAGGCATTGGCAACAGATAAGGACTAGAGGATAAATTTCCTGTGTTAATGCTGTGTTTAATCAGCTGAAAAGTAAAAGTTTAATAAAACAGTTACTGGTGTGGTGTAAAGTCGGAAATAGCCGAAGTCTGCACGAAAGTTTTCGAGATCTGGTAATTAAATTTAGCGTCTTGTCTTTGGTTTCGTCTGGGACACGTTACGTGCTACTTATGATGAATTTTTGATTACACTTATATTTTGTGTGACGCTAAGTTAGTCGAATTTGAGAGAGAGAACATGGACTTTGAAATTATACCACATCACAAGTGATTTTTTTGAAAAACGTCTGTAAGCATAGATGAAGAAATGAGATTTGAAAGAAACATATTTGTGTCTTTAGTGTGGATTTGCACTACTGTAATTTTGCCAAGGCACATCACGTTTATTTGGACTGCGTTAATACAGACTATTATGACATTTATATATATTCGTTACTAGCTTGGCTCATATACGACGAAAATGTATGTTTGATACATTGACGTACACTGTTTTTCTCCTGTAAAGACAATCGTAACAATCGAAACTGGCAGGGAATGAACACTCAATTGTACAGTTGACGGTCCAAACATGCTTTTTTCAAATTATCTAACAGCTGTAGACAGTCACCTACGAGAAATAATGAGAGTTTTGTACAAGTTTCTCAGTTCAGGAGTACAAGTGATTTTTTTAAAAATTCTTTATTAATACAATACAATATACAATATAATGATACTACAAAACCCACTACTAATTAGTGGGTCTATATGTGATACAACATGAAAACAAAGCAGCATTGTTACAAAAACTTTCAAGTACTGGCATAACTATGAACAAGGTTAATCTATTTCATTAATCTACTATAACTCTAATCTACTCTGCAGCGTTACAGTTGTGTCTGTTCATGTATAAACCTACTGTTGTGGCCTGCTCACCGAGCTAAACCCAGTGAGCGTGCCCCTGGCACTGGGCTGGCCAAGTTAGTTTGAGTCACTGCAGCCCCTACTTGGTTAGTGTTGTTAGTGTTCTAATTCTACCTAATACTACTACTAATACCTAGTACTAGGACGGATGATCTGGCTAATGAGAGTTCCGTACAAGTTTCTCTGTTCAGGAGGACAGATGATTTGGCTAGCTTTCGAGGTGACTGCACTACATAGCATGCCACAGAACTGTCCTTTCACAGCAATGAGCTCTTTCTTTTGGAGCAGAAATTCAGATCGAAATCATTGTCGACTGAGGAAAGTAATCAACTTTTATCCTGTTTGCAGGGGATTCCAATTAATTAGCAGGTTGAGGAAAGTGGATAGGAGACTTAACAATTTTTGTTTTTGGGTCATCAGTCTTCTGACTGGTTTGACGAGGCGCTCCACTAATTCCTCTCCTGTGTCAACCTCTTCATCTCAGAATAGCATTTGCAACCTACGTCCTCAATTATTTGCTGGATGTATTCCAATATCTGTCTTCCTCTGCAGTTTTTGAACACAACAGCTCCATGTAGTACCATGGTAGTCATTCCCTGATGTCTTAACAGATTTCGCGTCATTCTGTCCCTTCTCTTTACCAATGTTTTCCACATATTCCTTCCCTCTCCGATTCTGCGCAGAACCTCCTCATTTCTTACCTATATACCCTGCTGGATAGCCGCGCGGTGAGAGGCGTCTTGTCACGAGGTTCGCGCGGCTCAACGGCCCGTTGGAGGTTCGAGTCCTCCCTCGGGCATGGGGATGTGTGTTGCCCTTAGCGTAAGTTAGTTTAAGATAAAGTACTGTGTAAGTCTAGCGACCGATGACCTCAGCAGTTTGGTCCCATAGAAACTTACCATAAATTTCCAAAACACCTGGATATTAAAGTGCCAGAGATAGTTCAAGGCATGTGAGGATCGGATTATGCTATAGTAAGAGAGTTGAAACGATGACAAAGAGTTATAGTGGCGAATGTCAAGCAATAGCGCTCCGAGTCAAAAATGGTGAGGCATACATACTAGTGACATTAATATCTTCTAAAATGGTTCAAATGGCTCTGAGCACTATGGGACTTAACTTCTAAGGTCATCAGTAACCTAGAACTTATAACTACTTAACCCTAGCCAACCTAAGGACAACACACACATCCATGCCCGAGGCAGGAATCGAACCTGCGACCGTAGCGGTCGCGCGGTTCCAGACTGTAGCGCCTAGAACCGCTCGGCCACCCTGGCCGGCTGATATCTTCTGCTCAAAGTGGTGAACATTCAAACTTTAATCTGACTCAAGGTGGCAAGAAGCAATAACATTCCGTGTTCACGTCGGAGTTATCTTGCTGCTACTCTTGATCTGCAGAGAGCTGCACCCCCTGTAATCTTTCTCAAACGATTTTACAGAAACTATTCGGTAAAAAAATTGTTCTCGCTTTACATAGAGCTTTAGATGTCAGTTTCATGGTGATGTGCCCATCATATACGAGGGTTGGAACTTTAATAGTGGCAAATATTTATTTACAGCTCTTACGAAATAGATACGTGTTTGTAAGTTTTACTGACCTTCAGAGTAGTCGCCAGCATTGTGTACAACCCGTTGCCAGTGATGTGGAAGTCGTAGGATACTCTTAGCCGTGCCAGTTGTGTTGACAGTTTGAGCAGCGCGGTCTATTGCCCGGCGAATTTGTAGCAGTTCTGAAGCGAATGCCGTGAAGTGTTTCCTTGAGTTTAGAAATCAAGTTGAACGCATGAGGGCTTAAGTCAGGGGAGTGCAGTAGGTGGTATAGTACTTAGCAGCCCCACCAGTCAAACGAATCAGTAACAGTGAAACGTCCCCTTAGAAAAATGTTATGACTTACTGTGCTGATAAACCTCTTACATTATTTGCTTCTCAAACAGCTGAGCAAAACTGAACGTACTCAAACATTCACTAAAGTGACACACAATATTTTTAGCGCAACGCAATCTGACTTTCAGTAATCGCTACAAAGAATGGCCCTGACTAACATTAACCTATACCTTTCACAAATCACTTACCTCACAAAAATCTTCGTTACTCGAACTACTGCAATTCAGCGAGTGCCACTACTGCCAGCTAAATAAAAGATTCAAACAACTGAAGGCACTAACTACTGATAGGCATAGTTAGCAAATGAAAGATTTTGATAGATCACAAACAATGTATTTACCTTAATAGTGTTGAAAAGTCATAATATACACAGCAGTTCATGACATCCAGTATTACAAATTTCAAAACTCCGCCATTTCTCTCCCCACATCCACCACTGCTGGCGGCTCACCTCCAACTGCGCAACGCTACGCGCTGTTCACATCCAGCTGCCGCTGCCCAACACTACAATGGCAGACAACAATGCAAACTAGCCACAGACTGCACACAGCACAGCCAGTGATTTTCATACAGAGCGCTACGTTGCGTTACCAATATAAAAACCTAAACAGCCTACTTACAACAGCTTGCGCAGTACGTGCTTGAGCATTGTCCTGCAAAATGATGGTCAGGTCTTGCAGAAAGTGTCATCACTTCTGTCTATAGGCTAGTCGTAGGTTGTGTTCCAAACATGAACAGCATAGAGACAGAAATCTGGTATGCTCTCTTTTCTCTCTGAAGTTTTTAATAAGGACTTAATTTGCGTTTGAACTTTAGGGAACCTCGATAACAGGATGTTTCAAAAGTAAAGGGCATAATTTCACGTATGTATTCCCCATACACAGACAACAGTACAATTTTATTACAAAACATGGCCGGAAATTCTTGGTTACTGAGATATGGCCTTAAAAACAGTGACATTCACCGGTAGGTTTTCTTCGCGCAAGTAATTCCCGTGACAGAAGATATTAACAAGACAGTGAATTTCGAAGCGAGAGGTATACTGAGCGTTGTTTTTGATTGTCGACGTGCAATCACATCTGCAGCTGACAGAAGTGCTCTTCGTGTACGGTAAGGCTGACAACAATGCTTTACTTGATCGTCGTTTGTACTTGGAGAGGTATAGGTTTATTAGAATACAAAACACAAACCGTTTCACTGTTTCGAAACACCGTATCGGAACATTACATTGTACTGTTTCATTTGTTTCGAAACAATTACGTGTTTCAATTTGCCCATCTCTACTCCTCAAGATATGGTCCCGTGTCACGATTAGATGGACACAATGTACTTGTAAACATACTTACGGGAAACGCGAAGTTACGCCTCTTGGAAACACCATACCTCATGCTTTTGAAGACTCTCCTATAACTTGCGATCGCCTTCGCAGGGCCCTGTGGATGCTTGTATTCAAACAGGATGTGACATTTTGAAAATCTTCTGTAATGGAAACTAACTGCGAGAAGAAAAGCGTTCCGGTATCATTGTTTTGAAGGACATAACTCGGAAACCAAGCATTTCCAGACACATTATGTAATGAATTTTTTTTATTGTTTACATACCTAAAATTATGCCCTCTATTTTATGCACCCTGAATAACTGATCCGATAAGTTCATCGGCGAGTCGGCCACTGAAATGAGTTCAGAAATTCGAGTGATATACAGGGTGTTACAAAAAGGTACGGCCAAACTTTCAGGAAATATTCCTCACACACAAATAAAGAAGAGATGTTATGTGGACATGCGTCCGGAAACGCTTAATTTCCATGTTAAAGCTCATTTCGTCCACCTACGCTCAATGGGGCACGTTATCATGATTTCAGACGGGATACTCTACCTGTGCTGCTCGAACATGTGCCTTTACAAGTACGGCACAACATGTGGTTCATGCACGATGGAGCTCCTGCACATTTCAGTCGAAGTGTTCGTACGCTTCTCAACAACAGATTCGGTGACCGATGGATTGGTAGAGGCAGACCAATTCCATGGCCTCCACGCTCTCCTGACCTCAACCCTCTTAACTTTCATTTATGGGGGCATTTGAAAGCTCTTGTCTACGCAACCCCGGTACCAAATGTAGAGACTCTTCGTGCTCGTATTGTGGACGGCTGTGATACAATACGCCATTCTCCAGGGCTGCATCAGCGCAACAGGGATTCCATGCGACGGAGGGTGGATGCATGTATCCTCGCCAATGGAGGACATTTTGAACATTTGCTGTAACAAAGTGTTTGAAGTCACGCTGGTACGTTCTGTTGCTGTGTGTTTCCATTCCATGATTAATGTGATTTGAAGAGAAGTAATAAAATGAGCTCTAACATGGAAAGTAAGCGTTTCCGGACACATGTCCACATAAAATATTTTCTTTCTTTGTGTGTGAGGAATGTTTCCTGAAAGTTTGGCCGTACCTTTTTGTAACACCCTGTATATTAACTAGCGGAGAAAAGGTCCTATCGTAACACAAAAATGCGAATTCTTTCCCGTTTATTAAAATCCGAACTCATTGCCATTATGTCTTTGGGTCTCTCCGTCATTGTCTCCTGTGTCGCAGCCAAAATCCCCTTCGTGCTCTTCTTCTGCTACACTCACTGTTACTCTCCTCCTCTTGCTCTATCGTACTGCTCATGTCATATTCCTTCCTTCTATTGCTGCTGTCTCTTCTCATTCTCACTATTTATCTCCCTCCTCATTGTCATTGTTATACTCTCTGTTTCCCATTATCACTTTCCCTCACCCACTTCCGCTTTCTCGTTGTTCCTACCGCAACTGGCACTGTCTGCTCCATTGTTTTCCTAGCACCGTCCTGTCACCGTCAACTAAGATCCATTGCCACTGTGACCCCTCTCTTTCTCTCACACTGCCATTGTCTCCTTCGCTCTTTCTATAACACAAACACTGTCTGCTATCTTCCGGTATTTCTTACTTTTCCGTCTCCTTGCCACTTCCACTACCTTCTTCTTTCTCATCATAAAAAAGCGCGAATATGTTCGCATGCCAAAATTTTTGGGGAAATTCTTGAAGGTGCTTAGAAAGGTGGAATGAGACAGCCGGTACTCCCCTTTACAATCAGACTCTTTTAAATGAACAGGAACATACTCACATCTTTGATCTTCGGGGGGAATATTTTTCCACTTGTTCCCTTCTTTCTCTGGCTACAACAGGGCATCTACCTCACATGAAACGAAATGTATTGGTCACTAAAATTTAGATAGCTTACTTAAATGAAACTGGAATAATGCGATACGAATTTTACACGTCATAACGGGTCTTACGTGAAAAAAATATTTTCATGTGCTCCAGTACTACAACATGGGGTATCCAGATCATAACGCAGACACTTTTCAGCATATTTCTCCATGCGTTGTTACTTTATAAGCAACATCTTTGCCTCACGCCGGATTTTACGTGTAAGTAGGGTAGCTGTGGACCTCTACATCTCGGAGACGAATAAAGATATTATAATTTTTTTTCCTATCTACGTGATTATGTAGCTCTCAATTCGTTCGAGCAATCAATCATTCATGATAGGAAACACAGTCATAGCTCAGTCACTCAAAAATGATTCTGAAATTTTACTTGTTAGAATGAAATCAGGCGATGATTCTTCTTCTCTGCAGGCTCGTGCTTTGCGGCAGTATGCTAATCCGTACAAATAAAATGCCTCGTAATTTTGGGAGCGTTGTATAATCAGTCGGGAAACCTCAGATCAAGCGGATATTTGGCTTTGATGAAGTTTAACTCTTGGATTATTAAATGCAGGTTTGTATCCAGTCTTTCGGAAGTCCCTTCTGATTAACAACTACGCAATATATCGATAAATATCATTAATTCTCAATTGTCAAATACACACCTTGGTGTGTTTCGAGACTGATCCGGATCTGGATCTTAGAAATACATCGTAAAAACTACAGCTATTTTCTGTGCATGGTCGTACCGGAATCCGCGGCTGGGTTTTGTTAACCAAAAAATTATTTTTTGGGGTGTTTCTTGATAACGAATGAAGGCTTTGGAAAAAGGGGAGATGTTTCTTCTGGATAATTGCCTCGAGAATATAACCCTAGAATTTGAACAATTTGTTGGGGTTATTTATCATTTAGTTTTCGCCTCATACAGGATTTTACGTGTAGAAGTAGGGTAACCTTGAACCTCTGTATCTTCGAAACGAATAAAGCTATCAAGAAAATTCAAGTTTGTTCGAGATCGGAGCCTCAGGAACATACCGTGAAAATTTCATTCATTTGCTTTGCCGTCTTTGAATCCCCAGCTGGGATTTCGTCCGCTGGTGACGGCGAAAATGTAGTAACAAAACACTATTTTACGGTTTGTCCGAGGAACAGTCCATGAACTTATCGTGCCTGTACAGATACGATTAAGTTAGCTGTAGACCACATCAAATGCAAAAAGAACGAACCGGTTTCTTCCATTTGCCTAAGCAGGAGGATGTGTGTAATATTCGTACTTCTACCCTGTAGTGAAGGATAGTGACACTAAGACAGTGATGATCCTCATATTAGGTATACAAACGGTTCCTAGCCCAAGGGCTATACACAACATTTGACCCTACACAATTATTACCAATAGAAGTCGAGGTATGAGCACCGGAAAATCCCGTTTTCATGCGTTGCGTGTTTGAACGTATTAGATACGCATGTTGCCGCATGCTATTAGTAATTCGGTGTATGTTTCTGTTTTGGCGTAGTGCGCCTGGCTAGAGAGTTGTTGTGCTACTGTCTGCAAGGGAAAACGGATGACGAACTGAGTGCTACCGAGATCAAACTGACGCCAGTTCGAGGTTTAGTAAAAGCAAGCAGTTGCTTGTGGGACGTATCCGCGAGAGCGATTCTACACTGGCGTTAATAGAACCTACGGGTAAAGTTGCAGAGCAGGCTTATGACCGATCGCGGAGGTAGTTCGGAACATCCATAAAAATGGTTCAAATGGCTCTGAGCACTTCTGAGGTCATCGAACTTAGAACTACTTAAACCTAACTAACCCAAGGACATCACACACATCCATGCCGGAAGCAGAATTCGAACCTGCGACCGTAGTGGTCACGCGGTTCCAGACTATAGCGCCTAGAACCGCTCGGCCACAACGCCCGGCGAACATCCATAGACGTTTAGGAGACAATGAGCTGCGGAGAGTGGATGTATGGGTAGAAGCGCATTGTCAACACCAGCGACGCGTCAGGCTACCCGTGTGCGCTGTGGTACAGGGGGGACTGTCACTGGTAATTGGCATCGGCCGTGTACCATCACCGCCGAGGGTAGAAGACGGCGACCGCGCCAGGGACCTGATTTACCGCCGCGGGCGGAGACGGCGGGGTGAGTGCGCCGGGCAATAACACGACTATTAGGCGCGACAGAAAAACACAGCTCGCCGGCTGCCGGCTAATGGCTGCTGCGGTGCTGCCATTAAGTAGTCGCCGGCGGAGAGTGAGGAACGACGGCAGAGAGAGAGAGAGAGAGAGAGAGTGAGGGAGGGTGGGAGGGAGAGAGGGAGGAGGGACGGGCAGAGACTCACAGCTGCCGGCCCGGGTAGTCCATTTGCGATATGCGGCAGTAAGTAGCCCCGCGATGGCAGTGTGTCGATACACGGGCGAGCGGGCGGGCGCGCCGCTGCGTCGCGGCGGAGCGGAGCCGGGCCGAGTTTTCTATTAGCGGAACGGCTGGAGATGCTGCCTCATCAGCTAATGGGGCGTGGCCCCCCGCGATCCGCCGGCGCGGCCGGGCCGCACTGATGCCGAGTGATGCGATGCGATGCGATGCGATGCGGGGCGGTGCGCGCGATCCCGGCCGCGCCTACCCTCGCCTCGCGCATTTCCCTGAATTGCTTCCCGGGGCTTCCCCCCGGCTCTGCTCGGCGCGGCTGCCCCGCCGCCGAGTCACTTGCGATTCCTCTCCGGCGCGGGCGAGGCCGACATGTCGTACCAGCGACATCACTCGCCGATTGCCAGTCTCTGCGTCGATGACGAGGTGAAAAAGGGGCGCGGCGCAGGGAATTCTTTCTCTGTTCGGAGAGAATAAAACAACAGTTTATCCTTACTTTCAAGCCGCAACCGTTTAAGGGGCTCCGGAACGCCCTATACTTGCAATGTTAAAATAACGCTTATAAATTACATCTTTCCTCACAAAGTATTTGAGGTAGGAAGTTGAACTTTTTACAGATTATTTATTGGAATATGGGCTACAACTTAACACAGGGATTTTACAAAATTCTAGTTCAGTTATTAAAGATGATTTTTTTTCAATTGTAATGAAAATTCACAACATTTTTTGCAATTTTTTATTTATATATTCAAAAATATACAGTTTTTTGGAAAAAGGCTGTGTTACATTATGCAGAAGGTACTGTGTAACATTTACTGAAAGTTTGAAACAAATATGTTTGGAAGATCCTTAGAAAACATGTAATTAGTATGAGAAAATAAAAGTTTTGGGAATCGAGCGACAAAGATTGGATTAACTTTTTAGTGCATTCCAGGTCCATAGGATGGATTATCTTCATCCTCTGCAAACTCCTCCTCCAGCTTCCTCTTGTTCCTCCTCCTATTTACTCTTGCTTGTATTTCTAGACTCTTTACAGCCCTGTCTGCAGCCCGAAGGCGTTCCTTGTCTAAAGCAAGCATCGCTCGTACCATGTTAGAACCTATCTTCATTCCCATATTTCTAAATACCTTTGGCTTTCCAACATTTCTCCTTTTCTTAAAAGCCTTCAGAGGATTTCTAATAACTTTACTTTTACTCATTATTATACTTCAACAAAACAGAGACTCAAGAAACAGAATTAATTACGAATATTTTCGAGATAACGACAGAGTAAATAAACATGAAACAATCGACAATCACACCAGCGATATATATTGAACCATCACAGGTTAGCCACAACACATACTTTATCTCACATCACTAAAATGTACCTGATGAACACGGACGTTAATAATAACACCATTTGACAGCAGTTTAACAGCGCCACAGTGGGTCACGCCCATGTAGAACACATTTCAAAAAAATTTTTAAAATAGTTGTAGTCTTCGGAATTGAATAAATTATATATCTATAAATTATATATCTGCAGATTCAGAAAACGCAAAAAAGTAAAAATTGAACTTTTCATGATTTTGAGCCTTTTCGGAGCCCCTTAAGGGCATATTCTCAGCATAAACTCGCTCCAGAAGGTCTAATGAAAAGCTTCGTTACGCAGAGTGAATATCAAGTACGGAGACCACCCGTAGGAAGAGACTCCTGACAGAAAAAATGAACAAAAAAGGTCGTATCGACATGCACAGCTAGCCATTAAAATTGCGGCACCTGAAACGACAGTATGTGAAGAAAGTTTACATATTCCCCGTGCACAGTACTTCCGTGCCTGTGGGATAGCGTCTCGTTTGTGCGACTGGATGCGTGATTTCTCATCTGAAAGAACAGATGGTTATAACTGAGGGAAGTCTTCGAGTCAAACAGAAAATTCAAACCCTTCGCTGCTTACAGGCGCTGACATACGTCAACGGGGACAGATGAAAATGTACTCTCCGTTCGGGACTCGAACCCGGGATCCCCTGTTTACATGGGAGACACTTTATCCATCTGAGCCACCGCGGACGCCGAGAATAGTGCGACTCCAGGGATGTATCTCTGCCACGCCTCCCGCGAAAACCATATTCTCAACGTATTGTCCCGCACTACATTTGTAGTGCCCCCGCCGATTACACTCATTACTCGCGGCGCGTTGCCGATTCCCGTAAGAGTTCGGGCACTGTTTGTGCATCCGCGCAGAAGAAGAAGAAGAAGATGGTCAAGTGGCCGGTGAGCCTTATATATATATATATATTAAAATGGTATCTGTTCTTTCGGACAAGCGTAAATCGAGAACCAGGGGCTCAAGGAGGCAACAGTTTCGTCCGTATTAGTAATGAATCTGGTAAGAAGGCTTCAGTCTTCGTGCAGCCGTTCGAGTAACAGCACTGAACCGCTCACACAGAAGATGCCACTAGTTTATAGGAGAAGAAGGCGTACGCGCCTTACAGTGTATAAAGCAACCGACAATATTGGTATTAATACGGAGAACTATGTAGGTCCACAAGTCGTCAAAATGGGTCAAATGGCTCTGAGCACTATGGGACTTAACTTCTGAGTTCATCAGTCTCCTAGAACTTAGAACTACTTAAACCTAACTAACCTAAGGACATCACACACATCCATGCCCGAGGCAGGATTCGAACCTGCGACCGTAGCAGTCACGCGGTTCCAGACTGTAGCGCCTAGAACCGCTCGGTCACTCCGGCCGGCGCACAAGTCGTACTGCATGGTCCATCGGACATGTCTGAAGGAACAGATACCATCTTAGTATGTATACAGTTAAGGCTCACCGGCCAAAAAAATGGCTCTGAGCACTATGGGACTTAACTGCTGAGGCCATCAGTCCCCTAGAACTTAGAACTACTTAAACCTAACTAACCTAAGGACATAATACACATCCATGCACGAGGCAGGATCCGAACCTGCGACCGTAGTGGTCGCGCAGTTCCAGACTTCTTCTGTGCGGATGCACATACAGTGCCCGAACTTTTACGGGAATCGGCAACGCGCAGCGAGTATTGAGTATAATGGGCGGGGGCACTACGAATGTAGTGCGGGACAATACGTTGAGAATGTGGGTTCCGCGGGAGGCGTGCCAGAGATAAATCCCTGTAGTCGTGCTATCGTATGTGTCCTCGGTGGCTCAGACGGATAGAGCGTCTGCCATGTAAGCAGGAGAGCCCAGGTCGAGGCACACATTTTCATCTGTCCCCGTTGACGTATGTCAACGCCTGTAAGCAGCTAAGGGTTTTCATTCATTGTAATTTCATTGTAACGAGCTGCATGGTCACCGCTGGTATCTGTTTTTTCAGACATGCCCTAAAGAACAGATACCATTCTAGCATATACAAACAGAAAATCTCGCGTTCCCCAGCGATGCGTTGTAAGTCCACTGCAATTTCTGACTATACTGGACGATTCTTAATAGCGTTTAAAAACTACAAAAGCGACGTACATGAGGCAGAGACAAGTAATTTAAGACACAGGAGGCCCCAAATGTCGGAAAATTTCGCGGAAGACGATGGCAAATGCTGAACATGTGACGTCGCCAGATGACGTACTCGCCGGACGAGCTGCGGTTGAGCGTATCGGTCTGTCGCACCTGTCATCCCAAACCAAGTCAAGTATTCACGTTGATGTGGCTTTAGCACTTGGAGCTCAGGGTGTTAATCTTATGTCTGGCAAGCAATATTTTCTTCACTGCGTTAATAATTATGTGTTTGGATTGAGGAAGGTTTATTAATTTATTTACCTGTCTCACGATCTCCCCTTATTTATTGCAGATCGTAATACAACAAAAACGTACCGTAGTGCGACACAAATAAATTAGTATAAGCCGCCGAATTGCGTTATTACCAGTATATGGCCTACGTTTTCTTTACTGAATAATGTCTGTAAACAAAAAAAAAAAAAAAAAAATGGGGACGAAAGGAAAGGAACACAAAATAAGAACTGCTCTCGCTTGGTTACAGCGAGCACAATAATTTTGTTACTTCTGCGCTTACAACAGATTGTATTTAGAAAAGGTACTCGTAAACTGAATCGCCTAGTTGACTGTTAAGTAAATGATCACTGTGGTGTCACCGCCAGACACCACACTTGCTAGGTGGTAGCCTTTAAATCGGCCGCGGTCCGTTAGTATACGTCGGATCCGCGTGTCGCCACTATCAGTGATTGCAGACCGAGCGCCGCCACACGGCAGGTCTAGTCTAGAGAGACTCCCTAGCACTCGCCCCAGTTGTACAGCCGACTTTGCTAGCGATTGTTCACTGTCTACATACGCTCTCATTTGCAGAGACGACAGTTTAGCATAGCCTTCAGCTACGTCGTTTGCTACGACCTAGCAAGGCGCCGTATTCATTTACTATGAATGTATTCTGAACAGATAATATTGTGAATCATGTACCGTCAAGAGAGAAGTTCATCATTAATGGATTAAAGTTACGTATCAAACTAATTACGTCCGCTTTCTGAATTCTAATTCCTTGTCATGTTCCATACCTCACGTCAGTATAGTTCTTCCCTTCTCACGACAGCCTGCGTGAGCTAAAACGCGTGCATTTCGGCCTCCACTAGTAACACGGTGTTGGCTCTTCTGCCAACACAACAATCACAGTATCAACCGCTGCACGTGGGGCAAGGTACGTCATCTGCAGACATCATATGTTCAATATTTGTCGTCCACTTTTGGGGTCTCTCCCTACTTTTGCGACCCGATGTTCCTTCTATTAGATTACTTGTCTCAGCGGTTGTCTAAGTCAGTTAGAGATTTTTAAACGTTAATAAGAATCACCCTCGAAAACGATCTGGGAGACAATGTGAATATCTCTCTCACATTGTTTGTAAATACAAAAAAAAAAGAACAGTATATGCGCCAGTTACTTGTTTATTTTCCCACTATGCGTTCCGACGGTTCACATCATTGTCTTCAGGTGTAAAATGTTTTATTTACATAGCACGTGTTAGTCGCAGACCAAGGTCAGAGTAGGTTATTTTGCGTCTTTTGAGCGACGGTAGAGTTGTAAAAGGTCTGCATACTGCTGCGTGATGTATGTCCTCTCCACTGCTCGTCACATCTAATGATATAGTCCCCTCTATTGCTCTCCACCTGAAGATTAAGGTGTGAACCATCGATACACGTAGTGGCAAAATAAACAAGTAACTGACGCAAAAACTGTTTCGTTTGTATTGATCAACAGTCGCTGCCCTCATAATACCGTCCCTTATGAAAGAAATGTTGATTTGTTTGTAGGTAATGCTGTCGTTTACTGTTTAGCAAAGTCATTAGGAGATCAGAGCAATTTAGACAAGATATCTGTATGTTGCGAAAAGTGGCATTGGATCCTGGACAAGAAAAAGTGTGAGGTCCTCCGGATGAGTATTGAAAAGAATCCGTTAAATTACCAGTACACGATAAATAATATAAATTTAAATATTGTCAGTTCAACTCAATATCTAAGGATTACAATGAAAAACAACTGGAAGTATCACACTGGGAAAGCGATCCAAAGACTGCCTTTTATTGGGAGAACGCTAAGAAGATGTAACAAACCACTGAAGAGAGTTGCCCATCCTCTGAAAGAGTACTGCTGCGTAGTATCGAATCCTTACCCGATAGCATTGACGGAGGACATTGAAAAAGTTAAAAAAACTGCACTTGATTTGTATTATCGCGAAAGAGTGGAGAGAATGTCACAGATGTGATACGCGAACTGGATCGCTATCGTTGAAACAAAGGCGTTTTTCGTTACAGTGAGATCTTTTCATAAAATCCACCATAAACTTCGTTCTCCGAATCTAAAATATTTAGTTGGCCCACACCTGCTTACCTAAAAATGATAATCGAAATAAAATAAAAGAAATCAGAGCTCGCGCGGAAAGATTTAAGTGTTCGGTTTTCCTACGTGCTATTCGGGAGTGATACGTTCGAGAAATAGCCTGAAAGTGGTCTGTGAAGGCTTTACCAAGCACCTCCATGTTAAATGTAGATTATTGGTGTAGATGTACGTGAGTTATAGTACAAAAGTTTCAGTTACCACCTCGAAGAAATCCTAGTGACGCGGAGCAGTGGTTAAGCTACTGGAATTGCATTCGAGAGGACAACGGTTCAAGTCCCCGTCTGGCACTCCAGATATAGGTTTTCCGAGATTTTCTCAAATCGCTGAAGGCAAATGCTGGGATGGTTCTTCTGAAAGGGCACAGCCTCCCCCATGCTTCCCTAATCTGAGCTTGCGCTCCGTCTCTAATGGATTCGTTGTTGACAGGACGTTAAACTCTCGTCTTCCTTTCAACCTTTAAAGCTGCGATTATGAGTGGGTGTTAGCCCTTTTCTACATATTCCTCCTTCAGTGTGATACATTTTTTCCAACGATGGATAACTGGTAGAGACCTTGGTTGTAGAAAGTCTGCATTTTGGCTGTTTAGGAAACGTTCCACGTCGAAAATCACCTCGTCGTCATTCTGGCAATGGCTGCTATACAACGGCTTCTCCATCCGGTGCCATGCTAGGAGAATACGGGGCTGATATAAAATTTGACAGCCGAAAGAAGCAAAATGTGTGACTCCCTGTTCTTTACAGGCGCTGTCGAGGAGCAAAAACAACCCCCGTGGACAACTTCCCTCGAAGCTTCGTCACGAGAGCCTCCTGGTAGAAGCTCCTGCGACGGGTTGCCTCTTACAAAAATTCTCTGTTAGCACCTTCTCATGTAGGTAACACAAAAATCTCAGCATCTCCATATCCGATGAGGCTGGGTCTTTGCCTTTTCCGGCACTGATGTTTGTAAAATTTGAAACACTCAGAAGCAATGTTCCGTAACACGCAGCAATAAGAGGACGTGCGCAATAGTGGGATCATAATAAATAATTGAAACGGCAGAGATGTGGAATGCACGCAGGCCTGGCAGCGCCCTCTTTTGTATGACTTGACGTTCAGTCGGTGCAAAGCCATCATGCGAAGTGGAAACGTGTAGCCAAGTGCTTCTATCCGTGTCGACATCACAGCATGTGAGTGCATCCAAACGGAGCCGAATGATTGTCTCCGGGAGGTGTGACTGTCGTTCCGAGACACCTCCCCTCGTACAGAGCACGCTGCTCGACCAGTGAGGCCTATGTGGAACCAGTCAAGAGAAAAGGGCCATACACAGCCCCGATAGGGTACTGGACGACAGAATATGACCACAGCGTAAATTAACCGCCATACCGTTGCTTGGCCCTAGCGAACAGAACAGATTCGTCCACAATGTTGGCGCGACGTCGGAGCACTGCAACGGGTGTGAACATGTCTGCGTTGACGGTTCGACCCCGTCTTCTGTGAGCTCCACTAGTTGCACGCATGCCATTGCGTCGGCTTTCTTTGACGAGAACCCATCAACGCCGCAGACTGCAATGGGCAAGCGAACGGCGACACAGGCGTGCAGAGTGGGAAAATATAGTATTTTCGGACATGTCCCTCTTCAACTTGTCCTATAGTGATGGCCGTACACCTGTTAGACGCCGTCGTGGTAAACGGAGTCGGACAGACTGTGTTGTTGAGCGACAGCGCAGACAAACGCCACTGTGATGGTTTGGGGCAGCACTGCCCTATAACACGTGATCTCGCCTCGTACGACGGGAGGGTAATATGAACAACTATCACTACATCAGGAGGGTTTCACAGCCCGAAGCACTGCACCTCCTGCAGGCCGTTCCACATGCCATATTTCAGCAGGATAACAGCCGGGCGCATGTGGCGAGCAATGTGCAAGCCTTCTTCGAAGAATGACGGGTACTACAGTTTCCCTGGCCTTCCCGTTCGCCTTACGTGTCACCCATCGAACAGGTCTGGGATATGGTTGGTCAGCAGGTTGTTTGTCCAGGTTCTCCTCTAGACACGTTGATGCTTTGTGGACGCGCCTACAAACGGCCTGGAAGAGAATTCCCCAGCAGTATATTCAGGTGCTCTTTGATTCCATGCCATGACGTCTAGCGGCTCTGATTGCAGCATGCGGTGGACCTACTCCGTACTGAACTTCCACATCAGTAAACACTTCCGGGCTAAGTTGCTGTGGTCGACTTCCACATCAGTAAACACTTCCGGGCTAAGTTGCCGTGGTCGATCTGTAGAACTTCTTCTCCCTGACGTTTCGCTCTCAACTACGGAGAACATCTTCCGAGGTGAGTCGACTCACATATATATATATATATATATATATATATATATATATATATATATATATATATATATATATATATCAAAAAAGCTTCCCATCATCCCGGCTCCCAGTACTCCTGAAGATAGACGTTGACTGTGGATATTGTATCACAGACACAATCTATTTGACTGTTCAGAGATGTAACTAAACCTGTCCATAGATGTAAACAATCAGGCATGAGCAGCGCGTATTAGGCGGAGGGGGTCCTACAGCCTATCAGTTCCAGTCATTCCACCAGGAAGCAGGTACACGGCTCGTGTTGTCTGTAGTTCAACCATGCCTAGACAGTCAATACCGCGGTTCGATCGCGTCTGCATTGTTACTTCGTGCCAGGAAAGGCTGTCAACAAGAGAAATGTGCAGGCGACTCGGAGTGAACCAAAGCGATGTTGTTCGGACATGGAGGAGATAAAGAGAGACAGGAACTGCGATGACACGCCTCGCTCAGGTCGCCCAAGGGCTACTACTGCAGTGGATGACCGCTACCTACGTATTATGGCTCGGAGGAACCCAGACAGCAACGCCACCATGTTGAATAATGCTTTTCGTGCAGCCACAGGGTGTCGTGTTATGACTCAAACTATGCGCAATAGGCTGCATGATGCGCAACTTCTCTCCCTACGTCCATGGCGAGGTCCATCTTTGCAACCACGACACCACGCAGCGCGGTACAGATGGGCCCAATAACCTGCCGAATGGACAGCCCGGGACTGACATCACGTTCAAAAATGGTTCAAATGGCTCTGAGCACTATGGGACTCAACATCTTAGGTCATAAGTCCCCTAGAATTTAGAACTACTTAAACCTAACTAACCTAAGGACATCACACACACCCATGCCCGAGGCAGGATTCGAACCTGCGACCGTAGCAGTCCCGCGGTTCCGGACTGCAGCGCCAGAACCGCACGGCCACCTCGGCCGGCGACATCACGTTCTCTTCACCGATGAGTGCTGCATATGCTTTCAACCAGACAATAGTCGGAGACGTGTTTGGAGGCAACCCGGTCACGATGAACGCCTTAGACACACTTCCAGTGAGTGCAACGTGGTGGAGTTTCCCTGCTGTTTTGGGGTGACATTATGTGGGGCTGACGTAAGCCACTCGTGGTCATGGAAGACGCCGTAGCAGCTGTACGATACGTGAATGCCATCCTCCGACCGAAAGTGCAACCATAACGGCAGCATATTGGCGAGGTATTCGTCTTCATGGACGACAATTTGCGCCCCCATCGTGCATATCTTGTGAATGACTTCCTTCAGGATAACGACTTCGCTCAACTAGAGTGGCCAGCATGTTCTCCAGACATGAACCCTACCGAACATGCCTGGTATAGATTGAAAAGGACTTTTTATGGGCTACTTGACCCACCAAGCACTTTGAGGGATCTACTCCGAATCGCCGTTGAAGAGTGGAACAATCTGGATTAACAATCCTTTGATGAACTTCTGGATAGTATGCCGCCGGTCGATGTGGCCGAGCGGTTCTAGACGTTTCAGTCTGGAACCGCGCTGCTGCTACGGTCACAGGTTCGAATCCTGCCTCGGGCATGGATGTGTGTGATGTTCCTAGGTTAGTTACGTTTACGTAGGTCTATGTCTAGGGGTCTGATGACTTCAGATGGCAAGTCCCATAGTGCTTAGAACCATTTGAACCATCAGTTACCAATGTGGCCCTGAGATAGTGGAACAAAGCAAGCAGTGAAAATATTCCACTGTTTGGAAAAGGTGAAACTCCAAGACCGAAAGATGTGATCACAATGAAATTTATTCCACCGATTAGAGACATGGCACTACACAAATGATTAGCATTACAGACCTGTACATGCACTGTGACTGTGGAAGTGTATGCAGGGTGGTCCATTGATCATGACCGGGCCAAATATCTCACGAAATAAGCGTCAAACGAAAATGCTACAAAGAACGAAACTTCTCTAGCTTGAAGGGGGAAACCAGATGGCGCTATGGTTGGCCCGCTAGATAGTCAAACGGATAGTAACTGCGTTTTTTTAAATAGTAACCGCCATTTTTATTACATATTCGTGTAGTACGTAAAGAAATATGAATGTTTTAGTTGGACCACTTTTTTCGCTTTGTGATAAATGGCGCTGTAATAGTCACAAACATATGGCTCACAATTTTAGACGAACAGTTGGTAACATGTAGGTTTTTTCAATTAAAATTCAGAACGTGGGTACGTTTGAACATTTTATTTCGGTTATTCCAATGTGATACTTGTACCTTTGTGAACTTATCATTTCTGAGAAGGCATGCTGTTACAGCGCGATTACCTGTAAATACCATATTAATGCAATAAATGCTCAAAATGATGTCCGTCAACCTCAGAGCATTTGGCAATACGTGTAACGACATTCCTCTCAACAGTGAGTAGTTCGCCTTCCGTAATGTTCACACATGCATTGACAATGCGCTGACGCATGTTTTCAAGCGTTGTCGGTGGATCACGATAGCAAATATCCTTCAACTTTTCCCACAGAATGAAATCTGGGGACGTCAGATCCGGTGAACGTGCGCGCCATGATGTGATGCTTCGACGACCAATCCATCTGTCATGAAATATGCTATTCAATACCGCATCAACAGAACGCGGGCTATGTGCCGGACATCCATCATGTTGGAAGTACATCGCCATTCTGTCATGCAGTGAAACATCTTGTAGTAACATAGGTAGAACATTACGTAGGAAATCAGCATACATTGCACCATTTAGATTGCCATCGATAAAAGGGGGGCCAATTATCCTTCCTCCCATAATGCCGCACCATACATTAACCCGCAAAGGTCGCTGATGTTCCACTTGTCGCAGCCATCGTGGATTTTCCGTTGCCCAATAGTGCATATTATGCCGGTTTACGTTACCGCAGAGGGTGAATGACGCTTTGTCGCTAAATAGAACGCGTGCAAAAATCTGTCATCGTCCCGTAATTTCTCTTGTGCCCGGTGGCAGAACTGTACACTACGTTCAAAGTCGTCGCCATGCAATTCCTGGTGCATAGAAATATGGTACGGGTGCAATCGATCTTGATGTAGCATTCTCAACACCGACGTTTTTGAGATTCCCGATTCTCGCGCAGTTTGTCTGCTACTGATGTGCGCATTAGCCGCGATAGCAGCTATAACACCTTCTTGGGCATCATCATATGTTGCAGGTCGTTGCTGACGTTTCACATGTGGCTGAACACTTTCTGTTTCCAAAAATAACGAAACTATCCGGCGAACGGTCCGGACACTTGTATGATGTCGTCCACGATACCGAGCAGCATGCATAGCACACGCCCGTTGAGCACTTTGATCACAATAGCCGTACATCAACACGATATCGACCTTATCCGCAATTGGTAAACGGTCCATTTGAACACGGGTAATGTACACGAAGCAAATACCGTCCGCGCTGGCGGAATGTTACGTGATACAACGTACTTATAAGTTTGTGACTATTACAGCGCCATCTATCACAAAGCGAAAAAAGTTTTTCAACTAAAATACTCATATTTCTTTACGCACTGCACGAATATGTAATAAAAATGGGAGTTCCTATTTTTAAAAAAACGCAGTTGATATCCGTTTGACCTATGGCAGTGCCATCTAGTGGGCCAACCATCTGGTTTCCCCCTTGAAACTAGACAAGATTCGTTCTTTGTAGTTTCTATTTACGCTTATTTCGTGTGATATTTGGCCCGGTCACGATCAATGGACCATATATATATATATACGCTTTGTGACGGAAGACTAGCGTTAATAAAACTGCATGGAGAAGCGATAGGTATTTGGCTTAGAGCAACATACCAGAGAGAGCAGAAAAAAAAAACGGAAAGCAGACAAATTTCAGCGCATCCCTTTTAGGTACAAGCGGACGGCTGCGCAGGGAGCGGCTGGCGTGGTCAACAGCGCATGCGCCGCTCCCCCTCCCCTTCCCTCCTCCCGCGCAACACACGCGAGCACCCACACAATGGCGGGCGGGCACACGTGTGCGGCCGCAGCGGCAACCGCAGATTTAATGAGCTGGGAAGCTCTCCGTGTTGCGGATTACGAGTAATCAGCCGCGGGGGAGCGCACCCCGGCCAGCGCTCTTATTGGCTGTTAATATTTTCGGCCGAATAGCTACAACGCTCGGCAGAGCGCCTGATCGCCAGGCAACCCGGTGGTGCATTCGCAGGTGAGGCGCTGCCGGGACAATGAGGTCGGGCGCGCGTACTGGCGAGCAGGACAGCGTAGCGTCGTACACAGCACTGGCGGGCTGGCCAACGCTGGGCAGGGCAACGCAGCGTAGGCAACACTACACTACGGCACAGGCGGCTGAGGCAGTTCTACGCAGGGTGTAGCGCGTGTCGCTGCAGATATTTCTGTTGGCGATTGAGGGTGGAGTATTAAACAACATTACATCAGTGTTTACGTCACCTGCAGACTAATACTTACAGCTGTTACAAGTTATGTATCTATCAAATGGTTGAAATGGTTCAAATGGCTCTGAGCACTATGGGACTCAACTGCTAGAACTTAGAACTAGTTGAACCTAACTAACCTAAGGACATCACAAACATCCATGCCCGAGGCAGGATTCGAACCTGCGACCGTAGCGGTCTTGCGGTTCCAGACTGCAGCGCCTTTAACCGCACGGCCACTTCGGCCGGCTATCAAATGGTTCAAATGGCTCTGAGCACTATGGGACTCAACTGCTGAGGTCATCAGTCCCCTAGAACTTAGAACTACTTAAACCTAACTAACGTAAGGACATCACACACATCCATTTCCTAGGCAGGATTCGAACATGCGACCGTAGCGGTCGCGCGATTATCAGGTCGCTGCTGTTTTCCAGTAATATTTTCAATAGATGTTAAAGGTAAAAATGTTCAACAAGTGACTTGTTCAAGTAACTTACGGGTTTGCTGCCGGGTGACGTCGTCGAAGACCGCCGATATTTCGACAGGAGCACACCCTGCCATTCTCAAGGCACAAATGCAAGGAAGAAAAAATGTGTTTGGCTCTGTTGACACTTGTTCTGTGTGTGGTGTCTTCCTTGTTTCTCCTCTGTGAACCGAGGTATTAAATTTGCTTGCACATTTTTTCTTCCTTGCATTTGTGTCTTGAGAATGTCAGGGTGTGCTCCTGTCGAAATATCGACGGTGTTCGACGACGTCATCCGGCAGCAAACCCGTAAGTTATCTGAACATTCGATTCGCCGGGAAAAGTTAAGGTCTCACAAGTGACTTGTTGATTACAAGACTTTTAAGCCATACATTTAGACACCAGCAAATAGATTAATAACCTAGAAATGTTATGCACTTAACAGTGCTTGTAAATATTCAGATTTTTAGAGCAATGAAATTGATGTCCGGGCGCTGAGCTTCAGATCCGTAAAGTGTGAAGGAAATCGGGAGGGCCAGTCTGTGCGGCCTCTTTATCAGATTGGCAAATAGAGTGGAGAATCAAACAGGATTACGTCACAGCGAGGCAGGAGGGCAGCTGACAGCTATGCTCGCACCACACCTGCCCCGGGATCAAAGAGTTCGGCGAGATGGGCGGACAGTGCTAAACTGCGGTAGAGCTACGCTCGCAGCTGTCTCGGTCTACTGGAGAGTTAGTAAAACAGCGGTCGTGTATGGGATCCCGTACCAAATAGAACTAACAAAGAAGGGTAGCTGGAATAGTCACAGTATTATTTGACCCATGGGAGAGTGACACAGAGATACTGAAGAAAGTAAACTGGTATACATATGAAGATCGATGCAAACTATCCCGAGAAAGCCCGCTTCCAGAGTTTCAAGAGCAAACATTAATTGAGGAATCGAGAAATGTACTATAACCTCTTGTATATAATTTCTGTAGGCATCCCACAGGCATGATTATAGGCCTACTAATAACAGTGCTCATAGGCATGTTTAAGCAATAGCTCTTCCTGCGCTCTTTGTGTGAATGGAGCGGAAACAAGCCTTAATAACTGGTACAAAGGGAAGTACCCTCTGTCAGGAATTTCGCTATACTTTGCGGAGTATCAATGTAGATGTAGATGTACATGAAGTTTTTAGGTTGGGTAGTACCTCCAAGAACATGTGGCAAGAACAAGCCAGTAACGCTTATTTTCCCCTGGGCTGCAGGTCAGGTGTTGAAGTGTGCAAGCTTGGATGCGAAACGGTTGGCGTATACTGCAAGGCGTCGTTCATTTCGCCGTCTAGGTACAGCCATTCAGAAAACATCAAGTCATAAGGTCTGTTACATTTTCGTGGGAAGACTTTTTGACGCAGAGAAAAAACAACAAACACACCCTTGCGTGTGCATATTAAAGTACTACGTATAAAAATACACTCCTGAAAATGGAAAAAAGAACACATTGACACCGGTGTGTCAGACCCACCATACTTGCTCCGGACACTGCGAGAGGGCTGTATAAGCAATGATCACACGCACGGCACAGCGGACACACCAGGAACCGCGGTGTTGGCCGTCGAATGGCGCTACCTGCGCAGCATTTGTGCACCGCCGCCGTCAGTGTCAGCCAGTTTGCCGTGGCATACGGAGCTCCATCGCAGTCTTTAACACTGGTAGCATGCCGCGACAGCGTGGACGTGAACCGTATGTGCAGTTGACGGACTTTGAGCGAGGGCGTATAGTGGGCATGCGGGAGGCCGGGTGGACGTACCGCCGAATTGCTCAACACGTGGGGCGTGAGGTCTCCACAGTACATCGATGTTGTCGCCAGTGGTCGGCGGAAGGTGCACGTGCCCGTCGACCTGGGACCGGACCGCAGCGACGCACGGATGCACGCCAAGACCGTAGGATCCTACGCAGTGCCGTAGGGGACCGCACCGCCACTTCCCAGCAAATTAGGGACACTGTTGCTCCTGGGGTATCGGCGAGGACCATTCGCAACCGTCTCCATGAAGCTGGGCTACGGTCCCGCACACCGTTAGGCCGTCTTCCGCTCACGCCCCAACATCGTGCAGCCCGCCTCCAGTGGTGTCGCGACAGGCGTGAATGGAGGGACGAATGGAGACGTGTCGTCTTCAGCGATGAGAGTCGCTTCTGCCTTGGTGCCAATGATGGTCGTATGCGTGTTTGGGGCCGTGCAGGTGAGCGCCACAATCAGGACTGCATACGACCGAGGCACACAGGGCCAACACCCGGCATCATGGTGTGGGGAGCGATCTCCTACACTGGCCGTACACCACTGGTGATCGTCGAGGGGACACTGAATAGTGCACGGTACATCCAAACCGTCATCGAACCCATCGTTCTACCATTCCTAGACCGGCAAGGGAACTTGCTGTTCCATCAGGACAATGCACGTCCGCATGTATCCCGTGCCACCCAACGTGCTCTAGAAGGTGTAAGTCAACTACCCTGGCCAGCAAGATCTCCGGATCTGTCCCCCATTGAGCATGTTTGGGACTGGATGAAGCGTCGTCTCACGCTGTCTGCACGTCCAGCACGAACGCTGGTCCAACTGAGGCGCCAGGTGGAAATGGCATGGCAAGCCGTTCCACAGGACTACATCCAGCATCTCTACGATCGTCTCCATGGGAGAATAGCAGCCTGCATTGCTGCGAAAGGTGGATATACACTGTACTAGTGCCGACATTGTGCATGCTCTGTTGCCTGTGTCTATGTTCCTGTGGTTCTGTCAGTGTGATCATGTGATGTATCTGACCCCAGGAATGTGTCAATAAAGTTTCCCCTTCCTGGGACAATGAATTCACGGTGTTCTTATTTCAATTTCCAGGAGTGTATCTGTGGTTGTACCTATTACATACTGTAACTACGAAAGATAATACACTCTTAAAAATAATGTATTCATTTTTTAAATTGTTTGCAAGTACATGTTTGTACTCCTCGTACACACACTACCAAAGCACGCCACTAGAGGAAGCGAAAAAATAATGCAAACCTATTGATGGACTGGAGTATCATGCAGTAATTCCTGTTTTGACAGCAGCAGAAATGTTCCAACGGCTTGAGGCCAATCCAGGCGGCTAAAGAAGTCACCTACACTGGCCAGATGCAGCTGCTACATTACTGCTCCTGAGTTTTGGGAACCATGCCTTAGGCTGTGGCTAAGCCATTTCCCCTGATATCTTTTCTTCCAGGATTGCTACTCCCGCAAAATATCCAGAAGAACTTCTGTGAAATTTGGACAGTAGGCGAGAGGTATTGGCGGGAAGAAAGTTGTGAGGGTAGGTCGTCAATTCGTCCTCCAAGTACATGTGGCAAGAGCATTTGCCTGCGAATGGCAAAGGCTGCGGTTTCGAATTCCGGTCCACAAACAGTTCTAACTTCTATGAAGTTTCAGATTAGGATACAGTCCGCTGCAGAGTGAATATTCCTTTTGAGTAATATAGCTTGTATGACATTTTTACATATCACCTACATATATATTACTACTCTTCAATTCATAAATTGCCTGGCAGAGTATTCACTGATCTACTTTCACGCTATCTCTCTATCGTTCCAGTGTAGAACACGGCGCGAGAAAAACGTACACACAAAACTCTCTGTGCGAACTCTGATTTCTCTTATTTTATTAGAATGGTCATTTTTTCGCTATTTAGGTTGGCATCAGCAAAATATTTTCGCATTCGGAGAAGAAAGTTCAAAAATGGTTCAAATGGCTCTGAACACT
Source organism: Schistocerca cancellata (assembly GCF_023864275.1). Taxonomy (NCBI): domain Eukaryota; kingdom Metazoa; phylum Arthropoda; class Insecta; order Orthoptera; family Acrididae; genus Schistocerca; species Schistocerca cancellata. The sequence continues at coordinate 916,133,045 of NC_064627.1, read as the reverse complement.
ATGAGACTTTACATCTGAGGTCATCAGTCCCCTAGAACTTAGGAATACGTAAACCTAACTAACCTAAGGACATCACACACATCCATGCATGAGGCAGGATTCCATCTTGCGACCGTAGCAGTCGCGTGGTTCCGGACTGAAACGAACCGCTCGGTCACCGCGGCCGGCGAGAAGAAAGTTGAAGATTGAAATTTCGTAATCTCACTGCATCGAAATATCTTTGTTTTGATGATTGCCACCCTAGCTCGCGTATCATAAACGTGACAATTTTTCCCCTACTTTACGACAGCAAAATACTGGGTGCCCTTCTGTGAACTTTTCCGAAATCCTCCGTCAACCCTACCAGCTGAGCATCCCACACAGCACAGCATTACTCTGGTGACAATCTTTGGTTCGCCACAAGATTATCTATGTGATTGTTACAGTTGAAGCTGTTTGCAGTTATTACCTCTAGGTATTTAACTAAACTGATCGCCTTTAGATTTGTGTGTATTATCGTGTAACCCAAATTTAACGGATTCCTTTAGTGCTCATATGGATAGCATCACACTTTTCATTATTTTGAGTCAATTTCCTTTTTCTACCCCAGATATTCTGCCTAAAGCATCTTGCAAATGATTTTGATCTTCTGATGACTTTACTAGACGGTAAATGAGAGCATCATTTGCAAGCAATCTTGGAAGGCTGCCCACAGTGTCTCCTAAATCATTCATATAGGTGAGACACAGCAGAGGGTGTATAACACTTCGCCGGGGAAAGCAGCATATAATTTCCATTTCAATCGATGACTTTCTGCCAGTTACTACAAATTGTGATCTTTCTGACAGGAAATCACGAATCCAGTCGCACAACTGAGACGATACTCCTTAAGCAAGCAATGTCAATAGAAGCCGCTTGTGAGTAACGGTATCAAAAGCCTTCTGAAAATGCAGAGATATGGAATCAATTTGAGATCTCTTGTCGATAGCACTCGTTTATTCATGAGAATAAAGAGCCATCTGTGTTGCACAAGAACGATATATTCTGAATCCGTGCCGACTATGTCAGATTTAACTAGTTTTGCCGGTAATGTTCAGATACATTTTTAATAGTTATTGCTCTAGCTAGGAACACGAGAAGAAACAACTCGCACTGAAGGTACAACGTCACTGGAAGCCTTTAGAACCCGGAGTGATTTTGCATTTTCAGTAGCGAGGAGAGTAATGGTGAATGTCGGATCAGTTTTTAGGGTTCACGACAAACGGCTTTGGGCACAATTTCTACTATTCAGCATCCATTACGTCCCCTGACTGACATGACTGCATGTCAGAGCAGAATGTGAGTTCGATTTGCGAAGATCACAACTTTTTTTCTACCAAAAGTGGTGACAGGGGGAGAATGGAGGGGGAAAGCTGCTTTCCCTCCCTTCCTCTCTGTCATTGGAAGCGCTCTTGCTCTTATTCGTTGATATTTCCTTTCCGAAGAAAGTCGTCTTTCTCGTTCTCCTTCTGTGCCATTCCTTCGTGCCAACTTGTCTTTCTGTGGTTTGAGTGACATGGCGCACTACTCTCTTATGTTACGTGCTGAACGCTAACTCACTGTATGTCACTTTCATAACTCCTATTTAAATACTCAACTGAATATTTTATTTGAGTTTTCACACACATTAACGTGATCTATCCGATCTTTGCCATAAACATTCTGAGAGTCCTAAGCCTCCACACAGAAGCTTCGTGTATTCCCAGATCCGAAACATTGGCGTCCATTCAACACTATTAGAGATCATTCTAAGATATATTCTCCCACTGCATAACATCCGAGAATATGCCTAAAATTTCTAGAACATTCTTGAGTTTTGAAGAACGTTCGGAACATTCTTGAAATTTCTAGTACACTCGAGAAAATTCCTGAAGTCTACAGAGTAGTTTCACACAGAATAAGTTATTTTCAGCGTGTTATACGTGAGAATATAATTATGTTTCCACCATTTCTGCGTGCTACAGTGAAAGAGATAGCTGTGATTTCAGTCATTCCTATGTCATCCTTTTCCATAACATCGAAAGTCACCTCTCTCGCTCTCTCTCTCCTCTCTCTCTCTCTCTCTCTCTCTCTCTCTCTCTCTCTCACACACACACACACACACACACACACACACACACACACACACATATACGCGCGCGCGGACATATACATACGCTTGTGGCCGGCAAAGGTAAAAGATACGAAGGCAAACAAATTTTATGGAGCACTTTTTCCCGTCAGAGCCATTCACCAAAACAGAGGGCATGTCTCCAGAGAAGCAACTGACTGCCCTCGCATTAGTAATGATTTGCGCACTCCTCCAATATGTTGTGCACTGAAATTTGGCGGTCACAAGCACCATGCGATGACACCAACAATACTTCACAGACCGCCGGAAAAGACAAATGAGTTGAGTGTGGAAATGTTGAGCATAAAACTCGAACCAATTCGCTTGAAAACCCGACAGTGTACCATTAATGAATACTGAGAGATCAAAACAACAGAATTATTTTCAAAATAGTCGAATTTTTGATGGAGCGTATAGGACGAACCTGCAATATTTTATGGACTAAATATACAAGGTGATTCAGCTGCCCATACCTATGGGTTTTATGCAACCCGCAACACATACGTAAACCACGTACGAGATTTTCCTATTTGCTCACTTGCTACGCGCAAACTATTAGTCCTACAGAAAAAATGAGCAAGATCTTTTTGTAGGGAATGTAATGTAGTTCAATTGAGTATTGGCATACGCTTTCACTAGAGGCTGTAGTTTTCTACTTATTCAATAAAACGTATAAAAGTGACCTTCACACACGTTTTCCTTAAATACCTCGAAAACTGTGGTCTCTAGGATAAACGATCCTACTACAAAATTTAACTACATCTAATTTCCTACAAAAAAGATCCTGTTCACTTTTTTTTTTTGCACTAACAGTCTGCGCGTACGAGCGAGAGAATATGAACATCATGCACGTGCTATTTGGTGGTGTTATAGATGGCATAAAACATATAGGTAGGGACAGCTGAATCAGCCTGTATAATGTGTGTCACCGTCTGTTATTATATGTGTATAGTAACAAGAATTATCGTTAAAGTTTGTATACAAATAGCTTTAGGTTGAATTCACAAGAATCTCCACAAAATGTTCTGTCAAATACTTTTAAGATAGAATAACGAAAAAATCCAGTGAAGGTAGTACGTAGAGACGTGAAATATGTATGTGAGAAAGCAACAATAAAGGTATTGCGTCTTCTAGAAGTCGGAAATCTTCCCTTCGGAAGTTTTGAATTAAATTCAAACGGTTCAAATGGCTCTAAGCACTATGGGACTTAACATCTGAGGTCATCAGTCCCACAGACTTAGAACTACTTGAACATAACTAACCTAAGGACATCACACACAGCCATGCCCGAGGCAGGATTCGAACCTGCGACCGTAGTAGCAGCGCGGTTCCGGACTGAAGCGCCTAGAACCGCTCGGCCACAGCGGCTGGCTGTTTTGAATTAAGATATGTGACTCTTTGGCGCATCGCACTAATATCAGTCTGATGTTTTCACCAGAAGAATAATATTTCATATATTTAACAATAATTAGAATATTTGGTATCTTAATAATGGCACAAACCAGTCAAATCGATAGGAGAGTTTGAAATATTTTTGAATGGTGGACAAGCTACTAAACCATAACAAATATTTTACTCTGCTGCGGAGTATGGATTGTAGCTAAAATTTCTCTCTGGGCCGGGCAGGAAATCGAACCCTGAGTCGTCTTTCGCGGGTAATAGCCTACTCTTACCGACTGAGCTATCCAGGCATAACTCAAGGCTTTAGTTCCTCCAGTTCCTCTCTCCTACATATCAAACTTTACAGAAGTTCTTGTGCATACATTACAAGACTAGTATTCCTGGAAAAAAGGATAGCACGAAAAAGTGGCTTAGCCTCAGCCTACGGGCTGTATCCAGAATGAATCTTTCTCTCCGTTGCGAGCTGTGCTTTCTCATTAAGCTTGAGACGCTTGCCTTTGGAGAGCAAGATCATTTCTCCGTGGTAACCTCACTTCCAGGGGTGCTAGTCCAGCAAGGTGAGCAGGAGTACTACCGAGGAATTAGCGAGCGAGAGACAGGTACAGTCAGATTCGATGCCTGGATGTATGTCTTAAGTTGTGCTTGGATATCTCGTTCCCCAAGAGCATTACCCGCAGGAAGCCAAGGTCTTGTTCGGAGTACCAGCTCGGAAGACAGTTCTCATCTGACAGGACGTTTTAGGCTACTTTACGTCTATGAACTGAAGCGTGTGAGAGACATGAGCGAAGGATCTGTTCCACGAAATTTATCTTCTATGACCGTCTGTAGCAGGGGCGACCACAACTTGGCTTGCTAGACATACACGGTCCTTTCCTTTGCCTATTGCAGGTCTTGTCGAATTGTCAACGCTGTACACAAACCACCTTCTTGTGAAATTTATACGCTGCACACGGCATATATTTTCAATATACAAATGTTATGAAGACAGTTTTAGAAATTTTCGACAACATCCGCACAAATGTCAAAACACACCGTCAGTTTAAATCCTTCGTATAAGAATTGTACAACGACGAACTTCTTGATATGCCTTGGTTGTGACTAGTAAGGCATTGCTATTGGCAAATGTTGCCATTTACTTGGTTCAACCAAAAAATTTCTGCAAAAACAAAGTAAATGTTTCCCTCAACTAGATAAACCATAGTGGTTGTTAGATACAGCTTTTATTACAGAGGTGGAAAACGTGTTTCTGGTTTAACGCTGCTTGTGTTTAGTTTTCTTAACGAAGGGATATTTGGGAAAGACTTTGCCAGAAAACAATTTCTCATTAAAAATTACTTGAATCCTTTCTGAAGTTCATTTGGAAATGGAATTATTTACGTAAAATGTCTAAATATGCCATTTATTTCTTTAGCGAGGTCAGAGATTTGAAGATACTTAAACACTCACTTTCATTCCTGGCAAGACCGTTTGCTGTTGATGTAGTTGTGATACCTGACCCATTTCACCGCCAATTGGAAAAGATTCAGCAGCTGTAGAGTTGGAAGTACTGAAACTGGCAGAGGACGATGGATTGAACAGAATGAAAAGAAATACTTGTTCAACTATTGAATTATGGAAGTAGGTTCCAGAAGAAAAATACTCACTAACAAAAGATCTTACCAAGAGATCTCATATTTTATGACTACAAGTGCCTCGATCACGGTATTCAACACAAGATATAAATATAGATGTTGGCTGCACTAACTGATGAATATTTGAATGAAGTTGTTAGAACTGAGTTCACCACTTACCAGCCACGTTTTAGAAAGTTCAGCACAAAAATTAACACCAGAAAAAGCACATCAAAACGTAATTTCTGATTTATTGTTGAGGAGTGAAATGTTATTCAGTGGTGTTAGTTCTAAAATAAAAATTTCTTCATTAGTAAAATTAAAATGTGTCTTCATTAATGTTAACTGCTAGTTTTAATAATGCGGCTCTCTTCGACTCGGTTTCATAAGCTTGCGGCTCAAAATGGTGTAGCTGGTTGGAACCCCTTCTGTATCGTGGTCTTCTCTCGGCTATTACAACGTTAATAAACAATAGATGTATTTAAATTTACCACTTCAGAACATGCAGTTGTCATTTTCTTAGTTCTTCCACACTTTACTGCCTTTACTTTTTAGTGTCCATAGATCACAGTTTTTCGGCACAAAACTGGGCTACGTCCAGTGGTTCGCGGCCATAAGTCATCTAGCGTACATTTAGTGGGACTATTGTGGTAGGTCAGGAGATGTTCCATATCCTGGTTTTCGCCACAATCATATCCATCATCATAGTAACTTACAGACACCACTTGATCAGGTGCTACACCCGTTCCGATGTTGTCAAGACTTCTTCCAATTTTACATGACAAATTCTCGCCGCTGGGCATCTCTTACGGCGGAGGGTAGTCCTTTGGAGCCTTGGTAAGTTCTTTGTTCAAGAATCTCTCGGTGGATTTAAATCTTTCAGGTCCACAGGCAGCTTCAGATAAGGAATGACATTCATGAAAGGTATACTTAAGCTTCACAATGTCCTCATGATCGGCTCTTCGGATGTTGAGGCCTGCAAATTCGGCCTCTTTGCATTGTTTATCGATCGGTCCTGGGTTTCATGCAACTGATTATTAGTTGGCACTAATCATTTAAGCTAGAGTCGAGTTATTTGGCATGTACAGACATACACCACACCGAGATAGCACATTCTACCGTGGGGAAGCACAGTGACTGGGCTGTGGTTCTCAACACCTTTGGTTCAGCTCCCCATTTGTTGACTGCTAATTTTCTCAACATATTACTTCTCGCTACTATTTTATGACAAGTCTTCTGACAATGATATCTGTACGTCAATGAACGGTCCAGTACGACACCAAAGTATCGCGGTTTATCTGTGTGTTCCAAGGTGATCCCATACGTCATCTTTCGGCTTGTTTGTTTTGGGCGAGCGTGGAAGGCGCTGACGTGTGCCCTTGAGGAGTCTGTTTTACGGGAATTTTCCTGGTAGTATTCTGCCATGGTGCTTGGAGCGATTTCAAGGTTAAATTCTACTTCCTCAAAACTCTCTCATCATGCTGTGAAGGCCAGATTGTCGGCGCGTAGGAAGTGGACCGTGAAATCTGGTCTTGGTTGGTCATTGCCGCAATTCCTCTGACGTATGAAGTTGAAGGATAACAAAGAGTTCTACATGAACTTTATACCATCTTCTAGTCGTCTTTGCTTTCGGAATCTCTCAGAGCTCGGCAGTCTTCTGCTGCAGTGCGACGCAACTGGAGCCCGGCTGTCCATTAGACGAAGCGGTCACTGTTGTCTCAGAGGAAGGCGACGAGCGTCCAAAATGCGCCTGAAAGCGACTCTCCGAAGCGGCGAGCGGCGGCCGGCCACAGACCATTAGCTTCATTGTGCGGGTGTACTCGCTCGGAAAGCAAGTGCATTGAAACAGCTGACGGGCGTTGCTAATGTTCCGCTTGCACAGCTGCTGGTTGCCCGACTGCCGGCTGTGAGCTACAGGCCTAAGGCGGCGGTCTCACGGTTCTAGCCCCGAAAGGTACCACCGCAGCGACATCTCGGCGACAAAGGAGAGTTCAGTGACACGCACAAATCCAGCTTCTCTCCAGTGACTCTGGAGGACATTATACCTACTGCGCAGCGAGCCCTCTATACCAAAGCGCTCTTTTACCCTTATTTCAGCTTACAGATGCCACGAAACGTTATCACCACAATTTTAATACCGCGTTCGTGCACCTTCGGAACGCAATACTGCAGCGATTGTGCGAGGCATGGTTTCACAATTCCTTGTTAGGTTTACTGTGATACGTGGTACGAGATGTCAAAGTAGGCGCCGCGCAATTCCCCGTAAATTATGAACTGATGCCTTGTAGGCCTGCAGCTGTCTCCCAGTATCGTTCCAGACTTATTCCATCTTGTTCAGATAAGGCGAATTTGGTGGACCAGACATGAACTTGAGCTCACTATGGCGTTATTCACGTAGGACTCGGCTCCACAGCTGTAACGGCGCCTTCGATTACTACCTATGTCCCACGTAAGTCCAAGCGAATCTCTCCCATAAGAGATGCCCAGCGCCGAGAATTTGTCATGTAAAATTGGAAGAAGTCTTGACAACATCGGAACGGGTGTAGCACCTGATCAAGTGGTGTCTGTAAGTTACTATGATGATGGATATGATTGTGGCGAAAACCAGGATATGGAACATCTGACCTACCACAATTGTCCCACTAAATGTACGCTAGATGACTTATGGCCGCGAACCACTGGACGTAGCCCAGTTTTGTGCCGAAAAACTGTGGTCTATGGACACTAAAAAGTAAAGGCAGTAAAGTGTGGAAGAACTAAGAAAATGACAACTGCATGTTCTGAAGTGGTAAATTTAAATACATCTATTGTTTATTAACGTTGTAATAGCCGAGAGAAGACCACGATACAGAAGGGGTTCCAACCAGCTACACCATTTTGAGCCGCAAGCTTATGAAACCGAGTCGAAGAGAGCCGCATTATTAAAACTAGCAGTTAACATTAATGAAGACACATTTTAATTTTACTAATGAAGAAATTTTTATTTTAGAACTAACACCACTGAATAACATTTCACTCCTCAACAATAAATCAGAAATTACGTTTTGATGTGCTTTTTCTGGTGTTAATTTTTGTGCTGAATTTTCTTAAACGTGGCTGGTAAGTGGTGAACTCAGTTCTAACAACTTCATTCAAATATTCATCAGTTAGTGCAGCCAACATCTATATACCGCCAAAATATGTCCGCATACGCACAGATATGACTTCATACGTCCCTGGTGTTGTGACCAGTCGAAATTACTTTCGTACTGCCACAACTGTAGGTTCTTCTGCTCTGGGAGAAGGCTCATCACACTAGAACACACGAAATATTAGTTCACTTCATTACAAAAAATGAATAACATTTACTTAACTTGGAATCACTTCTTTGCCACATGAGTCGTGGGTAACTCACAACTGCCATGGCCTAGAGAAGCAGCACTTGATGCGTTAATTAACAAAGTGTTCTTTTGTAGTACAAAATGCAGCATTTACGAAGGCACATTTCATCTGACAGTTTAACTATTAGAGCCTTCCACGATGGTGTCGACAGCTGTTCTGAGGTCTCGAAATGAGCAGAACTCTTGCTAGTTCGAGACTGTTTTGACTCCACCTTGAAGATGCTATTATGCTGAGAGGGGAAATGTGGTCTTTGGGAGTACCCCAATACGTCGATCGCAGCGAACCATCGCTAATGTCTAAGGTACCCATCGGCGTTGCCAATTTGGGTGTGGCAACGCGATCTCTGTACTATAGCACACCTGACGCAGTGCATCTTTCGAGCAGCCCTTCGTCCCCTATACACTGCTCCACTCACACTGACACAGCCCTCACTATGCTCTGAACGGGCGTGGATGACGTGGCGGGTGTACATGTGGTTTGCGAGCTACATGGTGTGGTTCTATGCATACATTACCGTACAAAATTATACACTCGTCCGGGCCGCTTTCATTTGCCCCACCCTGTACAACAGTTTGTTGCCTGTGTTGTCAAATAGGTAAGTAAGTAAAGCTATCGACAACCCGAATCCTGTTTCGAACTCCATAGTCCTTTTTCTAGGCATGGTCCTACTGGAGGTGGTACGCTCCTGCTTTCCTCTGATCTTTGAACTTAACCAGCCAGTTACAGTGGACCCTGCAGTTCAACATGGGCTCCAAACCACGCTGCCCTTTTCACATTAATAAACTTTCCCAGAAATGAATGAAGTGTTGTTGTGGCCTTCATTCCAGAGACTGGTTTTATGCAGTTCCCCATGCTACTCTATCCTGTGCAAGTTTCTGCATCTCCCAATACCTACTGCTACCTACATCCTTCTGAATCTGCCTGGTGCCCCTCTACGATTTTTACCCTCCACGCTGCCTTCCAGTACTAAATTGGTGATCCCTTGATGCCTCAGAGCATATCCTACCAACCGATACCTTCTTCTTGTCAAGTTATGCCACAGATTCCTCTTTTCCCCAATGCTATTCAGTGCCTCCTCGTTATTTACGTGATCTACTCATCTAATATTCAGCATTCTTCTGTAGCACCACATTTCGAAAGCTTCTGTTTTGTTTTTGTCTAAACTATTTATTGTCCATGTTTCACTTCCTTACATGGCTACACTCCATGCAAATACTTTTAGAAAAGACGTCCTGACTATACTCGATGTTAACAAATTTCTCTTCTTCAGACACGCTTTTCCAGCCATTGTCAGTCTACATTTTATATCCTCTCTACTTCGACCATCATCAGTTATTTTGCTCCCCAAATAGCAAAACTCCTTTACTACTTTAATTGTCTCATTTCCTAATCTAATTCTCTCAGCATCACCCGACTTAATTCGACTACATTCCATTATCCTCGTTTTGCTTTTGTTGATGTTCATCTTATATCCTCCATTCAAGACACTCTCCATTCCGTTCAATTGCTCTTCCAGGTCCTTTGCTGTCTCTGACATAATTTCAATGTCATCGGCAAACCTCGAAGTTTTTATTTCTTCTCCATGGATTTTAATTCCTACTTCAAACTTTTCTTTTGTTTCCTTTACTGCTTGCTCAATATACAAATTGAATAACATCGGGAATAGGCTACAACCCTGTCTCACTCCCATCCCGACCACTGATTCTATTTCGTGCCCTCGACTCGTATAAATGCAATCTGGTTTCTGTACAAATTGTAAATAGCCTTTCGCTGCTCCCTGTATTTTACTCCTGCCACCTTCAGAATTTGAAAGAGAGAATTCCGGTGAACATTGTCAAAAGCTTTCTCTAAGTCTACAAATGCTAGAAACGTAGGTTTGCCTTTCCCTAATCTGTCTTCTAAGATAAGTCGTAGGGTCAGTATTGCCTCAAGTGCTCCAACATTTCTGCGGAATCCGAACTGATTTTCCCGAAGGTCGGCTTCAGCCAGTCTTTCCATTCGTCTGCAAAGAATTCGTGTCAGTGTTTTGCAGCCATGACTTATTAATCTAATAGTTACGTAATTTTCACACCTGTGAACATCTGCTTTCTTTGAGATTAGATTTATGATATTATATTATATCATAAAGTATTAGCCACATAAAAATCCCAAGAGTGGCCGGTGACGATGGGAGCCACCCACGTGCCTTGCTCATACTGTGGCATCAAGCAGTCAGGCCCGCAAGATGAGTGGTCTGCCAAGCGAGTGGATTCATTCTTATTTATCGAGTAACATGAACTCTCGTACTCACAATTAAGTTACAAATTATCCTCCTGTATGAATATTACGCCACGGATAACGCACATCTGACTGTTAATAATTTACACAACTCTGACTGTTCACTACGCACTGGCAATACCACATTTTCTTTCTCATTCAACAGCTTTGAACAACACGTGGCCATCGCACTGAATATGAATGGCGCACACATTATAAATTCTGGGTATCATGACAACATACTATTCGAAGGAAAAGGCCACCAATCTTTTTCTTTTCACTATCTTATTTATTCCGATAAATTCTATAACCTAAGCACACAAAGTCTATAACCTATAACAATAACACATGAGAAATTCCGCCCAGTGGGCATGGTTTTACATTGGTGATTATCTTATGGTCTCGTAATTATTTAACGCTATAGTGCACTTTCTGGATAGGATGGTGGATCTTTTTCTATATCTCACACTTCGACTCTCACACCCATCATTACGAAAATTTCCTCCAAACCGAGCGGTACAAAAAGGAACATGCATAACCCACTGCCTCTGAAACTATCTTGCTACTCTCCCATGCCAACCACACATACTTAAATTTCATGAAATACATCACACTGGCAATATATAATACAAAACAAGGAATAGTCATAACTTTATAATCACATCACTTTCAGCTTTCCCACTTCAATTAAAATTCATCCCAGTTTCACACGACACTGCCCCACTTCGTAACTTTTCTTTTCTACTACGAACTCTGGAGGATATATGCACGTCTTCTTGTGAAATGCAAGCCAAGTGGCGTTGCTGGATAGACGGCTGACTCACCTTTCTTCACTCTCAGAGTGTTATAGTTTGAATCAAGCGTGACACCGAAACATAACACGCAAAGTAATATATTAAGAACATATTCATCACACACGCGAGTCCTCAACTGATACCATGGACGAGTACTTCTCTTTATCCTTTGTCTCATACACAGATTGAGACTCATACAGTACTCACCATGTGGAAGTACTCGTCTCTAATTTCAAGTCCTGCACACGCCATTCCTTAAATATTTCAACTTATAGTACGCACGCTAGTAATTCAGCTTAACTTAAGCACATGGAAGTATTTCAACTTATTGCTACACGTGGTTTCATTGTGACCGTTGGTCACTTCCGAAGATTACTACGATCCCCTTAATATTACCTGCCTAACATTTAATTCTCCCCACAAAAGTTCCTGAAATAGAGAAATTATTATTTCAAACTACTCTTAAGTATTTCACATGCATACCATGTCTCCACTCTTTTGTCTTTACGGAGCACACCTAAGACAGGTCTTACCAACACTAGATCCAGTGGCAGAGTGCTGAAACATGGCCGTTCTTCAGGTCATCTCGCACCTCTGTCGAGGTGGGGGAAGACCATGCTACCGTATTGGTCAGCCACATTTCAGGCGCTCAAAGCTCCGGTAAATTTCATCTCTTTGGTTCCACCAAAGGTGACCAAAAGATCGTCTCAATGATGATCATATATTCACGTTCACTATCTGTAGTTAGCAGACGACCATACATTCATTCATTACACAGATCTCACCAAATTGGATGTAGGGATTTATTTTGTGGGAATGCACATGTAATCAAATAAATAAATAAATTGTCATTCTTTCCTACACTGGTATCCGGCTTCGCTGTATTAATTGAAATTGAGTTATTATTAGAAAAAATATGTTGTTATGACAGGAATAACGAAGAATGTTGTACCTATTTTCAATGTCGGGCGGTACTGTACCCTTTCAACGACACCAGATCTTTGTTTTCGTACTCAGAGTCACCGAGCCACACCTCAAGTATTCCAGTGGGGGAAAACATTGTGATCGACGCCCACCGCGAGACTGAAATACACCATACTGGCGTTGCAGGCACATGCTGCGAAAGGAAAGTATATATGCGGATCATCGACATGAGCGGCAAGTGGGAAAAATCCACTGACATAAGTGGCTTTGCCAGAGGGGAGATGGTTATCGCCGGCGTCTGTGAACAGTTTTGGGAACCCTGTAAACTTTGGATGTTGAAAAGCAAGAATGCGGAATACCTGTAAACAACTCCCAAATACATTTGTCTAATTACCTCTGCACTGAATACGTTAAAGTTTATGAGCAGTGCTCACAGTGATAATGAAATGTGACTGGTGAAGTTTCAGACACATGAAGCGTCAAGGAAAGCATATTAACTTAGCAGAGACGATTGCGGAACCCTTCTAGCGGAAGTATGGGCTAAAAATGGGGAAATCGATAGTCACAAGTGGTTTTGAGAAAGGCCAGAACTAACATCTGGAAAGGGCGGAGCTGGTCAGCTGTTCACAAGCTACTGTCTAAAGTATGTACGGAAACTTACATAAGAACAGTGAAACCGCGATCAGACGACAAGGCGCTGGTCATCTACTTCTCATCACAGAACGTCGAGATCGAAGGCTTGTTCGCTCTGCAGTGCAGTATACGCGACAATCTGTGGCAGATACTACTACAGCATACAGTGCTACTGCAGGTAAAAGTGTTTCTGAGCACACCATTCACCGTACATTGTTGAACATACGAGGTGCATTCAAGTTCTAAGGCCGCCGATTTTTTTTCTCCGGACTGGAAAGAGATAGAAACATGCGCATTGTTTTAAAATGAGGCCGCGTTGCATTGTCAATACGTCCCAGAGATGGCAGCACCGTACGGCAGATGGAATTTTACCGCCAGCTGCGAGAATGAGAACTGTTTTAAATACTTAAAATTGCGACGTTTTCCTTACTTGAACAGCGTACAATCATTCGTTTTCTGAATTTGCGTGGTGTGAAACCAATTGAAATTCATCGACAGTTGAAGGAGACATGTGGTGATGGAGTTATGGATGTGTCGAAAGTGCGTTCGTGGGTGCGACAGTTTAATGAAGGCAGAACATCATGTGACAACAAACCGAAACAACCTCGGGCTCGCACAAGCCAGTCTGACGACGTGATCGAGAAAGTGGAGAGAATTGTTTTGGGGGATCGCCGAATGACTGTTGAACAGATCGCCCCCAGAGTTGGCATTTCTGTGGGTTCTGTGCACACAATCCTGCATGACGACCTGAAAATGCGAAAAGTGTCATCCAGGTGGGTGCCACGAATGCTGACGGACGACCACACGGCTGCCCGTGTGGCATGTTGCCAAGCAATGTTGACGCGCAACGACAGCATGAATGGGACTTTCTTTTCGCCGGTTGTGACAATGGATGAGACGTGGATGCCATTTTTCAATCCAGAAACAAAGCGCCAGTCAGCTCAATGGAAGCACACAGATTCACCGCCACCAAAAAAATTTCGGGTAACCGCCAGTGCTGAAAAAATTATGGTGTCCATGTTCTGGGACAGCGAGGGCGTAATCCTTACCCATTGCGTTCCAAAGGGCACTACGGTAACAGGTGCATCCTACGAAAATGTTTTGACGAACAAATTCCTTCCTGCACTGCAACAAAAACGTCCGGGAAGGTCTGCGCGTGTGCTGTTTCACCAAGACAACGCACCCGCACATCGAGCTAATGTTACGCAACACTTTCTTCGTGATAACAACTTTGAAGTGATTCCTCATGCTCCCTACTCACCTGACCTGGCTCCTAGTGACTTTTGGCTTTTTACAACAATGAAAGACACTCTCCGTGGCCGCACATTCACCAGCTGTGATGCTATTACCTCAGCGATTTTCCAGTGGTCAAAACAGACTCCTAAAGAAGCCTTCGCCGCTGCCATGGAATCATGGCGTCAGCGTTGTGAAAAATGTGTACGTCTGCAGGGCGATTACGTCGAGAAGTAACGCCAGTTTCATCGATTTCGGGTGAGTAGTTAATTAGAAAAAAAATCGGAGGCCTTAGAACTTGAATGCACCTCGTATATCTCCATACGACATCGTTAGTTACGATGGCAGTGGACATAGGGCCATCGAAAATGGACCGTGGATCTATGAAAACGCGTAGCCTAATCGCGTGAACCACGTTTCTCATTGCAACTGTTCGAAGGCCGCGAATGACTGCTCGAAGCATGCGCAGCGGCAAAGCCGCAGGCTTGTGGGAGCACTGCTGTGCTATGGTGACGTGCACCTTGGTTTCCGTGGGACATGTGGTAATAAACGAGGGCACCATCACATCTGCGGGCTACGTGAAAATTGTTACGTCCCTTCATAGACCTATTTCATGTCCACCACGATGCCGAGTTCTTCCAGCACTGTAACTGTCCAAGTTATAAGTTCAGAATCGTGCTACAGTAGTTTGTACAGCGTTCTCGTGAGCTCATGGTGATGTCTCGGACATCCCATTACAAGTCTGAACCCTGTGGGACACATCTGGGCCGATATCAGACACCACAAACCACCGGTCCGTACTTTACGAGAGTTGCGAGACCTGGTGATGCCGTGCCACATATCTCCGGAATTGCACTAAGGAATTGTCGAATCCATGCAACTCAGAATCACCATTGTATGTGTTCGAAACAATCCAAGGGGCGTCCAATAAGTAATGCAACACAATTTTTTCACAGCTAATTTCGGTTAAAAAATGTGGAATTTGTTGTGGGACATCGTGGAATATTCGTGCTTCAGACCTTACAATTTCTTGAAGTTACAATAGATGGCGGTGTTATACGTGGCCTTGAAATGGTGTCTGTAACGGATGTGCGCTCCTTTTGCGGAAAATCAGAGGATTGCAGGTATGCGCTTTCAGAATGTCTACGGAGACCTGGCAGTGTATAAAGAACGGTGAGTCGTTAGGCGTGACGTCTCTCATCATAGAAACAATGTTTCGCAAACCTGTCCGATCTCCCATACACAGGTCGAGCGCACACAGCTGAAAAAAGCGATGTTGGAACGAGCGGACATTCTCATTCCAGGTGATCGACGGATCACGGTCAAACAACTCGCTGCTCAATTCGACGCCTCTGTTGATAGAGCTCAGATACTCGCCCACCATTTGGCGTACACAAAGGTCCGTGACCGCTGGCTTCCTCACCGCCTAACAAAAGACCACAAAAAGCAACGAAGGACCATCTGTGCGGAATTGCTTATGTGTTACAAGGTTGATCGTGGTAAGTTTTTGTCTACCTTCATCACAAGAGATGAAACATGGGTTCATCGCTTCGAGCCGGAAAGAAAACGACAACCGATGGAGTGGCGCCACATTACCTCTCCTCCGAAAAAAGGTTCACAGCTGCACCCTGAACAGGTAACGTCATGCCAATGGTCTTCTGGGACACTGATGTCCTCTCATGGTGCAACGATCAACTCTGAAGCGTATTGTTTTACTTCAGGAAATTGAAGAAACAACTTCAGCATGTTTGTCGCCACAAATTGCAAACGAATTTCTCCTTCTCCAAAACAACGCATATCCTCAAACAAGTCTGGGCACCCTTGAGAAGGTCACAACTCTTCATTGGACTGTTCTTCCTGAGCCACGATGCAGCCCGGATCTTGCACCTTCACACTTCCATATGTATGGCCCAATAAAGGACGCACATAGCGGGAAGCAGTACGTCGAAAATGAGGAGGTTATTGATGCAGCAAGACATTAGCTCCGATACCGACCAGTAGAGAGGTTCCATGTGGACATACGAGGTGCATTCAATTTCTAAGGCCTCCGATTTTTTTTCTAATTAACTACTCACCCGAAATCGATGAAACTGGCGTTACTTCTCGACGTAATCGCCCTGCAGACGTACACATTTTTCACAACGCTGACGCCATGATTCCATGGCAGCGGCGAAGGCTTCTTTAGGAGTATGTTTTGACCACTGGAAAATCGCTGAGCCAATAGCAGCACGGCTGGTGAATGTGCGGCCACGGAGAGTGTCTTTCATTGTTGGAAAAAGCCAAAAGTCACTAGGAGCCAGGTCAGGTGAGTAGGGAGCATGAGGAATCACTTCAAAGTTGTTATCACAAAGAAACTGTTGCGTAACTTTAGCTCGATGTGCGGGTGCGTTGTCTCGGTGAAACAGCACACGCGCAGCCCTTCCCGGACGTTTTTGTTGCAGTGCAGGAAGGAATTTGTTCTTCAAAACATTTTCGTAGGATGCACCTGTTACCGTAGTGTCCTTTGGAACGCAATGGGTAAGGATTACGCCCTCGCTGTCCCAGAACATGGACACCATCACTTTTTCAGCACTGGCGGTTACCCGAAATTTTTTTGATGGCGGTGAATCCATGTGCTTCCATTGAGCTGACTGGCGCTTTATTTCTGGATTGAAAAATGGCATCCACGTCTCATCCATTGTCACAACCGACGAAAAGAAAGTCCCATTCATGCTGTCGTTGCGCGTCAACATTGCTCGGCAACATGCCACACGGGCAGCCGTGTGGTCGTCCGTCAGCATTCGTGGCACCTACCTGGATGACACTTTTCGCATTTTCAGGTCGTCATGCAGGATTGTGTGCACAGAACTCACAGAAATGCCAACTCTTGAGGCGATCTGTTCAACAGTCATTCGGCGATCCCCCAAAACAGTTCTCTCCATTTTCTCGATCATGACGTCAGACCGGCTTGTGCGAGCCCGAGGTTGTTTCGGTTTGTTGTCACACGATGTTCTGCCTTCATTAAACTGTCGCACCTGCGAACGCACTTTCGACACATGCATAACTCCATCACCATATGTCTCCTTCAACTGTTGATGAATTTCAATTGGTTTCACACCACGCAAATTCAGAAAACGAATGATTGCACGCTGTTCAAGTAAGGAAAACGTCGCCATTTTAAGTATATAAGACAGTTCTCATTCTCGCCACTGGCGGTACAATTCCATCTGCCGTACAGTGCTGCCATCTCAGGGACGTATTGACAATGAACTCCGCCTCATTTTAAAACAATGCGCATGTTTCTATCTCTTTCCAGTCCGGAGAAAAAAAATCGGAGGCCTTAGAACTTGAATGCACCTCGTACAGGTCCTCCCAGCAAGGTGACGTAAGACCGTCTCATTAAACGGATATTATGTTGAAAAATTGGGTTTGTAGCGAAAATAGTGGGGAATAATACGGTGTATTGATGCATTCAGTAAAGAAAAAAATGTCGCTTTCGGTATTGAACGTCCCTCGTATTATGCAGATTGCCATTATGCTTTCACTCTACACTGTAAGTAAACTTGCAGTGTTTCATTGGAAACTACCTTGTAAACTAAAAAAGACTGTGCAGGAGATAGAAGGAAAACTACCTTGTAAACAAGAAGGACTGTGCAGGGGATAGAAGGAAGACCGAAATACTCGTATTCTGTCCATGTGACACCCTACATCTGGACCGAGGTGTGAAGTGCACCAGGGGATACCTTAAACAGTCCCTGGATCACAATGGTAGAGAGTAACCGAAAATAATAGCTCACTTAAAGCTCAACTGGAGAGAGAGAAAAAAAATCTGATGGAAGTGGGTGTACTGACTCAGACAGTGGCACTTGATTAGAGCGTGTGAGCGATCCGGCTATTAGCCGGCGGCAGTGACGTAATGCGGCAGACGGGGATGGTGCGGCCGGGGTCACAGATTGCGGAACAATGGGGTCATCCCTCGGCAGGCTGGCAATTGCTGTCGGCGTGATTGCTCTTGTCTTGGCCGCCCCCGCCATTGTGGTGCGTCCAGCGCCACCGGCCGCCTTTCTTCGCCCATTAAGCCGTCGCCGGCGGCGGCCGCGCATGGGGGCATCCTCTCTCCACCAGGATGTCGCCCCCGGTGTAGTCGTTGGTGCTGGAATGTGGCCTCCCAGCGCCGTCAATGAGGCACAGTCTTCTGAGTCCAGCATCTGCGTAACTACGAAAATGGCGACTTTTACCATTCCAGGAAAGACATTTGCAAATTGCGAATATGAACCACCATCGGCTGTATACTGGAACAGCGGCAGTGAAAATTTGTACCAGTCCTGGACTGGAACTCGGGTCTCTTGCTTTACGGGAGCAGTCGCCTTAACTGCTTCTGCTATCCGTGCACGAATCACATCAGACCCAGACTTCCATACTCTGTATGTCCATCTTTTCAGAGATGTTTGCGGGACTCGGCTGTTCGATACAGTATGTCAAATCAAACACCTCTCGGCCGTCTACTTTCCAAACTAATTTTATTTGGTTACCAGTTTCGGCGATTTAATACCTCATCTTCAGGCCCGTGACCGATGTGTAAGAAGATTCCACCTCGGTTATGATCAATATGTCATCGTCCATGTGTCGCGACCTGCACTTACGTTACGCCTATTACCGTCCAAGAAGAACATCCAATGGTGGTCAGAATTAAAGCAACAAACAGCTTTTTCCCCGTCCTAATTCACGACGTAATCGTACAAACCGTCAACATATGCCTTGCGATCGTGTTCCACACGGAAGAATTCCGATCAGCGGACAACCACGCCAGCAATGACGTCAGCGCACCTATAAAGTGGGGTGTTTGCAAGGTAGTCCCACATCCACAATCGTTGTGTACACAATCTCAGACAGTGCAGTATGGCACAGAGAAGACGCTTACAAAATCTCTGCTGTGGAGGGCCATAGAAAGAATGGAAGCAGGACAGTCTCAAACTGATCTGGGCCGATGGGTAATGTGAATCGTTCTGTTGTTTCTCGGATGAGGCGACAGTTTACAGAGACCCAAAGTGCACCCCGGAGATTAGGACAAAGCCGACCACCTGTGAACCTCAGAAAGAGTGGACCGTTATTTGGCTGTAAGGGCACGACGTTACCGCCTTACTACTGCACTGCAACTGGCATCTTACCTCACAACATCCCCTGGCCGTGTTGTATCGAGGCAAAGGACGGGTGGCCTTTATTGTTGGAGACTTGCTGTGTGTTTACCTCTGGCGTGTCTTCACAGAAGGGAACGTCTAGAGTGGCGCCGTGAACATGCCACCTGGACGGTCGAACGGTGGGCCAATTTCTTTTCACAGATGATTCCCGATTTGGTCTGGAGAGTGATTCTCGACGAATTCGCATCTGGAGGGCACATGGAACACGATTTCTGAACCCAAATACTGTGGAAAGAGCCCGATATCGCGGAGGATCTTTAATGCTGTGGACAGGGGTTATGTTGACCACTCGGACACCTTATCAGCAAGATTTAAGTGCTGTCAGGTACCGTGAAGAGATCTTGGGATCTCATACGCAGTTGATGCGAGGTGCTGTGGGCCAAGACTTCGTACTGATGGACGTTAACGCTCGATGTCATAGAGCACGGGTGATTGATGTTTTTTTTGGAAATGGACGATATTGTACACATGGCGTGACCTGCTTGCCCACCCGATTTGAATCCCATGTAGCATGTCTGGGAAGCACTAGGGAGACGGGTTGCATCACGTCAGCGTCCACCAACCCCTCTCTAGGACTTGTATGCAGCTCTAAGCGTCATTGCCTCAACATAAGTTTGATGACGTTGTCAGCCCTGTATTGGCGCCAGAGGTGGTCACACCCCATAGTGAGCACATTAGCCAGTTGTCAGATTGTATATGCAAATCTGTTAAGTTGGAAAAAACGAAGAAGATTTTTGTCTACCGTTATGCATGTTGCAGTGGATCACGTTCCGTATTATTTACATTATTTCTACTTTACTATCACCTGTTTATACTATTTTGTGGAAAAATAAACGCAGCCTTGCAAAATTTCCGTGTGGTGCTTTAATTTTGGACACCAGTGTATTCATTGAGAGTCGAGGGCCTCATATTAGCGAATAAATACGGAACAGCAGTGCTTGTCTTATTAAGCACTACGATGCAATGCTCCTCCGGACATGCATGCCTGCTTGCATGCCCGAAGGAACATCGCACTGCACTTGTTAATAACATGAGTACTGCCATTCCGTATTTTGCAATTTCGTTCGTCCATAGGCAAGGAGAGAACTAGGAGGCGACAGAAACTGAGCCTAGTGCACCTATGGGACCTTTCAACTGTGCATTTTCCACTTCAAAGACTGCGTCTCCTGGCGGCTGAAATCTGCAGTCTGAAGGATGCTTGTCACAGAGTAGGTACTTTTTACAGACACCCAGGCTGACAGCACGGTTTTCGACCTTGGTGGTTTATTCAACTTGTCTTGGCTAAATAGAGTGAATCTCCAACACGCTTCCCGAAACTGTTCTCGAACTCTTGCAGCAGACCCTGGATGTCATTTAACTTGACGCATTCTTCCAACAAATTATCATGTCTTCATGGTCGCCACAGGAACCGGGCCGGCCGTTGTGGCAGAGCGATTCTAGGTGCTTCAGGCCGGAACCGCGGTGCTGCTACGGTCGCAGGTTCGAATCCTGCCTCGGGTATTGATGTGTGTGATATTCTTAGTTTAGTTAGGTTTACGTAGTTCTAAGCCTAGGGGACTAATAATATCAGATGTTAAGTCCCATAGTGCTTAGAGCCATTTGAACCACTTTTGAACAGGAACCGGCAGGGGATGGATCAACATTTCCTAATGAGTCCACTACAATTGGAACACAATGCTTGTTTCTATTCTATTTCTATAAATTTGGCTGTCTACACTGCTGGCCATTAAAACTGCGTGACCTGGTGGTGCGTGACAAACGTAAAATTGTTTGTATACGGAAATGATTAGTACTTAAGGGCAACCGCGTAAAGCAGACAGCTATCATGCCATCTACATTCGGTACAGAAGGAAAAATTACGCGTCTGGTTGTTCACTCGGAAATCCCGTTTGAATGTTGTTTCTTTATGAGAATATCATGTAAAGCATCGTATAAAAATTCGACAGAAGCACCTGCCTAGATTGCATTTTATTGTTCCGCAAGCGGTGGTAGGTAACACACGACTGCTATGCCACCACGGAAAGAATCGATGGTTTAACAGGAGCCCAACTCAATGCCATGCAGTACGCCAACAACCTCACGCGACTAGCGCTGGAGAGTAGATTTAACTTTCACTCGGCCATCTGAGATGGTAAAGACGAGTCACATGTGTCAAGTAAGGCAAAAGGCTTATTTTCAAGAAGATAAATAACCAAACGTACTGTGTAGCTATGTCTGGATCACCACGGATTGTCAGCATGGTGACCTTTGTCGTGCCTATCCTCGATTCGGTCGCAGAGGGAGCAGAGTTGTGAGCCCAGCTTCAATATTGGACACAAGACTGGCGTCACATCATCTTTTCAGACACATCCCGGCTCTGCATATAATATCACAATGGACGCAACTGTGTGTGGCTGCTCTGACGATAAGGAATAGAACCATTTTCCATTCGACATCATCATATGGGCCCAGCACCTGAATCGATAATATGACCTGTCAGTGCCGGCCGCTGGTGGCCGAGTGGTTCTAGGCGCTTCAGTTTGGAACCGCGCGACCGCTACGGTCGCAGATTCGAATCCTGCCTCGGGCATGGATGTGTGTGATGTCCTTAGGTCAGTTATGTTTAAGTAGTAGGGACTGATGACGTCAGATGTTAAGTCCCATAGTGCTCAGAGGCATTTGAACCATTTGACCTGTCAGTGGGTCAACAACACTATCAGATCTGTTTCAAATAGTCATTAGTTGGGCTGTACCTATCATATTTCTTATGCATTAAGGCTGGTAGGTATACCCTACCTTCATGGTCTCACTGACATAATCTTTCAACAAGGCAATGCGAGATCATATGTTACCTGTTCTGTAGTGACCTACGGCGAAAAAAAAAATTACCCAGATATCCTATACAATGAAAACTTGAACTGCCAAGAGACTGGAACGTCATCGCTGGCTAGCCAGTATTATTGGTGAAACCTGGCATAGAGTTGAAACAGGATGGACTGACGTACCCATGTCTGTCATCGCCTCCGTGGCCAGCCGAGTTGGCTCCCTTGTTGGTGCCAGAAGGGATATCTCAGCCTGCTAAATCTGACTCGTATACAGATTTAATTAGATATTCTTCCTGCTACACTAATAAGCAAAGTGGCAAGCAGTCAAGATATGTAACCGTACATCGCACCTTCGAAAGATGCATTGATACAAATAATAAGAAGCAAAATAAAAGGTAGGTTGCAATGTCCTCCAGTCGTTGCTGCCAAAACGACTGCTTCAGCTTTGTCACGAGGTTGTTAGCATGACCAATGCCGAGCGTGTGGAAACTTCCGCAGACGAGTCGGCAGGCAGGTTGTTGCCCTCCACCGCAACAGGTAGCGGGCGACGCCGTCGGAATTCCGCCGCCCGCGAGAGCCGAGGAGAGGCGTGCGCCGCCCACAAAGGCTACGGCGGCGCGGCCACAATGGGGCGGCGTGGGGTGGCGCGTTACGCGGCTAACAAGCCTCCTCATCTGCATACGCGCTCCAAACAAGTCGATTGTGGCGGCCGCCATGAATTGGCGGTAACGACGGCGGCTGCGCGGTAAGCCAGGGACGTAGGGCAGCGTCACCCTAACCCTGCTCCTAGCCCTTACCCTCACCTGGTCGCTGGAGTGGACTGGCCATCACTGGTGCACCGCGAGCGCCCCTTGATCGGCACTTACAACGGAACTCCTTGGCTAAAGATCTGGCGGAGAACCAGAAAAAATTCTGGTCCTATATAAAATCTATAAGGGGGACTAAGGCTTCCATCCAGTCCCTCGTTGACCAGTCTGGTTTGGCAAAAGAATATAGTAAAAAGAAGACATAAGTTTCAAATTCCACGTTTAAGAAATCATTCACGCAAAAGCATCGTACGAACGTACCGTCATTTGACCATCAGAGTGCCTTATGGATGACATACACTACTGGCCATTAAAATTGCTACACCACGGAAATGACGTTCTACTGACGCGAAATTTAACCGACAGGAAAAAGATGCTGTGATATGCAAATGATTAGCTCTTCAGAGCATTCACACAAGTTTGGCGCCGGTGGCGACACCTACAACGTGCTGACATGAGGAAAGTTTCCAACAGATTTCTCATACACAAACAGCAGTTGACCGGCGTTGCCTGGTGAAACGTTCTTCTGACGCCTCGTGTAAGGACGAGAAATGCGTACCATCACGTTTCCGTCTTTGCGGTTTATCGTATCGTGACATTGCTGTTCGCGCTGGTCGAGATCCAATGACTGTTGGCAGAATATGGAATCGGTGAGTTCAGGAAGGTAATACGGAACGCCGTGCTGGATCCCAACGGCCTCGTATCACTAGCAGTCGAGATGACAGGCATCTTATTCGCATGGCTGTAACGGATCGTGCAGCCACGTGTCGATCCCTGAGTCAACAGATGGGGACGTTCGCAAGACGACAACCATCTGCATGAACAGACACTGCAACTGGTCTTATTCAGCTTGCGGGTATTTAATAATTATTGAGTCAAACTAAGGTAGATAACATCCACTGCAAACGACCGAAATAATAGCTTGTTCGCAATGTGCTGCATCTGCACTCCGATCTCCTCTGTCTTATTATTTCTGTTTACATCTACATCTACATAACATACTCCATAAGCCACAGAATGTTGCATGGAGATGGGAACCTTGTACCACTACCAGTCATTTCCTTTGCTGTTCAATTTACAAACAGAGTGACGGAAAAACAACTATCTATATTCCTCCGTACGACGCCTAATCTGTCCTTTCCTAACTTCGTGGTCCTTACTAGAAACCTATGTTGGCAGCAGTAGAATTGTTGCGCAGGCAGCTTCGAATGCCGGTTCTCTAAATTTTCGCGAAAACAACATAGTCTTCCCCCCAGGGATTGCCAATTTAGTTCACGAAGCCCCTCCAAACTCTTGCATGTTGTTCCGACCTTGCGGCAACAAGTCCAGTAACTCGCCTCTGAATTGCTTCGATGTCTTCCTTTAATCCGACCTGGCGGGGATTCCAAACTCTGAACAGTATTCAAGAATGGGTCGCACTAGTGTTATATACACAGTCTCCTTTACAGATGAACCTCACTTCCCTAAAATTCTCCCAATAAACCGAAGTCCACGGTTCCCTTTCCCTACTATCGTCTTTACGTGCTCATTCCACTTCAAATTGCAGTGCAACATTACGCTTAGATATTCGAGTAGCTGTGCAAAGCAGCAGTCTACTTTTTCCTACTCATCTGCATGAATTTAGATTTGTCGACATCTAGGGCAAGCTGCCATTCATCACATCAATTAGAAAGTTCGTCTAAGTCATCTTGTAATTCCCCGTCTATCGAATGTAAGATTTCTGCGATCCTATCTCGAGGCTACCGCCTGGCTCCGTAAAAGATCTTATTGCTCCTTGGAATTCATGTTCCGATCTTTTGTTGTATATTGGTTGTCAAATCTGGCTGGTAACGAACTCCACATCCAGCCAGTGGCATCTTTGGCTGTTCCAAGCCCCTTAACGGTCGATTCTCACCGGATGTCAACGGAGCAGGAAGGACCGTTGTTGTCGAATGGAAGTGTTGTCAGGCTATACGAAACACCTACACAACATCATTTTGCTTTTCCCAGTAGTGAACGGTGAAAATGAGTGTCTGAAGTACCTTCTGTGACAGAAAAAGTCACAACTCAATATCAGGACTATTTAACGAGCAATTTTAGAAGAGTTTATTAACGTCCAGAGAAAATTTCGGAACGAATTTTCTTGACGAAGGTTGTAACGTAAATTTTCAGGGCTACTGAGAAATGGAAGCTAAGGAACGTATAGTTGAAACGTTTCATTAATTTCCTTCCCAAACTATACATTTGCGAATGTATGGCACAATATTTAGAAGGAAATACAGAGCGCCTTTTTCTTTACACATTCTTAGAAGACAACTCCATTTAACATCTTCGTTTTATTATAAACAAAGATGTTTACTTCACACGATTAACTGATTTCGGCCATGTGGCGTTTTCCAGTGGTCACTTATATTCTTGTAATTTTACACAAAGGCTCTGTGTGGGTGTATATAATTAACGACTGTTGTTTAAATGTATAACTTACATTACATACACCCACACAGAGTGACGGCGTAAAATTAAGAAGACCCGCGGGGCCCCCTCCCGGTATGGGTGGTAGGCGACCAGAATCGCAACCCTATTGCAGACAAGGAATGCGATACTGCAAGGTCGAAACCATAGTGTGAGAAGCTGTGTTCTGGAACTGACAATACTACGGTTAAAGAGTTGAGCAACTTTCGTTGGAAAGTCCATTCTTACACAACGAATCAGAGAACGCAGTTCAATATCTGAAGAGCTGTAAGTCCCCCGGTATAGACGGAATATGTGGGTGATGATCAAAGAAACTGGGCAGGAATGTGTTGAGGTGAAGCATTTATTGAGTAAAAGAGTAAGGGAAACAGGGGAGTGACCACAAAACTGGTCGAAGTATCTCCGCATCCCCGTATACATGAAAGGATTAATCAGGAATTCATCCAAACACCAAATTCTTGCTCTCAAATCAAACGCACACAAGATGTTGCTCAGCACCTTGAACCAACGTTTGAAGACGTACATTCAGCCACATGTATTCACAGAAAAAGCAGGAAAAGGAACTCGTTGAAAATGGTTCAAATGGTTCTGAGCACTATGGGACTTAACTTCTGAGGTCATCAGTCCCCTAGAACTTAGAACTACTTAAACCTAACTAACCTAAGGACACCACACACATCCATGCCCGAGGCAGGATTCGAACCTGCGATCTTAGCGGTCACGCGGTTCCAGACTGAAGCGCCTAGAACCGTTCGGCCACCTTCGCCGGCAAGGAACTTGTCAACAGATCTATAACACACGACAAATAACCAAGAAATCGCGAGGTTTTTGTGTTCCCGTTTCCATCTGCTTCCTGCAGTATAGGAAATCCTTTCATTGTGTGGTTTGGGAAGCTCAAGTGTACAATATATATGCCGAACATGTCATTATGCCTGCTCTTGATGATTGCGGTTAAAATCTCAACTGTGTGGAGAACTATTATTTGGCTCAAAGCTGCCTGCCGCCTTCCTCTGTAGTACTGCAAATGCGTGGTACCCCGAGATGTAAGACGACGAGGCAAGCGGAAACAGGCCTGAGCACAAGCGACATGTAAAGTGAGTTACTGACGTCACATTGGCAGCCAATTTCACAGAATTTCTTTCAAAAGCTACCGCGTACGAGTCACGTGAGGGGTAGGTCGTCACACTCCTTCTTAACCCCATTCCACCGCTTCTTTCGACGCCTCTCTGATGGGGGTCAGAACCGGGCGCCCAGTGTTGAAACTGCGCGGTTTTCTTGTGGGTGGCCGAGGAAAGCATTTGAGACACACCGCCGCATACTGTTGACTCGAAATGGCCTCAGGCGATGTGATAAAGGGCTTGTACATGGTGAGCGGACAGATTGAGTGGAGAGGTGTACTGTAATACTGTTTTCATTTTTTTAAATTTATTGTCAGCTGTGTTTTGCAGTCGAGCTGTGGCTGGACCTGGGCTGGACTGTTCAAAGGCATTCGACGGAATCTTAACCTAATGTAAAGAAGCAAAGTGTGTTTACGCTTTTTCAACCCTTGTGTGGCGTGATCAGGGAGTGGGGTCGCGATATTGACACATGCCTGAGTAAAACAGCAGACGATGTCTCTAAGACCCATCAGTTTCCCTGTTCGGCAACCCCCTCTGTGCCATCAACGGTACTTTGTTGAGAACCTTTACAGAGATACTCGGTGATAATTCCCTAGGTGCCGGTGTGACAGGCAATCATTTCGACAGCCCTGAGCTGAGTGGTGCTAGAATTTTGAACGCATTGTTCTAGTCGAATGTGAACGTGAGGGGTGTCGAAAGGGACGTTTATCGTGCTGGCGCCTGGAAATCTATGATTGATTATCTCTGTATAGGGACATTTTTTAAGTTCGTAACTAATCTCCACAAATGGAATCGAGAGTGTTGGTGTACTGGGGTCTTAGAGGGGCCGTTTGTCATTTTATTCAGGCTTGTGTCATTGTCGCATCCCCTCATGATCACACCACAGGAGGGAGCGAAGAAACGGGGCTACAAAGCATAAACACGCTTTGCTGCTTTGGATCATGTTCAAATTTCCCCGTATGATTTTGAACGGTCCCTAGTGGTTTCACACTGTACATCTGACAAAATATTCGGTCGCGCTAGTCTCCAGAGGGGTGGACCTCGTTCAGCGAAGTTGCTGCCCCACGATATCTTTAGAGAAAGGTTGAATCATCCGAGAGGTGTCACCAGTGCAAAGGATGTTCAGAAAGTCGTCCCGTTGGTCACAGTACAGCGAACTGTCGTTTTCGGCCACCAAATGTGTAGGAATGAAAACCCCAAGGGAAGAGGTGGTTTCATTGACGCCCCTTATACCACCCTTGAGGCCACACATAAGAAAACTGTGTGATTTCAATGCTAGGCGTCAAAGTTCTTACATCCATCACAGAGGCTTCAAAAGAAGGGGTGAAATTTTGGTAAAAAGGGCTGTGATGATCTTCTCATCTAGTAACAAATGCACGGCGGCGTTGGGCAAAATTGTCGCGAAGTTTGACGCCGATGTGACACCTTACATGAACTTCTGGGCTCCGGCCTTTTTTCCGCATGTGTCGACATCTTGCTGTCTGTAGCATCGCCGAGCTCGAGGATAACAGTCGCAGGGTGCCACGATTTTGCATAATTACAGGGGGAGCTAATACGTATATTTGAGTCAAATATTAAACTTCTGTGTCACAGTGGAAGACAATCCCAGAGTGTCAAAAAGTGACCGTTTAATTGTGTTGCGCTGTGGATCAAGTATCTCACCAGGATAGCAACGACGATTCCGTCGTAGATGGCATCCATACAGTCGGATGAAAGTGGTTGCGGATGACCGGAGCTCACGATAGACTTTGCTTCCGGCAGCTCACCTTGTCCCGCCGTGATAAGCTGCGTCCAGCAACACCACGGGCAGAACGCTCGCTGAGTGAATGCTCACACCTTCCTCGTGACGAGCTTCTGCAACCTGGCTGCTCTCCGCTGAAAAGCGACTGATAGTTGCTGTTCTGCTAAGGACTTCGCGAGGGTATGCAGACTTTTTCATATTATTCTCACACAGACCAGGTTGCCAGCTCGCTCCAACTCAACACGCCCAGGTTTTGTGAATTTTTCATTTCTTCCGTCTAGGTCAATAAAAGCTGTGCATGTTGATACACAGCAATCTTACCAGCGTGAACAAAAATCTATTTATGCTACTACAGGGCTATTACAAATGATTGAAGCGATTTCACAGCTCTACAATAACTTTATTATTTGAGATATTTTCAAAATGCTTTGCACACACGTACAAAAACTCAAAAAGTTTTTTTAGGCATTCACAAATGTTCGATATGTGCCCCTTTAGTGATTCGGCAGACATCAAGCCGATAATCAAGTTCCTCCCACACTCGGCGCAGCATGTCCCCATCAATGAGTTCGAAAGCATCGTTGATGCGAGCTCGCAGTTCTGGCACGTTTCTTGGTAGAGGAGGTTTAAACACTGAATCTTTCACATAACCCCACAGAAAGAAATCGCATGGGGTTAAGTCGGGAGAGCGTGTAGGCCATGACATGAATTGCTGATCATGATCTCCACCACGACCTATCCATCGGTTTTCCAATCTCCTGTTTAAGAAATGCCGAACATCATGATGGAAGTGCGGTGGAGCACCATTCTGTTGAAAGATGAAGTCGGCGCTGTCGGTCTCCAGTTGTGGCATGAGACAATTTTCCGCGGGTTACTTGCCCGCGTTCAATCGTTTCTTCGCTCACTGCAGGCCGACCCGTTGATTTCCCCTTACAGAGGCATCCAGAAGCTTTAAACTGCGCATATCATCGCCGAATGGAGTTAGCAGTTGGTGGATCTTTGTTGAACTTCGTCCTGTAGTGTCGTTGCACTGTTATGGCTGACTGATGTGAGTGCATTTCAAGCACGACATACGCTTTCTCGGCTCCTGTCGTCATTTTGTCTCACTGCGCTCTCGAGCGCTCTGACGGCAGAAACCTGAAGTGCGGCTTCAGCCGAACAAAACTTTATGAGTTTTTCTACGTATCTGTAGTGTGTCGTGACCATATGTCAATGAATGGAGCTACAGTGAATTTATGAAATCGCTTCAATCATTTGTAATAGCCCTGTATTTTTGCTCAGTCTCGTCAGATCAGTTCTCCCGTATAACCAAAATTAACCGGTTGCAGCCCCAGTAACAAGCTATGAATTCCTTCTTCTGTTTCTTTTCTTTCTTATTATTTCACAGACTCGCCGCCTCGCCCAGTCATTCAACATGCTTCTTTCCTGCCACAGATTATACAAAATTAACGAGACACACTTTATCTTCTAAAATCAAGTGTGTTGATGAAATATTTAATGAGATAATGATGTACTTTGTTTTTGACGTATGGGGACGATGTTGTTAAGGTTCGTGGTAATTAGGTACTGGAATATTGATAGGGATATGACTAATGTAAATGTTTTACGTACGAGAAAGAATGGAAATAGTTGTGGTGTTAGTATCAGGTTATGCTTTAGTAGACGTGAGGGGTGGTTCAGTCTTTGGATCTGTGACTTGGTGACAGATAGCTGAGCATCAAGGCAAAAGACATACTGGATGGCTTCAGAAATTTGTTGGAGGGTCAGAGGACATGGAAAAGAATGGATATTTTTCAGGAATATTGTGATAGTTTCAGCTGTGGAAGGTAGACGAAGTCGGTTGTTGCGGTGGAATGGGCTGTCCACTGCTTCGATGTGGGCGATGCTTTGTTTGCATTTCTCTCATTGGTTGGTGTATTGGCGAATTTGCTATTCTAATCTTTTTTTTTTTTTTGTAATGTTTGCGAAGACAAGGTGGTGAGCACTTAACAACGATCAGGATGCCTTCCAGTATTCACCATAAACGAAAAACATATTGCATTTTGCTATGTCGTATAGAATGTGAACTCCGAATAGCTTCCCGAGCAACTTTTCCGCTCCTTACACCGATTGATTACTGACTGATGGGCTTCAAGCGCAGAGGTAAACATCAACGGCTCCTAATCTACGCGTTTGCTTCTGCACTGTCCACTCACATTAGCGTGACCACCCTTTAACCAACTTTTGCAATTCAGACCGCAGTGAGACGTGGAGGAAGAGAGTCAGTGAGGTTCTGGGAGGTACCGTCAGGGATGTGGAACCATGCCTACTCAATTGTCGTGCCCAGCTGCGCCAGGTTTCTCGGTCGTCAATCCTTGGCGCGAACAGTCCGTCCCAGGTGGCCTCACAGATTCACTACTGGGAGTTTGGTGGCCAGAGGAGAACGGTGAAATCATCCTGATGCTTTTCGAACCATACACATACAATGCGAGCTGTGCGACATGTTGTATCGTCCTACTGGTGGATGCCACAGTGCCGACGAAAAACAAACTACATGTAGGGCTGCGCGAGATCCCCATGGATATGTGGATCCACTGTTGCTTCCAGAATGACGAGATCGTCCAATGCCATGGAAACATTCCCCAGACCTTAAAGCTGCCTCCTCCAGCCTGGACCCTTCCCACGACTGTCGCAGAGCGTTTGCTTACATTCCACCTTCTCCTGCCCCACCCTCTGTCCATCACATACTCCACTCCTCTCTCTGTGTTAACACACTCACCCCAAGTGGGATTTGGTGGTATTTGTTTAGAGATCGTAACTAATATGTGAACCAAAATGTCGTGAAATCATTCCTAGTAAGCACATGTCAAATATATTACAAATATATTTAATTTGTTTCACTTGTGTCTGTACGGGATGCGCCGTAAGTCTCGTTTTCCCGCTTCTCTATGTTTATGACGCCGTATCTTATGCACTGCTTGTCGTACAATGCTATGGGGATGAGTGTGGTGGACAGAAAGAGGAGGTGTAGGGGATGGACTTAGGAGGTGACAGAGGAGATGGAAAGAGAGAGACGGGAGATGAGTAGGAGATGGATCGACAGAAGATTAAAAAAAATATTTTCCCAGGTAATGCCAGGTACTTGACCAGTAAGCCGGCCGGACTGGAACCGCGCGACCGCTACGGTCGTAGGTTCGAATCCTGCCTCGGGCATGGATGTGTGTGATGTCCTTAGGATAGTTATGTTTACGTAGTTCTAAGTTCTAGGGGACTGATGACCTCAGAAGTTATGTCCCATAGTGCTCAGAGCCATTTCAACCATTTTGAACACGGCCAGTAAAAGATGAAAATTACTTCTACAATTTAGCAAAAACCGCTCCTCTATGTACAATGTCTGAAAGATAAAAGTCGCATCACTGCGAATGAGTTGCGCAACATAAACGATAGATGGTAGGTGTGTTTCTACATCCGAAAGATGATGTCTATTCAAATTTCACGCCAGTTGGGTAAGAGCGCCACTATGAGGATGCAAATCACAATTGCTTTAAGTAGGCGTTGTAACAGTTCCGAGTATTAGTTACATTTGAGATTGGACGTGGTGAGTTGATGTTAGTCAAGAAAGCCTTTAAGGCGACAAAGACGCCGTTATCAACACCTCACTGACCTTGAACGAGGTTTTGTGACAGGGCTACAAGAAGCTGGATGTTCCTTCAGTGATATTGGAGAAAGGCTTGGCAGGAATGTAGCCATTCTACATGATTCCTGGAAGCGGTGGTCACAAGAATGTGCGGATGTAGGAAGACGGGGCTCCAGACGGCTATGTGGCACTACCGACAGTGAAGACAATCGACTTCGGTGTGGGTCTCTGGTGCATCGTACTACATCTGCAGTAGCAGTGTAAGCAGCAGTGACGCAACAAACTTTTACATATCGGTTACTTCAAGGACAGCTCCATCCAGACTCACTGACACCAAAGTACGACCATTTGTGACTCCAGTGGACTGAAGCAGGAGCTGACTGGAGGACAGATTTGAGGTCTGTTGCGTTTTCTGATGAAAGCTGGCTCTACTTCGGTGCAGTGACGGCCGTGTGTCGGTTACAAAGAGGCCAGTTGAAGGCCTGCAAACACCCTGTCAGCGCGCGAGACACACTGGACCTAGACCTGGAGTTACGGTCTGGGGATCGATGTTGTATGACACGAGGATCACTCTCGTGGTTATCCCACGCATACTGATTGCAAATTTGTACGTCAGCCTGGTGATTCGACTCGCTGTGTTGCCATACATGAACAGCATTTCTGGGAGTGTTTTCCAAAAGGATAATATTCGCCCACATACCACCATACTACTGTTGTATGCCAATGTGCTCTACACAGTGTCGACATGTTGCCTTGGCCTGCTCGTTCATTAGGTCTGTCCTCAATAGTGTACATATGGGCCACAATCGCATAACAGCTCCACCGTCATGTGTACGAAACGGTGCATGCATTCAACATTTTGTCGGTTACAGCAGTTATAATGTAGCAGCATTTCACATTTGGAATGGCTTATTTCGTGCTTACATTAACCTGTGATCATGCAATATTAATAACTTAAATGTGTTACCCAGACAAATGTATTCCGAAAATTTCATTACTTCCAGCGCGCCCGCTACGGTCGTAGGTTCGAATCCTGCCTCGGGCATGGATGTGTGTGATGTCCTTAGGTCAGTTAGGTTTAAGTAGTCCTAAGTTCTAGGGGACTGATGACCTGAGATGTTAAGTACCATAGTGCTCAGAGCCATTTGAACCATTTTTGATTACTTCACATAAATTGTCTTTTCGTTGAAAATGGCTCTGAGCACTATGGGACATAACATCTGAGGTCATCAGTCGCCTAGAACTTAGAACTACTTAAACCCAACTAAGCTAAGGACATCACACACATACATGCCCGAGACAGGATTCGAACCTGCGACCGCAGCTGTCGCGCGGTTCCAGACTGTAGCACCTAGAACAGCTTGGCCACTCTGGACGGCTGTCTTTTGGTGTTGCGGTTTTTTTCCCCCCGCCAGTGTATTCGTCACGCTTGTACTTGGGCAAAGCTATGGGTGGGAAACTGATTTTAAAACGGTGAAATAAATACAACCTAATTTGGTTCACGTATCAGTTATACGAGGGCTGCTCGGAAAGTAAGGTCTGATCGGGCACGATATAGAGACGAATGTAAAAATAAAGAAATGCTACTTCTCTACATAGTTGACGCTCCGATTTAGACATTTGTCGCAGGGTTGTAACAAAAAAATGGCTCTGAGCACTATGGGACTCAACTTCTGAGGTCATTAGTCCCCTAGAACTTAGAACTACTGAAACCTAACTAACCTAAGGACATCACACACATCAATGCCCGAGGCAGGATTCGAACCTGCGACCGTAGCGGTCTCGCGGTTCCAGACTGCAGCGCCTAGAACCGCACGGCCACTTAGGCCGGCGGGTTGTAGCAACTTCCCAGTACCCACCTCATAGAAGGCTGCCGCCTGTTCTCTGTGCCACTTCTCTACGCTCGTCTGCAGGTTGTTGTCTCTGCCAAAAGTGTTATCCTCAGCCGGCCGGTGTGGCCATGCGGTTCTAGGCGCGTCAGTCTGGAACCGCGTGACCGCTACAGTGGCAGGTTCGAATCACGCCTCGGGCATGGATGTGTGTGCTGTCCTTAGGTTAGTTAGGTTTAACTAGTTCTGAGTTCTAGAGGACTGATGACATCAGAAGTTAAGTCCCATAGTGCTCCGGTCCATTTGAACCAACCCCTTCTAGGAACACCTTCCAATAAATCCTTATCTC
This sequence comes from Schistocerca cancellata, assembly GCF_023864275.1. Taxonomy (NCBI): domain Eukaryota; kingdom Metazoa; phylum Arthropoda; class Insecta; order Orthoptera; family Acrididae; genus Schistocerca; species Schistocerca cancellata. Next base: position 916,098,794 of record NC_064627.1, on the reverse strand, counting down.
CAGTGGACTACCCGAAGCTGGAATTAGTGTCGGCTGTGCCGCCAGTAACACAGGGGGGGATGGAGAGGGCGCCGGCCGCAGACACGGTGCGCTGCAGGCCTCGGCTCCCGGCGGTTCCCACGGGCAGGGCGCGGCGCCGGCGGGGCAGCCGCTTAGCGCTGGGCCTCTCTGGCCCGGTCCACAGCTAGCGGGCATTAACTGGCGGACTGGGCGCGCCCTCGAGGGCCCTCAGCGGTGCGGTCCGCAGACTGCGCCGCCCCCCACAACGAGGGCACTCTCCGCGACCGCCGCCAAAGCCTATTAGCGTCGGCCAGCCGCCGGCATTACGGCCGCCCGGCCACCTCTTACCTCACAATGGCGGCCGCGCTCCGCTCAGCATTAATAACCTATCGCACAGCACAGGCTCCATACGGCTCTCGCGCTTCGACACGCATGACTCTCAACCGTCCCCGTGTTCCACGTCTATCGTCCGGCCTCACTCGCCTCGCAGAGTAGCACAGGCTACTAAAATCCATCGTGCATGGAGATAGGCACTGACCGTCTACTCAGCTGGAGACTCCCCCATTATTTACATTCTCGATGATTTTCATTGTTGAGCACTAGGTCGTGGCGTAACGTGCGTTACTGTACCTAACTTCGCCTCCTAATGCTGGGGACATCTTCTGAGGCTACAAAGACTCTGTTACATTCTTTTCTACAGGGTGTTTCAAAAATGACCGGTATATTTGAAACGGCAATAAAAACTAAACGAGCAGCGATAGAAATACACCGTTTGTTGCAATATGCTTGGGACAACAGTACATTTTCAGGCAGACAAACTTTCGAAATTACAGTAGTTACAATTTTCAACAACAGATGGCGCTGCGGTCTGGGAAACTCTATAGTACGATATTTTCCACATATCCACCATGCGTAGCAATAATATGGCGTAGTCTCTGAATGAAATTACCCGAAACCTTTGACAACGTGTCTGGCGGAATGGCTTCACATGTAGATGAGATGTACTGCTTCAGCTGTTCAATTGTTTCTGCATTCTGGCGGTACACCTGGTCTTTCAAGTGTCCCCACAGAAAGAAGTCACAGGGGTTCATGTCTGGCGAATAGGGAGGCCAATCCACGCCGCCTCCTGTATGTTTCGGATAGCCCAAAGCAATCACACGATCATCGAAATATTCATTCAGGAAATTAAAGACGTCGGTCGTGCGATGTGGCCGGGCACCATCTTGCATAAACCACGAGGTGTTCGCAGTGTCGTCTAAGGCAGTTTGTACCGCCACAAATTCACGAAGAATGCCCAGATAGCGTGATGCAGTAATCGTTTCGGATCTGAAAAATGGGCCAATGATTCCTTTGGAAGAAATGGCGGCCCAGACCAGTACTTTTTGAGGATGCAGGGACGATGGGACTGCAACATGGGGCTTTTCGGTTCCCCATATGCGCCAGTTCTGTTTATTGACGAAGCCGTCCAGGTAAAAATAAGCTTCGTCAGTAAACCAAATGCTGCCCACATGCATATCGCCGTCTTCAATCCTGTGCACTATATCGTTAGCGAATGTCTCTCGTGCAGCAATGGTAGCGGCGCTGAGGGGTTGCCGCGTTTGAATTTTGTATGGATAGTGGTGTAAACTCTGGCGCATGAGACGATACGTGGACGTTGGCGTCATTTGGACCGCAGCTGCAACACGGCGAACGGAAACCCGAGGCCGCTGTTGGATCACCTGCTGCACTAGCTGCGCGTTGCCCTCTGTGGTTGCCGTACGCGGTCGCCCTACCTTAACAGCACGTTCATCCGTCACGTTCCCAGTCCATTGAAATTTTTCAAACAGATCCTTTATTGTATCGCTTTTCGGTCCTTTGGTTACATTAAACCTCCGTTGAAAACTTCGTCTTGTTGCAACAACACTGTGTTCTAGGCGGTGGAATTCCAACACCAGAAAAATCCTCTGTTCTAAGGAATAAACCATGTTGTCTACAGCACACTTGCACGTTGTGAACAGCACACGCTTACAGCAGAAAGACGACGTACAGAATGGCGCACCCACAGACTGCGTTGTCTTCTATATCTTTCACATCACTTGCAGCACCATCTGTTGTTGAAAATTGTAACTACTGTAATTTCGAAAGTTTGTCCGCCTGAAAATGTACTGTTGTCCCAAGCATATTGCAACAATCGGTGTATTTCTATCGCTGCTCGTTTAGTTTTTATTGCCGTTTCAAATATACCGGTCATTTTTGAAACACCCTGTATATTAAACGAGGGAAGTCTTTATATCTTCTGAGGACGTCTCCAGCATTAGAATACGAAACGTGAGGCCAACAGCTAATGCCCAGACAACTACAGTGAAGAGCGAAACAAACTGGTATACCTGCCTTATCTCGTGTAGTGTCCCCGTGAGCACACAGGAGTGCCGCAACACGACCTGGCATGGACAGAGGAAGAAGATGGACAGAGGGGTATAGGAGGACGATCTGCACAGAGATTGAGGTAGGAGCAGGTGGAGTGACAATAGGGACGTGGTGGAGGAGGAGGATAGGAAAAGGGGGTGTAGGAGATGGACATAGAAGGAGTCAAGGAGTCCTCTAATCTCTGAAGTAGTGCTGGAGAGAACTGACACCATGAATCCTTCAGGGCTGTCCGTAAATTTGTAACAGTACGAAGGAGTGGAGAACTCTCCTGAACAGCACGTTGCAAGGCATCCCAGATACGCTCAATAATGTTCTAGTCTGGAAAGCATGGTGTCCAGGGGAAGTATTTAAACTCAGAAGAGTGTTCCTGGAGCCACTCTGCAGCAATTATGAACGTGTGGGGTGCGCATTGTCCTGGTGGAACTGCCCATGTCCGTCGGAATGCTCAATGGACATGAATGGATGCAGGTGATCAGAGAGGATGTTTACGTACGTGTCACCTGCCAGAGTCTTATCTAGACCTATCAGGGGTCCCATATCACTCTAACTGCACACGCTCCATACCACTGCAGAGCCTCCACCAACTTGAACAGGCCCCTGCTGGCATGCAGGGTCCATGGATTCATGAGGTTGTCTCCATACCCGTACACGTCCATCTGATACAATTTGAAACGAGACTCGTCCGACCATGCAACATGTTTCCAGTCATCAACAGTTCAGTGTCGGTGTTGAAGGGCCCGGGCGAGGCGTAAAGCTTTGTGTCGTGCAGTAATCAAGGGTACATCGAAGATGTTTCGTTGAATGGTTCGCACGCTGACACTTGTTGATGGCCCAGAACTGAAATCTGCAACAGTTTGCGGAAAGGTTGCACTTATGTCACGTTGAACGATTCTCTTCAGTCGTCGTTGGGCCCGTCCTTGCAGGATCTTTTTCCGGCTGCAGCGAGGTCGGAGATTTGATGTTTTACCGGATTCCTGATATTCAGATACACTCGTGAAATGGTCGTACGATAAAATCCACACTTCATCGCTACCTCGGAGATGCTGTGTCCCATCGCTCGTGCGCTGACTATAGCACCACGTTCAAACTCACTTAAATCTTGAAAACCTGCCAATGCAGCAGCAGTAACCGATCTGACAACTGCACCAGACACTTGTCTTATGTAGGTGTTGCCGACCGTAGCGCCATATTCTACCTTTTTACATACGTGTGTATTTGAATACGCACGCCTATACCAGTTTTTTTGACGCTTCAGTTTAAAATAAGTAGGGCAGTTCAGTGATGAGACAAAAAAAGTACAATTTTCGATAACTGCTAATCACTCTGGATTACGTTGAGGGTAACAGCAAGGATTCATAAAATATCGTTCTTGTAAAACACCACTTGCTCTTTATTCGCACGAAATAATGCCGGCTTTCGTCTGGGGTTTCCAGTTACATGTTTCTAGATTTTCAGAAGGTATTTGACAACGTTCCTCACAAGAGACCTCTAATCAATGCCTATGGAGCATTGCTTCAATTGTGCGACTGGGTCGATGATTTCCTCCCTGAAAGGTTGCAGTAGTAATCGACGAAAAATCATGGAGTAAAACAGAAGTGATATTCGGCGTGTGTGTTGTAGGCACTCTGCTGTTTCTAATCTACGTAATGATTTAGGAGATTATTTGAGAAACCCTGTTAGATTTTTTGCAGATGACACTTTTATTTACGGTCGAGTAAAGTCATCAGAAGATCAAAACAAATTGTAAAATCACTGAAACACGATATCTGAATGGTGTGAAAAGTGGCAATTGTCTCTCAGTAAGGAAAAGTTTGAGGTCATCCACGTGAGTACAAAAATAAATCTGTTAAATTCCGATTACACGGTAAATCACACAAATCTAAAGACTGTCAGTTCGAATAAATACCTTGCAGTTACAATCAGAAACAACTTGAGCTGCAAGGACCACATAGATAATGTTGTTGGGAAGGCAAACGAAAGACCATGATTTATTGGCAGAGCACTTAGAAGATGCAACAGGTCTACTGAATAGGCTGCCTACACTAAACTTGCTCGTCCTCTGCTAGAGTACTACTGCGCTGTATGGGGTTCTTACCAGACAGGATTGACGGGGGTGATATTGAAAAAGCCAATTGGCTTTTAGTAAAAGTGGAGACAAACCTTGAGGAAGTTTAGGTTGTACATAAGTATCATCCACATTCGTCTGTCACAACTTGGTTTCATGAAGATGCTCTGAGTTTCCCCTCAGTTTTCTAGTGGTGTAATAAGGGGAAAGCGATCTGGAGACTGTTAGTGTCTGAAGAAGCAACTGAGTCACATATACCAGCAGATCAATGAGGACCACCAACTCGCATAAAATCTGCCTCCTAACAGACTGATATGACCACGTTACGTCAAGTGTGCCATGAATTTGATGAAGGAAATAATCATTCTTCTGTGTTGAGCTCTTTTCCTCATCTTCTGTACTTCACGAGACACCACTTTTTATGCACTCTGTGTTACTGATCGGAAGCAATATGTTTTTTTCTGCCAATGGTGTATGCTGTTACTGGCGTTTTTGGCGACTAATTCCTACAGTTCATCACATTCCACATAAGAGTGTAAAAATCCGACTTAAGCGATTTTCGTTAGTTCCGAGGCGCACTGCATCTTCTCATACAGGATACGTTTACTGTGTACGGTATGGTCTCAGTAAACACGAAACAGCAGGGGATACCTAGAAGACGAAACTGTGCTATGTTTACCAAATGGTTGGCACCAAAGAGCGTCTGGAACTCTGATATCTGGTTAAACTAAAAGGAGTTACTGTGAGTGGCGAATGCGGCTAACGTTTTCCCCTTGCCTAGGCTCCACAAAGTTGTGGGATTCAGCAGGTAATTGCAGATGAATGTCATCTCGTTGGCAGACGGCAACTATACGGCTGCATTGCAGAAATATTTATGGCAGCCTTCAAGAAGACAGGCAGCAAAATCATAAATGAATATTTCCTGTGCTATGTAGGATACACATAGTGTAGATGTAGGAAGAATATAGGTAGTTCTTGTTACTGGAATCTTTATGACAATGCCGTTAAGTGAGTGATCATAGTGTTCCGGCTGACTAAAATACTGCAGTTGTTGGAATGTCATCGAGCAGAATAGTAAATCCAGACACAAGTCTAAAAAGAAAAAAAACGATAGTAAACTGATGGATTATTTGTGTAGATTATGCAGATCAGGAAGTTGAGACAACTCAGCTCTGTCCGAACAGGCCTCTGAAGATCCAACGGCACCGACCGACCGCCGCGTCATCCTCATGCGATAGCCGTTACTGGGAGCGGATATGGAGGAAGATGTGGTCAGCACTCCGCTCTCCTGGCCGGAGTCACTCCTTACCAAAGAGGTACCTCCTCAGGTGGCCTCACAACAGCTGAGGGCACCCCGCTTGCCAACAACGCTCGGCAGACCCAGACGGTAACCCACCCAAGTGCTAGCCAAACCCGATAGCGCCTAACTACGGCGATTTGACGGGAACTGCTGTTACCACTACGACAAAGCCTTTGGATACACAGCTAAAACAAGGCATCCCAAATAGCATGTCAAGAACGAGATGAGGCTTTCGCTATGTTATACTGGCGAATTTTCTGATTTATGCAAGTAATTTTTAACGCTTCTGACATCAATTTTTTAATCTGAGAGTATTTTGGTTTCTAATAATAACACGCATTTCACTGAAATCACATTCGAAATCTGTGAATAAACGTGTGGATTTAATTTTTTAATAATTTGATTCAGTTCAGTCGATGAATGGGATGGTTCCTTCTACAAAACCGTTACCGCCAATCTCCCAGACTTTTATTCGACGGACCAAGTTTTTCGTCTGCAGTGATCACTCATCGACCGGACACTAAACTCTCATCTTACTTCAATCGGGGAATTCAAAAGGATTTGGCTAGACTGCAGGAGCAATCACTGACTACAACAACAGAAGACATGCCGTCAATTCACTTATCGAAGGACTAACACACCGCAATAAAAGGTAGTCAGCCCCAGGAGACGTCACACTAAAACCGTGACACACTGCTTCTAGCTTTGATAATGGTCTCAACTGGGTAAGGAAGAGGGTCCACAACTAATTGCAAGTATGCTATAGCCAGATAAAACCACTTAAGCATGACTATGATTTTTGAGGGTGTTGACTGTCTGCTATGCATCAGTTGCTGTTCCGAATAGTCACAAAAATTTTCCGTGAGATTAAGATAGGGGAATTTAGAAGGCCGGTCGAGATGCCGTAAGGTGCCTCAGTGTTTGCCGAAACAGGAGCGCATTCAAGCGGGCTGTCCTGCGAATACGGCTGTTATCTTGGAAGGTCCACGTCACGGTAACCTGAGTGAGAGGGCTTCAAGATATGGCACGAAAAACACCCCTAAACTTCACAGAACTACTTCTGGCCTCAAATATATCCGGCTGAACCCGTCATTTGGTCACTGTGTAACGCCAGAAATGCATATCCTCCTATTTCCATCTATTGTACTATTATTTTTTTCCTTGCTTTGTTACCTCAAGATATGACATTTCTGTCTCTTTGTATATTGTAATTGTTTTACTGTTTGTATGTATAGATTTATACATTTATGTCGATGTATAATTGGTTTGTTTCGTAAATATTATTTGTATTTTTACGCTGGGTCTTGCCTAGGGAAGACTGCTATCGAACGATTACGTCGATAGGTCGTGTGAAGAATCAAAGTGTGTAGGATCTTTGGTAGCGTTCACTCTGCCGTGTGGAACGCGGGCTGAGCACAGGAGTCTGGCTGGAGTAGCGAGTGGAGCAGGTGTGTTGTGTGAAGCTCCCGCAAGTTGCCGCGCTTTCGGGGTTTGGCAGCATGTAATTGCGCTCGACTTGCGATGATAGTTTCTGACATGGTGTCGCGGACGGGAAGCATTAGCTGGCGCACATCAAGAGCCCGTTTCGTCTGGTGACCGTGTCGAGAAGAAGGCGCGCCAACATCCAGCTTCTGCAACAGCGACGGCCGACAATGAGTGACTGTCGCCACCTCCTCGATCGACGGCTTCAAACCTTCAATCAACCAACAAGGAAGACTGGACGCACGTAAAGTTCTAGAACTGTATGGCAGACCTCAGCTTTTCAAACTGTTCAAATCACAAAATTACAGCAACTTAGTATGAACCTTTGTTGCTCATTGTCCCAATTGCATTACCAAGCAGGGTCCCTTCCTTTTCCGGAATGAACCCGAGTGTCATTGAAATTCAAACGGAGGCATTAAAGTAATATTCTATTTCACTGCTTTAATTTCAAATTTCAATTAAGGTATTCATAGCTGGCTACAATATTTACATTACACTAGCACAAATTAAGAGTGCGAGTTTTGCTACCGTATTTTAGCTTACCTGTGACTGCAGCTCAGCTTGGTACGTACTAAATTTTACTATTGTTAATTGTTCAGAATCATTTAATTCAAGTTCAAAGTTAAATCTCTTATTTCTAAATTGCGTAGATTCAAGTAGCTTTTGAAATGATTGTTGAGGTAGTCCAAGACTAACCGTATTTTACTGAATTTCGATGTGCTTCAGGAAGAAAGCTCAGTATTAACTTCAGTCACTAAATTAACTTTCGATTTTCCGGCTTTATTAATTCTTTTGCTAAATTAAGTCAGAGTATAGCGAAATTTATTACTTCTGACAAACTTTCAGTTTTCACACTACACGTGTCAACCTTCAGTTGCCACGCTTCTAGTGCTAATTATATGTGTAATAACCTTTCTTTTTTCAGTTACTATAGTAATTGTCCTTAGGACTGGCGACCGTGATTTCCCCCAAATCTCAAATACCTAATTACCGCTAGTTAATTGTTAACGTAACAGCTGCACATTTACTTTCTTTATTAACTTTACCCCTTTTCAAAATTAATTTCCATCTGTTTCATTAGCATTTTTCCTTTCATTTTAGATGTAACTCTTTCCTCCCTCTTTACCGACAGATTAACTCCGGTGACGATTGCTTTTCCCAAATTTCCATTAGGTACACGCGGTTTAATTTTTTCACTGTCATTAAGGTCGATAAGTGAGGGGGAGGTTACAACTGGTGTACTCGAACCAGAATCTGAAAGGAGAACTTCAGCGACACTTCATGTGTGGAACTTGATCGGATAGTAAGGAGATAAGGACGCCGTATAACGCTGTCGCGGCGTCAGACCACGAGATCCCACAAACGGGGGAAATGGGTGAAGCCGTTGATAGTTCGCACTAAATACGACTGGGCAACATCAAAGAACAGGCACAAATGAACACGAATCTGTGTCGATTGCCTAGAATTTCCTTCTACGTTACCACTACTCTGAAAAATCAGTTTTAACGTATAAAGCCGTGAACTCCATCCATAATTTGAAAAGAGTCAAATTCGCGACTTGTCGAACCACAGTAACGTCTTCTGTCAACCAAAGGCCAGTTTCTGTATTTTTCCATTAAGTTTCGGGTGTGCAGCCGCAAGAATTCTCCTCCTTCTTCTAATATTTCGGCTGTATAACGTGCAGCCATCTTCAGAGTGAGCCGCAAGACTGCCGCTCCAGTGCTCGCTTCTTCCCTTTATACTCGTGTACCGCGCGACTGCGTATGCGGCCACAGATGCAAATGCGCCAGGGACGTTGGTCTGCGCCAGAGACGCGCACAAGCGCGAGTTACATCTATGACTCCGCACTCCGCATTCGATCTGTGTAGGCATGTCGATATATCGTTGTGAGCTGCACTGTGACGACGTCTTTGTGAGTTTAGTACACCAAGTGCCGGATTCCACGATTTATCAAGGTTGAAACCACTATCTCTATTAATTAAATACGACCTCAAGTGAATCTCAATTGCCTCCTTCACTATCGAGTACCAAAAAGATGTAGTTGCCAGAACTTCGACGTTGTCATACAACATACTATGACCAGTGTCAATACAATGCTCTGCCACTGACGACTTGTTAGGTTGTAAATGTCGTGTGTACCTCCGGTGTTCTGTACATCTTTCTTGCACAGTACGAGTTGTTTATCCAATGTAAGAAAGGCCACATTCACATGAAATTTTGCAAACGCCAGATTTTCGGAGCAGCAAATCATCTTCGACGGAGCCCACGAGTGCAGCCGTCTTGGGTGGAGGACGAAAAATCACTTTTGCTTTGTGTCTGCTGAGAATCCGTGCTATTTTTGATGAGAGGCTACCCACATATGACAGGAAGGCTATCGATTTAAAGATTTCTTCGTCTTCTTCTGCTTTCTTTGTGGCCTCTTTCGGTTTCATTTTCAGTGCTTTCTGTATTTGCTGTGGAGGGTACCCATTGTCTTCAAACACTCTTTGTAAGTGGGAAAGTTCATCTTGCAGACTGCTTTCGTCAGAAATAATATGCGCTCTATGGGTCAAAGTTCGGAGAGCACTCATCGTCTGGGCAGGATGGTGGCAGCTACACTCCTGGTAATTGAAATAAGAACACCGTGAATTCATTGTCCCAGGAAGGGGAAACTTTATTGACACATTCCTGGGGTCAGATACATCACATGATCACACTGACAGAACCACAGGCACATAGACACAGGCAACAGAGCATGCACAATGTCGGCACTAGTACAGTGTATATCCACCTTTCGCAGCATGGAGACGATCGTAGAGATGCTGGATGTAGTCCTGTGGAACGGCTTGCCATACCATTTCCACCTGGCGCCTCAGTTGGACCAGCGTTCGTGCTGGACGTGCAGACTGCGTGAGACGACGCTTCATCCAGTCCCAAACATGCTCAATGGGGGACAGATCCGGAGATCTTGCTGGCCAGGGTAGTTGACTTACACCTTCTAGAGCACGTTGGGTGGCACGGGATACATGCGGACGTGCATTGTCCTGTTGGAACAGCAAGTTCCCTTGCCGGTCTAGGAATGGTAGAACGATGGGTTCGATGACGGTTTGGATGTACCGTGCACTATTCAGTGTCCCCTCGACGATCACCAGTGGTGTACGGCCAGTGTAGGAGATCGCTCCCCACACCATGATGCCGGGTGTTGGCCCTGTGTGCCTCGGTCGTATGCAGTCCTGATTGTGGCGCTCACCTGCACGGCGCCAAACACGCATACGACCATCATTGGCACCAAGGCAGAAGCGACTCTCATCGCTGAAGACGACACGTCTCCATTCGTCCCTCCATTCACGCCTGTCGCGACACCACTGGAGGCGGGCTGCACGATGTTGGGGCGTGAGCGGAAGACGGCCTAACGGTGTGCGGGACCGTAGCCCAGCTTCATGGAGACGGTTGCGAATGGTCCTCGCCGATACCCCAGGAGCAACAGTGTCCCTAATTTGCTGGGAAGTGGCGGTGCGGTCCCCTACGGCACTGCGTAGGATCCTACGGTCCGTGCGTCGCTGCGGTCCGGTCCCAGGTCGACGGGCACGTGCACCTTCCGCCGACCACTGGCGACAACATCGATGTACTGTGGAGACCTCACGCCCTACGTGTTGAGCAATTCGGCGGTCGACCACCCGGCCTCCCGCATGCCCACTATACGCCCTCGCTCAAAGTCCGTCAACTGCACATACGGTTCACGTCCACGCTGTCGCGGCATGCTACCAGTGTTAAAGGCTGCGATGGAGCTCCGTATGCCACGGCAAACTGGCTGACACTGACGGCGGCGGTGCACAAATGCTGCGCAGCTAGCGCCATTCAACGGCCAATACCGCGGTTCCTGGTGTGTCCGCTGTGCCGTGCTTGTGATCATTGCTTGTACAGCCCTCTCGCAGTGTCCGGAGCAAGTATGGTGGGTCTGACACACCGGTGTCAATGTGTTCTTTTTTCCATTTCCAGGACTGTATTTGCACGTAAATACAAATACGTGTGCGTCGGCTATCGATACACTTCATGTCCCAAAGTGCCATCCTCTCTGCACCGAACCAGAACATCCATGAATGGAAGGCATCCCTCCTTTTCAATTTCCATTGTGAACTTTATTTGATCGTGGAGGGAGTTCAGATGTCTTAAGAAGTCTTGCAAGTTATCTTCACCATGGGGCCAAACTACAAAGGTATCATCAACATACCTCCAGAATACAGTAGGTTTCAGGTCAGCAGATTCAAGCGCCTTCTCCTCGAAGTCTTCCATAAATAAATTGACCACCAGAGGGGATAAGGGACTACTCATGGTGACTCTGTCCATCTGTTCAAAAAATTCGTTGTTCAGTAAGAAGTATGTAGAGGTCAGAACATGTTTGAATAAAGCTGAAATATCTTTGTCAAAACTTCTTTCAATAAGTTGTAGAGATTCTGGAAGGGAAACCTTTGTGAATAAATACATCCGAAATATTAGAAGAAGAAGGAGAATTCTTGCGGCAGCACACCCGAAACTTAATGGAACAGTCTTTGCGCCGCGAAAACCTGTAGTTTCTGTATTGTTTGGCTCGCTCAACACTTGCAGCTGTATCTGTAGCTGCGAGCATTGTCATTTTGCGAGTTACGCGAATACAGACGTCCACTGCAGGCATGTTATTACGCAGTGTACATCAACATCACGCATACTCCGTAAGTCACCATATGGCGCATTGCGGCAGGTACGTTCTAGCGCTACTGTACGTTTCCTTTCACGTTCCACTCGCAAATGGAGAGCAGCACAAATGATTATCTGTATGCGCGCGGACGAGCTCTAAGTTCTGTTGACCGCAGCTCGTGGTCTTGTGGCTAGCGTTCCAGCCTCTGCGACACGGGGTTCTGTTTCGATTCCCCGCCGTGACGGGGATTCTCTCCGCACGGGAACTGGGTGTTTGTGTTGTCCTCATCATTTCATCATCATTTGGGAAAGTGGCGAGACTGACAGTGAAAAAACTGGGAATTTGTACGGGCGCTGATAACAAAGAAGCTGAGCGCCTCACAAACCAAATATCATCATCATCTAATTTCTCCCACTTTTTCCTCGTGGACCTTACGCGAAATATACGTTTGCAGCAGTAGAGTCAATCTGCAGTCAGCTGGAAATTCCCGTTATTTAAATTCCCTCGAAAGTGTTTCGTGAAAAGTACGTCATATTCGCTCCAGAGAGTAGTATTTGAGTTCACGTAGCATCTTCGAAATACTCGCTGTTGATCGAACCTACCGGTAACAAATATAGCAGCTCGTCTCTGAACTACTTCTATGTCTTCCTTTAAGCCGACCTGATGGGGATACGAAGAACTCTTGCAGTACTCAAGAAAACGTTTCGTTAGTATTCTATACGTGCTTACCTTTACAGATGAGCTACATTGTTCCAAAATTCTCCCAGTAAAGCGAAGTCGAACATCACCGTTTCCTACCACCGCCTTTACATGCTCGTTGCATTTCATATTGTTTTTCAACTTTTCCCCGAGATATGTAATTGACGTTACTGTCTCGAGCAGCACGCCTCTAATACTGTATTAATATCTCAGGATTGTTTTCCTTTACTCATGTGCGTTAATTTACATTTTTCTTCGTTTAAAGCGAGCTCCTATTTATCACACCAAAGAGGAATTCTGTCTAAGTAATTCTGTATCCTTCCACAGTTAGCACACTGGACTCGCATTCGGGAGGACGACGGTTCAATCCCGCGTCCGGCCATCTTGATTTAGGTTTTCCGTGATTTCCCTAAATCGCTCCAGGCAAATGCCGGGATGGTTCCTTTGAAAGGGCACGGCCGACTTCCTTCCCCGTCCTTCCCTAAACCGATGAGACCGATGACCTCGCAGTCTGGTCTCTTCCCTCAAAACAGCCCCAGCCTTCCAGCCGATACTTTCTCTCATACTACAGCGTCATCAGCAAACAACCACAGATTGGTGCTCACCCTATCCGTCAGATCACTAATGTATAAAGAGAACAAGAGTGGCCATGTCGCACTTGCCTGGGGCAGTGGATACTCGCCTTCGAGGTAAACGTACTGGATTCTATTATTTAAAAACTCTTCAAGCCACAGAGATAACTGAGAACATTTTCCAAATGCTCGAATTGCCGTTAGCAGTTCGCAGTGCATTCCCTGTAACACTGACATGCACGTACATTCATTCAGTGACATTAGCAACCGAGTGGAAAAATATTCTGCATTTACAGCCACACGTGCATTTTCTATTAATATTATCCGTAAATACCCTATTTGATTATTTCTACTAGAGCAGTGGTTCACAACCTGGGAGTAATTATCCCCTGAGGGGTAAAATTAAATTTTCTGAGGTGTAAAAACTATGTGATTCGATTCTGTTTCAGCACGAAATTAAATTATTTTCAGAAGATCAATACTATTATCGCAATTTCATAATATTCTATTACGGATTATATAATTTATCAATAATTCGTAGCATTAATGCGGCGGAAGTTACAGCTTCCTCACGTAGTCCACCCACTACACACATACGATGTCCTTTGTCCCATACATCACTGATGATAGAAGTGAGACATGTAAGTAACAAATGCTGAATGTTTCAAGAAAATGTCTTCTCTAAGCTGTAGATACAGAGAAATGAATTAGTTGACAGCATCATACAGCAATGATTACATAAAGGCTACCACAGTGCTGCACACAGTATTGTTATTATTATTATTATTATTATTATTACTAGTACTATTAGTGACGGCGATGTGCAAAGCATTAAGAGCCACAAGTCTTCTTTCTGTCAGTTCAAAAGTAAGGAGTGCAGCAATCAAGTGATTTACAAACAGTAAGCATAATGGACACATCTGAACTTGGTGCAGTGTGCAGATCAAGCAAGTGTCGCAATGGACAGTAGTAATGCTGGGAAAGTATATTTTGTAGCAAGTGTCCACCCACACTGTGGATAGTTAGCTTTCTTATCTGAGAAGAAGTGGCACTTGCGATGCACGACGAATTCCTTCGTCCGTCATTGTAACCCCCCCTCTCCCCCCCCCCACACACACAAACTAAATAATATTCATCGTTCATCGCCGGCCGGGGTGGCAGAGCGGTTCTAGGCGCTACAGTCTGGAACCGCGCGACCGCTACGGTCGCAGGTTCGAATCCTGCCTCGTGCATGGGATATGTATGATGTCCTTAGGTTAGTTAGGTTTAAGTAGTTCTGGGTACTAGGGGACTGATGACCACAGCAGTTAAGTCCATAGTGCTCACAGCCATTTGAACCAGCCATCTTTCATCATTTTAAAAATAAAAGTGTTCAACGGAACGTCTTTAAAAAATGGCTCTGAGCACTATGGGACTTAACATCTATGGTCATCAGTCCCCTAGAACTTAGAACTACTTAAACCTAACTAACCTAAGGACAGCACACAACACCCAGCCATCACGAGGCAGAGAAAATCCCTGACCCCGCCGGGAATCGAACCCGGAAACCCGGGCGTGGGAAGAGAGAACGCTACCGCACGACCACGAGATGCGGGCGAACGTCTTTCATTCTACAGTTTAGATAGATGTTAAAGTTAGTGATAATGTGGGGGACGGAGTGGGGGTGTCCAGGTAGTCGTAGTCGAGGAATCGATCACTAATCATAGATTTTCCGACGATGAGAACAATCTGTTCTCGATGGCTCCGTGACGAATGAGCGAATTTCTGTCGCCGAGGAACTGAACGATTGGCAAAACGAATTTACAGTTGTTTAAAGAGATATTTTTTTCAGGAGGTGTCCCCCTCGTCCGTCAAGGAAGCAAGGAATCAGGGATGGGAAGGGGAAATCTTTTGTGGGAATCATTATTTATTTATTTATTTTTATTTACCGTTTTTAATACATTCTTAATGTGGTTTTACTTTATACCACAACAAAAATAAATGTATCTAGCACCGCATCGTGCTCTGAGTAAAAAAACAATATCTCGGCACGTTCCTACACCGAGGTAATGTATATGGGGAAAAACAAAAAAAAGTGCTTCATACAGGATGCAGAAGGGTGTGTCGCTACTCTCCTTACGCTTCATCATCCAGGTACGTCTTCACGTATATCATGTTACTCCACCGAGAATCGAACTTAGTCTTGTCAGCTCACTCAATGGGTATCTTCTCCTACCTGTTGATGATCCAGCAGCGTGGAGGGTCGCGTAGGGCACTCCCTAAGTAATTAGAAAAATACTGTCTGAATTTTGGGTTCCGTACGATCTTGCAATGACGTTCTTGTAGGTAGTTCCAAAAGTCGAATACATCTTTAGGTCCATCGTGAAATAAGTAGTGTACCGCATGCGCACGGATCCACGTGACAGCGTTGGTCTTGGCGCGCGGGAAATACTGTTGATCGGGAAATAGTAGAAACCGAGGTGTAATGTGTTCCGGAGTCACTCGTAGAAAATACGACAAAATTTGTCGCACCAAGCGCCATACGTCTTCTGCCGCGCCACATGTGAGACGGTGTTCGTCCGTGTCTGGTACCCCGCAGTCTACGCAGAGAGGCGATTCCGCCATGTTTATCTTGTGGAGGCGTGATCGTGTGATCTGTTTACCATTGACTGTGATGTACCATGTGGATCGGACGGCTGTGTCCAGTGCAACCGCGTCAATCGTCTTCCACACCGCCTTCCAATTAACCTGAGGGCTTTTGGTCTCCACGATGTTTGGTGGGCGCTGCTGCTGTAGGACATGATATATATCCCGCGCCGACGCCTGTTTCGTCGGTGGTACTGCGATACGGACATAGCTGTGTTCAATTTAAAAGTTCCCGAAGTAGTAGTAGGGTGGGGGTATGTCTTGCGTCGTCAGTGGGGGCATAATGGTGGGCGGAGCTAAGGACTCCAACAGCAAACCTGTCAAACTTTCCGGGTGGTGGCGCCACAGCTTGATGTGTGAGCTGACATACAGGGCCACAGCTCTGTCGTGGACATGGACTAGACCAAGACCTCCCCTTTTTGGGGGAAGGGTCAGTGACTCATAACTGTCTTTGAAGAGCATGCCTGTACTGACGTTCAATGAATTCGAAAGTAAAGTTCTATGTACTGACTTGGCAGAAAATCCTAAGAAATTTTGGTCTTATGTCAAAGCGGTAGGTGGATCAAAACAAAATGTCCAGACACTCTGTGACCAAAATGGTACTGAAACAGAGGATGACAGACTAAAGGCCGAAATACTAAATGTCTTTTTCCAAAGTTGTTTCACAGAGGAAGATTGCACTGTAGTTCCTTCTCTAGATTGTCGCACAGATGACAAAATGGTAGATATCGAAATAGACGACAGAGGGATAGAGAAACAATTAAAATCGCTCAAAAGAGGAAAGGCCTCTGGACCTGATGGGATACCAGTTCAATTTTACACAGAGTACGCGAAGGAACTTGCCCCCCTTCTTGCAGCGGTGTACCGTAGGTCTCTAGAAGAGCGTAGCGTTCCAAAGGATTGGAAAAGGGCACAGGTCATCCCCGTTTTCAAGAAGGGACGTCGAACAGATGTGCAGAACTATAGACCTATATCTCTAACGTCGATCAGTTGTAGAATTTTGGAACACGTATTGTGTTCGAGTATAATGACTTTTCTGGAGACTAGGAATCTACTCTGTAGGAATCAGCATGGGTTTCGAAAAAGACGGTCATGTGAAACCCAGCTCGCGCTATTCGTCCACGAGACTCAGAGGGCCATAGACACGGGTTCACAGGTAGATGCCGTGTTTCTTGACTTCCGCAAGGCGTTCGATACAGTTCCCCACAGTCGTTTATTGAACAAAGTAAGAGCATATGGACTATCAGACCAATTGTGTGATTGGATTGAGGAGTTCCTAGATAACAGGACGCAGCATGTTATTCTCAATGGAGAGAAGTCTTCCGAAGTAAGAGTAATTTCAGGTGTGCCGCAGGGGAGTGTCATAGGACCGTTGTTGTTCACAATATACATAAATGACCTGGTGGATGACATCGGAAGTTCACTGAGGCTTTTTGCAGATGATGCTGTGGTGTATCGAGAGGTTGTAACAATGGAAAATTGTACTGAAATGCAGGAGGATCTGCAGCGAATTGACGCATGGTGCAGGGAATGGCAACTGAATCTCAATGTAGACAAGTGTAATGTGCTGCGAATACACAGAAAGATAGATCCTTTATCATTTAGCTACAAAATAGCAGGTCAGCAACTGGAAGCAGTTAATACCATAAATTATCTGGGAGTACGCATTAGGAGTGATTTAAAATGGAATGATCATATAATGTTGATTGTCTTGTGACAGCCAGAGCGAGAGCACCAGCAGCAGCGAGTACTGTTTGTATAAAGCGTTTATTTTGCATTTTGTTTACGACCTTCCGCTAAGGAAGGGATTCTATTTGTGTTTATCTGCTCTGCATAGTAACTAACAGTTCTTGATAAAACTTTACGTAGTTTTCGTGTTAGATTTCTTAGTGTTTTCTTGATCGTTTAGAACAGAAAGCGCCCTAAAACCATCTTTTGTTTGTTTCGCGGCCGTTAGCCACTAGTCACTTGAATCAGCAGTTGTCTTGTGACAGCCAGAGCGAGAGCACCAGCAGCAGCGAGTACTGTTTGTATAAAGCGTTTTTGTACTTATTTGCTGCGCTTAGCTTTTAAATAGTTTTTCTGGGAAAACCTAGCGTAGTTTTCGCGTCTCGTATTTCAGTGAGTGTTTCTTGATTATCAGAGTAGCTCATCAGAAGATTATCTTGGGAATTTGTCACCGTATAGGGTAGGGTAAACATAGTCATGTGTAGGGACTGTGGTTGTTGTGAGCGGACGCAAGGAGAATTGGCCACTCTTCGGGGGCAGGTGGAGGCTTTGTCTGTTAGGCTCATCGAGCTCGAGGCGCAGGCGTCGGCTCGTAGTGGCGTTGGGGCAAGCAGTATATTGCTCCCTCCTACGTATATCTCGCGAAGAGACCATGAGGATAAAATCAGAGAGATTAGAGCCCACACAGAGGCATACCGACAATCCTTCTTTCCACGAACAATACGAGACTGGAATAGAAGGGAGAACCGATAGAGGTACTGAAGGTACCCTCCGCCACACACCGTCAGGTGGCTTGCGGAGTATGGATGTAGATGTAGATGTAGATGTAGACGTAGGCTCCGAATGCCGCTAATAGACGTCGAGCCATCTGTAACGGTATTGGAAGAACACGCGCTACGTGTGGAAGGCGCGATGCGAGGTAAACATTGACGAAGTGTGTCCTTTGGAGAAAGTCGAGAGTCCGCAGACGAAGGTTGAAGATCTGGACCCGAATTTGTTGTAATAAGCGGCGGTAGTTAAGAGCCGCAGTGCGCCGTATGTCGTCGTGAAACTCTATTCCGAGACATTTTATAGTGCCACGAAGCTGTAGCGGTTCGACACACGCTGGGGTCAAACGGTCTCCTATGGCCATGGCGACTGATTTGGCGACGTTGAGACAGCTGCCGGAAGCCACACCGTACGTGGTAATCCATTCCGCGATTGCGGAACACGACAACCAGGTCGTCTGCATACGCTGTACAGCGAAATGTGACGTCACGTAGGGTGAGACCGGTGAGGCGTTGACGGAGGCCACAGAGGAGCGGTTCCAGTACCAGAGCATAGAGTAACGTCGACAAGGGGCAGCCTTGACGCACGGAGCGGAAAATCTGGAGGGATTGCGAGAGACGCCCGTTAACGAGCACTTTGGAAGTCGCCTCTCGGAGGAGGCGCATCACGACGTCTGTGAACTGCTGTGGGTACTGCATGTGCTGGAGAACGGACGTTAGGTACGCGTGATCCACTCGATCAAAAGTTTGGCTAAAATCTAGTGATGCCAGCGCTCCCGGGATGCGGCGGGCCCTCGCTAGGGCTATTAAGTCACGGTATCGACACAGTGCTGTGTGGATGTTGTTGATACCCCCTAGGGAAGTCTGATCTGGCGAGATGACGTAAGGTAGGGTCGGTCGTAGACGGTTTGCTAATAGTCTGGTGAATATCTTCATGTCGCAGTTGACGAGTGTTAGCGGGCGGTAATCTTGTATTCGAGCCACACCTTTAGGTTTGTGAACCGGTATAATTATTCTTTCTACAAAGATCGCAGGGAGCGGCACCGCGGGGGACATAAGCTCCCGACAGATGTCTGTTAACTTGGGAGCCAGTAAATACTGGAAAGTTCTATAAAACTCCACAGGGAGCCCGTCGGGGCCAGGAGACTTATTCGCCGCTCCTTTACCGATGGCGTCGATAACTTCGTCTTCCGTAATGGCGTTCAATAATTCAGTTTGTAAATCCTGTGGGACAATGCCGTAAACCAGTTGTGAGACTGCTGTCACCATCGTCGGGTCGGAACATTGAGCAGAATAAAGTCGTGCGTAATGGTCGAAGAAGGCTGCAGCAATATCGCGGTGTGTGGTGTGATGACGGCCGTCCTCAGTGGTGATGGCATGTATCAGCGCCCGTCTTCGCAGTGTACGTTCTCTGATGACGTGGTACATGGTGGGTCGTTCCGTTGCGAGTCTGTCTTGTGTTCGCGCTCGGACGATCGTCCCTTCGAGGTGTTGGCGCATATGGGCTACGATCTGTGCTTTCGCACGCTGAACTTTCAACTGTCGTTCCGGTGTGGGTGGCAAGGAGGCGCATTCGCGAAGGACGGTGAAATAAAAATCAAGGGTCCGCCGCCTCCAAGCAGCAGTCTCACGACCATACGTAATAAAGGTTCGCCGTAGGGCCGGCTTGGCGCAGGTTAACCACCAACTAATCGACGTAGGATACGTTGGGAGGCGGCGGACGCACAAACTCCAAGTGTCTTCGATGGCGCGTCGACAATCCGGAGAAGCGAGATGAGCAAGGTTTAATTTCCAGGGATGTCGGCTACGCCTCACCCGTTGGCGACGAAGGGTGACGGCACATATATAGGTCTCGTGATCAGAAAAGGCTACTGGCCACACCTCCGCGTCACTTACCGTTGCCGCGAGAGAGCGGGAGACGTAAATCCTATCGATGTGACTAGACGAGTGACTCGTGAAATGGGCGTATCCCGGTCTATTTCCTCGGACAAGTTCCCATGTATCTACCAGCTGGAGATCGCCGCTGAGCGTCCCAAGTTCGGGGCACGGTGAATGGCGTGGCAGCTGATCTTTAGGTGCTTGGGTGCAATTTAAATCGCCCCCTAATATCAAGTCATCGTGCCTTCCCTGAAAAAGCGGTGCTGTTCCTTCTGCGAAGAAGAGCGATCGGTCACGACGGCGATTCGTTCCGGAAGGGGCGTACACATTGATAAACCGGACGCCTTGCACCGTTACGGCCATTCCTCTAGCGTCGGGGAGATATCGGACTTCGTCCGCCTCGAGGCCCTCTCTGAGGAGAATTACGGCTCCACTGTTAGTTGGCGAGGCGTGGGACACATGAGCCGTATAACCACACATACCCGGGAAATCGGCGACGAAGACTTCTTGGAGAAAGACAATGTCAACGTCTGCTGCATTGAGCATGTCTTGTAGCAGCGACAAATTCGTACGTGTCCGAATGGTGTTAATGTTGATGGTCGTTAAGCGATAGGTCTGTAGATCGTCTCCTGCGGTGGGGGCCGCCGTCAATGTCGCCGTAAAAGGTGGGGCCTGTGATCTGCTGGCCGCGTCCGCGCCGTCATCTGTTGCTACTCGGGAGGGGCCGAGGTGTGGGAGGAGAGACCCCTCTCCTCATCCACCACAGCGGCCGTAGAATCGTCTTCAATGTCATCCGCCCAAGGTCCGTAAGTTAACGGTGGCTGCGGTAGAACACTTGTGGGCTGAGTGACTAAGGGTGAATCCGCAGTTGTTTCCGGTTGTGTACCAACGGCGGGCGCTGTGCTGGCCATCCGTTTGCCCGAGAGAGCGGAATCGGGTTTGTCAAAATCTGACAAAGTGACAGGTGAGGGCGATCTCGTATCATCCATTTTCCTCGTTGTTTCGTCGGCCGTCCGGTCGTCAACTGGAGAAGACGTCCGTTGGAGACAATCGTCTGAGGGTGTGCGTCGTCGCTTTTTATGTTTTCTCGGTGACCTTTGTTTGCGGACGTGGGTTTCTGTGTCCGAAAGAGTTTGTGGTTCCCGTATAGCATCCCCCTCACGTAGAAAGGCAGAGGTCGGTACAACCCTAGCGTCGAGTTCCATTCTCTCGTCTGAATCTTCATGTGGAGTCGATGGGCGGCGTTCTTCAACCTCTGCAGACCCCGTAATGGTGTTGGTCAATCCAGGACCGGCGACAGGTGCGCATTCTAACGCTTCCTGTCTTCCGGGGGGGGGGGGGGTCGATCGTGTCACCTCTGCGTAATTGAGGGGGAGGGCCGTGAGCGTAGGAGGTGGTGTCGTGTCATGTAATGGAAGTTGTGTAACCCGACGTTGAATACACGCCGAGCGCAGATGACCCTCCTGGCCGCAACCAGAACAAGTACGAGGTTGTCCGTCGTACATTACTATTGCTCGACAGCCAATGGCACATGTTTCTTTAATTCAATTTTCATTTGTCGGACGCCGTTGAGAACCCGGTATGTCTCGAAGGTGTTCCATTTTTCGGCCACGTGGCTAATTACCGTCCCATAAGGGCGGAAAGCTGAGGTAACGACGTCCGGTGGTACTTCGAAAGGGAGTTCGAAGACTCTTAGTGTGCGTAATCCTAGTCCAGCATGGTCAACAGTAACCTCTCCGATGTGACCATCGGAGTGTTTGAACTTGAGAGTGTTCGCGCATCTGTTCACAACTGCGTGACATAACTCGTCATCGACCATCTTAACGTAAACGACGCTACTTGTGATGGATAGGTGGATACCGATGATGTGCTGTGTTGGTATCTGAACTTCGTCACGGATGAATCGTTCGACTTCAAAGGCTCTTGGTCGTGCGTAATCGGGCTGGAAGCTGATCTTGATGGTAGCTTTTCTGTACGAATGAGCCATGGCGACTCAGTGTTAACGGACGCGAGTATTGGCTGCGGCGAGGAAGTAAACAAACTACGCGCGCTCGCGACTCTGCGGACGGGACGTAAACAAGACGTCCTCGCCGCTCACCGGCCGAAAGCAGACTTACCAACTGAGCTACCCAAGCAGTACCTCTACTGGCAGAAGTAGAGCTATGAGGATGAAGCGTGAGTCGCGCTTGGGTAGCTCAGTTGGTAGAGCACTTTCCCGCGAAAGGCAAAGCTCCCGAGTTCGAGTCTCGGTCCGGCACACAGTTTTAATCTGCAGGAAGTTTCATAGTGCAATGTATCTGTGTCAGTATGAAGTCTACTGCAGCTTGCAATACAAGTAACTGGTCACGTAAATTGAAAACGGAGGGGAAAGAGAGGAAAGGAAAGGGGAGGTACTATTGATGTCAACTGCATCGGTATTTTATGCGAAATCAGCGGCGAGCAGTAAAATTGAGTACCGGGCCGAGATTCGAAGTCCCGATCTCTTTCTTAGAGTGGCGTTGGCTTAACCAATGTGCGGCAGAGACACAGTGCTTGTCGCAAATGTGTGGACTATCTCGGAACGCCTCGCGGCCGACCTACTTCTCCATCGCAGTCTCTCTCCATGCCCTCCATGTTCGTTACTTTGAGATTCCCGCAGGAGGTCGGACGTAACTGTGCATCCGCACTGCAGGTGATGGATTCATTGCCCATCGAGGCAAATGAGTTATATGAATGCGTCCTTAAGAACAGACACCACGCATTCATACAAAAGTAATTTGGCCTGCCGTAATAACGTGTAAGTTACTTTTTTAAGTCCCCCCGTGGTAGGAATAGCCCTCCGGTTACATCTACAGGGTGTTTCAAAAATGACCGGTATATTTGAAACGGCAGTAAAAACTAAACGAGCAGCGATAGAAATACACCGTTTGTTGCAATATGCTTGGGACAACAGTACATTTTCAGGCGGACAAACTTTCGAAATTACAGTAGTTACAATTTTCAACAACAGATGGCGCTGCAAGTGATGTGCAAGATATAGAAGACAACGCAGTCTGTGGGTGCGCCATTCTGTACGTCGTCTTTCTGCTGTAAGCGTGTGCTGTTCACAACGTGCAAGTGTGCTGTGGACAACATGGTTTATTCCTTAGAACAGAGGATTTTTCTGGTGTTGGAATTCCACCGCCTAGAACACAGTGTTGTTGCAACAAGACGAAGTTTTCAACGGAGGTTTAATGTAACCAAAGGACCGAAAAGCGATACAATAAAGGATCTGTTTGAAAAATTTCAACGGACTGGGAACGTGACGGATGAACGTGCTGGAAAGGTAGGGCGACCGCGTACGGCAACCACAGAGGGCAACGCGCAGCTAGTGCAGCAGGTGATCCAACAGCGGCCTCGGGTTTCCGTTCGCCGTGTTGCAGCTGCGGTCCAAATGACGCCAACGTCCACGTATCGTCTCATGCGCCAGAGTTTACACCTCTATCCATACAAAATTCAAACGCGGCAACCCCTCAGCGCCGCTACCATTGCTGCACGAGAAACATTCGCTAACGATATAGTGCATAGGATTGATGACGGCGATATGCATGTGGGCAGCATTTGGTTTACTGACGAAGGTTATTTTTACCTGGACGGCTTCGTCAATAAACAGAACTGGCGCATATGGGGAACCGAAAAGCCCCATGTTGCAGCCCCATCGTCCCTGCATCCTCAAAAAGTACTGGTCTGGGCCGCCATTTCTTCCAAAGGAATCATTGGCCCATGTTGCAGCCCCATCGTCCCTGCATCCTCAAAAAGTACTGGTCTGGGCCGCCATTTCTTCCAAAGGAATCATTGGCCCATTTTTCAGATCCGAAACGATTACTGCATCACGCTATCTGGACATTCTTCGTGAATTTGTGGCGGTACAAACTGCCTTAGACGACACTGCGAACACCTCGTGGTTTATGCAAGATGGTGCCCGACCACATCGCACGGCCGACGTGTTTAATTTCCTGAATGAATATTTCGATGATCGTGTGATTGCTTTGGGCTATCCGAAACATACAGGAGGCGGCGTGGATTGGCCTCCCTATTCGCCAGACATGAACCCCTGTGACTTCTTTCTGTGGGGACACTTGAAAGACCATGTGTACCACCAGAATCCAGAAACAATTGAACAGCTGAAGCAGTACATCTCATCTGCATGTGAAGCCATTCCGCCAGACACGTTGTCAAAGGTTTCGGATAATTTCATTCAGAGACTACGCCATATTATTGCTACGCATGGTGGATATGTGGAAAATATCGTACTATAGAGTTTCCCAGACCGCAGCGCCATCTGTTGTTGAAAATTGTAACTACTATAATTTCGAAAGTTTGTCTGCCTGAAAATGTACTGTTGTCCCAAGCATATTGCAACAACCGGTGTATTTCTATCGCTGCTCGTTTAGTTTTTATTACCGTTTCAAATATACCGGTCATTTTTGAAACACCCTGTACATCTACATCTACATATATACTCCGTTAGCCACCAAGCGGTGTGAAGTGGAGAGCACAACTCGCGCCAAAATCATATCAACCCCTTTGTTTCACTCGTGGATCGCTCGAGGAGAAACGACTGTCTGAACGCCTCAGTACGAGCTCTTATTTCCCTTATCTTTGACTGATGACCTCAGAAGTTGAGTCCCATAGTGTTCAGAGCCATTTGAACCTTATCTTTGAATGGTGATCACTGCGCGATTTGAAAGTTGGTGGTAATAATATATGCTCTACATCCTCGGTGAAGATTGGAATTCGGAATTTAGTGAGCAGCCCCTTCTATTTAACGCGTCGTCTGTCTGCAAGCGTGTCCCACTTCAAATTTTCTATGAGATTTCTAAAGCTCTCGCGATCGCTAAATGTACTAGTCACGAATCTTGCGGCTCTTCTTTGGATCTTCTCAATCTCTTGAATCAGACCCAACTGGTAAGGGTCCCATACAGACGAACAGTACTCCAAGACTGGACGAACTAACGTATCGTAAGCTATTTCCTTTGTTGAAGGACTGCATCGCTTCAGGAATCTACAAATAAACCGCAATCTAGAATTCGCCTCACCCGTTACTTGTGTAATCTGATCATTCCATTTGAGATCATTTCGAATAGTCACACCCAGATACTTGACGGACGTTACCGCTTCCAAAGACTGGGCATTTATTTTGAACTCGTACGTTAATGGGGATTTTCGCCTTGTTATACGCAGCAGGTAACACTTACTAATATTGAAAGATAACTGCCAGTCATTACACCACGCATATATTTTCTGCAAATCCTCATTGATTTCTTCACAACTTTCGTGTGATACTACTTTCCTGTAGACAACAGCATCATCGGCAAACAGTCTCAGACTGCTGTCAATACCGTCAACCAGATCGTTTATGTAAATCGTAAAAAGCAGAGGACCTATTACGCTGCCCTGGGGCAGCTTCTTTCTGTTGAAGTCACCCCTTTCAGGACGACATACTGCTCCCTGTGTGTTAGAAAACTTTCTATCCAACCGCATATGTCGTCGGATAGACCGTAAGCGCCCAATTTTTGTAGCGAGCGACAGTGCGGTACTCAGTCGAACGCCTTTCGAAAGTCGAGAAATATGGCATCAACCTGGGAGCCGGTATCTAGAGCCTGTTACATATAATGCACAAAGAGGGCCACTTGTGTCTCGCACGACCGGGGCTTCCAAAAACGTGCTGGTTTCTGCAGATGAGCTTCTCAGAGTCTAGAAGGATCAATATGTCTGAACATGATTCTACAACAAATCGAGGTCACTGAAATTGGCCGGTAATTATGTGTATCCGATTTTCTACTCTTTTTATAGATTGCTATGACTAGGGCCTTCTTCCAGTCGGGTGGAACTTTCAGCTGTTCCCATGATCTCTGATAGATAATGGATAAGAATGGTGCTATATTTGTAGCATAGTCAACATAAAATCTTACGGGGATACCGTCTGGGCGAGATGCCTTCCTGACGTCTAAGGATCTTAACTGTTTTACAATCTCAGATACACTAAACACTATGTCAGCCATCCTTTCGTTTGTTAGATAATTGAAAGGGGGAATGGTGCTGCAGTCCTCTACCGTAACGAGTTTTTGAAAGCTAGGCTTAGAATTTCGGCCTTCCGTTTATCATCATCAGTTACATTACCCGTACTGTCAGCGAGAGAAGGTATTGAATTATTTAGTAGATTTTACTTACGACCAAAATTTTTTGGGGTTATTTTTAGAATCTGCAGATAAAATATTGTTTTAAAATTCGTTAAAAGAATCTCTCATCGTCCATCTGACAGCTGCTTTCATTTCGCATAATTTCTGTTTGTCAGCGGGGCAGTGACTACGTTTAAAACGACTGTGCAAAATTCTTTGCTTTCTGAGCAACGCCGGCCGGAGTGGCCAAGCGGTTCAGGCGTTACAGTCTAAGGTCACAGGTTCGAATCCTGCCTCGGGCATGGATGTGTGTAATGTTCTTAGGTTAGTTAGGTTTAAGTAGTTCTAAGTTCTAGGGGACTGATGACTTCAGAAGTTAAGTCCCATAGTGCTCAGAGCCATTTGAACCATTCTCAGCAATTTCCTAATATGTTTGTTGTACCAAGGTGGATCCTTTCCTTCCCCTACACTTCTGCAAGGCCCATACTTCTCTAGCACATGGTGGACAATACCTTTAAATTCCGACCAAAGATGCTCAATATCTTCGTGTCCCGCTGTGAATGCTTGTAGCTGACTATGAAGATATTCATTAATGACACTTTTATTTCCTTTTTTTTTTTTTTTGTGGCTTCCACTTACATAGAAGCCACAACGACATTATGGTCGCTAATACCTTCTTCTAGATTAACTTCCTCAAAATGATCAGGTTTGTTTGTTGCCAAGATATCTAATATGTTCCCATCTCGAGTTGGTTTTCTAACCAATTGCTCGAGGTTGTATGTTGAGAGCGCTCCTAGAATAACTTCACACGTATCTTTGCTTATGCCCCCTATGACACACGTGTAATTTTCCCAGTCAATGGATGCTAGATTAAAGTCTCCACCTATAACTAATGTATAACATGGATATTTACTTCCTATGTACTCAAGACTTTCCCTGAAACGTTCTGCGACGTTTTTGGCGGATGCTGGTGGTCTATAGAAAAATCCTAATACAATGGTCAATCCTTGTCTGATTGACAGCTTTATCCAGACTATTTCACAGTTCGACACAGTATCGATCTCAACTGCGTTACTGTTTGCATCGGTAAGTTTGGATTCGGTATAACATGTTCGCGCATGTACTTACGGTTTACTGACATAAATGTTTCATGTGCTAAGCGGCGGATTTTATACGACTTACGAAACTATAAGCAGTAAGTTGTGAAAACTGTGTTTGTACGTATATAGTTGACCTGGACAAAGAAAAATATAAGGGCTCGTGTACCAGTTCCTTCTACATAATTTCTGAAGAAGTTCGGATATTGTTCCACCCCCATTTTTCTCATCCCTCTTCCGGACGCAGATCCATTATTCCGAGCTCTTCAAAGGAGACGGCACGAAGAAATTTTTTAATTAAACACCCACTAACGGCTGAGATTTCACCCAGGCGATACCCCGCAGCAAAGATCATCTACATTTTTCTACGAAACTATGCATCTTAAAAGCCGACTCCTAAGAAGGAAATTTTTAAGTGCGACGGGGGGAAAAGAACGTTAATCAAAATTCTTCACCTTTCTTGGGCTTCGCATATTTTACTGGGGGTGGCTCTGCAAGAGTCCGAGGCGCCAGACGGAGAGGGGGAGGGCGACGAGGAAGGGCTGTGTTATTGTGATTACGATTCGGGCGCCGAGTTTTTTTATTAAAACTTTTAATAGATTTCCGTGCGAGGGTTAATCCCGGCGTGTTGCGCGGCCGTCTCCGGAGAGAGAGCGGCGCTGGGGATCTGCTCATTACAGATGCCCGCCAGATAGGCGCGCCGCCCCTTCCAGGGCAGGGGCCGCGATGCGCTGCAGATACCATTAAGACAACATTAAACAAACACGGCCGGCCATTGTCGGCGCTGCCGGTAATGGGCGCTGTATGCATATGCACACGGCGCCGGCTTCGTTTGAATTTCAGATCGCGGCCTGCCGGAAGAGGGCGGGCGGGTCGCCGTCTCCGCAGCCCGGGCGGAAAGCCGGCGAGCTACTCACCTCCTCGCAGAGCCCTCCAGGGTGCCTCGCAAAACTATACTTCACAAGTGCTGTCACCCCCTGAGGTAGTTGCGCTTGTGACTTCCACGGCGCAATCACCACACATATTAGTCTGCATCTACATTTATACTCCGCGAGCCACCCAACGGTGTGTGGCGGAGGGCACTTTACGTGCCACTGTCATTACCTCCCTTTTCTGTTCCAGTCGCGTATGGTTCGCGGGAAGAACGACTGTCGGAAAGCCTCCGTGCGCGCTCGAATCTCTCTAATTTTACATTCGTGATCTCCTCGGGAGGTATGAGTATGGGGAAGCAACATATTCGATACCTCATCCAGAAACGCACCCTCTCGAAACCTGGACAGCAAGCTACACCGCGATGCAGACCGCCTCTCCTGCAGGGTCTGCCACTTGAGTTTGCTAAACATCTCCGTAACGCTATCACGGTTACCAAATAACCCTGTGACGAAACGCGCCGCTCTTCTTTGGATCTTCTCTATCTCCTCCGTCAACTCGACCTGGTATGGATCCCACACTGATGAGCAATACTCAAGTATAGGTCGAACGAGTGTTTTGTAAGCCATCTCCTTTGTTGATGGACTACATTTTCTAAGGACCAGCCACACGGTCCATGACTGCAGCGCATAAGACCGTTCGGCTAATCCCGCGCGGCTGAAAACATCGATCATGTGAAACATAACTTGCACTTTTCTCACATGACATAATGAAAGCTTTGGATCAAGGCAAGCCGATCGGTGCAATATTACTTTATTTCAGAAAAGCATTTGACTCAGTATCACACATACTCTTTTTGTTAAAAGTACGATCATATGGGGTATCAACTGAAATTAGTGACTGGATTGAGAAATTTTTAGTACGGAGGACGTAGCACGTTATCTTAGATGGAGAGTCATCATCAGATGTAGAAGTAGCTTCGGATGTGTCCCATGGTAGTGTATATTAACGACCTTGCATACAATATTAACAGTAACATCAGGCATTTCGCAGATGATGCTGTTCTCTGTAATGAAGTACTTTCTGAAAGAAGGTGCATAAATATTCAGCCAGATTTTCATAAGATTTCAAAGTGACGCAAGGATTATCAACTTGCTTTCAGTGTACAGAAATTTAAAACTGTGCACTTCACTTTAATATCGAAGAGACACTGTTGGAATCGGCCAACTCATAAAAACACGTGGGTGTAATATTTTGTAGGGATATGAAATTGAATGATCACACAGGTTCAGTAGTAGGTAAAGCTGGTGGTAGACTACGGTTTATTTTGGTAGCATACTGGGTAAGTGCAATCGGTCTACAAAAGAGATTGCTTACAAATCATTCGTGTGATCCATCCTAGAATATTGCTGAGGCGTGTGGGACCCGCACCAGATAGGACTAACAGAGGATATTGAACGTATACAGAGAAGGGCAACACGAATGGTCACAGATTTGTTTGAGGCACGGGAAAACGTTACAGAGACACTGAAGGAACTGAACTGGCAGAATAGTAATACCCTTAGCGTTTTACAAGAAACTGAGACTGATGAAACAGTTTCTATTTTATTTGGAAGGCTATTGTAACTTTGTATTGGACTTTTTCTAATGGAGGATGTCAAATGAAATACCTTTCAGCCGTCTAGTTTCCAAACATATTTCATTTGGCTACCAGTTTCTACGATTGAATACGCCATCTTCAGGCCCCTGACCGACTTGTAGGAAGATTCCCCCTCGGTTCTGGTCAAAACAGGGGCCATCAATACTGGTATTAGTAAATTTCTGCTACCTATAGCGATCACCTCAATCTCATCGTGTGAGATGATGGTTGAGGTTGACTGCTATAGCAAGCAGAAATCTACTAATACCAGTATTGTTGGCCACTGTTTTGACCAGAACCGAGGTGGCACCTTACTACACGTCGGTCGGGAGCCTAAAGATGGCGTAGTAAATCGCGGAAACTGGTAGCCAAATGAAATAAGTTTGGAAACTAGACGGTTGAATGGTGTTCCATTTGACATCCTGTATCGAGCAGCCGGGTCCCGCAATCATCTTTGAGAAGATAGACAAACAGAGATTTCTAATGGAAGTTGTAAAAGCTAGATATGAAACTTCTTGTCTTCTAGCATGTTCATCGATAGTGAAGTTTTTACTAACATTTACTGCAGGCAGAACATCATGATTACCAGACGGAAAAGCCGGCCGTTGTGACCGAGCGGTTCTAGGCGCTTCAGTCCGGAACCGCGCTGCTGCTACGGTCGCAGGTTCGAATCCTGCATCGGGCATGGATGTGTGTGATGTCCTTAGGTTACTTAGGTTTAAGTAGTTCTACGTCTAGGGGACTGATGACCTGAGATGTTAAGTCACATAGTACTTAGAGCCATTTGAACTATTTTTTTAACTAGGCGGAAGAGGGAGAAAATATGCGTTTTAGAAGAGCTAACGCAGCAGGTATAGACGCATCCATTTTCGTAAAAAAACTGTCTGGTTGTCGCGTCACGGCGTTGCAGCCGCAGATCGTGATGAAGAGCACAGTCTCTGTGATGTAGCAGCTCATTCCTGAGTGTGTACTAGACCCGATGGAAACCACGTTTGGCAAGTTTCACGATGAAAAACACGCCTCGTGTGAGGGCGGCTTTAGCCACAGAGTAGCCAATTATTTGAAGAATGAACCATTCAAAAAAATGGCTCTGAGCACTATGCGACTTCTGAGGTGATCAGTCGCCTAGAACTTAGAACCAATTAAACCTAACTAACCTAAGGACATCACACACATCCATGACCGAGGCAGGATTCGAACCTGTGACCGTAGCGATCACGCGGTTCCAGACTGAAGCGCCTACAACCGCACGGCCACAACGGCCGGCAATGAACCATTCACTGTCCAGTGGAGTATGTGCTGTTTTGGAACTTCCTGGCACACTACATATAAGTGAAAGTCAGGATCTAGCACACAATTTTCATCTGCCACAAAGGTTAAAATTACTTTGCTTAATTCCATAGACAAGAGAAGTTCGAAAGACGACCAAGTGGGAGATAGTAGTTGACGGGAGCGACTTAGATGCGAGAAGCAAACACTGTGAGGCGTGAGGGAAACTTGCAAGGCCTGTACCGTGCAGCGAGTGGTAGATGACTGGTAATGATGATGATGATGATGATGGTGACTACGACGATGATGACCGCGCTGATGATTATGAGATGAGACCTAGTTTATTCCTGAGCAACATTTTCCGTTCCTAGCAAGCGACACTGTAAAAGAAACAAGGACGCTTTGCGCTTCTACATCTACATTCATACTCCGCAATCCACCATACTGTGCGTGGCGGAGGGTACCTCGTACCACAACTAGCGTCTTCTCTCCATGTTCCACTCCCAAACACAACGAGGGAAAAATGACTGCCTATATGCCTCTGTACGAGCCCTAATCTCTTTTATCTTATCTTTGTGTCCTTTCTGCGAAATGTAAGATGACGGCAGTAATATTGTACTGCAGTCAGCCTCAAATGCTGGTTCTCTAAATTGCCTCAGTAGCGATTCACGAAAAGAACGCCTCCTTTCCTCTAGAGACTCCCACCCGAGTTCCTGAAGCATTTCCGTAACATTCGCGTGATGATCAAGCCTACCAGTAACAAATCTAGCAGCCCACCTCTGAATTGCTTCTATGTCCTCGCTCAATCCGATCTGATAGGGATCCCAAACGCTCGAGCAGTACTCAAGAATAGGTCGTATTAGTGTTTCATAAGCGGTCTCCTTCACAGATGAACCACATCTTCCCAAAATTCTACCAACGAACCGAAGACGACTATCCGCCTTCCCCACAACTGCCATTACATTCTTGTCCCACTTCATATCGCTCTGCAATGTTACGCCCAAATATTTAATCGCTGTGACTGTGACTGTGACTACACTACTAATGGAGTGTTCAAACGTTACAGGATTCTTTTTCCTATTCATCTGCATCAATTTACATTTATCTATATGTTGTGTACATAGTTCCGCGTAGTCAGCGTGTACACAACTTTACCACTAGAGCGCGCCCCGCTAAGCACAACAGCGCAAGCGCAGCGTTGGTCCATCTCCGCACTACGAGATGGCGCTGCCTTAGAGACAGGCCAAATTCTGCTTCCGCCGATCCGCGTATTAATATGTAACGCAGCCAATGAGATTGCTGCTGACATAGAACCTTTTCTCCTCGCGGATCACACTCGCGCAGTGATACCTGAACGTGCGAGGTATTATAACGAGTGTACAGACCTCCGATTAGTCAGTCTGCATTTGTCTGCACCAGTCTGTACCAGTCTACATTAGTCTGTACCAGTCTATAGTCAAGTTTCAGTCTGCGCCTAATAAGATTATCATATTCCTGTACATAGCCATGAAGATAAATGTATAGACACTTTGTCAAGAATCAGAGATATGTGAGAATAAGATTAACGTACCAAGACCAAAGGAACTTCAGATTGTCAATTGTAAACAGCATCCAGAATCAAGTTACGTAATGTCTATGCTTTTTATTATTTTAATAAACATGTGTGAAAATTAATCAAGTTCTGTTTAAAGTTGGTCACCATCAATCTGCTACTCTAAGCGTGCAAGTGGCATTTCTATCGTCTGACCTAACGGCAGAAGATAAACACGCCACGATAAGACCGCGAGACATATTGCTGACACTCGCCTACTTCGTTAGAGCGACAAGTCAAATAATCTGATGGTGTGTGTACCGAAGGTCTTACAGTACGCACACCACACAATATTTAGAGTTAGCTGCCATTCTTTACACCAATCACAAATGCTGTCCAAGTCATCTTGTATCCTCCTAGAGTCACTCAACGACGACACCTTCCCGTACACCACAACATCTTCAGCAAACAGCCGCACATTGCTATCCACCCTATCCAAAAGATCATTTATGTAGATAGAAAACAACATCGGACCTCATTGGACCAGCCTACGGTAAAAAATGACGTTCCGGGAACACTGTTGCGAAAACCTGCAGGACTCACAAAACTGTATCCAGTTACTGATCGCTTCGGCTGATATCTGAAACACTCTGCAGTACTATTTGCCGCAGGTAAGCACTAGCCTAAAGCAAGTGAACACGGCGGACGTCGTTCGATGAAAACGCGGTAATTACTCTGGCCGAAATGGAAAATGTGGCCGTTAATGCCGGGTGCGGGGCGTTTTCCTGTGCGGCGAGGAAAGACGGGACAGGCGGACAGGTCAATACGGCCGGCGGCTGTCCCAATACGGAAGGCAAGGCAACAAGCTGTCCGCAGGCAAACTCGTTAGCGCAGTAATTAGCGGCCGGCAGTGTTTGCGCAGGGCGCACACACACACACGCCCGCAGCAGACCGCAATCACGGCCGCTGCTTGCTGCCGGCGGCAGGGCACAAAGCGGAGCCCAGCCCAGCCGAGGCCCACGGCGGTCACTGCTGGTCACTGCACGCGCAAATCCCGAAAACAAGGGCCTGTCTGTCTGTCCTGTGTTCCAAGAAATCGTTGTAATATTTGCTTTTAAAGCCGCCGCCACGGGAATGAGGTGATTTCACGCCTGCCCCTGCACTGTTGCCGCATATGGTACCGTCTGGTCAGTCACCCCAATCTGCTACTTCCGTATGTTTGTTTCGCTTTGTTCTGTGAACTCATTTTGATTTACAGATAGTTATGGGGTAGTGGAGAGCAACGTGCGGTCTGTTAACATACGTACTACCCCATGTCTTTCTGGTGTAAGCCGGTACCGAATGGAGGTTAGTCGACAGTCTACAGATGAAATCCTTAAATGTGAGATCGCAAGTCCCATCTTTAGTAAGGCCCATTTGAAAGACTCGTGTTACCAATTACGACAGGAAAAATATTAGCTGAAAATGACTCACTACGTGGACCAGGAGTGCGAAAGGAAATGAGTGTCTGCGAAGTGCCCGGATCAACCTTCTTTGGGATATATGTATTACACTTCACAAAATGGACATCGTTGACATTCAAGAAATGTTCCAAAAAAAAACATTAACTTGCATCACCAACACCGAATCAAAAATGTCGAGGCACAGTGATCACAAAGGATCGCACCATCAATATCGAAGACGACCTCCTTGGGAATTACGAACTGTGCAGGACTTTCAGCTAGATGTTGTTGTTGTGGTCTTCAGTCCAGAGACTGGTTTGATGCAGCTCTCCATGCTACTCTGTCCTGTGCAAGCTTCTTCATCTCCCAGTACCTACTGCAACCGACGTCCTTCTGAATCTGTTTAGTGTATTCATCTCTTGGTCCCCCCTACGAGTTTTACCCTCCACGCTGCCCTCCAGTACTAAATTGGTGATCCCTTGATGCCTCAGAATATGTCCTACCAACCGATCCCTTCTTCTGGTCAAGTTGTGCCACAAACTTCTCTTCTCCCCAATTCTATTCAATACCTCCTCATCAGTCATGTGATTTACCCATCTAATCTTCAGCATTCTTCTGTAGCACCACATTTCGAAAACTTCTATTCTCTTTCTGTCTAAGCTATTTATCGTCCACGTTTCACTTCCATACATGGCTACACACCATACAAATACTTTCAGAAAAGACTTCCTGACACTTAAATCTATACTCGATATTAACAAATTTCTGTTCTTCAGAAACGCTTTCCTTGTCACTGCCAGTCTACATTTTATATTCTCTCTACTTCGACCATCATCAGTTATTTTGCTCCCCAAATAGCAAAACTCCTTTACTATTTTACATGTCTCATTTCCTAATCTAATTCCCTCAGCATCACCCGACTTAATTCGACTACATTCCATTATCCTCGTTTTGCTTTTGTTGATGTTCATCTTATATCCTCCTTTCAAGACACTGTTCATTCCGTTCAACTGCTGTTCCTGGTCCTTTGCTGTCCTTGACAGAAT
This sequence comes from Schistocerca cancellata, assembly GCF_023864275.1. Taxonomy (NCBI): domain Eukaryota; kingdom Metazoa; phylum Arthropoda; class Insecta; order Orthoptera; family Acrididae; genus Schistocerca; species Schistocerca cancellata. The sequence goes on along the minus strand of NC_064627.1, from coordinate 916,063,584 downwards.
TACAATGTAAACGGCGAACCTCAAAGTTTTAATTTAATGAAAAATGTACCAATAGATGATGCGGTAAGCGTATTACCGTGAATGGGATTGGCTATAAATGATAGATGAATCGCAGTACGGCGGCTACGGTTACACTTGAACGTTACATGATCCATACTGTGCATTGCGCATGACTGCACGAGTTCGGCAGTCAACAGTTGTGACACTGCTATTCCGGTAAGCCCATCGACTACGGCAAGGTCGTACCACAACGGATGCGAAAAATCGGTTTTTCATTTTTCTGCGGCCAAAAACCGCATAAAAAGCAAAAAGTCGTCGCTTTCTGTCGTGAGACTGGCGCAAGCCATGTTCAGTATGCTGTCCACGGTTTTCTGTCACAAGCTGAAATCGAGAAACGGCATTTCCCACGACAGGTCGGAGAGTCTCTGGGGTCGCGTTCAAAAAGCGTTGCGCAGTAGGCGACTTCATTTCAGCTAGGTTCGTAACCGGAGCACTGAAAAGAGGATTTCTGATACAACCCCAGAGCCAGAAGTCAGACGGATTAAGCTCAGGTGATCTAGACTGCCAGGATGCAGGGAAATGGGGAGTGATAATTCTAGAATTTTCGAAATACCTCTGCAGTAGCCGCTTCACTGGCTGTGAAGTTTGGGGATGAGAGCCATTTTGCGTAAAAATGATCGTACCCGCACATCCGTGGTGTTGAAGTGCTGAAACGCAACAGATTCTGATAGCGTTTACCAGTAACAAGACACGCAGGACTCATCTCCTCGAAAAAACGAAACCAAAATCGACCCTACGATTTACGATGCCGTACACCACACAGTCACCTTTGTACAATGGACTGGTACAGGTCGATGTGTTTGCGGATTTTCCGTTGTCCATATTCTGCAGTTCTGCTTATTGACACGTCCTCCGTGAAGGAAATAGGCTTCGTCTGTTTACAGAATGTTCCATGGCCATATGACTATTCATTGACCACTTCGATGTGGGCAAGAAATTCCAGAGTGAACGTTCGTCTTGCTGGCAGGTCAGCAGAAAGCAACTCTCAAACAGGGATCATTTTGCACGAATAGCAATACAGAATGTTTCGTAGGATTTTATGCACCGTGCTTCCAGGCATGTCCAGTGTTCGGGCAATTACTCGTGCACCGCATGTTTGCACACCACTGCTCGAGCCGTCCTGCTGTGCTCTGGCCACATCTGTGACAGACCTCGAATCCATTGCTTTCCTCCCTCTGCCACACTGTACTTGAAAATAATCTGTCTTTTCGAATTTTGTAATCATTTTCTCCACACCCTTAGCAGACATCGGACCAGTGGCTTTTTTCATACCATTGGGTGTCCGAAACTCATGGAGGGCTACTGCTGCATAGTCAGCGTTCTTGACCGAGCGAGGTGGCGCAGTGGTTAGTACACTGGACTCGCATTCGGGAGGACGACAGTTCAATCCCGCGTCCGACCATCCTGATTCGGGTTTTCCCTAAATCGCTCCAGGCAAATGCCGGGATGGTTCCTTTGAAAGGGTACGGCTGACTTCCTTCCCCGTCATTCCCTAATCAGATGAGACCGATGACCTCGCTGTTTGGTCTCTTCCCCCAAACAACCCAACCCAACTCAGCGTTCTTGTAAAAGAGGTCCATCAGCAGCACGAGATTCTTCATGGAGGGCCAGCCGGAGTGGCCGAGCGGTTCTAGGCGCTACAGTCTGGAACCGCGCGACCGCTACGGTCCCAGGTTCGAATCCTGCCTGGGGCATGGATGTGTGTATGTCCTTAGGTTAGTTATGTTTAAGTAGTTCTAAGTTCTAGGCGACTGATGACCTCAGAAGTTAAGTCCCATAGTGCTCAGAGCCATTTGAACCATTTTTCTTCATGGAAACCATCATGCTGTGCATCTCGGACGCAAACTGCGCAACAGTAGTGTGCGGCACGTTTGTTGGCGTCCATATTCTCACGCTTACAGCTCCATGTATTGATCAACTTGTGTTTTTTTCATGACATTTCCCCTGCGTCGATAATATCCTATTCAAATTTGAGGTCATTCTGTGCAGTGGTTCTCTTTCTAAAACGTTCTGAAATTGGAACTTGAATTATGGGCATCCTGTATTAGTGCTTCTGGCTTTGTCCACTGGGCTAAGTAAACAAATATTTTCCTCAAAAGCTTCTTGTAATATTATCTTTACCTTTATTCGTAACAACAGGGAAGAATTTTCTTTTGGAAAGTACTCCATCATATTCTAGACTAAAATTAGTTTGGTTGAACTGCGGGAGGGGACGAAACAGGAGGTCATCGGTCCTGTCGGATTAGGGAAGGATGGGGAAAGAAGTCGGCCGTGCCCTTTCAGAGTAACCATCCTGACATTTGCCTGAAGCGATTTGGGGAAATCACGGAAAACAAATCAGGATGGCCGGACACGGGTTTAAACCGTCATACTCCCAAATCATGAGTCCAGTGTGCTAACCACTGCGACACCTCGCTCATTTTATAATTACAGATTTCATTTAATATTATCACAAACTGGTCATGTTGTAAGTTGGTGAGATGGCCTTTGCGGTACTTTCAGTACCTTTTCTATGCTAATGTATAACAATGTTGACACGTTGATGTGACGATTATAAAGGTAGAAGGATCGTAAAAAGTGAGGAAAAACAGCGAAACATGTATGCTTGAACATAAACGCAGATGCTAGCCAAGCCTGCAGGTTGCGCCGGTGTATTTGACAACGAGCGAAACCTGTGCAATGTCCTCAGTACATTGAGGTATTTCTGGCTTTGGAGCCATAAAGTCCCGTCCCAAGCTTTACTACATAATTTGGATGAGACTGCATTAGCTGAGGTACGACGTCAGAAGTGGAGTCAGAGGCAGGCGACAGATCATACCGTGGGTACCATTTCCGTGAGAAAATACGGCAGTTTAGTAGCAGGATAATTTGAGTGGCCGCGACGACAGGGAAGAGCGCGCCAAATCTCAAAAATAGAGTTATTAATATTTTGTAAAGTATTATTCAGATTTAATTATCGAAAATACAAACTAACCTGCCAATAGTAAGTTATCATCTACTCATTACAGATCTCATTTTTGTAATAATTTTCATTAACTTTAGAATATTGATAGTCAGAGAAAGCATTTCGTGAATCTTTGCCTCAAGCCAGAAGTGTGCGCCAAGTGAAATAATTCGGGCTGACGATTTCAATGCTGTAGGAGGTCCCATAAGGCACAATTTACATTACGGGAGGCACGATTAACGTCTGTGTTGCTCGCTGTATTAAAAGGTTCAAATGGCTCTGAGCACTACGGGACTTAACTTCTGTGGTCATCAGTCCCCTAGAACGTAGAACTACTTAAACCTAACTAACCTAAGGACAGCACACACATCCATGCCCGAGGCAGGATTCGAACCTGTGACCGTAGCGGTCACGCGGTTCCAGACTGTAGCGCCTAGAACCGCTCGGCCACCCTGGCCGGCATCGCTGTATTAACATTACGTTGGAAACGGAAATGAGCGATTGACGTCATAGGCAGGGAGGCCTTTAGCGGGGCAAACATCACGCTAAATAATGACGACTCTGCGAGCAAAGCAGAGAAGAACAGAGAAGACTACCTTACTATAATTTATCCAGAATAAATATTGTACGAGACCTGTTACTGTTTTTAACATGGAGTGTGATACGTGTGACTTTCTAGGTGTACGCTTGTAAAATACATAGTCTGCAGTCCGATACTTTGTCTGAAACATAACTCGGGTGAAAAAAAAAATCTGGCATCCCAAAACTGCAGTTGAGAGCCTTTGTTTCTTACAGTCTCGTCCCAAGAACAACAGATACGCGACCTGAGTGCTGCATCTGCGCAGGGTCGAGGAAAACTTTACAAGAGTCCAGTTTAGCGAATAATTACAGCATCTCAGTGTTCTGCCTTGATGCGGCAGAAAACACATAGACAATCGCATGCTCTGCGTTTCCAATTCAAATGGGAGTAGTTACATGGTGGCTCTGATAACACAGAGGAGGGAAAGAATGAAAGAATGATAGCATAGAGCGCGTGATGCACTGGACACTGACTATATTCACATCCCCCGCCCCCGCCCGACCCCTCCTTTCTTTCATTCATGTTAACGTCGCGGTGAGAACAGTGCTCTGTGAAGTTGTGAGTGCGTTATGTCGCAGCTAAGTGAGTTAGAACACGGGCGAATTGATGGTGCTCTTATGGTGGGTGCTTCCGTAACCAAACTGGCCGAAGTGTGTGGTGCTTCAGGACGCAACGTATCGCAATTTTTATACCGCATGTAGGGAAAGCACAAAAACATTGTCCGCTAAGTCACAACGCGGACAGACGTGTGCGTTGAGTGATAATGACGGATGGTCATTGATGAGGATTGTGACGAAAATTAAGAGAACGACATCTGCTAAAGGCACTGCAGAACTCAATGTCGAGCTCGCAAACCGTCTCAGGACCAGAATAACAAAAAGGGAGCACCATATGCAAGGAATTGCAGAGCAGTTCCAAAATCACGCTGATGCAATGCCCGTAATATGAAAACGTGGTGATGAAGCCACAGAACCTGGGCTGTAGAGCAGCGGAAGAGTCTTATTTCACACTGTTTCCTACTTGTGGCCAAGTTTACAGCCAGAGAGTAGAACATGACGGAGGTTCGGTAATGATTTGGCCAGGCATATCGAGGTATTCCATGGGCTCCATGGTTCTCCAAAGGTCGTATTTCTTCCAAGGATTGTGTGACCATTTCGACACATCCCGTGGTACAATGTTTGTTCCCCAGTGGTGGTTGCTATGTTCCAACAAGACAGGGGCCCTGTTCACACAGCTCGCAGCGTCCGGAACTGGTTTTCTGATCTGCATCTGCATCTGATCTGCATCTGCATCTGCCCTGGCCATCTCAATCATCAGATATCAGTATCACCTCGTTCCCGACTGCCAGTTAAAAATTAATATTCCTTCCTCCATAAATACAGTGATACTGCGGGAAATACGTGAAAAGGAGAACAAGAAATCGTTAAGTGGAGTGATAATTGTTAAAAACCAAGTACCTTGCGCAGAAAGAAGATGTTTTTAATCTATAAATAGTCAAAAAACTGTAAAATAGAACACAGCTAATTTATAAATATACTAAAAAATAAAGCTGTATTATAGTACACTGAAGATGCTTCTTTTACGAAAAAAGTGAAATGCGTCTGGAAACCAAATAGCTTTTCGTTTGGTCGAAAGATGGACTTTATACCATAACAAGCCACCAGTGCTGTATTTCGCGATCAAAGAAGGACTGAAGATAGATAAAAAATGATGTTGTTGTGGTGTTCAGTCCTAAGACTGGTTTGATGCAGCTCTCCATGCTACTCTATCCTGTGCAAGCTTCTTCATCTCCCAGTACCTACTGCAACCTACATCCTTCCTTCATCTCTTGGTCTCCCCCTACGATTTTTACCCTCCACGCTGCCCTCCAATACTAAATTGGTGATCCCTTGATGCCTCAGAACATGTCCTACCAACCGATCCCTTCTTCTGGTCAAGTTGTGCCACAAACTTCTCTTCTCCCCAATCCTATTCAATACTCCCTCATAAGTTATATGATCTACCCATCTAATCTTCAGCATTCTTCTGTAGCACCACATTTCGAAAGCTTCTATTCTCTTCTTGTCCAAACTATGTACCGTCCATGTTTCACTTCCATACATGGCTACACTCCATACAAATACTTTCAGAAATGACTTCCTGACACTTAAATCTATACTCGATATTAACAAATGTCTCTTCTTCAGAAACGCTTTCCTTGCTATTGCCACTCTACATTTTATATCCTCTCTACTTCGACCATCATCAGTTATTTTGCTCCCCAAATAGCAAAACTCCTTTACTACTTTAAGTGTCTCATTTCCTAATCTAATACCCTCAACGTCACCCGACTTAATTCGACTACATTCCATTATCCTCGTTTTGCTTTTGTTGATGTTAATCTTATATCCTCCCTTCAAGACACCATCCATTCCGTTCAACTGCCCTTCCAAGTCCTTTGCGGTCTCTGACAGAATTACAATGTCATCGGCGAACCTCAAAATTTTTATTTCTTCTCCATGGATTTTAATACCTACTCCGAATTTTTCTTTTGCTTCCTTCACTGCTTGCTCAATATACAGATTGAATAACATCGGGGAGAGGCTACAACCCTGTCTTACTCCTTTCCCAACCACTGCTTCCCTTTCATGCCCCTCGACTCTTATAACTGCCATCTGGTTTCTGTACAAACTGTAAATAGTCTTTCGCTCCCTGTATTTTACCCCTGCCATCTTTAGAATTTGAAAGAGAGTATTGCAGTCAGCATAGTCAAAAGCTTTCTCTAAGTCTACAAATGCTAGAAACGTAGGTTTGCCTTTCCTTAATCTTTCTTGTAAGATAAGTCGTAAGGTAAGTATTGCCTCACGTGTTCCAGTATTTCTACGGAATCCAAACTGATCTTCCCCGAGGTCGGCTTCTACTAGTTTTTCCATTCGTCTGTAAAGAATTCGTGTTAGTATTTTGCAGCTGTGGCTTATTAAACTGATAGTTCGGTAATTTTCACATCTGTCAACACCTGCTTTCTTTGGGATTGGAATTATTATATTCTTCTTGAAGTCTGAGGGTAATGATGAACAATTGTATTTAGCAATTTTATAATATGAGGTACCTGATGGTTATATGGTAATGGTGCAAATATGAATCGGGGTTTGATACTGAGTACTTCTACGTTTAAGTTAAATTTATCCATGTTATATGTATGTTATTTGAAGTCTGCAACTGTACTGTAAGATTTTTATGAATTAATATATGCTGCAACAGTCATTTATTACTAACATTTTATTATTACGCTGCGTGCTGCCGTCATCAGGTGAATTTATATTTACTTTTACGTTGTAATTAATATGAAGTTACCTTTGCTGTATGTGCCAGTGAGGTTATATGTCGAAAAAGACGCCTGTTCTAGGAGATAAATGTGTTATAGTGCGTATGTTATGTGAGATTCATGATTGTTCGTGTTGTTAGTGCATTCACATTTTTGTTAGTAGTGAAAGTGTTAAATTACGATGCACCTATTAATCTGCTCTGTATACCAAACAACGAAATTACCAACAAAAATGTAAGTAAATGCACTATCAAAATGACTAATCATGCTTATCACATAATGTACACCGTATATCATATTTATCTTCCTGAACAGGCTTGTTTTTCAACACACAGCCTCGCTGATACACACAGCAGAGGAAACTAACCTCGCTTCTTATTAATTACAATGCAAAACTAACTGTAAATGTACCTCGTGATGGTAGCATGCTGCCGAAAGGCGTCGTGCTAATCAAATATTAGTAATAAGTGTCTGTTGCAGTATACGTTATTTCATAAAATACGTCTGCGTTTATGTGAGTAGAAGGATGAGTTATCTTGCGCACTTTTCGTGTGTGTGATGTAACCTTGCGAAATCGGATGAGTCTTTTTGAAATACCCCGTATTTCACTTTATTGCATCTAATTAGATGTATATTTTTGAAACAAGGTGTTTTTGTTGCGTGGTTGTCTTATTTTCCGTAGGAGTATATGGAACCTACACACAATACAATACTGTTGCAATATAAATCAAAGCCTGATGTATAATTAATACTACACAAAATATCACTCGCTTCCACTGGATCCTAATAGTAGTTTTGGAGAGGAGATTACAAAACTCGTTACTTAATAAAAATGACGTCAGCAACAAAAACATAGTATTAAAAAACACAGATGTCTGTCCATGCTACGAAACGCGTGAGAATTTAGTCGGTGAATGAAGCAGAAAAAGCGAGCTATTGTCTGCGAAAGCCAATGCTCATTAAATTTGTTCCTGCACTGAGATGTCTCACCGAATGTCCCTTGCGGAAAAATTTGGAAGGGCAATTGTTAACAAAATACAGACGTTGCGTTGCAAAAACGAAACTTCTGGTGCCATTGCGACTGGCAACGGGAGGCATCGAAAAAAGTGGCGGACGTTGTGGTTGGTCTTTCTAAGAGCTGATTGTTTCCAGTTCCGGGAAATGTCGGTAGGCACCGGGTTTTTGCAGCGACGCTCACCAGTGCGAATCGGTAATCTGTTTCCTTCGCCTTGGCGTGATTTCCGCCGTCTTTCGTACGGAGCGGAAAGTTTTGCAGTATGCAACAGCGTATAAGTAGACCACAATATTACTGCAGCTGGGAGTTAGGGAGCATCGTTCGGTACATCGTGACTCAGCGCGTAATTAGGGTCGATAGTACACGTACAGTTGACCTGAAAGCATTGAAGATGCGTTACGTTTTCCTTAATCATCACTGTACTTGTTTATTTTAGGGCTACCACGGGTTCCGGTAACGGCCAAGTGCAATATTATCGTGCTCCAATATTATATATCACTTACCGACGTTACACAGTATACGCCATCGCTTCAGAAATAGCTGCACCAATCGGTGCTTACGGCAGTTACGTTGACGATTTGTGTTGCGTACTAACTTTGCCAAGCTGTGACGCCACAGGTAGCAAGGGCTCAGCACGCTGCTATGCAAATACACCAGCGGTTACTTGCGTAACCTGATCTTCCTGTTGCTACGGCCTTGCAGCTACGGTTGTTGATCGCTCTAATATAACGGAGCATAAGAGATCGCAAGAACCCCGGTGAGTCCATAGATGGTGGTATAAGGGGCTTACGCTATAACTGGCCACGCTTTCCCACTCGAGTTTTTCGATAATAAAGCCAGTCCGTTCTTCAGCTGACTTAGTGAGCCGCAAAGTAGGAATTCTTCCTACCTGTTTAAGTGGAGATGCACTGGTAATTTTATATACCTTGTACCGCCGCAGCAGCGCTGTCGGTTTATGAAAGCGCAATACTACTGTCTACATTTTACGTAATAAAGCGGGAAGAAGACTTCTATGCAAATAATTTTTACACGGGATGCCATTATGGTGAGTTTATTTAAGAAACGCCCCAAAATGAACTTGTTTGCACTGATTATGAGCTAACCGGTACGAGAGCATGGTCTACCGCATGACTAGATAGAAAGGTATCCTATCGATGACTGTCGACTATGGGGCATAGTCTGTAACATGAACGTACAATCGGTACAGTTCGTACAAAATGGTACGTCCTCGGTTATGCCGAAGTTATTCATATATTTATCAACGTTTCCTGGCATTGCAAAACTACTGGAAAGCAATATTTATGAGCCATAGACTCCTCCTAATGACTGTGTGGCAGAAGTCAACTTTTGTTAGCAAAGATTTATTAATAACAATTACATGATTCACACCAGAATAAATGTACTTTCCTTACGTATTTCTTTGCTGACAGTCACAAGCGATTTCTGCATCGGCTACTCATCCCTCTGGCTCTGAAAGTGCCAGATGGCCAACCGCTCGCTCCTTACTTGTTACGTACTCCAGCGCTGATACACTCACATCACGTATGCGAAATAGAAAACCTGGAAACCAAGTAAATTCACACTTACTTGCAATTAAGGGGTACCTCATAAGTTCCAATGAGGCTGGTAACGCAGCGAGAATTTCCGTGTCTTTTGCGATAAGTTGTAGGACACCCACTGTGGATGTTGCTATACGAATATTTATTATTTTCGTATTAATTACACAAAAATAGTTATGATCGTCATCACATTTCTTTCACATGAAAATACTTTGTACATTAATATAACAAATTATTTCGGTTATAGCTACAGTGGAACCTCGTTTATCAGGACCTCATTGACATGGATATTTGGTTCATCTGGATCGTTTAGTCACTTACAGTAACTGTCCGGTATTTGATATTCTGGAAGTAATAGTGGCAACAATCGACCACACCGGTCATTAAATTAAAAATCAGTCAACCGAAATACACGGATACTGCGAATTTATTATTTGAATGCTTCCTTTGAAGATTTGACAACAACTGAGCACACCTGTAGTTCAGTTGTCAAGTCTTCGAAGGAAGCATCCAAATAATAAATTCGCGGGATCCATATAGTGGTGGCTCCAGTGTGCTAATATCGATAAACCTGAATGTTGTATAAATGAAGTGCATATTGGGCCTGAGGATGGCATATTGAGATGCCGAAACTGGTTGTCAAAATAAAATAACTCTCAAGACGTACGGCTGTTTGGTGAATTTCCTTAGTAAATATTCGATCAGACGCTGTCCCGCGTCCACAAGGGATCAAAAGAGATTCACCCACTTTGGACAGAGGATCACGACAATAGTGCGCTAACAGCCGACGAGCTTAGCTGATTACGAGATGCTAGTTGCCAGGCGTAGGATTATAACAATTTGCGCTTTGTCAAAATCGCTTATCTCACTGGTTTTTCCCATTCCAGACCCGTTTCGTCTCTGCTCCGCTTATACAGGTTGTCTGTCTTATAGTCGTCAGTCGCATTTCTTCCTGTGTTTCCGCAGACTGAACAGCTCGCTGCAACATGTCGGTATCAGTCTGCGCGTGCCAGGGCAGTTTGTGCTGGTTGTTCATAGTGTTTTACTGTCCCTATTATTACATTTCGATAAGACGAATATCGCACTAGACTAATTTCCGGTCGCTCTATGGAATGAGCAAGTAAAATTCAGCTTTAAAAATCATTTTATTCGCTACGGGAAATAAACCTACACTTTTCGTCGACACTGGGCATCTAATGAAACACGTTTGGGCTCACTTCAGCTGCACACTGCAAAATAGAAATTGCATATATCAGGAGAAACCCCAGAGAAAATGCGCCTGACGACTCTTTCTATAAGAACGGTCATACAGCTGCGCTACACTACTGCCCATTGAAGTTGCTAAACCAAGAAGAGATGCAGATGATGAACGGGTATTCATTAGACAAATATATTATACTAGAACTGACATGTCATTACATTTTCACGCAATTTTGGTGCATAGATCCTGAGAAATCAGTACCCAGGACAACCACCTCTGGCCGTAACAACGGCCTTGATACGCCTGGGCATTGAGTCAAACAGAGCTAGGATGGCGTGTACAGGTACAGCTGCCCAAGCAGCTTCAACACGATACCACAGTTCATCAAGAGTAGTGACTGGCGTATTGTGACGAGCCAGTTGCTCGGCCACCATTGACCAGACGTTTACAATTGGTCAGAGACCTGGAGAATGTGCTGGCCAGGGCAGCAGTCGAACAGTTTCTGTATCCAGAAAGGCCCGTAGAGGACCTGCAACATGCGGTCGTGCGTTACCCTGCCGAAATGTAGGGTTTCTCAGGGATCGAATGAAGGGTAGAAAAAAATGCCTCTGAGCACTATGGGACTTAACATCTGAGGCCATCAGTACCCTAGAACTTAGAACTACTTAAACCTAACTAACCTAAGGACATCACACAAATCCATGCCCGAGGCAGAATTCGAAACTGCGACCGTAGCAGTCGCGCGGTTTCAAACTGAAGCGCCCAGAATCGCTCGGCCACACCGGCCGGCAATGAAGGGCAGAGGCACGGGTCGTAACACATCTGAAATGTAACGTACACTGTTCAAAGTGCCGTCAATGCGAACAAGAGGTGACCGAGACGTGTAACCAATGGCACCCCATACCATCACGCCGGGTGATACGCCAGTATGGCGATGACGAATACACGCTTCCAATGTGCGTTCACAGCGATGTCGCCAAACACGGATGCGAGCATCATGATGCTGTAAACATAACCTGGATTCATCCGAAAAAATGACGTTTTGCCATTCATGCACCCAGGTTCGTCGTTGAGTACACCATCGCAGGCACTCCTGTCTGTGATGCAGCGTCAAGAGCAACCGCAGCCACGGCCTCCCAGCTGATAGTCCATGCTGCTGCAAACGTCGTCGAACTGTTCGGCAGATGGTTGTTGTCTAGCAAACGTTCCCATCTGTTGACTCAGGGATCGAGACGTGGCTGCACGATCCGTTACAGCCATGCGGGTAAGATGCCTGTCATCTCGACTGCTAGTGATACGAGGCCGTTGGGATACAGCACAGCGTTCCGTATTACCCTCCTGAACCCACCGATTCCATATTCTGCTAACAGTCATTGGATCTCGACCAACGCGAGCAGCAATGTCGCGATACGATAAACCGCAATCGCGATAGGCTACAATCCGACCTTTATCAAAGTCGGAAACGTGATGGTACGCATTTCTCCTCCTTACACGAGGCATCACAACAACGTTTCACCAGGCAACGCCGGTCAACTGCTGTTTGTGTATGAGAAATCCGTTGGAAAGTTTCTTCATGTCAGGACGATGTAGGTGTCACCACCGGCAGCAACCTTGTGTGAATGCTCTGAAAAGCGAACCATTTGCATATCACAGCATCTTCTTCCTGTCGGTTAAATTTCGCGTCTGTAGCACGTCATGTTCGTCGTGTAGCACTTTTAGTGGCCAGTAGTGTACATACGTCCTGTGTACGTACTGTTTTCTCTGGAGAAACTGCTACGTTAACAACAATCTGCCATCTCAACCAAAATCGGTCATTGATTGATTTCGCACCACAGCAGTGCATTACCAGGGAATACACTTAGTATACGGCTCGGATCGACACGGACTGAGGTGTCTCGGTGGGTAAACAAAGGCGCAGAATTGGACACCGCGACGTCAACCTATCGCTGAAGCCGGGGTCCTGGAGCGGAGGACAGGACGCGCCCTGGTAGGCTGCTGTCGCCGGCCGTGACGGAGGCGGGTTTCACGGTGGTCGCCGCCGCGGGACAATCGGGCGTCTCCCGTCGGGTGGCCCGTAATTAGGCGATATCTGTCGGCGCCGTGACTAAGGCAGCCGAGACGGCCCTTAAAGCGTGCCGTGTCGTGCTCCGGGGAGCGCGTGCGCGCCCATCACACGCCGTGACGTGCCGTGCTGCGACGTCGCGCAGCGTCCACTCTCCGGAACGCGGCGGGCGCTGACTCACGCCGCAACGCAGGTGACAGCACCGTCTTCCTCGCCTGCTGTTTGTAGCATCTCTGAGCCCGGCTGCAAGTCTAAATACACCGTCTGGCAAAAAAGTGGGCCACTCAGAAGACGCAGCCGGATGTCAAAGCAACTGAGTACACACGCGCACCATCGGCGGATATGTAAATGATTTAACAATTGTCACTGAGAGGTAGAACGCCCACCACGGTGCATTTGTTCGTGTTTAGTGTTGTTAACAGGTCAAGTAGGGTACATAAGGGCCGTGAACAGCGTCAGATTTTGGATTATCATTGTGAAGGAGAAGGTACCTGGATTCGGTTAAGAATGATTTTGAAGTAATAGGTTTAACATCAGAAGAGGCACCAATGTTAGCACTGAATAGGGGTTCATGGAGGAACTGTATAAGGGGGGCTATGCTCCAGACTGAACGCTGAAAGGCATAATCAGTCTTAAATGATGATGATGATGATGATGATGATTGTGAAGGACACGGAGGTGCCACACCGGGTGGTCAAAAAGTCAGTATAAATTTGAAAACTGAATAAATCACGGAATAATGTAGATAGAGAGGTACAAATTGACACACATGCTTGGAATGGCATGCGGTTTTATTACAACCAAAAAAATACAAAAGGTCAAAAAATGTCCGACAGATGGCGCCTCATCTGACCAGATTAGCAATAATTAGCATAACAAAGTAAGACAAAGCAAAGATGACGTTCTTTTCAGGAAATGCTCAATATGTCCACCATCGTTCCTCAACAATAGCTGCAGTCGAGAAGTAATGTTCTGAACAGCACTGTAAAGCATGTCCGGAGTTATGGTGAGGCATTGGCGTCGGATGTTGTCTTTCAGCAACCCTAGAGATGTCGGTCGGTCACGATACACTTGCGACTTCAGGTAACCTGTGGGCGTTGACAGACCCTCGGAGCGTGAAATGAACTTCGTCGGTGCACAACACGTTACTCAACCAATCGTCATCTTCCGCCATCTTTTGAAACGCCCGCACCGCATATGCCCTCCGCTTCACTAAATCGCCAGGTAACAGTTCATGATGCCGATGGATTTTGTACGGATAGCATCGGAGGGTACGCGTAAGTGCCAACCAAACAGTAGTGTATGGAATGCCGGTGCGACGTGCGACTGCACGAGCGCTGACTTCCCCGTGCATAGACGAACCCGCTACAGTCTCCACTTCTTCCTGAACTGTCTCAGCAGCATTACGCCTTGTGCTCGGTCGGCTACTACGGGCGTCTATTGTCTAAACAACCCGTGGCTTCGAACTTCGAAATCATTCTCGCCACAGCTGCATTTGTCAACGGACCTTTACCCGTTCGAATCACCTTCCTATGGCGATAGGATCGTAACGCTGAACTAGCACATTCCCCATTCTGATAATACAGCTTCACTAAAAGCGCCTTTTCAGGTAACGTCCACATGCTGCGACTGCTGTCGCATCTGATTCTCTCTCTCATTACAGCTCCTTTTATACACGATTGTCATGTACAGTCACTGACGTTTCGATGTCGAGCGCCATCTGTCGGACATTTTGTGAACTTTTTTTTGTTCTAATAAAACCCCATGTCATTCCAAGCATGTTTGTCAATTTTTACCTCTCTATCTACATTATTTCGTGGTTTATTAAGTTTTCAAATTTATTCTAACTTTTTGATCACCCGGCATATGCGTTAGAGAGAGATCAGCTGGCAGTTCGAATGAGACCTCACTTTGGGTCTCCATTTGGCCGGCTGGTCAAATCGTGCTGTATCCATTCGCGTTCGACAGTGGGCCGATGTTGTACTGCATGAGAATGTGAGGGTAGGCACACTCTCGTCAAGCTTCCAGTCGTCCACGACTGACCACCACAACGGAGGATCGCCGTATTGTGCACCAAGCACGTGGTGACCCCTTCACGTCTGCACCGGCCATCCGAGAAGTATAAATGCAGTCCGTGTAACATTCTGTGTCTTCCTGCTCCATTACGTCGGAGACTAGCTGTACCAGGACAAGGGAAATACCGTCCCTCGCCTAGGCTGCCGTGAACACTGCAACACAAACGGCTGCGTTTAGAGTGGTGCCGTTGAAAGGTCTCTGTTGGATTCCTTTCATGTTAATTTCTTAAATCTGTTGTCATTTACGGCGTAAATTCCTCTTCTAAATTTACTGTGGTGTTTCTGACTATCTGGGAGGAGACTGAGTAGTGGAACATGTTACTTTTACACATAAACAAGAACGATCTGTCACACTACTACACTTTAAAACACAGTTTATATGTAATTCATGTCACACAGAACCTACATCCGCTTTCTTTTATATACTGTATATGATAAGATACTGTCATCCCCCTTCCCTTCTGTGTGAGAGGATGAATGTGCAAATGTATTTCTAGTTGCATGCTTCAGGGTAGCAGACAAGCCTGTCTGCTAGAGAACAGTAGGACCAACGTCGGAACAGGTAGCTACGCTTTCTAGAAGCAAAGAGGTTTCTATTCTTAGTATGGTCCTGTCCGTCCCTTGTCATGTTGGTATAGGGAGCTGCCTCTCTGGTCACTTCCGTGTTGTATTTGTGAACCACCCTCTGGAAGGGACCAGGTCAGTCTGTCCGTGGCGAGCGTCTGAAGTGGTAAGATCTCTGGCTAAGCGCGTGTCTGCCAAGTCCGTAGGACAATGGATTTCTTAAGTTCAGCCTAACTGAAAATTTAATCACCTTTATTTCAGGTTTAGCTCTAAAATATCTAATGTTATCTTAAATTGCAACGCAGTGTATTTCGAGTGTGAAGTTCAGAATATTTTCCAGTAGTTGCTTTGTCACTACTTTGTGAGTAAAGTGGAACCACGTGTTGATCAGTAACTCTAACTAAGATCATCAATCTTAAATGCGAGTGTGCATGAGATTATAACATCTCGTCTTGACAATATTTTTCAATATAGCAACTTTTCTTTATGTTCAACCCACGTGGGATGTACTTTGTGAGACCACTACCACGTGCTTATATAATTGTTTGACCTATCAGGTTAATAGTAAGACGTTAGTAACCAGTTCGAGGTTTTTCTTTTGTAAATTGCTTTTCGATCTAATTTATTTTAATTATCAAAATTATTGTGGAGTTACACGCTTTGTGTAAACCAAGTTGACCACGTGAAGCATGTGGTGTAATCATCAAAGTAGCCCTCAGCTATTCTTTTTGGGAAGACTTCACAGAGAGTTAATATGAATTTAGTATACCAGTGTGTGATAATTACATGACGGACAGGATTGCGCTACGAACGTAACTTCTTTGGGTGAAAATTGAATCGGTTGGTTGTGGTTAATTTCCTCTTGCATATGTTTCAACGTTCTTCGTGTGTTTTTTATGAATGCAGTGTTGTATGCAGTCTGCCAATCTTGGCTCCATATTTGATGTGTTCCGTAAGATTACAAACTCACATTTTCACAATCCTAAATAAGCCACCAGTTTAGTTATGAATCAAGATTAATATGCTGAAATTTCAATGATCAATGTCAAAATAAATTTCCAAATATAAACTGATTTATTTCTTTTTATTTAAATTCTCTTTATATACACACACACACACACACACACATATATATATATATATATATATATATCACCGGTTGTCGTATGACGATTAAAAGGTTATAATTTATGTTAGTCTGGTTGGGAATTTGGTAAGCTAGACTGGATACCTGGTGAAACAGTTGCTCAACAATGCAAGGTTAACTTCCCCAGACAGCTCACAGCTTTTAACCCGCTTTTATTGTCTATCAGCACCGCTTTCAGAACGAATTAATGCAACAATATTACACCGTAACCGGGAAGCATGTGGTGCTCGCCATTGGCGAGAATGGCAGCAATCTGTCGAGGAGTCCCATTCTTCCAAAATTTTGGAAGCCCACAGCACTTTTGCTCCTAGCATGATGAGTATGACTCAAGGTCACGGCTGCTAATCATTGAGGTATCTCTGATGGCACAGCGGTAAGTTACTGGCGTCCTGGATCCTCACGTGTCACCGCTCATGTGCCACTATTGATGTGCCATTTTCCACCAGGACAATCGACGTCCACATGTGACATGTCTCTCTGTGAACTGCCTCGGTGATGCCGAAGTAGTCTCGTGGCCATTAAGATCCCCAGATCTTTCCTCTGATAGAGCACGTGTAGAATCAGCTCGGAAGTCAACTCTGTTTCCGAGTCAATTACAACATTTGCGGGCCAGCTTGCCTCAGGAGAGAATGCAACGATTTTATGACACCCTTCACCACAGAATGAAGGCTTGCATCCAGGCCATAGACGGTACAACATCATGCTGATAATTGAGTTCATACTACCAAGTTCTTTGGCAGTTTCACTCGATATTGTGATCACTCAAATATCAAAACCCTCACAACTTGTAAAGTTACATTTTGTTTTCTCCTCCGCTTGTGCGTGCTTCATTTCTCTCGTCAGGGAGCGTATCCCATAATACCCAACAATGTGAAGAAAATTTTTAACATACACTGAAGAGCCAAAGAAACTTGTACACCTGCTTAATATCGCGTAGGCCCCCCGTGAGCACCGAAAAGTGCCACAACACGACGTGGCAAGACTCGACTAGTGTCTGAAATAGTCCTGGAGGGAATTTAAACCCTGAATCTTGCGAGGCTGTCCATAAATCCGGAAGAGTACGGGGAGGGGGGAGGGGGTAGAGATCTCTTCTGAACAGCACGTTACAAGGCACCCCAGATATGCTCAATAATATTCATCTCTGGGGAATTTTGTGGCCACTGGAAGTGTTTAAACTCTGAAGAGTGTTCCTGGAGCCACTCTGTAGCTATTATGGACGAATGCAGTGTCGCATTGTCCTGCTGGAATTGCAAAATTCGTCGGAATGCACTATGGACATGTATGGATGCAGGTGATCAGACAGGATACTTACGGACGTGTCATCTCTCAGAATCGTATCTAGAAGTAGCAGGGGTACCATATCACTCCAACTGCACACGCCCTACACCATTACAGAGACGCAACCAGTTTGAACAGTCACCTGCTGACATGCAGGGTCCATGGATTCATGAGGTTGTCTCCATACCCGTACACGTCCATCTACACAATACAATTTGAAAAGAGACTCATCGACCAGGCAACATGTTTCCACTCAACAACTGGCCAATGTCGGTGTTGACGGGCCCAGGCGAGGCGTAAAGCTTTCTGTCGTGGAGTCGTCATGGGTGCACGAGTGGGCTTTCGGCTTCGAAAGACCATATCGATGATGTTTCATTGAACGGTTCGCACGCTGACACTTGCTGATGGCCCAGCACTGAAGTCTGCAGTGATTTGCGAAGGGTTGCACTTCGTCACGTTGAACGACTCTCTTCAGTCGTCCTTGGTCCCGTTCTTGCAGGATCTTTTTCCGGCCGCAGCGATGTCGGAGATCTTATGAAACGTCCCATTAGAACAATTTTATACAAGACTGTGCTTAAACTGACACCCAATATTTTTTAGCGCAACGCAATCTGACTTTCAGAAATTCCTACAAAGGAATGGCCCTGACTAACATTAACCTGTACCTTTCACAAATCACTTACCTCACAAAAATCTTCGTTACTCAAGCTACTGCAATACAGCGAGCGCCACTACTGCCAGCTAAATAAAAGATTCAAACTAGGGAAGGCACTAACTACTGATAGGCATAGTTAGCAAATGAAAGATTTTGATAGGGAACAAACAATGTATTCATCTTAATAATCATAACATATATAGCAGTTCATGACATCCAGTCTAACAAATTTCAAAACTCCGCCATCTCTCTCCCCACATCCACCGCTGCTGGCGGCTCACTTCCTACTGCCCAACGCTATGCGCTGTTAACATCCAGCTGCCGCTGCGCAACACTACAATGGCAGACAACAATGCAAACTAGCACACAGAATGCAAACTAGCACACAGAGCGCTACGTAACGTTGCCAATAAGAAAACATAAACAGCCTACTTACAACCTGATGTTTTACCGGATTTCTGATATTCACGGTACACTCGTGAAATGGTCGTACGGGAAAATACCCACTTCATCGCTACCTCGGAGATGCTGTGTCCCATCGTTCGTGCGCCGTCTATTACACCAGGTTCAAACTCACTTAAATCCATATAATCTGGCATTGTAGCAGCAGTAACCGATCTAACAATTGCGCCAGACACTTGTTGTCTTATATAGACCTTACCGACCGCAACACCATATTCTGCCCGTTTACATATCTCTGTATTTGAATACACATGACTACACCACTTTCTTTGGCCCATCAGTGTAACACCGAACAATGTAAAGAAAATTTTTATCATAAAATTTCCAGGCCACACTCCGGAGCCAGTTTTACTCGTACGTCTTCGGTGACTGTGTCTTTTATTCAGCCTGGAGACAGTTGGTCGCTCCTTCCCTAATGCAGATAAGCGGGTGGCAGTCTAAGGCAAACTCGGTGTATTCAAGGGCGAATGATTTTCACAGGATGTCAGGTGCTTCCTTATCTCTTTCAGGAAGAAACATGCAGAAACTGTTCTCAGGAAACGTTACCTACCTATAGAGCTACATAGGTTCTCCGCAAGCAATGGTGCGATGAGTGGTGGAGGGTACCCTGCACTACTACTAGTCATTGTCTTTCCTGTTCCACTCGCATACACAGCGAGGAAAATAGGACTGTTTACATTGCCTCCTTATGAGTCCTAATTTCTCGTATCTTCGTGGTCCTTACACGAAATGTATGTGGCGGCAATAGGATCGTTTCTTAGTCACCTTCAGATGCCGCTTCTCTAAATTTTGTGAGCAGTGTTCCTCGAAAAGAACGCAGCCTTCCCGCCAAGTATTGCCATTTTAGTTCCCGAAGCATCTCCGTAACATTTGCTTGTTTATTCTAAACCACCGGAAGAAAAGTAGAAGCACGCCTCTGATTTGCTTCGATGTCTTCCCTAAATCCAACTTGGTGCGGATCCCAAACACTCGTGTAGTACTCAAGAACAGGTTGTACTAGTCTCCAAAATTCTCCCAATAAATCGAAGTCGACCATTCACCTTCCCTACTACAACTATCAAATGCTCGTTTCATTTCATATCGCTTTGCAACGACTCCCGAGCGAGCGTGCGCGCACGCACCCACCCACCCGCCCACCCTCCCACACACTCACCCACCCACTCACCTACCCACCCACCCACACACACACACACACACACACACACTCCCTCTCTCTCTCTCACCCCTCCCCCCCCCCCCCCCCCCCCAGATATTTAAACGACGTCAATGCGTCAAGCACGACACTACTACATTACGCGTTTGTTTTTCCTACTCATCCGCATTAACTTACATTTTTCTACGTTTAGAGCCAGATGCCATTCATCACACAATCTAAGAATTTTGTCTAACTCGTCCAGAGTCATCCTATAGTCATTCATCTTCGACACGTTCCCGTGCACCATACCATCATCAGCAAACAACCGCAGATTGCTGCCCACCTTGTCCGCCAGATCATTTATTTATATACAAAATAATAGCGGCCCTACACAGTATCCTGAGGCTCTGCAGACGATACTCTTGTCTCTCATTAACACTCGCGGTCGAAGATAACGTACTGGGTCGTATCACTTAAGAAGTCTTCAAGCGTGTCACGTATCTGCGAACCTATTCCGTATGCTCGTGCCTCCGTTAACAGTCTGCAGTTGTGTACTGTGTCAAAGGATTCTCGTAAATCTAGAAATATGGAATCTGCTTGTTGCCGTTCATCCATAGTTGGCCGTATATCATGTGAGAAAAGGACAAGCTGAATTTCACTCGAACAATGCTTCTTAAAACCCAGCTGATTCGGTCTCTAGGAACTTAATTATTTTCGAACTCAGGATATTTGCTAGAATTGTAGAGCAAACCGATGTTAAGTATATTGGTCTGCAATTTAGCGGGTCTGTTCTTTTACCATTCTTATATACATGAGTCACCCGGGCTTTTCTCCAGTCGCTTGAAGCTTTTCGCAGGACGAGAGAATTACAATGAATGCAAGCTAAACAATTGGCCGGTGCCGTAGGGTACAGCACTGTGAGCGTTAGTAATAAATGACCAGTTGAAGTGCCTAGTCTGCTCCGGATTTTGATTGGCTGGGAGGGATAAAAGCTAGATAATTTCATGGAGCAGTTTACTAGATTCGAAATCAAGGAATCGGTCGGCGGCCGTCCCGAGGGTAGGACAGGAGTCATGGTCCCTGTGGAGTGGAGTGTAGGTTTTTAATGTACGGTGTGTATGAAGCCTGGAGCGACTGATCCTCAGTGGTCAAAGAAGTTGTTTTTCGGTTTTTGTGAGTAAGGTTAGGATGTAAAGCGTGAGCACTCGCTAGATGGGCAAAAGTCTCCTATTAGAACGTGAAGACATCAGCTAGCTGTGGGCAGAGTTTGATAACAACGAGGTGAATTTGGTGAGGTCCTATAGAAGACAACTAATTCCACATGATCCAGTGGAAAGTCGTGGTGTTTACTGTGTGTCCTTCTCCTTTTTAAGTTTTTAGATGTATCCTGTTTTGTTTGTGAGTGAGGTGCTAAAATCCGTTTGTAGACGGTGAAGTGTTTGCTTGTTGTACGCTCTTTCCCGTCCAGCGGTCGGATCTTAATCTTTCGCAAGTAACTGGGTTGCTACAGGACACTGATTACTGGCAGAGGAGTAGTGGCAATTTTTATCCTGTCTCATGTGTCAAAGCAAGGTTTGCGAACCTTGTTTTGACTGAAAAGACATGTGTAACAGTACGGAGAAATAATCTGGCCCCGCGCCTGGGTTTCCGAGTTCGATTTCCGGCGGGGTAAGGGATTTTCTATGCCTCGTGATGACTGGGTGTTGTGTGCTGTCCTTAAATTAGTTAGGTTTAAGTAGTTCTAAGTTCTAGGGTACTGATGACCATAGATGTTGAGTCCCATAGTGCTCAGAGCCAGCCAGCCAAATAATCCGGGTCCGTCAACAAACGTTTCCGAGAAATACCAAGCAATACGTCGCCTAATTTGTCTGCCGCACTGCACGGCTGTAAGAGTGCGTCAGCTGTGAGGTCAGCCACGTGGGGGACGTCACCTGATACTGCGCAATCTCTGAACCTCTGAGACGACGGACGATAAAGGAACGTTTCAGGTTTCCCACAGTCTTTGCAAAACCAGAAAAATAGGCCATCCGAAGTGTGTGGGATGTAGTGTTGTGTGCAAGATGTGGTGTTAGAGAAGTAAGCTGAAAAATGAGTGGAATAATAAAATGAAATGACGCTCACGTCAGAATCAGCAGAAAATGAACATGTGAAAAATACCAGGTAAAGGAAGGAACGGGATGAGAGGGCATATCTTAAAATCACCATAGAATAACTCCCATGGTACTAGAGTGAGCTACAGAAGGCAAAAAGTTCTCTTGGTCCTTCCTGCTAGGTACGAAGGAAATTTTTGGTCTATCTGTGATCAGTGAAAGTATCGCATTCTAAAAATGGCTCTGAGCACTATGGGGCTCAACTGCTGTGGTCATAAGTCCCCTAGAACTTAGAACTACTTAAACGTAACTAACCTAAGGACAGCACACAACACCCAGCCATCACGAGGCAGAGAAAATCCCTGACCCCGCCGGCAATCGAACCCGGGAACCCGGGCGTGGGAAGCGAGGACGCTACCGCACGACCACGAGATGCGGGCTATCGCATTCTAATCTAACAATCTTGGCTGATTAGAAAAATGAGCGCTCGAGAATAGCACTGTAGCCCTGAAACAAGTGCCTAAAATGAAATAAAAATACACGAGATTAAAAAAAGTGTAGATGGATTTCCCATTTGCAGATCAAAATTGTGTACGAAGGAAGAACTATGGAAGAGTGGTGGACTGTGCTAAACCAGTCAGAAGACTGATAACCCGCACTCTCCCCTTTGGTAATCCCGACTCTCCCATCCCATGTTTCTTTCTTTTCTTTAAAAAAAAAATAAGAAGAAGAAGAAGAAGAGAGGCCGTGCAGTGAAATACACAGTCCAAAACAAAAGATTACATCGGGTACTAATGTGATTTATATTATTTCCAACGGGTCATTAATGGCCCTGGGACAAGTAAAGAGTCTAGAGTATTTCAGGATAAATTCGATTTAATAATCTACATTTTTCGGGTTAAATGGAGGCAAGTGAGCATTGAAAGCTGCACGTGTGGCCATACGTTGACAATAGACCAGGCAGCGCGGCCACAGAGTCTAGCTGCACGTGGTCAACAACCCTGTATCCCTGTAACACCACCAAGTGATGATGAGGTTGCAGTGTCTTGAAAACTAGTCAATGGTACAGAAAATAAATAGCATCAAAATTCAAAAATGCGACTAGCTGAATATTATACTCACACAAACCTTAAGTTTAAATTACAGTTGCAGTTCGCTGTCCACAGTGGATGTGCTGAAGATCAGGCTAATCACCACATGCACAGGGACATTTAAGCAGTCATTCTTCCCACGCTCCATATGCGCATGGAACAGGAAGAGATCCTAATAAAAAAAAACACAATTTCAGAGACTTAACTGGCCTCATGAAGATATGGTTGTATATCTGTAGACTGAAACGGCGAGTGAAAATTTTTACCAAGGCTGGGAATTGGACCTGGGTCTCCTGTTTATCAGGCAGGTGCATTACCCACTAAGCCCCTTTGGCACAGCGGTTCACACAACTGCAAGCATTATCCTGGCATGCCTCCATCTTCAATCCATATTCTCACTGCTGCTCCAGTGTACTATAAATACCCAATGCCACATGAATAGTTTTGGTATGTGAGAGATTGCAGGGCACTCTCATTTCTAATTTGGAGTTATGCCGCTTCATGTTCTTAGGGAAGATGATATTCATTACGATTTGACTTCATACATCATGATGAAATGGTTGGCAGTAGTTAATGGTCTTGCTTGCATGCTCTAGGGAACGAATAACAGTAAGTTCTACCTGCACTCAAAGGAATAGGGTGCCGATTTAAATGACTGCAGTAAATGCACGGCGACGGTGGGCCGAGGGAAGCGCGTTTTTTTCTGTGGAACCTGGGTGGAAACATTTCCGGACAGCCGAGTTCCGCGGTCTCATTTTGCAGGCACGTTGGTTGGCGCCAGTCGGGAGGGAAACGCGTCCAGATAGAATGACTAGCGCCGAGAAGACGCCGCTGCAATGGCCAGCGCATTGTAGACCCGCAATAAAGCATAGGTTGGGCCCTTGTTAGGCACGAAGCTGACAAAACAGCTGTGAGTGTTCTGCGAATTTCCATGGGACAGGTCACTGGCACCCAGCCATCCAGACTCTGTTACAAAACATTTTTGTGAAAGCACGAGTCTTATAGCGAGTTTATGGCTGTTCTTTGGAAACTTTGAAATGGACACGACAGGGGAGATAACAAGCTTTTTATGGAGGATTGTGGTTCCATTCTGATCATGTTGTTAGCAAAAGACATGGCGTAAAAGTGCGGCAAAGAGGCCGTGAAGCTGACTCTTTTTTCCTTTTCTCCCAATTAACTTTAAAGTCTGTGATTGGTCAAATTGGTGTATGCAGAGGAAGGAGCATTCTCCGAGCTTTGAATACCACGCTCCAACTTCTGACTGGCTTGTGCTAAAGTGGGGGAAGTCTAAGATGTAGATATTCTTTTGCTACTGAGCTGATGAGGAAAGCGGACAGAAAGGGAAGATCACTCTTGTACTGGCGCTTCGCTAGTAAAGAAATGCAGGTCTCTACCCGAATGGTGAGGCTTGTGTCCTTTGCTAGTGTGCCACTGAGAGCCTGTGCCAGTCACCTTCTGAACCGTCAGAGGTACTGCTTCTAGTATCACGTACACAATGAGTGACTCGTGGGTGTACTTCTTTGTCTTGAGTCGGCCGTCGAAACATTTGACATATTTCGTCACGCATATTCGTGACACGGAGACGAATTGGTTTGGCAGACCAGCAAACGGGTCCACCCGCACACTGGAATCCACTGGGGTTTCAGAGGCTCATAGGGAAGTACCTGCGTTCCGAATTAACCGAACGCGAGACCGCGTACTTCCATTTTTCGGGCCCGCACCATTAATAACAGATTGCTGCCGTCCATGACTTCAGTCGCCGAACGCATCGTGGCGTGCCGCCCTCACCAGCAGAAGGGTAAAGTATTCACTGCTATGGCGTAGAGCTCCAATATATGTTTCTCAGCACCCTGTTCTTTCGAACCATATTTTTCTTTTTGGAATGGTATAGTATAGATCAGGGCTTCCCAACGTGTGGTCCGCGGACCCCTTAGGGGTCCGCCGGCTCTTTCGAGGGGGTCCGCGGCCACCTTTCACCAAATCGTGTAAAATAATGAGTAAAATTATTGAATAAAGATGTGAAAATCAAATTCATCACTATTTTCTTTTGGCTCGCGATGACTGGATGTTGTGTTATGTCCTTAGGTTAGTTAGGTTTAAGTAGTTGTAAGTTCTAGGGGACTGATGACCATAGATGTTAAGTCCCATAGTGCTCAGGGCCATTTTGAACTATTTTCTTTTTTCGTGTGAAAAACATGTTTACTTTTACTTCAGGTCGTATTGCCAAGCAGCCTTTGCGGTTCTCAAGTTAGGACGCATACACAGTTTAGTGCCGGAGAATGCGGCTTCTCTGATCGACTGTTTCGCGGCAATACGGGGGTCGTTTGTGCGCCGGCTCACGGCGCTGGATGCGCTGAAACCTTTTACGCATGCGCGGAGCGAGCTTTGTCGACCAATCAGCGAACTGTTTGGACGTGACGTTGATTGCTCTTGGAGGAAGGCAGCTCCAACGTGTGAAACGTCAATTACAAAGTAATTTTAATCAGGCTATAGTACGTTGAAAAAAGGGAGAAAATCCACTAGCAAGTGTCTGGATACAGTGGGAATTCAAATTGGATCGTTAATTTCAAGTTGTTTTCATTCATCTCTAAACCAAAGACTATGCATACTATGGGGGGGGGGGGGGGGGAGGGGGATCATTTGGAACATGGCACATGCATTAAGAAGCTTTCAGTTCCCATGGGTTTCGCTCTGAAAGTTAAAGTTACTGTGCTCTTGACTGATTAGGGGTCCGCCATGGATTTTCGACTGAAGAAGGGGTCCGCCAGCTGAAAAGGTTGGGAAGTCCTGGTATAGATTACTACTTATCCCTGTGGTCTGGTTAACAGTACGTTGCCATTTTTATGAAGGTCCTGATTCTAAAATAGAGTAGCAAACTTGTACTTGCGGAAGTAAAGCTTTGAAGAGTGTTCGTGAGTCGTGCTCGGGTAGGTCTGCCGGTGGAGCACTTGCCCACGATAGGCACAGGTACCGTGTTTGAGTCTCGGTCTGCCAGTTTTAATCCGCCAAGAAGTTGCTTATCAGGGTACACTCCGTTGTAGAGTGAAAATTTCAGCCTGGAAGCCATGGTAGAAATTTTCACTTGCTACTTCAGTCTGTATACATAAAATCATATTTCTATGTGACCAGTTAAGTATATGAAATTGAGGCATTTCATTTGTATAAGTACCTGCACTGGATATAAGGCTGAATCCCCCATTTACGTTCGATATCGAGATGCTATTCCAGATCATGGAGAGCCTCAGCAATTCCGTTTTTGTGTAAGGGGTAATTTGTAGTAGACTGGGGTGGCAGTGAGAATTTGGATGGAGGAGGGAGGCGTGTCAGGGTAATCCGTGCAGTTGTCTGAGCTACTGTGCCAAGGTGGCTTAGTGGCTGCCTAGTAAGCAGGAGACCCGGATTCGATTCCCGGCCTTGGTCCAAATTTTCGCACGCCGCTTCAGCCTAAAAAGTAAAGTATCCTCTGCCGTAGCCTTCACAGTGGTTTGTGGAGTACAGTGATACGGATGTAGATTCATTTAGGAAGCGAGTGCAATAACAGGACGTCGGGAACAGACGGGGCAGTGCCTAGATGTGTGTCAGCAAGGGTGAAATGCCGTTATTACAGCGAGAGTAATGGCCACTGAATATTGCAGGCAGACCGGTCGTCAGTAAACAATACCGCGCAGGAGGGAGTGCAGACAAAAAACAAACGCGTCGCCGGTAGTGCGCGGCGATCGTCGGCGAGCGCCGGCTCACCCCCCACCACCGGCGGCGCCCAGATAAGTCGCGAGCGGGGCTGCGATTCATTACAAAACTCGTTAGGCGGCTGCGCCGGACGGCCATTGTTGGGCGGGGATGCCGGCTCGAATCCCGCGGCGCGCCGCAAGTGCCACTGACGTCACCGGCCCTCCACGCTAATCTGCCGGCGGCCGAGGGTGGCGGCCCGAGTGTCGGGCAGCCGATTACTGCCGGCCTGCCGCATTATGGCCGCAGCCAGTCCGGAAAGCAACGCAGTCATCAGTCCCGTGCTCTGCTCGGACACCACGCTACGAAAGCAGAATACGGGTACTAAATGTAACTCCATCCTGGTCTCAGGAGCGAGGGACAGCGGCTGGTCGATGAAATGTGTTAATAAGAAGTCTGTCCGCAAAATTCAGGAACTTGTCAACAAAAATTTCCTACCGTTATCTTTTAGTTATTGTACATTATTATATAGAGGGTCTATACAAGGGCGATGTACTTGAGGACAATATTATGGTAATTTAAGAGGATGCAGATGAAGATGAAATGGGAGACACGATACTGTGTGAAGAGTTTGACAGAGCACTGAAAGACCTGATTCGAAACAAGGCCCCGGGAGTAGACAACATTCCATTGGAACTACTGACGCCCTTGGGAGAGGCAGTCCTGACAAAACTCTACCATCTGGTGAGCATGATGTATGAGACAGGTGAAATACCCTCAGACTTCAAGATGAATATAATAATTCCAATCCCAAAGAAACCAGGCGTTGATGGATGTGAAAATTACCGAACTATCTGTTTAATAAGTCACTGCTGCAAAATACTAACGCGAATTCTTTACAGACGAATGGAAAAACTGGTAGAAGCCGACCTCGGGGAAGATCAGTTTGGATTCCGCAGAAATGTTGGAACACGTGAGGCAATACTGACCCTACGACTTATCTTAGAAAATAGATTAAGTAAAGGCAAACCTACGTTTCTAGCATTTGTAGACATAGAGAAAGCTTTCGACAAAGTTGACTGGAATACTCTCTTTCAAATTCTGAAGGTGGCAGGGGTAAAATACAGGGAGCGGAAGGCTATTTACAATTTGTACAGAAACCAGATGGCAGTTATAAGAGTCGAGGGGCATGAAAGGGAAGCAGTGGTCGGGAAGGGAGTGAGACACGATTGTAGCTTCTCCCGATGTTATTCAATCTGTATATTGAGCAAGCAGTAAAGGAAATAAAAGAAAAAATTCGGAGTAGGTATTAAAATCCATGGAGAAGAAATAAAAGTGTTGAGGTTCGCCGATGACATTGTAATTCTGTCTGTCAGGGACAGCAAAGGACTTGAAAGAGCAGTTGAACGGAATTAACAGTGTGATGAAAGGAGGATATAAGATGAACATCAACAAAAGCAAAACGAGGATAATGGAATGTAGTCAAATTGAGTCGAGTGACTCTGAGGGAATTAGATTAGGAAATGAGGCGCTTAAAGTAGTAAAGAAGTTTTGCTATTTGGGGAGCAAAATAACTGATGATGGTCGAAGTAGAGAGGATATAAAATGTAGACTGGCAATGGCAAGGAAATCGTTTCCGAAGAAGAGAAATTTCTTAACATCGAGTATAGATTTAAGTGTAAGGAAGTCGTTTCTGAAATTATTTGTATGG
Organism: Schistocerca cancellata; assembly: GCF_023864275.1. Taxonomy (NCBI): domain Eukaryota; kingdom Metazoa; phylum Arthropoda; class Insecta; order Orthoptera; family Acrididae; genus Schistocerca; species Schistocerca cancellata. The sequence continues at coordinate 916,034,985 of NC_064627.1, read as the reverse complement.
AGTGTAGCCATGTATGGAAGTGAAACATCGACGATAAATAGTTTGGACAAGAAGAGAATAGTAGCATTAGAAATGTGGTGCTACAGAAGAATGCTGAAGATTAGATGGGTAGATCACATAACTAATGAGGAGGTATTGAATAGAATAGGGGAAAAGAGGAGTTTGTGGCACAACTTGACAAGAAGAGACCGGTTGGTAGGACATGTTCTGAGGCATGAGGGGATCACAAATTTAGCACTGAATGGCAGCGTGGAGGGTAAAAATCGTAGAGGGAGACCAAGAGATGAATACACTAAGCAGATTCAGAAGGATGTAGGTTGCAGTAAGTACTGGGAGATGAAGAAGCTTGCACAGGATAGAGTAGCATGGAGAGCTGCATCAAACCAGTCTCAGGACTGAAGACCACAACAACAACAACAACATTATTATTATTGTTATTATTATTATTGTTATTATCGTATGTATCAATTACAGTAATTCACATTTAGCAAAACAAAGAAATATATATAAAAATGAACATGTGAAATTATATACAGTACACGGCTCTGACTACACTCGGATTTTGATGGACTCGATCCAGCGGAGTGCCTCGTGGGATGCTTCATGGAGCTTCTCAATGCCACCAGGGAAGCGTCTGATTGGACATTCATTCACAGTATGGCTCATTGTTTGGGTGTCACCACAGTCACACATACTGTCACGTGAAAAGCCCCACTTGTGCATGTTGTATTTGCACTTACCCCCTTCAGTCCGATATCTGTTTAACTGCACCCACACCTCCCTTGGTTGGTGGAAGCCCGGGACTGGAACTGTTGGATTGTCTACAAGTTTGTGGTTTCGGGTTCTTGTAGCTTGCCACTCAGGTTCCACTCTGCGTCCTGGTCGAATCCTGTGGATAGCATTTGGAATCCCATTTCATATGCTGGTCCTCTAGATTTGAGGCGTTCCCTGGGCAGTGATAGCAAATCGTCGTGAAGAGGGATCGAGTTTTTTCAGAAACTTGCTGACAGAGGTTGTAAAGAGCAGCCTTTCGACGGAGGTCTGGTAGACAGATGTTGGAAGCACTGGTAGCCAGCAAGTAGGTGTAGGCCGGACTGTACCACTAACTACTCTCATAAGTGAGTTCAGATGGACGTCTACTTTCACTAGGTGGGCGCATGGGAGCCAAACTGGTGCACAGTACTCTGCTGCAGTATATACCAGTGCAAGGGATGCTCCTCGGAGGACTGATGTGGTTACTCCCCGTGTGCTGCCTGCAAGCTTTCTCACAAGGTTCACTCGTGCTTGTATCTTCTTGGCCATGTTGGAAAGATGTTTTTTGTATGTTAAAGTTCTGTCCAGAGTGACTCCCAGGTATTTTGGCCTTTCGTTGTATCTGACTGTGCAAAGAGGGCCGAACTGTGGACTGATCTTTGCTGATGAAAGGCGATTAGAGAGGTGGAACAGGCTTACCTCGGTTTAGAAAACTTTTGGTCTCAGTCGCCACGTCTCAAAATACTCATAAAGTTTAGTAAGGCTGTTCGTTAGGTGTTCTTCACATTCAGAAAGGTCTTCGCTCTGATATGAAATTTCCAGGACATCTGCATATTGAAATTTTCGGCAGGTCAAATTCGGCGGGTCATCTGTGTAGAGGTTGAATAACACTGGAGCAAGAACAGAGCCCTGAGGTAATTCGTCGTTGAGTATATACCATCTACTTTTCTCTGCTCCTTGATGTGCTGTAAATCGCCTATTACTTAACATGTTACTTAAGAAGTTGCCTAGAGTTTTGCAAGGTATGGCTCTCAAAAATTTCAATAATAGGCCCTCGTGCCACATAAACTGCTGACAGGCCAATGAACACTACTCCAGTTTTAAGTTTCTTTTGGTATCCAGATTCTGTGTGAGTAGTGAAGGAGAGCACTTGTTCACAGCAGCTTCTATAAGGTCTGAATCTAGCTTGTTCAGGTGGTATCATAGCATTAATTTGATCTTGGATTCGGTTTAGAATCATTGTTGTACATGGCCTCCTTCTAAATACTCTCCTCCACAATTGATCCACTACTTCCAACGCCGGTTCCACTCCCGGAAGCAGTCTCGACACGCCTTTTGCTGGATCGTGTGAAGCGTCGTGTGCGAATTTTCTTTTATCCCGTCTATTGTTGCAAATCTTCTTCCTTTCAACGAGGTTTTCAACTTTGGAATTAAAAAAAAGTGAGCAGGGGCCAGATCTGGAGAGTACAGAGGATGAGGCAGCACAGTGATTTCGATTTTTGTACAATAGTGACGCGCCAACAGGGATGAATGTGCAGGTGCATTATCGTGATGCAAGAGGCATGAATTGTCTCGCCAAATATTAGGCAGTTTCATTCTGACATTTTCTCGCAGGAGTGGGAACATGTCCCGATGTTACCATCGGTTAACAGTTTGTCCCTGTGGCATGAATTCACGATGAACTAAGTAAAAAGAAAAAAAAAAAGCTATCAGCATGGCTTTGACATTTGACCTAACCTGACGAGCTTCTTTTGGCCTTGGAAAAACTTTCCCGAGCAATTTTGAAGACAGAACCATGGTCTCAACATCATAACTGTAAACCCACGTCTCATCACCAGTCATGATCCTCTTAAGGTACATCTCGTTCTCATTTGCGCAAACTAAAAGCTCTTCGCAGATTGCGAGACGAAGGTCTTTCTCGTATCGACTCTTGAACCGTGGGACAAAGTTGGCGGCAACACGATGCATTCCAGGATGCTGTGTCAGGATTTCATGACATGATCCAGCTCAAATATTAAATTCTTCTGCAAAAGTCTGTCTTCAATTGGCGACCACAATTTCCTTGACCTTCGTGACATGAGCGTCGTCGGTAGACGTCGAAGGGCGTCCTGAACGAGGATCACCGGATTGAGGTTACTCAATCCGGCCAGTTTTAAACCTTGTGAACCGTTCGTAACGCCGAAACTGTTTAAGCACTCATTACCGTAGGCTTCTGCATCATTTTCTGTGTCTCTGTAAAGGTTTTCTCGAGTTTCACGCAAAACTTAGTGCAAACGCGCTGTTCTTCTAACTCTGCCATTTCGAAATTCGCAGATTTGTGCGACACAACGTTCTCCTCAATACAGCACTGAGCAGTAACTAACAGACATACGGCAATGAAACTTAAAATTACGAATGTTGTGGAATTTTTTGAAAGTACCTCGTACTATACCGACGGTCGTTATTTTGAATTGTTTTATTAGGCAGCCAGTTTCGACGTTCCAGTCACGTCATGAGTATGATCACGAAGTTCGAATATCAGTGGAAGCAGGTACGGATAATGGTTGTTTGTCTTATAGATGCACGGGCGGTACTTAGTATCATTCATGCGACAGGCCTGAAAATGACGTGACTGGAACGTCGAATTGGTTGCCTAATAAAACAGAATTAAAATAACGACTACTGGTGCAGTATTATTACATGTGAAAACAATTACGTCCTGCAGAATGGTTCCTTCACTTTTCAGCGGGAAGTAAGATGCCTTGTCTTTCTGATGTTTCTATTTGTTGTTCGTTTGCTTGACCTGTTGTACTCTGCCGTTTTGATTCTGCATCAGACTATCTGTAGATAGCATTTCCGAACAAAATACTCCTGAGGTACACTTATCACGGTAATACCTCCCGTAACTGTGTGCGTATGTAGTATGTGGCCTCTCGATCTACTACTACATTAAAAGTATAACTAGTTTCTTCAGCCATGTCATATCCAGGTGAAGCCAGTGTGGTATAACAGAAATTAGCAGCAGTTACACCACGATTTTTACCACCCCAGTGCATATAGGTGAGAATATAACGTCACGATATCTGTTAAGTTTTAGATTCAGAATTTAATTTCTTTTTTAAATATGTCGTCATATTAATTTTGTTCATAAATGGTTGTTTCTATTTGTTTCATGTCACGATGAAGAGTGCAGCAATATGCCTACGATAGCATCTTCGTCGCTGCCAACAGAGACGATAAAGCTGACTTGTGGCACGTACTAAGCGCCGGCCAGAGCGTAGATAAGAATACTGCTGCTGTTGGCAACCTCTGCCCTCAACTAAATTACCTAACCAAAATATTGCAAATCTTGAGAAATGACTGTCGTTGTATTAATTTGATTAAAATATAATGACATTATGGTTCAGTATGCTTTGGACGTCTTACTGTGAAGATATATGCTGAACCTTTGTGTGATTACCCCCTATGTAGTTAAAGTCCGCAAGAATCGAAACTTATTTGTTCACGTTACCATTCAAGAAACCTGCAGCAATAAATTATTTTACAAGAGCTAACAGAAAGTCATTTTACCTGCGTTGATTGATGATTACTGGAAATAATTAAGTGGATACTGACTATCTACGCAAATAAGACAGCTCATCCAGAGGTTACCTACGCTGCTGTCGATTCCAAAGAAAGACTTTATCACTGACAATTTTTTGACAAGGACTGTTGAAAGTATTTTTTATGAAGAAAGAGTCTCTCGACGTTCAGATCTGCCAACTGCTTATAATAAATCTGATTTGGCTGGCTTCAAAATTTAATTGTGTCTTACTTTCCGGTAAACTGAAATTCCAACAGGGTCAGGAGAAACTGACAGTCACCTTTAGGCAACTGCACGGCTGATTAACTGGAAGCTGAACTTCAGCTGTACTACTCCATGGGAACCAGGGCTGTAGTCCCGCACCAGTCATTGACTATCAGGTCACCTAGAGTTGCCAAATTCCTACGTTTCCAAAATACTCCGAGACACTTTCTGTGGCTCGAAGATCGGGTTGTTTAGTGGACCAGTCGAGGTGTCGTAGGGTGCCTTGTGTTCGTTAAACCAGGACCAAATGCCTGCCTACCTGTGAACACTGTTATCGTAATCATCATAGAAGATGGGAGTTTCCACAGTATACCGTCAAAAAGATGTACGAGAAAGGGCATCAGTTGATCATCGAGAATGTTGAAATGTACATCATCCTCACGTTCATAGAAATCTATATGAGCAGGCCCAAAACACAGCACGAAACCGTGTTCGGAACATCACAGATCTACATCCACTTCTACATAGAGCTCCGATAGCCACCGTACAGCGACTGGCGAATGGCACCCTGTACCACTACTAGTCAGTGTGGCAACTGTCAAATGCTTCACGGAAATCTACGAATATGGCACCTGGATAGCATGGGGAAGGGCAAGCTGAGTTTCACATGGGAGATGCTTTCTAAAATCGTGCTCGATAGCCGGCCCCAAATACATCCCCTAGAAACTGAGGGCCCTCACCGTCGTTGCGTCCGACATTTGCATCATTTAAATGAGGCGAAATGGCAACTCGTCGGAACGTCACGTCTCCAGTCATCTAACGTCCACTTTCTGCGTTGTTTGGCCCACTGAGAACGTGCTGCTTTATGTGTTACTATTAGCAATGGCTTTTTGCGAGATGCCCGACTACAAACGTCCACTGCAGGCAGTTCCTGTTACCGCCACCGCCCCCTCGGTAAATGGTTGAGAACTACATACGCTACATCCACTGACGGCAGAATTTCCTGTGGGAGGTCAGACCGACTGTCATTGATTAGGCACGACACTCGTCTCTACTCCCTGTTGGTTAGGATATTTTTCCGGCCACATTTCTCGCGTATTGTTACACGCCTATGTGCGGTGCACCATTCCGCGTAAACACGTTGAACAACCCGCATTGATATACCAACAAATACGGTAACTTCGTTCAAAGTGTGATCATGGATACGTTGAAACACTATAGCTCCTTTCGCCATTCTGTCACTTTAGAGTTGTACAACTACCTTAGGCTAACGTAGACTACCATAAGTAAGCGTAGACTACGGTAGTTTTCCTAGTAACTTTGGTCAGTTACGGTCGTACCTGAGTTGTCAGTATATTAGGTGTGTTGCATACCTATCGGACGTTACCTCGTAGCCATCGCTTTCGTTACGTATGCGATCAGTGTCTTACTGGGCTCTCCTAAATATCAGAAGCTGTAAACCGTCTAGAAACTGAGTGAGTATTTGTAAAGGGCTGCATAACCTACGGAACATTTATCTTCTACATAGTTATCCCCCTGTCTGTTACTTAAAAACAAACAGTATTTACAGAAAAATTGAAATTGTTAGTGTTTACTTCAGGTTTTATTCAAAAATTGTCGATCTGTAACGTGAAACAGATGGATGTTGCAGTACAATAAAGAACACAATACAGACTGATCACATAGCGCTAGAAAATTCTATTTCGTCTACAAATAGATAAAATATAAAAACCGTCAAACAAAAATCTATCAAACATCGCTTCAGTAGTTATACAGAACATGTTTCTGTTGTTCATAAACAACTTTCGTATTTATCAATAATAACAGGAAACTTTTGGCTTTGATTAGAACATTCTGTTGAATACAATATAACAACAATAATTATACAGGGTTTTCGGGAATTCCCGTTGCAAACTTCTACGACCTGTAGAGGGGAATGAGTACATAATATTTTGAAGAGGAACCAATGCCTGGAAATGTACCGTTTCCGTTCTACCACGGCTTCACTTCAGATGTTTAGTTTCTCCACTTTTGCTTCAGGAACTGAATAAGGCATGATGCACTACAGTTATTATGTAACAAATCGAAAGGAAAAACAGCGAAACATCTATTTACATTTTAAACAGATTTATTTGTATCATCTCTTAAACATGAAGTGTTTACGTCATTCCAAAACAAAAAGAACCCAGCATAGTGTAAGTATAGAACGGTAATGATACATCACATCAGCTGCTCGATGTTGCGACAACCAACGTTGTTAAAGAAACTGTACCTACGAAGCACACGTCATCCTGTCTGCCCTGTCTGTTACCAAAACAAGTAACTCTGAGACTTTTCTGTTTCCCTTAGCAGACGTGCACGCGTTACACCAGAAACAGTCTATAAGTCCTAGGAGTTTGTAACAGGAATTTCCGAATGCCCTGTATATATTTTTTTATGTTCGTACAAGTAAACTATACTTGCATCAAAACTAATTGCTTTGGTTGTATAAGTGAAGAGGACGAGATCGGTATTTAACATCTCGTCGTCAACGAGGTCATTAGAGACGGAGTGCAAACTCGGATTAGGGAAGGATGAGGACGGAAATCGGCCGTGCCCTTTGAGGAGAACCATCCCGATTTTTGCCTGAAGCAACTTAGGGAAATCATGGAAAACCTAAATCTGGATGGCCGGACCCGAGTTTGAACCGTCGTCCTCCCGAGTGCGAGTCCAGTGTGTTGACCACGGCGTCACCTCACGCGGTTTGATACACAGGGTGTAAATTTTAAGTTGACAAACCAGAATAACTGGAAAAATAAGCTTCACACGAAAAAATGTGTAGAATCCAAAGCTGATTATTTTCGAAGGGACATCTGCTGGTGCTAAAATTAGCCCGCCACCCTAGCGTCTTGGGGGGTGGAGCGGGAGGCAACTTAAATATTTCAAATGGGGACCCCCATTTTTTATTGCAGAATCAGATTCTACATAAAAACTGCGAACATTTTGTCTTAAAAATTTGTTTTGATTCTTGGAAGTTGCCGCTGTAATTTAAAAAAATCATGTTCTTATTTTTGCGTGGAATATGGTTAGGGATAAATAAAAAATACTTATTTACTTCGTAAATTTTGATTCGCTAAAACTGAAACTCTCCCCCTCTGCCCATAGGGTGAGGTTTGAGAGAGAGGAATTAAAGTTTTACAAATGTTGACCCACATATTAATTTTTTCGCAAGGTCAGCATGTGTAAAAATCAAATTCCTCTCTCTCAAACCCCACCCTATGGGGAGAGAGGAAGAGTTTTAGTTTTAGCGAATCAAAATTTACGAAGTACTTTTTATTCATCCATAACCATTTTCCACGCAAATATGAGAACATGGATTTTATTGAATTAACAGCGCCAACTACCAAGAATCGAAACAAATGTTGAAGACAAAATGTACGTAGGTTTTTATGTAGAATCTGATTCTGCAATAAAAAAATGGGGGCTCCCATTTGAAATTTTAAAGTTGCCTCGCGCCCCACCCGCAGAGGGCGGGCTAATTATAGCACCAGCAGATAACCAACTTTGGATTCTACGCATTTTTTCGTCTGAAGCTAATTTTTCGAGTTATTCTCGTTTGCCCACTTAAAATTTACACCCCGTATACAAGCGCAGAAATCACGCGATCGATTAATTTTTATTACACACAAAATGCAACTTATATTCGGGTATAAAATACACCGTGGAATAACACTGAACGATGTGCGGTTATAAACACGTGCAAAACACATATCCTGAGAAAAAAAAAAGAAGTCGTCGATTTCCAGTTTGTCCCTTCCACATTCATTTACGTTTCTTTCCCTAACATTTCTACCAATACTACCGCTGATCCTAGCATTTACTGCGTCATTTATGTAGTGTATCAAAACTACCGGACCGTACTTTTTGTAGGGCGCACATCTAGTCACGTCTCCACTCTTTTTACTGCCCTGATTCCATACAACCAACAAGTATCACCATTTCACTTGCACGACATGTCAATGGTGGCGAGTCACGTGATCGCATGGCACTAGTTCTACACCATATACAGCGATCTAAGGCGACGAACAGGTGGCTTACGGGCGGTGACAAGTTCAAATGGTTCAAATGGCTCTGAGCACTATGGGACTTAACATCGGAGGTCATCAGTCCCCTAGACGTAGAACTACTTAAACCTGACTAACGTAAGGACATCAAACACATCCATGCCCGAGGCAGGATTCGAACCTGCAACCGTAGCAGTCGCGCGGTTCTGGACTGAGGTGCCTAGAACCGCTCGGCCACAGCGGCCGGCCGGTGATAAGTATTTCTAGAACGACATTTTCACTATGCAGCGGAGTGTGCGCTGATATGAAACTTCCTGGCAGATTAAAACTGTGTGCCGGACCGAGACTCGAACTCGGGACCTTTGCTTTTCGCGGGAAAGTGCTCTACCGACTGAGCTACCCAAGCACGACTCACGCCCCGTCCTCACAGCTTTACTTCTGCCAGTAGCTCGTCTCCTACCTTCCAAACTTCACAGAAGCTCTCCTGCGAACCTTGCAGAACTAGCACTCCTGAAAGAAAGGATATGCGGAGACATGGCTTAGCCACAGCCTGGGGGATGTTTCCAGAATGAGATTTTCACTCTGCAGCGGAGTGTGCGCTGATATGAAACTTCCTGGCAGATTAAAACTGTGTGCCGGACCGAGACTCGAACTCGGGACCTTTGCCTTTCGCGGGCAAGTGCTCTACCGCCTGAGGTCCCGAGTTCGAGTCTCGGTCCGGCACACAGTTTTAATGTGCCAGGAAGTTTGACAAGTAATTCTGTCCTGTGGACTTAGTCTCTTATACTGCAATCATATCGGGAGACAAGGGTGATCCAGTAAAGAGGGTCCTCCGACCACCCGAGAGCAGAGCGCCGGTGAGAGGGGGAGTGCAAAGCAGAACGCGTATGCAAATGGGCGGCCGCGTGGAGTGAGTTGCGGCGATGCGGGCGCGTGTTGTGACAGCGGTTATCAGCGCGGCACGCGCCGCGGCGCGGAGCGGGGGCAGCGGCCGCCCCCGTCACCGGCTGTCCGCATCCCCTCGCTGCGCCGCCTCGGATGCCACAGCATTTCTACACCGTGGGCAGTGTTGCAAACCTGGCTCTCTACAGGCATGCGCATCTCTGTCCATCCAAATAACAGACAAGAAAAACCTGACGGCGGGTCTAATGTTTATCTTAAATTCGCAATAAAAATGCGAAATATCTACATAAACACTTCCTTTCGCTTTCGCCATAGTCCCGCAGCGATCGCAGGGTCGGCGTAGTTTCAACGGATTTGGCAATGTTAGTTTTAGGGATGGCCGGATGCCCTTCCTGCCGCCACCCCGTACCCCCCCCCCCCCCAGGACGGAATCAGTGTACCCCAACTGTCTGCGTCTAGGGTAAACCGAGAAATAGTGCGGACGTGTTTCAAATGTCTGCGACGCGTGTAACTGAGGCGGAACGTGGGGACCAGCCCGGTATTCACTTAGCGGGATGTGGAAAACCGCCTAAAAACCACATCCAGGCTGGATGGCACACCGGTCTTCGTCGTTAATCCGCCGGGCGCATCCATCCGGGGCCGGCGCGCCTACACGAGTCCAGGAAGGAGGGCGTTAGCGCTCTCGGTTACCCTGGCGGGTATCTACATAAACACTATCTGACCAAAAATATGTTGTCACCTATTAGTGGACACCAATATGGGGTGAGTCTACCATTTACCTTTATGACAGCTTGAACTCTGCTGGGGACCATTTCAGTGAGGTGTCTGAAGTAGGGGTTGGCAGCCCATCCCTCCTCAAGAGCCATAGAAGGTACAGACCGGTTAAAATTTGATATCTGTCACTTGCCGCTGCAGTGTTGCCATATCTCCTACCGGTCGTATAGAGGCTACATTCAAACGCGGCGTGTCACTTCAGAAATGCTGAAACGATATTCATGTAACACGGAACAATGTTCGAAGCGGCTGCCGTTAGCTATCGAGGAGATGGGAGACGCTTTACCCACAGCTGATTTTACACTGAAGCGCCAAAGAAACTGGTATATCTACATCTACATCTACATTCATACTCCGCATCCACCATACGGTGCATGGCGGAGGGTACCTCGTACCACAACTAGCATCTTCTCTCCCTGTTCCACTCCTAAACAGAACGGGGGAAAAATGACTGCCTATATGCCTCTGTACGAGCCCTAATCTCTCTTATCTTATCTTTGTGGTCTTTCCGCGAAATATAAGTTGGCGGCAGTACAATTGTACTGCAGTCAGCCTTAAATGCTGGTTCTCTAAATTTCCTCAGTAGCGATTCACGAAAAGAACGCCTCCTTTCCTCTAGAGACTCCCACCCGAGTTCCTGCAGCATTTCCGGAACACTCGCGTGATGATCAAACCTACCAGTAACAAATCTAGCAGCCCGCCTCTGAATTGTTTCTATGTCCTCCCTCAATCCGACCTGATAGGGATCCCAAACGCTCGAGCAGTACTCAAAAATAGGTCGTAGTAGTGTTTTATAGGCGGTCTCCTTCACAGATGAACCACATCTTCCGAAAATTCTACCAACGAACCGAAGATGACTATCTGCCTTCCCCACAACTGCCATTACATTCTTGTCGCACTTCATATCGCTCTGCAATGTTACGCCCAAATATTTAATCGACGTGACTGTGTCAAGCGCTACATTATTAAAGGAGTATTCAAACGTTACAGGATTGTTTTTCCTATTCATCTATATTAATTTACATTTACCTATATTTAGAGTTAGCTGCCATTCTTTACACCAATCACAAATCCTGTCCAAGCCATCTTGTATCCTCCTACAGTCACTCAACGCCGACACCTTCCCGTACACCACAGCATCATCAACAAACAGCCGCACATTGCTATCCAGCCTATCCAAAAGATCATTTATGTAGATAGAAAACAACAGCGGACCTACCACACTTCCCTGGGGCACTCCAGATGATACGCTCACCTTCGATGAACACTCACCATCGAGGACAACTTACTGGGTTGTATTGCTTAAGAAGTCTGCGTATTCAAATACAGAGATACGTAAACAGGCAGAATACGGCGCTGCCGTCGGCGACGCCTATGTTAGACAACAAGTGTGAGGTGTAGTTGTTAGATCGCTTAATGCTACTACAATGGCACGTTATCAAGATTTAAGTGAGTTTGAACGTGGTGCTATTGTTGTCGCACGAGCGATGGGACACAGCATCTCCGAGGTAGCAGTGAAGTGGGGATTTTTTCGTGTGTCCATTTCACGAGTGTACCGTTAATATCAGGACTCCGGTAAAACGTCAAACCTCCGACATCGCTGCGGCCGGAAAAAGACCCTACAAGAACGGGATCAACGACGACTGAATAGAATCGTTCAACGTGACAGAAGTGCAACCCTTCCGCAAACTGCAACAGGTTTCATATTCTAAGCCATCAACAAGTGCCAGCGTGCGAACCATTCAACAAAACATCATCTATATGGGCTTTCGGAGCCTAGGCCCACATAAAGCTTTATGCCTCGCATGGACCCATCAACACTAACATCATTGGACTATTGATGACTGGCCTGGTCAGACGAGTCTTGTTTCTAATCGTTTCTAGCGGATGGACGTGTACGGGTATGGAGACAACCTCATGAATCCATGGATCCTGCATGACAGCATGGAACAGTTCAAGCTGGTGGACGATTAGTAATGGTGTGGGGCGTGTGCAGTTGGAGTGATGTGGGGCTCCTTATACGTCCTAGAAACGACTCTGACAGGTGACACGAACGTAAGCATCCTGTCTGATCACCTGCATCCATTCATATCCATTGTGCATTCCGACAGTCGGACAATTTCAGAAGGACAATGTGACACCCCACGCGTCCAGAATTTCTACAGAATGGCTCCAGGAACACTCTTCTGATTTGGGAAGTTTCAGCAGAACGGTGCGACACCCTACAGTCCAGAATTGCTACAGAGTGGCTCCAGGAACACTCTTATGGGTTTAAACGCTTCCACTGGCCACCAAACTCCCAAGACATGAACATTATTAACCATATCTGGGATGCCTTGCAACGTACTGTTCAGAAGAGATCTCCACCCCCTAGTACTCTTACTGATTTATGGACAGCCCTGCAGGATTCATGGTGTCAACGCCCTCCTGCACTATTTCAGATATTAATCGATTCCATGCCATGTCATGTTGCGACACTTGTGCGTGCTCGCGGGGGCCCTACACGATATAAGGCAGGTTTTCCAGTTTCTTTGGCACTTCAGTGTAATTGACCAACAACTGAGCTGCGTCATGTGACGCGATTTCTAGGCCGCATTTACACTAATGTTCTAACCTAACCTCGAGTTCGTGGTGTGCAATTTATCTGAAAAAACGTTGGTCAACAATATACGGCAGAACTATTAATCACACTGCCTTTGCTCACACCGATTAAAACTGACACCTAGAAGCAAACTCAAGCCAGAAAAAAATTCAGTTTCAGCACTAAAAACGAACTAACTTCCATTTGCGTCACCTAATAATGATTTCGGGCGATTGTGCCGCATAATATCGCTTCTTAGTACTTCCCCTAAATATTTATATGAAGTGATGTGCTCACGACCAATCGTGTATAGGATGATGTCTGGTAATTTCTGTTCGTTTACTTATTTATTGAAGCTAATCAGATTGCGGTCTTCAGGTCCATTCTTATTGTTCTTGTTATCTTATGTTTGTTTACTCTTAAAGAGCGCATTCATTACACTCTGTAATATGAATCAATTACTTTAAAAATTGATCAAAACGTAGCTGAAGAGCAATTTGGACTATGAAAGGCTAGGGAAACTGCACAAGCAGTACGTAACTTATGAATACTCCGTTAAAGAAACAAATCTCAGAATTAATAGGCCACCATTTTTCGATTTTCAAAGGCGTTTCATTATAAATGTGTCGTGTGGTGGGTGATAGTTCGTCGGTCCGTGGCATATAGGCTTTCCCACTTAACTAGTTAAAATCGATTATCGATATCGTTGTAAGGATCATAGCATCTACGACTGTTAGTAACAGCAGATGCTGTGGGCTGCCTTTCTGCAGGTACGAAATAAGTGGTGCCCTCTACAACAGCGCCACGCGTGTCTGGCAAATGGGAAGTTGGGCGAGACGCGCTATCCACTGATATGTGTTTGTTTTCTGTACGTTTAGTGGATTTCGCATTCATCATTTGAAACCACGGAGGTATTTATGGATAACCAAGTATACCACAATCAACTTAACAACTCATGCATCCAAGTGTCCGAAAAGTGCAATACACAGAAGAGTGGCAAAGAAAATTGATGATCTGATAGACGACGATCAGTTTGGCTTTAGAAATGATAAAGGCACCATAGAGGGAGTCTTGACATTACGTTTGATTACGAAGGCACGACTTCGGAAAGTCAAAAGACGTACATAGCATTCGACGACGTAACATTGTACAAGGCAGGTAAAGGAATGCATACTACATTCAAATTTGGATTTCATTTGAAGATAATGTACAGTTAACACCACAACTGAGTGCAACTTAAAGACGGATCAACGACTGTCGGAAAAGTTTCAAAAGAAGAGGGTCGAAGGATACAGAAGGATGCGGAAACACAAGTTGCGACATAAAAACAGTTATCCAGAAGGTGTAGAACTTGTTTCCTTTATTCGAGTCTGTGATCACAACTATTCTACTGAGGCTTTTTCAATTTCGGTTTGTCATGCTCCCTCTTCAGATATGAGCAAACCATATCGTAAGGTAGCAATCAATGGAAATTCCAGGTTGGAATATCAACATTATTAGGAAAAGGATAGCTTGCTACTCACCGTAACGATGACCCGCTGAACTGCAGATAGGCACCACTACGGGTCGGAGCTACCGGTGGTAGCGGTCATGTGTGCTTGCTTGTGCGAATGTGTGAGTGTTTTCTTTGCTGAAGAAGGCATTAGCGAAAGATATAATGTGTAACAGTCTATTCATTGTGTCTCTCTGTAACTCAACAGGCCATCGTTAGGGTGAACAACAATCTATCCGTTTGCTAATATTGTTGGTATCTAACGTCATAAAGCCAGAGTGTCATCGTCAAGAGATACATGCAAAACCAGCTAGGTATCGCCGAATATATATCTAAAACATGGTGGCCTAGTTAGTACCTCACTTTTAGTTATGTTCGACCATGCCTAGCTGATTTTATTTGTATCTCTTGATGACGCCACTCTGGCATTATTGTATTGACGTATGTTTTAAATAGATCTGAAGATGCTCACTACAGACCGAAATAAATTTTTTGAGGATAATTTTTGTGATCATAAACTGAAATAAAGGATGCTAGAAATCGTAAGAAATCATGTTATCCTAAGAATCTGCGAGGAAACTCAGACCAGAAAAAGAGACAGAATGTGCTAAACCATCAGGAACTAACTTTCTTAACAGTAGCGGAAGCCTTAGAGGACAGCAACAGCAGAGGAAGACAGAGATTCTAACACACAGTGTAAGTAAAATAAAACTGACTAAGAAAGTATTTCGTATATCTGAAGATAGGGATCTCAAGTTAACGTTATTCACACCTGGGCCAGGTCTTGTAAAATCGGGTTGCCTGTCTTAACGTGAATTAAATATTTTCTGAGACAGTTTTATCTTCCTCCCCCCTCCCCATGTATATTAGAATCTTTGTCTTCCCCTACAACCCCATCTCTTAAGACAGGTAGACATGATGAAGCCATCCTTACCTCATGGGTTTTGTCTCAGAATCTTCGGCGGATGTGTGTTTAATGATTTTTCTGACTTTTCGCCGGCACGTGTGGCTGGCATATTCGAATATTTATCTTCCCCTGATGGATGGTGATTACAATACAAGAAATGGCCACGAAAGCTTGAACAAATTTGTACATCTTCCTCTTATTATTAATATTGCTATTATTAACGAATCCTCCCAGTAAATGGAAGAAGTTAAAAAAATAACTCAGTCAACTTTCCTGTAGGTTACTCTTGTTGTTTCAATAGGCTTTCATTCTTTTCGAGAATGTTTGTTTACGTTCTTCCGACCTCTTTGGCGAGTGCTGTTTTTCTTTCGGTTGCTTTGATGTACCTTCCGAACGGTCTACTTTGCATCTGAAGGTGTCTCCTTCCAAAATTTTGGTTGATCTTATGTTTATGTTACTGAGATCCTTTTGAATTTCGTTCAGTCAAGGTGTTGAGATCTTGAGCGATGCTACATAGACTATTATCCTTTTTGTCAGTCGCTTTTCTGGTAGTCTGTTGAGATGACCAAAGAATCTAATTCGCGTTTTCTTAGCGTCAGTTTCGATGTTTAAAACATTTTCTGTCGTTTTGATTCACTGTAGCCCGTAAGCATCTTGGGTATGTCTCTGGCCAAAAATTTTCGTAATGATGTTATATCTTCTGTTTCGATTTCTTCAAGTTCGCATTTTCTGTTAAATGCCAGTGTTTTACATGCGTAGATGACTGTTGGTCTTATGACTGTGTTGTAGTGCTGAATTTTCGTCTGTATTGACATCGATTTTTTGTGGGTATAGGCTCTGTACTAATTTTAATGCGATTTTTTTAGGCGATTTTGCTGTGAGATATTTTCAATGTCTGTCGGTTAGCTGAATTCTCGGAGATATTTAAAGTACGGGATCCTGTTGATTTTACCGTATTTTGCTTTCAGACTTGCGATTTCTGTCTTTGAACATAAGGATTTAGTTTTCTCGAATAAGATTCGTATCCCTACTTTTTCTCAGCTTCTTTAAGTATCCCTAACTGTTTGACGGCAGTCTCTTCGTCCTATGCGTCGCCAGGTAGTCCACAAACGCGAGGTATGGTATGTAGAGGTTGTTTTTGGGAAATAACAATAGGACTGACTTCCAAAACCCACGTTTCTTCAGTTCTATCTTCATTTCTTCCTTAACCTTGTCTAGGAAGACGTTGGACAGAATAGAAGAGAGTGCATCTCCTTGCCTCACGGCTGTTTGAATGTCAAAGGGTTCTGCGACTTCCACCGTAAACTTTATTGTGGATTTCATGCCAGTTAGTGTGTGTCTTACGAGCTCTCGTGTTTTGGGATCTAATCCCCTCTCTTCCAAAACATGGAATAGTGATGGCCTGTCCATTCTTTCTGAAATTTACGATCGTGCATACTAGAGGTTTTTGTCTGAGGGCTCGCATTTTGAGTATGGCTCTGAGGACAAAAAATTTTCTGTGCATGACCTGTTCGATCTGTATCCTGCTTAATATTTTGATAATGTGGCTTCTAATTGCTTTTGTGCTCTATTCAAGAGACAAGCTGATAGGATTTTGCAGGTGGCCAATAAGAGGGCGGCCCCCTGAATTGTTTACACCTGACTTGATGCTTTTTTTATGCCATAGATGAATTAGAGCAGCCTTCCAGTCATCCAGAATGTTTTCGGTTTGTGTTTCTAACTATTTGTGTAATTTCTTTGAGTGAGTTTTGGGCCTAAATTTTTCAAGAGTTCGGCTACAGTTCTGTCCTTCGCTGATGCTTTGTTGTTTTTAAGTTTCTTGATGTTTGAATAAATTTCTTCTTCTGTTGCTGGTGACGAACTTCCTGATCTGATTTGTGGATCTTTTTTCGGAAGTTTCTCTTTGGGTTCCGGTCAATTTAAAAACAGTGAAAAATATGTGGCTAGTTCTTGGCAGTTTCCTTTATTCGTCAAGGCTAATTTACCACCCTGTTTCTGCAAGTAAATGATCTCTAGTGAGAACCCTTTGATTTGGTTGGCCAAGGTCGTGTACAAATCGTGTGTGTTGGTCTTTTTGAAGTACTTTTCAGTTGCCTCCAGTTGGTCATTGACATATTTTCGTTTATTTTGTCTTAAATCTTGGAAATTTGTTTGCGAACTTCTAGGAATTTCGTCTGCATTTCTTCTGATTTGGTGCAGTTACAATTTTGAAATGCCTTTTTTTATTTCTTCTAGTGCATTTTTAATTTCTTGATTCCACTAGGGTGTTTTGGTGTTTTGTGAACAGGGATCAGGTCTTTCACTGCTTTGATGATTTTAGTTTGAAATTTCTCCCAGTTTTTTGCAGGTTGTTTTTCCCATTTTTCTGTTACTTTAGAGCCTTTGAGATTATTATTATTATCGTTATTGTCCTCGATGGTGAGTGTTCATCGGAGGTGAGGGTATAATCTGGAGTGCCCCAGGGAAGTGTGGTAAGTCCGCTGTTGTTTTCTATATACATAAATGATCTTTTGGATAGGGTGGATAGCAATGTGCGGCTGTTTGTTGATAATGCTGTGGTGTACGGGAAGGTGTCGGCGTTGAGTGACTGTAGGAGGATACAAGATGACTTGGACAGGATTTGTGATTGGTGTAAAGAATGGCAGCTAACTCTAAATATAGATAAATGTAAATTAATATAGATGAATAGGAAAAACAATCCTGTAACGTTTGAATACTCCATTAGTAATGTAGCGCTTGACAGAGTCACGTCGATTAAATATTTGGGCGTAACATTGCAGAGCGATATGAAGTGGGACAAGCATGTAATAGCAGTTGTGGGGAAGGCAGATAGTCATCTTCGGTTCGTTGGTAGAATTTTCGGAAGATGTGGTTCATCTGTGAAGGAGACCGCCTATAAAACACTTCTACGACCCATTCTTGAGTACTGCTCGAGCGTTTGGCATCCCTATCAGGTCGGATTGAGGGAGGACATAGAAACAATTCAGAGGTGGGCTGCTAGATTTGTTACTGGTAGGTTTGATCATCACGCGAGTGTTCCGGAAATGCTTCAGGAACTCGGGTGGGAGTCTCTAGAGGAAAGGAGGCGTTCTTTTCGTGAATCGCTACTGAAGAAATTTAGAGAACCAGCATTTGAAGCTGACTGCAGTACAATTTTACTGCCGCCAACTTACATTTCGCGGAAAGACCACAAAGATAAGATAACAGAGATTAGGGCTCGTACAGAGGCATATAGGCGGTCATTTTGCCCTCGTTCTGTTTGGGAGTGGAACAGGGAGAGAAGATGCTAGTTGTGGTACGAGGTACCCTCCGCCACGCACCATATGGTGGATTGCGGAGTATGTATGTAGATGTAGGTGTATTACTGTTATCACCATAGAAGGAAGCAACGATTGCGTCCTAGAGAGACGTGAATCACACTTGCAGCCGGAGATGAGATAATCCAGTTACAGCCGCGTAGGCTCGTAGTCGCACCTTCCGTCGCCATGGGGTGCCCCGGCTCATCACGGGCGCCCACGTGCACATCACGTGGACCGGCAGACTATTGTGCGTCGCAGGAGCGCGCCTCGGCTCGCACGTTTTAATCCGGAAACTGCTTTCAGAGGCGCCATCCTCACGTGCATAATTTGTTTCTTCATTGAGCCCCCTTCCCTTCCCTCTCCAGTCTCCGCCACTGCTGCAGGCGACGGCGGCGGCGACGGCGACGCCGGGGCCGGATCTTAATTAAGATTCCGGTTTAGCGGCAATCTCCTTCCGCGCAGGCGGCTCCTGCAATATGAAGGCGGGGGCGGGCGGCTTGTTGCTGCAACCGCTCGCTCGCTCGCTCGCTCGCTCTCCGTTTTATATTCCCCGGCTGGTGGGCTGCGTAAAAGTGTCGCCGCCTAGGGCGGGCCGCCACAGCACGCAATAAATCCGAGACACACGCCGTCGCTACTGCTAAGTACGTGGCCCCTCCCGGGAGGGGGCGGCGATAAAGCTGAATGCTCCTTACACATAAAATATTAACATCCCGCCCTTCCCTCACTGGATTCTACTTCCTTCGGCGTCTTCGCTGTTAAAGCCAATGGGGCCCGCCGATTTAAGCCTGACTATGTGTCGAGAACCGTATTCTAAGCCCAGTCTTAAATTTGTCCATGTTTGCAAAAAAGCCGATTAAGGTCTGTACCTGTATTACGATATTTATAAAATAACACTTTTTCGGCTTCAGTCGCGTCTTCTTTTCCCGAAAAATCTCCATTTCTGGTGGTCCGTTGTTTACTTCTTCATCCTGCTGTAAGTGCAGCCGTTCAGCATATCATCTCCTCTTCCCTTTCATATACATTTCTAAAACTGCTTTTGTAAGTCTCCCTTTCTTTCTTAACATGAAGAGTGTTTCACTATTCATGTTACACAATAATATAGATTGTAGGGGGGACTTAGCAGATCAAGTTATGCAGAGGAACCCATGTCCGGAAAGTCATCCAGCGCCGCTATAAAGGGTCAAATCTATACGCGCCGGTAGCTGTTGATGTATGTACATAAAGAGTAATTCCGCGATGACGTTACAAACTTCTAAGAATGATGGAGACAGATAAATGTGTTAGTATGAGGTAAGGATCCCTAGTTTGGAAACGAACGAGTCGAAATTTGCAAGCGAAGGTCATTCTGATATTTCTGACAGTGGAATGCGTGTAACGGTAGTGTTGTTGCTAAGAATGTACGGTATGCAACTTTCAGAGATGGTAATGTGGACCAAGACGAGAAGAAATGTCTAGAAAAAATAGGCTTTAAAATGCATACCAGTGGAGTTATGAGCATTTGTTCATCTTCCTTATTTTCAAACACATTTCTTCTATTGAATAAGTGCTCATTGTTATTAAGGTGTACATTTTAGGACCCATGTATGCTGGTCACTTTTACCTTCTTTTGGTCCATGCTATCAACTCTGGAGGTTGTCTGCCCTACAATCTTACCAAAACCAGTAGCGGTACATGTATTCCACTGTCAGAGGTGCAAAACAGTTTTCACCTATAACCTTCGACTCGTTCGTTTCCGGTGCATCGACCCTTACCACGAACTGATGCATTTATCTCTCTCCATCATCAGCCACGCAGAGTAGCCGCGTGGTTTGAGGCGTCATGTCACGGACTGTGCGGCCCCTCCCGCCGGAGGTTCGAGTCCTCCCTCGGGCATGGGTGTGTGTGTTGTTCTCAGCGTAAGTTAGTTTAAGTAGTGTGTAAGTCTAGGGACCGATGAACTAGCAGTTTGGTCCCTTAGGAATTCACACACATTTGAACATCTCTCCATCATCCTTAGAAATTTGTTCATCATCACAGAGTCACCCTGTATATACATACATGAACTGTGGAACACCCTGTACATCCTCTCCAATTTCCTTACTCCTTTTTGTTACACTCATTATCTGTCTCTGATCTCTCGTTGAACTCAAAAAGGATTGGTTGACACTGGGGACCAAGGTGGATGGGAAGGAAACTTGAAGAAAGAAGTACACACCGAGCAATATGCCAAAGATCAGTGACAAGGAAATACCTGGATGACTGGAAGGCTGCTCTAATTCATCTATGGCATAAAAAAGGCATCAAGTCAGGTGTAAACAATTCAGGGGGCCGCCCTCTTATTGGCCACCTGCATATAAGGATAGAGAGTCACCAGTGGAGCAGACAAGAGAAGAAGTCATTGAAGAGCTCGAAAAAAGAGCGAGGATAAAGAGGTTGTAGAAGGAAAGAAGAACGTATTACACTGAACGGGATATCCGTAGTACTATAGAGATCAACACAAAAAGAAGACATCTGCAACCACATCTACGTTCTGCAAGCCGTCATGGTGTGTGACGGAGGCAGTTTCTGGTACCGTATTTCTTGCTCCCTTCCCTTTTGCATTCTTGAATTATACATGCGAAGAAGAACTGTCATTAAACCCCCATAAGACCTCTAATTTATCTGATTTTCCCGGCACGGTGATCTCTTCTGACATAAGTGGAAGGAACCAGTTCGTTGCCCCTCTCTTTTTTCCAACGTACGCTCTCGAAATTCCATCAACTGACTTGTCCGTTATGGACAAAGTTTTTCTTGTAGCGTCTGCCAATAGATAACCTCCATAGCGCTCTCCCGACGACCAAACGATCCCTTGATGAAATGCGCCCGTATTCCTTGGATCTTCTTTGTCTCTTCTATTAGTCTAATTTGATAAACATTCTATATTGACGCACATCTCAAGAAATGGTCGGACAAGTATTTTGTATGCCACTTCTTTCCTTAATGAATTACAATTTCTTAGAATGCTCGTAAAAATCATTCCACCTTAGGTCGCCCCAGCTGGCTCCAACTACGAATTTCACAACAGTTGCTGTTTCCAGTGGTTCGTCGACAAACCAAGTTGGACATGGGGTAGCTCGCGGCCTGTTTATACCCAATACGTTATACGTATTTACTTACCTTCAGGGTGACCTGCGAGGCCCTCTATCAGTCGCCCATCATCTGCGGGTCTTCCAGCATTTCGGTACAGTCCTCCGACGTCGCAGCCTTCCTTATAGACAACAGCTTCTTCGACGAATAGCTTCACGGAGCCTCCAATGTCATCCACTAGTCACTGATATGAACTGTTAATAGTAACGGCCTGAGAAAACTCACTTGGCGTACTCGCGAAATTACTTTCACTACTGTCGATTTCGTTCTGTTATGAACTGCGGATTCAGTTCTATCTACAAGAAAAACCTGAATTCATTTACACATTTGGTTTGAAACTCGGTAGGCTGGTACCTTGTTCACGAAACGACAGTACAGACCTGTGTCGAACGCCTCCCGACACCAATATGAACCCTAAAAAATTTCATTAGGGAGCAAATATACAGAGTGGGGCAAATAAAGGTGGTCCGGGCGAGTGTTTACGATTTTGAAATATTTGTGGCAGCATTAACGAAAAAGGGGAAACCTAGAGTTATTTCTAACAGGATGGAGCAACTGCCCATACAGCCGGACGTTGGAGCACATTTACATAATCTTACAACTTTGTTAGCAGAGGTCAGCCTGGTGGCAGTCCTAGCTGGCCACTCGGGTTACCCGATCTGTCAGTGTGCGATTACATTGTGTTGGTAGCCTCTAGTCTAAGATGTACCGCAACAACCCTCTCAGTCTACAAGAATATTTCGGGCGAGATTGTAAAAATTCAAGCAGTCCAGCTTCGATCCGCCCTCACCAACTTGCTGATCACAGCCCAGAAGTGCCAAGAGATGAGTGGTGCCCACTTTCAACATCTGCTATAGTCAGGTTAGTACTGTATTTCGCTGCCTCTGCTGTGCTTCCTTGTGCCCTGGAACTTTGTTCTCTGAGACACTTTTACTTGCCCCACCCTGTACTGGGAAGCAGGTGCTGGTATCTTCAGATCCTTGTGCATACCTGTGCAAGACATTCTTGAGTTCACGTAACTAATAATTGATATTATACGATTTTGGACTAGAAAAACTTTGGATTCTTTTGATGTGTTGCCCCAGTAACTGATCCCGTACGAAGAACCATATCATCCACAAATCTCCAGTCGACCTAAACTTGTCTCTGAGATGTTTATTGCTGCTTGCCCGAAGTCTGCTAATTCCCATCCACAGGCTCCTTAGAGCGCACTTAAGCGAACTGTGAATGTTGCACGTGATTCGAAGCGCCACAAAGCGCACATCAGTACCGCACGGACAGAGAATAAGCTCTAATGACGTGCAGTGATAAAAGCAAAACAGTAATTCTTGCTTCATCTGCAATCGCTGCATTATAAGCTGTGGCAGTGAACAACACAAAGAGAAAACAACGGCCATTATCGCACGAAAAAATGGATGAACAGACGGATTTTCTTCGAAAATAACTTATTTTAGAGGGTGAACATCCTTTCAAAAAATCTGAGGACGAGGGAAGATAATTATCGATTCCTACTGGACCTTATGCAACAAAAAGTAACAAAGGAGAACATTTGCGGTACATGTATTAGTTATTTCGTGATATTATCGGCTACACCAATTTCCAGCCCATTGGTGAATCGAACTCTGCCAAAAAGTCCACTTTTGGAGCGTAAATACCCTCGCTGCCAATACCATTTCTCTTCGCCGTCTCAGTAACATGTCTTTCATGGCAGTAACGTTAACTCAAAGCTTTTGTTTCCCTTTTTATTTCCTCTGCTGCCCGCTGCGGAATATATTATTGAAAATTACGGAATATTCCGCTTAAGGCTGCACCACGTAGTTGCTGATTCATAATCTTTGCTTCGGATGTCAAATCGACACCGATTCAGTTCATATTGTTAAATTAAAACATATGTGTGTTCTACATTGTCAGATTCCACATTCTTTCTTCCCGAAATCACTTCATCGGTGCGTCGATGATGCTGTGGAGTGAACAAATGCACACTCTTCTCTGCTTGAAAGCAGACGTGCGAGCGAGCGCTTCTGCTTGTATCCGTAGCATTCGTGTAACGTTGTACGCAATTCCCCGCACCGATATGGACTTGCCTTCGTTAACCTGCAACATGCAGCAGCCAAGTTAGTGAGTAGCGAGTTCAGGCACTCTGCACAACTCCGCAGACTCTGGTTTTCCCCCGAGCTAGGAGGTGCAGTTGTTACCGAACATGCAATCGGAAAGACGACAGGTCAAATCGGCATCCACTCATCCAGGTTTAGGTTTTCAGTACTTTCCCTAAAACTCTCGAGACAAATTTCGGGAGCGTTCCTTTCAAAGGGATGGTCAATTTCCTTACCTGTTCTTGAAACTGTCCGAGATTGTGCTCTCTGTCTTAGGACCTCGACTTCGACGAGACGTTAAATCCCAATTTTCAAATGGTTCAAATGGCTCTGAGCACTATGGGACTTAACATCTGAGGTCATCAGTCCCCTAGAACTTAGAAATACTTAAACCTAACTAACCTAAGGACATCACACACATCCATGTCCGAGGCACGATTCGAACCTGCGATCGTAGCGGTCGCGCGGTTCCATCATCAGGGGATGACCAATTTAGTATTGGAGGGCAGCGTGGAGGGTAAAAATCGAAGAGAGAGATTAAGACATGAATACAATAAGCAGATTCAAAAGGATGTAGGTTGCAGTAGGTACTGGGAGATGAAGAAACTTGCACAGGATAGAGTAGCATGGAGAGCTGCATCAAACCAGTCTCAGGACTGAAGACCACAACAACAACACGAATTAGGGAAGAGTACTACGGTACTCCGTGCAGTTGTGCAAAGCCACTGTGGCAGGGTGGCGCAGTGGTTAGCGCATTTGCCTACTGAGCAGAAGACCCAGGCTCGAATCCGAGCCTTCGTACAAATTTTCATTTGACACTTCAGTCTGCATACACACATCATTGAGACTTCAAAAGCTCTGTGGTATCATACAGTTTCGCTAACAGGGAACATGAAGCAGCGAGGGTAAATTCCGCAAGCAGCCGACTACACGCGACGCACTGGACTGGTGAAGGCTGGCGCGTGAGCTGGGACGCTGCGAGGATGGTTGAGCGGTTGCTAAACGGTGCGCGGGTTGCCTAATGAGCAGGCAGTTTTATCTCGTGGGGCCAGCCAGCCAGCGGCGGTACAGCGGCGGGTGCCACGCAGCAGCCAGCAGCCAGCAGGCAGCTATCGCGGGGCGCGCCAGAGGCCTCCGAGACAGGCGCGACCCGGCGCGGCGCCGTAATCCGCCGGTCCCGGCCTAAGCCCGGCTTATCCCGAAAGTAATTTTGGGGAGTCTTTTGAGGGGCTCCCCCGGTGGCCAGGCTTTAAATCGCGCGACTATCTGGAGGGACCAGCGACCGGGGACCTGGTAGCGGGGCGTGTCGCTGGCGGCGTGTCGCCGCCCTCGTAGCATCGCGCCATCTGCTCTGTTCCGTGCTCTGCTCCGACTGCGTCTGCAGCAGTATCCCGCCTGCACTCCACGAACATCTGGCAACCGGAAGACTTGCAGTAAAACTGAGAAATGGAAAGAGGCCAGACGTTAACATCTTACGATGTACGGTGGAGAAAAGAAATTACTTACTTTCCGTGTCCGGAACTAGACTTCAGACTTCCAAAAATCAGCAGCCACTATGGCCTTGTCATATGCCTCCCATAAGTCATTCATTGTGCAGGGCTGGTCTAAATATGGACAGATAAGCAGGTGTTGAGGATCCTGGACAGAACCACACAGACAGAGAGTGTTCTCATTCTCTTTTAGGAAACCCCATTGCTGCAGGTTTGTCTTGCACTTTGGCACTTCTACCCTCATACGGTTTAGGGTTGTCGAGACTGTGTATGGTAGGTCTCCACCAGGCGCCAGTTCTTCTTTTACATCTTTATAGGGGTTTCTCAGGTCGATTTCCCACCGTAACGGACTGCTGAAAAAAGAAATCAAACAAACCTGACACAGATTAGTAATGCTCAGGAGACGAAAACACTGTTTGATACTACCTCTGGTATTTAGAATAGCCTCGATTCGTGGAGGGAGAGTTTAGCATCTGCAAGTTATTGAGATTCCTCACCCAGCCCGAGTATCGATATGGAGAACAGGTCAGAGATACCTTGGCTACATACGGAAGCCGTATCTCGCTGCAGCGCGAGGTACCGCCACAGCAAACGCAACAAGAATGTCAGGTGGAGCCGTCCACTGACGCAGGGCAGGACTGCGTGTAAATACCGCGTTCCGGGACGCACCACTTTCGTTACTTCGGTGTGTCTTGTGCTATTAGAGTGGTGCATAAGTTCGTAGCGCTTTTCCATAAGTGTAATAAACACAACAGATACACTGAACAGAGACTTCATCCATCAATGATACTCTCCTTTACAATTACAGTAGTCAGTTCTCGAGTACGCTGACGAGGAGCATTGTGACAATGATTTTATCTTGGAACTCTTCCATTTGGTCCGTGTTTGCATAGAAAACCAGTAATATCAGAAACTGAGTGCGCCTTAATGCCAAACACCTTGTTATTCGTTTATTTCTTTTTTATCCCAAACTAGTTTCGGCGACAAATATCACCATCATCATTGGGTTTTTTAAATCTAAAGCATGCAGAAATAGCATGGATGTACAAACACAGTACAACATTATTACATTTTTACTATTCGTCGCAAACAGCGCCAATAACTGCTTAAAACATGCTGTAATATACAATAAATAAGGTAGTATGAAAGTATCCATACAAACTATATTTCAAAAGACGAATAGTAAAAATGTAATAATGTTGTACTGTGTTTGTATATCCATGCTAATTTCTGCATGTTTTAGATTAAAAAACCACACTGATTATGGTGATATTTGTCGCCGAAACTAGTTTGGGACAATAAAGAAATAAACGAATAACAAGGTGTTTTGTATCAAGGCGGACTCAATTTCTGATATTACTAGGATCATTGTGGATTAATGCGTTTAAACGATCTTCAGCAAATCCTGCAGGTCTTCCTGAAAGTGGAGAGTCACTAGTGTCAAAACCATCCTCCTTAAAATGAGAAAACCATTTATTGCCGTGCTTTCTCCAAGGACATTATCCCCTTACACAGCACAATTGTTTCTGGCTACGTCCGCTGCTTTCGCCCCTCTACTGAGTTCAAACAGAAAAATATGTCGGAAATTTTCCGATTTCTCCACTTGGCACTTCATTTCCTAACGTCCACAGCATCGCTCACTACCTCCAAATGACGGAATGAGAATATGTAAACCAAATAACAACGGTGAACTACAAATAAAAATTAAAATCGATAAATAAAGTCATAGCAACCGGAATACCAACATGCAAAACAAAAATGTTACGAACTTATTCACCAACCTAATACTAAATCCTGTAAGAACAATTGCTGCACATAAGAACGTAGGCCTCCGCGGCCGGTGTCATAGTGATTAAAATTCTTCTGGGTATTATGCCGCGTCATTGCTAAAAACTAACAACAATAATAAACTAAAGCCGACGTTTCGGCCGAATTGCAACGGCCTTCCTGCAGTCGTGCCCTGAGGAAGGCCGTTGCAATTCGGCCGAAACGTCGGTTTTAGTTTATTATTGTTGTTAGTTTTTAGCAATCACGCCGCATAATACCTAGAAGAATTTTAATCAAATACTGCATAATTGGTCTCTTCGTCATAGCAGGCCATGGGGAAATTTGGTAGCGTCCGGTTGCCCACGCTATTGTCCGACTTAAGCCACGTGGTCACGGACCGGTACATGCCTTTGTTTGCTGCAGTTCTTACTCTTTGTGTTG
This sequence comes from Schistocerca cancellata, assembly GCF_023864275.1. Lineage (NCBI taxonomy): Eukaryota > Metazoa > Arthropoda > Insecta > Orthoptera > Acrididae > Schistocerca > Schistocerca cancellata. The sequence goes on along the minus strand of NC_064627.1, from coordinate 916,007,571 downwards.
CTCTGTGATATACCTTCATCTATAACTGACATTTGTTTGCAATTACTTAAAATTAAATTATATCTATCGATGCTGCAAAATGGAAAATAACAGTTATTTGCGTTTTAAGTACAGGTTAAAAGATGATAGGAAAATAAGAAAATAAGTCCAGAAGTCCTTTTTTTGCCTGTTTCAGGTCAGAGGGTCTCTGAAAATGGTGTACGTACATTAATTTACAAGTGGTGAGTGCGTGTTATGGATAAACTTTACTACTATAAATTTCTATTAAAATTAGTTACAGATTTAAATGCATGTCATGAAATGGAGATATTGTACCACGTAATTATACTGTATACTGTGTGCTTATACCAAATTCCACGTGATGACTGCTAATTACTAATTGCGTTTTTGTTATATAGAGTATAATATCGCAACGCCATGGCTGCAACCTCGGAGTGGTATCCTCAAGCCTTGTCTCCCTCGTTGCGGATACCTTCTTTCTACAGTTCTTAATTCTACTCTATTATGAATGGGAATGCATGGGGTTTTGTTGCTTTTTGAATTTCGTCTTTTAGTTGACTTGGTGTGACTTTATGCTGTTGTTTGTTCTTACAAGGTGTTTGAGTTAAGCTTTTGGACATCTTATGATATTTGCTCTTTAGAAAGTGTGGTTTAAGTTGAATCTGTTTCATTTTGTATGTTTATTTCTGAATATGTTTCAGTATCTGTGTTGAAGCTTGTGTCTTGGCAAGTGTTATGTCGTTGTACTGGTTGTGAATCAGTTTGTATTCTGCCATATGAATTTTGTTCGTTGTAATCGAATGTGTGTGTAATGTTCTTGATACAGTGTCAACAATGCTATCCACTTGGCCGGGTCGCATATGGTTCCTCCAGAATAGGTGTCACCCATTATGGGCCGTACATATGCAAGTGTGTTGCATTTAGATGTTATGTGTTCAGGGATCGCCTTCTCTCCGCATATACATGCCTCGTACTGGCCAACACCCATGCGGTTTATATGTGTCGGGTACCGGCTGTTGCCAGTTAAGAAGCGGACAATGCCACGGCTTGGATCCGCATCCTTTAACTGTAGTCATCCTCGTATATTGAAGACGGAGAAAATACGGTGGCCTTTGTCGGAAGCCTCCCACTTCTCCTGCCATGCGTTGGTTCGCCAGTGGCTAAGTTTTCATTTGTTTCTGCTGTTTTCCCCTCTTATTTCGTGAACTTATTTCCTTCTGCCCCTCTTCAGATAGTACAATGCGGCTCTGAACTTATTATGATGTCTACAGGACAGGATCCTACCACCAAACATAAGGGTTCCATTGATGTTGTACCCAAAGCCTCTGACATTCGTGGCAGTACGCTTCTCTGCCCTCGATGCGCCCAAACGCTTGCGGCAAAGCACGCAATGGATTTAAAGTTGGCAGAGTGATAGGTTCAAAGTCCATAGTGGCAACCTGAACTGTGTCTTGTTTAGGCTAGCTAATGTATGCATGCTTTTAGTAGTTTTCTCAATAGTCAGTCTGATGTGTACATTGAATGAAAGTTGCTCGTCAACGTAAAGGCCTAGGTATCGTGTGACATGTTTTCTCTATATGTTACCACTTTCCATCTTTACTGTCGGATTCCTTTTGAATACTCCTTTTGATAGCAGATACACTGCTTTGTTTGCCGCGATTTTAAGGAATGTCATGTCGAGCTAAACTCACTCATTCATGATTACATCATGCAGATCTGCCACATATAGATTCAAATGCGGCGCTCAAGCTCGGCGCAAGCCGCTTGGTCATTACAGGCAGTCAAGAGCTGCCACTAACCTCAAGAGGTACTCACCTTTGCAAGGAACAAAACAGTGTTTGTTTACCTTAATCCAAGACCGAAAACTTTGACTGGAGTCAAACAGTATGGACACTGGGTGCTGAATTCATTTGAGTTCCCTCATGCCTCGAAGCGGAAGTCTTGCCCTACTTGCTGTGGCAAGCAGCGTTTCAGACATTTGTCTTGAGTTTAATATGGACGCTTTAGATGAGCAATCTTCGGTGTAGTGGCGAGAAGCCGCAAATCGTGAGCACTTCAGTTCCAGTAATACTATTAGGTTCCATGATGATATTCAAGTTAAAGTCGTATCCTTTTCGCGTTGCCTTTTACATGTCGATTCTGCATGCACACTATTTGGTCTTTGTTAACATTTTCAGTTTCATAATGCGTGGTGATCTCAACCTATCATTCTGCAGGGCATCTGTATGTTAAAGCGACTTACAGAGGATTTTCCCACTCGCGACGATGATTTCTAGTGATTTGTAATGTTATCTCCGTTGTGATTCTGAGATGTTGTTTGGAAAAAATGTTGGACACGCCGACATTATGTTTACTGAGAGCCACCATAGTAAAAACGTATGAATAATCTGTTTGCAAATTATATTCTTTCTCTGACAGATTTAGACTTATCTTTTCTTCATTTAATAGAGAAATGTTTCCATCTAAGGAGTGGGCGACCATTCAGAATTGGCACTTAATAAATTATGGAAAGTCTCAGTCGCAATTTAATTTACTGGCGCGTTTCGATACGTCATCATCAGAAACATAGCAGTGTTGAAAACAATATGAATAACCACCGAACAATTATGTGCACAGACAACAGTCGCTGCATCGATGCTTACAAAGACATAAATGAACAAGCTACACAGCCACACAGAAGTAGGCACCTAAGGTACTGAAAGCAACCTATATATATGTGAAGCCTAGTGCCAAACAGAACGTACGTAGAGAAAAGTAGTGGTGAATAAAATAGCAGCCATCAAGCAGATAGCGTTGGCAACTAATACAGTGCATGAATGATTATCGAAAAATGTAACCAATATAAGATCACGCACTGTACGTCCGTTATGTACTATACAGACTCGGAAATCACGGGAGAGCCACGCAAAAACAGCATTTAAGAAAAATAAATTATGTAATCCACAGAATGAAAAACTAGATAATATGACAATAAATACAAATTTCATGTGAAATGTTACCTTGTAGAGCTAATAACAAAAAGCAGATACCGATTAAGTGGTAAATTAAAACAACGTGCAACATTTAAAATGCAGAGATGATATGACTTAACTTCATAAATGACTACAATGGGTGAATATAACATAGCTTCATAAAAATGACAATGTCGGTGTGTCATACGTTAAAACATAAAATGACAGACACTGGATTGAAAAAAAAAGTGAAAACAGCCAGCCACGCTGTAATAAAATTGTTAACTTGATGCTAAGCTGAACCCAACTTTACAGCAGGAAATGTTGTGTATCAGAGCTAAGTATGGCGAGTAAGATAGGTCATGGTACCATGAAATGACATGCACATCGTGTCATCCATAAAATCAGAAATTAAAATAGCCTTAACAATGATTGAGTAATCATAAGACTGAGTCAAAGTACAACATAAAAGTAAAAAATTAAAGTATCATAGGAATTACATTATCTATGTCGATACACGTACAGCGCAATATCAACAAAGTCATTTCTAATACACCGACCTAACGTCAATCTGTGAAGGATCGCAAGAAGGTACAGGGTAAAAAAATTACAGAATATTATAAATTACCAAATGTAAGACACCCTGTCACTACACAGCGACACAGTAGTTAGTGTCGAATGAAATTGACGGTACAAATGTGAATAAAGAAGAAGGGGGGAGAGTGACATAGGGATGTAGCGCGAGGCACAAGAGAAATAGTAGAACTGAAAGTCACAGCATGTTGACACGAATTACACAGCGCATCCTACTTCAGACTGATTAGTTAAGTACCACCGAAGTCAATTACAGAGACAAGTGAGAAATTAGGACAGCATGTGAACAAAATCAATGCTTGCTTCAATGTTAATTTCGGAAAGAATCCGAACTGATGGACGACATACATTTTAAATGCAGAGTCTTTCAAAAAGAATGACATGATTTTAAATGGTAATAATTACGAAATATGGGACATGCTGTCAAGGAAATGTGTGTTCTCTAAATGGGTGTGGTTTAGAGTATCAAAAAATCGACGTTAGATATCAGTCAATGCGTCTTCTCAATTTGAAGTAAGTCAGAAATTATATGTCGTCCGCTCAGCATAAAATGTTTTGTGTGCTGCTGTCTGCAAAGAGTGAGTCACTGATTTCGGTCCAGCGTGCTTTTCGCCGATATTTTGCCACTGATGAGTGTGCACCCAACAACATTCGTCGTTGATATCCCCAATTTGAAGAGACAGGATGCTTGTATCATTATTCGTAAAAAAGCTGCGGTACCTTCTTTTTTGAGGAAAACACAGTGATTAAAATGAGATAGCTTCAAATGCAGGAGAACTGGCTTTTTCCATATCTTCAGGAGGACTCCGATGACTTCATTTTCCAACAGGATGGAGGTCCACCACATTTGCACAACGACGTATGTCTGTTTCTCAGTGACCCTCTACCTCAACACTGAATAGAGCGCACAGGACCCCGAGATATTGTCCTGCATTCTCAGCCTCCAGAATCGCCATATATGACCCCTTTCGACTTTTTTTTGTGGAAATATGTCAAGGAAAGTGTGCTCATCTCCACTTTACGTCGTGGCATAAAGGAAATGAAGAACAAAATAGCAGCGTCCACAACTTCTGTAAAAGCAGATTCATTGTATAAAAATTTATAAAGTATTTAGACATCGTCTACATGTTGTTCATGCTGTTTCTGATGGACACATAGAGCATCTGTAATTGCATAGCTAAAACTTTAAGATTTTTTTGCGTATTTTCCAACATGTTTGCAGTACGAAGTTATAATCTTCTTGGTTATTAGGCCACGTCATGTTTCTACTAAAATGATCGACGTTTCGACCCCTCTGCTGGGATCTTCCTCAGGATTTTATGGTGTTCACTACTGCTAGAGTGTTCTAGCAGTAGTGGACACCATAAGATCCTGAGGAAGATCCCAGCAGAGGGGTCGAAACGTCGATCATTTTAGTAGAAATATGACGCGGCCTAATAATTCAGAAGATTATAACTTCAGTGACAACGGCCACGAAAGCCTGCAGAATTACATAAAATGTTTTTACTATATTTTTATCAGTAAATATGGAGTTTTCAAACCAGTTCACTCTTCTTTGAACACCCTGTATATTGTAACTAAATCGGAATTCAATTCAAATAATTGGGAAAATCCCTAGTCTCAGAGTGTAAACTTGCGCTAGTTGGAAACGACGGCTCAAATTCGCGGTGGAGAGGAAGCCAGTTACAGGCGCCTTCTAGTAAGACGAGAAGAAACAAGGATGCGCCTCCATCCGTGGGTATGCAAGTACTATAGAACCAGGAACAAATGGAGTGTACTACACAAACTGACACGCATTTGGTGTCAGAAAGACACACAGGCACTGTTAATCACATATATGTATTCAAAGTATCTTCAAGAACATCAGATGAACATACAACGAGGGCTTTCACGACCGGCTGTCAAAGCTGACGACGAGTCTTCGAGGCAGCATGGCCGTGATCGAAGAAATTTTCGGTTGCTGACGTTTCGTCCAAAGCTGCTCTAGACATCTTCGGTGGTACCCTTGGCGACGCTGAGCGGGACGCTCCGAGAGCGACATAAATAATGTGTAAAGCGGACGTGATCGAGTTTACGGGCGATCAACAGAGGTAATCTTTGTCTTAGATAAAACTGAACTATCGATTGTCGTCTGTCAAGGATATAAACTTTTCTATCGATTCTGCAGAGCCACTGTGCGTATATCAATGAGTTACACAGCTTCTTCTTTTCTGTTAAATTATCACTGTGCTTATACAGGGTGGGGCAAATAAAAGAGGCCTGGAGAACGGAGTTCCAGGGTTAATTCAAATGGCTCGAAGCACTGTGGGAGTTAACATCTGAGGTCATCAGTCCCTTAGAACTACTTAAACCTAGCTAACCTAAGTACATCACACACATCCATGATCGAGGCAGGATTGGAACCTGCGACCTGCGCCTAGAACCGCTCGGCCAAAGCGGTCGATCGTTCCAGGGTAGAAAGAAACAAAACAGAGACAAGGAAATACAGTATTAACCTGATCATACTAGACGTTGAAACTGACCATCATCCATCTGTTGGCACGTACGGCCCTGGTCTGCAAGTTGTTGAAGGCAGCTCGAAGCTGGACTGCTGGAATTGCCGAAGCCTCATCCGAAATGTTCTGCTGCTGTTCTTGTTGCGATACACCTTAGACTTGAGGGCTCCTCACGCAAAGTAATCGCACACTGACAGGTCAGGTGGTCTGGGTGGCCAGCTAGGGCCACGAACAGGCTGATCTCTGCTAACACCTCTGTCAGGAGTGAAGATTGTGTAAATGTGCTCCAAGGTTCGGCCACTGTATGGGCAAATTCTCCATCCTGTTGGAAGTGAATGTGGGTCTTTTCTTCCTCCGTTAATGCTGCCGCAAATGGTATCAACTCATCCGGGCCACTTTTATTTGTCCCGCCCTGCGTATATCGATGTCTGCTCTATATGGTTGTGGATAATAGTTTGTCGTAATAGATTAAGTTTTGGTTTCCGAAAACCTCACTTCACAATTTCCTGACTGAATAGCATGCTCTGCTATAGCTGATTTTTCTGTTTGTCTTGCCGACAGAGACTTTTATGTTCTTTCAGTCTTGCATTCAAGATTCTCTTGGTAGTTCCAATGTAGATCTTTCCACATGTACTCGGAATATTATATACTCCAACTGCTGACAGAGGAGGGAATTTGTTCTTTACAGAACAGAGCTAGACATATTTTCTTAGCTGCTCTAAGAACCAGTCTAATGGCATGTTTCTGTAAAGGTTAGCTGTCCTGATCAGTTACTTTTTATACCACTGGCCATTAAAATTGCTACACCAAGAAGAAATGCAGACGATACACGGGTATCCATTGGATAAATATATTATACTAGAACTGACATGTGATTACATTTTCACGCAATTTAGATGCATAGATCCTGAGAAATCAGTACCCAGAACAACCAACACTGGCCGTAATAACGGCCTTGATACGCCTGGGCATTGAGTCAGAGCTTGGATGGCGTGTACGGGTACAGCTGCCCATTCAGCTTCAACACGGTACCACAGTTCATCAAGAGTAGTGACTAGCGTATTGTGACGAGCCAGTTGCTCGGCCACCATTGACCAGACGTTTTCAGTTGGTGAGAGATCTGGAGAATGTGCTGGCTAGGGCAGCAGTCGAACATTTGCTGTATCCAAAAAGGCCCGTACAGGACCTGCAACATGCGATCGTGCATTATCCTGCTGAAATGTAGGGTTTCGCAGGGATCGAATGAAGGGTAGAGCCACGGGTCGTAACACATCTAAAATGTAACGTCCACTGTTCAAAGTGACGTCAATGCGAACAAGAGGTGACCGAGACGTGTAACCAATGGCACCCCATACCAACACGCCGAGTGATCCGCCAGTATGGCGATGACGAACACATGTTTCCAATGTGCGTTCACCCCGATGTCGCCAAACACGGATGCGACCATGATGATGCTGTAAACAGAACCTGGATTCATCCGAAAAAATGACGTTTTGCCATTCGTGCACCCAGGTTCGTCGTTGAGTACACCATCGCAGGCGCTCCTGTCTGTGATGCAGCGTCAAGGGTAACCGCAGCCATGGTCTTCGAGCTGATAGTCCATGCTGCTGCAAACGTCGAACTGTTCGTGCAGATGGTTTTGTCTTGCAAACGTCCCCATCTGTTGACTCGAGGATCGAGACGTGGCTGCACGATCCGTTACAGCCATGCGGATAAGATGCCTGTCATCTCGACTGCTAGTGATACGAGGCCGTTGGGATCCAGCATGGAGTTCCGTATTACCCTCATGAACCCACCGATTCCATATTCTGCTAACAGTCATTGGATATCGACCAACGCGAGCAGCAATGTCGCGATACGATAAACCGCAATGGCGATAGGCTACAATCCGACCTTTATCAAAGTCGGAGACGTGATGGTACGCATTTCTCCTCCTTACACGAGGCATCACAACAACGTATCACCAGGCAACGCCTGTCAACTGCTGTTGGTGTATGAGAAATCGGTTGGAAACTTTCCTCATGTCAGCACGTTGTAGGTGTCGCCACCGGCGCCAACCTTGTGTGAATGCTCTGAAAAGCAAATCATTTGCAAATCACAGTATCTTCTTCCTGTCTGTTAAATTTCGCGTCTGTAGCACGACATCTTCGTGGTGTAGCAATTTTAATGGCCAGTAGTGTATAAAAGTGAAAGAATAAGTGTTCTTCCGTCGCTGCTTTTTAACGCTGCCGATTTTCCTATTGTTGTTCAGTCACAGAACCCTATTTGCTTCTTCGCCTGAATAGCCAGACTCCTCGAACATCTGCTTCAGGCGCTTTAATTCTGCTTATTTTGGCTATGTCAGCAAGACTTTTAGTGACACCTTTCTTAACAAGACTTTCAATCAAAAGAAAATTTCCTATTGAAGCATGGTTTATTCAATAACCGATTGGTTCACTTATCGATGTGTATAAATAGCAAGTTCCTAAAGGGTCCCAGAGACATCCAGAAAAAATTGTTCACCTGAACTCTGTAAAACCCATTTGCTTCTAAATCAGAGTATAGAGAACTATCTGTTAATTAACAGGCTGAAATGAATATGAAAACAGTCCAAACACTTAAAACCAGGATTTTATTGAATGTATAACTTGTGGTCCCACTTGGCGCCCACAGCCTTTTCGAGATCTGGTAGAGTGCGCAGGAGAAACCAGGTCCGGCCCAAATGTGTTCGCAGAGACGGCGGCGAGCAAACGAGGGAGGCAGAAAGGGCCCGCCGTCACGAACAAGTGCTCGAGGCGGGCGGCCGTTGACAATTGAGCACGCGCGGTCGCCGTGGTTACCGCAAGGCGCTCTCGAGCGGCGCGGCGGCGCGCGGCAGCAGATTGCTTGCTTGTCGGTCACGTCACGGCCAGCCGCGCCGCGCTGATTGGCCGGGTGGCCGCCGCGAGGTGCGCGGGGGTTCCCCTTGTTTGGCGCCGCCCCGCCCCGCCCAGGCCCTCGCCGTCGAGTGCTCGCGCGACGCCGGTCGTCCTGCGGTAGCTTAAACGGCTCTTCGTTAGCGGCGTCTTCCCTCTCACCCTGCTTGTAGGACCCCACTGTTCGTATTCGTTTAGCGTAACACGAACAGGCAGAGCCGGCTCACACAGGCTAGGCACAAGTAGCCAGTTTAAAACAATTTGGCTGAAATTCACTGAGAAAAACATATCGATGACAACTCCACACATAATCTTCTAAATCAAGTACGATGGTCACTCCAAAAGAAATGCACACTATTTTTTTTTAAATCCATCTTTTATTATACATGTTTGAAAGTTTTACAGTGTGTAGATATATCCTTTAGGAACAATATTATCGTTTCTCCATATAATTTCCGTCCCTCTCAACTGCCTTACGCCATCTTGGAACCAGCGCCTGTACACCCGCACGGTAAAATTCTGGACCAACCTCTTGGAGCCACTGTTTGGCAGCGTGCACGAGGGAGTCATCATCTGCAAACCTTGTTCCACGAAGAGAATCTTTCAGTTTCTCAAAGAGATGATAGTCACATGGAGCCAGGTCACGACTATGAGGCGGGTGTTTCAGTGTTGTCCAAACGACGTTGGAGATCGCTTCCATGGTTTTTTGACTGACATGTGGCCGTGCATTGTCGTGCAACAGCAAAACATCAATGTGGTCGAACACGACTCCGTCGAGCTTGAAGTTTCTTCAGTGTCGTCACATATGCATCAGAATTTATGGTGGTTCTACTTGGCATGATGTCCACAAGCAAGAGTCCTTCGGAATCGAAAAACACCGTAGCCATAACTTTTCCAGAAAAAAGTGTGGTTTTGAATTTTTTTTTTCTTGGGTGAATTTGCATGATGCCACTCCATTGATTGCCTTTTCGTCTCTGGTGAAAAATGATGGAGCCATGTTTCATCATCTGTCACAATTCTTCCAAGAAATTCATCTCCACCATGCTCTTACTGTTCCAAAGGTTCGCTGCATACCGCTTATCTTGTTTTTTTGAGAGCGACTGTCAACATCTAGGAACCCACCTGGCACAAACCTTTTTAACGCCAACACTTTCAGTATTCTGCAAGTACTTCCTTCCCCTATGCCAACGTAGCGTGACAATTCGTTCACTGTGGTGCGTCTCTCAGCAGTCACCAATTTGTTAACTCTCTGCACATTGTCTGGAGTGTGTGCAGTACGATGCCTGTCGCTGCGAGGACAATCCTCAATATTGCTGTGCCTGCTTTCATCACGTAACCTGCTTGCCCACCGACCAACTGCACTGCGATCGACAGCGGCATCTCCATACACCTTTTTCAACCTCTTGTGGATGTTTCCCACTGTCTCGTTTTCACAGCACAGGAATTCTATGACAGCACGTTGCTTCTGACGAACGTCAAGTGTAGCAGCCACCTTGAAGCCATGCTGTGAAGGCGCCACTCACGGGAACAGATTGAACTAAGTTTGAAAAAAAGCGGGAAGTGTGTATCTTCACACTGTAAAACTTTCACACATGCAGAATGAAAACTGTATTTTTAAAAAATTAGTGTGCATTTCTTTTGGAACATCCCTCGTATAGATAACAAAATAAGGAGAATTTGTCGATGGCCCTTTCACACAGGTGGCTAAAAATAAGCAATAATACAGAGGAAGCAAAATCTCTAAACATGATGACATAAATAAAACATAAACATAGAGTTTCTAGAAATAAATGTTATACGAAAATTCAATTATTAAGGCTTTAATATATGCAACTATTGATTTCATGTAAACAGAGGGTAGAGGGAGAAGAAAAGATAGGGAAATGAAGGAATAATTTCATCTGCATCGGGACTTTTTGCAGAATGAGCGGCGATGAGTGGAAATATGGGCTGGACCGGGACTCGAAGCCGGGATCTCCTCCATACTAGGCAATTCCGTTAACCACTGCGCCACCGGGACACAGCCTTTATCGCAAATGCGTGGACTATCTCGGCACGTTCTCCGGCCGACATACACTCGCACCCACTGCCACCTGTTTGCAGTTCCCGTCTATCGTTCATGCTCGTTAATTTTAGATTCTGCTGGAGGTAACGTAAATGAGCATCCGCGCTGAAGGTTATGAATTCATTGCCCATCACCGCGAATTAGTTACATGACTACGTGGTATCTGCTCTTTCGTACACATCCGAAAGAACTGACACCATACATTCACGTAACTATTTGTTTAGAAATTGTTCAAAACAGACACGTGTCACAAAGCTTTACTGTCCTTCAGAGTAGTCACCAGCATTGCATATAACCCGTTTCCAGAGATTTGGAAGTCGTATAATAGCTTTAGCAGTGCCAGTTGTCTTGATAATTCGAGTGGAGCGGTATGTTCCCCGATGAAATCCCTGTAAGAAAATTTTGGAAATTTGTGGTAAGGACTACGGGACCATACTGCGGAGGTCATCGGTCTCTAGGCTTGCGAACTAATCTAACTTAAACTAACTTACGCTAAGGACAACACACACACCCATGCCCGAGGGAGGACTCGACTCTCCGACGGGGCGAGCCGCGCGAACCGTGACAAGACGGCCCTAGACCGCACGGCTACCCCGCGCGGCTCCTTGTAAGAGTTCTGAAGTGAATACCTTCGTCTTAGGAATCAAGTTGAAGTCACGGCAGCTCAGTTCCGGGCAGTGTTGTCGCTGGTACAGTACTTCGCAGCCCCATCGAACGACAGATCAGTCTAGACTCGTGCCAGGTGCGCCAGAGTATTGTCCTGCAAAATGATGGGCAAGTCCTGCAGAAACTGTCGACGCATCTTTCTCTCAGCTGGTCGCAGGCTTTGTTCCAATAATGAAGAGCTTAGAGAAAAAAGCGGCACCATTTTCTGCAGGACCTGTCCACCATTTTGTAGGACAATGCTCGGGCGCATATCGGACAAGCTGCGAGTGATTTGTTCGATAGATGGGACTCGGAACAGAAGTACCAGCAACCACACTTCCCAGACTTAGGCCTTTCAATTTTATTTCTGAGTTGAAAGAAGCACCTCATGTCATTCGCTTCAGAACTATTACAGAGATCGAGCGAAATGGCGCAGTGGTTAGCACACTGGACTCGCATGCGGGAGGACGACGGTTCAATCCCCCGTCCCGCCATCCTGAATTAGGTTTTCCATGATTTCCCTAAATCGCTCCAGGCAAATCCCGGGATGGTTCCCTTGAAAGGGCACCGCCGTCTTCCTTCCACGTCCTTCCCTAATCCGATGAGACCGATGACCTCGCTGTTTGGTCTCCTCCCCCGAAACAACCCAACCCAACCCAACTATTACAGAGATTCGTTTGACAACAGACCGGTTCTCTCGAAATTTAACACACCAGGCGCTGCTAACGGTAACCTTCGACCTGCACATCGCTGGCAACGAGTTATACACAATGTTGGTGACTACTCCGAAGGAGAGTAGAACTTCTTGGCATGTATCAGTTTTGTATAAGCTGTAAATATACACTACAGGAAAAAAATGATACACCTGGAAAGATGACGTCGATTTTGGTCCGACGACATCATAAGCCAATTGGGGGATAGTGGATATGCTGATAATGGTTTCAGTGTTGCCCACCAACAGACAACTTAGTCGCATAGCTACCAGAACTCCACCTGTGTCTACTCTTTAACAGCCGGCCGAGGTGGCCGAGCGGTTCTAGGCGCTTCAGTCTGGAACCGCGCGACTGCTACGGTCGCAGGTTAGAATCCTGCCTCGGGCATAGATGTGTGTGATGTCCTTAGGTTAGTTAGGTTTAAGTAGTTCTAAGTTCTATGGGACTGATGACCTCAGATGTTAAGTCCCATAGTGCTGAAAGCCATTTGAACCATTTTTCTGTCCTTTAATAGGGAACGCCCACAGCCAGAAGGCTCATTGTGGTGCAAAGGTGTGATGCAAGCAGGCAACCATGCCATGGAGACACACGCGTGCTTCCTACAGCCAAATGATCGAGTCTGAAAGGGGTTAAATTGTGACCTTCCCAGCGCTAGGATTGTCCTTTCGGAGATTTGCTACAAAAGTTGGCAGCGCTGCGTCAGTTGTGCGACGATGCTGATATCAGTGGTCACGTGAACATTCTAATACCCGCAGACAAAGTTCTGGGCGTCCACGCAACACAGGCGCCCACTAAGACCGTCCTGTTGCAAGGGCGGCAATTGCGGATCGTACGGCTACCACAGCACAGAAAAGATGGCTTGTCAGCCCAGACGTGTCAACCGGTTATTGGAAGTGGGACTACAGGAACGCACAACTCTACCCCGTCTTCCACTCACGTCAGAACATCGACGTGCACGGTTCGACTGGTGCTGTCAGTGCACCACTTGGAATATCGAATGATGCGCCCTGGTCTTCAGCAATGAAAGCAGATCCGCTTGAACGCAAGCGATGGTCGTTGGCACGTACGACGTAGACCTGGTGAGCGTTGTCTCATGGAGTTCATTCGTCCAAGACATACTGGCCCCAGCCCAGGCCTTGTGGTTTGGGGTACGGTAAGTTAAAATTGTCGTTCACCTTTGGTGTTTCTGGAGAGGGCACTATCCAGCGCTCGGTACCTGCAGAATGTTGCTAGACAGGTTCTTTTGCCGTTCTTGCAACAGAAAGGTTTTGTACGAGGCCAGTTCAATAAGTAATGCAACACATTTTTTTTCTGAAAAATCAGACAGTCTTGCATGACCTTGCGGCGATGATGACACACGCTTTGTCCAACGACTCACCGTGCTTTTGTCCACTGCCAGATCACCGTAGACATTCTGCAAGCGCCTATGAATATCTGAGATGCCCTGGTTTTCCGCCAAAAGAAACTCGATCACTGCCCGTTGTTTGCAACGCACATCCATTACAGACGCCATTTTAACAGCTCCGTACAGCGCTGCCACCTGTCGGAAGTCAATGAAACTACACGAGACGAAGCGGGAATGTTTGAAAATATTCCACAAGAAATTTCCAGTTTTTTCAACCAAAATTGGCCGAGAAAAAAAATGTGTTGCATTACTTATTGAACTGCCCTCGTAACTACAGGCTCAAATGGCTCTGAGCACTATGGGACTTAACATCTATGGTCATCAGTCCCCTAGAACTTAGAACTACTTAAACCTAACTAACCTAAGGACAGCACACAACACCCAGCCATCACGAGGCAGAGAAAATCCCTGACCCCGCCGGGAATCTAACCCGGGAACCCGGGCGTGGGAAGCGAGAACGCTACCGCACGACCACGAGATGCGGACGTTTTGTAACTACAGGATAATGCTCGCCCGCACACTGTCCGTGCTCTGTAAGACGTGCAGCAATTGAACTGGCCAGCACGATCTCAGGATTTGCCTCCAACCGAGAACTTGTGAGATAGGATGGGACGAGAAGTGATCCGTGTGACTCGCCGGCCAACAACTCTTACAGAACTACATGAACAGTTTGAGCAGGCGTGGAGTAACGTATCCCAGTTTAACGTTCCGTCGACATACGTCGCATTACTGAAGTATCAGGACGGTCGCGTACTTTTAAAAGGAACTGAGCCGAGTGCGGCTCGCGTTGATGCCGTTCATTGCTTGGAATCTTGTGATAGCGATAGTGGCGTCTCGTTTTCTTAGTGTGTTCACTAGCGCCACTACGTTTGCTCGCCTTGTCTGTCCGTGAGTGGCAGCAACAGCACTTATCGATAGCACGTAGTGTGGTACCATCTTTGGTGCGGCCTCTAGTATTTCCGGGCCGTCGTGTGCCGAGCTAGGGAATTGGGACGGAGCAGCAGTGAGGTCCGGACAGCCATTACTCACCCGACCGCTGGCGACGCACCTGCACTGTCCGACGGAAGGATGTGGTCGCGAGAGTGCACGACCACGTCGAGGAGCGGATTCAGCGAGTTTTAGTTGACTGGACCGTGATATTCCAGTAGCGCAACTTTAACTTGCGTGTCTGTGTCCGTCAGTCGACTATTTATACTGGGACCTTCCCCGTACCTGACTTGAGTGGGGACGACCGTTGGTTGGTCGTTCGGTCGGTCGTCGCAGTGGACGACGCGTATTTGGTCTTCCGACCGCTTCTGGCTTCTCTGTGTTTGTGACGACTTGTAATTCGTCCGTATTGTATCACAGTGACTGGTTTTAGTATTGTGAGTTTGTGGAATTGTTTTCCCGGATCCGTGAGTATCTTGTGGTTTTGAATGAGCAGCTATTTTGATGTTGTACTGGATTTGGTGAGAGTGGCGATCGAACATCAGTTGGGGTTCGGACGGAGCAGCGAGGAGGTCCGCAGCGCCAGAGCAGGCCGGGGCCGCGGGCGGCGTGCACGCACTGTCGAACCGAGCGACTGTGGCCGACGACCGAACCCAGAACGTTTGAAGTTGAGTGAACCGTCTCCAGTACTGAAACCTCCACTGTTTGAGAGCTGTTGTTTGTGTGTTGCTGCTCTCAGGGTCGGTGAGACCAACCGCAATATGTGGAGTCTGTCAGGTTGGCGGTAGCTATTAGCCGCCTTCTACTCCTTGATGTTAGTTTGCATTTAGTATTATTCTTATTAGTGAAGTGCAACCAGCGGTATTTTCTGGCTTGTGGCTCGTAACGCCCCAGTTACCTTCCCTGGAGTTTAGCGTACTTTCCGGCAGTGTACCTTTCCTTGTCGTGTTGATGCTGTCCGACACGGCGTGTAGTTCGACGGCCTCTTGAATTGCTCTGTGCATATGTTTTTGGGAGGTCTACCTTGGTTTTAGTGTTTCCTTCGGCCTTGGGTGTGTTTCTGAAGACGTGGTGCTGTCCGTCTATTCGCCCTTGCCTACAAATATTCCATCGTTGTAACGGTGATCGGACTTTAGGCGGAATGGCTAGTCGGCCGGTCGGCGCTTAAGCTACTCCTAGGGTGAGTTGCCATCCTGTTACGTGAGTACAACTCTTGGCTGCCTGTCTCACCGCTTACACAGCTGTAGTCACCTTCCTCAGGTCGATCCAGGGAGCACTGTCTGTGGATCACTCCGTCTTAATTGGACAAGTTGTCATAATTGTTTAAAATTTACCCTAATGTTTTAACATGTTATTGCCTTCCCCACTTGTAATTCCGGCCTTCAGCCGTTAATTGTTTGTAACACTGAATGAGATTTTCATTCTGCAGCAGAGTGTGCGCTGATATGAAACTTCCTGGCAGATTAAAACTGTGTGCCGGACCGAGACTCGAACTCGGGACCTTCGCCTTTCGCGGGCAAGTGCTCTACCGCCTGAGGTCCCGAGTTCGAGTCTCGGTCCGGCACACAGTTTTAATCTGCCAGGAAGTTTCATATCAATAATTTACCGATAATTTGCAATTTTACTTAATAAGGCCTTCAGCCGTTACTATAGCTTGTTACCGTTTTGATTGTTAAGAAGAAAATATCTTAGTATTTGTTAATGTATAACTGTCGTCCTCAGTTGTAATTCAGGCCTTCAGCCGTTGTGTATTCTGAAATTGCTGCTGGCCTCCAGCCGTTAATTGTTTGCAACATTGCTTGTGGCCTTCAACCGACAATAACTTGCAATTCTTCTAATAAGGTTTTCAGCCACCAGTGTAGTAAAATCTTTCAAAAATGATTGTTGAGAGTTTTGATTTTTAAAAATAAAGTGTACGTGTTTTCTCTGTAACCAGCTGTAACTGATTAGGCCCCGTCCACACCTTTCCTGCTTTCCCTAAGTTCCACGTTTCAGGGACTATCCCACCATTTGTCTAGAACGATTTACGGAACTCATGGAAAATCTAAATTTTGATGGCCGGAAGAGAATTTGAACAGTCGTCAAAATGTCGGTAGGTGTTTCCCCACAAATCCTTTTCGATTCAGTATGGCAAGTAGCTGCGAGCTGACTGATTTGGACAGTTGTTGGTGAGTGTATTTTAATTACCCGTGACACTGTAATTTTACGATGGCTTACGAGAAGGAAGAACATGATTGCACACAATTTTCTTTTAAACGGTTCGCCATAAACTATCATCACACACCAGAAAGTGCTAAGACAGTGAGGGGCCGATTCTGCAAGATCGTATACAGACCTTGTAAGAAATAGTTTTTACCAACCAAAACAGACCGCTCCAATAATTTTTGAGCATGAGACAATTCAATAAGACCATGCAAGACCTCTGAAACACCGTCCGAGTAAGTTGTGGTAAATGTCAATAAATTCTGTCGGAGGAATTGAATTTCTGAATGGTTACGGCCACGACTGCTTCAAGGCGATGAGAACCAACATCGCATGGAAGTCTGCAGGGGATTTAAATAATTGTTTCATGACGATCTAAAAATTACACAAGATTTTTCCACCAGTGACGAACGTTGTGTTTATGCCTAAAACCTTGGAACTAAGCAGCAGTCGTCACAATCGTCCTGAAACATGTACCTTTTCGCTACTACATCTATATCTACAACTACATACGTACTCGCAAGCCACTGTACGGTGCGTGGCAGAGGGTACCCTGGACCACTACTGGTCGTTTCCTTTCATGTTCCATTCGACAATAGAGAGAGGTAAAAACGAATGTCTATATGTCTCCGTATGAGGCCTAAGTTCTCACATCTTACCTTCGTGTCCCTCACGCGAAACGAGTGTTGGTGGTTGTAGGATCGTTCTGCACTCAGCTTCAAATACCGGCTCTCTAAATTTTCTCACTAGTTTTCCTTGAAAAGAACGTCGCTCTCCCTCCATGGATTACCATTTGAGTTACCGAAGGATCTCCGTAACACTTGCGTGTTGTTCGAACCTACCGGTAACAAATCTAGCAGCCACCTTATACAGTCATTCGATGTCTTCTTTCAATCCGATCAGGTGCGCATCCCAACTATTCGAGCAGTACTCGAGAAAAGGGCGCACTGGCATCTTACGTGCGGTCGTCTTTACACATGAATTGCACTTTGCTAAAATTCCCCCAATAAACCGAACTGGACCATTCGCCTTCGCTACAGCATTCCTCACATGCCCATTCCATTTCATCCCACTTTGCAACGTTACGCCAGATATTTAAATGACATGATTGTGTCAAGCCTGTCACTTCTAATCCTGTATCGGAACTTTACGGGTTCGTTTCCTACTCATCCGCATTGACTTACATTTTTCTACGTTTAGAGCCAGCGGCCATTCAACATACCAACCAGAAAGTTTATCTACGTCATCTTGTATCATCCTACAGTAACTTATCTTTGACGCCTTCCCGTACACCACAGGATCATCAGAAAACAATTTCATATTGCTGCCCAGCCTGTCCGCCAGATCATTTCTGTGTTTAGAAAATAATAGCGGTTCTATTACACTTCCCTGGGGCACTCCTAGCAGTATCCGAGTCTCTGGTGAACACTCCCCGTCGAGACAACATACTGGATTTTATTACTTTAGGAGTCTTCGAGCTACGCACGTATCTGGGAACATATTCCGCGTGCTCGTGCTTTTGTTAACAGTCTGCAGCGTGGTACCGTTCAAACGCTTTTCTAACATCTACTGACAGGCAGTCTATCTGTTGCCCTTCATTCACAGTTCGCAATAAAACATGAGTAGATGGCAAGCTGAGTTTCGCACGAGCGCTGCTTTCTAAAACCGTACGGATTCGTGGACATAAGCTTTTCGGTGTGTAGGAAATTTATTATATTCGAGCTCAGAATATGATCTAGAATTCTCCAGCAAAGCGATGTTAAGGATATTGGTTTGCAATTTTGTGAGTCCGTTCTTTTACCCTTGTTATATGCAGGTGCCACCTAAGCATTTCTCCAATCGTTTGGGAATTTGCGCTGGGTGGGAGATTCGTGATAAAACACAAGGTAAGTAAGGGGCCAATGCCGTAGAGTACTGTTTGTAAAACTAAAATGGGATTCCATTCGGATCTGGCGACTTGTTTCCTTTCAACTGTTTCAGTTGTTTCTTTACGCCAGGTTTGCTTATTACTGTGTCATCCATGCGGGACTCACTGCCAGATCAAACGAACTTATTGTAGGGAAGCAGCCTACTCACGCCATATAAAATTCATATGCTTTCCATTGTGTGCCTGCCTATTCCGCTGTAACTAGCTATGACGTCATGAATGTTGCGCAATACCTTAAAAATAAAGTAAATAATCTGAACAGATAATAGAATGTCAGGAATAATGCTAAAATAATAATGTGTTAAGTTTCAGTTTAGTAACTTAAACAGTTTCCGAATTTGGACATTTTACCTAAAAGTCTTCGGCGCAACAGGAAGGAGCTAGGAACTTCAAAATTTATATTCGGATTCAGTTTTCACTGTAATTTAATGGAAACAGCATGCTGGATCTCACAAAGTAATATTTTGGCTGAAATTCAAGACTCTGTTCTTGTGTCCTAAAAGTTCGGAAGCAAGATAGATTAAGTAAGTGATTAGATAAAGCTAGGATATTTATATTTACATAGAATGGAGATACACTATAATAACAAAGATGTGAGAAGTTTCAAAAAGGTAGCTATGAAGCTATAGCTGTAGCGTCTCTCCATAGGGCGAGTTCAGAGCTCATCTATTGCGTGCAGTACAACTAAAATAATTCTCTCGCCAAAAGTATTTAACCTAGCCACATTAGAATTTTATTACAGATACTTCCCTGTGTGCTGATTGCACAATTAAATCGAGAGCTTCATTGGCCTTCAGCGAATGATGCAATTAATTATTTAGTAACTTGAAGTGGTGTTTTGCTAGCCCAGCGGCTAGTCAGTAAGGCAAATTTTGTCGGCTGCATCTTCAGCGGTCCGCACCGCGGCTATATAAATAAGAGCGTGCGAGCTAGAGTCAGGCCCCAGTTCTTTCCTAGATTCGTATCAGAGCGCGCTCCGTGTCGGAAGCCGTATCGCGTTTGTGGAATTGC
Source organism: Schistocerca cancellata (assembly GCF_023864275.1). NCBI lineage: Eukaryota > Metazoa > Arthropoda > Insecta > Orthoptera > Acrididae > Schistocerca > Schistocerca cancellata. Next base: position 915,987,742 of record NC_064627.1, on the reverse strand, counting down.
CAGGATCAGCCTTGGATGCCGTATTACGTAACTCATTATGCACGTAACAATGAGTTCGCATTGGGGTAAAGTGCAAATTGCAGAACGAGTCCAGTGATTTCTTCTCAGTTTGCATATATCGTATTTTCACGTGTCTACGCAGGACAGACTTTCTACCATTACTAGCGTGGCGTTTGATCAGTATTAACATCAAATTTTGGAGAGCATTAGAATATTAAATCGATAACGATTATTGAACAGTTTCGTTATCTAGCGATAATAGGATCTGCGCAATAGACTCTGAACAGCTCCGATAGTACAATAGCTGATATGGGTAATCATTTGTCTGGAATTATACGCTTTATCGTTTTCAGAATATAGTGAAAAACGTTATAGTAAACTGCATTTTCTATGAATCCCAGACATCATCCTAAATCCTCAGAGTAATGAACTTCAATAATCAATAACTTAAATTCTCCATCAGAGTGGGCACAGTGAACTCTAATTACAGGCATCACGTTTTTGCTAATCACTTTCTGGTTGCCAACATTGTAGTTAGAGAGCCTGTGTTGAGAACAGCAACGAATAATAGAAATAAAAATTTATATTTTCCACCCGCCGCCCCACAGTATGTTTGTACGATTCTCCTACGTGAACGATTTCTTAAACGCGGAAGAGTGGCAGTTGGAGGTTGAAACGAAAGAACACATCGCCTCATTGCATCCCAGTCGTGTTCCATTGTAGAAAATGAGGAGCCCAGGCAGGCTAGTGAAGGATTCATACATCTCCGAAGGCATCTGTGGTGTGAACTGCAGCTTGGGGTCTTACTCTATGCTGCTGAAATAGAGTCTACGGACAGGTCTGTGTCGACCTGTCCGCCACAAACAGAAAGGTGACTGATCGGTTAACGCCATAGCTGATCGCAGTTGATTTTGGCTCTACAGAATGCAAGTCTCTACTACGTGTGGTTTAGAGTCAACAGTAAACGATTCACTGCAACTAGCGATGTAAACCCAGGTTCCAGTAATCTGATCCTGATGTTCCTCCTGTAACATCTGCCTAGATTTGTGATGTCATCTGTCTATTTTTCAGAGCCAGTCTAGCAGTCCTATGATCTTCTCGTGATCCCGTACCACCCTTCTTCCGGCACTGTTCTCCCGAGTCCATCTCGTCACGACTCGTTCTGCCGCCATTGCACTACGGGCAACCGTCTGGTCTGCGCCATCTCTCGATATGACGCTGACATGTTCCTCATGCCAATGATTAAACCATTCCCAAAGTCTGAAAGATGGTGGTAAATATTTCGTGTACATGCATTTACACCGTGTAGCGCTCTCCGCCTGAAATGTTCCTGTAAAGTTATACATACGCAGTAGTCATCATGTACCCCTTCATTCTTCATCTGTAAGAATGGCTGTTTTCTGTACTTAAAGCAATTTAATCTTCCACTTTTGCTCGTTTATTTATCACAATCACCTGATTTTGGCGATCTGCAGTTTTCAAGTACCTACTCCTCGTGATATTACAGTATTACCAAGTGCGCATGTACACGATGTACGTCTTCCATTTGTACGCTGTACACTGCTTACACTCACGAAGTATGACTGTAAAGGCGGCCGGTGTGGCCGAGCGGTTCTAGGCGCTACAGTCTGGAACCGCGTGACAGATACGGTCGCAGGTTCGAATCCTGCCTCGGGCGTGGATGTGTGTGATGTCCTTAGGTTAGTTAGGTTTAAGTAGTTCTAAGTTCTAGGGGACTGATGACCTCAGATGTCAAGTCCCATAGTGCTCAGAGCCATTTGAACTTTTATGACTGTAAAAATGCGAGGAATAAGCTGTTGAAAATGGTACATTGTAGAATCAGTCGATCGTTTGAAATACACTGAGGTGAAATAAGTCAGCCGTCCCGTGTGGCCGAGCGGTTCTAGGCGCTTCAATCCGGAACCGCGCTGATGCTACTAGTGCAGGTTCGAATCCTGCCCGGGGCATGGATGTTTGTGATGTCCTTAGGTTAGTTAGGTTGAAGTAGTTCTAAGTCTAGGGGACTGATGACCTCAGATGTTAAGTCCCATGGTGCTTAGGGCCATTTGAACCATTTGAAAGAAGTCATGGGACGCCTCCTAATATCGTGTCAGGCGTCCTTTTGCCCGGCATAGTGCAGCAGTTCGACTTGGCACGGACTCAACAAGTCGCTGGAAGTCCGTGCGGAAATACTGAGCCATGCTGCCTCATAGCTGTCCATAATTGCGAAAGTGTAGCCTTTGCAGGATTTTGTGCACGAACAGACCTCTCGGTTATGTCCAATAAATTTTCGATGTAATTCATGTCGGGCGATCTGGGTGGACAAATCACTGGCTCGAACTGTCCAGAATGTTGTTCAATTCAGTCGCGAACAATTCTATCCCGGTGACATGACGCATTGTTATCCCTAAAAATTCCACCGTTGTATGGGAACATGAATCACATAAATGGCTGCAGATAGTTTCCAAACAGCCGAACATAACCATTCCCAGCCAGTGATCAGTTCAGTTGGACCAGATGACACAGTTAATTCCATGTAAACTCAGCCCACACTGTTACAGAGCCACCACCAGCTTGCACAGTGCCTTGTTGACAACTTGGTTCCAAGGCTCCATGGGGTCTGCGCCACACTAAAATCTTTCCATCAGCTCTTACCAACTTAAATCGGGCCACGGCTTTTCGGTAGTCTAGGATCCAACTCATATGGTCACGAGTCCAGGAGATCCGCTGCAGGCGATGTCGTGGTGCTAGCAAAGGCACTCGCGTCACCCGTCTGCTGCCATAAGCCATTAACGCCAAATCTCTTCCCACTGTCCTGTCCCATACTGAGTTCTGCGGTTATATCAAGCAGCGTTGCTTGTCTGTAAGCACTGACAACTCTACGCAACGCCACTGCCCTCGATCGTTAAGTGAAGGCTGTCGCCAATGTGTTGTCCGTGGCAGCCGAGACTGCGAACTGCAGGGTCTGTTGTGGCTCTCAAGTTTGATTTAAAGTCCGTAGAGCTGACGCACCTTGGGTTCGTTCACGACTGCACTTCCTGTTGAATGACAGACTTGTGGATTCTGATGGTCTCTAACGATTCAGCATCCTGCTCATCAGGTCTCGTTATTGTCTGCACTGAATAAAGAAGCTTCAACATTTATTAAATTGTTTTGCTGTTATAGTATGCTCGTAACTGTAGCGAGGGGCTATATTTTTTGCTTATGTTTGTGGCGATTATAGGGTTTGGGACAGTCGATTTCCAGTAATTTTGTGTTGCTTCTTTCGTACGTGTAATTTGTGTCATACATTTCAGGCAGCCATTGCGTTAAGTTTCTGAACCATAAAAACCTTGATTGGCATGATTTGTACTTAGATCACTGACTGTAAAGTTTGGTGTGGAGATCTTAAACGAGTCGTCTTGCTGAATGTACTTTTACGACTATTTATTTGTTGGGACTGCTATTGTCTCAGAGGCTGGATGTTTTTGTATCATTAAACTGTTTTTTAATCTTTGCATATGTGTGTGGCGATTATAGGGTTTGGGACAGTCGATTTCCAGTAATTTTGTGTTGCTTCGTTCGTACGTGTAATTTGTGTCATACATTTCAGGCAGCCATTGCGTTAAGTTTCTGAACCATAAAAACCTTGATTGACATGATTTGTACTTAGATCACTGACTGTAAAGTTTGGTGTGGAGATCTTAAACGAGTAGTCTTGCTGAATGTACTTTTACGACTATTTATTTGTTGGGACTGCTATTGTCTCAGAGGCTGGATGTTTTTGTATCATTAAACTGTTTTTTAATCTTGTACGTTTAGGGTAGCCGTTAGGTACGTTTTAAGGCAAATTACTACCTAATTTACGTGACTAAACTATATGATTCTCAGGGGCTGTGTTTTCATATGCAGGCACTATACTATTATTATTGTTAAAGTGTTTGCAGTTGACGCCATTACTTGCTGGTATTGAAGCACCTTTTCTTCCTCCCGGTTTGTTCACTTTTCAAACGCTGTGGACTGTATATAACGGCTAAAATTCCTTGATCGTGTGCTGGTCCGCTTATCTACTGAAATCTTACTGACCGCTTCATTAGCAGTAACCTATTATTGTATGGCTGTGGCCGAGCAGCTCTAGGCGCTTCAGTCCGGAACCGCACTGCTGCTGTGGTCGCAGGTTCGAATGCTGCCTCGGCATGGATGTGTGTGATGTCCTTAGGTTAGTTAGGTTTAAGTAGTTCTAAGTCTAGGCGACTGATGACCTGAGATGTTAGGTCCCACAGTGCTTAGAGCCATTTGAACCATTTTTTTTATGTTGTTGTTACTTGCGATATTGGGCCATTTACTTTTCTCACACTTAAAACTGGCAGGTTAGTTAGGTTTAAGTAGTTCTAAGTCTAGGCGACTGATGACCTCAGATGTTAGGTCCCACAGTGCTTAGAGCCATTTGAACCATTTTTTTATGCTGTTGTTACTTGCGATATTGGGCCATTTACTTTTCTCACACTTAAAACTGGCAGTTGGTCGTTGGGCCGTGGCAGCAAATGTGTAGCTGTTTTCTTGTTTTTTTTTTTTTAACTTTTATCTGTTTATGTTTGTCACGATATCGTATTTAAATTACAAATTACACATACACCACAAAGACAGAGTTGTATGAACTTGAGCGTTGGCGCTGCGGTCGGCAACGCCTACGTAAGACAACAACGACGACTGAAGAGAATCGTTCAACAAGAGAGAAGAGCAGCCCTTCTTCAAACTGCTGCAGATTTCAATGCTGACCCATCAACAAGTGTCAGAGTGCGAACCATTCAACGAAACATAATCGATATGGGCTTTCGGAGCCGAACGTCCATTCTTGTACCCTTGATGACTCCACGACACAACGTTTTACGCCTCGCCCGGCCTCGTCAACACCGACATTGGACTGTTGATCACTGGAAACATGTTTCCTGGTCGCACGAGTCTCGTTTCAAACTGTATCGAGCGGTTGGACATGTAGGGGTAAGGGGACAACCTTATGAATCCATGGACCCTGCATGTCAGCAGGGGACTATAGGGCTAAGGAGACAACGTCATGAATCGACGGACCATGGACCCTGTTCGTTAGTAGGGGACTGTTCAAGTTAGTGGAGGTCTGTAATGGTGTCGGGCGTATTCCGACAGACTTGCGACATCCACACGTCCAGAATTGCTACAGAGTGGCTCCAGGTACACTCTTCTGAGGTTAAACACTTCCGCTTGCCACCAAACTCCCCAGACATGAACAATAACGAGCACATCTGGGATTCCTTGCAGTGTGCTGTTCAGAAGAGATCTCCACCCCCTCGTACTCTTACGATTTATGGATAGCCCTGCAGGATTCATGGTGTCAGTTCCCTCCAGCACTACTTCAGACATTATTTGACTCCATCCCATGTCCTGTTGCGGCATTTCTGCGTGCTCACGGGAGCCCTAGACGATATCATGCAGTGTGCTAGTTTTTTTGACTCTTCAGTATATAATAATTACTTCCAAGATTTCAGCACTGATACAGGCTCTAGAGTAACTCCTGATTGTTTTGAGTCAGGTATACTCTAATTAATCTTTTATGAAGGTTGTTAAATTATGATTTCGAATTTAATATTGTCAGAATCTCACCATTCTATTCGCTACATTCGTAGCAGATTATGAAGATATTCCAGAGGCAGAAAAATGTGGGAGTAAAAATTTGGTAGCGTTTTGTAGTGTCTGTATGAAGGGCGTTAGATTGTCGAAGAATGCATTTGTGGAGATGTAAACCTTTAAGTATTCTTTTTACCTAAAATACGAAGATCGTCCAGTAAACAGTGCCCCACAATTTTATTCTCAGATCACATGTATTGCTAACAGATAGAACTTGGTGACAGTATCGATTTTCCTTTACATGTCCTCTTTTTCTACGTGGCTACATGACGTTCTGCGGCTTTGCATCAGCGCTGTGTAAGAGCATGTATTACTCATAGGTAAAACGAAGCGCCCAGGTTTCGTCACTTGTAACGATCCGTGTCAGAAAGACCTCTCCGCTGGCGTTAAACTGCTCCAACAGCTCATATGAAATGAATTTTCTTTGAATATTGTGACCCGCAGTGAGCATTCGTGGAACCCATATTGAGCAGACAGAAGATCCAAGAGTCCCAGTCATTACACTAACACCTCGAATGTTATCCAATAGCTGTAGTGCCAACTGCCGAGTAGTGATGTGCCAATCTGCACAAATAACGTCATCCATGCGAATCACCATGTGGACGACCATGGAAGTGACATTCTGCATTTCCAGGCGCTTTGACTCTCTTTACCCATCGCGTAACAGTCCTCCTGTGAATCGCTTCATTACCATAGACGGCACACAAACGATTAGGCGTGTTCACCAGGGTTTACGTTTCTGCAACCAAGAATTCTATTACAGCAGCCTACTTGCAACGATGGCATTTTGATAGTTCACTACGGCTCCGCCATTTGTCTAAATTGTACGAAACTTCGCACAGGTTGTGGTATTCTTGGAAACAAAAGGGGCCAACTCTTGTAAAGAAAAACCAAGTTAGATACGTATATACGTATTTGAATATGGTGTCTGTTCTTTCGGACATGTAAGTGTATAGTTCTGGCAATACCGGCCTTGACCTTCCTCTTCTGTGCGGATGCACACACATTACCCGTACTCTTACGGGACTTGGTACGAATATCTTCCATGAGTTATGAGTGTCTTGGGTAGGGACACCACGAATGCAGTGTGTGGACATGTAAGGTGAGAATGTGGGTCTCACGGGAGGTGTGCACGAGATAGTCCCTGCAGTCGCACTATCCTCTGTGGCCTCGGTGGCTCAGATGGATAGAGCGAATGCCATGTTAAGCAGGAGATGCCGGGTTCGAGTCCCGGTCGGGGCACACATTTTCACCTGTCCCCGTTGGTGTGTATCAACGGCCGTCAGCAGCTGAAGGTATTAATATATAATTCTAAGTTAGATTGAGTTCAGCAATGGGAATCGGCAGGTGTTACTCGACGGTCAGTACACAGCCGGCGCCAGTATGGCGGCATCCAGCAGACGGGATGTGAACACAGCAGAATTGCGTCGTATCCTTGCCAAGTGTACTCAGTAAACATGTAGATAAAAATAAGGGAACATAAAGTTTTCCGGAGTAATAGCGTGGGCACCGCTAGAAGAGGACAGAGAGAGATGTTCTGGAAAGGGAACCTATACCTCATGCAAACCTAATAACAGTCTAGAAAAACAGTTACATGGACGGACTCCTGTCCCCCTTCCGCCAGCCTATGGGAAGATACGAAGAACGAGTGCAAATTAGAGACAGTGACAAGGCAACAGGCCTTCAGCATCACATCATGTCAGAGACAGAGGGCAGTGACGGGGAAAGGCTGAACTAAAGTAGGGAGCAAGGTGCTCTTCGAGGTAGACTGAGAGAATCAGAGAGATTCAGGGAGTCAGAGCTGCCAGAAGCTCTAGAATGAACTAGTACTGAGGAACGCTGTTTCTCGCTGATTGGGTACAGTACCAGTTAACAATGATATTCAGTATAGACGGAACGGTGTCGTCAAATCTCTATATAAAGACTCGGTCTCTTATGCGGGTACAAATCCCAACCAGTAAGAGAAGTGTGGGACTTAGGGAAAGCAGGAAAAGATGTGGACGGGATCTAATCAGTTACAGTTGTTTTCACAGTAAAGACACACACACACACACACACACACTTTATTTAAGGAAATAATTTTAAAAAAATCATTTTAAAAAGATTGACTGTTACACAAGTTACACTGACGGCTGAAGGCCTTATTAAGAAAGAATTCAAAATTTTTGTCGGGTGAAGGCCACAAGCAATAGGAATAATTTAAACAAAATATTGTTTTTAAGCAATTGACACAATCAGACCAAATAAAGAAGGGAGTGATCCACAGCCAGTGCTCCAAAGATCAACCTGAGAAAAGTCCCTGCAGCTGCGTAAGCGGTGATACAGGCAGCCAAGAGTTATGCTCACTTGACAGGATGGCAACTCAAACTAGGGACAGCTTAAACGCCGACCAGCACACTCGCAAAATCCACCAATATCACGATAGAATAACAGTTAACATCGTGAAATGACAAGCATTTAATTACACAAGTTGGCTCCACCAAATCCTAATACGCAAACAGGGTTAAGACCAAACTGCCTACTCATAATCTGACTAGATGCACATGGAACGGCAAAAGACAATTCCACAAGCAGCTCAAACAATGCTAAAACCGTCACTATACAGCAACAAGACGAAATGCACGTAGACATGAACGTTAAGAACACAGAAACAGTCCAAAGACCAGATACACGTCGTCCACTGAGACGTCCGACCGAACGACCAACCATCGGTCGTTGCCAGTCAAGTCAGGCAAGCGAAACGTCGGAGTATAAAACCGCCAACTGACAGCTTGATGGCATGAGCTCACTTCAATGGACGGACACACACACAAGTGAAAGTTTCACTACTCGAATATAACGATACATTCAACTTAAACTCGCTGAATCCGGACCTCGACGTGGTCGTGCACTCTCGCGACCACATCCTTCCATCGGGCAGCGCATATATCACCAGCTCCCTCGGCGAGTACTGGCGCTGTCGGACCTCACTGCTGCTCCGTCCCAACTGAACTGAACTCCGACACATTACGACCCGGAAATACGAGAGGTCGCTCCAAAGATAGAACCACAGTACTCGCTATCGATAAACACCGCTGCTGTCACTCACGGACAGACAAAGCTAGCAAACAGTGGAGCCAGTGTGTCGCGTCGCGGCACAGGTCCCGGATACCAATATAGAGTTGGTCGAGCCTGCTTGGCACAATCGGGACGTTGACGACAATTATGGGTTTGTGGTTCCCTTTAACTAGTCTTTATTACGGAGGTGAGAGGGAGTAGAATCTCCTGGACTGTCTAAGGGCGTGTAGGGGGTGTAGATACATTAGACAATACTTTCAATAGGTAGAGGGTACAAGGGGGGAATTGGCAGCACTGAACTGTCAAAACAGTAAGGTGAGATTTCTCCTTTAACGCAAATTATTGAACTAATAACACAAAGGACATGTGAGATGTCAGACCCTTCCCCTTACTCTGTACACTTCTATAGATTCAGCCAGAATTCTCCACTTCTCACTCTATGTCGGAAACGACTACTCACGAGAACAGCCACCTTTAATTCACTCTTCGTTTAAATAATGGACCCTTGTCCTATCCCACAGGAGACAAGCACCAGCCAGTGGCTTGTTCCTTCTATTGCTGAAACTAACTGTAGAGGCTACTTGAGACAGAGACAAACTGTCCCTGTTCAAAACTATTCCAATGCAAAACTTCTACTTAACTGACAGTTGTAGTTGCGTCCACCAGAGCATCACCGTCTTCTCGTAGTTGCAGGTCCTACAGTCTCTTCAGTAGTGGCTGCTACCTTCTCGAAGCTGCCGGGCCTCGTCTGCTTGTGTCCTCTTCAACTTCTGCGACGACTCTGCTTCTTGCTGCTCGTGGATGCCCTTAAATACCCATCTTGAAGGTCTGCCCTGCTCGGACGAAGCCCTGGCATCCTCGTTGTCTAACTTATTTTTCGGTCTTCCCGGACATTTCGTCGCTGTGGACCTACATTGGCTTCGATATGTCCGGCAGAGTCCCGGGGCGGAAAGTTCCTTCTCGCCCTCCAAGGTCCGAGAGACGCGCTATTCGTATCCTCGACGTGTTTACTAGCTCAGGCTATTTGTACTGTGTGACACTTCCCCTTCCGTGTCTGCGCTACTGCGCGGCGTCCGCGTAAGAAACACTGGCTGAACCTTTACATTATGAATAGCTACGTCCTTTTGTTAATTAAATCCTCTGGGGACCTGACAAGTGAACGCACTAACAAAACGAGAGGTCACAATGCGAATACACGACGCCAACCTGTCAACGGAACAAACGCGAGGCGGAGCACAGCTCAAAGAAGCCATCTTCGGAAACAATCTACCAATCGTAATGCAATTCTTGTTGACATCATTTCAAGCTACTTTCCAATGCTTATTCTATTTTGCAAGGAGAAATAGTTAGGATAAGACTCCCTCTTACATAGACCAACCAGCTAATTCACTGCTAGCGTGGCACCGTCGCTCAGTCCCCGACAGCTCTCCACGTTTGGGACGCGACGACTTGCAGAACAGTCATCGTACCTGAAGCACTTGAAAGGACGTTTTCCTACATGTATTAGTGGCAGTAAAACAAAACTAGAGCATTATTTATTGAACGACCGTTTTAAATTGGGTAAGTAATTGCCCCTGACTGCCTTTTTGATTTCAGTAAGTCCCAACATAGAATGTTTCTACGGCACACGGAGCCAACACTGGGCTCAGCCGCCAATGCTCGGTGTGCCGGGAAACACTCGCCGCCCGCTGTTCTCTTTAAATGGCGCCCGCGCGCCTGTCTGCCGCGTCTTTGCCACCGGCAGCAGTAGCAGGAGACAATCCTGCACTGGCTTCCCTTTGTCGCGCGGGCCTGGCTGGCTGCGATACAGCGCGGATCCACCCTCCTCTACATATTTTGAATCAATAACATAAAGGTTGCGGTGGGTGGTGGCGTCCGCTTTGAAAGCCCCGTCGTTCGGGGTGAGGGTCCGCAGTAATTCCCCTCCCCCGCCAAATCTCCTCCATATTGCGCCGCTCGTCAGCTGTCACCCCGGCGGCGTCATAAATATTCAGCGCGGGCTTAGTCGGCCCGCTCCGACGGCGGACCGGAACCGGCGGGCTGGCGGGCTGGCGGGCTGGCGGGCGCGACTGCACAGACTTCCGCGGCGCGGGGATGACGGCCTGAGATACCGCGCGGATAAAACAGTGTCGCGCTCGCCGCATAATGAATCCCGTCACACAGACGTCCGCGCGTGACGCGGGGGCGTCTGCCGCCTCCGCCGTATCAGTAGTTCTGTTACGGCGACAGCAGTGCTAGGGGGATCATCGCGAAGGATTCTGGCGAACTGCACGCCTACAATCCAGGCTCTCGCGGCCCGTGCTCCAAGCCATGTTTCACTGCCTAATGTGTTGTCTCCCAGTGGTGGAGATATCCTCAGATGCTATAAGGGCGTTATTATACTACTGGCCATTGAAATTGCTACACCACGAACACGACGTGCTACAGACGCGAAATTTAACCGACAGGAAGAAGACGCTGTGATATGCAAATGATTACCTTTTCAGAGCATTCACACAAGGTTGGCGCCGGTGGCGACACCTACAACGTGCTGACACGAGGAAAGTTTACAACCGATTTCTCATACACAAACAGCAGTTGACCGGCGTTGCCTGGTGAAGCGTTGTTGTGGGAGGAGAAATGCGTACCATCACGTTTTCCACTTTGATAAAGATCGGATTGTAGCCTATCGCCATTGCGGTTTATCGTATCGCTACATTGCTGCTCGCGTTGGTCGATATCCAATGACTGTTAGCAGAATATGGAATCGGTGGGTTCAGGATGGTAACACGGAACTCCGTGCTGGATCCCAACGGCCTCGTATCACTAGCAGTCGAGATGACAGGCATCTTATCCGCATGGCTGTAACGGATCGTGCAGCCACGTCTCGATCCCTGAGTCAACATATGGGGACGTTTGCAAGACAGAAACCATCTGCACGAACAGTTCGAGGACGTATGCAGCAGCGTGGACTATCAGCTCGGAGACCATGGCTGCTGTTACCCTTGACGCTGCATCACAGACAGGAGCGCCTGCGATGGTGTACTCATCGACGAACCTGGGTGCACGAATGGCAAGACATTTTTTCGGATGAATCCAGGTTTTGTTTACAGCATCATGATGGTCGCATCCGTGTTTGGCGACATCGCGGTGAACGCACATTGGAAGCGTATACCCGCCGTGATGGTACGGGGAGCCATTGGTAATACGTCTGGGTCACCTCTTGTTCGCATTGACGGCACTTTGAACAGTGGCTCTACCCTTCATTCGATCCCTGCGAAAACCTACATTTCAGCAGATAACGCACCACCGCATGTTGCAGGTCTTGTACTGGCCTTTCTGGATACAGAAAATGTTCGACTGCTGGCCTGGCCGGCATATTCTCCAGATCTCTCACCAACTGAAAACGTCTGGTCAATGGTGACCGAGCAACTGGCTCATCACAATACGCCAGTCACTACTCTTGATGAACTGTGGTAACGTGTTGAAGCTGCGCGGGCAACTGTACCTGTACACGCCATCCAAGCTCTGTTTGACTCAATGCCCAGGCGTATCAAGGCCGTTATTACGGCCAGAGGTGGTTGTTCTGGGTACTGATTTCTCAGGATCTACGCATCCAAATTGCGTGAAAATGTAATGACATGTCAGTTCTAGTTTAATATATTTGTCCAATGATTACCCGTTTATCATGTGCATTTCCTCTTGGTGTAGCAATTTTAATGGCGGGTAGTGTAGTTGATTTATAAACATTCACGTGCTCACCAACCGAAAGGTTACGCTAGCTGGCCCTATTTAAAGCCTCGTGGATTTGCTACATATAAACCTTGGCTAGAAATGCGATTGTGTTTGTGGAGAGAGGGACCGCAGAACGAAACATCGATAGCGTGTTTCAGAATGACGTTTTAAAAATTTGGCGACAGGTTCCTTATATCAAAACAAGAAAATAAAATGGATAGCAAACCTGGGCTCTAAAATGCCTACTTCAAGAGCTGTGTGCACTTGTTCGTCCTTCTCACTGTGAAACACGTCTCTTCTACCGTAAGGCCTATGCTTTCCATATTTTGGGAGGAGGTAGTATGGACCAAAACAAGCAAATAATGTTCTATAAATATGGGATGTAAAGTGCGTACCTTAAAAGCTATAAGCACTTGTTCATCCTCTATACTGTGAAACATATCTATGCTACTGCAAGCTCTTTGCTTTCCACATTTTGGGAGGAGATAGTATGGACCAAAACAAGGAAAAAATCTTCAGTAAACATGGGCTCTAAAGCGCATGCCTTTATAGTTATCAACATTTGTTCTCCTTCATTACTGTGAAATATATTTCTTCTACTGCAAGATTTTTGCTTTCCATAGTTTGGGGGGAGGTAGTGTGGACCAAAACAAGAATTAAAGGTCCAGTAAACATCGCCCCTGAAGTGCATACCTTAAGAGCTGTCTTCGTTGCTGTGAAACACATCTCTTCGGTTGAACAAGTGCTCCTAGCTCTTACTTTAGAGTCCATGTTCACCAGATATTTCACCGGATATCTTTTTCCTTCAAATTTTTAGAACGTCATTTTGAAACATCCTATGTAGTGAGATAGTTGGCTGAAGGAAAGAGGACAAGCACACTCACTACGATGCAACGCAGTCACTTGGAAGTCGGCCGCGGTGGCCGAGCGGTTCTAGGCGCTTCAGTCCGGAACCGCGCTACTGCTACGGTCGCAGGTTCGAATCCTGCCTCGCGTGTGGATGTGTGTGATGTCCTTAGGTTAGTTAGGTTTAAGTAGTTCTAAGTTCTAGGGGACTGATGACCTCAGATGTTAACTCCCATAGTGCTCAGAGCCATTTGAAGCAATCACTTGGAAGCCAAGACTTGTGGGACGATCTCAACGACTGTACAGAGAGAATATCGAGAGCGCTACATAAAGAGTATTTGTGGCGAAGAGAATACAGGTGTCAACGATCATAGGCGACGAATCACCCAGCAGACAATATTAACGAGACGGAGTACCGTAGCAGTGGCAGAAGATAAGACGACAGTGCTACAGGGGAAAACGGACTAACATAGAACAAGGACTGGATGTAAAGTACTAACACATTTTATGTGATACACTACACTTGCTAGCTGCTACCGCAGGTGAATCCTGTATGCTAGACGTGGAACAATACGGATCACTTCATTATACTGCACACAACCCACACATATTCACCGTTTGGATTTGCAGCTGCTTGTGTTTACCGTGTTTGCAGTTAAAATTGAAGGATGTAAGGTCCGCCAGATATGCAAAACACCTTTTTTTCCAAGTTCTCGAACATGTTTCAGCATCACTGTGCCGTCATCAGTGGGTTTCCGTTTTTTTACTCTTTCCACTTGGTGTGCATGATTTTTCAGGACTACTTGTGTATTATTTGTTACAAGCAGCTTGCCATGTTTTCGTGTGGCAAGCCCTTTTATTCTCAGCATTGCGGTGAGGTGTTGTGCTGCACAAGTGGTTGTTGTGTTTCCTAGCCCAGTCAGTGTTCATTTTATTTTATGAACACTGACTGGGCTGGGACACACAACAACCAAAATTACACTGTGTTTTGGTGAAGTGCAAGGTGCTTTTACGACCTTTTTTGTGAAAATACGTGTATATTTACGTGTTCATCACAACACCTCACATGATGCTCAGAATAAAAGGGCTTGCCACACAAAAACATGACAAGCTACCAGTAATCAATAATACAAAAGTGTTCCTGAAAAATCATGCACACCAAGTGTAAAGATTCAATAAAACGGAAACCCACTGATGATGGCACAGTGGTTCTGAAACATGTTTGGGAACTTATAAAAAAACCGTGTTCTGCATAACTGGTGGACCTTACATCCCACAGCCTACATATACATTAAACCGCCAAACAAACTGGTATAGCCATGCGTATACAAATGCAACGGTATGTAAGCAGGCAGAATACGGCGCTGCGATCGGCAACGCCTATATAAGACCACAAGTGTCTGGAGCAGTTGTTAGATGCTAGGTTATCAAGATTTGAGTGGGTTTGAATGTGATATTATTTGCGGCGCACGAGCGATGGGACACAGCATCCCTGAGGTAGAGATGAAGCGGGGATTTTTCCGTACGACCATTTCACGAGTGTACCGCGAATATCAGGAATAAGGTAAAACATCAAATCTTCGACATCGCTGCGGCCAGAAAAAGCTCCTGCAAGAATGGAACCAAAGACGACTGAAGAGAATCGTTCAACGTGACAGATGTGCAACCCTTCTGCTAACGGCTGCAGATTTCAACGCTGGTGTTAAGTGTCAGGATGAGAACCATTCATCAAAGCATATTCTATATGGAATTTTGGAGCCGTGTACGGGTATGGTGACAACCTCATCAATCCATGTATCTTGCATATCAGCAGGGGACTGTTCAAGCTGGTAGAGGCTCTGTAATGCTGTGGGGCAGGTGGAGTTGGAGTGATATGGGACCCCTGATACATCTAGGTACGACTGTGACAGGTGACACGTACGTAATCATCCTGTCTGATCACCAGCATCCATTCAAGTGCATTGAGCATTCCGACGGGCTTAGTCCATTCCAGCAAGACGTCGGGAATTGCTACAAAGTGGCTCCAGGAACACTTCTGATTTTAAACACTTCCACTGGCTGCCTAACTCCCCAGACATGGACATTACTGAGCATACCTGGGATGCCTTGCTACGTGCTGTTCAGAAGAGATCTCCACCCCATCGTACTCTTACGGATTTATGGACAGCTCTGCAGGATTCATGGGATCACTTCCCTCTATTGGTACATCAGACATTAGTCGAGTGCATGCCACGTCGTGTTGCGGCACTTCTGCAGGCTCGAGGGTGCCCTACCCGATGTTAGGCAGGTGCACCAGTTTCTCTGGCTCTTCAGTGTACACTCACAAATGGTAGAAGTCTAAAGAACCTAGAGTAGTGTATTATAAATAGAGTCACCATTAATCTTGACTAGTGAGTTTCATTTGAGTGGAACGAAATGTGTACACCAGCCAGTAATACTGCAATGTAAGATAATATGGATTGAGAGCAAAGCGGAAAAAGACAAAAGTAATTAGAAGGGACGATAACGCAGTCAACAGATCTGGTGCCTGAAAACAATGTTAACACCACAATAACATCCATCGACTTCAAGAAGGCCTACGACCCCATAGAGAACAACACACTCTTCAGCGTACCAGAAGACATGAAGGTGAACAACAAAACCAGAAACCTAATCTAGGAAACAAAAACAAATACAACATCCAAAGTGATGGTTGTGGGAGAGACCTCGGAACCATTCGAAATCAAGACAGGAGTGAGACAGGAATACGGCCATCACTCACTCTATTTAACTCGTGTTTGGAGAGAATAACAAGGACATGGGGCTAAGGAGTCAATGGGTAGACACGAGGATACAATATTCAGTATATAATGTCTGGCCTTTGGTGATGGTACAGTCATCATAACAAGTAACAGGAAACAAGAAAAGAAGCTCTAGAGACACAATACGCAGTCTCAGCCAAAACAGGAATACAAATCGCGTATGAAAATAGGCAATGCAGGGGTATAAAAATTCGCAGACAGACACCCATTGATAAAGAAGTGTGGAAGAAAACACAAGTATAAAGATTCAAACTTCTAGGATATGTTATACAGAGAATATGACTCGACTCGACTTCCAATGAACAAAGGACCAAAAAACTACAAAAAGCATACAGATGTACTTGGAACCATTTCAATAAAAGAAATGTTTCCATCAATGCCAAATTAAGACACAGTACTACAGTAGTCTTACAAGAGGGCTCATATGTCTCAGAAACAGCTGTAATACAGTGAAGAACTAAAATCAAGAAGATGGAAAAACAAGAGATGAAAATACTGAGAAAGTGCTTAAAAGACAGAATGAAGGAAGCAAAACCTATGTTTATAGCATTTATATATTTAGAGAAAACTCTTTACAACGTTGCCTGAAAAACACTGTGAGAAATTATCAAGATATTAGGCATAAAATACAGGAAATGAAAAATAATCCACAACTTTTACAGAAAGTAGACTGCATTTATAAGAATCGAAGAACATGAAAAAGAAGCAGTACTGTGAAATTGGGCAACTTTGTGCCTAAGGGTGCGTTTCAGCTTTTCACTCTTCAATACTGTAACTCGGGTCAACATTCAGAATATAGCTCTGCTGCAATGTGTTCTTGCATAGTGCTGCGATTAATAATGGAAGCAACTGGTATGTGCATTACACTTGAGCTGGTCACAAATCCATTTTGTTTGCAAGTGGGGAAACGTGTTTGTAGATTTCTTGGAAAATTTCTGTTACTGCCTCTAACTTTGAAGAGCTGACTAACTGACGGTAAGTTGATACAAGTAAGTTATCTCTGCAGACTCTTCAGTATAAGATCTTCATTTTACAAAACTGTTCTTCGGCCATTGGAAAGCGGAAAAATTTATTTCCGCAGCTTGCAGGAAAAACCTTGTGACAGCACACATACCACCAGTAAAAGTGTAACAATTGAAATTGTAAAAGACAAGTCTCATTTGTAAATGGTTTAATAAAAAAGACCAAGTTTTATTTCACATTACATCTTTGTTTCTAAGTACAACAAATATGCTCAGAATATACGACGGCTGAATCAAAAGTAATGCCTCTGCCTTCCTTAATTGGGTATGGATGGGAATATTTTAATAAATCAAACGCAGAACTAATCCTTAGAATATCATCTTTATTTTCCAATATTCATTTTTCCACATAATCACCAGCCAATTGAATACATTTCTGCCAACGATGAACAAGTTTTCTGAAGCCGTCACGGAAGAAGCCGACACTCTTGTTTCCGCGACCACAGTCTCACAGTTCTCTCAGCGTCTTCATCAGAAGCATATTGATGTCCCCGCAGATCGTCTTTCACTGTCGGGAACAGATGGAAGTCAGAAGGTGCTAAATCTGGACTGTACTGAGGATGCCGTGCGGTGGTGACATTCGGTCTCTGAAGTTGTGCCGTTGAGACACTCAACGTGCACAGATCTTCCGACAGCCAAGCAAAGCAATAATGTGACCCAAAAGTTCTTTTGAAATGCCGATTGTGCTTGCAGTTTCTCTCTGAGTGATACGACGATCGTCCTGAATCAATCTGTCAACATTTTGCTTGTGAAACTCCGTGGTTGGCTCTCAGGAAGTCCAACTCTTTGTTTGTCACGCAGGTTAGATGTTTCCGCCTCAACATCTTTAAACGTACTCGCCCACTGACGCACAGTACTCACATCAACTCAATCATCATAAACTGCTTTCATTCTCTGATGAATCTCCTTTGGGGTGACACTTCTGCTATCAAGAATTAAATGACTGCACGTTGCTTAAATCGCATTGACCGACCGTCTGCGCAGGGCTCCATACTTTACACTGTAACAACACAACCGTTCACTGCTAAGGCTTCCCGCCAACTGGAGCTGTCGAGAAGAGGCTACGGAACAAGCCAGTACCTGCCGCATACCAATGCTGCCAACTGTAGAAAAGTTACGAAGGTGGAGGCATTACTTTTCAGTCAGCCCTCATAGTATTAAATGTGTCAAAACCATTTTTCCTCGTGCCTCTGAACGTGTAAGCATCTAACAACTTGAATCAATTATCTTGTGTAGATGATATTGAGTAAAATGTAAGTGTTGTGTCCCATGTTTTTCTCATATGGTGCTAGTGAACAGATGCGTGAATAACGAAGTAAAAGTTTTGTTTTATTACCTTGCTTAATGCAGGTCAGCTCTTTTTGTTCTTTCTTATTTTGTTCCAATGAGGATAGGCCTTTAATTATTTGGATTTTTAGAATATTAGAAAAATAAATCCTTACGAAGTGGCAAATTTCGTGAGAAATGTTTTCTGTGTATGGATAAAACACAATTCATAAATCTGGGATAATTTGCTACAAAGTTATGACTGTGCGTCATAGAGAAATACTGGGTCAGTCCATTTTTTTTTTTTTTTTTTTTTTTTTTTTTTTTGTAAATTTAACTCCTTAGACTTCACGTCACAGTGTTGTTCTCAGCTGGAGGGTAACTTTGTGATAGTTAATATTGGGTATTCTGAACACCTCATTGGAGATAAAACCTTTATTGCTATAAAAATTAGAGGGTAAATGTTATAAAATTCCATGTTTGTGGAAATTACATGTCTCACTACAGGTTCGCATAAGGTTGTGTTTATTCAGTCTGCACACTGAAAAAGCAATAAACAAAACCAGAGAGCTATTTGGAAAGGAAACTGAAGTTCATAAAGAAGAAATTAAAACATTTTTCCGTTCGGCATTACGTGTCTGTCTTTCTCTTGTGGATTGCACTGATAAACGTATAGCAATAGTGTTCAGTGACTTCGGCAACAGTTTACTATTGATTTCGTCGAAATAAGTCGGACTAATGAGATAATCGAGAGAGCGATGAAAAAGAACTAAGAAATTGTATTCTATTGATATCTTATAGTGCCAAACATCTGTTGATGTTTCAGTTAAATGTTCGTATTTGCTGATGAAAGCAGTTGAATCATGGGCAACCTGTTTAGTGCTTCTGCTAGCGCTCGCGTGCGCGGCCGTTTGTATGTATGTATGTGTATGCGTGCGTGTGTGTGTGTGTGTGTGTGTGTGTGTGCGTGCGCGTGTATTTGCTTGAGAGCCGTCGATCTGCTAGTGGAATTGGCTCACGTCTATACGCGGACGGTCATCAATCAGCTGAGTGCCCTGTTGCAGCGTGGCGTAGCGAACGCAGCTCGTGCTGTGCACTCTCGCGGAACTACGTACGCTGATACATGTGAAGCAGCGGAAAGTCACTCTCTGATCTGTATTGTGGGGAATAGGAGGTTAAACTTTCTGGATAGTTTGGTGCTTTATGATCGTCTTCAAACTTTTTCGTTAGCAGTCGACCATTACACTCATCAGCTGGGACCGTTTTCAGGACTCTTTTCATTTCCCCGTGTAGCTGAATGTCGAAAATCAATGTCGCGGTCACTTACACAAGCTACCTTCCTCCGCGCTTGTTTCGGAGAAACAGATTTACTGAGTAAAATTTGTGTGGGGGCGCAGGTTTCAGGTTTCTTTGTTGCCTCAGTGGTTAGTACACTGGACCCATATTCCAGTGGAACGAGAGTAAAATCTCCGTCTGGCCGCCGAACTGCGGTATTCGTGGTTTCCACATCGTTCGACGTAAGGCAACCCTGGGATGGTTTCCTTGAAAACAATACGCAGAGTTCCTTCATAGAGCTGCGCTCTACTACATAAATAACGTAGTAAATGGTAGGATTACCGGTAGGACTGGTAGAATTGGTAGGTAAAGAAAAATAAATGAATGTGTAAGAGAGAAAATGGGAGCCGACGATAGAACCGCACATCATGTATTGTTACTTCACAGTGTTTTTAACATTCTTACCGAGTATGAATTGTGTTTTATAAGTAATATAAATTAGTTGATCGCATTACTTCTGCGCTTTTATGTAACCAAAGCATTACTTTTGATGCAAGTACAGTTTACATGTACGAATATAAAAGTATATGTAATTATTATCGTCATTTTGTACTCGATAGAACATTCTTCATCATGATGAAAGGTCAAAGTCGGCCTGAGTGGCCGAGCGGTTCTAGGCGCTACAGTCTGGAACCGCGCGACCGCTACGGTCGCAGGTTCGAATCCTGCCTCGGGCATGGATGTGTGTGATGTCCTTAGGTTAGTTAGGTTTAAGTAGTTCTAAGTTCTAGGGGACTGATGACCTCAAAAGTTAAGTCCCATGACGCTCAGAGAAATTTGAACCATTTTCGAAAGGTAAAAGTTTCCTGTTATTAGTAAAAAATGCGAAAGCTGTTTACGAATAATAGAAATAAGTTTTATATAAGTTCGATGAAGTACTGAAGCGATGTTTGATATATTTGTGTTTCGTGTTTTTTTTTCTTTTTCTTTTTTTTTTTTTTTGTTTGTTTGTTGAGAAAATTACGTTTTCTAGCGCTATATGATAAATCTGTATTGGTTTTTCATTTTTACTATAACACCCCCCTGTTCCACGTTACAAATCAACAATTTACGAGTAAAACCTGAACTAAACATTGTAACAGACAGAAGGATAAATATGTAGAACAAAAATTTTCTGTAAAAAGTTACTAGTTATATATCCTCAGTTTCTAGACTGTTCAGCGCTTCTGGCTTTTAGGAAATCTAGTGAGACACTGATAGCATACATAAAAAAGCTACCGTTATGAGGCAACCCCCATAGGTATGCAACATACCCAACACACAAGTAACGTAGGAATGACCTCAACTGACCAAAGCTAGTAGGAAAATTACTATACAGTACATTCACTTATGGTAATCTAAAGTAGCATACGGTAGTTTTACAACACTGTTCCTTCCCAATCCTTGTCCAATACGAACAGGGGCTCCTCCTCTAATGATATCATCGTCTACAGGACGTTAAACTCTAATTTTCCTTTCTTACACGAGGTGTGTTCAAAAAATTACAGGAAATATAAATGGCTCTGAGCACTATGGGACTTAACTTCTGAGGTCATCAGTCGCCTAGAACTTAGAACTAATTAAACCTAACTAACCTAAGACATCACACACATCCATGCCCGAGGCAGGATTCGAACCTGCGACCGTAGCGGTCGCTCGGCTCCAGACTGTAGCGCCTAGAACCGCACAGCCACTCCCGCCGGCCAGGAAATATAGTTTTTGGGAAATGCTTTTATTTGTTCATCCACACCAACGTTATCACCTTCAAAATAGTACTCATTAGGTGTTATATGTTTATTCCAGCGCTTTTTCTAATATTTGAAATACTTCTGGAACTTGATATGTCCCATCGACATGTGCTTAATCTCGTCTGTGCTTGTAAAGCGACGGCCCTTTAAGGTTACTTTATTTTTGTAAGCAAAAAATGTCACATGGAACCTCGTATGGCGAATATGGAGGGTGAGTTGTTTAGTTCTGCCCAAAAATTTACGAATATGCAAGGAAATGTAAGTGCATTAACGGGGTGCAAAATCCGTGTGTTGCTTTCACATAAATCCGGCCATATTTTTCATATTGCACTGGACATTTTTAAGCAGTCTTCTGACTAGTTTGGTGCGGTCCGTTACAACTCCTCTTCTATGCCAACCTTTTCATCTCACACTAGCTTTTGCAAGCTACGTCCTCAGTTATTTGCTGGAAGTATCTCTGACTGTATCTAAAGCTTTTACCGTCTAGAGCTCTCTAGTACCGTGGAAGCTATTCCCTGATGTCTTAACAGATGTCCTACCACTCTGCACCTTCTTCTTGTCAGTGTTTTCCACATATTCATTTCCTCTCCGATTCTGCGGGGAATCTCCTCATTCATTATCTTATCAATCCAGTTAATGTTCAAGGCTCTTCTACAGCACTACACCTCAAAAACTAGGATTTTCTTTTGTTCTGATTTTCCCACAGTCCATGTCTCACTACCATAGAATGCTGTGCTCCAAACGTATATTCTCAGAAATTTCTTCAAAAAAATGGTTCAAATGGTTCTGAGCACTATGGGACTTAACATCTGAGGTCATCAGTCCCCTAGAACTTATAACTACTTAAACCTAACTAACCTAAGAATATCACACACATCCATGCCCGAGGCAGGATTCGAACCTGCGACCGTAGCAGTTGCGCGGTTCCGGACTGAAGCGCCTAGAACAGCTCGGCCAACGCGGCCGGCTAGAAATTTCTTCCTCAAATTAAATGTTCAAATGTGTGTGAATGTCTAAGGGACAAAACTGCTGAGGTCGTCGGTTCCTAGGCTTACTCACTACTTAAACTAACTTAAACTAACTTACGCTACGGACAACACACACACTCATGCCCGAGGGAGGACTCGAACATCCGACAGGGGAGCCGCGCGAACCGTCACAAGGCGCCCTAGACGGTGCGGCTACCCCGCGCGGCCCTGAATATGAGTGATGTTACCTATGCAGGATAGAATATCCACCGTGACGTGTGCGTTGCAGAGATTGTCGTGTGGTGAAATTTGGACGCAATCTGAAGGCCAGTTCCATAAACCTGGCTCTACCGATAAGGCAATTCAACAATCAGTCAAGAAAATGAATTACATTGGTTCCTTTAAGAACGATCCCGGACAAGGTCGTCCATCAACCTCTGCGGAACAAATTGAAGACGTTAGAAAATCCGTTGAATGCAGTCCAAAATTGGTGCGGTGATTGCTCGAGGAACTGGAAATTCCACGCCCGACGGTACATGAAGCGTTGCAACACACGCTGAAAAGAGCATACCGTCTGCAGGTTCTCCACCTGTTACATGACGAGAATTCCGCAGAGCGCATGAACATGTGTCAGGACTTGCGTGAAGCAAATGCAAATCGCAAGACCCTCAACAGGATCCTATTCAGCGACAATACAACCTTCCACACGTGTGGAAGGGTTAATCGACATAACTGCATCATCTGGGCTGTCACACAACCAGTGCAGAAACTGCAATTCCTGTGAGCCTGCCCCAAAGTTGATGTGTGGCAGCGTATATCCATTGCAGAAATCTACGGCTCGTTGTTATAGATCAATGTACATGGATATGCTGCACCAGTTGCTCTTGCCACAGCTTGTGAACGATAAACGTGTGCGTAGTGTTTACTTTCAACAGGACGGAGCACCGTACCATTGTGCCGTAGATGTGCGTACGTTTATGAATGATATGTTTCTCGAGAGACCGACTGGACGCGCTGGACTCCTGTTCCAGGCGGTGCGTTCTACCGACCTCACCCCCACGGACTTCTTTGTCTAGGGATTTATCAATGGACGTTTGTTTCGCCGGCACCGGATCACCTTACCGGAGAACCATCATCAATGACAAAATCCGCTACAGTTGTAAAAATTATTTATTTCTAAAAAGGAAAGCACAACCCGATTTCAGGACCTGTGTCCCATCTTCGATTGGATATTAAAAAGTGAGTTCGTAAAGGAAGCATAACTGAGGTTTAAAATATGTTAAAATAGTGCTTCCTTTGTTAGTGCCATAAAACAAGACATGCCCTTCAGTCAGAGGCCTGCCAAAAAACATCTCGCAGAGAAGGACAACAGTCCGGACTTAAGGGCTTGCCACACATGGATCCACATGAAGGTAGACAGGCGGACTTCCGAACCGCAGTACTGCATACACACCAATCAGACCCTTACCGAGCACAACCTAGAGTTCGATTTAGCTCTGAGACCGAATTAGACTGTGAGGCGTCCACTTGTACGTGGAGCCCGATTTTGTAAAATATTTCATGAAAAATTACATGTAATGGTTATCACATGTAGAAGACCCTGCATCTTTGACACCAATGAACCAAAGATGTTGCCTGAGTGTCAGAATCGATTGTAAGTAGGGGCGCACAGAGCGCAGTAGCAGTTGCCATTGCTCTCGGTTAAAAGGTAGGATGTAGACGTAAAGCTATTGGCTAGCTGTGAGAATTTAGCTCTATGGACGCAGCATAATACAGTTTTGTAAGATAATGAAAATTTTGAGACTGCAGCAACACAATGTGGATCTTGCTAATTTTACAGTACCGACCCTTCAATGTAGGAACCAAGAATTTGCCATCAGATTAAATGTATAGGTTGATTAGGTATACCCGATTTGTGATATTTTGTGTGTTTTGTAATCCTGATACAGACAAGTTAAATATTGGAATCTATTTTGTTAAACGATGTTAGACTTTCTGTCATGTAATCCAAGTGTGTTTAATTACGTCAGTAAATGAGAACTGAACAATTGAGGAGTTCACTGAATGTCAAGTTAATGTAAAATGTTTCATATCAAATTCTGTGAAGGAGAAACTTAATTTTGAACACAATTTTTGAATTAATTTGGTCTTTTCATATCCCGTTATCAGTACCTCATCATCTTCCATGTCGAGTTTATTTAAATCCAATGCATATTTCTCAAAAAGAAATGATTTTTCAATCAGTATCAGAAAAATATTAATGTGTGAGAATCAGAAAAGATTAATGTTTGTAACAGCTTTAATGCGGGAAGCATCGCAGAGCGATGAGCCAACATACAAAATTATCACTGAAAATTTGCAAGGTTACTCATTTATCAACAAATCTACTGACATTATTTGTATGAAGTTATTTTACGGCCGGCATTGCACTTCGCTGTGCCAAGATTGAATATTTTCTATTCTTAGTGCGGAGAGAACAGACTACCAAGATTACGTCTCTTGTGACTCAAGATCTAAGTAAAATGTTTCATTGTTTATTTGAATAGTAAATTTTATCAGTTTATTGCACAGAGCCATAGAACTCAGTGCTCGGGAGACTGAGTAAATTTCGGAGAATTGATTTCATTATAGGCAATACATATTGGTTTTCCAGATTAAGTGATTTAATTTTTTTTTTTTTATTACAGTAAAACTGATCAAGCACACCACCCGTTCTACTACACCTCACACATTACATTTCTATAACACAAAGTTATTTTTAAAGAACGATACAAAACAAGCTGCTATAACCCCACAAATACTCCAGAATACACAGGCGCACTCTCGGGGAAAATCGCCCGCATTTTGAAGAAACACCGGGTCGGAACTGTGTTTTGTTCTCCGAATAAAACTCGTGCACTGGTGGGGAGCGCCAAAGATGACCTCGGTTTGAGGAAGGCCGGCGTGTACCAGATTCCGTGTCAATGTGGCAAGTCGTATATTGGTCAGACGATGCGTACCGTCGAGGATCGATGCCGTGAACACCAGAGGCACACTCGGCTGATGTATCCGAGCAAGTCGGCGGTCGCTGAAGATTGTTTGTCGGAAAATCACGCTATGGAGTATGAACGCACGAGGATTCTGGTACAGACGTCGAGATACTGGGACAGCGTTGTTAGAGAGGCCATCGAAATTCGCACCAATGACGACTTCATAAACCGTGACTGTGGCTATAATCTTAGCAACGCTGGAAACCAGCGATTGGGTTAATCAAGAGTAAATCGAGCAAACGTATAGTTGTGACGACCACGGCGGACAGAGCCATCACACCGACGTCATCTCAGACGCCGTCGCAATCTGTTACACCACGCGACCGTGGCGCGAGGCGCGGACTGCGGAAGGAGCGCGCCGCGGGCGGAGGGTATTTAAATCGGCCGCCGCCGCGACCGAACCCAGTTCCCTCTGAGCAGCCATAGCTTACGGATCTCCGTGCCGGCACGTTCACAGGAGCCCAGTCCGTCAGTTCACCTGATGATGGCGACATGTATGATTGCCGAAATATTGTGCCCGTTGGACACTGTAGACCGGCAGTACACCCGTCGATGTTTTAATATAAACATCATTTCCTCCGTTTTTATTGTTCATGAAACCATACATTGCATGTTGTACCGCCATACAGCGAGACCTTCAGAGGTGGTGGTCCAGATTGCTGTTTACACTGGTACCTCTAATACCCAGTAGCACGTCCTCTTGCGTTGATGCATGCCTGTATTCGTCGTGGCATACTATCCACAAGTTCATCAAGGCACTGTTAGTCCAGATTGTCCCACTCCTCAACTGCGATTCGGCGTAGATCCCTCAGACTGGTTTGTGGGTCACATCGTCCATAAAGCCCTTTTCAATCTATCCCAGGTATGTTCGATAGGGTTCATATCTGGAGAAGATGCTGGCCACTCTAGTCGAGCGATGTCGTTATCCTGAAAGAAGTCATTTATAAGATGTGCACGTTGGGGCCCGAATTGTCGTCCATGAAGACGAATGCCTCGACAGTATGCTGCCGATATGGTTGCACTATCGGTCGGAGGATGGCATTCACGTATCGTTCAGCCGTTACGGCGCCTTGCACGACCACCAGCGACGTACATCGGTCCCACATAATGCCATCCCAAACATCAGGTAACCTCCACTTTGCTGCACCCGCTGGACAGTGTGTCTAAGGCGTTCAGCCTGACCGGGTTGCCTCCAAACATGTCTCCAACGACTGTCCGGTTGAAGGCATATGCGACAGTCAACGGTGAAGAGAACGTGATGGCAGCCCTGAGCGGTCAATTCGGCATGTTGTTGGGTCCACCTGTACGGCACTCCTTGGTGTCGTGGTTGCAAAGATGGACCTCGCAATGGACGTCGGGAGTAAGTTGCGCATCATGAAGTCTATTGTACACAGTTTGAGTCGTAACATGACGTACTGTGGCGGCACGAAAAGCATTATTCAACATGGTGGCGTGACTTTCAGGGTTCCTGCGAGCCATAACCCATAGGTAGCGGACATGCACTGCAGTAGTAGTCCTTGGGCGTCCTGAGTGAGGCGTGCCATCGATAGTTCCTGTCTCTCTGTATCTCCTCCATGTCCGAACTACATCGCTTTCGTTCACTCCGAGACGCCTGGACACTTCCCTTGCTGAGAGGCTTTCCTGACACAAAGTAACAATGCGGACGCGATCGAACCGCGGTATTGACCGTCTAGTCATGGTTGAACCTACAGACAACACGAGCCGCGTGTGAGTGAAACTGATCGGCCCTTCGGACCCCTCCGTCTAATAGGCGCTGCTCATGCATGGTTGTTTAAATCTTTGGGTGGGTTTAGAGACATCTCTGAACAGCCAAAGAGACTGTGTATGTGATAAAATAACAACAGTCAATGCCTATCTTCAGGAGTTCTGGGAACCGGGATGATGGAAAACATTTTTGATGTGTGTAAATGACAAACATATGCAACGATAAATAATAAAAATATTTGGGCACACTTTCTGCTGTTTCTCATCTACACAAACGATTTACAAGATAGTCTGAAGAGCCCGCTCTAATTGTCTGCAAGTGATTCTGTCATTTGCTGTTCATTGAAGTAATCAGAAGGTCAAAACCAATTTGCAAAATGACTTAGACATTATATGTGAATGCTCCGAAAACTAGAAATTGTCTTTCAGTAAAGAAAAGTGTGAGGCCATTTACATGAGTATAAAAAGGAATCCTTTAAAATTCGATTACACGATAAATCACACCTATATAAGGGCTGTCAATTCGATTATATTCCTTGGAATTACAATAAGGAACAACTTAAGTCGGAACGCTCACATAGATAATCTTGTGGGGAAGGTAAACCGTATACTTCGTTTATTTGGCGGAACGCTCAGTGGTTGCAAAATGCCTACTAATTAGATTACCTACATTGCTCCTGCTCGTCCTCTGCTAGAGTATTTCTGCGCTGTATGGGATCCTTACCAAATACAATTGACGAAGTACATCGTAAAAGTCCAAAGAAGGGCAGAACGTTTTGTCTTATCGTGAAATAGGGGAGAGAGTGTCACGGATAGGATAAGCGAGTTGGAATGGCAGACATTAAAACACAGCCGTTTTTTGCTACGGCGATACCTTTTCATGAAATTTCTATCATCAGCTTTCTCCTTTGAACGTGAAAGTATTTTATTGCCATCAACATACACAGAGAGAAATAATCAGCAAAATAAAGTATGAAAAATCAGAGCTGTGCAGAAGGATTTAATTGTTCATTTTTCTCAAGCGCTGTTAGAGAAAGGATTGGCAGAGAAATAGTTTGGTGGTTTTAAGAACCCTCTACCCGGCCCTTAGCTGTGAACTGCAGACTAGTCATGCAGATGCAGATGTATATGTAGATGAATCGGACAAATACAAAATACGAAATAACAAAAAATGGTTCAAATGGCTCTGAGCACTATGGGACTCAACTGCTGTGGTCATAAGTCCCGTAGAACTTAGAACTACTTAAACCTAACTAACCTAAGGACATCACACACATCCATGCCCGAGGCAGGATTCGAAACTGCGACCGTAGCGGTCGTGCGGTTCCAGACTGTAGCGCCTTTAACCGCTCGGCCACTCCGGCCGGCTCACGAAATAACAAAATTCCCGTTACTCTTTGAACACACATCGTGGAATGTATCCTGATGTTTAGTCTTGAATATCAAGGGTAAAGTTTATAAGGTATATTTTTACCATTAGTGATGGTTGGTAAAATATTGTGTCGCGCAAAACCAATGCAGTAGGATGTACCCTAAATTACACTCGGATGAAGCATGGAGTGGAATTTTAGCAGTGACAGCGTAAACACAAATTCTGCCAGAAGAACATTTCTGTGGTGTGTGTAGACTGCAGCAGGACCATACTGACTTCTTGCCACAATATTTCCTCTGGCAACCGTTCAGTCATCTTCAGATGAGTGTCCGACACTCACCTGAAGATGGCTGGACGGTTACCAGAGGAAATATTGTTGCAAGATGTCAACATGATCCAGCAGCAATCCAGAAACCTCTTAGAATATTCAGTATGCCGGGAACATTTCAAGAATCTCAAAATAATATTTATTAGATTTGGTACATTTAATTCCACACATGAGTATGTGTAGTAATTAACATCATGTTTGCCGTTTCCTGCGATCTACTACACTGCATATTAATGAAACCTAGAACTTTGTTTCGAAGTCCCCCGCAAGGTTTATGGTGTATAGGTGAAGAATGATCGAAGAATGCTTTGATCACGAACAGTTACATTCACACGCACTTGAGAGACTAACAGGAAGGAAAAGAACTAAAAATCTTCGCCACAGTGTATGTGGCTATCATGAGAGACTGCTCTCTTGATTTTACCACGCGACATAAAAAGAACGAAATAACGAAATTACAATTAAAATGAATTGCTAAAAATGAAGTATAAATAAGAATCACAATTAATTCCGATACTCTACGGGGGAAGACCACTGACGCCATGATACTGTAGACCTTTGCATTAGAAGACAACCACGTGGTTCTCACAAACAAAACAGTGCACACTGTAAGTATGAAATTTTAAATGACGGAAAGATTGTACAGAGTATTCGCTATAAGGAAACAAGATCTACGAGCTTAAGGCTCTTAGATCCAAACGCCAACACGTGGCAACAAGAACAAGCAAACAACGAAGAAGAAAATTATCAGGTGAGACGAACTGCAGAAAATTCAGTCATAAGATCACGGCAATCATATGCAATACAGATGCGCTCGCGAAAGCAACACTAAACTAAATGGACTTTATGACAAATACACTAACACGGCTCCAAGTATTTGAGTGCACTATTCAACTGAACAGTAGCCTACACAGCCCCTGGATCCTAAGGAGCCGTTCGTTGTGGCAGAGCGGTTCTAGGCGCTTCAGTCCGGAACTGCGCGACCGCTACGGTCGCAGGTTCGAATCCTGCCTCGGGAATGGATGTGTGTGATGTCCTTAGGTTAGTTGGTTTAAGTAGTTCTAGGTTCTAGGGGACTGATGACCAAACATATTAAGTCCCATAGTGCTCAGAGCCATTTGTACCATTTTTGATCCTAATGAATTTAACACTCGTGAACTAGAAAACAAAATTTCTTACACTCGGTAATAAATTATGAACGATGAAAGGAATCACTAATTTTGAATAAATTTGAAAACTTACATGAATCACAACATAAAATCAGTATTGAAGTGGAATTCTTACATACGGCCGACCTTATCTATCTCACATCTCACGGAAATGTAGCAAGAACGCGCTCCGAAGGTTTTTCCTCCAGCGGATTAGACCAGAGAACCAGTCTTTTGTATTGTGGTAACCTACGCAAAAGGTTTGACCAAGGCAAACAGAAACTTCTTTGTTACCTACTACGTGCCCCTGAAGTTGGCTATACGTCACAATTGAAGACTACCTTACTCCCGCCAATATACACGTTAAAATTTTACTCACACACGTTCTCATCCATTCATTAAATTATTTATATAAGAAGACAAAAGGATGAGCACAATGGGATATAGTTTAGAAACATCTTCAACATGTGTGTATTCCACCAAGAGTTCGCAATAACTTAAGAATTTCTCAGTCGCTCATCTGGATCGGACGTTTAGTAGACAAATAGTTCTGAGCACTATGGGACTTAGCTTCTGAGGTCATCAGTCCCCTAGAACTTAGAACTACTTGCACGCAACTAACCTAAGGACATCACACACATCGATGCCCGAGGCAGGATTCGAACCTGCGACCGTAGCGGTCCCGCGGTTCCGGACTGTAGCGCCTAGAACCGCTCGGCCACCCCGGCCGGCGTTTAGTAGACAAATATGAAACATGGAAAACTGATAAATTGTAGCCGATATGAACGCAGGTGCTTAGCCTGTTTTATATCGGAGGGAACTAACTGCGCAGAGAATAAAGGCACCAGAAGTATAGAAACGAAGTTATTTTCATTGCAAAATTATGAATAGGCTGACGTAGAGACCCTGTCGAGCTAGTTATTTGACAGCGCACGGGCTATGTTTACAGCACGACCCAATAGTCGTGTTGTGACATGGAAGCAGTGTCAACATGGACACTGCTTGTGACGCCTAGCAGAAGCTGCTAAACGGTTCCGGTTTATCTGGCGGAGCAGGCCGGGAAGATGTCGGCAGAGATCCTCGCGAGACGCATTAACAGGGAATACGGCGGATCGTATTGTGCCCCAGCAGCCGCATGTCCGCATGCAGATAAAGGCGCGGGTGAGTCAGACGGCGCCGGCACGCGTGCTGATGAAGGCTTGTTGTAGTCGTCAGCCGCACGCGACTCCACGCCACGCCGGCGATGCCGCCGACGCCACCGACGCCACCGACGCCTGCCCGAGCCGACCCGACGCTCCGTCAAATTCGATTGCTTGCGTCTGCTCCGCCCGGGGCACAGGGGTAGAGGAGGGGCGGGGGGTGGAGAGAGCGAGGGGGAGGGACCGGGGTGTGAATTGTGAAAGGGTCTTGAGTCAATCCTCGGCCACCGTCTGTCAAATCCAATCACAAAGTCAATTCCCCGCTCCCCCTGGCGGGCGCGCCGCGGCGCCCTTGTCCCCAGGGAACCTGGTATCAAATCACGGCCTTTGATGGGAATTAAAATCGAAGGAGGAGGCCGCTCCGAGGGGGCACGCGGCGCCGGCGCACGTTTAACGCGCGTTTACCACTGAATTAATACACTCCCAGGGCGCCGCGGCGTCGCCACCGGCCAGCCGCCTCCCAGGGGACGCCGGCGTCGTCGAATTCCCAGCCGGGCCCCCGCGATGGTTCCACGCTTCTGTGTCCGCGCCGCCACTGTCTTCACCTCGTCCGTGTTCCACCGCCTGGTAGCTACAAGCTACTAGGGGCTTTCAATAAATCGTGCAACATCTCTTTTTCTCGGCCGGTTTCGGTTGAAAAAAATGCGGAATTTGTTGTGCGACATCGCGGAATATTCCCAATTCAGCTGTAACCTCCCCCTCAGTTATCGACCTTAATGACAGTGAAAAATTAAACCGCGTGTACCTAATGGAAATTTGGGAAAAGCAATCGTCACCGAAGTTAATCTGTCGGTAAAGAGGGAGGAAAGGGTTACATCTAAATGAAGGGAAAAATGCAAATGAAACTGGTGGAAATTAATTTTGAGAAAAGGGTTCAATTAATAAAGAAAGTAAATGTGCGGTCGTTACGTTAACAATTAATTGGCGTAAATTAGATATTTGAGATTTGGGGAAAATTACGGTCGCCAGTCCTATGGACAATTACTATAACAACTGAAAATGAAAGATTCATGCACATATAATTAGCACAAGAAGCATGGAAACTGAAGGTTGACACGTGTTGTATGAAAACTGAATGTTTGTCAGAAGTAATAAATTTCGCTACACTCTGACTTAATTTAGCAAAAGAATTAATAAAACCGGAAAATCGAAAGTTAATTTAGTGACTGAAATTAACAGTTAACTTTGTTTCTGAAGCACTACGAAATTCAATAAAATAATGTTAGTCTTGGTCTACCTCAACAATCATTTCAAAAGCTACTTGAATCTACGCAATTTAGAAATAAGAGATTTAACTTTGAACTTGAATTAAATGATTCTGAACAATTAACAGTAGTAAAATTTAGTATGTACCAAACTGAGCTGCAGTCACAGGTAGGCTAAAATATGCTAACAAAACTCGCATTTGTGCTTGTGTAATCTAAATATTGTAGCCAGCTATGAATATCTTAACTGAACTTTGAAATTAAAGTAATGAAATGGAATGATATTACTTTAATGCTGGCGTTTGAATTTCAACGACACTCGGGTTCATTCCGGAAAAGGAAGGGACCCTGCTTGGTAATGCAATTGGGACAATGAGCAACAAAGGTTCATGCTACGTTGCTGTAATTTTTGAGGTACATTGAACAGTTTGAAAAGCTGAGGTCTGCCATACAGTTCTAAAACTTTACGTGCTTCCTGTCTTCCTTGTTGGTTGATTGAAGGTTTGAAGCCGTCGATCGAGGAGGTGGTGACAGTCACTCATTGTCGGCCGTCGCTGTTGCAGAAGCTGGATGTTGCCGCGCCTTCTTCTCGATACGGTCACTGGGCGAAACGGGTTCTCGATGTGCGCCAGCTAACACTTCCCGTCCGCGACACCGTGTCAGAAACTATCATAGCAATTCGAGCACAATTACATGCTGCCAAACCCCGAAAGCGCGGCCACTCGCGGGAGCGTCACACAACACACCTGCTCCACTGCACTACCCCAGCCAGACTCCCCTCTGCCCGCACTCCACGCGGCAGCGTTAACCGTACCAAAGATCCTAAACACTTTGGTTCTCCACACGACCTATCGATGTATTCGTTCGATAGCATAGTTTTCCCTAGGCAAGACCCAGCGTAAAAATACAAATAGTATTTAAAAAAAGAAACCAATCATACATCGACATAAATGCATAAATATACATATACAAATAGTAAAACAATTACAATATGAGAGGTGGCATGAGCCCCCTCTCATATTTCTATCTCTCCTCTCTAATTGTATGCAGTGGAAAGTTGCTATTCCTTCACACGCGGACTTACCTGCGCAGCGTCTCTCGTCACCCGGGTGGTCCGGTGACAGGCGGGCTCTGCTGATTTTGAAAGGGTAAGCCGACGGGTGTGAGGGAGTCGAGTGAATGCTTTCCAGACGCCGACATTGTCAAGAGACATGCCCGCAGGGGCCTGAAGTAGTGGCTGGGCTAGAGGTTCCATTACTTCGCAGAAACTTAGCGAAAACACTTTCTGGCGGGCTACCAACGAGGTGTGGGAATGACTTGTGTACCCAGGCAGTTGTGGCGGGAAAATTCCCGTGCTTTCTGAAAAATAGTAACTGTGATTGGCTTGCTCAGGGCATAGCTCCGTGACGTGGCAAAATCAGCGAAGAAATTGGCGCCAAGAATCTCCATTGGTGGAATGGTAGTGCTCCGGCCATATAGTGGAATTTTCCGCCGGTTTTCGAGTTGCTGATGGAACATTTAACCACGGCCACTGTCGTGGGGGCGGGTATGTTCTGTGTTCGGTTTGTACGGGTGCTCTTGTGGGGTGGTCGGCTCTCGCCTTTCGGTCGGAGTAGGTTACAAGACTGAGCTCTCGCTGCTCTGGTCAGCCTGCTTCCGTTGGCTGTCTAATATACGTTTATTTAATTGTAACTGGTTGACGAAGTTGCTGAAGTTTCGACTTCAACGTAACTTTCCGAGTACAGTTGGCAATTGAGCGTTCTGCGTACAAGAGGCCTATGTTGTCTGTCTTGAGCAGTTTTGGCTAAAGTTGACTGTATCGGAGTTACTGTGTGACTTCACTTGTGAAAATCAATCACTGTACCGTCAGTGATTGTGTGGCGAGCCTTCTTCGTCTCCCTCAGAGGCGCATTTGTATTGCTAGGAAGTCTTTAGTCTGGAACAACCAGACCAGGACAATTTGTTTCGGGCTATACTCGCGACATTATCATCACCACGACGGGACATCGAAGCAACCAGCCATCGCTTCCAGTCCGCCAGATCGTGTCCTTGCGGCTAAGAAAACAGCTTGGTAATGTACGTCCGCAGCACCGTGAAAGCAGGCATTTTTGCTAGGCGATAATCAGAGCTCAGCAGACCGTGCCTGTTCGACTTTTCTAACTTTGTTCTATCTTGGGTGTTCATTGTCTGAGTTCTCACTAATGTCGCAGCAATTAATGTTGGGTTAGCTGTGTGTCTCTCTTAAGATCTGAATTGCTAGGAATTGGCTCCACATACCACTTCGTCATAAACGTCACAATCTAGTTTAGGGACAACTTCACCTTCACAGCGTTTATTTGAGTATCCAATTTGAGCCAATTTGACGTATTGTAAATGTTTCATGTGAATTTGTTTATTATTTTGTGTTTAGTCTTAATAAATCATATTGTTATTTTGGACAGAACTTTCATTCTGTTAATCGGTAGAGCAACCCTATCATTTCTCACTACGTTAATGAAACCTTCCTTTATTTAACATATTTATCAAATTAAATTATTGCGGTGCCAAACTCTTTTTCTACTCCACTTGGGGGGGGGGGGCTTAGAGCATCATTTACATTTGTAGATTCTAGAAGAATTTTGTGTTAAATACACTGCTAGCTCCGGCACCTCGCAAATATACAAAGACACAGAAACGTCATATCTTCAGGTAACAAAATAAGGAAAAAAATTTATAGCACAATAGAGGGAAATAGGAGGATATGCATTTCGGCGTTACACAGCCCTTATAGTTGCATGAAGTTCGTATGGTAGCGGTGCTACACCTAGCTGTCATCGAGTTCCTTTTGGCGAAAAAACAGAGTTTCGTAGATATTCATATGCGATTATAGGATGTCTACGAAGACCTGCCACTGAACTAAAGAACAGTAGGACGTTGGGCGAGGCGTCGCTCACCAATGCAACAAGGTCATGAAAAACCTGTCCTGTGTCCTATGTGCTGGCCGGCCGCACACAGCTGTGATTCCTGCCGTATTGAAACGTGTGGACACTCTCATTCGAGGTGATGGACGGATCATAGTGAAACACACTACTGTTCAACTGGACGTTCTGTTGGTAGTGCCGACACACTCGTCCCCCAGTTGAGGTACTCAAGGGTGTGTGTCCGCTGAGTTCCTCACCGCCTAACAAAGACCATAAAGAGCGACGAAGGACCATCTGTGCGGAATTGCTTACGGATTACGAGGCTGAACGCGACAATTTTTTGTCGAACACCGTCATAGATGACAGAGGGATAGAAAAAAACTTAAAATCGCTCAAAAGAGGAAAGGCCGCTGGACCTGATGGGATACCAGTTTGCCGGCCAGGGTGGCCGAGCGGTTCTAGGCGCTACAGTCTGGAACCGCGCGACCGCTACGGTCGCAGGTTCGAATCATGCCTCGACCATGGATGTGTGTGATGTCCTTAGGTTAGTTAGGTTTAAGTAGTTCTAAGTTCTAGGGGACTGATGACCTTAGAAGTTAAGTCCCATAGTGCTCAGAGCCATTTTAATCACACCAGATCGATTTCACACAGAGTATGCGAAGGAACTTGCCTCCTTTCTTGCAGCGATGTACGGTAGGTCTCTAGAGGAGCGTAGCGTTCCCAAAGATGGGAAAAGGGCCCAGGTCGTCCCCGTTTTCAAGAAGGGACTTCGAACAAATGTGCAGATCTATAGACCTATATTCTAACGTCGATCAGTTGTAGAATTTTGGAACACGTATTATGTTCGAGTACAATGACTTTTCTGGAGTCTAGAAATCTACTCTGTAGGAATCAGCAAGGGTTTCGAAAAAGACGATCGTGTGAAACCCAGCTCGCGCTATTCGTCCACGAGACTCAGAGGGCCATAGACACGGGTTCCCAGGTACATGCCGTGTTTCTTGACTTCCGGAAGGCGTTCGATACAGTTCCCCACAGTCGTTTAATGAACAAAGTGAGAGCATATGGACTATCAGACGAATTGTGTGATTGGATTGGAGAGTTCAGAGATAACAGAACGCAGCATGTCATTCTCAATGGAGAGAAGTATGCCGAAGTAAGAGTTATTTCAGGTGTGCCGCAGGGGAGTGTCGTACGACGGTTGCTATTCACAATATATATAAATGACCTTGTGGATAACATCGGAAGTTCACTGAGGCTTTTTGCGGAAGATGCTATAGTATATCGAGAGATCGTAACAATGGAAAATTGTACTGAAATGCAGAAGGATCTGCACTGACGCATGGTGCAGGAAACGGCAATTGAATCTCAATGTAGACACGTGTAATGTGCTGCGAATACATAGAAAGGAAGATCCTTTACCATTTAGCCACAATATAGCAGGTCACCAACTGGAAGCAGTTAATTCCATAAATTATCTGGGAGTAGGCATTAGGAGTGATTTAAAATGGAATGACCATATAAAATTAATCGTCGGTAAAGCAGATGCCAGACTGAGATTCATTGGAAGAATCCTAAGGAAATGCAATCCGAAAACAAAGGAAGTAGGTTACAGTACGCTTGTTCGCCCACTGCTTGAATATTTCTTACCTATGTGGGATCCGTACCAGATAGGGTTGGTAGAAGAGATAGAGAAGATCCAACGGAGAGCAGCGCGCTTCGTTACAGGATCATTTAGTAATTGCGAAAGCGTTACGGAGATGATAGATAAATTCCAGTGGAAGACTCTGCAAGAGAGACGCTCAGTGGCTCGGTACGGGCTTTTGTTGAAGTTTCGAGAATATACCTTCACCGAGGAGTCAAGCAGTATATAGCTCCCTCCTACGTATATCTCGCGAAGAGTCCATGAGGATAAAATCAGAGAGATTAGAGCTCACAAAGAGGCATACCGACCATCTTTCTTTCCACGAACAATACGAGACTCGAATAGAAGTGAGAACCGATAGAGGTACTCAGTGTACCCTCCGCCACACATCGTCAGGTGGCTTTTGGAGTATGGATGTAGATGTAGATATAGATAGCCAAATGAACATTTGTTCGTCACTTCGAACAGAAAACAAAACGGCAATGCATGGAGTGGCACCAACCACCTGTCCTCCGAAGAACACGATCCCCTCAACCGGTAAAATCATGCCGACGGTCTTCTGGGTTATACTCTTTGATGTCCTTCCTCATGGTGCAACGATCAACTATGACGTGTATTGTGCTATGCTCAGGAAAGCGTGTTCGTCGCCACAAACATGCAAACCAACTACTTCTCCATGACAACGGAAGACCTCACCCAGATCTACGCACCAGAGAGAGGTTCACAAGACGTCATTGGACATTTGTTCCTAATCCACCCCACCGCCCGAATCCTGCACTTCCCAACTTCCATTCGTTTGGTCCAATGAAGGATGCACTACGCAGGATGATGG
Organism: Schistocerca cancellata; assembly: GCF_023864275.1. Classification (NCBI taxonomy): domain Eukaryota; kingdom Metazoa; phylum Arthropoda; class Insecta; order Orthoptera; family Acrididae; genus Schistocerca; species Schistocerca cancellata. The sequence goes on along the minus strand of NC_064627.1, from coordinate 915,949,986 downwards.
GGAGGTGACTGGTGCAGCAAGACGCTGGCTCCGATGTAGATCAATAGACTGGCACCGTGTGGGCATACAAGCCTTCCCAGTAAGGTGACGTAAGGCAATCTCATTGAAAGGAGATTAAATTGGAAAATAGATTTTTGTAGCCAAAAGCGTGGAGAATAATATAGTGTACTGGAATCCTGAGTAAAGCCAATCTGTTTTCAGAAAACAAATGCATAACGTTACTTATTGAATGCTCCTCGTAGTTTCTGCAGCGTCGAGCCACCAGATGCGTCGATTCGTACGTGTGGCACCCGATGCTGTTCACAGAGCACGAATCATTCCTACATCTATTACCCGACAATGCCGAAACGAAAACTTCGCTGTGATGGCAGCACCGCCGTATTTACTATCGATTGTAAGGTGCTAATGGCGCTGGCAGTCCAGTTAGTGGAGCGCCTTCACACGCTACACGTTTATATCAAAAGTGTTGTGGGTTGGCAGGAGACCAACACCGTAATATTAGAGGAAGCCGAAAGGCACGCGTTTTAGCTCACGCAGGCTGGCGTGAGGTCTGGAACAGGACAAGGAAATTAGACTTTAACAAAAAACGTACGTTGCTGCTGGAATACTTAACTTTAATCCATAAATGGTGAACATCGCTCTTGATGGTACATTATTCATAATCTCAATAGTAACTGGTAATGGCGCCTTGCTAGGTCGTACCAAATGACGTAGCTGAAGGCTATGCTAACTATGCTCGGCAAATGAGAGCGTATTTTGTCAGTGAACCATCGCTAGCAAAGTCGGTTGTACCACTGGGGCGAGTGCTAGGAAGTGTCTCTAGACCTGCCGTGTGGCGGCGCTCGGTCTGCAATCACTGATAATGGCGACACGCGGGTCCGACGTATAATAACGGACCGCGGCCAATTTAAAGGCTACCACCTAGCAAGTGTGGTGTCTGGCGGTGACGCCACAAAAAGTATCCGCATACCCCTACGTAACATAGAATTATGTTATAGATGTCGCGACAGGTAGCCACGACAGGTAGCCCGCCAGTAAAAAAGGACGTGAGAAACATTGTGTTCTCAGGAAAGAAGCAGTAACAGCAGACTGGTTCGGTCAGTCAGTGAGTTAGAACGTGGACTATGGTCTATTGAGCGTAAGATGTAAACATTATGTTACACATTCCTCCGCGGTTGCTATTGCCTAATTGGCTTGTATTTCCTGCGGAGCTTCAGCTATGTGTAGTCGTGAACAATAATAACCTTAAGTTTTATGCGGCAACTTAGCACGCCCGAATACCCAGCGAACGAAATCGTCACATTTTGCTAAAATACACGATTGGCGTTTCCTTCTCTTCCCTGGTGTTGAAAGCTTACCGGTACTGCATCTTTCCTTACGCGCACACATTACACGTGTCACAGAAACACCGGTGAACTCAGATGTCATTGCTGCAGTTTCCTTTACTGTCAGCGATGGTTGTTTTTCCGATAAATTCTCAAAAACACTGAGAACTATTACTTTTTGGCCGTTTTTTTTAAGGTGTTCCTCTTTTGTGTTTGTTTTCACCGTACACATGGGAAACACGAACGAGTGATAAGCAGCACAAAGGGGAAACTTCCCGCCATTTTCTTCATTGTTTACAACAGGAGAGGTTCTTTGCACCTTCCTGCGTTCCGGATCTTTCTTCAGAATGACATATATTGCTGAACGCTCCTGTGCAAGAAGACCACACTTACAAAGTGAGGAGCGGTGAGCAATGCATCGTCACGTGCAGAAGTTTGATTTTTCTCCAGTAACATTAAAAAAGAAAAAATTTAAATTCGATTCGAACGCAAACCCCTGCATATACAGGTCAATTACTACAACCCCTACGCTACCACAGTTGTACCCGTTTTACGATACTATAGCAAGTTTACCTAGTTTATTAAAGAGAAGCTGAGAACTTAAGCATTTCGGCATTTCATGATTGAAGGAGAAATTGAGAGAGTATTTACAAACCAAGCCCACGTGACCGATCAGAACTGACCATAACGTCGTGCACAGAACAGCGCAGAGAAAGCGACTGTACAGTGAGTTTGGAAATAAGAAATACTTGGCCTATGCATTTAGCACACTGAAAAGCAAACCCATTGCTGTCTGTTAATGGTTTAGAACGTCTGAAAGTTTTGTAAGCAGTGGTATAACACCAAATATCTAACACATAATTAGGGACTACTTTCAATTGCGTAACAACAGATGACCGATAACCTCGCTGTTTGGTCTCTTCCCCCAAACAACCAACCAACCAACAACAGACGTGAGCGTGTACTACGACAGTCGACCAACTGCCGCGCATATGTTTGTTTCCATCAGCATAGTTCTTACGATGAATAGAGTACAGTCACTGGATGTCACTCGAGTAACAGATCCACCAGTGACATTTCAACCCTTCAAAAGCTGCCCAAGTGATGACTGTGAAGTGGAAAAGGGAAAGAACCAGAACAGCTAAACAGGGACCAGACTGACCTCACGCATTGTGGGTCGCGACAAATCAGGAAGGAACCGCTCGTGAGTTCCAAAGCGCTACTGGCAGTGCAACTTGCACAGTGGCTGTGAGTAGTGAGTTACAAAGAATGGGGCACAGAGGTTGAGCAGCCACTTACCAGACACACAGTTATTTGGTCAGTGCTAAGCGACGCTTGAGGTAGTGTCAAGAACGACGCCAATGGACGCTGGATGACTGGAAACGGGTGACATGCAATGATGAATCACGCTGTACTCCTTGGCAATCCGATGGAACGGTCTGGGCTTGGCGAATATTTGGAGAACGTCACCTGCCATCAAGTGCTGTGCCTGCGGTGGAGCACGGATGGGGGTGGGATTTTTTCCGTGGTTAGGATATGGTCGTTTTATTGCGCTTAATGAAACGTTATATGCGGAACGATGTGAGTATATTTTACAGCATTGTGTACACTAAAGGAACAGTTCGGAGACGATGTCTATATCAACAAGAGCCAAAAACAAACATATTTCGTTAACCGTCCAGGTGTCGGAAACCCATTTTAAGTGAAACTAAGCGTATGTAGGCCTGCCCGTTCATGTTCATGGTTGGCGCTCGATTCACTCGGGAAGACATGTACATAACTCGCGTGTGTGGGCAGATGGCGGATGAAAATCCACGTATAACAATTATACGACGTCAGCAGACACCATTTGCGGTAAACATGTTTGTTGGTATCGTGGAAGTCTGCTTACTTACCTTCTCAACTCAGATGGCCAGTGCAGAAGTTGTTCTTGAAAGAGCACCTGCCGGCCTTGTTGGAGGAGGTACTTCCACGTCTCAAAAAGGGGTGGGATGTGGTTCCAGAATGTTGGTGGCCTGGCACACTTTTCAGAACCAGTACGTGCAGCAGTGGCCCTGTATATTGGAGAGGAAAGACTTGTGGGATTACCGGACCTCACCCCATTCTTCCGCTACAGCAAAACCAATGTGTATTCTACCCCTCTGGGCTCTGTAAGGTACCCCTTATGTTCAAGCTACACTTTGTTTCTTTTTTTTCCAGTTTTACAATTTTATATAGCGCTACAGATATTACGCAGCATTCAGTGAGTAAAGTGGTGCTGTAGAATGCAAGCAGTCGGGAGTAAGATTACAGTCCCAAAGTTGGTTGAAGGAGCCGGTGGACCACACGGCGTTGCCAGTTGACGGTGGTGTGAAGCGTTATCGCTAGATATGAGGACGGTCATTACGTCAGCAACAAGGTACGTGGGGAAAGCACAATTATTCTGGCGCGAAGCAAGTAATCATGATTAACAAATATTTGCTAATAAAAGTATATATTTGTGACAGAGATATGCAGTTCGTAAGTTCTTTCTTTCAACAATATTACAACGCCACTCGATCATCTTAAAAGTAAAGGAATAATGTTTAAGATAACGAAAACGTACGAACGGTTACGAAATATTACGAGTGTAAGTAGGAGGTACAGGGTGCGCGCCATAGTCGCCAGTCACCCATAGGATGCCTTCCGACCTAGTTCTATCGTAACACCATACTCCCAGGAAATTGTTAGTTTTCAGTTAATCAGGTTATTGTGTTTAGTAAATAAATACATCATAAAGGAACCCCTTTTGAACGTTATTCCGACTAATATACACTCCTGGAAATGGAAAAAAGAACACATTGACACCGGTGTGTCAGACCCACCATACTTGTTCCGGACACTGCGAGAGGGCTGTACAAGCAATGATCACACGCACGGCACAGCGGACACACCAGGAACCGCGGTGTTGGCCGTCGAATGGCGCTAGCTGCGCAGCATTTGTGCACCGCCGCCGTCAGTGTCAGCCAGTTTGCCGTGGCATACGGAGCTCCATCGCAGTCTTTAACACTGGTAGCATGCCGCAACAGCGTGGACGTGAACCGTATATGCAGTTGACGGACTTTGAGCGAGGGCGTATAGTGGGCATGCGGGAGGCCGGGTGGACGTACCGCCGAATTGCTCAACACGTGAGGCGTGAGGTCTCCACAGTACATCGATGTTGTCGCCAGTGGTCGGCGGAAGGTGCACGTGCCCGTCGACCTGGGACCGGACCGCAGCGACGCACGGATGCACGCCAAGACCGTAGGATCCTACGCAGTGCCGTAGGGGACCGCACCGCCACTTCCCAGCAAATTAGGGACACTGTTGCTCCTGGGGTATCGGCGAGGACCATTCGCAACCGTCTCCATGAAGCTGGGCTACGGTCCCGCACACCGTTAGGCCGTCTTCCGCTCACGCCCCAACATCGTGCAGCCCGCCTCCAGTGGGGTCGCGACAGGCGTGAATGGAGGGACGAATGGAGACGTGTCGTCTTCAGCGATGAGAGTCGCTTCTTCCTTGGTGCCAATGATGGTCGTATGCGTGTTTGGCGCCGTGCAGGTGAGCGCCACAATCAGGACTGCATACGACCGAGGCACACAGGGCCAACACCCGGCATCATGGTGTGGGGAGCGATCTCCTACACTGGCCGTACACCACTGGTGATCGTCGAGGGGACACTGAATAGTGCACGGTACATCCAAACCGTCATCGAACCCATCGTTCTACCATTCCTAGACCGGCAAGGGAACTTGCTGTTCCAACAGGACAATGCACGTCCGCATGTATCCCGTGCCACCCAACGTGCTCTAGAAGGTGTAAGTCAACTACCCTGGCCAGCAAGATCTCCGGATCTGTCCCCCATTGAGCATGTTTGGGACTGGATGAAGCGTCGTCTCACGCGGTCTGCACGTCCAGCACGAACGCTGGTCCAACTGAGGCGCCAGGTGGAAATGGCATGGCAAGCCGTTCCACAGGACTACATCCAGCATCTCTACGATCGTCTCCATGGGCGAATAGCAGCCTGCATTGCTGCGAAAGGTGGATATACACTGTACTAGTGCCGACATTGTGCATGCTCTGTTGCCTGTGTCTATGTGCCTGTGGTTCTGTCAGTGTGATCATGTGATGTATCTGACCCCAGGAATGTGTCAATAAAGTTTCCCCTTCCTGGGACAATGAATTCACGGTGTTCTTATTTCAATTTCCAGGAGATTAGCTTCCCGCTTCATCACTTAGAATCACTGGAAATCGTATTGCACTTAACAGAGAACCGAAGGCGCTGATACTGCTTCTGCGAGGGACATAATCTTCGAGAGCTTCTCGACGTATTAGGAAGAAAGAATCCTAAACGACGACATTCTAAGATAGTCCAAGGGCGGATTGTCTTAAGCTCCGCAAAACTCGGATGGAAAAGTACGGCCTCTTACAGAATCCTCTACGGGGTCATTGGCTAAACGCCGAGTGTCAATGACAACGAAATGATAGGAAACTTTCCAACGCACATAACGTAAGACTCCGGAGTACAGTTTAGAATGATGGCCAACGTTAAAACGACCACATGTCGGGAAAATTACCAAGAGAATATCACCGACAGACATCTCAGAGGGACGTGTGCACCCAGAACCAATGTGGAACGAAATAAAAGCTCAAAGAGGGACAAATAAGAGAGAGTGACAGATGACGGAAGTAGGGGGGAAGGAGATACGGCGAGTAATCCGAGTAGCGCGAGTGCAGTGATGCCTCTCAGCAACACCTGATGGAGCATTGGACACTTCAACTACGAGAAGGTGGCATTGGACTCTGGTGGACATGCGCCAACTCCAAACTAGGTAGCAGTGTTCAGTATTCATTGGAATAGCATCGAACAAATATGCCTGTCTCTGTTCAAAGAACTAAACTAGAGGGATCTGACTGAATAGCAAGAACAAGTTACTGATTGATACTTGTCTCTTGTACCATAGGGCAAATAGTCCTTGATTTTAGTGAATTGTTTCAAAGTGTTGATGATTTCTAATTTAGGCCAAATGGCCAGTAGTTAGCAGACCGAGTGGTGAAAGCATTCGCCTCTGATAAAGGTCATTCCTAGTGACTACTGAAAGCATCTGACATTCGGTTAATGGGTTTCGGTCTGACATCTCAGACACATTAAGGGAATGATCTCTTCAGTGCATATGCACACCAGAAATCGGCGAAATGCCGCGAGTAATAAGGATATAGGGCAAGGACACTCGATTAGTAGTGTGTGGATAAGTTGAGAATTTGGGTCTGATGGAAGGCGTGCTACGGTAGTTCGTGCAGTTACAATTTCCATAGTGTCTGGATGACTTAGTGGTAATTCGACTCCCTCAGTGTTTGTTTATACACACTTCCGAAAAGGCGTGCGTCAAGGATCTCCTGAAGTGTCGCCACCACACGGGATTTTCTTTCCGGCTGAAGTCGAAGGCGATTGCCAGTCTTTGCGACGACGTGCTTGTGCGACGGAGATCGATTCATTCATGATAAAGAAGACAATAATAAATAAATATTATTAAAAAGGAAAAAAGGGGCCTTCCTTGTATCCTCCTTGCCTTTTATTTGGGGGGGGGGGGGGGGGTCTTCTTCGTTAGGAGCCAACGCCTGAGGTTGTGAGCTTTCCTTTTCGGTCTTCTTCTAAAACATTTATGGTAAAAGTAGCGGCGCATTGGCTTCTGTTTTTTGTAGTTTTTGATAATTTCAGAAATTCGAGGATAAAAAAAGGAAAGAGTGGTCACAGCACCTGTCGAGTAGTCAGGAGAGATTTCCCAATGATTTCAATCAACGCCCGCTCGCAGCCACTGTCTGTAATTCCTTAGTTTCTTGAAAGTTATTAACTTGCTACTTCAGCAGATCAGTCCCGCCAATTCCGAGAAAGTTACCAACCTGTTGTAACCAAATACTCATCCCAAACAAGGAGATTTCCTCAAAAATGTTCAAACATGTGTGAAATCTTATGGGACTTAACTGCTAAGGTCATCAGTCCCTAAGCTTACACACTACTTAACCTAAATTATCCTAAGGACAGCCGGCCGGGGTGGCCGAGCGGTTCTAGGCGCTACAGTCAGGTCAGGAACCGCGCGACCACTACGGTTGCAAGTTCGAATCCTGATCTTACAGTATGCACACCACATTGGCGACGAGGATGGAATCAATGTGGTGTGCGTACTGTAAGACGTTCGGTACACACGCCACCAGATTATTTGACTTGTCGCTCTAACGAAGTAGGCGAGTGTCAGCAATATGTCTCGTGGTCTTATCGTGGCGTGTTTATCTTCTGCCGTTAGGTCAGACGATAGAAATGCCACTTGCACGCTTAGAGTAGCAGATTGATGGTGACCAACTTTAAACAGAACTTGATTAATTTTCACACACATTTATTAAAATAATAACAAGCATAAAATTAACTTAACTTGGTTCTGGATGCTATTTACAATTGATCATCTGAAGTTCCCTTGGTCTTGGTACGTTAATCGTATTCTCACATATCTCTGATACTTGACAAAGTGTCTATACATTTATCTTCATGGCTATGTACAGGAATATGATAATCTTACTAGGCGCAGACTGAAACTTGACTATAGACTAATGCAAACTAATGCAGACTGATGCAGACTGACTAATCGGAGATCTGTACACTCGTTATAATACCTTGCGCGTTCAGGTATCACTGCGCGAGTGTGATCCGCACGGAGAAAAGGTTCTACGTTAGCAGCAATCTCATTGGCTGCGTGACATATTAATACGCGGATCGGCGGAAGCAGAATTTGGTCCGTCTCTAAGACAGCGCCATCTCGTAGTGCGGAGACGGACGAGCGCTGCGCCTGCGCTGTTGTGCTTAGCGGGGCGCGCTCTAGTGGGAAAGTTGTGTACGCACTGACTACGCGGAACTATGTACACAACACATTGCCAAATCCGTTGTAACCACGCCGACCCTGCGATCGCTGCGGGACTGTGGCGTAAGAAAGAAAGAAATTAACATTTACATAGAAATCTCTCGCCGACGTAACTCGAGGCCGGAAAGAGAATTTGCAGGAACGAATTAGATCTGTACTCCTGCCCCCCCCCCCCCTTCCCCTCGGAAGTTTCGCCACATTTCTCATTAGCCGGGCTGTCGATGCGGCACGTACCGCGTCCACGAGACTGGCTGGCAGGCGGCGCGGGCATTGTGGCCGCTTCCTGTTGGGGCAGACTGCGCTATCGGCACCCGCGCTCCCAGACAATCGGCCGGCGCTGGGATCGGCTCGGCGCGGCGCGGCGCGGCCGCTGTCACACGCACACGCACACGCGCGCGGCGAGGCGCGCCTGCGCGGTGACAGCCGGGTGGATCCGCGGCGCTGCATCTGCGCTTATCAGCGGCGCGCGGCGTCCGGCGGCAGGTGGACACCGCATTGATCTCCGCCGCCGGCCGCGGCACGGGCCGCCTTATCTGGACACACGCGCCCAGACATGTAATTTCCGCGGACGGGCCGGGCCGCGCGCGCTCTGCCCGCACCCGACACCGCCAGCCCGTGCACCGTCTCTTTTTTTTTCCACCCCCCTCCCCCTCCGGGCGCGGTTTCGCGGTCTGTGACGGGGAACGCGTCGCCCACTGTGCGTGATTAAATTCGCTTCTGCAACGCGCGATAACTGTCAAATTATTTCTGCCGCTGTCTCGCTCTCCTAAGTTGTTCAAAACACGCGTCGATTAGACTGTCAAAAAATTGGGGAAGGAAATGCAAAAATGTGCTTCTCCGAGTAGGATATGAGATCATGCAGTGTGAGCCAGCTAATACACGTCAGCCCAGATACATCCAGAACGAGTAAATGTATCGAGAGGCATAAAGGAAACAACTGACGACTTTTCTGAGGTGCGCGAGTAATTTTTTAGCGTATACAGCTACCGAATTACGGAACCAGCTTCGTTTATAGACTCCAAAAAATGGTTCAAATGGCTCTGAGCACTATGGGACTTAACTTCTAAGGTCATCAGTCCCCTAGAACTTAGAACTACTTAAACCTAACTAACCTAAAGACATCACACACATCCATGCCCGAGGCAGGATTCGAACCAGCGGCCGTAGCGGTCGCGCGGTTCCAGACTGTAACGCCTAGAACCGCTCGTCCACTCCGGCCGGGTATAGACTCCAGGATGACTCCTGTGACACGAACGACTCGCCCAGGCCGGCCGTATTTTGCGGAAATATGACGTGAAATGTGTTTTTCGACCACCTTCTAAGATTAAGGCCCTGTTGGCGTCCGTAAAAGGTGATCTTGCTTTGCGTAAGGCTGGTGTCTATCGTATCGCTTGCAGTTGTGGCATGTCATATATTCGTCAGACAATCAGGTCTGTGGAAGATCAGTGTATTGAACATAAGCGTCACACACGCTTACAACAGCCGAGCAAATCCGCTATTGCAGAACATTGCCTTGACACCGGTCATCCTATGGAATACAACAATACGGAGATTCTGGCTCGCTACGGTCGCAGATTCGAATCCTGCCTCGGGGATGGAAGTGTGTGATGTCCTTAGGTTAGTTAAGTTTGAGTAGTTATAAGTTCTAGGGGACTGATGACCTCAGATATTAAGTCCCACAGTCCTCAGATCCATTTGAACCATTTGACTCGCCCACTGTACGTGACTGAATTCACTTCTGCAGCGCACGATAAATGACACATTAGTTTTGCTTCTCTCTCCCTCTCCTAAGTTGTTCAGAAGACGTATCCATAAGGCTGTTAAAAACTGGACAAGGAAATGCAAAAATATGGTCTTTCGAATGGCATATGAGTATATGCAATGTGAGCTACATAATGCACTTCAGTCAACATACACTCAGAACGAGTAAACGTAAGAAGACGCAATATTCACTTTCAGTGAACTACTGACGAATTTCCTTTACTGTGAGAGTAACTTTTAGCGTATACCGCTGCCGAATTACGGCACCGACTCTGTTTATGGATTCCGGTATTCGAACTCAGAACGTTTGACTTTTTTTTATCGCTTTCAGGGGTAGGTCATTTCACTAGACGCAATTATTTCACATAATGATACGAACGGGAGGTGTGTTCCGTCACAAACTGTAAAATATAATTGAACGAGATAACTGGTCTGTAAAGTACATTCGTCTGACTGCACCAATATAACCACAAATATAACAAGATCCTCGGATTTTAGAGTTATTTCTACAAACGGCAACATACCTATTCATGGAACTAAGAGCTACTCTAAAAGGAAAAGTATTCTTAATATTTAAAATACTTTACATGTAATTCTTCTCTGAAGATTGTATTAATCACACTCTGTTAGTATATGTACAATGTGCTCTTCAACGAGGCAGGGATCACAGCTCGGAGAGGGTAGTAACTTTTAACAAGTATCTCTTTTCATCCGTATTCATGTCGCCTACCCGTAGCCTGTTAATAGTAACAATTTCTTTCCTCGTGAGCACCGAGCTAAGAAAGCAACGGTGGCATGTGCACTAACTTTGTCCACTTTGTTTTTGCTTCGTCGCAGACTCTACAACGAAGAGCACTGTATGATAGTAGTATTTCGGTGGGAAGAACGCATGCCTTTTGCGGCCAAATGTTCTACTGGCTGAGCTATCCTAGCATCATTCAGAATGTGCCCTCAGAGTGGATATATACAGGGCGAGGTAGTTAAAACTTATACTCATTTTATTTTGTGAAACGTTCAAGATAACTAAAAGAGAATTTCAGTATATGACAGAATCCAGAGCGGCCGATAATTATCTTCCATGTTTAATCTGCTTAACTCTTCTATCAACTAGTTTCCTTATATGTGGTTCTAAAGCCTCGACGTAACTTCTGAACGTTAAAACCATTTTTATGGTTACTGTAGGACGACAGTTCTTTGTTGATACACAGATGAACTTCAGTAGGACATTACTGGCCATTACTTTACTATATCACGTAACAAGAAACTAGAACACTTCAACCAACAGAAACTTATTATGGACGATAAATGGGATGACTTTATATCAAGCCCAACTGTTCTTGCCGGCCGCTTGTGGCCGAGCGGTTCTAGGCGCTTCAGTCCGGAAGAGCGCGACTGCTACGGTCGCAGGTTCGAATCCTACCTCGGGCATGGATGTGTGTGATGTCCTTAGGTTAGTTAGATTTAAATAGTTGTAAGTTCTAGGGGACTAATGACCTCGGTTGTTAAGTCCCATAGTGCTCAGAGCCATTTTGAACCAACTGTTCTTGGAAAGGCAAAGATGCACAGTATGGATGCCAACCTCACTAAGCCACTCAGATGGCCTAGGACGAGAAACGGCAGAGACTCTCGACAAAGTTGTGAAGTGAGCACAGGTAGAAGGTGCTGTGGTGATCCTGCGAACAGCTATAATCACCAATTCTAGAAGAATCTAAGGAGTCTAAATGTTGAGCCGAGTGATTGGTGCGCCACAGAAGAAAATTGCACTCGCTGGTGCACAGCTGCTGTTTTACATTTTGAGCAGGAACGTCGAAAACTGGGAAATGAGAACCATCAGAGATGCACACTTTGCCAGTTCTAATTACGCCCTCAACCTTGTGTGGCAGCACGTTTCATGCCAGTATTTGCCTGCTGAGCCACCAAAGGCATATCCACACATGACTTGCGATGCAGTAATCGTTACACAGGAGAAAAATGAAATGTCGGAGACATTTCAGATGATGACGAGAATGTAATAAAGTTCACCGTTTAAAAAGAGTTCTGACGGCCTACGATGGACATAAAAATAGTTTTGGCATTCACGTATCAAACGAGATATTGAAACACGCATGTTCTACATTCACATCTACATCTACGTGGATACTCTGCAAATCATACTTACGTGCCTGGCAGAGGGTTCATCGTACCACCCTCTCAATAATTCTCTATTATTTCAATCCGGAACAGCGTGCGCAAAAAAACCAAGACCTATATCTTTCCGTAAGAGCTTTGACGTCTCTTATTTTATTATGGTGATCGTTGTTCCAGATGTAGGTCAGCGTCAACAAAATATTTTCGCATTCGGAGGGATAAGTTGGCAATTGAAATTTCGTGAGAAGATTCCGCCGCAACGCACTCTCTCCCCTGTTTCGCAATAATACAAAACGTGCTGCTCTCCTTTGAACTTTCTCGATGTACTCTATTAATCCTGTCTGGTAAGGATCCCACACCGCGCAGTAGCACTTCAAAAGAAGACGGACAAGCGTAGTAGGCAGCCTCTTTAGTAGATCTGTTATACTTTCTACGTGTCCTGCCAATAAAACACAGTCTTTAGTTTGCCTTCCCCGCTACATTTTCTATGTTTAAGTTGTACGTAATTGTAATTCCTAGGTATTTAGTTGAACTGACGGCCTTCAGATTTGACTGATTTATCATGTTACCGAAGTTTAACTGATTCCTTTTAGCACTCATGTGAATGACCTCACACTTTTCTTTATTTAGAGTCAATTGCCACTATTTGCACCACACAGATATCTTTTCTAAATCGTTTTTCAATTTGTTCTTTTTCTTAAATGTAACAATATATGTTTTTAATGACAGTTGAAAGCGCTCGAAAAAGCAATTACAGTGGTATAACGCTTGTTCATTTTGAAGTTAAAATTTTCCGCAAAAAATGTCCGAGGAAGCAGCTGAAATAGAAAGTTAAGGCTGTCGGGGTCGGCTGTTACAATGTAAACAACATCAAGTAGATCTCTTACGCCAGCATCCGTCGTTTCGTCCTTTAGACTGTTTTCTTGTGTCGTAAAAAAGCTGTTCTCTTAAACGAGAGTACATAGAAGCATTTGATATAGTTTTCCTAAGCCCTTTCTGCTATGCTGGAAGGTAGCATATGGTTCCATTTGCAACAATCTTAGCAGAATCTAACTCTTTGCTGCAAAAACGACAGAGCCTGTCATGGGAACACCACATGCCAGTACTTACATCGCAATAGCCAGTTCCGTCCACCTTGTCTTCCAGTTTTGGGTGGTTTCTGAGACATTTTTGCGTAAACTTTTAACATCGACAAGAACAACACTGTACTTGTGTTTTCAAGTACTTTCGAATACCGTTAAAAAAATACGGTGGGGCCGGCCGCGGTGGCCGTGCGGTTCTAGGCGCTCCAGTCTGGAGCCGCGCTGTTGCTACGGTCGCAGGTTCGAATCCTGTCTCGGGCATGGGTGTATGTGATGTCCTTAGGTTAGTTAGGTTTAAGTAGTTCTAAGTTCTAGGGGACTGATGACCACAGCAGTTGAGTCCCATAGTGCTCAGAGCCATTTGAACCATTTGAAATACGGTGGGCCATTAAAAAAAGTTATGTCTGCAATATCTCGTTTGATTCAAAAATTACCTTGTGATTCTTCAGCTCCTCCAGGCTTATTTGTTGATCGAACAGTTCACCGGTGTAGAGCCGATCCACAGTGTCCAACGGGCACAGTATTTCGGTGGTTAGACGTGTCACCATCGTCAGGTACGCTGAAGAACTGATGAACAGGACTGTTGCAAGAAGTTTACTTACTACCTTTGTCACAATAGCTGTATTTAGTGCTCGAGGCGACAGTAGAATCAACTAAATGAGAAGTCATATCACACAAGCACATGCACAAAATTTGGTCTATACTCTGCATCAGTCCTAAGTGGCACATAACTTGATTTCGAAATTCATTATACGTTGAAATGAGTAACAGTAATAGATATCTCTGTGTACCATTGTCCTTAATCGCTTCAATTCGGAATTTAATCTTGTATTTGTATTTCATGTTAATTTAACCATCCACTCTTCGACTTACAACTTATTCCATTTTATCAACTGCTACAGAATTTGTTTAACATTCTTCAATTACGTTGATAATTCAGCTACATTTATACAGTAATCCACATTTATATCACTTGTCTGGGTAACATCTGTTTGTATCTCTATGTGTTTCACGACTTCTTCTTTATGTCAGATTTCAGATTTTTAGAATGGGCCTCTCACGCATCGCCCTTCATCAAGTAGTACACCGTCTAACGTTTCCTCTAATCTCAGCACGGCCACACGGTAGCCAGTCAGTAACATCTGTGGCCATAAACGCAGGAAATGTTGCCATAAGTTGAACGAAATTTTGTCAGTGTGCCACGGCGTGTATCGAGCTCCCAGGAGAAGGCCTCAACGGAAAGGCTGAGACGCTGAAAAATTACGCGGTACCAATAACCAAAAGCTTTTAACATAACCGAACAATTCCGCAAAGACTATGTTCTACGTAACATCGGTCTTTCGAAGGTTTGTTTGAAATACCTTGTGACGTTTCAAGGTAGATACACCCTAAACCCATTTACTAATTTTACACGGAACACTTCTGACAGTCAGGACGTCTGTACCTATACTCGACACTTGTTCACATATAAGACATTCACAGATATGAGTTCTGTTGTCTATTGACCTTCACAATTCCCTCACAATCAGCGTAAGAATCTTCTAACCTGGGTGTGTAAAGAACTGTATCAAGCATGGGGTGGATTGGGGATTTTTTATTTCGTAAAAAAATCAAATTTTCTACGCTACGAAGATTAATTTCCTGAATCTATAGTTTCTCCAAACTGTCTCTTCGTTAAAACGTCTTCTAACTAGATTATAAAATTCTGTATCTTGGTCGAAAGCTACTTTATTAAAATTGATAACCAATTTCGGCTTTTCAGCCACCATCAGATCTATAAATACAGTAGCAACATGACGGCGCTTAGTCAGTATATACTATTATTATTATTATTAACCTAGGCATATGTGCTAGTGTATTGGCGACGGCAATTGTATTTGGGGGGGGGGGGGGAGGGTGGCAGGACGAGTGAGAGATTGACAAATTGTGGCCACCCCCTACTCCCATTCTCCACAGACCCGAATCTTGTGTCCACGTCTGCTTGCTTTCCTGATGGTTCGCGATGTTATGCCCCCCCTCCCCCCCCTCCTTACACGTCCCTCTTAGCAATCCATCACCCTTCCACGGTGTGCGACGTCCACGTACTAGATGTCGGTAGTAAACGCAGTTGCTCCGGTTTTGTAGGCTGGTGACTGTAACGAAACAGGTGGACAAAACATACGCCAGTTTATACTTACCAGTGTGCCAATAAGTTACACAGAACATTTTGGAGAACGAAAATCGCCTCTGTCTCTGACGCTACTAGTATCTGCAGAAAGATTGTTGCAAACTGCAGTAATATCTGTAGAAGATCCAGGGACTGACAGTGTAAACGGAACCTAAGACGAGGCGATGGACTTCTATTCAACTACACCATTGGCGACAAATCCTTCCAGACAGTCATAAACGTAAAATGCACAGCAACAAGCATCTGCAGTGACCTGAAGGGGAATAATCGCACCTAAAAAAAAAAAAAATAGATACGAAAACCAGGTGCCACACCAAGGTTCATTGCGAGAATCTTATGGAAATGTATTTCATCCTCGAAAGAATGGGCTTACCAAACACTTGTTCGACCGATCCTTCAGTGTTATTCATTAGTCTGAGACTGCTAACTGATTGGATTAATAGAAGAGATGAAGGTAATCAAAAGAAGAAACGTGCGTTTAGTCTTGGAATCATTTGGTCGGCACGAAAGCATTACAGATATGATCAACACACCTCAAAATAGGCACTACAAGAGAAGCGTTACACATCTCTGAGAGGTTATGTGTTGAAATTCCGAGAGCGCACGTTCCAGGAAGGGTCCGGCAACATACACTGATGTAACAAAAGTCATGGGCTACCACTTAATATCGTGTAGACCTCCTCTTTCCCGGAGTAGTGCAGCATCTCGATGTCGCATGGACTCTACAAATCGTTGGAAGTCCCCTGGAGAAATACTGGGCCATGCTGGCTCTATAACTGTCCATAATTGCGAAAGTGTTGCCGGTGCAGAATTTTGTGAACGAACTGACCTGTCTATTATCTCCCATAAATATTCCGTGAGTAGAAAATCACTCGCTCGAATTGTCCAGAATGTTCTTCGAACCAACCACGAGCAATTGCGACCCAGTGACATGGCGCACTGTCTCCCATAAAAATTCCATTGATTTTTGGGGACATAAGGTCCATGAATGGCTGCAGATGAGCTCCATGTAGCTGTACGTAACCATTTCCAGTCAACGATATGTTGGAGTTGGATCAGACGACCCAGTATATTTCCTGTAAATACAGTCTAAACCATTGTGGAGCTCTCACCAGCTTGCACAGTGACTTGTTGACAGCTTGGGTCAATGGCTTCGTGGGGTTTGGGCCACACTTGAAATCTACCACGAGCTCCTACCAGCTGAAATCTGGTCTCATATGACCAGGCCACGAGCTAGGCTGTACTCGTGTCGGTTGTCTGCTGCCGTAGCCCATAAATGCCAAATTTCGCCGCACTGTCCTAACGGATACGTTCGTCGTATATCCCACATTGATTTCTGAAGTTATTCCACGCACTGTTGCTTAGCCGTTAGCATTCTTACGAGTAATTCTACGCTAAAGCCGCTGCTGTCGGTGGTTAAGTGAAAGCTGTCGGGCACTGTGTCGTCCGTGCTGGTAGTTAATGCTTGAAATTTGGTATTTCCGGCACACTCTGGACATTGTGGATCTCGAAATACTGAGATCCCTAACGATTGCCCAAATGGAATGTGTGTATAGCTTCAAATAGCACTTCTCGTTCAAAGTCTGTTAATTCCCATTGTGCCGCCACAACCATATCGGAGACCTCTTTACATGATCCACGTGAGTACAAATAACAGCTCCGCCAATGCACTGCAATATCTTACCTTGTGTACGCGATATTACCGCCATCTGTATATGTGCATATCGCTATTCCAGGACTTCCGTAACTTCAGTTTACAAGAGAGGTGTTACGCGTCACGGAGAATTTAACTGTTGAAATTCCGAGAGCATGTGTTCCAGGAAGGGCCCGGCAACGTATTACTTCCTCCCACGTATGTTTCGGAAAATAATCACAACGAGAAAATCGGAAATGGTAGCTCATTCGGAAGTTTTCCGACACTTATTCTGGGCAAACGCCATTGTTGAATGGAACAGGGGCGGGGAGAGAACATACTGGTGCCAGAAGTAATCTCTGCTACACAACCGATTATAGCTGTCGATGTACCTGTAGAGTAACCTTTATGATTATCATAACATAGCACGAGTCGCGCCTGTATCAGTGATTGCAAGTTAAGGTAGCTACAACTTGTACTAACGGGAAAAGAAATCGCAACACAAGAAGGAGCTGTGCGACATAAACGATAGTTGTAGAAGTTTTGCTTTTACATCTGAAAGATGACGTTTATTCGAATTGCGCGCCTGTAGCGCCAGTATGAGTGTGTAAATCAAGTTAGCTCTAAGTACACGCTGTACCGGTCGTGGACTTAGTTACCTCTGAGCTTCAAAAAATGGCTCTGAGCACTATGGGACTTATCTTCTTAGGTCATCAGTCCCCTACAACTTAGAACTACTTAAACCTAACTAACCTAAGGACATCACACACATCCATGCCCGAGGCAGGATTGGAACCTGCGACCTGCCCGGTCTTTGAGATTTAGCGTGGAGGGTTAATATTTGTGAAGAATGCCTTTAAGGCGATAAAAGACGCCGTTATCAGCACATCACTGAGTTTGAACGAGGTCGTGTAATACGAGTAAGAGAAGCTGCATTTTCCTTCTGCGTTGTTGCAGAAATACTTGGCAGGAATGTAACCACAATACATGTTTCCTGGCAGCGGTGGTGACGAGAATGTACGGTCGTAAGAAGAACGGGCTACGGACGACCACGACATCGTCTTCGACGTGGGGCTGTGGCGCATCGTACAGCGGCTGCAGTAGTTTCAGAAGCAGTTGGCACCACAACGAAATGTTACAAGTCGGTTACTCGGAGGGCAGCGAAAAGCCAGATGTTCTGTAGCGTGCATTCCACTGACCGCAAACCACTGCCATTTCTGACCTCAGTGGTGTCAAGCGAGAGCTCATTGGAGGGCTTGGTGGAGGCCTGTTGTGTTTTCCGATGAAAGCCGGTTCTGCTTCGGTGCCAGAGATGGCCGTGCGTTGTTACAAGGAGGTCAGTTGAGGGTCTGTGACTAACCTGTCTGCGCCCTGGACACACTGGACCTACACCTGGGGTTATGGTCTGGTGTGCAATTACGTACGACAGCAATAGCACTCTCGTGGTTAGCCCAAGCACCCTGACTGCAAATTTCTACCTCTGTCATGTGATTCGATCTGGTAAGCTGCCATTCACGAACCGCATCCCAGAGGGTGTTTCCCAACTGGATAAGGTTCGCCCGAAAACAGATATTGTAACCCAATCTGATCTGCAGAGTGTAGACATGCTGCCTCGGCGTTCCCGGTCACCAGATTTGTCTCCGATCGAGCACAAGTGGGACATCACCGAACGACGTTCACATGCTTGCATTCAATATTCTCGGCGTTACACCCGTTATAAACGTTCCAACATCTCACATTTGCAATGGATTATCTCGCGTTCACTTGAACCTGTGACCTTGCAATGTTGATTACTTAAATATGTTACCTACAAATGTATCCCCGGAAGATCACTCTTCTACAATATTTACACTACTGGCCATTAAAATTGCTACACCAAGAAGAAATGCAGATGACAAACGGGTATTCTTTGGAGAAATATATTATACTAGAACTGACATGTGATTATATTTTCACACAATTTGGGTGCATAGATCCTGAGAAATCAGTACCCAGAACAACC
Organism: Schistocerca cancellata; assembly: GCF_023864275.1. NCBI lineage: Eukaryota > Metazoa > Arthropoda > Insecta > Orthoptera > Acrididae > Schistocerca > Schistocerca cancellata. The sequence continues at coordinate 915,930,981 of NC_064627.1, read as the reverse complement.
ACCTCTGGCCGTAATAGCGGCCTCGATACGCCTGGGCATTGAGTCAAACAGAGCTTGGATGGCGGTGTACAGGTACAGTTGCCCATGCAGCTTCAACACGATACCACAGTTCATCAAGATTGTGACTGGCGTATTGTGACGAACCAGCTCCTCGGCCACCATTGACCAGACGTTTTCAATTGGTGAGAGATCTGGAGAATGTGCTGGCCAGCGCAGCAGTCGAACATTTTCTGTATCCAGAAAGGCGCGTACAGGACCTGCAACATGCGGTCGTGCATTATCCTGGTGAAATGTAGGGTTTCGCAGGGATCGAATAAAGGGTGGAGCCACGGATCGTAACACGTCTGAAAGTAACGTCCACTATTCAAAGTGCCGTCAGTGCGAACAAGAGATGGCCGAGACGTGTAACCAACGGCACCCCATACCATCACGCTGGGTAATACGCCAGTATGGCGATGACGAATACACGCTTCCAATGTACGTTCACCGCAATGTCGCCAAACACAGATGGGACCATCATGACTCTGTAAATAGAACCTAGATTCATCCGAAAAAAATGACTTTTTGCCACTCGTGCACCCAGGTTCGTCGTTGAGTACACCATCGCAGGCGCTCCTGTCTGCTATGCAGCGTCAAGGGTAACCGCAGCCATGGTCTCCGAGCTTATAGTCCATGCTGCTGCAAACGTCGTCGAACTCTTCGTGCAGATGGTTGTTGTCTTGCAAACGTCCCCATCTGTTGACTCAGGGCTCGAGACGTGGCTGCTCGATCCGCTACAGCCGTGCGGATAAGATGCCTGTCATCCCCGACTGCTAGTAATACGAGGCCATTGGGATCCAGCACGGCGTTCCGTATTACCCTCCTGAACCCACCGATTACAAATTCTACTAACAGTCATTGGATGTCGACCAACGCGAGCAGCAATGTCGCGATACGATAAACCGCAATTGCGATAGGCTACAATCCGACCTTTATCAAAGTCGGAAACGTGTTGGTAGGCATTTCTTCTACTTACACGAGGCATCACAACAACGTTTCACCAGCCAACGCCGGTCAACTGCTGTTTGTGTATGAGAAACCGGTTGCAAACTTTCGTCATGTCAGCATGTTGTAGGTGTCGCCACCGGCGCCAATGTTGTGTGAATGCTCTGTAAAGCTAATCATTTGCATATCACAGCATCTTCTTCCTGTCGGTTGAATTTCGCGCCTGTAGCACGTCATCTTCGTGGTATAGCAATTTTAATGGCCAGTAGTGTATTTTTTTTGGTTTTGTGATTTTTTTTCCGTGAGTGTCGTTTCTTCGATGCAGGTGCAATATCGATTGTGTACCCCTGTTTGCCCTTCACAAGTATCGAAGCTGTGTCCCACGCAGGGGCTGACACTTTGTTCCCTTCAGGGGGTGGCCACGCCCTTCCCTGCTGGTGTGGGTGCGGCTGCGAGGGCGCACATTATTACCCGGCGCGGTAGCAAGCCGCAGGAGCGCCGGCCGACACACGCTGGTAATTACATTCCTGCTGCAGCTGCGCCGAATTAAAAGCTGACCTGGCGGCGCGCGAGCGTCCACGTGGAAAATTCAATATCGCGGATTATTGCCACCTCCCACCACTCCCCTCCTCGCCGCACCCCTCCGACCTCCTCTCCTCCTGCCAACTCGTTAGATGCCCCGAATTCTCACCCCAGGCCCACTGACAATGGCCCCCTCGAGAGCTCAGCAAGTAACGCGGCATGAACTGCTCTCCTGTTTCCACGCAGTAGCACCCGCCGTATGCCAATAAGTAGACGCCACTTACTCTTATTTTCGACCCTCCCGTGTTTTATTTGGCCTCGTTTTCGCAGAATTTGTCTAATTCATAACGCAACCATATATGAGGCCTTTCTGAGTAAGAACTTACTGTACTCGTTTATCACTAGGTTGTTCTGCCCAAATATTTCTCTGCAAATGTTGGTAACAATTCGTAAGAGACCAGTTAAACAGAAAATACAGGGTGGCGCAAGAAATGTGTTACCATTTTGTTTTTGAATCTAAACTTTATTGTCAATGCAATCTGAAAGGAACATATACTACAATGAAGAGCCGTCCGTGGAGATTTGTTCTAATTCAGCACATGCCCAACATGTCCACCATTTCGTTTCCTAACTTCCTTCAAACGAACACTGAAGTTAGTGATTGCCCTACCGCACATGTCTTCCGTAATTTCACTGCAAGCTTGAAGAATAAGTCTTCTGAGCTCCAGTAAATCACGTGGACGTTTCGGGAAAAATTTTTCCTTTAGGTACCCCCAAAGAAAAAAGTCACATGGATTGAGGTGTGGACTATTGGGAGGCCAATTTTGTCTGTCATTGAAGCGACCTGGAAACCTGAGTGAAATGACCCGCATGTCGAAATGCTCCTGTAAAAACTCCAATACAGTGTTTGCAGTATGTGGCCTTGCTCCATCTTGCATGAACCACTGCGTGTTGAAGGGCAAGGCAGCAGCAAGAAGCTGTGGAAAGAAGCTATTGCGTAGCATGCTCAAATAAGGCTCGCTCTTCACAGTTTCTTCAAAGAAAAAGGGTCCAATAAGTCCGTGACTGGAAATTGCTGCCCAAGCTGTATTCCTCGGAGCATAATGTTGTCGTTCATGAAGCACTTGTGGGTTTTCAGTGGCCCAGAAGCGTACATTTTGTTTGTTAATCACACCGTCTAAATTAAAATGCGCCTCGTCTGAAAACCTAACGTTGTTGAGAGTTTCTTCGCTATCCTCCGCCCACTGAGCAAACAGTAGTCTCTGCTGCTTGTGTTCTTCAGTGAGCTTCTGTGTACAGGTCATCTTGTATGGGTACATGTGGAGGTCACTTTTAAGAATACGTTAAACGGACCGTCTGGATATTCCCAGTTGCACTGCTGCCTTTCTACACGATTTCCCGGGACTTGTCTGTATAGCAACTCGTACCGCTTTAATATTCTCCGGCGAACAAACAGGCTTAGGCCGAGGTCGCTTCGCTTCTAGTACTGTTCCTTCCTGTAAAAATTTATTTTACAACCTGTGGATGGACTTCTTGCAAGGGACCCATCGTGTGTTAAACTGTTGTCGAGAGCGCCTCTGAGTCACAACAAGGCTTTTCGTTTCATGAAAAAGTAACACAATTGCCGATCGTTGCAGTCTCGTCAGTCTTCCATTGTCAGCCATTGCTGCTTATAAGTCTCCTAGCGGCAGTATCGTGAATTAGACGTCATTTCGTAACTCATTTGTTTTTCCAGGCTCTGTTGGTACTGCTGTAGAGATCCCAGCGGGATATCTAATGTGCGTCGTAAATTGTGAAAGAAACAATTGGTAACACATTTCGTGCACCACCCTGTACTTCAGATATATTTACATCCTTTATACAGTAGTAGGAGAGCAAGTACTCTTTGAATCATGAGAGGAGAGCAGTGAACTTTTTGGATTATGGGAGGAGATCAATGTACTCTTCGGATCAAATATGAGCTTGACCTCTGCCTCTCCTCCCCCACCCCACCCCCACACCTCTTCTGCCTCCACTATTCTCCTCTACGCTAACCTCCCCTTCTTCGCTCCCAGTCCCTCTTACTCTCCCCCTTTATCATTTAATGCCGAGCAAGGTAGTGCTGTGGTTAGCACATAGGACTCCCAGTCGGGAGGGAGACGACTCAAATCCACATCCAGCCATCCAGATTTAGCTTCTCCGCGATTTCTCCGAATAGCTTAAGATATGTGCAGGGATGGTTCCTTTGAAAGAGCACTGCCGGTCTTTTTCCCCCACCTTCCTTGGGGGGGTCGACTTGGAGCAGGAGAGGCACCACAGGACGTTTTAATTTCCATTGTCAGCATAACCTCGGAGGAGTCAGTATTCACACTCATAGCAATGGAAGCTCAAAAACATAAGAAAATAATTTTTTGTACATGTGAAATTTCACCATTTTTTGCACTTACTATTGGCTGCATTTGTTGCTATAGGTACATTTTTCCTCATAAGTAAGAGAGATTTTTCGATGAATTTTGCACAGCACACAAACCATACTCACGGGTGTAGGGAACTCTAGAATTTATTTAATTTATGAAAAAATGAATGAGCTGTTACATTTTAAGCTTCATTTTTGGAAAAATCTCAAATTTTATAGTCCTTATCTCAATTTTTACCACAGTTTTCAATAGATTTCGAAAATTCTAGAGTTTCATACACCTGTAAGTATGGTTTGCACGCTGCACAAAATTCATCGAAGAATCTCTCTTATTTAATTGTAATAACAAATGCAGCCAGTTGCAAGTGAAAAAATGATGAAATTTCACATGTAAAAAAAGTTTACTATGTTATGTTTTTGAACTTCCACTGCTATGAGTGTGAGTCCTGAATCCTTCTTGGTCGTGCTGACAAAGTTTTATGAATTTATTTGTAAAAGTATAAACAGTGGAAATTAAAATCTTCTGTGGGGGCTCTCTGATCCAAGTTGGTCTGTTTGACGTCCTACACCCCTTAATCTGAGCTTGTACTCCATCTCTAATGAGCTCTTTGTCGGCGGGACGTTAAACACTAATCTTCCTTCCTTCTTTCTATTTCATTTCTTCGGAAAAGGCTGAAAAATTAAACAGGCTATCAGAGATCTTCCGACGACAAGGATTGGTGGGTCTGAGACCATTCTCATCCAGTGGTGATGACAGTTGTTCATTATATATCATGCAGATTGGAGCAGGCATAGGCTGCACGTAGCTCCTCTGCACACTTTCAAGCCCTTATACATGCTCTCCGTGATAGCTGTAATGTAACACACATGCATGATGGAATATTTTGTCTACCTTGCAGGTTCAAACAGACATGACAGGAATAGATCAGAAGAAATATTGAGGTATGAAGTTCACAATATACTATTGAAGCTCTTCCTCTCATTTTTCATTCTACATCTCCAATAAATGCGTTACAATCACATTTTGATAATACATCTATAACCACTGTATCAAAATTCTTTTATCCAAGCACATCTCTAACATGTAGGTTACAATTTCAATTACTGCTACTATTACATCTTTCCTGTATCTATAGATGCCTGTTATGATTTCTGTACATCAAATTAATATCACATGTGGTTTACACCAGCAGACCCAGAAGAAGGCAACTGTAGCTGTGGCCGAAACGTTGGTTTTACAAGTAATAGTTTTTTACATGATCCGGCACCATACCCAGAAAACTTGTATGCCAACTGACTCTGTTCCCGGAAGCCTAATCATTTATGTTACAATATCAGTTCACATCTTTTCTACGTATACAACACGCACGTCAGCACGTTCTGTTCACAACCAGTAGGTTAATGCTAAATCAGTTTTAAGTAGCCCTCTGTCGCTGACGCAGCTGCTGACTAGCCATGCCTTTTCGAAAATGACGCCACGCCACAGTGCTCACTTTATCATCGAGTATGAAGAGTTTATAATCTTCTCCTGATACTGCCAGTTTACATTGCCTTATAGTACCGAGTCAATTTATCAGCAACATGCAATGCACGTTCTCGGTAACCATCAGTGATTAATCCCTTAGCTCATTGGTGTTTCACACCTTTCGCTCTACGCATTACGCCTCGTGTTTCCATCTTGGGGGCGTATATTTTTCCTTTCAGTCCTACGCTTCTGTAGCAATGACTGCCGATTATGCATCTTCCATTACACCTAGTTTATTTTTATCGACGCATCGGATTTTTTTTCTTTTTTGAGTCATCAGTCTTCTGACTGGTTTGATGCAGCCTGCCACGAATTTCTCTCCTCTTCGTCAAAGAGTAGCATTTGCTACCTTGCAACCTACATCCTCTATTATTTGCTGGATGTATTCCTATATCTGTCTTCCTCTACAGTTTTTGCCCTCTACAGCTCCCACCAATACAATGGGAATCATTGCCTTATGCCTTACAGGATGTCCTATCGTCTCCCTTCTCCTTGTCAGTGTTTTCCACTTATTCTTTGCCTCTCCGATTCTGTGTAGAACCTCCTCATTCCTTACCTTACCAGTCCACCTAATTTTCAACATTCGTCTGTAGTTCCACATCTCAAATTCTTCAATTCTCTTCTTTTCCAGTTTGACCACAGTCCATGTTTCACTACCATACAAAGCTGTGCTCCAAACGTACGAGGGTTGCATGAAAAGTAATGCTTCCACCTTCGTTAATTGGGTTTGGATGGGAATATTTTAGTAAATCAAACGCAGAAATAATCCTTAGAATGTCATCTTTAATTTCCTATATTCACTTTTCCAGATAATCACAAGCCAAATCGATACATTTCTGCCAACGATGAGCAAATTTTCTGAAGCCGTCACGGAAGAAGTCGACACTACAGTTTCCGCAACCACTGTCTCGCAGTTCTCTCAATGTCTTCATCAGAAGCATAATGATGTCCACGCAGATCGTCTTTCATTATCGGGAACAGATGGAACTCAGACTGTGCTAAATCTGGACTGTATAGAGAATGCCATACGGTGGTGAGATTCAGTCTCTGAAGTTCTGCTATGGTGACACCCATCGTGCACAGATCTTCCGATAGCCAAGCAAAGCAGTAATGTGACCCACACGTTCTTGTGAAATGCCGATTGTGCTTGCAGTTTCTCTCTGAGTGATACGATGATCGTCCTGAATCAATCTGTCAACATTTTGCTTGTGAAACTAGGTGGTTGCTGTCACAAGACGTCCAACTCTTTGTTTTTCACGCAGGTGAGATGTTCACGCCTCAACATCTTTTAACATACTCGCCCAACGACGCACAGTACTCACATAAACACAATCACCATAAACTGCTTTCATTCTCTGACGAATCTCCTTCGGGGTGAAACCTCCTGCTGTCAAGAATTCAGTGACTGCACGTTGCTTAAATCGCATTGACCGATCGTCTGCGCAGGGTTCCATACTTCACACTGTAACAACACAATCGTCCTATGCTAAGGCTTCCCGCTAACTGAAGCTGTAGAAATGAGGTTACAAGCCAGTACCTGCCACATACCAATGCTGCCAACTGTTGAAGAGTTGCAAAGGTGGAGGCATTACTTTTCAGTCAACACTCGTACATTTTCAGAAATTTCTTCCTCAAATTAAGGCCTATGTTTGATACTAGTAGACTTCTCTTGGCCAGGAATGCCCTTTTTGCCAGTGCTAGTGTGCTTTTGATGTCCTCTTTGCTCCGTCCGTCATTGGTTATTCTGCTGTCTAGATAGTAGAATTAATTTAGGTTGTAGAATTCCTTAACTTCAACTACTTCGATGCCATCAATCCTGATGTTAAGTTTCTCGCCATTCTCATTTCTGCTACTTCTCATTACTTTCGTCTTTATTCAGTTTACTCTTAGTCCATATTTTGGACTCAATAGACTGTTCATTCCATTCAGCAGATAATGTAATTCTTCTTCACTTTCACTCAGGATAGCAATGTCATCAGCAAACCGTATCATTGATATCCTTTCACCTTGAATCTTAATTCCACCACTGAACCTTTCTTTTATTTCCATCGCTGGTTCTTCGATGTACAGACACTGAACAACAGTGGCGAAAGACTACATCCTTGTTTTACACCCTTTTTAATCTGAGCATTTCGTTCTCGATCGTTCAATCTTATCTGTCCCTCTTCGCTCTTGTACATATTGTATATTATCCATCTCTCCCTATAACTTACCCCTATTTTTCTCATAATTTCGCACATTTTGCACCATGCTATGTTGTGGCTCTGAGCACTATGGGACTTAATATCTGAGGTCATCAGTCCCCTAGAACTTAGAACTACTTAAACCTAACTAACCTAAGGACACCACCCACATCCATGCCCGAGGTAGGATTCGAACCTACGACCGTAGCGTGTTATGTTTCGATCGCTTTGTTTGTTGAGGTCGACAAATCTTATGAACGTGTCTTAATTTTTCTTTAGTCTTACTTCCAATATCAAGCGCAACTTCAGAATTGCCTCTCGGGTGCCTCTATCTTTCCTAAAGCCAAACTGATGGTCATTTAACACATCCTCAACTTCCTTTTCATTCTTCTGTATATTATTTTTGTCAGCAACTTGGATGCATGAGCCGTTAAATGATTGTGCAATACTTCTCGCACTTGTCCTGTGTTATATCGTGCCGCAAAAGAACACCTAGCGTCACCGACAAGCATCAGTGAACATTTTGTTAAAACATTGTTCCCCATGACATGATCTGTTACTTCTAGATGTTTGACTCAAACAGTTTGTACAGTCCGCTTTCGTAGCTGCGTAGCTAAATGGTCAGCGAATCTGACTGCTACTGGAGGACGAGGGTTCAGTTCTTGTTCGCTGTCAGGGCCTTTTCCTTGGTCAGCAGTACGGAGTGAAGTTAGCCTCGTGAGGCCAAATGAAGCGCTTTGTGAGTGATAAGCAACGGCTCGGAGGTCTGGGAAACTGATTACGACCAGGAGAGAGTTTTGGCAGAATATGACACAGCGGCCAGTTGTTATTGAATGACTTGTCAGGGCCAGTACAAGGAACTGGAAAAGTAGTACGATTTCGAGCGAGGTATCACACAAAATCTACATGTCAGGCATCTCTACATCTACGTAGATACTCCGCAAGCAACCGTACGGTGCGTGGCGGAGGGTAGCCTGTACCACTACTTGTCATTTCCTTCCCTGTTCTACTCGCGCGAAGGAAAAACGCCGGCCGGGGTGGCCGAGCGGTTCTAGGCGCTACAGTCTGGAACCGCGCGACCGCTACGGTCTCAGGTTCGAATCTTGCCTCGGGCCTGGATGTGTGTGATGTCCTTAGGTTAGTTAGGTTTAAGTAGTTCTAAGTTCTAGGGGACTAATGACCTCAGAAGTTAAGTCCTATCGTGCTCAGAGCCATTTTTTTTTTGAAGGAAAAACGGCTATCTATACGCCTCCGTATGAGCCCTAATTTCTCGTATCTTATCTACGTTGTCCTTACGCGAAATGTATGTTGTCGGCGGTAGAATCATTTGACAGTCAGATTCAAATGCCGGTTCCTCAGAATTTTCTCAATAGTGTTTCTCGAAAAGAAAGTCGCCTTCCCTCGAGGGATTCCCATTTGAGTTCTCGAAAGTTCTCCGTAACACTTACATTTCGTTCGAAGCTACTGGTAACGAATCTAGCAGCCCGCCTCTGAACTGCTTCGATGGCTTCCTTCAATCCGACCTGTTATCGATACCAAACACTCTAGCATTACTCAAGAATAGATCGCACCAGCGTCCTATATGTGGTCTCCTTTACAGGTGAACCGCTCTTTCCTAAAATTCTCCCAAGAAGCCGAGGTCGACGATTCGCCTTCCCTACCACAGTTATCACACGCTTTTTCCACCTCATATCGCTTTGCAACGTTACGCCCAGATATTTATACGACTTGGCTGTGTCAAGCAGGACACTAGTAATACTGTTTCCGAAGATTACGAGTTTGATCTTCCTACTCATCCATATTAACTTACCTTTTTCCACATTTATGGTTAGCTACCTTTCATCACATCAACTGTAAATTTTGTCTATGTCATCTTTTACCCTCCTAAAGTCACTCGAGACACCTTTCCGTACACCACGGCATCATCAGCAGACACTACAGATTGCTGCCCACACTGTCCGCCAAATCATTTATGTTACATAGACGATATCAGACTTCCCTGGAGCACTCCGGACGATACCCTTGTCTCTGATGAACACTCACCGTCGAGGACAAGATATTGGGTTCTGTTATTCAAGAAATCTTCGAGCGAATCACGTTTCTGTGAACGTGTTTCACATGTCCGTGCCTTCGTTAACAACATGCAATGGGGCACCGTGTCAAATACTTTCCGGAAATCTAGAAATATAGAATCTGCCTATTGCCCCTCATCCGTGGTTCTCGTATATCATGTGAAGAAAGGACAAGCTGAGTTTCGCACGAGTGATGCTGTCGAAAACCTTGCTGATTCGTGCACAAAATTTTCTCGGTCTGAAAAAAGGTTATCACATTCAGAGTGAGAATATGTTCAATGGTTCTGCAGCAAACAGAAGTTAAATATATTTGTCTGTAATTTTTCGGGTCTCTTCTTCTAGTCTTCTTATATACTGGAGTCATCTGCGCTTTTTTTCCAGTCGCTTGGGACTTGGGCCTGGGCGAGATATACACAATAAATGCAAGCTAGGCGAGGGACCATTGCCGTAGAGCACTATTTATAAAATCAAACTGGATTTCATCCTGACGTGGTGATTTATTTGGTGTTTCTCTACGCCAGGGATGCTTATTAGTATGTCATCCATACGGGAGTCTGTCCGATGCCGGCAATGGAGGGTGAAGCTTTTACAATGCCAGCCACTCGTGCAGGCGAAACGTTAGTAAAATCATTAGATGAACGTCGGCCGAAGAACCCGAGACAGAAGCCAATAGGCTGTTTGTCAACAAGTGGCCACGAAAGCCTTAACAATTTTGAAATGACCGTATGTTTGTTCGATTCTCCTGTTGAACGATTTCTTGAACGTGAAATTTAAAACTTCGGCTTTCGTATTGCTATCTTTAACTGCCGCACCAGACTGGTCAACAAGGAACTGAATGGAAGGCATATACCCGCTTGCCCATTTTACATAAGACCAGAATTATCTCGGGTTCCCTGGTAGATTTTTTACTAAGGTGTGACTGTAGTAGTAGTTGTATGCTTTGCGTGTAGATCTTTTCACAGACGCACGAATCTCTGATCTCTACTAACCTTCGCTTGTAGTCATTTGCGCGTTTCCTTTTTGAACCAGGAGAATGCAACAGCCTGTGTTTCCTCAGCATACGCCGAATTTCGCTATTAAACCATGATGGGTCTTTTCCATCCTTTATCCACTTACTAGGCACGTAACTCTCTAGACCACGATTTACAATCTGCTTAAACTTTGCCCACAATTCCTCTACATCCAGCTTACTGGACCCAAGTGACGCAGTTCACTGTCTGAGATGCTAATAACTGCTTATCTGCTCTATCTATCAGAAACATTCTCCTAAACGTCTTGACTGATTTATTAACTTTGACAGCCGGAGTGGCCGCGTGGTTCTAGGCACTTCAGTCTGGAACCGCGCGACCGCTACTGTGACAGGTTCGAATCCTGCCTCGGGCATGGGCTTGTGTGATGTCCTTAGGTTAGTTAGGTTTAAGTAGTTCTAAGTTCTAGAGGACTGATGACATCAGATGTTAAGTCATGTAGTGCTCAGAGCCATTTGAACCATTTATTAACTTTGTAAGTACGCTGTTTAGGTTTTTATGTTGGTAACGCCACGTAGTGCTGTGTATGAAAATCACTGACTGTGCTGTGTGTAGTCTGTGGCTGGATGGCATTGTTGGAATATTCGCTATTGTAGTGTTGGGCAGTTGGATGTGAACAGCGCGTAGCGTTGTGCAGTTGGAGGTGAGCCGCCAGTAGTGGTGGATGTGGAGAGAGAGATGCCAGAGTTTTGAGAACGGACGATCTGGACGTGTGTCCGCCAGCAAATGGAAATTTGAAAAGATGGATTTCATATATATATATGATGACTTTTGAACATTATTAAGGTAAATACATTGTTTGTTCTCTATCAAAATCTTTCATTTGCTAACTATGCCTATCAGTAGTTAGTGCCTTCAGTAGTTAGAATCTTTTAATTAGGTGGCACGATTGGCGCTCACTGTATTGCAGTAGTTCGAGTAACGAAGATTTTTGTGAGGTGAGTGATTCATGAAAGGTATAGGTTATTGTTAGCCAGGGCCAATCTTTTGTAGGGATTATTGAAGTCAGACTGCGTTACGCTAAAAAAAAATTGTGTGTCAGTTTAGTGTACATCAGAATAAGTAAAGAGAAAACTGTTTGAGTACGTTGAGTTTTTCTCAGCTGTTTGTAAATCAAATAAAGTAGAAGTTTACTAGCACAGTCATCTATAATTTTCCAAATGGGGACGTTTCCACTATCGTAATCATAGTTGCTATAATGACATCACAATCGCTAATCCCCGTTTCTGTATTGACACTGTCGATAAGATTGTAGCTACAAGGTCTAAGATATTTCCACTGCGCCGCGCGGGATTAGCCTAGCGGTCTCAGGCGCTGCAGTCATGGAATGTGCGGCTGGTCCCGGAGGAGGATCGAGTCCTTCCTCGGGCATGGGTGTGTGTGTGTGTTTGTCCTTAGGATAATTTAGGTTAAGTAGGGTGTAAGCTTTGGGACTGACCTTAGCAGTTAAGTCCCATAGGATTTCACACACATTTGAACATCATTCTTTTATTTCCACTGCTTCTGAGCTGCCACGCCAGCTGCTCAAGATAATTTTCAGGAAACCTCTTCAGAAGTATTTCGCATGACTGGCTGTCAGTTTCCTCCTCCCCGCCCTCCCCCAGATCCCTCCCCCCCCCCCCCCCAGCAGTGAATACATGCACATCCCAGTCTACTACACTCGGCAGGTTAAACCACCTCCAACTAGTATTGCCTCGCTTTTGCTACCAGCTGCGATGTACATTACGAGAAATGCGAACCCCCGCCATGTCTGCCATCAACCATGTGCCATCACTCACGCCTCGGACATATTGATAAATCGGTCGTAGCGGAACATGTGTTTCAGGAAGGTGATCATGAAATAAAGTTTAGTGAGACGACCGTCATAGCAAAGACGTCGCATTATTATGCGCGAATGTGCAGAGAGGCCACTGAGATTGCCAGCCGGCCGCGGTGGTCTAGCGGTTCTGGCGCTGCAGTCTGGAACCGTGGGACTGCTACGGTCGCAGGTTCGAATCCTGCCTCGGGCATGGGTGTGTGTGATGTCCTTAGGTTAGTTAGGTTTAAGTAGTTCTAAGTTCTAGGGGACTTATGACCTAAGATGTTGAGTCCCATAGTGCTCAGAGCCATTTGAACCATTTTTTTGAGATTGCCAAACACTGCAATAATTTTAATAGAAAAGATGAAAGCATTAACCTGGATAAGATATGGATGGCAACATTGCAGCAACAGCGTGGCAATCGATTAATTTCAACTGAGAAAGTTGGCAATATCAGAGATCAAAGCACAGCCGACGTCACGTGATTGACAGCGGCGCCCTCTGGATGGCTTATACAGGGTGAATAATATTTAAACCGACAAACTCTGGGAGGTTGTAGGTGACATCAAAACAAATATTTTTCCCTAATGTCATTTTTTCCTTGTGGTATTATTTAAACGGGTGGAGGCCGTATTACGCTCTGCTGTCCACCAGTGTAGTAGCGCATTGTCTCTGTTTACTAATGTAGCGATACACCTGGAGTGAGTACACTGATATGGTTGGTGCGTACTACGTAGCGCACCACAACAGACGAGATGCGCAGCGGGTTTATCAACAACAATATCCTAATCGCCGTATCCCGCATCATACGACCTTTGCAGCTGTGTACCAACGTCTGCGTGAGACCGGTCATTCAGCAGATTACCTGGACAGGGACGCTGTCGCACGGTAAGAACGCTGCAATTTGAGGAAGCTGTCTTGCAGCATGTGGAGTGGGATCCTTCAATCAGCACTCGAGCAATTGCACGTAACAAGGGGACGAATCAGACGAATGTAAGAACAGTCCTTCGAGAGCCATTCTTACGTCCATTTCTCTTACAGCGTGTCCACAACCTGGAACCAGTTGATTATCAACCCAGAGCACAGTTTTCACAGTGGTACCTGGAACAGTGTGAAATACATCCTACATTTCCATCCTCTGTATTGTTTACCGACGAAGCAACGTTCGGGCGTGATGGAGTCTTCAACATGCGCAATTCGCATGTTTGGAGTGAGGATAACCCACATGACAGCTACTAGCGCTCATCAAGTGCGGTTCTTCGTTAATGTGTGCATCGGTGTTTTTGGGGACTGTTTAACAGGGCCACATCTGCTACCTAGGCCATTAAATGGCAGGCACTATTACAATTTTCTCGCCAGAGCATTGCCAGAATTGCTGGAAGACGTCCCGCTCTCCACAAGACAACGCATGTGGTTCCAACATGACGGGGCGCTGGCACATTTCAGTCATCGTGTGCGTCGATTCCTTGACGGACAGTTCCTAGAAACGTGGATTGGCAGAGGTGGTTCTGCACCATGGCCTGCTCGATCCCCAGATATGTCCTCTCTGGACTTTTTTGTGTGGGGAGAGTTGCGCAACCTTGTTTACGCTACTCCTGTTGCATCAGAAGAGGATCTGGTTGCCCGGATAGTAGCAGCAGCAGGAACAATTCAGGATACTCCTGGGGTTTTTGCCCGCGTCAGACAGAACATGATTCGACGGAGTAACCTCTGTTTACGTGGCAATGGAGGCATATTTGAAAAAATACTGCAACTGAAATTGGGTTGCGCTAATGTGTTGTCTCTTGGTCATAAAAAATGGAAAAGTGTTTGTTGGTTTAATTAATTTGCCGCCAGAGAAATCTTCGTCTACCGGTTTAAATACTCCTCATAGGAAAAAATGACATAAGAAAAAAATATTTGTTTTGATGTCCTCTACAACCTACCAGAGTTTGTCGGTTCAAATACTTTTTCACCCTGTATACAGGGTGTTACAAAAAAGTATGGCCAAACTTTCAGGAAACATTCCTCACACACAAAGAAAGAAAATATGTTATGTGGACATGTATCCGGAAACGCTTACTTTTCATGTTTGAGCTCATTTTATTACTTGTCTTCAAATCACATTAATCATGGAATGGAAACACACACCAACAGAACGTACCAGCGTGACTTCAAACACTTTGTTACAGGAAATGTTCATAATGTCCTCCGTTAGCGAGGATACATGCATCCACCCTCCGTCGCATGGAATCCCTGATGTGCTGATGCAGCCCTGGAGAATGGCGTTTTGTATCACAGCTGTCCACAATACGAGCACGAAGAGTCTCTACATTTGGTACCGGGGTTGCGTAGACAAGAGATTTTAAATGCCCCCATAATGAAAGTCAAGAGGGTTGAGGTCAGGAGAGCGTGGAGGCCATGGAATTGGTCCGCCTCTATTAATCCATCGGTCACCGAATCTGTTGTTGAGAAGCGTACGAACACTTCGACTGAAATGTGCTGGAGCTCCACCGTGCATGAACCACATGTTGTGTCGTACTTGTAAAGACACATGTTCTAGCAGCACAGGTAGAGTATCCCGTATGAAATCATGATAATGTGCTCCATTGAGCGTAGTTGGAAGAACATGAGGCCCAATCAAGGCATCACCAACAATGCCTGCCCAAACGTTCACAGAAAATCTGTGTTGATGACGAGATTGCACAATTGCGTGCGGATTCTCGTCAGCCCACACATGTTGATTGTGAAAATTTACAATCTGATCACGTTGGAATGAAGCCTCATCCGTAAAGAGAAAATTTGCTCTGCAATGAGGATTGACACATTGTTGGATGAACCATTCGCAGAAGTGTACCCCTGGAGGCCAATCAGCTACTGATAGTGCCTGCACACGCTATACATGGTACGGAAACAACTGGCTCTCCCGTAGCACTCTCCATACAGTGACGTGGTCGACGTTACCTTGTACAGCAGCAACTTCTCTGACGCTGACATTAGGGTTATCGTCAACTGCACGAAGAATTGCCTCGTCCGTTGCAGGTGTCCTCGTCGTTCTAGGTCATCCCCAGTCGCGAGTCATAGGCTGGAATGTTCCGTGCTCCCTAAGACGCCGATCAATTGCTTCGAACGTCTTCCTGTCGGGACACCTTCGTTCTGGAAATTTGTCTCGATACAAACGTACCGCGCCACGGCTATTGCCCCGTGCTAATCCGTACATCAAATGGGCATCTGCCAACTCCGCATTTGTAAACAATGCAGTGACTGCAAAACCACGTTCGTGATGAACACTAACCTGTTGATGCTACGTACTGATGTGCTTGATGCTAGTACTGTAGAGCAATGAGTCGCATGTCAACACAAGCACCGAAGTCAACGTTACCTTCCTTCAATTGGGCCAACTGGCGTTGAATCGAGGAAGTACAGTACATACTGACGAAACTAAAATGAGCTCTAACATGGAAATTAAGCGTTTCCGGACACATGTCCACATAACATATTTTCTTTATTTGTGTGTGAGGAATGTTTTCTGAAAGTTTGGCCGTACCTTTTTGTAACACCCTGTATACGACGCTCACTCGCATTCTTGTCGCAGTTCGCCGATTGTACTCGGAGGATGCATTCCGCAGTGGAAGGCGAAACGTCAGGGGAGAGTCTTATGTATGGACCGCGGCATCTCGGCCAGGAAGTGTTAAGTGTGCTATCACTGTTACCGCAGCTATCGCTGTTACAGCTCTGAGCAGTATCCACTGCTTTCAAGCCGTTGTTCAAAGTTCATCGCCCTACTAGATACCTCTCGTGGTAGTGCCTTGTCGCCTCAAGCGGTCGCAGGCATTAGGTCGCGAGCCACGCAGGGACAGCCAGCAGCAACCGCGGGACGGGACGGGTGCGTGAAAGGCGGCGAGAGCCACAGCATAGCGTGTCCCCGTGTGCGTTATGAAGATAAATGAGGCGGCTAAGAGGCGAGAAAGAACTAGCTTAGCCGGCCCGTGTCGTGTCCTCCGGGAGCGCGATCCGTCTCTCTCGCTCAACGTCCACTCCCCCGCCCTCACACACGCACGCGCACACACGCGGCAGCCTGTCTCGATTACACCGGCCGGGCACCATCAATTACCCTGGCACTGAGACAGGGTGCGAGGCGAGCGCAGCGGCCGCGGTGATTATGCAAAAATTGCCGCCGCTCGGTTTCGGGGGTTGCTACCGGCCGGGGGAGGGTGGAACAGGGAGGGAAGGTAGTGACGCCGCGAGGCAGGAAGCAAAAAGGAGGAGAAAAAAGGAAAAGAGGATACGCGCAGCGCCGAGTAATAAAAGGAAGGCAGCGTCCATGAAAGAATGCTGATGTATAAGACGCTGAGCGCGTAGCGCGAGAAGGCACCGGAGGAAAGTGGGGTGGGGGAGGGAAAAGGGGGGAGGAGGGGGGGAGACGAGCGCAACGGCGCGAAGGAGAAAGGAGGAGATGGATAGCTTCACGTTCTAGAAATTAATCACCTTGTTCTTCTTCCATTTGGAATGAGGTGCAAGCAGCGGCGAGCACGCTACGTAATAAATTACGGTGTATAATGAGAAAAGATGGACTGGTCCCCATAGCGCGTCTGGCGGGAGCGGCGTCGACGGCCGTGTCGGTGTGGTCGCGGTTTGACGGCGGTTATGACCGAACATAACTGCTGCTACATTTCGACGGTGCACAGTGGAAATCCACCGTTTGTTTTGGACCGCAAATACTGTCCATGTCGCTTGGCTGGTGTCACCACTTTGGACCTATGACTCACACCGAAGGGAGACACTTTGAAACAAACCCTTAGAAAAATTTATGAATTACTGTGCTGATAAACCTCTTACATTATTTGATTTTCAAATAGCTGAGCAGAACTGAACGTACTCAGACATTTCTCTCTTTACTTATTCTGATCAACATTAAACTGACTCACAATATTTTTACCGCAACGCAGTCTGACTTTCAACAATCTCTACAAAAGAATGGCCCTGACTAACAATAACCTATACCTTTCATGAATCACTTACCTCACAAAAATCTTCGTTATTCGAACTACTACAATACAGCGAGCGCCAATACTTCCAGCTAAATAAAAGATTCTAACTACTGAAGGCACTAACTACTGATAGGCATACTTCGCAAATGAAAGATTTTGATAGGGAACAAACAACGTATTTACCTTAATAGTGTTCAAAAGTCATTATATATATATATATATATATATATATATATATATATATATATATATATCAGTTCATGGCATCCAGTCTTACAAATTTACTCTTTCTGATGGACACACGTCCAGATCTTTCGCTCTCAAAACTCCGCCATCTCTCTCCCCACATTCACCACTGCTGGCGGCTCACCTCAAACTGCACAACGCTACGCGCTGTTCACATCCAACTGCCCAACACTACAATAGCAAATATTCCAACAACGCAAACCAGCCACAGACTTCACACAGCACAGTCAGTGATTTTCATATAGAGCGCTATGTGGCGTTGCCAACATAAAAACCTAAACAGCCTACTTACAAATTCAAGTGTTTTACATGAAGAACAGCTACTTCAGCCTCATCTGAAAGTGGAGCTTTAAGACACACAGAGTAGTGCAGGACGGCTATCTTGATTCAGGAGTATATAGTAATTAGTTGAACATCAATTTAAATACCAGTTTCTGCTGCCAATATTCCGTTATGGTCTCTCTAATTTACCTATGGAGGCGTCGGTACTGTGTAGAATTGTGGAACATGTCTTAAGCTCACATGTTGTGAACTACACTGACCGGCAATAAAAATGCTATTAACAGGGGATTTCAGATCGACTCCGTATTTCTGGATTTCCGAAAGGCTTTTGACACCTACCATACAAACAGCTCGTAGTGAAATGGCGTGCTTATGGAATATCGTCTCGGTTACGTGACTGTATTCGTGATTTCCTGTCACAGTGGTCACAGTTCGTAGTAACTGACGGAAAGTCATCGAGTAAAACAGAAGTAATTTCAGGCGTTCCCCAAGGTAGTGTTACAGGCCCTTTGCTGTTCCTTATCTATGTAAATGATTTGGGAGACAATCTGAGCAGCCGTCTCCGGTTGTTTGCAGATGACGCTGTCGTTTATCGACTAATAAAGTCATCAGAAAATCAAAACAAACTGCAAAACGATTTAGAAAAGATATCTGAATTGTGCGAAAAGTGGCAGTTGACCCAAAATAACGAAAAGTGTGAGGTCATCCACATGAGTGCTAAAAGGAACTCGGCATGGATGTGTGTGATGTCCTTAGGTTAGTTATGTTTAAGTAGTTCTAAGTTCTAGGGGACCGATGACCTCAGAAGTTAAGTCCCATAGTGCTCAGAGCCATTTGAACCATTTTTTAAAAGGAACTCGTTAAACTTCGCTTATACAATAAATCAGTCTAATCTAAAAGCCGTAAATTCAACTAAATACCTAGGTATTACAATTACGAAAAACTTAAATTGTAAGGAACTCATAGAAAATGTTGTGGGGAAGGCTAACCAAAGACTGCGTTTTGTTGGCAGGGCACTTAGAAAATGTAACAGACCTACTAAGGAGACTGCCTAAACTACGCTTGTCCGTCCTCTTTTAGAATACTGCTGTGCGGTGTGGGATCCTGACGGAGTAAATCGAAAAAGTTCAAAGAAAGGCAGCACTTTTGTATTATCGCGAAATATGGGAGAGGGTGTCACAGAATTTATATAGAATTTGGACTGGAAATCATTAAAAGAAAGGCGTTTTTCGTTGCGACGGAATCTTCTCACGAAATTCCAATCACCAACTTTCTCCTCCGAATGCGAAAATATTTTTTTGACACCGACCTACATAGGGAGGAACGATCACCACGATAAAATAGGGGAAAAAGAAGTCGTACGGAAAGACATAGGTGTTCATTCTTTCCGCGCGCTATTAAGAGATTGGAATAATAGAGAATTGTGAAGGTGGTTCGATGAACCATCTGCCAGGCACTTGAATGTGATTTGCAGGGTATCCATTAGATGTAAATGTAGATGTAGATGTACTTTACATCCCCAGATCCAATAAATAATGTATGATCATTGTGTAATTATCTATTTAATCAAAGTAAAGCACTTCAACCAATTTTTTGAGACGGGATATGTTATGGCGTGGTGTTGCGGATAAATAATGAAGTGTTGATTGTTTATTGCACTAGCTTCAATTGCTGTTTCCCGCGTAACCAGAAAAACACATCACTGAATGTGAGCAAATAATTTTTTCTCGTTCTAGTATCGCTTATTGTTGTACCCTGAATTTCTCCCCTTAAAATCACACGTGTCTGTAGGATCTTTCTGTGTTTGACATAATTAGGTTGCTGGAGTAAACACGCCGTTAAGTCCTACGGAACGCTCTCCGGGAAGAACGGGATACGATTCGTCAACAGGACATTACCGCATTAATCAGGAGAATGCCTGAAAGGCTGAATGCCTGAGCTGGTACAAGGGGTGGCAACAAGCGCGTTTGAAGATGCGAACAGAAGTCTTCAAGATCGTCTCCGAGGTCTGTGGTGTCAACTGTGAAATGCGTAACATCAAATAGATTTGCTTTACCTTTATGAGTTTACTCAAATTTTCTTGAAGGGAGCATCACTGGCTTAATTTGTTTATAATCGTCTTTCTTCTTTCACTGCTGGACACTTACATGGGACCGTACCACAATATTCCATCATAAGATAGTGGATTAGTGTCATAAATTTAAAATAAATTTCAGTTTTTGTAAGAAATTGAAGTGTTGCGTTTTTCGTGCCGTTCAGTGTATTAGGAGAACGAAAATCACCTCTATAACAATCAACGTAGATTCCGCGAACACAGATCTCGCCAAACTCCTCTCGCTCCGTTCGTCCATTTGATTCAGAGCACCATAGTCGTGTCTTCAAGACGGATAATGGCGTTTAGTGAAAAAAAAATATCTTACCAGATTTGTCACTCGATTCAGGATTTCCTTGCAGTTACAACTCAACACGTCGGTCTTAAGAGAACCAAATCGACGGATGTACAGTTAATTTCAGGAGAATCCCAAGGAAGTGTGATACGGCCCTACTGTTTTCTGTAGAAGTCATCTAGTGGATAAGATGGGAAACTATACAACACTGTTTTCAGATGAGGCCTCTGCCTACCTATACGTTTCACAAATCACTTACCTCACAAAAATCTTGGTTACTCGAACTACTGCAATACAGCGAGCGCCATACTGCCAGCTAAATAAAAGGTTCAAACTGCTGAAGGCACTAACTACTGATAGGCATAGTTAGCAAATGAAAGATTTTAATAGAGAACAAACAATGTATTTGCCTTAATAGTCATAATATATATAGCAGTTCATGACATCCATTCTTACAAATGTACTGTTTCTGTCCAAAACTCGGCCATCTCACTCCCCACATCCACCACTGCTGGCGGCTCACCTCTAACTGCGCAACGCAACGCGCTGTTAACATCCAGCTGCCCAACACTACAATGGCAGACAACAATGCAAACTAGCCACAGGCTGCACACAGCACAGCCAGTGATTTTCATACAGAGCGCTACGTGGCGTTACCAATAAGAAAACCTAAACAGCCTACTTACAAAATGTTAAAACATACTACACATCTAATCCTATGTACTCATGCATACGTGCTACCACACTTCCATGGTATTTTTGCTCATCCTTGACTGCCTTCAACCAATCTCGTAGAACATCTAGGACACGGCCGTCATCTGCCAGATCGCAGCCAAGCATGAGGTCCTGCACAGCGAGCTCCGGTCTGCATCCAATTTAACTCCAACATTTTGAATTAAGCTCATCGGCGTTTGCCGGATGTTCCACCACAAGTCCGGCCACCTCTCCTTGTTCGAAAATACTGACTTATTACACAAAACTCACACATAATACATTTCCCTCATTAAGAAGAGCGTGTGTGGGTGGCGCGCGCGCGCTCTTGTGAGTGTGTGTGTGTGTGTGTGTGTGTGTGAGAGAGAGAGAGAGAGAGAGAGAGAGAGAGAGAGAGAGAGAGAGAGAGAGGGAGAGGGAGAAAGAGCGAGAGAGAGAGATAGAGAGGTGGGGGGGGGGGGGGTGCGTAGAGTGACACACATTCTGTAATGACTCCTTTGAGGAGTCCCTCTGCCTCTTCCTGACGAGGGGTAATGCTTTCTCTGGCTCTGGGACATCTCGTTGCCTTCATTCAAACAATACGTTCAACACTTTCACAAAATACGCGTGGTCCATTCGGTATTGGTATATTCTCTGCGCTTAATCTTCGGACGCTGCTGTTATATTCTGTACGATAAATTACCGTTTTGAACGTAGAATAAGCTAATATTTCTTGTTTGGCAGATGTTTCCCACCAAACAACAGAGTCACGGGCAAGTTAAACACGCAATTCGAGATAGCAAACTGCAAAAGTAACGTATATGAAGACGACTCCACTACCTACGTTTGCTGCAGCATGTGTCCCAGCGTATAGGCGACTCACTTGAGATAATGAAGGGTAGTGGTCGACGTTCACCTGGTAAAGTGGCCTCCTTCCTCGTTGCCATAGACTACCGGCCCGTCTCATCCGAACTGTCTGTATTTCTCAGATACTGGGGAGAAAGGAAATCAGTCCAACTGAGTGACCTGCTTATTCTCAGAGCTGGATCTCATAGAATTTTCATCGAATACTTTAGGGAGACTTTTTGCACAGAGGAGAGTTTCATCATCGAATGGACGGAATTTTCTGCAAACGGCAGTGAGAATGAAATGGGACAACATGCAGAGCTACTGAAGAACCTAGTGGAGACTGACCAAAAAGCTTTTTTCCAACTTACTGGACTTCGGGAGGTGCCATTTCTGCCAGCTAATTAATGGAATCCCAGTTATAATAATACGAACGTAGACAATACAACACCCAGTCCCCGAGAAGAGAAAATTTACGACCCGGCCAAAGTTCTAACCCGGGCCCCTTGGCTTGCCAATCCGCCGATCTGACGGCGCAGTTACCGAGGCAGGCGACGAAAATCGTTTCAAGATCGGGAAATGTAATCCTCACTGATTCCTTGGCACGTATATTATAATGACAACTCTGGTTAATACTGCTCCGAAGGTAGGCTTCTCGACTTTGTTCTCGAACGGTGCACTGAGGGGAATGCCTCCTGCAAGTGAGTATGTGAAAGATCTTTAATCAGTGTCTGGTAATGTATTTTGATAAACTGTGCCGGCTTGACGGGAAATTCACGAAAATCGTATGCAGCCGTCTACCGAAGGAGACCAGTCTAATTCAGGTAGCTGCGGTTGGCACTGATTTTTCACTATTAGTGTAGTCGTACAGTAGTGGATTTCTTTGTTTGTTCATGACTTTGCGCTACATTTACTTACATTCATGATCAACTGCCAGTCCTTTCGGCATTCGTCTGTCCTCTGCAGGTCCTCCAGCAGTTCGTTCCGGTATTCTCGCGTTCCTACCTTCTTTGTAGGGATTTTTGAAAGTCAGATTGCGTTGCGCTAAAAATATAGTGTGTCAGTTTAGTGTTGATCAGAATAAGTAAAGAGAGTAATGTCTGCGAACGTTCAGTTTTGCTCAGCTGTTTGAAAAGCAAATAACCTAAGAGGTTTATCAGCACAGTAATTCATTAATTTTTCTAAGGGGACGTTTCAATTTCTAACACGTTTTTGTTACTATGCAGTAATAAATTTCTTTAGACTAAATGTCGATTGATTTTTGTTTTGTCTCATGGTGCAACAAAGTAGGGGTAATATGAGAGGGGGGAAAATGTAGGATTTTTATGTTCGGCTCCTCTTGCAGCTTGCTTAATGGAAAAACTGAATGACTAATAGTGAAGTTAATCATTGCTGCATCAACCACACCACAACTCCTGAGTCCCCACATGTGTCAGCACGAATAAAAAGTCAAATGAAGAAAGAAAAACACTGTACGTAGGGCTTTTCAGAGAATGCTTGGATATCAAACTATTGACTTCGTCCCGCTCCAGGGCCCAACCAGCACATCTGTTGCATTCAACCCTAAATGAAAGCAGTCACAAGTTTATTAAAATTGCAGGCACAAACCTGCAATGAAATAATGTTCACTAATCACTTTTCACAGACCGGATTTTGTTCCAGGAAAAACAGATTAAATATCTTTTCACACTCTTCACAACAGTTTATTATTAAAATAGTATCTGTCGTTGCGCGAAACCAAGTAGGTCAACCAGCATCGTGTGCTCGCTTAACCTTTGGAAAATCCACGAAAATTATTCAGAGTGTTTCAGCGCACCTCTGAGCTGAAGTTCCATAATCGCAAACTAACGATATTTTTAACTGCAGATCACCATCGAAGTTAACTGCAGAACAGTTCATACATGTTTAAGAAAGGTCGCGTAAACCAAAATTATTCAGAGTACAAAAGCTGGAAAGTGCTTCAAACTCCTTGCGATCGACACTCGCGAAATATTCACCAGTCCCAACCATCCGTTCAAGCGACGAGCATTTCTTCTAAGTACGCACATGCTAAAAGTATTTGAGATTTCCTCGCGATCGTTACACGCTAAACCTTTACAAGTCGCGACCGAATACACAGAAAATATTTCGGTCACACACGGGGCGTCCTATCAGTATGCGAACTCCACTCTAATTGAGCGCCGAAATCTCAGAATGTCGCGCGAAAATGCTTATAGCTCAAGTATTTCCGACTTTCGAAAACATACACAAACTACGTATTTAATATTGTATAAACGTATTACACATGAATTTTAACTAAAATTTTATCAGATTTTTAATGGTCCTCTTAGTTTTCGAGTAGTTTCAATAGTTTTCTCACAAACAGTGCTTTTGATCGTTTGGGCGCAATTTTGCGTCGTTGTATTACTAATAAACATTGAACAATTAAGATCATTGCAGTCATACATCTCTAATTACCTCTATTTACTAAAGCTGCCGCTACTTTCATTGCTTAATTTTTTTTACTAGAAAATTCACATCTTCAAGCAATGAACATACATTCCGGCCTGTAATTTTAAATACGAAATACCACAGAATATCTATTAGAACAGTTCGCAAGCGCTCTCTAAGCCCAATTCATTGACACTACGGTTTCTCTGGATCGCTTAAAGCGTTAGTGAGTTATTAATTTTTATATATCATTCTAATCCGAAACATTTAACTTGCAAACCACATGTCGGAGAGAGGGCGCGTCTTCAATCACGCACTCTCCTAATTCTTTTTTAAGCCATGTAGCTAGTTTGGTACAGTTTTTATTTAGAGTTTCCGTATTTCATATTTTCTTTGTTCAGTTACTTCGCCTATGGCGGCCGCCCTCTACAGTTCGTTCACACGATCGGGATTTCCTCACCGTGTGTTCAGAGCGCCAGGCTAGCTGACCAGCAGTCAGGATTTCTCATGCTTTGAACTCCGCCAATCATCGCGTGTCAACGGTGCCGCCACCTACTGAGCACGCCTAGAAGCTCGTCCGGCCTAGCAAAGCCCGTGGTTGTCAAATCATGTTCTTCCGTCCGTCACAACAGGACGCGCAAGCATAGCCGCGGCTGATGTTAAAGTTTATCAAACGTATTTTCTGGGGGTACCATCTCAACATTAGAAAATACGCACCATAGCTCGTCGGTACGTTTACTGAACTTCCTGCGGCTGAAATCAGATGCTGATAGGAAGGTGGATTCGCTGCTCTGACATGAAGAGTGAAGAGCAGTAGCACTTCTTTCTTTTTTAGGTAGGATATTCTAGTCACGACCATTATATGCTCCATTTTATTTGCTTATATTATATTACAGAGTTTCAACTGATTTGCAGCAGGGCAGTATTTAGTTCATAATTTATCAAGCTGTGGGGGAGTGTGGACAATAAATGGAGATCTAGAATGAAATTTTCACTCTACAGAGGGGTGTGCGCCGATATGAAATTCTTGGCAGATTAAAACTGTGTGCTGGACCGAAACTCGAACTAGGGACCTTTGCCTTTCCAGGGCGACTGCTCTACCAACGATTCTTTTCCATGACACCGGTTCAAGTTCATCGTTGGTCCATTCACTCAGTTGTTTCACTGCAGAGGGCAGCTACCCTCCTGACCGAACACGCTGAGCTATCGTGCCGGCGTCCACCAGCTGAGCTACCCAAGCACGACTCACAACCCGTTCTCACAACTTTACTTCCGCAAGTACCTCAGTAGCTCAGCTGATTCCTCTTTCCGTCAACTTTTCTTGGTCCCTGGGCGGAAGGAACGGGACATGGTGGCCATGCCTCAGGTTGGCGAAGGTCCCGAGTTCGAGTCTCGATCCTGCGCACAGTTTCGATCGGCAAGCAAATTTCATATCAGTGCAATCTCGCTGCAGAGTGAAAATATCATTCTGGAAACGTCACCCAGGCTATGGCTGAGCCATCTCTCCGCAGTATCATTTCTTCCTGGAGTGTTAGTCTTGCAAGTATCGCAGGAGACGTTTTGTGAAGTTAGGAAGGTGGGAGACGAGGTACTGGCGGAACTAAAGCTATGAGGACGGGTCGTGAGTCGTGCCACAATGTGTCAGTTGGTGGAACACTTGCCCGTGGAAGGCAAAGGTCCCGAGTTCGAGTCTCGATCCAACGCACACTTTTAATCTGCCAAGAAATGTCAATAAATGGAGGTACTCAAACAGTAATAAAGGAACTGGTACGGTGAATGACAATATATAACCAGCTTCCAAACTTCACGAAACCATGCAGGTGTTAGACCTTGTTGTTATTGTGGGGTCCTGCCCACTCCTCTCTTATAGGGTGCCTAAAGAATGCTGCTTCCTCGGGTAGCTATACAACAGTTCAAGCAAATCACATTAATGGTTTTTATTACAATAAAGTAGATTGACAATACTTAACTTTGGTTTACAATGTCGTGTCGCAAGGTACTGGCGACATGCAAATAATCATTGTCTTTCGCCATGTATAATGTCCATGCAAGTAATGGATATGGATTACTAGTCCGCTCTTCTAGTGCTCTCTGCTAGTCCGGGTCTACCAGTGTCCGTCCTCTACTGTGCGGCCGACGCTGGCAGGAGCGGCCCTTATATCCTCTTCGGCTAGAGGCCTGTCGTGGTGCGGTCTTGCTATTGGCTGACGTCGTCTCACAGCCTTCCCTACTCTTGCGTTCTTCATCTCCGTGCCGGTGCTTGTCGTTACGCCGAAACAATTATAAAATACTAAAAAAACTTTACCACCGGCGTTTTGACAGTCTTCGCAGCGGTCCTCTTCAGGATTCTAGAAATGGTTTCCGTTCTATTTTGGTTGTCAGATGAATACAGACATCACACTGCGAGTTCAGTCTCGGGCATCGGTGTGTGTGTTGTCCTTAGCGTAAGTCAGTTTAACTTATATTAAGTAGTGTGTAAGCTTAGGGACCGATGACCTCAGCAGTTTGGTCCCATAAGAACTTACCACAAATTTCCAGAATTTCCAAGTTTAGAGTGTAGCTCCAGAAAGAGACTTGCACAGAAGTGCAATCAACGTCGTGACACTGTAGTAGATATTCTCTTCAGACGGATAGGGTTGTGATTCTGATAATTAGAACGAAAATTTTAAGAGCAAGTACGAGAGTTGTTCACAACACACGTTGCTCTAGGGTCGAAAGAGAAAGAAAACACAGCAGTTTGAACAGATTTAGTGGAATACATACAGAAATCGTTAGTCTAAGTTTCGACAAACCGATGGAATTGAATCACTTGGACAGGCCGGAGTGGCGGAGCGGTTCTAGGCCGTACAGTCTGGGACCGCGCGACCGCTACGGTCTCAGGTTTGAATCCTGCCTCAGGCATGGATGTGTATGATGTCCTTAGGTTAGTTAGGTTTAATTAGTTCTAAGTTGTAGGGGACTGATGACCTAAAAAGTTAAGTCTCATAGTGCTCAGAGCCATTTGAACCATTTGAACCATAACAGACACTTTGGACATCAACAATATATTCTCCTTCACTATTTACAACAGTCTGACAACGCTGAGGTAACATTTCGTTTTCGTGACTGTAGAAATCATTTGCTTTTGAGGCGAAGAACTCGTTGAGTTCGGAGGGCATTTTCGACCCGAAACGGGTTCCTTGAAGGTTATTCGATAGAGAACAGAAAAGATGACAGCCTAAGTATGCTAGATCAGATGAACAAGGTGGGTGCGGAATGGTTTCCCAACTCCTCTCTGTCTAGCAAAATGCGAGCGGGCGTTATCGTGGAGTGGCATAATTTTACGCCGTCTTCCTGGTCGTTCTTGTCTGCAGGACGCCTCAGTTGTTAACGGTAAATGCCAGTAGTTACGGTTACACCTAGGTGAAGCAATTTGTAGTACACCACACCGTCGCTGCTCCACCAGACACATAACACCATCTTCTGTGAATACGTGCATGTCTTTGTTCAGTGAGTTACTGCATTGTTTGGGCTCACCTAGTCCTTTCTTTTCCTTATGTTAGCACAAAGACACCATAACTCGTCACCAGTAACGATAGAAGATGGGAATGGTCAGTCTTGTTCATGAGCCAGTTGATGACAAGCGTGCGGAGATTCACATGTGGCCACACGTTGATTTTTGCGATTTTTGCTTAGAGCATGCGGTACCCATACGCCTGATCTCCATCGATTGAAAATGTCGCACGATTGTGGACGCTCATAAAACTTGCCATTTCTCAAGCACACTTACGTGGATCGTTGTGGATAAATGCGTTTAAACGATCTAAATTAATCCCCTAAGGTCTTTCTGAACGTGGAGAGTCACTAATGTCAAAACGATCCTCCTTAAAGCAAGAAAATAACTTGCCGTGCTCTGTCCAGTGGCATTATCTTCAAACACGGCACAAACGTTTGTGGCTCCCTCCGCTGATTTAACCCCCCTACGGTAGTTAAAGAGAAGAATATGTCAGAAATGTTCAGATTTCCCCACTTGGCACTTCATTTTCTAGCGTCCATAGCTCCACTCACCATATCCAGATGTGAAACTCACAGTATGTAAATTCTAATAGAAGCAGTGAACTACAAAGCCGGCCGGAGTGGCTGAGCGGTTCTAGGCGCTACAGTCTGGAACAGCGTGACCGCTACGGTCGCAGGTTCGAATCCTGCCTCGGGCTTGGATGTGTGTGATGTCCTTAGGTTAGCTAGGTTTAAGTAGTTCTAAGTTCTAGGGGACTGATGATCACAGCAGTTAAGTCCCATAGTGCTAAGAGCCATTTGAAACGTCCCTGTAAAAAAAATAATGAATTACTGTGCTGATAAGCCTCTTACGTTGCTTGATTTTTAAACAGCTGAGCAGAACTGAACGTACTCAGACGTTTCTCTCTTTACTTATTCTGATCAACACTAAACTGACACACAATATTTTTAGCACAACGCAATCTGACTTTCAATAATCCCTACAAAAGAATGGCTCTGACTAACAATAACCTACACCTTTCATGAATCACCTCACAAAAATCTTGGTTACTCTAACTACTGCAATACAGCGAGCGCCAATACTGCCAGCTAAATAAAAAATTCTAACTACTGAAATCACTAACTACTGATAGGCATAGTTAGTAAATGAAAAATTTTGATAGAGAACAAACAATGTATTTACTTTAATAGTGTTAAAAAGTCATTATATATATATATATATATATATATATATATATATATATATATATATATATATATATATATATATATCAGTTCTTGACATCCAGTCTTACAAATTTACTGTCTCTGATGGACACACGACCAGATCATCCTTTCTCAAAACTCCGCCATCTCTCTCCCCACATCCACCACTGCTGGCGGCTCACCTCCAACTGCGCAACGCTACGCGTTGTTCACATCCAACTGCCCAACACTACAATAGCGAATATTACAACAATGCCAACCAACCACAGACTGGACACAGCACAGCCAGTGATTTTCATACCGAGCGCTACGTGGCATTACCAATATAAAAACCTAAACAGCCTACTTACACATTTGAACCATTGAACTACAAATAAAAAATGACAATCGATGAGTCCATAGCAACAGGAATATCATCATAAAAAAGACGAACTTATGCATCAACCTACTATATTCTCCTGCGTCATACAAATCTGCTTCCCGTTACTGGGAGAACTGTTTGCATCTTTCCGCTGCTGCGAAAATTTTTACCAGAAAGGAGTTTTCTCAGGAGTGAGGAAAGAAGAAAATTGGTGACAGTCAGGCTAAACACTCTATCAGTATAACGTCCGTACAGCATTCTCATAAAACACAGCACGAGCGCCGAGCATTCTGCACAACTTATTACGAATACTCCTTTGCACTTTCCAGGATTGTTATCTCTGCAGGAAATAACAGCTGAGTTCCGTAATCGTTTCTGCATAACACATTGTCGCATCTACTAGTCGGTCACCCACTGCGCTGTACATCAATGATATTTTGACGACCTTCTCATGATAAGGGAAACTTCCTTTCTGAATGTAACCGTAGTATACTATAACTTCGCAGTGTGACACGCGCCGCAAACCCTTGGGTATCCGCAGCACTTTGTAAGCTCGCAGACATTAGCCAGGGACAACCTCTCAGAAATGAAAACATTTACTGAGCAGCAGCAGCCTCGGCTGTCGGTGGAAGCAATCAGGCGCGAACAATGGAGCGGCCCGGTTTCCTGCAGGGGGCGTCGGAGGCGGCGGCGGGGGTGGCGTCGGCGGTGGTAGCGGCGGACGCCGGGGGCGGCGCGTCACAAATCTGCGCCAGAAGCTGGCCGTGACACGCGCTGGCCGTGATTTAGGCAGCTCCGGAGCACAATGTGGCGTGGGCGGCCGCCGCTGTCAGGTGCACGGATGCAACCTGCATGACACATATTGTGCGCCCATTGTCGCGCGATTTATGCCTGGGACTCGAACCCGGAGCTCGACCCGTAAATCTCTGCTTCTCTCTCTCCGCGTTTATCCCTCTCTCTCTCTCTCACTCTCTCTCTCTCTCGCTATGTGCGTGTCTATTCCGCCCTTCCGGCGTCGGCGCGAGAGCAGCACGGGCGTCACCGCCACCAGGGGCAGCACCATCTGCGACAGTGGCGCCGCACTGCTGTTTAGCGGCGTGCCGGTAAAACTGGCGCCGTGCCACACTGAAATACAACGTGGCGGCAGTCCGCAGGTATAATTCAACGCCCCACGCGCGCGGAGACAGCGCAGGTGGCTTAATGCCTGCTAATAGTGTAACGCTATCCATCACGACGCCGCCGCGTACATCCTCACAGTCTGCAATTAACTCCGTCGTCCCGCTTAGGAAATAAATTAACATCTCCCTGTCGTCTCTCTCTTTTTTCCCAAATTCCCTTGTCCACATTTGACTGAAAAATGAACCGGTCGTTGTATCCACCATTCCTGTAGCAGGATAATAACACAATATGGTATCTGTGTCCACTATACTTTCCTCTTCAACACATTTGCTACTGCACTGGGTAATTACAGGTTGTTGAACTCTTTGTTAAGATTAAATGGTTCAAATGGCTCTGAGCACTGTGGGACTTAGCATCTGAGGTCATCAGTCCATCAGAACATAGAACTACTTAAAACTAACTAACCTAAGGACATCACACACTTCCATGCCTGAGGCAGGATTCGAACCTACGACCGCAGCGGTCGAGTGGTTCCAGACTGAAGCGCCTAGAACCGCTCGGTTACAGCGGCCGGCTCTTAAGATTAAATTTTCTCCAGTTCTGAAAATGATAATGTGATCTTACTGTGTACGTTCTGAGAGTGTAAGAATGGAACGAATCGCCTGGCGACCCTGCCAGCATCTTTATTTCTTTGCAAAAGGTGTACGAAAACATCGGCATCTTGAGACATCTCAAAGCCATGAACCAGACTAGTAGGCTCCGACCACAACCCACTTAAGGAGGGCCAAAAAGAATTCAGCTCTAGCAATCGTAAAATCGTAAAGGACGATTATGGAGGCGAAACCAGTTAAGGATATGTTACAAGATGTAAGCAACAGTGATGGGTGGGTAACATGCAACGTGTCCACAAACCAAGAAGAAACAATAAGAATGTAACACCAAGAGAGAAGTGTTCAAACTTAGTGGGCATAAGACAAGGGTAGATTTTCTGAATTTAAAACTTTCCAGACATATAGATTTTTTCGCAAAATTTCAGACGATGTTCTGGATGTTAATAACTTGCTGCGACGATATTTCGGCGCAGTCTTTTAGCCATCTTCAGGTGTCTACTGGCGAAAATATACCGATCTCCTCTGTTCGAAACCCCATCAGCGCATGCGTGGTGTATCCAGTTGTCACTGCACATGCTTTGCCTGAGAGCATGGACGTCTGCTACAAGCATGTGGACTGCTGTGACCTCTGTATGTGACAAAAGCCTCCCTCACTGATAACAGATCGATCGTCTTCAGGCAATAAATCGCTGAACAGCACAGGGCACACAGAGCACAAAGTTCTCCTGTAACAGAATTCTGTGCATACGTCATGACTGATACATATCTCCAGATGTATCTCGGCATTTCTGAGATCAGTCAAATGTGAGTCTTACCTGCACTTCGCAGATGTTTATAAGATTCCGCGTGAGTGTAACAATACATATACATGGCAAACGACTCGCACTGTTCAGGAGCACATCGCGGAATTCCACGTCATATTCCCCTCCTCCAAGTCAGCAAAATCTGCTAACATAGAACACTACACTGTACTAGTCATTTGATGAAGTACAATGAAACATAAATTGTGGTCAGTATTTCAAACTTTTGGAATTCTGTTGTCAGTGAAGCTGTGGATATATAGTTGTCTTACGTCCTTATCAATAGGGACGGCAGTTTTCAGATAGTTAAGGCATGGAATCCTGTTACAGACAAACGTCGTGGTCTGTATAGATGGGACTGTTCTGCGATTTTACCGTGTGAAGACGATCGATCTGATATCGATGAGACGAGCTTTCTTCATGTACCGTTCACAGCAATTCACAGATTTACAGCAACGCCCATGCACTCCAGAAATGAATGCGCAATGACAAATGGGTAAGCCACGCATGCGAGGCGGTGTATTACACAAGGGGAGCTCACTGTATTCTACCAGTACACACCTAAAGATGGCCAGAAGACTGTGCCCCTTCGGCGGCGCATTATTAACATCTAGTAGCTCACCCGAAATTTCATGGAGTAAGCATAGTGTTCCTCCCTCATAGTTCAACTTGAACATCGTAGAAGCAATGACAGAAACAAAAGAATGGTCCATGACTGGAATTAAATTTTAGGGTGAAAGGGTATGAGTTATAAGATTCGCTGATGACATTACGTTCCTCATCGAAAGTGAGAAAAGAATTACACGACCGCGTGAATGGAAGGAGGAGTCTTATGAGCACAGAATATGGACTGAGAGTAAATCAAAGTATGGCGAAAGTAGTGACGAGAAGCATTATCGATCAACTTTGGGGATTAGGCAGTAGAGGAAATTAAGGAACAGCACTAATTTGGAGGCAAAATAAGGCGTGACGGACGAAGGAAGGAAGATATAAGAACTAGACTAGCACACGCAAAGAAGTCATGTCTCACTAAACTACATCTTTCTGTATCAACTCTACGTCATGTCACCCAGTGACTGTTTCCTCGTAAGACGTCAGGTGAAGGATAAGGTTCACACCCGTCCTTTCCTGTCGATGCTGAAAGGATTGAGGACGGAAACGTTGACCATACATGGATAAGTGGTCTCAGTGAGGATGTGGCTGCAGACCAAACGTCGATGGTATCGCAGGAAGTATATCTATGGGCATGACAGAATAATCAAGCCATTCAAGCTACCTCTAGAGTTTGTAATGGTGATAACGTCATGTATTTATATTCATCGTTGTTGGAAACACGACTTTATGGAGTAGTACAGCAGCTTTATGAAGAACATGTCTGTCCTTTGAAGTCTACTTATAACGCTAAATACGTTTAATAATTTTTATTTTCAGAGACTATCACTTTCATGTTTCGCTTGTCTCAAGCAATCATCTTCATACATGAAAGAGACGATCCATAGTCTTCCTGCGCAGCTTGTTCATTTGAAGATGATTGTTTGAGATGGTCTAATCCGGTTACCTAAAAACATAAAAGTGACTGTAAAATGCATAAATGAATTACATACATTCAAAATATAGACGGCTGAAGAAAGCCCCTAAGTATCTTGCACGAAGATGGACTTACAGAGACTAAAAGTGATTGTGTCTGGAAATAAGATTATTTTTTAAGTTCAATAATTTATAGTCATTCACTGTACGCTTTTTGGACAAAGGTGTCCTCCACCTTGTTATTGGTTCTTTGGGCCAAGAACTGTTTCCCTCTCTTGGCCGTTAATCAAAGTGTATAAAGTTAATTTCTTTTCGTACTTTCTCCGACGGAATTAAACCCAAATTTCACACATCCTCGAACAAATTGCTTCTCTGTTTACATTACTTTGTATTGATAGTATTTCATAGCGAACCAGTAATTACTGATCACTGTCTCTTTATATATTGTCTGAACTCTGACATGTAGTGCCACAGAGAGTCTGAGTTAATTCAAAACTTCTTAACTGAACGCCATTGTCTGTTAACATACAGAAACCCAATGTTTGTATCAGCTGTTCACCAACCTACGATAGCGCCAATTTCATGTTCTTAGAACTGGAAATAATCATTGCTACAGCCAAAGTTTACGAAAATTCGGGTATATTGAATGCAGTCAATGTCTGCAATAGATTACGTATGCGCTAATGAGAATGCAGACAACCATCGAAGTAATGACGCTTGTTTTAGAACGCTACTAGTTCGGTGGAAAGAATCTGTGATATATGGCACAGGTTTGTGACACAGTTGAAGTAATCTTTTGATATTAATGCGATTTATTATTGAAGAAGATTTTCTGTTATTCTCTCGTCAAACTGAGTATCCGAATATAAAACGAAAATCCCTCGTTACTTTAAATTCTTTGCTTCATACGAAATAATTTCTGTCAAGCGGTGAAATAACAGTGAATTTATTGTAAAATATCTGCAGCACGGTACATCTTTCTGTTCATTACTGACAGATGCTAATATTTCATGAAATTTTACTGTTGTTTATGTATTTATACAATTTTTTCCACCTGTGTCATTCAGGTTTGCTCGGAACTCTTCATCAAAATAGAACATCTTAATCCATGATCCGAAATAATTTTTCATCCTTTCACATTTGAAATTATACAATGTGAAAAGTTTCTCACGAACTGAATTAGTTTGCTATTTCCTTGGAGAGAGCAAGATACAAGATACGTTTCAAGGAATAAGTTTATAAATCTCTGTGACAAAAATATTCTTACTCACCTAAAGAAGTCTTACACGCCTTCTTCACCCTGTGAACAAATGAGAATACAGTATTAGTCTCCAAAAATTCCGCTAAAGTAAATAACGAAATACGTAGCTGCTGCACGGATATTATAACACCAGCAGAATAGGATCTTCAAAACGAGAAAATGATTCATTGCGAAGGAATGATGCTGCTAAGTAGCATCTAGTTACCGCTTTTGCTCTATTTGGGTATATCTGTGTATGTAGGCATATAGTTAACAAGAGATTTTGCTTTAGAACGAATGGAAGCTTTACGTAATGAATCACAGAACATTGTGTGAAATTCTGGAATCTGAGTTGAAGAGAGGCATATTCACCAAATATTTCTTGCGGAATAGCGCCGACGAACAACGTGTTTGGTAGGACGCCGACACAGCATAACAACAGTCGCACTTTTCACGTTTTATATTTGTCAATCGTGTTTTTTGTACAAACTAAGCGACAGAATAATCACTTACCTAACGCCTTGCGACTTTTTTCTTTGTATACTCAGCGAGCCGGCTTAGGTGCGATAAAGGACATCTTGTCATACAGTATGAGCTTCACTACAAAAGTAAGTCTGACCAGTGTTCAGACATACAGCACATCATCAGTGGTATATACTGTGCACCTCTACATCAAACGACGTGTCTGTCAAGTGTAAATTCCTAACGATGATTAAAAGTGATGCGGATCTCTGCGATACACAAATCGTCGTGTATACATGTTCTAACTGTGCAACGCTAAACAGATCATTTCCAGTCGACCAGGAAGTGTTCCCATTTAGCGTTTAGTAGTTAGCACAGCAGGCACAAAATAAGTCAACCCGAAGAGATATCACGCTAATATCGTCTAACACCGCCAGAACCCTCGATAATGTGCTTCATTCAATGATTCCATGAATTTCTTGTCAACGCCACACCCAAATGAAGCCACTCACTGACGATTAGATTTTGCAGACCTAACAGATTGCAGGGAGGTTGATTTGTACGCTTCAACCGCTGTTCCAAAGAGTCCAGGCATTTTCTATGGCATTCAGTTCGACTGATTTAACGAGACACTTGATGTGCGATACGGTGCCTGAGTTACTGTCAGATCAGTAATGTATGCAGATAATTTTAAGACAAGGGCAGTGACAGCTAAACTACTTATACACTGAAGGAAAAAAAATCGCAACGCCAAAAAATAACGTAGAGTAATGAAATTCCTCGAACACGGTTGTCTAGGTAAGATATTTAAGTGATTAACTTTGCAAGATCACAATTTAATGTAAGGTCGAGATAAGCCATTGCAAATGTGAAATGCTAGTACTCACTCCGTCTTCAGGCCACGAGTAGCCAAACGGGACCATCCGACCGCCGGGTCATCCTCAGTGGAGGATGCGGGTAGGAGGGTAGTGGGGTCAACACGCCACTCTCCCGGTCGTTATTATGGTATTCTTGAACGAAGCCGCTACTATTCGGTCGAGTAGCTCCTCAATTGGCATCACGAGGCTGAGTGCACCCCGAAAAATGGCAACAGTGCATGGCGGCCTGGATGGTCACCCATCCAAGTGCCGACCACTCCCGACAGAGCTTAACTTCGGTGATCTGACGGGAACCGGTGTATCCACTGCGGCAATGCCGTTGCCCGAAATGCTAGTACATCAGTAGCAATTCTAACGGCCAGGCTGTTGAATGCAATGATGCAGACGTGCTTGCATTGTGTTGTACAGATGCCGGCCGTCAGTTTGTGGGATGGAGTTTCATCGATGTTGCACTAAGTCGATCAGTATAGGAAGACGTAGTGCTATCTGTGGATGACGCTGGAGTTGTCGTCCGGTGATGTCCCATATGTGATCGATTGCAGACGTATCTGGATATCGAGCAGGCCAAGACAACATGCAGACACTCTGTAGAGTATGTTGGGTTGCAACAGCAGTACATGGATGGGTGTTATCCTGTTGGAAAACACCCCCTGGAAAGCCGTTCATGAATGGCAGCACGACAGGTCGAATCATCAGATTGACGTACAAATTTGCGGTCGAGGTGTGTGAGATAGCCACGAGAGTGCTCCTGCTGTCATACGAAATCGCGCCACAGAACATACCTCCAAGTGTAGGCCCAGAGTGACTATCGCGCAGACAGCTTGCTTTCAGGCCCTCAGCTGACCTCCTTCTAACCAACACACGGCCATCAACGGCACCGAGGCAGGACCACCTTACATTAGAAAACACAACAGACCTCCGCCGCGCCCTCCGTTAAGGTTTTGCTTGACACCACTGAAGTCGCAAATGGCGGTGGTTTGGGCTCGGTGGAATCCACAATACGGGGCGTATGGCTCAGAGCTGTCCTTGGAGTAAGCGATTTGAAACAGTTCGTTGGTGCCGACCGCTTCTCAGATTACTGCTGCAGAAGCAGTACGATGCACCAGAACAATGCGCAGAACATGCTGGTCTTCCCTCCCGTAGTCCCGCGTGTCCATCCGGAGCCCGGCCTGAATGTGATTGTGCACTACTGGCCATTAAAATTGCCACACCAAGAAGAAATGCAGATGATAAACAGGTATTCATTGGACAAATATATTACACTAGAACTGACATGTCATTAGATTTTCACGCAATTTGGGTGCATAGATCCTGAGAAATCAGTACCCAGAACAATCACCTCTGGCCGTAATAACGGCCTTCATACGCCTGGGCATTGAGTCAAACAGAGCTTGGATGGCGTGTACAGGTACAGCTGCCCACGCAGCTTCAACACGGTACCACAGTTCATCAAGAGTAGTGACTGGCGTATTGTGAAGAGCCAGTTGCTCGGCCACCATTGAGCAGACGTTTTCAATTGGTGAGAGATCTGGAGAATGTGCTGGCCAGGGCTGCAGTCGAACATTTTCTGTATCCAGAAAGGCCTGTACAGGACTTGCCACATGCGGTCATCCATTATCCTGCTGAAATGTAAGCTTTTGCAGGAATCGAATGAAGAGTAGAGCCAAGGGTCGTAACACATCTGAAATGTAGCGTCCACTGTTCAAAGTGCCGTCAGTGCGAACAAGAGGTGACCGAGACGTGTAACCAATGGCACCCCATAACATCACACCGGGTGATGATACGCCAGTATGGCGATGACGAATACACGCTTCCAATGTGCGTTCACCGCGATGTCTCCAAACACGGATGCGACCATCATGATGCTGTAAATAGAACCTAGATTCATCCGACAAAAATGACTTTGTGTCACTCGTGCACCCAGGTTCGTCGTTGAGTACACCATCGCAGCCGCTCCTGTCTGTGGTGCAGCGTCAAGGGTAACCGCAGCCGTGGTCTCCGAGCTGATAGTCCATGCTGCTGCAAACGTCGTCGAACTGTTCGTGCAGATAGTTGTCTTGAAATCGTTCCCATCTGTTGACTCAGGGATCGAGACGTGGCTGCACGATCCGTTACAGCCATGAGTATAAGATGCCTGTCATCTCAACTGCTAGTGATACGAGGCCTTTTGAATCCAACACGGCGTTCCGTATTGCCCTCCTGAGCCCACCGATTCCATATTCTGCTAACAGTCATTGGATCTCGACCAACGCGAGCAGCAATGTCGTGATACGATAAAGCGCAATCGCGATAGGCTACAATCCGACCTTTATCAAAGTCGGAAACGTGATGGTACGCATTTCTCCTCCTTACACGAGGCATCACAACAACGTCTCACCAGGCAACGCCGGTCAGCTGCTGTTTGTGTATGAGAAATCGGTTGGAAACTTTCCTCATGTCAGCACATTGTAGATGTCGCCACTGGCGCCAACCTTGTGTGAATGCTCTGAAAAGCTAACCATTTGCATATCACAGCATCTTCTTACTGTCGGTTAAATTTCGCGGCTGTAGCTCTTCATCTTCGTGGTGTAGCAATTTTAATGGCTAGTAGTGTATATTCTCGTGACCTCCGCTGCCGGCAATCACCTACGGTGGCTACATTCCTGCCAAGTTATTCTGCAATATCGTAAAATGAACATCCAGTTTGTCGTAGTCCTGTTCCAGGACCTCGTTCAAACCCGGTAAGGTGTTGATAATGGCGTCTTTGTCGCCGTAAAGGTATTCTTGTCTAACATCATCCCGCCATGTCCAGTCTCAATGGTAACTAACACTGACGACCGTCAGAACGTGTATATTTAAAGCAAACCTTACTTCCAATTTCGTAGTGTCACTAATAGCGCTGCTCTTATGCTACTGGCGCCAAATTTGAGTAGATATTATTTTCCAGATGTAGAAATACGCCAGGCAACTTTCGTTTACGTCGCACAACTCTTTGTTGGCGTTGCGACTTTTTCCATCAGTGCATATAGGTTACGGAAGTTTCAAGCAGTAAAATTTAGATTTTAAAATGAATATAACTGATGAGCATATAGCTGAATGAAAGGTCGTCAACTCACAATAGCTTTGTTCATTAAAATCCATGTACATTCACACTACCGCTATCGCAAAGTTTTTACTTGCATCTTTTAATGCATATATTGCTGTTGGCAAGGTGTAATGTTCAAGACCGACTCTTAACATTCTCAGCAACTGCAAAAATTAAAACCCGTTTGACCAACTTTGGTGTGTGTCGTACTAGCAGGATTACAAACAATTCCGTTTTCCGTTGAATTTTAACGTCTGTATTTTACTGCTGAATTAAAATCCATGGAGAAGAAATAAAAACTTTGAAGTTCGCTGATGACATTGTAATTCTGGCAGAGACAGCAAAGGACTTGGAAGAGCAGTTGAACGGAATGGACCGTGTCTTGAAAGGAGGATATAAGATGAGCATCAACAAAAGCAAAACAAGGATAATGGAATGTAGTCGAATTAAATCGGGTGATGCTGAGGGAATTAGATTAGGAAATGAAACGCTTAAAGTAGTAAATGAGTTTTGCTATGTGGGGAGCAAACTAACTGATGATGGTCGAAGTAGAGAGTATATAAAATATAGACTGGCAATGGCGAGGAAAGTGTTTCTGAAGAAGACAGATTTGTTAACATCGAGTATAGACTTAAGTGTCAGGAAGTCGTTTCTGAAAGTATTTGTATGGAGAGTAGCCATACATGAAAGTGAAACGTGGACAATAAATAGTTTAGACAAGAAGAGAATAGAAGCTTTCGAAATGTGATGCTACAGAAGAATGGTGAAGATTAGATGGGTAGATCACATAACTACTGAGGAGGTATTGAATAGAATTGGGGAGAAGAGAAATTCGTGGCACAACTTGACTAGGAGAAGGGATCGGTTGGTAGGACATGTTCTGAGGCATCAAGGGATCACCAATTTAGTATTGGAGAGCAGGCCGGAGGATAAAAATCGTACATGGAGACCAAGAGATGGATACACTGAACAGATTCAGAAGGATGTAGATTGCAGTAGGTACTGGGAGATGAAGAAGCTTGCACAGGATAGAGCAGCATGGAGAGCTGCATCAAACCAGCCTCTGGACTGAAGACCACAACAACAACATTTTACTGCTTAAAAACTGCGTTAACGCCAAGTATTGCATTCGTTCTGCGCTGTGTAGTCATACTGGAGGAATGTAGTTTTAAAAGAAAGGGCAATAGTTGCTCACCGAGAATGTTGGAATTAAAACTCCTGGATGGTGATCAACATTAATCTGAATCAGTATGCATAAGTCAGACGGTACGAAAAAATCCCCAAAAGATTACCTAACCACCTCTAGCCTGAAATACACACACCAAACGTTGCGAAGTTAAACGCCTCGCTGGCACCTGCACTCGCCGCCTTGCATCATTTGAAAAGAGGCAAAATCGCGATTCGTTCGACCACGCTACAACCACCGTCCAGTTTCTGTGTTCTTTGGTCCGCTTAAGACCAACAGCCGTATGTGCCTCTGTGAGCAATGGCCTGCTGCGAGGCAGCCGACACCCAAAAGTTCAACGCATGCAGTTCGACTAGCAATGATACCTCTAAAACGTATTGGGATGGACCTGCATTCACTGCTAGCAGCATTTGCTGTCGGATTTGTAAGCGATTATCACTGACAAGGCATGAATTTCGTAACCTGCATCCGGTGTAACACGGCTATGAGTGGTACATCTCTCTGTGTACACCAGCTGGACAGTCTGCATTGATACAGCAACAAAGAGGACTCTTCATTCACTGCATGATCGTAGGCACTTTGTAACACGATAGCTCCTTTCTGCCATTTTGTCACGTCTTTACAATGACCCATCTTACGCTTCGCTGCGAACAACTACGATAGCGGATGACTGCCTGGTACCATTTCTCCATCTAGAGGGTGAGTTGGTGAATATTGACAAGCTGCAGGAAACTATGACTGAGAGAATAAAGTGAGAATAAGATCTATGGACATAGGGCCAGAAATGTATTTCATGGGAGTGAACCCACTTGAAAGTGGAGATAAAATTTCTTTGACAGTGACCTCGGTATCTGCATCAGCCAGGTGGGCTGCCAGCGTGGGGTAAGCCAGAAAATCGTGTGGAACATTTTTCATGACAACTGTCACCTTCCGTATTACTTTCAACGCGTGCAGGCCTTATTAGTTAAGGACTTACTTCCACGACGAGGGTTTTGTCGCTTATTCGTCGCACACGCCACCACGATGTTGGAATTTCTATTATCCATCCTATTCACTGTTGAGGCAATCTTCAGAGTGGCGCTGTCTTCAACGTTCACAACACCCATCTGTGGACTACAGCGAACCCCCATACTACGGTGGCAGCGAACTATCAACGTCGGTTCAGCCTCAAAGTCTAGGCAGGCATTAATGGCAGCCGCCTCAGGGGAGCAGTCATCCTTCCAGAAAGACTGACAGGCCAAGTGTATCGGCAAGCCCTGCGGATGATTTTGTATTCCCAGCTGGAAGACGCACATTGTCACCGAGGGTAACGAGCCTACAACATGACGGTGCTGCATCTCACTCCCGTCTCGAGAATGGACGTAAAGAGCTAGTACAGACGAGGACCTTCATTGGAATGGATTTTCGCCCATATATCCAATTGGTCAGGGATCCTTCCCTGCAGTTCGTCCCCATTTACCAAAATGGGCCTTTATAACGCTCTCAAGCGACCAAATGACTAATAATTGGTCAGGTGAGTTTAACACTTCAGTGGTTATCAACAGAGGAAGTGAGTTGCATGAGGTGAAGTAGCACAGATAGCTGCATCGAAGTGTGCTATCGTCCTAAGATCGTGGTGCCACACCACACTCTACAAAGCACGTGGATACACAGACATTAGCAGTGTCTCGCTGCAATCCACAACGACGAATGAGAGAGGCCGAAGAAGACACGCCTTCTCCTCAGCACAGCAGCGCTCTCATGCAGAGGTCAATATACAGGGTGTTACAAAAAGGTACGGCCAAACTTTCAGGAAACATTCCTCACACACAAAGAAAGAAAATATGTTATGTGGACACGTGTCCGGAAACGCTTACTTTCCATGTTAGAGCTCATTTTATTACTTCTCTTCAAATCACATTAATCATGAAATGGAAACACACACCAACAGAACGTACCAGAGTGACTTCAAACACTTTGTTACAGCAAATGTTCAAAATGTCCTCCGTTAGCGAGGATAGATGCATCCACCCTCCGTCGCATGGAATCCCTGATGTGCTGATGCAGCCCTTGAGAATGGCGTATTGTATCACAGCCGTCCACAATACGAGCACGAAGAGTCTCTACATTTGGTACCGGGGTTGGGTAGCAAGATCTTTCAAATGCCCCCATAAATGAAAGTCAAGAGGGTTGAGGTCAGGTATTGGTCCGCCTCTACCAATCCATCGATCACCGAATCTGTCGTTGACAAGCGTACGAACACTTCGACTGAAATGTGCACGAGCTCCATCGTGCATGTACCACATGTTGTGTTGTACTTGTAAAGGCACATGTTCTAGCAGCACAGGTAGAGTATCCCGTATGAAATCATGATAATGTGCTCCATTGAGCGAAGGTGGAAGAACATGGGGCCCAATCAAGACATCACCAACAATGCCTGCCCAAACGTTCACTGAAAATCTGTGTTGATGACGAGATTGCACAATTGCGTGCGGATTCGCGTCAGCCCACACATGTTGATTGTGAAAATTTACAATCTGATCACGTTGGAATGAAGCCTCATCCGTAAAGAGAACATTTGCTCTGAAATGAGGATTGACACATTGTTGGATGAACCATTCGCAGAAGTGTACCCCTGGAGGCCAATCAGCTACTGATAGTGCCTGCACACGCTGTACATGGTACGGAAACAACTGGCTCTCCCGTAGCACTCTCCATACAGCGA
Organism: Schistocerca cancellata; assembly: GCF_023864275.1. NCBI lineage: Eukaryota > Metazoa > Arthropoda > Insecta > Orthoptera > Acrididae > Schistocerca > Schistocerca cancellata. Next base: position 915,887,970 of record NC_064627.1, on the reverse strand, counting down.
CGTGGTCAACGTTACCTTGTACAGCAGCAACTTCTCTGACGCTGACATTAGAGTTATCGTCAACTGCACGAAGAACTGCCTCGTGCATTGCAGGTGTCCTCGTCGTTCTAGGTCTTCGCCAGTCGTGAGTCATAGGCTGGAATGTTCCGTGCTCCCTAAGTCGCCGATCAATTGCTTCGAACGTCTTCCTGTCTGGACACCTTCGTTCTGGAAATCTGTCTCGATACAAACGTACCGCGCCACGGCTATTGCCCCGTGCTAATCCGTACATCAAATGGGCATCTGCCAACTCCTTATTTGTAAACATTGCACTGACTGCAAAACCACGTTCGTGATGAACACTAACCTGTTGATGCTACGTACTGATGTGCTTGATGCTAGTACTGTAGAGCAATGAGTCGCATGTCAACACAAGCACCGAAGTCAACATTACCTTCCTTCAATTGGGCCAACTGGCGGTGAGTTGAGGAAGTACATACCGAAGAAACTAAAATGAGATCTAACATGGAAATTAAGCGTTTCTAGACACATGTCCACATAACATCTTTTCTTTATTTGTGTGTGCGGAATGTTTCCTGAAAGTTTGGCCGTACCTTTTTGTAACACCCTGTATAGCAGAGCATGGGAGCGCACTGCACAAGGTTATGACCTCAGCTGAAGCAATCAACATCACGAAAGCCGGCCGAAGTGGCCGTGCGGTTAAAGGCGCTGCAGTCTGGAACCGCAAGACCGCTACGGTCGCAGTTTCGAATCCTGCCTCGGGCATGGATGTTTGTGATGTCCTTAGGTTAGTTAGGTTTAACTAGTTCTAAGTTCTAGGAGACTAATGACCTCAGCAGTTGAGTCCCATAGTGCTCAGAGCCATTTGAACATCACGTAGCTGAAATAAGGAATTTTTCAAGTCTTATGCGGAACTGTGTTTCTGTACAAGTTGAACATTGTACTACAAGAGAACAGTTTGCTAATCAGTGCATCAACTGATGCTTTAATCGTCAATGACAGCTGTAAATTATCAAGTACTCCAGCAGCGATGGATTGCATCAAGTTCAGTAAATCTTTTTATCTTTCATGTAACAAACTGAAATAATATTTAATGTAATTCGATGACCCTCCTTCTAGAGCAATCAAAGGAACCATAGTTATCACCAGATTATTGTAGTTTCGCCAGGTCATTGCGAAAAGCACGAGGGCTACTCGTTTATTAAAGTTTGAACGGCCGTCATATGGAAACTACAGCGGAAATCTGATGAAGTTTTGCACAGATGTGTTGGGCACCATCTCTGATATGCCTATAGATCGCGTCACGTCTCTCTTTTCAGCTCTGAGCGCACACTGAGCATATAAAGATGCTTAGGAGAATAGTGTCTCCCACCAAGTACGAGGGCCTGAAGTGAGATTTCGCCTGATGTCGTGCAGCCCACATAACGTAACTGTCACGCATTTCCTTCTTCATGACTGTTCTCGGCTGTACACTGCAGGGGCAATTACAACATTCCTGTAGCGTTTTCGATTGGAAGTTTTTGATCACTCACCATACAGCCCAAACGTGGCTCCCATTGATTTTCATCTCTGCTCATATGAAAAGCTGGTTATGAAGAAAACATTTTGACACAACTAGCTGCAGACTGGCGAAAAGTGCTGGCGGTAGCCTTCTATGAAGAGGGAATGGGAAGCTTGTACAACGCCACGACAAATATGTAGGTCGGAGTGGCGATTATAGAGGGAAGTAGCTGGAAGGTGTAGTTTGATTTTGACTGTTGTTTCCATACGCCAACGGCCTTGCCGCAGTGGTAACATCGGTTCCCATAAGATAACCAAAGTTAAGCGCTGTCCAGCTTGAGTAGCACTTGGATGGGTCACTGTCCAGTCTGGCGGGTGCTGTTGGTAAGCGGGATGCACTCAGACCTTGTTACGCAAATTGAGGAGCTACTTGACTGAGAAATAGCGGCTCCGGTCACGAAAACTGACAACGGCGGGGAGAGCGGTGTGCCAACCATATGCCCCTCTGTATCTGCATCCAGTGACAACTATAGGCCGTGGATGACACGGCGGTCGGTCGGTACCGTTGGGCTTTCCGGGGTATGTTTGGGTGGGGTCTAGTTTAGTTTTAGTTGTTTCCATTTCGCTACCTATTGGATCTTAATAAACGAATAGCCCTCATAGAAGGGCAGCAGACTATAACAACAGCAATTACGACAGCGAAGTAATACACTTACGGGAAAGAATTGAGACACCAAGAAGGAATGGACATAAACGAAAGTTACTAGGCGTGTTACTGCATCTTAAAGATGATGTCTATTCATTGCATAAGACTGGCGCTAGTAGAGCCATTGTGAGGATGCAAGTCAGGTTTGCTTTCAATACACGCGGTGACGGTCGTGAGCTTCAGTTACCTTTGTTGTTGGACGTAGTGAAGCATGACTCATCGACAATTCACATAGTAAACGGTTCTTTAAATACAGGAGTTAAAACTATTGAAATATAAAACTGAATGGAAAGTCTAATAGTACGCTGTAGCTGTATTTATTTATGTCGTCTAAAATAAATACAGCTACAGCTACTGAGGACTATTGGACTTCCCATTCAGTTTTTTGTTTTAATAGTTTTAACACCTGTATTTAAACAACCGTTTACTGTATGAATTGTCAGTCAATCATGTATAACTATTTTAGGTGTGGTTGCCATAGTTTTAAAATTATCGGACATGGTGAGTTGATGTTAGTCAGGAATGCCTTTAAGGCGAAAAACACCTCACTGCGTTTGACCGAGATCGTGTAATGGGGCAACGAGGAGCTGGATGTTCCTTCTGCGATATTGCTGAAAGACCTGTCGGGAATGCAGCCACTATACGTAGTTTCTGGTAGCGGTGGTCTCGAGAGTGTCAGTCGCAAGAAAACTGAGCTGCTGATGGCCACGTGATGCTACCGGAAGACCACCTATTCGACGTATGGCACTGGCGAACTGTACTGCAGTAGATGGAACCACAGTCACACGACGAACAAATCGGTTACTTCAAGGACAGACCAGACCCAGAAGGCCTGTAGCATGCATTCCACTGTCCCCAAACCACAGCTACTTGCGATTTCAGTGGTCTCAAGCGAGAGCTCTTTGCAGCGCGGAGTGGACGTCTGTTGTGTTTTCTGATGAAAGCTGATTCTGCCTTGGTGCCACTGTTTGCCTTGGGTTGGATAGGAGGCCATTTCGAGGCCTGCAACCAACCTGATTACATGCAACACAAACAGGACCTAAAACTGGAGTTATGGTCCGAGGCGCGATTTCTTATGATAGTGGGAGCACTCCAGTGGGTTATCCCACGCAACCTGACTGCTAAATTGTACGTCAGTCTTCTGATTCGACGTGTCGTGCTGTCATTCGTGAACAGCATTCCATGTTGTGTTTTCGAACAGGATAACACCATCCCACAAACACCTGTTGTAACCCAACATGCTCTGCCGAGTTCAGACATGTTGCCTTGGACTGCACTATCACTACGTCTGTCTCCAATAGAGTACAAATTGGAGGTCATTTGACGAGAACTCGAGCTTCATCCACAAACAGCATTAACCGTCCCTGCGTTGACCGACCAAGAGCAACATGCAAGGAACTCCATGTGACACAGTGACATCCAGGACTGATATATAACGCAATCCATGAACGTTGTGACCTCCCAACAAATTAATTTACGTAACCTCGCAATAAAAATGTGACTAACCTCCCAATGAAAATGTGACTCATATATAACCTTTCAATAATTAACTGACTGCGAATCTAAACTGGAAAAACTGGACGTCCGCAATGCTGCGTCATGGCCCTGAAAAGTCATTCTGAATAAATTGAAAATTCTTACCTCAATGAAGTCGCAGGATAACTCGTATATATATGTTCCTATAAGAAATTTTTCTGGCACAGCCCAGTGCAATGCTGGCCGCTAGATTTGCCATGTATAAAAAGAAACAACTGATTTTTCTTTACGATAATCGGGATGACCCTGGATAGGAGAAATTAGTAAACACCTTTCAATTCAGATGAATGATTTTCAAAAGTTATTTTTATAAGAAAGACTATTATTAAAAGATTTTTTTAAAAACATTTACAGGAGACTTGATATAACAACAGTACAAAATCAGTTCTTACAAATTACATATGTGCGCGGCTATAAATAGTAATTTTTGGTTTTACCTTATACTACATCGCTCAGGCACCGCCATCGCTCTCGTCGACCGGCCCCGGCAACTCCATACAGGACACAAGTGTTCTCTGTGAGCTATACAACTAGACAACTGCTCTCTAAGAGTGACCTGATCCAACCACCCGACTGCGATCTCCTACTACTACTGCTGCCGACAATGCTCTCTGGTCTGCGATTCTATTGTAGTATACATATCGCAGGTAGCGCGTGAGCATTCCATCGAAGTTACATCTGCAAGAGTGCGCTAGCAATAAATTCCTTAGTCATGGATCTCTTACAACGTTTGCATGCTCCTTTCAGGCGGTTACATCAGTTATTAATGTACCAGCGTTTCGCATTTGCAGTGACTTATCTCGCGCGTACATTAACCTGTGATCTTGTAGTGTTAATCACTTATTATGTTTCCTTGACAAATGTGCAAGCGAAATTTTATACCTCTACGTTAATCCATTAAATACCAGTGTCCTATTTTGATGACAGAGCACATATTTATTTATAAATACACAATAAATTATTAATTTGCAACTATTACTGTTGTTGATGCTTTTTATAACAAATGTATGCTTGCAGGAAATTAAAAGCAATAAATGCTACCATTAATTGATTATTGAATGCTAAGCACACTTTTCGTTATTACAGGTATTTACTTCATCGACAATTTAGTAATATTTGAAATATGTGGCAAAGATCTTTTTGTGATTATTTATAGTCAACAAAATGTGTCTTTTAAACTACTTGCATTGTTAGCTCAATTGGAGTTATATTCATTGTTTTCCATTGTTATAAAATTTGGTGTACTCGAAATAGGACACTGGGACTTAGTGTTATCATTTCAGTTATTTGTATTCCTGCACGTTCGAATATGAAACTCTGCTACTGCCGATGTGTTTTCTTTTTAGAACATGGTAATTTTACCAGATTTTGTTGCCGAGTTAACTAACGACCTCTCATCCCCTCATATTGAATTAAATTATGTTGCATCATCAGAGAATAACGAAGAAAGTGTATGTAAGACTTCACTGCCAAGTACATCCCAAGTTTCCAGAAGTAAATCGAAGAAGAGACGTCTTACTGATGAGAAAAGAAATTGGAAAAAGACACCTCCAGTTTATACAAAGCTGTCTCAAACTAGTGAGCATGACATCTCCACAAAGAGAGAGGAATTGAAGGAACAACTTTCTTCCTTGACTCCGAAGCAGATGTTTGAAGAACTGATGAACGAAAACATATACGAGTTCATAGTGAAAGAAACTGTGAGATATGCAGTAAATATGAAGAATATGCAGGCTTTTATCCTCACACTTGAAGAAGTGAGGGTCTTTGTCGGATTTCTTCTTTTTGCTGGCTACCATAAGCTCCCTGATCAGAGGCTATACTGGTCTGAGGATGAAGATGTTGGCATACCAATTATAAAGATCGCTACGTCAAGGAATAAATATCAGAAGTTGAAAACATTGCTTCATTTTCAAGATAATGACTTAGCCAATGAAAACAAACACGATCGCGGATTTAAAACTAGACGTCTCCTGAAAATGATAAATGAATCTTTTCAAAAATTTGGACTATTTGAGGAAAATTTGTCAATTGACGAAATGATAGTCAAATACTATGGACGATGTGGGCTGAAACAGTTTATCCGAGGCAAACCTATTAGATTTGGCTATAAGTTGTGGTCTCCTTGTGGAGCAAGTGTTTCAAATTTGATTTATACTGTGGAAAGAATCCAGAAGATACTGCAAGGGATGACCTACTTTTGGAAGCAGATATTTATTTATAAATATACAATAAATTATTAATTCACAAGAAATAAATAGTTAAGACTTGAATACAGTTTAGTATGCTATACGATACTATTAGATCCCAGCGTCCTATTTTGAGGACGGTCATTATATCAGCATGTATAAATATTTTTTGGCTATCTTTGTACTTATTGTGCTTCATACACTATGTACATTATAATTAAGGAATAAAAAATTCAGTTCTTAAAAAAATTTATTTGGGACTTAATGGGCTAATAATTTTTTGGTGTTGCGATTTTTTCTGCCAGTGTATTTCAGTTGCCAGAGGTATATCAGCAGTTCGTGTAAATCGAGGTATATGAGCTTACGGATGGTGGAAGAGACCAGTGAAGTGGTTGTAGCCCGCGGCACGACGGCCAGACAACGACAGAGCGATGCCGAGCGCTTTTTATTTCAATGATGCGCTGGCTCTGCAGCCGGACGGAAAGGCTAAGCAGATTACAGACGGGCAAATAGCGGGGCGGGCGGAGGGGGAGGGGGAGGAGAGCGGCGGTAAATCACGGAGAGACGGACAAAGCGGGCCGCCGAACTCGAGGTTACGCGACTGTCGAAAAACTGGAGGGCCGGGACCGCGGGATTACACGGAAACAGGCGCGCGCCCCTCGCGGCCCGTGTAGCCCATTATGTCCGACATAAAGACTACAAGGGAGGCGGCGGCGGCTTAGCGGGGGCGGCGGAATGCGCGGGTGGCCCACCTGGGCGCGGGGACGCGGCAGGACGCTGGCTGCCTGGGTACGGAGACGCCGGCGTAGGCGTCGCGACTCGCGAGGGAGCGGCCCAGTCGCCCCGGGCGACGGCCACGGCGTTACGTGTACTGCCTGCCGCGGATCAGCAGCATCCCGCCCCCCACGCGGTTTGCGTTCTTATTTGCGCAACAAACCGCCCTGGGCGGCGGGGAAGCTACGGCAGCTGTTACGTGGGTGGCGAGGCAGCTCAGGCGGAGTTCAGCGCACTGACCTGTCACGGACAAGCAGCGTGGCAAACAGACGTCGTACCTGCTTCAAAAAGAAACACAGGATGATTCGAAAATAGCAGTACATACTTCGTGGGTGTAATGTATGTATCAAAATAAGCGCAAAATGTTAAATATACACTACTGACCATTAAAATTGCTACACCAAGCAGAAATGCAGGTGATAAACGGGTATTTATTGGACAAATATACTATACTAGAACTGACATGTAATTACATTTTCACGCAATTTGGGTGCATAGATCCTGAGAAATCAGTACCCAGAACACCCACCTCTTGCCGTAATAACAGCATTCATACGCCTGGGCATTGAGTCAAACAGAGCTTCGATGGCGTGTACAGGTACAGCTGCCCATCCAGCTTCAACACGATACCACAATTCATCAAGAGTAGTGACTGGCGTATTGTGACGAGCCAGTTGCTCGGCCACCATTAACCAGACGTTTTCAGTTGGTGAGAAATCTGTATCCAGAAAGGCCCGTACAGGACCTGCAACATGCGGTCGTGCATTATCCTCATGAAATGTAGGGTTTCGCAGGGAGCGAATGAAGGGTAGAGCCAAGGGTCGTAACACATCTGAAATGTAACGTCCACTGTTCAAAGTGCCGTCAATGCGAACAAGAGGTGACCCAGACGTGTAACCAATGGCACCCCATATCATCACGCCGGGTGATTCGCCAGTATGGCGATGACGAATACACGCTTCCAATGTGCGTTCACCGCGATGTAGCCAAACACGAATGCCACCATCATCATGCTATAAACAGAACCTGGATTCATCCGAAAAAATTACGTTTTGCCATTCGTGCACCCAGGTTCGTCGTTGAGTACACCATCGCAGGCGTTCCTGTCTGTGATGCAGCGTCGAGGCTAACCGCAGCCATAGTCTCCGAGCTGATAGTCCATGCTGCTGCAAACGTCGTCGAACTGTTCGTGCAGATGGTTGTTGTCTTGCAAACGTCCCCATCTGTTGACTCAGGGATCGAGACGTGCCTGCACGATCCGTTACATCCATGTGGATAAGATGCCTGTCATCTCGACTGCTAGTGATATGAGGCCGTTGGGATCCAGCACGGCGTTTCGTATTACCCTCTTGAACCCACCGATTCCACATTCTGCCAACAGTTTTTGGATCTCGAACAACGCGAGCTGCAATGTCGCGATACGATAAACCGCAATCGCGATAGGCTACAATCCGACCTTTATCAAAGTCGGAAACGTGTGATACGCATTTCTCCTTCTTACACGAGGGATCAAAACAACGTTTCACCAGCCAACGCCGGTCACCTCCTGTTTGTGTATGATAAATCGGTTGGAAACTTTCCTCATGTCAGCACGCTGTAGGTGTCGCCACCGGCGCCAACCTTGTGTGAATGCTCTGAAAAGCTAATCATTTGCATATCACAGCATCTTCTTCCTGTCGGTTAAATTTCGCGTCTGTACCACATCTTCGTGGTGTAGCAATTTTAATGGCCAGTAGTGTAGTTATGTATCAAACTGCTCAACTTCAGAGTTATGCTGCGGAATAGGGATCACGATTGGAACACAAACAACATAAAATTAATTCTTCTCGGAAAGCAACGACACCAGGGGACCTGAAATTTCTATACAACTATTTCTATTCCGAAATGCCTTCACAAACGATGACGAAGTAAATATTCCAGAATTCGAATCGAGAACAGCTGCCAACATGGGTAACGTAGAAGTAAATATCCTAGGAGTAGTGAAGCAAATTAAATCACTTAATAAAAGCAAGTCTTCTGGTCCAGACTGTATACCAGTTAGGTTCCTTTCTGAGTATGCTGATGCATTAGCTCCGTACTTAACAATCATATACAACCGTTCGCTCGAAGAAAGATCCGTACCCAAAGACTGGAAAGTTGCACAGGTCACACCAATATTCAAGAAAGGTAGTAGGAGTAATCCACTAAATTACAGGCCCATGTGTTGTCACCACCAGATACCACACTTGCTAGGTGGTAGCCTTTAAATCAACCGCGGTCCGCTAGTATACGTCGGCCCGCGTGTCGCCACTATCAGTGATTGCAGACCGAGCGCCGCCACGCGGCAGGTCTAGTCTAGAGAGACTCTCTAGCACTCGCTCCAGTTTTACAGCCGACTTTGCTAGCGATGGTTCACTGTCTACATACGCTCTCATTTGCAGAGACGACAGTTTAGCATAGCCCTCAGCTACGTCATTTACTACGACCTAGCAAGGCGCCATATTCAGTTACCAAAATCTGAATCGATAATATTGTGAACCATGTACCGTCAACAGCGACGTTCATCATTAATGGATTAAAGTTAAGTATGAAATTAATTATGTCCGCTTTCTGAATTCTAATTCCTTGTCATGTTCCAGACCTCAAGTCAGTATAGTCCTTCCCTCCTCACGCCAGCCTGCGTAAGCTAAAATGCGTGCTTTCGGCCTCCTCTAGTAACACGGTGTTGGCTCTTCTGCCAATACAACAACCCATATCGTTAACGTCGGTATGCAGCAGGATTTTAGAACACATATTGTGTTCGAACATAATGAATTACCTCGAAGAAAACGATCCATTGACACACAGTCAACATGGGTTTAGAAAACATCGTTCCTGTGAAACACAACTAGCTCTTTATCCACATCTACATCTGCATCTACATCCATACTCCGCAAGCCACCTGACGGTGTGTGGCGGAGGGTACCTTGAGTACCTCTATCGGTTCTCCCTTCTATTCCAGTCTCGTATTGTTCGTGGAAAGAAGGATTGTCGGTATGCCTCTGTGTGGGCTCTAATCTCTCTGATTTTATCCTCATGGTCTCTTCGCGAGATATACGTAGGAGGGAGCAATATACTGCTTGATTCTTCGGTGAAGGTATGTTCTCGAAACTTTGACAAAAGCCCGTACGGAGCTACTGAGCGTCTCTCCTGCAGAGTCTTCCACTGGAGTTTATCTATCATCTCCGTAACGCTTTCGCGATTACTAAATGATCCTGTAACGAAGCGCGCTGCTCTCCGTTGGATCTTCTCTATCTCTTCTATCAACCCTATCTGGTACGGATCCCACACTGCTGAGCAGTATTCAAGCAGTGGGCGAACAAGCGTACTGTAACCTACTTCCTTTGTTTTCGGATTGCATTTCCTTAGGATTCTTCCAATGAATCTCAGTCTGGCATCTGCTCTACCGACGATCAACTTTATATGATCATTCCATTTTAAATCACTCCTAATGCGTACTCCCAGATAATTTATGGAATTAACTGCTTCCAGTTGCTGACCTGCTATTTTGTAGCTAAATGATAAAGGATCTATCTTTCTGTGTATTCGCAGCACATTACACTTGTCTACATTGAGATTCAATTGCCATTCCCTGCACCATGCGTCAATTCGCTTCAGATCCTCCTGCATTTCAGTACAATTTTCCATTGTTACAACCTCTCGATATACTACAGCATCATCTGCAAAAAGTCTCAGTGAACTTCCGATGTCATCCACAAGGTTATTTATGTATATTGTGAATAGCAACGGTCCTATGACACTCCCCTGCGGCACACCTGAAATCACTCTTATTTCGGAAGACTTCTCTCCATTGAGAATGACATGCTGCATTCTGTTATCTAGGAACTCCTCAATCCAATCACACAATTGGTCTGATAGTCCATATGCTCTTACTTTGTTCATTAAACGACTGTGGGGAACTGTATCGAACGCCTTGCGGAAGTCAAGAAACACGGCATCTACCTGTGAACCCGTGTCTATGGCCATCTGAGTCTCGTGGACGAATAGCGCGAGCTGGGTTTCACATGACCGTCTTTTTCGAAACCCATGCTGATTCCTACAGAGTAGATTTCTAGTCTCCTGAAAAGTCATTATACTCGAACACAATACGTGTTCCAAAATTCTACAACTGATCGACGTTAGAGATATAGGTCAATAGTTCTGCACATCTGTTCGACGTCCCTTCTTGAAAACGGGGATGACCTGTGTCCTTTTCCAATCCTTCGGAACGCTACGCTCTTGTAGAGACCTACGGTACACCGCTGCAAGAAGGGGGCAAGTTCCTTCGCGTACTCTGTGTAAAATTGAACTGGTATCCCATCAGGTCCAGAGGCCTTTCCTCTTTTGAGCGATTTTAATTGTTTCTCAATCCCTCTTTTGAGCGATTTTAATTGTTTCTCTATCCCTCTGTCGTCTATTTCGATATCTACCATTTTGTCATCTGTGCGACAATCTAGAGAAGGAACTACAGTGCAATCTTCCTCTGTGAAACAACTTGGAAAAAGACATTTAGTATTTCGGCCTTTAGTCTGTCATCCTCTGTTTCAGTACCATTTTGGTCACAGAGTGTCTGGACATTTTGTTTTGATCCACCTACCGCTGTGACATAAGACCAAAATTTCTTAGGATTTTCTGCCACGTCAGTACATAGAACTTTACTTTCGAATTCATTGAACGCCTCTCGCATAGCCCTCCTCACACTATATTTCGCTTCGCGTAATTTTTGTTTGTCTGCAAGGCTTTGGCTATGTTTATGTTTGCTGTGAAGTTCCCTTGGCTTCCGCAGCAGTTTTCTAACTCGGTTGTTGTACCACGGTGGCTCTTTTCCATCTCTTACGATCTTGCTTGGCACATACTCATCTAACGCATAATGTACGACGGTTTTGAACTTTGTCCACTGATCCTCAACACTATCTGTGCTTGAGACAAAACTTTTGTGTTGAGCCAACAGGTACTTTGAAATCTGCTTTTTGTCACTTTTTCTAAACAGAAAAATCTTCCTACCCTTTCTAATATTCCTATTTACGGCTGAAATCATCGATGCCGTAACCGCTTTATGATCGCTGATTCCCTGTTCTGCGTTAACTTTTTCAAATAGTTCAGGTCTGTCTGTCACCAGATGGTCTAATATGTTATCGCCACGAGTCGGTTCTCTGTTTAACTGCTCAAGGTAGTTTTCAGATAAAGCACTTAAAAAAATTTCACTGGATTCTTTGTCCCTGCCACTCGTTATGAACGTTTGAGTCTCCCAGTCTATATCCGGCAAATTAAAATCTCCACCCAGAACTATAACATGGTGGGGAAATCTACTCGAAATATTTTCCAAATTATCCTTCAGGTGCTCAGCCACAACAGCTGCTGAGCCAGGGGGCCTATAGAGACATCCAATTACCATGTCTGAGCCTGCTTTAACCGTGACCTTCACCCAAATCATTTCACATTTCGGATCTCCGTCAATTTCCTTCGATACTATTGCACTTCTTATCGCTATAAACACGCCTCCCCCTTCACTGTCCAGTCTGTCTCTGCGGTATACATTCCAATCTGAGTTTAGGATTTCATTACTGTTTACGTCTGGTTTCAGCCAACTTTCTGTCCCTAGTACTATATGGGCGTTGTGACCGTTTATTAATGAGAGCAGTTCTGGGACCTTTCTATAGACGCTCCTGCAGTTTACTATTAGCACATTAATATTGTTATTCCCTGTTGCATTTTGCCTACTCCTACCTTGCCGCGTCTCAGGAGGCGTCTTGTCGGGCCTAGGGAGGGGATTCTCTAACCTAAAAAACCCCCATGTGCACTCCACACGAACTCCGCTACCCTTGTAGCCGCTTCCGGCGTGTAGTGCACGCCTGACCTATTCAGGGGGACTCTACATTTCTCCACCCGATAGCGGAGGTCGAGAAATTTGCACCCCAGATCTCCGCTGAATCGTCTGAGCCTCTGGTTTAAGCCTTCCACTCGGCTCCAAACCAGAGGACCGCGATCGGTTCTGGGAACGATACTACAAATAGTTAGCTCTGATTCCACCCCACGAGCGAGGCTTTCCGCCTTCACCAATTCCGCCAACCGCCTGTACGAACTGAGGATGACCTCTGAACCCAGACGGCAGGAGTCATTGGTGCCGACATGAGCAACAATTTGCAGTCGGGTGCACCCAGTGCTCTCTATCGCCGCCGGTAGGGCCTCCTCCACATCTCGGATGAGACCCCCCGGCAAGCAGACAGAGTGAACACTCGCCTTCTTCCCCGACCTTCCCGCTATTTCCCTAAGGGGCTCCATCACCCGCCTAACGTTGGAGCTCCCAATAACTAATAAACCCCTCCCCCCGTGTGCCTGCTCGGACCTTACTGAAGGAGCAGCCACATGTCCACTCACAGTCAGAGCGGGCGATGCCACACGGCCAGCCTCCACATTGACCCTCCGCCTCGTGCGCCGCGAACGCCGCTGAACCCGCCACTCCCCTTGGGGAGAGGGTGGCCCAACCGTGCCCGGTACCCGCGAAGATGTCTCGACAGCAGGGACAGTGGGTGAAGCATGTAACACCTGGGGTGTACCTTGCGACGCACCAGACTCCCCACTGCCGCTACACTCCGAGGCAGCAGCCTAAAGACGGCTGACCGCGGCCATCAACACGCTCAGCTGTTCGCGAACAGTGGCCAGCTCCTCCTGCGTCCGTACACAGCAGTCACACATCCTATCCATCCTAAGGAATCAATTTACTGAAGAGAGTTAATCAACCTTTAACTAGACTGCTAATTCACTAAAGGCGGCTGTTTATTGACTAAACTGTGGTTGCTAGCCACTTCTTGTAGAAAACAATGAAAATAGCACTACCTGTCTCTGGACTGTATTGACAACAAACACTAGCGCTACTGGCACTATGGTTGACTAAAGGGACTCTCTCTGACTGTATTCTAAACAAACACGAAATCTATGGAACTATTAATAGCACTCGACAATTAAAGCTTCCTAAAACCAAAAACACACGGAAGAAGAAGTGACAAGTAAGAAAAATACAGTTAATACTTAAATTAAGGTAGCTCGCTGCACAGCAGTCGTGAAGCAGACGGCAGTTACGACGACATGAAGTGCTGAGTGCATTTGACAAGGGATTTCAGATCGATTCCGTATTTATGGATGTCCAGAAGGTTTTTGACATTGTACAACACAAGCGGCTCGTAGTGAAATTGTGTGCTTGTGGAATATCGTCTCAGTGATGTGACTGGATCTGTGATTTCCTGTCAGAGAGGTGACAGTTCGTTGTAATTGACGGAAAGTTATCGAGTAAAGCAGAAGTGATTTCTGGCGTTCCCCTTTGCTGTTCCTTATCTATACAAACGATTTGGGAGACAATCCGAGCAGCGGTCTTCGGTTGTTTGCAGATGACGCTGTCGTTTATCGACTAATAAAGTCATCAGAAGATCAAAACAAACTGAAAACGATTTAGAAGAAATATCGGAATGGGGCGAAAAGTGACAGTTGACCTTAAATAATGAAAAGTGTGAGGTCATCCACATGAGTGTTAAAAGGAACTCGTTAAACTTCGGTTACACGATAAATCAGTCTAATCTAAAAGCCGTAAATTCAACTAAATACCTGGTATTACAAATACGAACAATTTAAATTGGAAGGAACACACAGAAAATGTTGTGGGGAAAGCTAACCAAAGACTGCGTTTTATTGGCAGGGCACTTAGAAAATGTAACAGACCTACTAAGGAGACTGCCTACACTACGCTTGTCCGTCCACTTTTAGAATACTGTTGCGCGGTGTGGGATCCTTACCTGATAGGACTGACTGAGTACATCGAAAAAGTTCAAAGAAAGGCAGCACGTTTTGTATTAGCACGAAATATGGGAGAGAGTGTCACAGAAATGATACAGGATTTGGGATGGACATCATTAAAAGAAAGACGATTTTCTTGCGACGGAATCTTCTCACGAAATTCCAATCACCAACTTTTTCCTCCGAAGGCGAAAAAATTTTGTTGACACCTACTTACATAGGGAGGAACGATCACCAGGATAAAATGAGGAAAAACAGAGCTCGTTCGGAAAGATACATGGGTTCATTCTTCCCTCGCGCTATACGAGATTGGAATAATAGAGAACTGTGAAGGTGGTTCGCTGAACCCTCTGCCAGGCACTTAAGTGTGATTTGCAGAATATCCATGTAGATGTAGATGTAGATGTACTTTACATCCCCAGAACATTTTGAAAACGATGTCCATGTAGACGAAGAAAGTGACGAGCTCGAAGTCTTATTGCTCTCGGAATGTAGCAGGCTCCGCTCATGTCATTCTGCACAGCAGCATGGCCATTTTCAATTCACTGCTGTAGTTGTGCTACATTCTCACTTGCAACACCATACACGAGCTTCTTGTGACGTCCCCAAAGGTAGAAGTCTCGGAGGATCCAGAGATCTGATGGACCAAGCAACAGGTCCTGCACAACCTATCCACTTATCGCGAAAAGCAAAGTGAGATAGTCTGCCGTCTCCGGACTGAAATACGCAGGTGAATCGTCGTGCATAAACCGCAACATGGTTCTTGCAGCCAGTGCGACATCATGAAGCAGACTGCCCAGTTCACGTTCTGAAAGCTGTCGATACACTCTGCCAGTTAGACGCTGTGGAATAACATGCGGTACGAGTAAGCTGATTGTCCTAAACAGGCTCTCGTCTGTAAACAGTGCACAACGACCTAACAGTGGATCAACAGTATGGCTTTCGGGTAACTACTGACAGAAATTCCGACTTCTAAGGTAGCGTACAGGTGTCAGATTCTACACTTTCTGCAGTTGAAATGGGTGGAACTGCTGTTTCCACGGTGCCATACAGCTGACTGAGGTACCGCTACAGTGGCACTTATACGGTGTGTGCGTATTGTCGGATCTTTATCTACCATTTCCAGGACGTTCTCAACACCCAATCCGTACAGTTGAGGTAACGTAACCGTGGTGCACCACGAAGGCCACATTCACTTCAACGCCTGTCCATAGCTGTGAAATCATTATATTTTGGTACTCTTCTGCTTGAAAACAAGATGTTCGTGAATAGCTTTCTGCTGCACCATAAATATGGTGCATATCAGCATGTTCACCGCTTCACTACGCCCTCATACCGTATACAACGACTGCGGTCTATGAACTATCAACAGAATCAATTTGCTTGGTACGAACGGTGCCAAATCGTTCAAATGGCTCTGAGAACTATTGAACTTAACATCTGAGGTCATCAGTCCCCTAGAACTTAGAACTACTTAAACCTAACTAACCTAAGGACATCACACACATCCATGCCCGAGGCAGGATTCGAACCTGCGACCGTTGCAGTCTCGCGGTTCCGGAATGAAGCGCCTAGAGCCGCTCGGCCACAGCGGCCGGCTCGTCTGGTCCCGCTACACTAGAACAGCGCCATAGAGTACAAAGGGCCACACTGAAATCAACTAAACAAACACATTTCATGCCAGAATCAGCCGAACACTGCAGAGAGGCGTACAAAGCAACATCACTCGATATGCAGGCGAGCACGATACACCAAAAGCCTGTTCTGACCCATGATGTAATGCCTACCACATATTACATTACGCCCCATTAATCGGAAATAAAGCAATTTCAGACAAAACTTTATTTCACATTTTACCCTTATTTTGATGCATACACTACACTCACGAAGTGCGTACAGTTACTTTTGAATCACCCTGCACATAAAGGAAAGGGGCGTTTGTGATTGTGGGCTGCTACGGACACTTGATAGCGGTTTCATCGAGCGTAATCTACATACAATGACCTTACCTCATTGAATACACCGGTTCCAATCAGATAACCAAAGTTAAGCACGCCAAGCGTGGCCGGTACTTAGATGGGTAACCGTCTGAGTGCGCCACGCGCCACGCGCCACGCGCACCTTTCCCTCTGTCATTCCTGCAAAGGGAAGGAGGGTGGTGGCACAAAGTTTTCGATTACCCGACTTTTCGCCTTTGTTGTGGAATCCTAGGTATCTGCACAGTGTCTAATGAAGTGAGGGCATGTGACAGAGCTGAGCTGACGGTATGGTGGGGACATTAATCTCAGTGGCCTCCATGGTGATACTCGAGATTAAGCACCGGGTGTCCCCTCTCTTCCTCATCATCACGTTTATAAGACACTTAGGGACAGTGGACTATATGAGACTCTGAACAAATTATCTGAAAAGGAATCGTAATGCTAAGTGGATTTGTGGTTGGTAAGAAATATTCAAAAATGGTTCAAATGGCTCTGAGCTATGGGACCCAACATCTTAGGTCATAAGTCCCCTAGAACTTAGAACTACTTAAACCTAACTAACCTAAGGACATCACACACACCCATGCCTGAGGCAGGATTCGAACCTGCGACCGTAGCAGTCCCGCGGTTGCGGACTGCAACGCCAGAACCGCTAGACCACCGCGGCCGGTGGTAAGAAATAATCCAGCCATAAGGAGGTACCAGGCACCATAGTCAGAACAAGTGAAACGTCGTCAAGACACCGTAGGACAGGAAAAAGAGCGTCAATGCTACTTGGTAATGATCTAGATACCGTTCAAGAGGAGTAGCTAGAAGTTGCTTGTAACCTTAAGCGTGCTGTTCAAGAGCATCACAGAATAACAGTCTGTACAATTCCTCAGCCTCACTCAAGAGTACTACATAAATTACAGGTAACACGGAGCACATTACATGTAAAAAAACTAGTATATGACTCTTAAGTAATAATATGCGACAGGCGGCAAAATATTCGCAGCGCACATACACTGAAACGCCAAAGAAACTGATACACGCATGCGTACTCAAATACAGAGATATGTAAGCATCCAGAATACGGCTCTGCGGTCGGCAACACCTATATTGGACAAAAAGTGTCTGGCGCAGTTGTTAGATCGGTTACTGCTGCAACAACCCAGGTTATCAAGATTTAAGTGAGCTCGAATGTGATGTTATAGCCGGCACACGAGCGATGGCATACAGATTCTCCGAGGTAGCAATGAAGTGGAGATTTTCCAGTACGACCATTTCACAAGTGTACCGTGAATATCAGGAAACACTAAATCTCGGACATGGCTCCGGCCGCAAAAAGATCCTACAAGAACGGGACAAACGACGACTGAAGAGAATCGTTCAACGTGACACAAGTGCAATCCTTCCGCAAATTGCTGCAGATTTCAGTGCTGGGCCATCAGCAAGTGTCAGCGCGCGAACCATTCAACGAAACATCATCAATATGGGTTTTCTGAGCCGAAGGTCCACCCGTGTACCCCTGATAACTGCAGGACACAAAGCTTTACGTCTCGCCTGGGCCCATCAACACTGACACTGGACTGTTGGCGACTGGAAACATGTTGCCTAGTCTGACGAGTCTCGTTTCAAATTGTATCGAGCGAATAGACGTGTACAGGTATGGAGACAACCTCATGAATCCATGGACCCCACATGTCAGCTGGTGAAGGCCCTTTAATGGTGTGAGGCGTGTGCAGTTGGAGTGATACAGGACCCCTGATACGTCTAGATACGATCCTGACAGGTGACACGTACGTAAGCATTCTGTCTGATCACTTGTCTCCATTCACGTCCAGTGTGCATTCCGATGTAATTGATCAATTCCAGCAGGACATGAGGCACCCCACACGTCCAGAATTGGTACAGAGTAGCTCCAGGAACACTCTTCTGTGTTTAAACACTTTCACTGCCCACCAAACTTATTGACCATGTCTGGGATGTCATGCAACGTGCTGCTCAGAAGAAATCTCCACCCCCTCGTACGGATTTATGGACAGACCTGCAGGATTCACGGTGTCAGTTCCCTCCAGCTCTACTTCAGACATTAGCCGAGTCCATGCCACGTCGTGTTGCGGCATTTCTACGTGCTCGCGGGGCCCTACACGATACTATGCAGGTTTACCAGTTTCTTTGGCTCTTCACTGTATATGCGGG
This sequence comes from Schistocerca cancellata, assembly GCF_023864275.1. Lineage (NCBI taxonomy): Eukaryota > Metazoa > Arthropoda > Insecta > Orthoptera > Acrididae > Schistocerca > Schistocerca cancellata. The sequence goes on along the minus strand of NC_064627.1, from coordinate 915,869,299 downwards.
TACACAGAGAAGCCATGGTGGGTTATCCCAAGTCAAGGTAGTAAGGGGGAAACATGACAGCGATGTCACGTTCTGGAAGCAACCTGCGAAAGTTTGCGAGAAACTGACAGGCCCGTGAGGGCACCTCTTAGTGGACGCAACGCGCGATCTGATATGAAGGAGTGATGGTCCGCATAATGTGCAAGGCAACCACTGTGGTATATGTCACACCTCTAGAACTGAATAATAGAAGGTGATTATTATACAGAAAATAATATACAAGGTACATAATGACAGGCAGTGCATCTAGAAATTTGGAGCATGTGTCACGGAGAACCGGAGTATAAGAGTATACTTTGGTGAAGCGTACATACTGCGGGCTGATACCTGGATCACATGATAGCTTTAATTTAGAATTAAAGTAATTTAGGATTTTTTCTAACATAATCAGTTTTTACTTGTGGAATTTATTTTGTTAGGTAATAATGTAATTTTTTTACCTTATTCTCATTTTTGTAACTGTAATATTACTTCTACGCTTTCACTTTGTTTCTAGGCAGCGATCAACAGACATGATAATAAATAAATAAATAAAAATACTGATATAAGCAGCAGCACTGCAAGATTCTCGCTGACGATGCTATTGTCCACGGACGACTTTAAGAAAATATAAGAAGACTTGTGCAAAATTTCCTGTTGGTGTAGTGAGAAGAAGCTCTGTGTTGTCTGGGTCTTTCGCGACGACATAACTAAATAAATTGTCCTCGTTTCTTAATTAAGTCAGCTGAGATAAAAGTCTGGAGCTTTCCGACAGCATTTTCCGCCATCGTCCGCAGAACAGGGGTAGGCCATGCGGGGTATTCGCCCTACATCAGCGAGCAGCAGCGCTCGGAAGAGGTGTGGAGAATACTACCGCATGCGTAAAGAACTGCGTTACGCAGCCCGCCACAACACTGACCTGCCACATGCGATAGCGTCAGCAGACGCGGGAGGCTGGGGCCACACCCGAAACGGCCGTTTCCGCCTGCAGGACTCGTCACTGCATGATCAAGTTGCCCATACGTTACATCGATGAAGTGCTCTTCGAAAGCTATTTCCAGGGCCACCAAAAAAAAAAAAAAAAAAAAAAAAAAAAAAAAACCACTATGTGGCTTCATTGAAAAATCCAAGTCATAATTCGATAGCAACAAAGACTAAATATTCCTTGTGAACATCAGAAAATTTGCCACATAGTCCGTTATAAACTAGCGAAAACGCTATACACTTACTCGTTCTGGGTACGTTTTCGGTAGCCTGTCAACCTCCTACTCAGTATATAGAATATATAGAATAAGGTGTACGATCATTCGAAGCAAAGAAGTCCAGTATGCATGGGCACTGAAATACATCACTTAAGAACTATGAACATTTCTTCATCTTCGATACTGTGAAACAAATCTCTTGTACTGTAAGCTTTTCGCTTTCCGTGTCTTAGGACGAGGTAATAAGGACCAAATCAAAAAAAATTGTGTAGTAAAAATGGGCTCTAAAATGCATGTCGTAAGAGCTATGAACACTTGTTCAGTGGAAGAGATGTGTTTGAAAGCAGCTGTTTGAACAACTTCTCATAGCTCAAAGGTATGCACTTTAGAGCCTATGTTTATTATAGAATTCTTTTCCTGATTTGGTCCATAGTAACGCCTCGCAAAATCTGGAAAGCAAAGAGCTTGCGGTAGAAAAAATTTGTTCTACAGTATCGAAGATGAATTACTCATAGCTTTCAAGGTAGGCATCTTAGAGCGCACGTTTACTAGACTTCTTTGCTTACAATGATCGATCCTGTCATATCCTTGAATACTGACCATTCCTCCTGTCACACCTTGTATATACAGGGTAGAGAAAAACATCATTATAATGTGATCGGAGCAGCGTAGGGGACGTCGACTCGAGCAAAATTTCCAGAATAATCACGTATCCGAAATGTACTGTTGTGGCAATACAACAGCCAATCAGCGACGAGCGCACGGAACTGTGTGCATTTAAACTAGCTTGCCCAATGCTAAAACTTGTTATACACAGTCGTCTCTAATTTTAATATTTTCAATCAGCTGTGACGCATCTGGTCCAACGTTCTTTCCATGATGTAAATCCACTTTGGTAAAATTCTGAGGATTGACTTTTACACCATCGTTTGACACAGGAAATAAAGTCTTTCTCACTACCAAATGTTTTACCGCCCAGGTGGGCCTTCAGGTAACCAAAGAGGTAAAAATCAGACGGAGCCAAGTCCGGACTGTAGGGAGGATGAGGAACGATTTTCCAACCCATTTTCCAGATTTTCTCCTGCGTCGTAAGGGCTGTATGTGGTTTGGCATTGTCATGGTGTAGTCTGATGATTTGACCCTGTAGCTGTGGTCTGTGGGTCTTGATGGCACGTCGCAGCTTGTCCAATGACAAACAGCAACGGTCCCGTTTAATTGTGGAGCCAGGTTCCAAAAAGTCAATGAAAATGACACCATGCTGATCACAGAAGAAGGAAGCCATCATCTTTGGGCCTGCTGTTCGTGAAAGTTTCTTCTTCCGAGGGGAACCCGGATAACGCCACTCCATGGGTTGGGTTTTGCCCTCAGGTTGGGACAAAAACAACCATGTTTCATCCTGGGCAATGACGCCGTCAAAATACTGTTTCCGCTCTTCAGTAAAGGTCTTCATGAGACCCTTGCGCACATTCTTCCTCGTAGTTTTCATTTCTCTTGTCAATAATTTAGGCACCCAACGTGCACATATTTTTCTGTAACCTAGTGACTGTACCAATGATACCACACTACCCAATGACAAACGAGTCATTTCAGCAAGATGTACCGTCGTCACACATTTGTCATTTTGGATGATTCGATCAGTGGTTTAGTTATTCACATCACTCACTGCCGTCGATGGTCTGCCGCATCGTGGATTGTCCAGTAGAGAGAAATGGCCTTCTTTATACCTCTGAAACCACCACTGAAAACTGCTGCGATCCACTGTGTCCTCCCCATAAACAGGGAGCAGCTTTCTGCGAATCGATGTGGCAGAGTCATCGCCGGTATTGAAGAGGAACTCGATCGCCGACCGTTGTCGTAACCTGACATCTACTTCACGGTCCAAAATGGCACACCGGTAAATAAAAGAAAGTACTTTTATATACCAACTTATATCTATATGTTCCAAGTATGTTTCCAAAAAATTTCATTCTCCTCTTGCAAAAAATAAAAAAATTAGAGACGAATGTGCAAAACTTTTTGTACGCCCTTTGTAATAAAGAGTGCAGTTGCTAAGTTAATTATCTGAAGATAATTGTTTCAGCTGAACTGTTGAAGCTAGCAAAATTTACATTCTTATTGAAGGCTAGTTACGTTCTATGCGAATTTTCTGTGATGTTTACTGGGTAAAATAAAAGAGGAGTGGGAAACAACAACCACAACATAACGCACTGGCAGCTTAGTAGGTCAAAACCCACTGCTAGACACACCCCAACAGGTTCTCTTACCAGACAAGCTTCAGCGCGCTTGTCACTGTTTGGCTGTCGTTTTATGTCCATAATTTCACAATGGTGGATTTCAGACCCGTGGTTAGCTGGAGACTTTTGATTTATTAGACGTCCACTAACCTCCTGACATAGTCTAATTATCAGACTGCATGATTTACATTTTCAGATTGACCTTTACTGTATTGTGTTGTCAACTGTTGGACCATTCTAGTTGTCAGTTCCAACAATCGCGTCGATTATAAACTTTTCACCACCCTTCACATTTGAAGCGGAGATTCACAGGTTTGATTAGTAAGTGAGAGAGGTTTACGGAGATGCTGATCGAACTCCAGTGACAAACGCTGAGCGTGAAGTGTTGACGTATTGAAGCCTGTCTCGCACAGAGTAAGATTCACCGTAAACTTACGTGCTTGCATGATGGCTCCCAGGCAGACACTGGTAGGTGCAGAGGGCTTCACAAGATAGTCCTGGTGCTGTTTCCAATGTACGGCTTTCTGAATGCTACTTGCGCTGACCAATCAGCAGTCCTGTTGCCGTCTGACGAGATAGCCTGCAAGGTGGGGTCTCACAGGAACATTGTTAGCCTACTAAACAAAACAAAATGTCACGCAGTTGCCACCTGCTCTGCACTCTTTCTCAAATGGTTTTGAAGAAATTATTCAGAAAACAAACTGGTTCCCTCGCATCTCATAGCCCCATTCGTCAGTTTCATTATGAACTGCCTATAATTTCGGCTACGATCATAGTTATTATGGTATTTCTGGATTAAGTAAGGTACTGCATGAAATTCAAATAGTTTAGAGTGAAAAATAGGGTTTCGTTATGAGTTTCCGTTTTGTGCTTGTTATGTCATACATTGATGCACACGAAATGTAGCTGACATTCTGAATTACTCTTTAAACTTGGGAGGATATCTATATCTATCTCCAATTTCACAAAACAGATTGCATGTAGCGCATTCAGTTCTACTTGCGTGTACAGATGGTAAAGCAGATATGACGTGTTCATAACATCCTTTATATCTCACAAACAGTTAAGATATCAAATAGTAGCAAGTGTTTTGCAACATGGTTTATATGTGAAACTTCTTTATCCATTGAGATATACAAGAACTACAGAATTATTCAGCAAAGTAAAGTAATTTTTAAGCGCCATCGCTAGTTAGTGAAACGCGAATTGCCGTAGGTTAAACAATAAAATAATTGATGAAATTACATGTTTATTTTTGTACAGACAATAAACTTTGTCATAAGCAAGTGAACAGTCTTGCCCCCAGTTGCTAGTTTAATAAAACACTATTTCTACTGCAATAGGATGTTAGGGAATCGAATCTTTGTAAATACTGCTGTGTTTTGGCGAAAGAAGCAAAATCGATCATGGCAACAAGAGAAGTTAGGTATTATTCAAATCTCGTTGCCAGTGACACTTCTCTGAACAAAAAGAAAATTAGTAAGAAATCTGGGGAAAATAAATCGTCTCTTCTGCTGCAGTTTAGATATAGATCTCCTGCCAAGGATAATGAATAATTCAATATGTTACCTATATTTAGTATTAAGCATCTAACATAAGACCAGAAATTAAGCAATAAATAAGTTTGCACAGATTTTTTTTGCAATTTAGTGATTTGAATACGATACCAAAGTAACTTTGATTAAGTTATATACAGGCATTACAAACAACCGTAAAAGTTCATTGTATCTCGAGGTCTACCTACAAAATAATTACAGACCCATTAGCATAAGGAATAATATCAGTAATATGAAGTATACCGACAACATATACAGCATTACAGTCTTCAGTCGACATAATATTAAAAGAGGAGAACATGTAACATTGTAACAATAAAGCATGGTGTAACACAAGGTGTTTGTGCTAAGGTAATATGGTGGTCGAGGAATAAGTTTGGTGTAGTATGCATCTACAAGTAAACCAAACTAGAATGTACTGGAATGAAAAATTCATTTAAAAAATATATGGTGTTTCAAAAATGCAATATTTTAGTTCTTCTCCTTCGTTATCCACATACATTATGACATGTACTTCGGGCATTGTTTCTGTATTCCTAGCACTTAGATATCGAGTGAGCTTCTGTAAACTTGTTCATAGGCGATATATTGTAGACATTGCACCTGCATTGTAACTATTTTGACTATGTAGTCTGTATGTAGTACAACTAGGATTTTGTTATTCCAATGTGCTCTGGTTTGGATTACTAGTGTTACATAATTACATACTAAAATGTATATACTGCATTGCTTTGTCGACTCCTTGGATGTAACTTCTTCCTTATGCTTTATATGTTATCTTCTTACTTCTGTATGTTTACTACTACAGTGCCAGCTGCTAGTAGTACGTATCATCTTTGCTTTGACTCGTGATCCTCAGTCTCTTCTCACCTTTTGTGTGAATAAAAGATTGTTCAGTTGGTGCAATATGCATGATATTTTAGGTAAATCTTGTTCTATTGTTGGCATGCCAATGTATCACTTTCTTCATGTTACTGGAATGAAATGTTACGACTTGACACCATATATCGTGCATATGATGGAAATGTTTTGAGGTGTATTCGCATAAGTTGCGTTGCATATACCCATTTATCATATCTGACTTGATAACTATTGTTATTTTTCGATCTATATGCCTTAGAGATACGTCGATGGCAGCTTCGATTTGCAGAAATGTCATAAAAAACTGTAATTAGCGATATTGGCTGTTTTCACTTCTATGAGATATATATCAAAACTAAGGTCCGGTGACCAATATTTAACTGGTGTTAGACCTGAATGAAGTTACACGCAAGCAGCGCTGACTACCGACTCCTTAGGAAACAGCTGCAGTGTTGGTTTAGTTCAACAGTCATTTGGCAGTCGGTGAGAGCAGACATCAATGGCCGAGACAATCGTAGATTTCGACAGCTACGAATTGCACGTTGAGGTTTGATTTTTGCTTGCTAAAGGAATCAGCTGCTGAAATCCATAGTTAGTTATATCTAGTGTATGGACTTGAAATAACGAGTGACAAACAAGTTCGAAAATATTGTCGAGAATTTCAGAATGGCCGCACAAATGTTCACGACGGACAGCGGAGTGGCAGGCCCAGTACTCGGACGGGCGACTTCATTGAGCAAGTGAACCAAAAACTTCTAAGTGTTGGCGACTGACGACTGGTGGTCTGGCTAGTGAATTCCAAAAGTTGCTCGAAGCTCAGTTTACAAAACTGTCACTGAACAGCTTGAATATCTAAAACTGTGTGCCAGGTGGGTTCCGTAAATGCTAACAGTTCAGCACAAAGAGCAAAGAATGCGTAGTTCACAAATCGAAAGAAGACGGCTACCTTTTTTTTTTGGGACGAAAAGGGAGTCCTTTTGATTGATTTCATGGGCCGTGGGTCGACAATTACAGCTGACGTATGCTATCAAACGCTAAACCAACTGAGACGTGCGATCCAAAATCGACGCCACGGGAAACCGACGTCTGGAATAATCCTTCAACCGCTACCAAAACCGAAGATCCAAGATTTTCGTTGGGAACTTTTGAGCACCCTCCGCACAGTCCCGACTTTGCACCAAGCGACTATGACCTCTTCTTGCTTTGAAAAAGTGGCTGGGTGGACAACTATTTCAAAACGACGAGGCGCTCAAGACTGGCGTTATCAAAATGTTCAATTCCCAGGCGGCAGAGTTCTATGCAGAGCGGGTGAAGAAGCTGATGCAGAGTTGTAGAACGTGTATGGATGCGAACGACGATTATGTAAAAAGGTAAAGTAAGATATGTAGTAAAATATTTCTGTCAATTAAGATCTTTTCTTATGAGCTTATTTTTTCATGATCAAACGAACCTTAGCTTTGCAATACACCTCATATATTTCGTATTACTCTACGTCACCCCATACTGGAGTGATACCAAGCATACATAAGATTAACTAAGTGATGAGCATTTTATCATGAAATTTATGTATAGAGGCTATGACATGTGAGATCATCAAATTATTTGTACTGATTAGTTTCTTTAAAATGTTTTGAGAAATATTTCTGGAAAACTAGCTTGCATGAGCTACCCGTCATGCAGCCTAGCTATTCTGCTTCTTGCCGCGTAGAATATTACACCACTTCAGACCTTCGGCATGCGAGCTGGCCGTCTCCACATCATGCTAGCCAACAGTCGAACATGCCATCTAGGAAAACCTTACTCCTTGCGAGGTTGGCTTAAGGAGAGAATTATCGTTGAAATTCCGAGTGCGTACATGAACTGCAGTCAGGCAACACATTCGTATTACTTCCTCTGAAATACAACTCGCGAAATACAACCGTAAGATGTTTTGCGGCTTATAGATTAATATGAAAATGACACACAGCTTCGCATTTCCTATGTACACTCCTGGAAATTGAAATAAGAACACCGTGAATTCATTGTCCCAGGAAGGGGAAACTTTATTGACACATTCCTGGGGTCAGATACATCACATGATCACACTGACAGAACCACAGGCACATAGACACAGGCAACAGAGCATGCACAATGTCGGCACTAGTACAGTGTATATCCACCTTTCGCAGCAATGCAGGCTGCTATTCTCCCATGGAGACGATCGTAGAGATGCTGGATGTAGTCCTGTGGAACGGCTTGCCATGCCATTTCCACCTGGCGCCTCAGTTTGACCAGCGTTCGTGCTGGACGTGCAGACCTCGTGAGACGACGCTTCATCCAGTCCCAAACATGCTCAATAGGGGACAGATCCGGAGATCTTGCTGGCCAGGGTAGTTGACTTACACCTTCTAGAGCACGTTGGGTGGCACGGGATACATGCGGACGTGCATTGTCCTGTTGGAACAGCAAGTTCCCTTGCCGGTCTAGGAATGGTAGAACGATGGGTTCGATGACGGTTTGGATGTACCGTGCACTATTCAGTGTCCCCTCGACGATCACCAGTGGTGTACGGCCAGTGTAGGAGATCGCTCCCCACACCATGATGCCGGGTGTTGGCCCTGTGTGCCTCGGTCGTATGCAGTCCTGATTGTGGCGCTCACCTGCACGGCGCCAAACACGCATACGACCATCATTGGCACCAAGGCAGAAGCGACTCTCATCGCTGAAGACGACACGTCTCCATTCGTCCCTCCATTCACGCCTGTTGCGACACCACTGGAGGCGGGCTGCACGATGTTGGGACGTGAGCGGAAGACGGCCTAGCGGTGTGCGGGACCGTAGCCCAGCTTCATGGAGACGGTTGCGAATGGTCCTCGCCGATACCCCAGGAGCAACAGTGTCCCTAATTTGCTGGGAAGTGGCGGTGCGGTCCCCTACGGCACTGCGTAGGATCCTACGGTCTTGGCGTGCATCCGTGCGTCGCTGCGGTCCGGTCCCAGGTCGACGGGCACGTGCACCTTCCGCCGACCACTGGCGACAACATCGATGTACTGTGGAGACCTCACGCCCCACGTGTTGAGCAATTCGGCGGTACGTCCACCCGGCCTCCCGCATGCCCACTATACGCCCTCGCTCAAAGTCCGTCAACTGCACATACGGTTCACGTCCACGCTGTCGCGGCATGCTACCAGTGTTAAAGACTGCGATGGAGCTCCGTATGCCACGGCAAACTGGCTGACACTGACGGCGGCGGTGCACAAACGCTGCGCAGCTAGCGCCATTCGACGGCCAACACCGCGGTTCCTGGTGTGTCCGCTGTGCCGTGCGTGTGATCATTGCTTGTACAGCCCTCTCGCAGTGTCCGGAGCAAGTATGGTGGGTCTGACACACCGGTGTCAATGTGTTCTTTTTTCCATTTCCAGGAGTGTATATCGACAACAAAGCTCTATAACGGCTGACTACAACCATTTACGAGGTAGTGTCATAGCCATCTTTTCCGGGATGGACACTAGGTGACCACACATGACCATTTCTGCAGAGAAAAAGTCTGAAGTGGTGTATGGTCAGTCAGTGACGTCAAATGAGCAGTGGGCCACTGAATCTGATACGATACCAACAACATGGTGTCAAATCGAATGTTTTGCATCATTGTAGGAGCCAACGACTTTTTGTTAAATGATCAATTAAGAGTTCTGACACTACGCACTATGATCCATCATAAAAGTCAGGGGACAAATCTTTCTATGTTGCCGACGAAATAATCGATATTGAGCACAGGAGTAACATTTTTCATGAGCTGAAAATCACAGTGAATTAGAGTTGTCTAGTATTTGATCAGCAGTGCTTGAGAAATGATTTCATTTAACATCCAGCTTTCAGATTATGCATTGATGTCTTACGTGAAATATCGGACCCTTCGAAGTGTCTTTTAGTGGCACGACTTTAGAATTTATTTAGGCTGTCGAGTGGACAAAATAAGCCTCCTGCTACGTTAGTGATTGTGACTAATCTGGTGCTCGGTAGCGTGGATAAAAATTACCAATGAGCAGTCTAAAGCTTCGACAAAGTTTATTATAAACGTATACACTATATATTCAACAGTTGCGTGGAAAAAACAGTAGACATCCGTATTCACCACAAGAACTGTACATTATTATACTTCTGGTCATCAAATTTGCATCAAGAAAACCAGCTAATGACGAAATTTTACTCACTGTGCTTCGAAAGTGTAGTAGGAAGATTACATGATTAAATTTCTAGTTGGTTATAGGGTACACAGCTGCTAAACATTTCTTCATTCCATGGAGTACTTTAAAAGACTATGTAGACCGCAATGATGATGACAAAGACAATGTGACCATTGGATAAATCGACAGACAGTTTTTCGTAACGACTGAACTAGACGTTAAGTTAGTTAATTTCATAATATAAATGCCGGAAATAAGGTTCAGCATGAACATTAACCGGATAATCCACTGAGCATTGTAGCACAGTGAAATGAGTGTCAAAGAACAAAAGAAATGATGACTTTGTGCCACTGTTAAAGACTGCTACAGCCGCGGAAAGAATAAAAGTGTTTGCATTCGGTTTTGTTTCTGTATGCAATGGTTCCATAACAGTTGTTAGTCCATCGATTCATCTGCTGTACGGTATTTATATGTAATATTTGTGCAAATATTAGTAAAGTGACACGGATGCTGAAAACGAATCAAAGTTTCGTTAAGTGAACTTTAACAATGCAAAAGAAACTTATCTCAGAATTAAGCACATTATCACGAAGTTAAGTACGAGTACATAGTGTCACGGAATTGGGTATGCTATAACGAAATTAGGTTTTGTTAACTGCATTTTATAACTTCAACAGTTTTTCATTCCCAAAAACTTCTTGCGTGGTTTAGTAGCGCAATGTATTGGTCTCATACATGCAAAATAAACAACCCCTGCATTGAATATTTCTTTTGCCTGTTCATTTACAATCCTTAATATCAATAAGTTATGTACAATATCTTTCATAAGCAGGGTCACTCCTCATGTACTTCCAGAAATTGCATAATTCTACTTGTTGACCACTTTATCGACATTTGGTTAGTAAGAAAATGAAAAGGCACTAAAATCAAACGGATCATAGCAGAATTATTCCGCAAAAGCTGGTATAGAATGCTGAAGCTTCGAAATACAATCAGCAAAGAACAGTCGAATGCTGCTATTTAGTGCCGAGCGAAGACTAGAGCCCTCGCTAACCACAACAGACTTTATCTTTTAATGGCACATCGTAAATTGCCACCACTGCAGTGGCGCCGCCGAATACTGGATATTCAAACAAACAGCTGCGGTGCCACTGCAGTATGCCGCTAGCAGGGCGTCTCTAGTTGCGCGTGTGAACGCGGTTTAAAGCTGGGTTTCCACATGCGTGAATTACTTACACGTGCACCCCCACCCCTCGCACGACTCTTACATGCAAGTTAATGTTTTCACACGTAGAAGTTGGAAACGCTACTTGTATGGCTTTCAAGATGGCGACGTGGGAAGTTATTATTGTTGGAGTTAATATGGTTTCGCAGCTTTTAGCCGAGAGATTACAGTGATACTGAAGAACACAAATCAGACCCATAAATATTGGGTCAGGAAACGGGTACCTCTCAGGAATGTTTTGGGGCCATCGGACACGCTGCTAAGGAAGCCCTCTGCCGACGACGAAAGTTCCTTCCAAAATCATTTTCGAATGAGTAAAATCAACATTGAATTCGTTTTGGGCCACATTTAGGGTCTATATAGAAGTCTAACGCATGTATGGGAGATGCGGTATCACTCCTATCACTGGGAAATGAAGTTACTTAAAGATCACTGCAATACACGTACAGTGTTTCGATAAGCACTATTTGTAAATTTATATGTGAAGTACTGGACGATATCTACAGTATACTGAAGATAAATTGGAATGTAAAATTTGTATCAGTAGCTCTGCTCTGTTTTTTTTTTTTTCTCCTATTGTGGTCAAGGTTTTGATAGGTTACAGGTACTACAAATATAACGTTTTCTTTGCCGATATGTAATATTTTTTAATAAAACTTTGTACTCCTGTGGTGAAGTCATTCCTCATTCACAATGCCAGTACGAACATGGTTGTATTTAGATAAAAAAAAGGGTCAAAAGTAGCTTCAGATCTCTAAAGGCACAAATGAATTTTGTATTTTCACTTCACTCAATGGCTAAAGCAAGACATTATTATCATTACACTAAAGTATTGATCGTTCAGTAAGAATGTGAACCGCAGCAAGCCCGCACTCTCAGCTACAACACTTTTCGAAACCGTTTCGCCACTGCAAACGATGTCGTGTTACTAAAAGACAAATACACTGAAGTGTCAAGAAAACTGGTACAAGCATGGGTTTTCAAATACAGAGACATGTAAAGAAGCAGAATACGGCGCTGAGGTCGGCAACGCCTATATAAGACAACAAGTGTCTGGCGCAGTTGTTAGATCGGTTACTGCTATTACAATGGCGGATTATCGAGATGCAAGTGAGTTTAAACATGGTGTAATAAGCGGCGCACGAGCGATGGCACACAGCATCTCCGAGGTAGCGATGAAGTGCAGATTTTCCCGTACGACCATTTCACGGGTGTACCGTGAATTTCAGGAGTGCGGTGAAACGTCAAATCTCCGACATCGCTGCAGCAGGAGAAAGATCCTGCACGAACGGGACCAGCGACGGCTGAAGAGAATCGTTCAACGTGACACAAGTGCAACCCTTCCCCAAACTGCTGCAGATTTGAGTTCTGGGCCATCAACAAGTGTCAGCGTGCGACGATTTCAACGAAAACATAATCAATATGGGCTTTCGGAGTCGAAGGCCCACTCGTGTACTGTTGATGACTGCACGACACAAAGCTTTACGCCTTGCCTGGGCCCGTCAACACCGACATTGCACTGTTGATGACTGGAAACATGTTGTCTGGTCGGATGGGTCTCGTTTCAAATTGTATCGAGCAGATGGACGTGTACGGGTATGGAGACAATCTCATAGGGACTGTTCAAGTTGGTGGAAGCTCTTTAATGGTGTGGGGCGTGTGCAGTTGTGCAGTTGGAGTGATATGGGACTCCTGATACGTCTAGATACGACTCTGACAGGTGACACGTATGTAAGTATCCTGTCTGATCACCTGCATCCGTTCATGTCCGGTGTACATTCCGGACGTGGAAAATTCCAGCAGGACAATGCGACACCCCACACCTTCAGAATTGCTACAACGTGGCTCCAGGGACTCTCTTCTGAGTTTATTCACTTTCGCTGGCTACCAAAATTCCCATACATGAACATTATTGAGCATGTCTGGGATGCCTTGCAACGTGCTGTACAGAAGAGATCTCCACCCCCTGGTACTCTTACCGGTTTATGGACGGTCCTGCGTGATTCATGGTGTCAATTTCCTCCAGTACTACTTCGTAAATTATTCGGCTTCATGCCAAGTCGTGTTGCGGCATTTCTGCGTGTTCGCGGGGGCCCACACGATATTCGGCAGGTGAATCAGTTTCTTTGGCTCTTCAGAGTAAGTCATTATAAGGAACTGCTGAATAATAGAATGAGATTCGTATCGCACTGTGTAACAGCACTATGCCGCTTTACAAAACAATCATTTTCTTTGTTGAAGACTAATTCCATTATTTTGCCAAGACGCTATCTATTCACACATATAAACAAATGATTCATTATCTGTCAAACGAATAAGAGCAGAATGAAAGCAGATTCATCTAGTACGAGGTGCTGAAGCTCGTATACGATGGTGGGAGAAGCCCCTTCGTGCAAGAAAGTTGAACGCCTTTTAAGTTACGTAACTTACGTGTGCATTTTTAGAGTATTCTCTAACTTGTACGCCTAAGTTTCGAAAGTTAAAAGGCGTTCAGCTTCCTAGCACAAAGTTGCTTTCCCCACTACCGCCTACGCATAGAAACCAGACAGCAGTTACAAGTCGATCGGCATGAAACAGAAGCAGTGGTTGAGAAATGAGTGAGACAGGGTTGCAGCCTATCCCCGATGTTATTCAGTCTGTACAATGACCAAGCAGTAACGGAAACAAAAGATAAATTTGAAGTAGGAATTAAAGTCCTGGGATAAGAAATAAAAACTTTGAGGTCTGCCGATGACAATGTGATTCTGTCAGACACAGGTGTCGGCTAGTGGATGTAACCACTAAAATATCAGTTGTTCTGTAAAAATATGAACCTCGTCGAGTATGCACTCTCAGCTACAATACTTTTCGGATCTGTTTCGTCAATGCAAATAATGATGTCCTGTTACTTTATGACAAATAATTTAGTGTAAGGAAATTTAAATGAAAGGAATAGAGGCTACTTCGACCATGTATTCATTCACAAGACAGCAGAGGACTTGAAAGAACAGTTGAATGGAATGAACAGTGTCTTGAAAGGAGGATATGAGATGAACATCAACAGAAGCAAACTTGGGTAATGGAGTATAGTCGAATTAAATCAGGTGATGCTGAGAGAATTAGATTAGGAAATGGGGCGCTTAGAGTAGTATATGAGTTCTCCTATTTGGGCAGCAAAATGGCTGATGAGGGTCAAAGTAGAGAGGATATAAAACACAGACTGGCAATGGGAAGGAAAGCATGTGTGAAGAAGAGAAATTTGTTGACATCCAATGTAGGGTATCTTTGCTGAAAGTATTTTTGTGGAATTTGAAACATGGGCGATAAAGAGTTTAGACAAGGAGAGAAAAAGGCTTTTGAAATGTGGTGCTACAGAAGAATGGGTAGATCACTTGACTAATGAGGAGCTACTGAACAGAATTTTGGAGAAAAGCAATTTGAGGCACATCCAGAGTAGAAGATGGGGTGGGTTGAGAGGACACGTCTTGGGACATAAGGGATCACCAGTTGAGTACCGGAGGGAAGTGACTGTGTGTGTGTGTGTGTGTGTGTGTGTGTGTGTGTGTGTGTGTGTGATGGGGGAGGGGGGGGGGGTAAAAATCGTAGAGGGAGCCCAAGAGATGAATACAGTAAGCAGATTCAGAAAGATGAACGTTGCAGTAGCTATTTGGAGATGAGGCTTGCACGGGGTAGAGTGCACTACTGGCCATTAAAATTGCTACACCACGAAGATGACGTGCTACAGACGCGAAATTTAACCGACAGGAAGAACATTCTGTGATATGCAAATTATTAGCTTTTCGAAGCATTCACACAAGGTTGGCGCCGGTGGTGACACCTACAACGTGCTGACATCAAGAAAGTTTCCAACCGATTTCTCATACACAAACAGCAGTTGACCGGCGTTGACTGGAGAAAAGTTGTTCTGATCCCTCGTGTAAGGAGAAGAAATGCGTACCATCACGTTTCCGACTTTGATAAAGGTCGGATTGTAGCCTATCGCGATTGCGGTTTATCGTATCGCGACATTGCTGCTCGCGTTGGTCAAGATCCGATGACTGTTAGCAGAATATGGAATCTGTGGGTTCAGGAGGGTAATACGGAACCCGGTGCTGGATCCCAAAGGCGTCTTATCACTAGCAGTCGAGATGACAGGCATCTTATACGCATGGCTGTAACGGATCGTTCAGCCACGTCTCGATCCCTGAGTCAACAGATGGGGACGTTTGCAACACAACAACCATCTGCACGAACAGTTAGACGACGTTTGCAGCAGCATGGACTGTCAGGTCGGAGACCATGGCTGCGGTTACGCTTGACGCTGCATCACAGACAGGAGCACCGAGCGAGGTGGCGCAGTGGTTAGCACACTGGGCTCGCATTCGGGAGGACGACGGTTCAATCTCGCGTCCGGCCATCCTGATTTAGGTTTTCCGTGATTTCCCTAAATCGCTCCAGGCAAATGCCGGGATGGTTCCTTTGAAACGGCACGGCCGACTTCCTTCCCCGTCCTTCCCTAATCCGTTGAGACCGATGACCTCGCAGTTTGGTCTCTTCCCCCAAAAACAACCAACCAACCAACAGACAGGGGCGCCTGCGATGGAGTACTGAACGACGAACCTGGGTGTACGAATGGCAAAACGTAATGTTTTCGGATGAATCCAGGTTCTGTTTACAGCATCATGATGGTCGCATCCGTGTTTGGCGACATCGCGGTGAAGCGTCTATTCGTTATCGTCATAGTGGCGTATCACCCAGCGTGATGGTATGGGGTGCCATTGGTTAAACGTCTCGGTTACCTCTTGTTCGCATTGACGGTTCTTTGAACAGTGGACGATACATTTCAGATGTGTTACGACCCGTGGCTCTACCCTTCATTCGATACCTGCGAAACCCTACATTTCAGCAGGATAATGCACGACCGCATGTTGCAGGTCCTGTACGTGCCTTTTTGGATACAGAAAATGTTCGACTGCTGCCCTGGCCAGCACATTCTCCAGATCTCTCACCAGATGAAAACGTCTGGTCAATGGGCGAGCAACTGGCTCGTCACAATACGCCAGTCACTGCTCTTGATGAACTGTGGTATCGTGTTGAAGCTGTATGGGCAGCTGTACCTGCACACGCCATCCAAGCCTTGTTTGACTCAATGCCCAGGCGTATCAAGGCCGTTGTTACGGCCAGAGGTGGTTGTTCTGGCTACTGGTTTCTCTGGATCTATGCACTCAAATTGCGTGAATATGTAATCACATGTCAGTTGTAGTATAATATGTTTGTCCAATGAATACCCGTCGTTCATCTGCATTTCTTCTTGCTGTAGCAATTTTAATGGCCAGTAGTGCAGAATAGAGAGCTGCATCAAACCAGTCTTTGGACTGAAGACCGCAACAAAAACTCACAAGTAAGCTGGCATGACAGTGGTCAAGGATGGTTTAGGATACATGTAGGGTGACAGCCAAATAGTGGTGAGTGTAAGCACTTGCAAGTAATTCATGGCTGGCAAACCTGGCTTAAGGCAGTGGACGGAGTTCATCTCTTACTTTTCCAGACATCCTAGTCTGCACTGATTTTTCCAAGTTTCTCCTACTTATTGCGTCCCTTCTTCCCCGTGCCTCAGCTGTTATTTTTCAGCCAAGGCCGAGGCTGCCCCACAGGAAGCACCGAGTCTGTAGGTGCTATCGCAGTGCAACATCGGTGGCTGACAGTAGTTTACAGTGGGATGTTACAAGAGCGGCTTGTTAGGCGGCGAGGGGCAGGGTGGCGAGCAGGTGGGCGGTACGACTCGACACCGCTGGCTGCGACACAATGCGGGCGCCTATCGCACCGAGCAATCGCCGCCGCCGGACGACCCGCTGCCCGGCGATAGCCGCACCGCCTGCTATCGGCACACTCCTAGGGATTAGTCGGGCCGCGATCTCTGCGAACAGCGAGCAGAAAAGGCCGCGCCCTTCTTACACGTGTTGTCGCGCTGTCCGGCAGGTAGCTCTCGCGTGATCGCCTCTGTGTGGTGAGCGCCGATCCGACAGCGCCATGTCGTCACGTGTCGGTCTGCTTACCGCACCACTACCACTCGAAATACGTCGATAAAGGAATCGATTTCTGTAGTCCAACAGACACAGAAGCCAGTTAACACGCAACATCTTCCCCACTTCCCACCCTCTCCTCCAGCAGAAAAAAATTATCTATGTGGGGTGGTCATAAGGTTTTAATTGTCGGCCGACAAAATTAAGGCGCTGCAGTCATGGACTGTGCGGCTGGTCCCGGCGGAGGTTCGAGTCCTCCCTCGGGCATGAGTGTGTGTGTTCGTCCTTAGCATAATTTAGGTTAAGTCGTGTGTAAGCTTAGGGACTGAAGACCTTAGCAGTTAAGTCCCATAAGATTTCACACACATTTGAACTTTTTTTTTTTTTGACAAAATTAAGCGGTGACCATAAAACGACATTTATTGTAGACGTCTGCTGGTTGGGTTTGGTCAGAAAATCAACTAGCAGTCGTTCTTGGAAATGTATGCCACACAATGAAGAAAATGGAAGTAAGTCACTGTCACAAGAATTCAGGGACCGGAGGGGGCTGGAATCAGATAAAAGTTTTTTGCGCAAAGAAGCATTGTGTGTGACTGTGTCCTCTGCTGACCCGAGGATTTGTCTTCAACTGCTGCCAACGACCTTTCGTCTTGATTGCTCCTCGTAAACACGTCCGAAGACTTCGGTAGTCGCTACGGTCGCAGGTTCGAATCCTGCCTCGGGCATGGATGTGTGTGATGTCCTTAGGTTAGTTAGGTTTAAGTAGTTCTAAGTTCCAGGGGACTGATGGCCTCAGATGTTAAGTCCCATAGTGCTCAGAGCCATTTGAACCATTTTTTGAACTTCGGTAGTATGCTTCGGTAACTATTTTCCACTTCAGCTGTCCTCACACGAGACGAGTTAGCTAACGTTGACGTGGAGCTGTATGAATTTTATGATGTCAGTTTCTGTTACTTCACGTTGAGGAGCCACTGCTTCGCACCAAACAGTAAATAAGTTCTGCGATTTCTCGACAACGTGCTACGAAGTATTCAACCAATAAGAGGCAAGAACACTTGCCAGACGCCATACTGTATTTCTCATTTCCTGATGAAGCCTATATTTCGTGTATTTTATTTTAGTATAGCGTACACCCTACGAACGTATTGTGTTTCTGAGTAGAAGCACATTGAGGATCAGTCGAAAAGGCGTCGTTCTGGCACAATTTGTTGTCATAAAATGACGGGAAACACCAAAACGGGTTAAAGAGTTTTCGTATTTAGGTAATTCTGTGATATAATTAGCATGTCAAGAAAGTACACTGTTTTGAAGCAACAGAATACTGATGATACACAAAAAATGCGTCTTTCTTGGTGGGATTTGTTATAACTGTTGTTGTTGTTGTTGTTTTCAGTCCGAAGACTGATTTGATGCAGCTCTCCATGCTGCTCTATCCTGTGCGAGCATCTTCATCTCCGAGTAACTACTGCAACCTTCATCTTTCTGAAACTGCCTACGGTATCCATGTCTTGTTCATCCTCTGGGATTTTTACCCCCTATGCTTCCCCCTAATACTAAATTTGTGAATTTGTGAATCCACGACGTCTCAGAACGTGTCCTATCAACCGATCCGTTCTTTTGGTCGAGTTGTGCCACAAATTTCTTGTGTTCCAAAGACTATTCAGTACTTCCTCATTACTTACACGATCGACACATCTAATCTTCAGAATTTTTCGAAAGTTTCTTTTGTCTTTTTACCTAAACTGTTTATTGTCTACGTTTCATACATGACTACACACCAGACAAATACCACCTTCAGAAACGACTTCGTATCATTTAAATCTCTATTTGATGTTAACAAATTTCTCTTCTTCAGAAATGCTTTTCATGCCATTGTCAGTCCACCTTTTATATCCTCTCGACTTCGGCCGTCATCAGTTTTCTTGTTGCCCAAATAGCAAAATTCATCTACTACTTTAAGTTATTTGTTTCCTAATCTGTTTTCCTTACCGTCAAGTGATGCAATTGGACCTCATCCACTATCTTTTTACTTTGCTTTTGTTGATGTTCATTTTATATCCTTCTTTTAAGATGCTGTCCATTCCGATCAACTGTTCTTCCAAATTCTTTGCTGTCTCTGGCAGAATTACCATGTCATAGGTAAAATTCAAAGTTTTTCTTTGGTTTCCTTTACTGCTTGCTCACTGTATAGATTGTATAACATCAGGGATACGCTGCAACCCTGTCTCACTCCCTTCTCACTCACTGATTCCTTTCATGCACCTCGACTGTTATAACTACTGTAAGTAGGCTGTTTATGTTTTCTTTATGTAAGTAGGCTGTTTAGGTTCTTATATTGGTAACGCCGCCGCCACGTAGCGCTCTCTGTATGAAAATCACTGGCTGTGCTGTGTGCAGTCTGTGGCTAGTTTGCATTGTTGTCTGCCATTGTAGAGGGGCAGCTGGATGTTAACAGCGCGTAGCGTTGCGCAGTTAGAGGTGAGCCGCCAGCAGTGGTGGATGTGAGGAGAGAGATGGCGGAGTTTTGAAATTACATATATTATGACTTTTGATGATATTAAGGTAAATACACTGTTTGTTCTCTATTAAAATCTTTCATTTGCTAACTATCCTTATCAGTAGTTAGTGCCTTCAGTAGTTTGAATCTTTTATTTAGCTGGCAGTAGTGGCGCTCGCTGTATTGCAGTAGTTCCAGTAACGAAGATTTTTGTGAGGTAAGTGATTTGTGAAAGGTATAGGTTAATGTTAGTCAGGGCCATTCTTTTGTAGGGATTTTTGAAAGTCAGATTGCGTTGCGCTAAAAATATTGTGTGTCACTTTAGTGAATGTTTGAGTACGTTCAGTTTTGCTCAGCTGTTTGAAAAGCAAATAGCGTAAGAGGTTTATCAGCAAAGTCTTGTACAATTGTTCCAAAGGGGACGTTTCACTACCATCTGGTTTCTGTACAAGTTGGGTTAGCACACTGGATTCCCATTCTGGAGGACGACGGTTCAAACCCGCGTCTGGCCATGCTGCTTTAGGTTTCCCGTGATTTACCTAAATCTCTTCTGGCGAATGCAGGGATCGTTCCTTGAAAAGGGCACATCCGACCTCCTTCCACAGTCTTCCTTAATCCGATGGGGCCGATGATCTCACTGTCTCTTCTTTCCTTAACTTATCTTCTAAAGAAGTCGTAGGGTCAGTATTATCTCGCGTGATTTCCCGAAATCCAATCTTGTCTTCCTCGAGACCGGATTCTCCCAGTTTTTCCATTCTTCTATAAATAATTCGTGTTACTATTTTGCAACTATGATTTATTAAACTGATTGTTGGTGATTTTCACAACTGCCAGCAACTGCTTTCTTAGGGATTGGAATTACTACATTCTTCTTGGCGTCTGAGGTTGTTTTACCTGTCTCATACAGCATCCACACCAGATGGTAGAGTTTTGTGATGGCTGATTCTAATATTTTGAAGAATCAGCCTCAGTTGCGCAAATTTTATGGTCTTTACCAGGTTTCAGCTAAATTAATCTAGCCTTCTTCAGAAGCATAAAATTACTATAACATGCCAGAATAAGGCTCAGTCAACATTAAAAATTAAAACCTATAGTACCGTGGTACCACGTTGAATTAAAACCAGTTACCTGAAGTCCAGCACCGGCATCTCTTCACCACGCGGTCGGTCGGCAGCGGCAAATACGTGGCAACGTGCATGGTAGAGTATCAGTAAAGATAATCTTTGTCTGACTTAATTATTAATCTCTTAACTTAAGGACAGTACAAAAAACTTAAGGAAGACCCCACAGCTGGCGTACTGAGGAAAAAAATATGCTGATAAAATCACCTATTTTAGTTCAAAAAGAGAATAAGAAGCCAATGTGTCACAGTTTTTATGGTGTGCCCAAAATTCTTAAAATTGGTCTTCCCCTGAGACCAGTTTTTAGAGCTATGAATTCCCCAACATATCAAATAGAAAAATATCTGGCAACTCGTTTACAGCCATCATTAGTTACTCTGTCTCACATGTCATTTTACCGAGAAACTTGAAGGGCTAACTTTGGATCCTGAAGAGACTCTTATCAGTTTCGACTTAGTGTCTTTATTCACTACGACTCAGTTTAACGAAGTTGGGATTTATATAACTGATGTTTTTCCAGGGGCTTTGACTGCCCTTTTTAGACAATGTTTTTCTGCTCGTCAGTTCCAGTGGGACGCCAAATATTATAAGCAAGTGGATGGTGTCACAATGGGTAACCCATCAAGCCCTGCTATCGCTAATTCTTACATGAAAAAATTCGTAGTCAGCTCTAGAAAACGCAAATAAACAACCATGTCGGTATCGGTTTGTCTATGATACATTCGTGGTTTGGTCAAATGATAAAAAAATTTTAGAAAAATTCTTTTGTTACGCGAATAGTTGTTGTTGTTGTGGTCTTCAGTCCAGAGACTGGTTTGATGCAGCTCTCCATGTTTCTATCCTGTGCAAGCTTCTTCATCTCCCAGTACCTACTGCAACCTACATCCTTCTGAATGTGGTTAGTGTATTCATCTCTTGGTCTCTCTCTACGATTTTTACCCTCCACGCTGCCCTACAGTACTAAATTGGTGATCCCTTGATGCCTCAGAATGCGAATAGTATAAATCCTAAAATCCAGTTCACCATGGAGATAGGAAAAGGCAACTCAGTATCGTTCTTGGAGGTTTTAGTTATGAGACAGGCTGATGAAAGGTTGCAAGATGGTTGCACATAGGGACGCATATCTGCATAAGATCTCCAACCATCATCCGCAACAAAAGAGAGCTGCCATTATGTCTTGTTGGCAGAGCCAAAACAATTTTCACGCCGCAACACGTGGACGATTGAAACATCTGAAGCAGGCTTTCGACAATGATGACTATTCAGGCAAAGAAGTACAAAGGGTTCTGCGACCGAATAACAGTAGGCAAAAGAACGACGATAAAAGACAGCGATGAGAGAACAGTGTTTCTCCCTCTTTTATGAAGAAAATAACTGATAAGATCGGCAAGATTTTACAGAAACATATGAGACCGGTTTTTAGATCAACTAAGAAAATTTGTCAAGCGCTCAGATCTGTAAAGACGAACGCCCTCTTCTGTCAGCAAGTGGCCTGTATAAGACACCGTGTACTTGTGGAAAGTCTGTATTGGAACTACCAAGAGACACGTGATTACAAGATAGAGTGAACATAAAATTCTTTACCGAAAGGGAAAAACAGAAAATTATTTGTTGCAGAGCATGGTCTTCAGTCAGGAATTCATGAAGTGAAATTCTACGAAAGGAAAATCTTATCTGTTATGACAGACTGTTATCCACTACTATAGAGAAATACGAAGGTAATCCCAAACGTAAGGTCTCCTATTTTTTTTATAAGTACAGAATTCTGTTTGTGTGGCAATTGGTCACACTGTTATGAAGAGTGCTTCAAGCGCTGTGTGTAAACATGCGCACGCCACGCTGAGGAGCTCAGTCTTTTCTTGGCAGCCGTTGAGAATGGAGCACCCGTTGGTTGTTACCGCCAAGTGCGAATTGCACGCAGTTATTTGGTTTTTGAATGCAAAAGGGCACTGCTCCGATTGAAATCCATCACCAATTGACAGAATTGTATGATGAGTCGCGCATGGATGTCAACAATGTTCGTAAGTGGTGTAGAGAGCTGCAGCTGGTCGGAACGAAATTCACGACGATCAACGGAGCGGGAGACCGTCGATTTCTGAGGAGACAGTGTTGAAGGTGGGGCAAAGCATGCGTGAAGATCAGCGGATCACCCTGGATGATCACTGCACGTTGGTTACTGAGGTTTCCCGAAGCACCGCTCACATAATTTTAACGGAAACATTGAACTACCGGAAGGTGTGCGCAAGATAGGTGCCACGCATGCTGACTGAAGACCACATGCGGCAACGAATTGATGCTTCCCGCGCATTTCTTCACCGCCTTGCAGCCGAACAGGACAACTTTCTGGACTCACGTGTCACGGGTGACTAAACCTGGGTATACCACTTTACACCTGAGACCAAGCAACAAGGTTCATAGCTTTCTGAACAACATGGCGGCGAGCTGGTGCGACATGGGCATACAAAAACTACCACAGCGTCAACAAAAATGCATCGACAGAAATGGTGATTATGTCGAAAAATAGATAAATGTTCAAGCTGTAAACTGATGTAAACCATTGTTGAAATAAACAGGTCTAAGTACTTACAAAAAATAGAACACCTTATTTTTGGGATTACCCTCATATACACTACTGGCCATTAAAATTACTACACCAAGAAGAAATGCAGATGATAAACGGGTATTCAATGGACAAATATATTATACTAAAACTGACATGTGATTACATTTTCACGCAATTTGGGTGCAAAGATTCTGAGAAATCAGTACCCAGAACAATCACCTCTGGCCGTAACAACGGCCTTGATACGCCCGTACATTGAGTCAAACAGAGCTTGGATGGTATGGATGGTATGGATGCCCATGCAGCTTCAACACGATACCACAGTTCATCAAGAGTAGTGACTGGAGTATTTTGACGAGCCAGTTGCTCGCCACCATTGACCAGACGTTTTCAGTTGGTGAGAGATCTGGAGAATATGCTGGCCGGTACAGGACCGGCAACATGCGGTCGTGCATTATCCTGCTGAAATGTAGGGTTTCGCAGGGATCGAATGAAGGGTAGAGCTACGGGTCGTAACACATCTGAAATGTAACGACCACTGTTCAAAGTGCCGTCAATGCGAACAAGAGGTGACCGAGACGTATAACCAATGGCAGCTCATACCATCACGCCGGGTGATACGCCAGTACGGCGATGACGAATACACGTTTCCAATGTGCGTTCACCGCGATGTCGCCAAACCCGGATGCGACCATCATGATGCTATAAACAGAACCTGGATTCATCCGAAAACATTACGTGCACCCAGGTTCGTCGTTGAGTACACCATCGCAGGAGCTCCTGTCTGTAATGCAGCGTCAAGGTTAAAGCAGCCATGGTCTCCAAGCTGATAGGTGATAGTCGATGCTGCTGCAAACGTCGTCGAACTGTTCGTGCAGATGGTTGTTTTCTTGCAAACGTCCCCACCTGTTGACTCAGGGATCGAGTCGTGGCGGCACGATCCGTTACACCCATGTGGATAAGATGCCTGTCATCTCGACTGGTAGTGATACGAGGCCGTTGGGGTCCAGCACGGCGTTCCGTAGTAACCTCCTGAACCAACCGATTCCATATTCTACTAACAGTCATTGGATCTCGACCAACGCGAGCAGCAATGTCACGATACGATAAACCGCAATCGCGATAGGCTACAATCCGACCTTTATCAAAATCGGAAACGTGATGGTACGCATTTCTCCTCCTTACACGAGCCATCACAACACCGTTTCACCAGACAACGCCGGTCAACTGCTGTTTGCGTATGAGAAATCGGTTGGAAACTTTCCTCATGCCAGCACGTTGTAGGTGCCGCCACCGGTGCCAACCTTGTGTGAATGGTCTGAAAAGCTAATAATTTGCATATCACAGCATGTTCTTCCTGTCGGCTTAATTTCGCCTCTGTAGCACGTCATCTTCGTGGTGTAGCATTTTTAATGGACTTTAGTGTATAAGCACAGCGATGATTTTAACAGGAAAGAAGAAACCATGAAAGTTAGTGATGTGTGGACAGTGGACAGTTTTTATCGTCGACATGTGACAATCGATTAGTTAAGTTACATATCTGATTATCATTGCTGATAACGTATAGATTCGACAACGGCCGCTTGACACAGTATTTATGCCCGCGCTGCGACGTCCGAATTGTCAGTCGGCAAGATTCAGCGTCGCCAGGAGAACCACCGAAGATGTCGAGCGGAACTCTGGACGAAACGTCAGGACCCGATAAGTTTCTTCGACCACGGCCATACAGCCTGGAAGACTCGTTAGCATGAAGATGATCTGACAGATCTAAACCAGTTATCATTAATTAAAAATAATGGTAATTCAGTTTGTGTTTTTCTCTCGCTGTACCGTCCCCAGGTCACAGCACGAGCGCAGCTGCTCGCTGTCGACAAACACGTCGCCAGGCTAGTGGAGAGGGTCGTAATCACGGACAGCCAGCGGCAGCAGGGAGTGCCAGCCAGCGGTCCAGCAAGGCGGAAGGGAGTGGAGACGGTCCGCGCCGCCGAGCTGCTAGGCGGGTATACATATGCATGGTACGCGGCGGACCTGCTTGTCTCGCCGGGCACGTCGCGGCCGCGGGCCAATGGCGGAGCGGCGCGGCTGGGGGCGTGCCTGCCCCATGTAAATGCCGCCTCCACCTCCGCCTCCGCCTCCACCTCCGCGGCGCGCCGTGATTGGGGGCGGCACAGCACTGATACCGGCCGCCTATAATTTGGCTCGGCGCTGATGATAGTTCTAGGCCACGCTAATTGGAGCCTCGCCGGCTTATTACGCGCCTCAGATGCGTATCGCGCCGGCTCGCGCCAATTTGGGCCGCGCTGTATCCGCGGCTGCTGCTGCGGCCGTATATATAATTTTCTGGACGCCCCCTGCGGTCCGTGCGGGGGCCGTAATTGTAGCGGCCGGAGTTTAGGCTGGACGCCGGAGGCCCACAGCCTGCAGCGCACAATGAGCGGCCGAGAAAGGCGGCGCGCCTCAATAGCGCGTGTGTGAGCGCGTCTCGCGAACGTACCAAATAACCCGCTCCCGACAATTATTACCTCGCATTCCGCGTTCGGAAGCTCCGTCGGCATTCCTGTTTGCAGCGTCTGAAGGACAGAATAAAAACTCGCACTTAAAATCCAGCTAACGTCTCGCGATGGAGCACTGGTTAACATGGTTATGGAAGGAAACATCCAGACACAAAGTTTAATCAACATCTACATTCACGCATACATTGGCTTCCGTAGTCTTCCGAACTACACTCGCACAGCTAAAACATTTCCGCTTCTTCCAAAAACGAATTTCCCAGAACTCAACTACATGAGTGGACTAAACCGTTTTTATGTGCTCCTCTAGCGACTTTCTAAGGGAGGATCGAGCTTGGATCTGAATGTACCTGCAAACAAACGAAAAATTTCCACAGTAAAATTTCACTCGGCAGCCGAGTGAGCGATAGTTTGAAACTACTTGGCGGATTAAAACTGTGTTCTAATGTTCAAAAATGTGTGTGAAATCTTATGGGACTTAACTGCTAAGGTCATCAGACCCTAAGCTTACACACTACTTAACCTAAATTATCCTAAGGACAAACACACATACCCACACCCGAGGGAGGACTCGAACCTCCGCCGGGACCAGCCGCACAGTCCATGACTGCAGCGCCCTAGACCGCTCGCTGTGTTCAGGATCAGGACTCGTAACTAGGCCCTTTGCTTCCCGCCGGGAAGTGCTCTAACGACTGAGCTACCCCAGCTGGACTCAGCGCCACGTACTCACAACTTAAGTTCCGCCAGTTACCTATCTTCCTCCTCACAAACTTTGCAGAAGTTCTCCTGCATAACGCTCTTCGCAGGATGTGGCTAAGCCATGTCTCCGCAAATAACCGTTGTTCCAGGAGTCCTTGGCCAGTAAGGTGCGCAGAAGTTTGGAAGGTAGGAGATGAGGAATTGTCAGTAGGCTGTTTAGGTTTTTATGTCGGTAACGCCACGAAGCGCTCTGTATGAAAATCACTGACTGTGCTGTGTGCAGTCTGTGGCTGGTTGGCATTGTTGAAATATTCTCTATTGTAGTGTTGGGCAGTTGGATGTGAACAGCGCATAGCATTGCGCAGTTGGAGGTGAGCCGCCAGCAGTGGTGGATGTGGGGAGAGAGATGGCAGAATTTTAAGAGCGGACGATCTGGACGTGTGTCCGCCAGAAAGAGTAAATTTGTGATAGTGGATATCATGAACTGATATATATATTATGACTTTTCGTAAATGTAAATACATTGTTTGTTCTCTATCAAAATCTTTCATTTCCTAACTATGTCTATCAGTAGTTAGTGCCTTCAGTAGTTAGAATCTTTTATTCAGCTGCGAATATTGGCGTACGCTGTATTGCAGTAGTTTGAGTAACGAAGATTTTTGTGAGGTAAGTGATTCATGAAAGGTATAGGTTATTGTTAGTCAGGGCCATTCTTTTGTAGGGATTATTGAAAGTCAGTCATTTATAATTTTTCTAAGGGGACATTTCAGAGTTAAGGCTATAATAGCGTGGCGTCAGTGATTGTAAACGACTGTGAAATAGCCGCCACTTGTGGATTTCTGAAATTCAAATCAATCCATTTCATGTCGAAGATAGATCTACTTTTAAATGCATTTTGTTAAATTACAAGTATTTCTAAAAGTGTTGATAATTTGCGTTTTTCTGTTTCAAAAACAGACTTGTGCTGACAAATAATAGAACACCCTAAACGACTAGATATAGGACTTTCATATTGACAGGACATATACATTAGATTTTCTGCAGAAATTATTCGCATTTGAACCATGTCGGCCCGCGGGTTCAAAGTCAACATCGATATCGTTGCGCAACAGCACCTACCGGTAACATGTGCCTGCGTCTCTCGTTGTCCCTATAAACGGTAATGGATCTGTGTCACTTGAGCACACGAGCAGGATGCCTCGTAGACGTATTCTGTCGATGAATTCATTGAGGACAGCTTCACAGTCTGACACAGGGATTGTATTACATGTATTATTTTATGTACATGTGTAGCTGTAACTTAGAAAAGTAAAATATAATGTAAACGCTTATATTTCTCTATAAAAAGTGAAAAAAGTTTCTTTTGTAAACCTTGACATGTCTCCTGTACAATAAAATCAAATGATTTGAAAATTGTACGTAATGAGATGAATAAATCACATATCACATATGCGCGAACCGTAGCGTCAAATGGTTCAAATGGCTCTAAGCACTATGGGAGTTACCATCTGAGGTCATCAGTCCCCTAGAACTTAGAACTACTTAAACCTAACTAACCTAAGGTCATCACACACATCCATGCTTGAGGCATGGATGTGTGCAGCCGCGAGCATCAGGACCGAAGCGCCTAGAATCGTTCGACCACGGCGGCCGGCGTACCGTCAAATGAATGAGTTTGTAAGAGAGCTCATTATTTGCATGAGAGAATGTAATGCATCCATCGGGGAAACTTCTGCTCGTGTGGGACCAAGTGTGTCGGCAGTGCAACGGGTGTGTGCAGAATGGTTCACGGGAGGCCGTAGAACACGACGAGATTGGTCAGGTCGCACCACCCAGACCATCCCCCGAGAAGATCGATACTTCATGGGAATGGCATTTCGGGACAGATCTGCGTCGTCCACGGCTCTGACACGACAGCGGAACAGTGGAACACACCGTACACCATTAGGGATGACAGTACGTTGCCGTTTATTACAGCATGGGTTACGTGCGCGTCGTCCACTTATCCGCGTATCTTTGACGAATGTGCAGAGACATGCTAGAAGGCAACAGTGTGTGGAACGACGTCATTGGGGACAGGAATGGCATCATATAGTGTTCTCGGACGAACCCAGATTGTGTTTGTTCGAAAATGATGGCCGCATTTTGGTTCGCCGCAGACAGAGGAAACGACTTCACAGTGACTTCATTCGCACAAGATATAGCACCAACTCAAAGCCTTATGGAGTGAGGTACTGTTAGGTAGAACCACAAATCACATTTGGTGACCAGTGTCACCACCTACGTGAATGACATCCTCTACCTGTACCCATACCCTTGCTGCACAACACCCGAGACGCCACTTTCCAGCAAGCCAATGCACAATCACATGTTGGTGCACAAACACGTACATTCTTGGTGTCACAGGATGTCACCCTTTTGGTACCGATTAGCAAGCGCGAGAGCGTTATGGAGATGTCCGACAAGCTCCAGTGGGAGTCCTTTAACAAATTACTTTATCTCACATATGTCCCACGAAATGACGACAATGAGATGTACCCTCCACCACACACCGTAAGGTCCCTTGCGGAGCATAGATGTAGTGACATCTAAATAATTATATCGACTGTTCAAAAACTAAAAAATTAAAAGTCAAAAAAATGGCTCTGAGCACTATGTGACTTAACATCTGAGGTCATCAGTCCCCTAGAACTTAGAACTACTTAAACCTAACTAACCTAAGGACATCACACACATCCATGCCCGAGGCAGGATTCGAACCTGCGACCGTAGCAGTCGCGCGGTTCCGGACTGCGCGCCTAGAACCGCTAGACCACCGCGGCCGGCTAATTAAAAGTCAGTAGGTTTAGATGAAGTACCGATGTGTGTACTGAAACAATGCATAGCGGTTATACAGGGCCCCTTAACAAATGTAATAAATGAATCATTCACATCAGGGAAATTTTATTGACTCAAAACAGCATCTTCTACAAAGGAATAAAACTGTACAATAAATTACTAAAAGAGATTAAATAAATTGCAAAAATACACTTATTTAAAAAGGCAGCTTTTGTTATGCAATACATTTTATACATTGAAGGATTACTTAGATAAAACGGAGTAGGGGTCTGATAAAAAAATTTTATACAAGTAAATAATAATGATTGTACAACATTCAGCATTCCAAATAACGCTTTCACTTTATGTTATTTTTTTCCTTTCTAGAAATACTTACCTCCAAGCTATGCATAGCACAATACTAATACCTCTTCCTCTTTCTGAGCTCAACATCTCACTCCTTATGGAGGGATGCTGACTCAGTTTTCCAGGATAGCAAATGGGAAGTTGCGGTACAGAAAATGGCCGAGAGTTCACCAATGTGTGTGTGTGTGTGTGTGTGTGTGTGTGTGTAGTGAGTGAAGTGTTATGAAACAATGTGCGTATAGTGTGTGCAGTGAATGATGGTGAGATATGAGTGAACAGTGTGGCATTAGATTATTTAATAAGTTATTTGTAAAAAAAAAAAGCATTGTATACCAGGAGTAAATCTAAAGATTGTCTCTAACTAGAAGTCTGTAAATATATGTGTTTACGAATTAGGTTATTTTAAAGTGGCCTAAACCTGTAAATACTTTGACATGTCCTATATCCTTGTAAAATGAGATCTACGGATGAACAAAGCTGCTACGACTACTACTGCAGTACCCAAGGTAGTCTTCCCAATTTTCCTAGATGTTTGTTGCCCCCTTCTCTTTTTTTCTGAAATAAAAAGACGGGTCATCAAATGGGCTGCTGGGCAATTTCTTCTCAGATGCAGCGCGTCCTTTCGTCTATCAGAGCGGTTGTGTTGTAATGCCGCAGTACATTTGTGGTTAGGAGGTACCGGCATGAGGGGAACGGCCTACCTCTGGCTGCGCGAGGCTGTGGGATTAGGCAGTCATTACACGAGCTCCGGGACTCAGCGATGACGCAGGAGAAATTCACCTCCGCTCATTGGAGATCTCCGCCTCAACACGTCGTCGCTGTCGGACTTGAGTGAAGCGTGCGACACAAAAAACGGAAAAAGTCGCGGTGCCGGGAGGAAATAACACGGGCGCGCAGGAACAAACACGCCGCAAATAATAATTTCGCGTATCACCGCGTGACTGGCGCTCTGGGGCCTCCCATTCAGCTTCCCTCGGCGGGCCGGGCTTATTCCCTCCCCAGGGATCCGGCTGCTGTCTGGCCGTCACTGTGCGTTCCTTAATGGTGCGTGTCCCTGCCGCCACGTCCGCCTCTTCCTTCCGCTTAGAGACGCGGCTGTACTCCAACCAATAGCCCAGAACTTGACCCCGCAAGTGGACAGTGTTCCGACTGCCCACTGAGGACGGAAATGTGCAGAAATATTATACTGCCATTGATCATCCTTATGTCACGCGAAGCGACGTTTAAAGAGGGATCGTCTGCAGTTGTTCTTAACAGTGCGAGGTGATTTTGTAGCAGTGCCTAGGGCCTTGGAGAGTGGACATGGAGAATGGGGGATGGTGGAGGAAGTGAGGGAGGAGATGAAAGAAACCAAGTGGCCGCTATCAAAACGACTCTATCCAAAAGGTCAAGCATATCCGAAGGTCTGAATACTTTCTTGTCTCATTAAGTGAAATTCTCAGACGATTATGCCCTGGTAAAAAAGGTAAAAGCCTGAATTTAAGTCACACAAACTGGCACACTCAGATGGCACTTCAGCGTTCACAGCTAGCTATTAACACAGACTACCAAAATTAAAGGTAGTCGAACAGTGGCGGTCGAGTAAATTTCCATAATTAAAGTTAGTTCTCAAGATATTGAAGTTGGAGTAATCTTGTTGCTTCCATAGCGCCGGAAATTTGAGATGTCATCTGCTTTTTTTTTTTATGGAGAATAAAGACTTACTCCACTAAGCTGTGTTTACTGGCTCTTTTTTTCTCGGTTTCAAAGCTATAAAACTTCATTCTCAGACACTTTACCTTGGGCGAGGAAAACATTAGAAACTGATATCAGATAGACAAAAAAGTGAACACAGCTGACAGGAGATGAAATAATAAGACAATAATTAACAGTAACACTTAACTCTGCTGAAGGTATTCACCGATTACACCCTTCTCCACACATAATCCCATTTAATCATGTTAGATCATAACCACCAACAAAAAACTAAAATTTGTAACTGATACGCGTTGGACAGCAAATAGCAAAAAAAATGTGAAGATGATTGACACAAATAATTTCCTTATAGGCCTCCGCCAACTACAGTACTGACAAAAGGGAGCTCTGTATAGCAATCGGAGAGCTGGAGATTCCTCAGTGACTGGTCGCCTCAATGAGGCCAAGTTAAGAAACGGAAGATACTGAATATGTTATAGAGTAAGAGAGGAAGATTCATTGTCCTGCTTTCTATTTAATATACCACTGGGGAAAGTTATAAGAAATGTTGGCGTCGGTAAACAGGGGCTACCCTGTACAAATCAGTTTACGTACTGGCATAGACAGATGGCCCTGGTACGGTTATAAGAATGCCAAAAGCACTGAAAGGAACCTTCACAAGTCTCGAAAGAGCTGCTAGAAAGATGAAAATACAGATAAATTAAGGGAGTGCTAATTATATGTCTGTAACTAAGAAAGATTATCTTAATGAATCCCCAGTCATTGAAACTGGCTCATATAAGTTTAACGTGGTGTATGGTGTCGCCTTGAATCAGAAGTAAACTGTAAGAACAATATCAGTTTTGAAATTCAGAAACGAATGTGGTCTACCAACAAGCGCTACCATCGCCTCAGGAAACATCTGAAATCTAAGCTGCTCTTTAGGAAAACTAAAATTATGATGTATAAAGTTCTAGTGATGCCGATGCTAACATACGTTGCTGAAACATGGACATAAACGAAATTCAATGAAAAGCTATTATCCTTACTGGAAAGAAATATCTTGAAGAAAGTTATTGGGCCATTGGGAGATTATGGGGTTTTGGAGAGGAGATACAACTATTAATTATGTAATCTATATAATGAACCATACATCGTCAGTTAGATTAAGATTTAAAGGCTGGAAGGGGCAGGACATATTCTGGGAGCTAACTACAGAATGATAAACAAGATGTTCAACGCAGTGCCTGGACTAGGGGTGTTGGAAGATCAAACGTAAGGTGGGAGGATGTGTCAGAGAGGACATTAGGAAAATTTGAAATCAGAATTGGAGTGGTTCGCCACTAATCAGATAAATGTGGAACAATCTTCTGCAGAAGGATAAAACTGATAAAGGACTGTCAGGTTAATAATGATGATGATGATAGTAAAAATTATGAATGAGACCCGAGGACTGAAGGTGTTATCATGATATTTCAGATGTTCTGCTGATATTGTTCCTATTTGACGTTAGTCGATTTATCACCTAAACCCTTTAAAGTGTAAGCCGGGAGTACTGGACTGGTTTTAAAGAATTACTAGTACGTGTTCCAGTTTAACATCTTTATTCATAACGCTGGTTGCAATAGATTTTCTTCGAAACGCATGAACCTGTATGTCATGGATCAGTGGAGCATTTGTTAGCTTCCGATTAGCATTTGAGTCAGTACCACAGCAGCGCTTGTTAACAAAAGTACGATCACGTGAGCTGCGAAACGAAATTACTAACTGGGTTAGGTTTCTTGGTCGTCAGAAAGTAACATGTTATCGTGCATGTATAGCCACCGACAGGCCTAACTTCAGGTGTGCCCCATGGAAATGTGTTGGCCCCGTTGTTGTTCATATTACATTTTAAAGACCTGGAAAACCATATTAACAAAAACCTCATAATTTTCTGCATGGTGATGCAGCTGTAATGAAGTTCTGCCTGAAAACTGTCTGTGGGAACAGCCGGCTCTTAATACACTCCTGGAAATTGAAATAAGAACACCGTGAATTCATTGTCCCAGGAAGGGGAAACTTTATTGACACATTCCTGGGGTCAGATACATCACATGATCACACTGACAGAACCACAGGCACATAGACACAGGCAAAAGAGCATGCACAAT
The DNA here is from genome assembly GCF_023864275.1 of Schistocerca cancellata. Lineage (NCBI taxonomy): Eukaryota > Metazoa > Arthropoda > Insecta > Orthoptera > Acrididae > Schistocerca > Schistocerca cancellata. Next base: position 915,835,638 of record NC_064627.1, on the reverse strand, counting down.
GTCGGCACTAGTACACTGTATATCCACCTTTCGCAGCAATGCAGGCTGCTATTCTCCCATGGAGACGATCGTAGAGATGCTGGATGTAGTCCTGTGGAACGGCTTGCCATGCCATTTCCACCTGGCGCCTCAGTTGGACCAGCGTTCGTGCTGGACGTGCAGACCGCGTGAGACGACGCTTCATCCAGTCCCAAACATGCTCAATGGGGGACAGATCCGGAGATCTTGCTGGCCAGGGTAGTTGACTTACACCTTCTAGAGCACGTTGGGTGGCACGGGATACATGCGGACGTGCATTGTCCTGTTGGAACAGCAAGTTCCCTTGCCGGTCTAGGAATGGTAGAACGATGGGTTCGATGACGGTTTGGATGTACCGTGCACTATTCAGTGTCCCCTCGACGATCACCAGTGGTGTACGGCCAGTGTAGGAGATCGCTCCCCACACCATGATGCCGGGTGTTGGCCCTGTGTGCCTCGGTCGTATGCAGTCCTGATTGTGGCGCTCACCTGCACGGCGCCAAACACGCATACGACCATCATTGGCACCAAGGCAGAAGCGACTCTCATCGCTGAGGACGACACGTCTCCATTCGTCCCTCCATTCACGCCTGTCGCGACACCACTGGAGGCGGGCTGCACGATGTTGGGGCGTGAGCGGAAGACGGCCTAACGGTGTGCGAGACCGTAGCCCAGCTTCATGGAGACGGTTGCGAATGGTCCTCGCCGATACTCCAGGAGCAACAGTGTCCCTAATTTGCTGGGAAGTGGCGCTGCGGTCCCCTACGGCACTGCGTAGGATCCTACGGTCTTGGCGTGCATCCGTGCGTCGCTGCGGTCCGGTCCCAGGTCGACGGGCACGTGCACCTTCCGCGCACGGGGTCCCGGGTTCGATTCCCGGCGGGGTCAGGGATTTTCTCTGCCTCGAGCTGACTGGCTGTTGTGTGTCTTTCATCATTATTTCATCCTCATTCACTCGCAAGTCGCCGTAGTGGCGTTAAAGAACTTGTGGAGGGATCAAAAAATGGTTCAAATGGCTTTGAGCACTATGGGACTTAACTTCTGAGGTCATCAATCTCTTAGAACTTAGAACTACTTAAACCTAACTAACCTAAGGACATCACACACACCCATGCCCGAGGCAGCATTCTAACCTGCGACCGTAGCAGTCCCGCGGTTCCGGGTTGCAGTGTCAGAACCGCACGGTCACCGCGGCCGGCCGAATTTGGATTCTATCCGGATCTGGCGACTTACTTGTTTTCAACTGATTCAACTGCTTCTCTACGCCAAAGGTGCCTATTACTGTGATCTACACGTGGGAGTCAGTACGACTGTCCAACGACGGTATGTCTGCACTACCCTGCTGCATAAATTATTTCTGAAGCGCGAAATTTAAAACTTCAGCTTTCTGTCTGCTGTCTTCTGTTCCTATACGAGATTGACCGGTGGTTGGACAGAGGTCTTCGGCGCAAGATTTTACGTAGGACCAGAATTTTTTCGGATTCTCTGAAAGATATTTCGTTAAAGTATGTCGATGGAACTTCCACACTTCGCGCATAAATCTTTTTATAGACTCACGTTTTTCTACTAGCTTTTTACTCTAGAGTGCAACAATCTCTGCCTTCTCAGCATTTTCCGAATTTTGATACTGCATTACGGTGCGTCTTTTCTGTACTCAATCCACTTACTCGACATATACTACTCCAAAGAGCGATTTACGATCGATTTAAACTTTGCCCATAATTCCCCTACGTCCATCATATTGGAACTAAATATTGTCCGTTGAGAAGGTACAGTTTACAAGACTCCAGTCGATACCCTCGTTGATCAAGTAAGCAGCGCACCAATCGTCTAAGATACTATTTTTAAGTGAAAGCAACAAGGTACTTTTTACTGTATCATGTTTCTTCCTTTTACAAGCATTATCAGAATGTGAGAAAAATGACTGCTCTTTGTGACAGCTGTTGCCGGTCTAGTTTTAAGCACGTGGTGTCTAAGGACGCTGCTGAAATATATTTGCAGATTTCAGCCTCAGGAACGATTATGGATCTTTGTATTTTCACGTGGTACAAGAGGTCTTCCTTCATATATCTGCAAAAATTCGCTGGCTCTGCTGCACTATGCCATTCATTTTCCCTTATTTGTATACATTAAACGACCTCTGATACTCAAACAAACTTAAACAAAATAAATTTTGTGCCATCTACGCCCTATAACGTTTAAGTTGCTTTACGAAGTTATTTGTATGACATGAATCATAAAATATGCGATGACAGTGTATTTCATGAAGAACACAAGCATACATTTCTCTACTTTAAGATTTATCTGCGAGTCTTTTTTAAAAGATTGTTTCTCTTTTTAATCTTATTAAATATTATTAAAATTTATACTGTATAACGCTGCCTCACAGATAAGTTATTCATTTACGAAAAGGCTCAGACTGTAGCTAACACTAGATGCTCAGCTGTGGGAACCTCATTCTATTCACCACAACGAATAATTTTCTGCAAACTAGGAAATAATTGCAAAACATTATCCCTTATGGCTTATGTCAACAAAAATGAGCAATGTCTGGTACCTTATTGAATTTCTAAACTCCAAGGTTGGGATTTATTCTTACAGTCAAAGTGGCCTCAGCTGAAGGTCTTCACACAAGTCTCATTCAAGCGTTTACCACCGTGCATAGCTAAGAACTTCGGACTTTACAAGTTGTTTGCTTTATAATATTTGTAAACAACATTAATCATTAATTCAGCCGATTTGCCTTTGGTACAACGAAACTAGACGATCTGTGCTTTTTTAAAATTTAAGAATGCCGGTTTGGTAAAACGAGTTGATAACTTCGGCAAAACATCACTTATTCCTTTTTGGCAATTATTTGCTTGGCTTTGCAGCAATTCTCGTATTATTTTCATATCCTGATGCAAACATAACGCTAGATCATTCGCAGGTATAATATTGTGACCAACACTTTCGGCTGCTAAACTAAAAATATAACAATCTACACGAAAATCTGCGGCTATCTGAAGCTACGTAGGAGAGAAACATTCAATAGACATGCAGTTACTATTTAAAAACTATAAAAGTTTGTTTAGTAGTATAAAGATCACAAAATTCGAACTTCGTATCTATATGCCAGTAGAATATCATTGTCACAAAATAGTTACAATCCATTATAAGGAATTAATGTACTGAACACTAATATGATAATTATATTGAATACATACGGAAAGACGTCACTAATTACATTTAGAATGCAGAATAAAATGTAGTCGCCATTTATACAATTTCCGTATCCGGTATAAATTATTGGCGAGAGTGTCTAGTATATGGAGAAATACTTAGATAAGATATTCACACTGTATTATTTCAACAGGCAAGTACTGTACTATTCTCACTGTAACTGGTTGTTTACGTTCGACTAACGAATAAATTTCAGGAAATTAGTACCCTTAATTTGGAAGCAATACAAATGTCAGTAAAGACATTGGTGATATAGAGACACAATCTGAATAGTATACGCCATGACTGTTGAAGTAATACTGTATAAGAATGTCGTATACGTTTATATCATTGTACTAGATATGCCTCCCAATAATTTGAACCATGCAGGAATAATGTATTTTGTGACAAATACAGCGTCAAGATGACTGCTATATTTTATTCTGCAACGTATCTGTATTCATTGACATTTTGACACGTCAGATTAAAATACTTTCAGGAGTACTGCTGCAATGTCTTCTAAAATACTTGGAACAGTATTTTACGTAGGTAATCTTCTGATGCCGCTAGAAACACAAGATTTGAACCATACATCCCCAAGCTAAATTAGTGTACGTCCAGAAGAAATCCTACGTCTAAACGTTGATTGTTTTAGCTTTTAAAGTCTTTTACAAGATAACGTGGCAGTGTATATCCTAGACCCCACAAGGATTTTAATGACATTGTCACTGGCAGCGGAAAAGTAAATATTTACGTCTGCAGATATATGCAGTACAATCAGTAAATTGCTGTTTGAATATATGGAAGCTTCCTAACATAAAACAGATGCTTTTTAAGTCTCGAACCCATTCACTTCTAAAACTGAGTCCGGTTTCAGTTCCACAAGAACCATCTTCAGGTCTAAATATGTCAGTTACAAGATTAACCCGTCCAATTCATCGGCAAGTTTACATCGCAGGATAATTAACCGTTGATATATTGTCCCGTGAAGCAACGTGTAGATTTTCTGATGAACTGATCACTGATATACATATATGTTGTCTAGTGACGTAGCATGTAAGTCGGTTGGTGAATTGGACCGGTTAAGCTTGTATCCGATATGTTCAGATCTGAAGATGGTTCATGTGGAACCGAAGCCGGTCTTAATTTTAGTAAGGAATGCAACCTCGGAGGACAACAAAATTTATTCTACAACAATTGATTGCGGATTTTCTCCGATAAAGGCAATATGTCAGTTATTTCTAAAGCTTTCTAATGAATTGTAATCAGCTTGTTACAACGATACGCTAGAAACACAGAAATATCAATTACAACGCCTGAGAATATTTCACCAAGACACCTTTCTATGTGCTTCCATAGTTTATGTTTATTAATTGTCCTTACTGTTGATTATTTTTCTTGTACATACGTTTAGGTACCTGAAAATGGTCGTGTGTAAAGAGACCAGTAGTGAATACAGTTGTCTAATACGGTAGCTAGTATTCTTAGTAACATTTCCTGCAGTATATGACATCTCTTTTGGAAATAGACATTCCGCAAGTACACTTTATTGTTTTTACGAGGGTCACTCCAAAAGAAATGCACACTATTTTTGTAAAAATACAGTTTTCATTCTGCATGTGTAAAAGTTTTGCAGTGAGTAGGTACATCTTTCCCGCTTGTTTCCAAACTTTGTTCAACCTGTTCCCGTGAGTGGCGCCGTCACAGCATGTCTTCAAGATGGCTGCTCACTTGACGTTCGTCAGAAGCAACGTGCTGTCATAGAATTTCTGTGCTGTGAAAACGAGACAGTGGGAAACATCCACAAGAGGTTGAAAAAGGTGTATGGAGATGCTGCTGTCGATCGCAATACAGTTAGTCGGTGTGCAAGCAGGTTACGTGATGAAAGCGGGCACGGAAATATTGAGGATTGTCCTCGCAGCGGCAGGCCTCTCACTGCACACACTCCAGACAATGTGCAGAGAGTTAACAAATTGGTGACTGCTGACAGACGCATCACAGTGAGCGAATTGTCTCGCTACGTTGGGATAGGGGAAGGAAGTGTTTGCAGAATACTGAAAGTGTTGGCGTTAAAAATGGTTTGTGCCAGTTGGGTTCCCAGGATGCTGACAGTGGCTCACAAAGAAACAAAAAAAAAAAAAAAAAACGGTATGAAGCGAAATTTTGGAACAGTACGAGAATAATGGAGATGAATTTCTTGGAAGAATTGCGACAGGTGATGAAACACGGCTCCATCTTTTTTCACCAGAGACGAAGAGGCAATCAATGGAGTGGCATCATGCAACGTCACCCAAGGAAAAAGAAATTCAAAACCACACCTTCTGCTGGAAAAGTTATGGCTACGGTGTTTTTCGATTCCGAAGGACTCTTGCTTGTAGACATCATGCCAAGTGGAACCACCATAAATTCTGCTGCATATGTGACGACACTGAAGAAACTTCAAGCTCGACTGAGTCGTGTTCGACCACATCGGCAAAAGCAGGATGTTTTGCTGTTGCACGACAATGCACGGCCACATGTCAGTCAAAAAAAACCATAGAAGCGATTACAAAACTCGGATGGACAAGACTGAAACACCCGCCTTACAGTCCTGACCTGGCTCCATGTGACTATCATCTCTTTGGGAAACTGAAAGACTCTCTTCGTGGAACAAGGTTTGAAAATGATGACTCCTCTGTGCACGCTGCCAAACAGTGACTCCAACAGGTTGGTCCAGAATTTTACCGTGCGGGTATACAGGCGCTGGTTACAAGATGGCATAAGGCAGTTGAGAAGGATGGAAATTATGTGAAGAAATGAAAATAATGTTCCCGAAGGATGTATCAACACATTTCTAAAACTTTCAAACATGTAGAATAAAAGATGGATTTAAAAAAAAATAGTGTGCACTTCTTTTGGAGTGACCCTTTTTATTTAGTCATATCTCATTCTTTGCAACTGTTTTCAGGGACGCAGTCCCATTCTGAAACGTTCATTATTGTAAATAGCCAAGCTGGAATTAAATCATTCGTATACTGCTGCGAATACATAGAAAGAAAGATCCCTTATCATTTAGCTACAATATAGCAGGTCAGCAACTGGAAGCGGTTAATGCCATAAATTATCAGGGGGTACGGATTCGGAGTGATTTAAAATGGAATGATCATATAAAGTTGATCGTCGGTAAGGCAGATGCCAGACTGAGATTCATTGGAAGAATCCTAAGGAAATGCAATCCGAAAACTAAGGAAGTAGGTTACAGTACGCTTGTTCGCCCGCTGTTTGAATACTGCTCAGCAGCGTGGGATCCGTACCGGATAGGGTTGATAGAAGAGACAGAGAAGATCCAACTGAGAGCAGCGCGCTTCGTACCAGGATCATTTAGTAAACGCGAAAGCGTTACGGAGTTGATAGATAAACTCCAGTGGAAGACTCTGCAGGAGAGACGCTCAGTAGCTCGGTACGGGCTTTTGTTGAAGTTTCAAGAACATATCTTCACCGAAGAGTCAAGCAGTATATTGCTCCCTCATACGTATATCTCGCGAAGAGACCATGAGGATAAAATCAGAGGGATTAGAGCCCACACAGAAGCATACCGACAATCCTTCTTTCCACGAACAATACGAGACTGGAATAGAAGGGAGAACCGACAGAGGTACTCAAGGTACCCTCCGCCACACACCGTCAGATGGCTTGTGGAGTATGGATGTAGATGTAGATGTAGAACAGAAATGGGCCCAGTATCGAACCTTGTGGAACATGCATATCAATTTTGCCTCATGCAGATGATGTGGCGATCCACTATGGATTCATATTGACATCACAGTCGACGATTTATAATTTTTTTATGATTTCTTCACAGTTCAGGATTGCGCTGGATCTATGGTTTACCACGGCTGGACCACGTTACTGCAAGCTCGCCGCCAAGCGGTCTAACGTGAGCGGCGGATCTCAACACCGTGGACGAGTACGGAGCACGGAGCGTGTATGTGTACGTGTGTGCGTGAGAGGGGGTAGCTAGAGGGGGAGGGGGACGGGCTGGAGGCAGATGATGGCGGTTCGCGGTGCGGCGTACCCCGCGCAGCCGGCGGGACCCCGCGAGGGGTGGCTCGGCGCAGCCCAGGTGGCGAACTGGTCCAGGGCGCGCCTTTGTCAGCGCGGCGTCGCAGCTGCCCTGCCCCGGCGTGCAGCTGCGCCGTTTCAAAGCGCACGTTAACATGTTGCCTCCCCGGCGACGCCCACAGACCTCAGCCTCCGGAGCGAGCCAACAGTTTTCTGGGAATTAGGATCGGCAGAGCTCTCCCGGGGAGGATATCAGCTGCCACCTGGAGATCCTCGAATAAAACGATCTGCGGCACTCACACTCACATCCTTATCAGTTCACGTTTTGAAGGTCACAACGGCAACGTGCCGTACATCTTAAATTCTACTTTGAAAATAAACGCCTTCGAGAGGTTGGCGTAAATTTTTTATTATTGCCTCGAGAAACTCGAGCTGCGTCGATGAATGACTTTGCGGAGGCTTCGGTTGTAGAGTTTTGTCCCTTTGGGAACGTTCCACATCGAAAACAATCTCGTTGTCATCCACAAAATATGTACAACAGAGTAGTCTCCTCATCTGAGGAAAGAGAAAGAAACTACTGTGAGTCATTATAACACTACCTCTTTCTTTCTTTTAAAAAACATACACTATTGGCCATTAAAATTGCTACACCAAGAAGAAATGCTAATGATAAACCGGTATCCATTGGACAAATATATTATACTAGAACTGGCATGTGATTACATTTTCACGCGATCTGGGTGCATAGATCCTTAGAAATCAGTACCCAGAACAACCACCTCTGGCCGTAATAACGGCCTTGATACGACTGGGCATTGAGTCAAACAGAGCTTGGATGGCGTGTACAGGTACAGCTGCCCATGCAACTTCAACACGATACCACAGTTCATCAAGAGTAGTGACTGGAGTATTGTGACGAGCCAGTTGCTCGGTCACCATTGACCAGACGTTTTCAGTTGGTGAGAGATCTGGAGGATGTGCTGGCCAGAGCAGCAGTCGAACATTTTCCGTATCCAGAAAGGCCCGTACAGGACCTGCAACATGCGGTCGTGCATTCTCCTGCTGAAATGTAGGGTTTCGAAGGGATTGAATGAAGGGTAGAGCCACGGGTCGTAACACATCTGAAATGTAACGTCCACTGTTCAAAGTGCCGTCAATGCGAAGAAGAGGTGATCGAGACGTGTCACCAATGGCACCCCATACCATCACGCCGGGTGATACGCCAGTTTGGCGATGACGAATACACGCTCCCAATGTACGTTCACCGCGATGTCGACAAACACGGATGCGACCATCATGATACCGTAAACAGAATCTGCAGTCATCCGAAAAAAATGACGTTTTGCCATTCGTGCACCCAGGTTCTTCGTCGAGTACACCATCGTGGGCGGAGCTGTGATGCAGCGTCAAGGGTAACCGCAGCCGTGGTCTCCGAGCTGATAGTCCATGCTGCTGCAAACGTCGTCGAACTGTTCGTGCAGATAGTTGTTGTCTTGAAATCGTTCCCATCTGTTGAGTCAGCGATCGAGACTTGTCTGCACGATCCGTTACAGCCATGCAGATAAGATGCCTGTCATCTCGACTGCTAGTGATACGAGGCCGTTGGGATCCAGCACGGCATTCCATATTACCCTCCTGAACCCACCGATTCCATATTCTGCTAACAGTCATTGGATCTCGACCAACGCGAGTAGGAATGTCGCGATACGATAAACCGCAATCCCGATAGGCTACAATCCGACCTTTATCAAGTGGGAAACGTGATGGTATGCATTTTTCCTCCTATATACTCAGTTACATAATGTCAAGAAATTTTTCGTGTATTCTAATTGCTGCTTGCATATATTTAACATTTACCTTTTAGAACGACGTAAGACTAATGCTCTTCTTCTGTCACGACACGATTTCTGTCACTTGATTCTCTGTCTTGTCTGATACTATATTGTACGTGGCACTCATGTAAAAGCATTTTTTGAATAATTACTTAACTGTGTAGAGGTGTTTCATTTAGAAGACATATTTGAAGCATAATTTTTTATATATACTCGACTAATTAAACGTGTAAGCTACTATTTCACAAGAGGCTGATTTCAGCACGATTGCAATCGCCATTTCTCAGCATTTTGTTGAACATTTTGTATTAAAGAAACAACCTATCTTTGTAAAGAACACCAGCAATTTAATTTTCTTTCTTTTCATACACATTCGTGGTGTGGGAACTGTATCGAAATTTCAGGCAATGACGGAAACCATCCACAACGCATTAGCCTGAACATCGAGAGATGGCCAAAAAGGATTGAATTTATTTAAGATACCAATAATTAGAATGAGAATCAATCCGATCGCTGTTGGAAAGTGCTTAGGATGCGGCAAAATGCGTACGTGGGACTTCCTAATTACGCTCATCTTTAAATGTCACACAACTGGATGATTTTTTCTTTGATGTTAATTTGCGTTAACTTGAAGGGACATTCCACCATATCATGAGAATAAGGGGGTCACGCTAAATCTGATAGCCCAAAGAAGCAGCATGGGTGACTGTGGCCTGTGCAATATGAGTTGGGACGTTGTGTGAAGCAAATATACCCCCTGTGACAGCTTCACGCGACTCTTTGTCGAAACAGCCTTCTGTAACTTCGTAATGAGCTTTCGGAGTATGCTAGTGTGACGTTTTTTCCTTTATGAGAAAAATCCGTTACACGATACCATGGCACTCCCAGGAAACTCAATATCGTCTTGTCCGACGATCTTCGACTTCTTGGGTATTAATAAACCGCTTCAACTGTATGTTGTGGGTTACTATTGGACCACTACCTGTTTCGTGGCACCAAAGCCACATCTTATAGGGCCACGAAACCGGTAGTGATCCAATAGTAACCCACTACATACAGGTGAAGCGGTTTATTAATACTCATGATGGTTACTCATAGCTGGGGTTCCCCCACGTACAAGGTTGCCTGCAGATCTTCGACTTGTTTGCGGTGGTGAATACATGTGTATCCTGCTGTGGCATCCGTCTCACACATTCTACATGTAGCGCATATCACACTCTTTCTTGGGATACGCCAGTGATATCAGCTACTTGTTACACCTTCAAACGCCTGTCGTCCAGTACCTTTTGCAACCTTCTCAGCGTATTCATGCGTAGTTCCACCTTAGCTTCCGAAAATGAAGGAACAGAGTCCTTATGAACAGTCATCAACTGCGGGAGAATATCCGTTGTTGGGATACCAGCAAATGCAAAGAATTTTGTGACGACACAGTGACACACTCGAACGACTTCCAAAGGTAGGATAAACACAAACTATTGTGCAGATAAAGTTATGCTTGATTACCTTTACCGCGCACCATGTACAAAATTAAAAATAAAATTTCACTATGTTTCGTCTTACCCTCGCACAACTGTTACATATTTAAAAAGATACTCTTACTCCTAAGAAGACCTGTAAAAAAACTTTTCTTTAGTCTCTCTGTTCTGCGCTCAGATTGCATTTTTTTTTTTCGTTTTTTCGTGCCGGATGCGGTACGTCGAACTTCTTCTTCGGAGAAAAGCCGCTCGGCATGACACTCTTTTTAAACGATACTTTATTGTCCGGCACAACCACTTAAAATTTCGAACGGAAGTTGCTAGGTTCGGCCATCATACACCATCTTCAGTTCATCAGTCAACAGCAATAATCATTTTACAAGGCAGATGGTAAAATCTTCTCGGTTATTAGGTCGCATCATGTTAATCTTCAATTTCTTTTACACGATCAACGTTTCGGTCCTTATGCTGGTATCATCTTCAGGGTCTTCTGGTGTTCACGATTAGCTAAACACCCATAACTTCAGATCATCTCAACTTCAATTCAGCTAATATCAGAAGATGCTGAAGAACATACTAGCAGAGAGGTCGAGAAATCGATTGTACGAGAAGAAACTGATAAGAGACTGCTGGAGTCAAACAACCTACAAAATTATTCCATCGACGAAGGCCTACAGACTTACATAACACGCAATGCCGTTTCCTCGGTGTGTTTTAGCCAACTACTGTTAGCTCAATGGACTGGCAACGTGATTTTACCAGTGTGCTGGTGCGTGCACTCTGCTGCTGCCTCTTATGATCTAAATATGGCCGGTGGCCGTCTAGACAGATAACTGCAATACCAAATTTTATGTGACTGCTCCCAACAATAAACCACAAAAGCCTCCATCACGACAGAAATACTCTTGTTTCAAAATGACGCAACGTTGCAAGTACAGAGATCTTTGGAAAGAATTATGGCTTTCTGTTAAGTTGAAAGCTATCTCGGCCAGCGGTAACGTTGCTGCTGCGCCTACCATGGTGGGTAACTTTCAGTAGAGAACGACTGCGCCAAACCCTTTCTCTGTCCAGTACGCCTCCATAGCTTTCGAATGGTTAACGGCTTTGACTGCTGATCTAAGATTTCTGGATAATATTTCACCCAACGCTAAGACTCTGATTAAGGATAATATTTCATCCACTGCTAAAGCACTGCCAGAGAGGTGCTTTCATAGTCGAAGAGGCCGATGATGATTAGCCATTAACTGCCCTTGGAAAGATGAGGGGGTGACCGATGTGGTTGGAGGCATTACCTAGCTTTTGGTGTAGGAAAAGTGCCCATAAAAGTGGAAGAATTTGGAATTGTCAACAGCCTGGGGCTGCAGAAAACGTAGAAACGTGTCGATGTGTTGTTGTTGTTGTGGTATTCAGTCCTGTGACTGGTTTGATGCAGCTCTAAACAAGGGCAGAAAAACTGTGTTCATCAAAATCAAATCTTCCAAAACATTCTCAAAACGACCACTTTTTCCGCAAAACTCCAGAAGTGAACACGTTTCCATTTCGATCTGCAGACTCCTCAATGGGCAGTAAATGAAGTTTGTGTTTAAGAATCACTATTAAACTGGTAGAAAACTAAGTTTCGTGGGAAAGCTGACAAACCTGGAAACTGGTAGGGGTTGATATTTGAGATACATTCAAAATTGAATATAATCCTAATTAACTTATGGGTAACGGTGTTTCGAAGGCAGACGTAATTCTTTCTTATAATAACGACAAACTAATCATCAGTTTTCCAGAGAAGTATCATCATGACGCTATAAAGAAGGCTTAAGTGAATAAGGAGTCATAGGTATCTTGAAAGTAGTCTGACGCCTCAATGTTTAACATAAAATGCAGAAAAATTGAAAGAAAACAAGAGGGGAGATGGACAAAAAAGCAAAAAGTCATTTCTACTCTCGATTTTAAGTAATAATTGGAAGATCAAATGAGCAGGATATGTTCACATTTGACAACGCGAAAGATTATGGTCGATTTGTCAGGATTTGGAGAATTTTGTTTTATTACTTAACTTCGGGACACCACAGCTCCTAGCTAAACTAAGACAAGGAACCGATGTGCACCATCTGCCTGTAAATAGCGTATACTTTGTTCTGTGTGTAAGCGTACTTTTATTCCTTGTGTACCGTATTCCCTGATACAGAGTGAGTAAATGACAGTATCTTCCCAAGATCGTTAATCCACTGCGCGGAATTATGGCTCATCTCCCAGTCGCGCAAGCTAGAGCGCTGTGTGTTACGTTGCACGTGGAAGTTTCAAGTTCGATGAGATCAACTGTGTCAAAACTACTATATAAAAAAGTAACAAATATCACTTATCAAAAACCCCAAAAAGTAGTTTACAAAACTTTGGAGACGATAGGTTCGCAGCAGTATGTACATGTGAGTAATATACCACAGTAAACAGCATTACAACGAAGAAGTGCGACTTTAACTATTTCTGATTACTTTTTCTTGAGCAGGGTTCACAGTCAGGTGGAGCGTTTTGAAGGACTGAATTTAATCTTTAGTTTCAGCTTTATTTCACTCAGCACGACTGCAGTTTTGTAAACGTAATTTTCAGGTGAAATATTTTGCGGTTACGCTTATCTCAATATGTTTCCATGCAACTGCATGATCTTCAATGACGACATTAAGCTATCCTTTTATCCATGCAAGTGCATGATCTTCAATGACGACTTTAAGCTATACTTTTATCTGTTCTAATCTAACAACGTTCTTTTCTTCTCGGTAGTGACCTCTCCAACGTTAAAGCAGACGTTTTGGACAAACCTCCTGAAGTAGGTAACATCAGTTAATATACTTTTGTCGGCCAAAAAGAAACTGCGAGAAAGAGATAGTTAATTCTCAAGTGATTGAAATTGATGAATAGCGTCAGAAATAAGCGTTTCAGCGTACTATATTGGACTTCTAGATACCGACTTTAACCTTCATCTTGTTCCGAGAGTCTAATGAAAAGACCGTAAAACCCTGGACGCTGTTCTGTAGAATGGTCAAGGTGGTGTTACGCAAATGCAAGTCGTTTTACTGTCTGTCTGCTGAAATGCAATAATAGTTCCTTTGCAATTAGTGCTTAACTGTAACCATAAATACAAAGGGGTGTAAAATTCTGAGATCCTTGAACAACAGTATACACGCAGCTCACGATCTGTCACCGCACAGTGACTCTTGCACGTAACTGTATCATTGTCTTGAATGGACAGTGACTGCTGCACGTATTGTACGGTTACAGAGGCAGGAAGACGCTCAGATTTTTAATGTGGCACCATTTAAATCAAAACGTTAAGCTGCAGCCTGAGGTAAGATGACGCATCTGTAAGAGGAGATAAGAGTCACAATAAAGCAAAATATTTCGCAGAGTCATGTAAGCTGATTAGTACCAGACATTCCGAATCTCAGTAAAATACAAGTCTTTCCACATTACTTGTGACAACCTATGCCTGTGAAACTGTTGTAACTTTAAATATTTATACATTTGGTCGTGATGTTCCACGTCACCTTTCTTTGTGGAGACGGAGGGGAGCTGAGTTGTTCTTTGTTCTTTTTTTTTTTTTTTTGTCTCTGTAAGCATTTTCAAATGAAAATATATTGTTCCAGATACCTTTCCAAGCCACAAACAGTTATGATGTATATGTGCAGCCAGAAGCGATGAATGAAAATTTGTTCCAACGCCGGGATTCGAACTCAGGCCTCCTGCTCACTAGACACATGAGCTAATCACTATGCCCTTGGTAAAAATTTTCATTCGTCACTTCAGTCTGTAGATATTCGTTATTTGACTTCTTTCGACTTCTTCTGATGCTTTCAAGAAAAACCTGTTGCAATGCTATGTTGCAAGCCAGTTATACAGTTCTATCGAGCACATTTCTTTAACGGACATACCGATATATAGGCAAGTGTCTCACACAGTATTCCAAAAAGTCACCTCATTTACAGTTTAGATTATTGGTTATACTCTCCATTCGAAGTTTAAACCGAAAATAAATTCTTATTCCCTCTTAAACAATTTTGATAGCCATTTCGTTACTAATTCTCAACGAATGCTGCCAGAATGAGAGGCATTGTCGCTAAAACAGAGATTGGCTCGTTTCACTGTTCTTTTCTCACTGTGTACGAAGATCTCTCCTGAAATCGCTTTTACAAAGAAATAGGTGAAATATTGTATCATGATCCAATCGTTTCTGTAATTTATAATTTATTTTTCCTATTTCTGACATTTAATGCCTAGCTTTTTTCCGACTATCAGGCGATTCATTGTCACAGTAATTCTGAATGAACGAAAATCGTCAGTTTTAAAGGGACAATACTGATAATTGTAACTTTTCTACATAAAACATAGATTTTAAGTAGAAGCACTTTCTTTTCTTGTATAACTAGTAACGTCACTAATAACATTGTATTTCATGCTGGAGACTGCTTCGTACAGAACGATTAAACATACATACAAAGTTTTCGGTTTTCCTAAACGGAAAACGCTCCTCCACGAGTCCTAATACGATAATCATTTTGTTAAGCACCTATACGGATTCCTTTAAAGATACTATCAAGGAATAGTGTATCATCATCATCATTTAAGACTGATTATGCCTTTCAGCGTTCAGTCTGGAGCATAGCCCCCCTTATACAGTTCCTCCATGATCCCCTATTCAGTGCTAACATTGGTGCCTCTTCTGATGTTAAACCTATTACTTCAAAATCATTCTTAACCGAATCCAGGTACCTTCTCCTCGGTCTGCCCCGACTCCTCCTACCCTCCACTGCTGAATCCATGAGTCTCTTGGGTAACCTTGCTTCTCCCATGCGTGTAACATGACCCCACCATCTAAGCCTGTTCGCCCTGACTGCTACATCTATAGAGTTCATTCCCAGTTTTTCTTTGATTTCCTCATTGTGGACACCCTCCTGCCATTGTTCCCATCTACTAGTACCTGCAATCATCCTAGCTACTTTCATATCCGTAACCTCAACCTTGTTGATAAGGTAACCTGAATCCACCCAGCTTTCACTCCCATACAACAAAGTTGGTCGAAAGATTGACCGGTGCACAGATAACTTAGTCTTGGTACTGACTTCCTTCTTGCAGAAGAGAGTAGATCGTAGCTGAGCGCTCACTACATTAGCTTTGCTACACCTCGCTTCCAGTTCTTTCACTATGTTGCCATCCTGTGAGAATATGCATCCTAAGTACTTGAAACCGTCCACCTGTTCTAACTTTGTTCCTCCTATTTGGCACTCAATCCGTTTATATTTCTTTCCCACTGACATTACATTCGTTTTGGAGATGCTAATCTTCATACCATAGTCCTTACATTTCTGATCTAGCTCTGAAATATTACTTTGCAAACTTTCAATCGAATCTGCCATCACAACTAAGTCATCCGCATATGCAAGACTGCTTATTTTGTGTTCACATATCTTAATCTCACCCAGCCAGTCTATTGTTTTCAACATATGATCCATGAATAATATGAACAACAGTGGAGACAGGTTGCAGCCTTGTCTTACCCCTGAAACTACTCTGAACCATGAACTCAATTTACCGTCAACTCTAACTGCTGCCTGACTATCCATGTAAAGACATTTAATTGCTTGCAAAAGTTTGCCTCCTATTCCATAATCTTGTAGAACAGACAATAACTTCCTCCTAGGAACCCGGTCATATGCCTTTTCTAGATCTATAAAGCATAGATACAATTCCCTGTTCCACTCATAACACTTCTCCATTATTTGCCGTAAGCTAAAGATCTGGTCCTGACAACCTCTAAGAGGCCTAAAACCACACTGATTTTCATCCAATTGGTCCTCAACTAATACTCGTACTTTCCTTTCAACAATACCAGAGAAGATTTTACCCACAACGCTGATTAAAGAGATACCTCTGTAGTTGTTACAATCTTTTATGTTTCCATGTTTAAAGATTGGTGTGATTACTGCTTTTGTCCAGTCTGATGGAACCTGTCCCGACTCCCAGGCCATTTCAATTATCCTATGTAGCCATTTAAGACCTGACATTCCACTGTATTTGATGAGTTCCGACTTAATTTCATCCACCCCAGCCGCTTTATTGCACTGCAATCTATTGACCATTTTTTCCACTTCCTCAAATGTGATCCTATTTCCATCATCATTCCTATCCCATTCTACCTCGAAATCTGAAACATTACTGATCGCATTTTCACCTACATTGAGCAACTCTTCAAAATATTCCCTCCATCTTCCCAAGGCATCCCAGGAATAGTGTAATGAAGGCATAAATTCGCAGGGCACACGCACGTACGCACACACACCAGTCGTATATTTATGAGACAAATGCTAGTTACAAATGGTAGTGAGGGAGAGGGCTGCGTTTGTACGCATTTCGAGCAATGCCCATTTGCAGATAAAGAGTTACGTACGGCAGTCTGAGTCCTTACTACAGGACTGTACAGATCCAAATCACTGTGTTTACTAGTCACAACAAGAATCTGCAGCACTTGTAGCTACGAACTGGAGAATGGGTATGCGCGATTAATATTTTAGTGCCACTACAGATGAAGGAAGATTAAACATTTAAAAACAGGAAAAAAGTAAACATGGAAAAATTTCTCCCCAAAAATATTTCAAAGCTCAATAAACTGCTAATACGCTGCACGTTGTAACTCCATTCACTGTCTTCCAAGTTGCTTTCACTTTGACATACTAATTTCTCAATGCCACCGTAGCATAATTCACAAAATCAGAATCGCAACAATGCAATAAAACAAAGTATAAATTTAAAAATAGTAACGGCTATCCTATAATGAAAAAAAAATAGTGGCATCTGGGATGTTCCACTTGTCTATTGCAGATATCGAATGCAAACTATTAAGATGGCTTTGAAACACGTGTTTTCGGCGTGGCCTGTCTGCATTGAGGGAGGTAATTATATTCAAAATATGTAGGGTGTTGACGAGCAAACCTTACGCTGCATCACAGTCACTTGACTAGATTCGATGTATGTTAACCACAAAAATGGCGTTCTGCGCGTCTGATGTTCACTCCATAGGTATTTCTGCCATATAGGTTTCGAATGAACAATAGAATGTGCATATCTATGCAGTGAGCATTGTCTACTGCACAGGCTCTCAACATCAAACCTGGCTAGTCACGTGATTTTGGGACGACACTGCTTGTCTATAATTTGCGCTAATAGCGAAACTTGAATATTACATGGATTCGCTTTAGCTATGGTGCAGTACTGTCGTTGCTACTGATGTAAAGAGAAGTATGTGAAAGGAGGACCCGTTATTTCTCGTAAGTATGAACAACAAACGTATAACTGTAAATGTCATATTGATATTGTACTGTATGGTTTTACTTTTTCTCAAGAGATGGCGAAAAAATGTTATAAATATTTTACTTCTCTTTAAAAAGCTGAAAGGTAAATAAAAAAGTTGAAAATAGTAGTGGACAAGTAGATGATACAAATCGCAAGCCGTATTTACAGTAACAGTTTGATAGTCCTAAATGTGTTTGTTCGTGACACTTCAGCGCCGTCTACGGTGTCATTGTAACGAAATTAATTGGAACAGATATTCGGCAATATGAATAGGTGCAATAGTAAACGTAAAAACATATTGTTGGGGTTCAGTTCATTTTGTGTTACCGAAAAAAGTAAATGAACAAGAATTTGAGCTACAACACTGTGGCGAAAAACCACAATACTATTGCTCTTCACATCTTTGAACCAACTTCCGTTCCTGGTATCAAATTGCTAAGATGTCTGTAAAACGCATATACAAAGTTTCATTGGTGATCTGTCTGTACCAGCGAAGTAATAACACTACAAATACGCTAAACTCTCTACGGGTTAAAATGCGCTGTACGGGTTAAAATGCGCCTTCCCCAAATCACGTGACTTGAGCTCCAGGAGACTTTGCGGCAGAATTCTCGTCCGCGCATCGGAATGCTCACTCCATAGATATTTGTACTCTGTGGGACGGACGCATGGACACACTAGTTTTGTGGCGAGCATAGAAGATTGGAGACCTAACTGTGGCCTTCAGCACCAATCGATTTGAGACCCCGCTGGTCGTTCAGCGAGTTTATCCGGTCGACAAAACAAAGCTATCTGCAAAAAGTGATCGTTTAACTAATCAAATAGGCCCTACCGTCTAAGGACGCTATGTGTTACCCGCTGCAACGCGTCGCCAATCACAGCGCTTTTTCATTTGATAATGACTCCACCACGTCAGAACTATGTCAACAAGCGAACATCTTTGTACAGTGATATGTAACTGGAGATTTTCAGCTGAGATTGCAACGAAAAAAAGGTATACTGAAGTAGCAATCTTCATTTATCTGGAGGAGTGTACATATTTTGCTATTGGAGCCAAACATTGTAATTTCGAACTCAACACAGCATGATACATTGTCCTGTGTTATATGTTCCAGCACTGTGGGTGTTTCAGGAACCAAGTAAGATACGCAACCGGTAACAGCATGGACCATCCCGAACCGAAAACACCACAAATATGTGCTTCGCTTTAAGTTTGCAAGATTCGGCTATCAAAATCGTGAACAATGGTAACAATGCGAGCGTAAGCAATGGTCGTGTTTTGTTGTCAGTTGCTCTTTACAGCTCATATTAAAAAACGTCGCTGTCAGGTTTCAGGGT
Organism: Schistocerca cancellata; assembly: GCF_023864275.1. NCBI lineage: Eukaryota > Metazoa > Arthropoda > Insecta > Orthoptera > Acrididae > Schistocerca > Schistocerca cancellata. Next base: position 915,816,401 of record NC_064627.1, on the reverse strand, counting down.
ATTTTTGCATGAGCACATGAGCACGAGTTTTAGAGCATTGTCGACATACCACAATTATTGTTCATGCAAACAACCATGAAAATTGTGTGCTTTCTTAAACATGTCAATTCAGAAAGAATATCTAGTCGACTTCTTCTTCGGGTAATATTGTCTGTCTAATATTCATTACTCTTTTTAAATTTTTGCTTTTAGCTGTGACATAAAAGCATATCCTCAAAGTCAATATTGTATCTCACGATATTTTGACTATTTTTCCAATCATTATTACTGTTCTTCTTCTTCTTTTTCCACTTCCTCTTGTGTCGCTTCAAGGTTAGGCCTAAGGCCTGTTCTGGTCTCACCATCACTTCCTCTGTCTTCCCACATTTCTATTGTCCCACGATTTATACGATTATTCCATTGGTAGTTTAATTCTCCCCTTTTTACTTCATTTATGATTTTGTTTTCCCTAGTGCAGTCTACCACGGATCTTCGAAATTTTAATTCTGAAGGTTAAAAGCATTAGTTTTATCTGTGTGTTCGTATGTTGTTCTTATGATATGACGTGTCCATAGAATGGAAAACAGTAGAACATCAGGCATAAATACTGGGATAAATGAACAAAATACAAGAGAGCTAGGATACATTACAAATGACATTACACAAACTAAGAGCTATAATCTCATTGCATCTACAAATAAAACTAAAACCATGATGATTTTAGGTATCCATCCAGCACGAAAAAAAGAAGTCCTCATTATTAAAGTCATTATTATTTTTATTATTATTATTATTATACCACAATTATTAATATGCTGAAATACATCTTCGCTATTTGTTATAACACGTAACAAACTCTAAAAATTTTGTTGCGTATGTGACTTACTGTATAGTTACAGAAAATAGGTGGGCTTAAAGGATGTCTCACTCCTTTCTCATATGCTGTTTCCTTTCCATGTCATTCGACTCTTATAACTGTAGTATGAGTTCAGGAAGAAAAATTAAAACTTCGAGGTTTGCCAGTGATATCGTAATTCTGAAAGAGACTGCAAAGATCTGGTAAGAGCAAATGATTGGAATAAATAGTGTCTTGAAAAGAGGTTATGAAATAAGTATGAAAAAGAGTAAAGTCACGCAGTCGAATTAAATCACGCAAGGTTGAGAGAATTAGATGAGGAAATGAAGCACTAAAAGTGACAGATAAGTTATCCTATTTGGGCAGCAAAATAAGTGATCATGACTACAGTAGAGAGGACATAATGTGTAGACTGGCAATAACAAAAAAAACACGTTTTTGAAAAAGAGAAATCTGTTAACATCGCAAGTCAATTTATGTTTCAGGAAAACTTTTCGGAAACTATTTGTCTGGAGTGCAACCTTTTTCGTAACTTGAAGTAGAGAGAAACAGACAGGAAGAGCATAAAGACTTTTGAAAGTGATGCTGCAGATGAATGCTGAAGAATTGATGGGTAGGTCGGGTAAGTAATGAGTAAGTAGTAAATCGAAATAGGAAAAAACAACTTTATTGTACAGCTTGACTGAAAGACAGAATTTGTTGAAAGGATACATGCTGAAATATCAAAGACTCGTCTATTTTGTGATGCAGGAAAGTTTGTGTGCTGGTGGGAGACGGGGAGAGGAGTTGAAATTGTTGAGGAAGAACAAGGCTTCTCCACAATAAGCATAAGAATGAAATTTTGATAGATAAAGCTTAATCACAGTTCTAAAATAAAAGGACTAAAGACAGAGAAAAGAGCTGCTGTTCTCTCCGTTCATGCACACGTATTTTTGTAAGACGATGGTACTCAATCCGTCCTCTACATCCTTAGCCTTCTAATTTTTATTTTTTGGTCGTTGCATTTAAACATAGTCTCTAAGTTAATATTGCTACTAGTAATTAAGATTTTTACAATGAATTAACCATTCTTACTGTTAGTATTATTATTCTTGTTATTATCATTATTTATTACTAATACAATGCTGAAACACCACTTGTTTATTCGTTACAGTACGCAACAAGTTCCAGAGAACTTGTATACGTGAACTACTGTATAGGGTGAAAATTATTTAAACCGAGATACTCTGGGAGGTTGCACGGGACACCGAAACAAATATTTTTCTCTGATGTCATATATTCCTGTGAGGATTTCATAAACCAGTATAGGGAGTTATCTGTGGATGAAAATTAATTAAACTAACCAGCTCTGGGAGGTGGCATGGGACAATGAAAACACTTTTTCTAATGTGTTTTCTTATGAGGACAAAAAGTAACGCCAACAAGTTTTAATTCTTTATTACCAAGAAAGAACAACAATAACACAACACAGTTACTTCACTTACAGTAGAGGTTCAAAAATGGCTCCGTTGATTTGTAAAGAGAGGTTAAATTGGGGAGTCATGTTTCCGTCCAACACCGTCAGAAACTGCAGGAGTCTTCTTAAGGAACTGTTGATATTGCTACTATCAGAGCAACCAGACCCCTTCTGATTCCTCAGGGGTTTTGTAAACGAGGCTCCACATCTCTCGTCACACTAGAGGGGTCAAACTAGCGAATCGAGTAGGCCGTGGTACAGGATCAGCATTGCCAGCCCACTTTTCTGGTAACTGTCGGTTCAAGAATCGACGCACAGGATGACTGAAAAGTGGCGGTGTCCCCTGATGTTGGAACCACGCATACGTGCTGTCTTGTAGGGAGTGGCACGTCGGGCAGAAACTCTGGCGATGCTCTGGAGAGGAAATTGTAACAATGTCTGTCATTTAATGGGATAAGTAGGAGATATGGCCTACTTAAACAGTCGCAAACAACATCTGCTTATACATTCACACAGAATCTCAATTGACGAGCGCGGGTAAATGTGGCATGCGGACAAATGTCACTGAAAACAAGCGATTTGTGGATGTCGAAGGCCCCATCATGCCCGAAAGTGGCTTCATGAGTAAACAGCAAAGAGGACAGAAATTTAGGATGCATCAGTGCACGTCCGCAGCTCGTGGTCGTGCGGTAGCGTTCTCGCTTCCCACGCCCGGGTTCCCGGGTTCGATTCCCGGCGGGGTCAGGGATTTTCTCTGCCTCGTGATGACTGGGTGTTGTGTGATGTCCTTAGGTTAGTTAGGTTTAAGTAGTTCTAAGTTCTAGGGGAGTGATGACCATAGATGTTAAGTCCCATAGTGCTCAGAGCCATTTGAACCATTTGAACCATCAGTGCACAATCACGTACGTTGTAAGTGAAATGGATTAACAACTGCTCCTGAAGGACGTTTCAAATATTCGTCTGTTTCGGCCCCATGTTCTGGGCAATTGCGCGACTTCTCAGAGTGATTACGCGCTCTACCGGAATGGAAAAACTGGTAGAAGCCGACGTCGGGGAAGATCAGTTTGGGTTCCGTAGAAATGTTGGAACACGTGAGGCAATACTCACCCTACAACTTATCTTAGAAAATAGATTAAGGGAAGGCAAACCTACGTATCTAGCATTTGTAGACTTAGAGAAAGCTTTTGACCATGTTGACTGGAATACTCTCTTTCAAATTCTGAAGGTGGCAGGGGTAAAATACAGAGAGCGAAAGGTTATTTACAATTTGTACAGAAACCAGATGGCAGTTATAAGAGTCGAGGGGCATGAAAGGGAAGCAGTGGCTGGGAAGGGAGTGAGACAGGGTTGTAGCCTATCCCCGATGTTATTCAATCTGTATATTGAGCAAGCAGTAAAGGAAACAAAAGAAAAATTCGGAGTAGGAATTAAAATCCATGGAGAAGAAATAAAAACTTTGAGGTTCGCTGATGACATTGTAATTCTGTCAGAGACAGCAAAGGACTTGGATGAGCAGTTGAACGGAATGGACAGTGTCTTGAAAGGAGGATATAAGATGAACATCAACAAAAGCAAAACGAGGATAATGGAATGTAGTCGAATAAAGTCGGGTGATGCTGAGGGATTAGATTAGGAAATGAGACGCTTAAAGTAGCAAATGAGTTTTGCTATTTGGGGAGCTGATGATGCTCGAAGTAGGGAGGATATAAAATATAGACTGGCAATGGCAAGGAAAGCGTTTCTAGAGAAGAGAAGTTTGTTAACATCTAGTATAGATTTAAGTGTCAGGAAGTCGTTTCTGAAAGTATTTGTATGGAGTGTGGCCATGTATGGAAGTGAAACGTGGACGATAAATAGTTTAGACAAAAAAAGAATAGAAGCTTTCGAAATGTGGTGCTACAGAAGGATGCTGAAGATTAGATGGGTGGATCACATAACTAATCAGGAGGTATGGAATAAAATTGGAGAGAAGAGAAATTTGTGACACAACTTGACTAGAAGAAGGGATCGGTTGGTAGGGCATATTCTGAAGCATCAAGGGATTGCCAGTTTAGTATTGGAGGGCAGCGTGGAGGGTAAAATCGTAGAGGGAGACCAAGAGATGAATACACTAAACAGATTCAGAAAGATGTAGGTTGCAGTAGGTACTGGGAGATGAAGAACATTGCACAGGATAGAGTAGCACGGAGAGCTGCATCAAACCAGTCTCTGGACTGAAGACCACAACAACAACAACCGGATTAAAAAAATGCTCACAGCTAATTACGACATTACAAAAAAAATGTTTGTTTTGGTATCCTGTGCAACCCCGCGCTGATGACCTCGGCGTTGAGCGGCCGTAAGCTCCTTCCCTCCGTGCAAACTCTCGGAGTTTGTCGGTTTAAAGAATTTCCACCCGGTAGGCAATACATCTGGGGGCAGCAAACAAATAATTAAAAATTAATAAACCCGAAGACTAGGGGAGGAAACCTTGATAGAATATCCCGGTCCTCTTAGTTGGAGGTTCAGCAGATGTCCAATAACCATCTATCGTAAAAACACTGATACTTTCGATGGCAGTGACTTCCTCCGTAGATGGATAGTATCCACAGTAAACGACACCCTGGAAGACTGAGGAAACGGGCAGTCAAGAAGAAGACGAAGTAAGATGTCCTTCCAAATGCGATGGGCCTCGGTTCGCTGCCGGCGATATCTGGAGGTGCTGCACGACACACCCAGCCCCAAGAAGGCTGCAATCACAAAAGGAGCGAGCAAGGTCTGCGGGCAGCTGAGGTAATCAGGCCGTCGGCTTGAATTCAGGCCATTCAGACGCAGATATCGACCGTGTAAACACCTCGATTGTGGCTGCACTCGAGGAGTCAGCGGCGGCGCACAAAGAGACACACACTGCGGCCGCACAATGAATATGCAGGCGAGAGAGTCGCGTGCCGGCACCGTCTTTCCGAGCGCAACTTTATTTAAGCTCCGCCGTTCGCCGTTCGATTCAGGACTGGCCCGACAAAGGCGAACCTGTTGCTTTTTCCCGAAACAAGTGCTGCGGAGAGCTGGTTCCCTTTCTGGAAGGCGCGCGCGGGCCCGCAGCCATTATGCTTTACCCTCTCGCCGGGACCATTCAGCACCGCGGCCCGGTTTGTTGTCGTCCGTGTTGTATCGCCCGGCGTCCTTGTTGTTGCGTGCAGTAATTGTTGGCCATTTCACGATTGGCTTGCGTCGCCCCTGTGAATAGATATTGTTTGAGTGACAAAGTGCATTTAGACGCCGGCTCGGCGTATTATGCAATGTCAATGGCGGTGGCGCCTTACAATAGAAGAAAAGGATGATTAGGCCATAGAAAGAACGCTGAGGGGAGAGAAGATGCGTGCTGTGTGAAGCCGCGAAAGAAAGTGCTCTGCATCGGGAAATGCGGGGCCGCGACAAGTGCCTCTCTCCCCCTCATTCACAGTCGTAAACAGACGGATTTGTGTGCTTTGTGTGCCCGTTTTGGAGCCGACCTCGCACAACCTGCCGGGTATGAATCAGCCGATCAGCTGACTGGGGGGCGTGGTCGTATTTAAAGGTACTCGCACGATCAGACAGTCCTCCTGTGCTTGTACGTCCTTCGTCACAGTTCCACAGTTCCGGGGCAGCGGCGTCAACTAGATCTACAACGGGCGTTCAATAAATAACGCACCACGCTATTTTCTGAAATCACGTTGGTTTTATTCAGGATTCTAATACACCAGATAAATCGCCTGAACACACAGAACGAACTACATGCCATAATACGCGACCCGGAAAGGTGGACTGAACTCAACAAACTAACTGACGAAATCTCGAAGATCCAACAAATAGAATACTTGTGCAACAGACCCTACCGAAGGGAAGTCGGTCCAAACAGACATCACGATGCCCAGGGGGACACAGACATGATTGGCACCACGAGTGATGAAGAAGAAATGGATACAGACCAGGGTACCAACACAGATATTGAAGCGTCCATCGCGGATGATCCATAGTGTCAACCAAGTCCACTTCAAAGAACAGTCTGGACAAACCGACAAGAGGTGCACAAGTCACACACAATCCTAAAAACAGATTGCACCTTATACGTAAATATGTAAATAGTTAACAGTATCTCCATGTCTAATAAGAGCTTAAAGCTAGGTACCTCTTCAAGGGACCTACGCCTTCCGTTAAGAGGCAGTGCAGTCTGGATGGAAGGATCTTAATTGTGGTCCCTCTCTTTCGAGCCCTACCCGACGGTTACCTATGGTAAATCGGGGAAAACCACCGTTCAGGCTATGTTGCTGGCGGGGCCGGAAGGTGCTAACTGCCACACCACGTATCATTATAAGTCTCATTGGCTCAGTATGAATTGTTTGTACAATCAACCTACACAGCCTATACCTCAACCTCCACTACACTAATAACTTCTGATCTGCAGCTTAAAGTTAGGCACCTCTTCAAGGGACCTACGCCTCCTGGTAAGAGGCGGTGGACGGCCTGGATGGAAGGATCTCAGTCGTGGTTCCTCTCTTTTGATCGGGGAAAACCACCGTTCAGGTCGTGTTGTCGGCGGGGCCGGGAGGTGCTCGCGCCTGATGTACTCTACTAGGATTCTTGTAGGCTCAACACAAACCGTTAGCGTCATTACCTTTATTACTTTTACCACAAGTACCATTTCATTAGCAACTTTGAGCCAAGCACAAAATCAGTTACCTATCTATTGTATATCGTAAAAAGTTTAGCAGGCTGGACATGGAGGTCTTAGTCTCAGTTTCTAGCTTTAACGTACCCTAATCTCTTCTATTTAAGTTAGTTTTTAGGATGGTAGATGTTCAAGGCATGGTGAGCGATGGCCAGCGTCTTGAGGGTCATTCCAAGACCCGGGCCGCCGCCCGCAACCAGGTGACGGGCAGTAATATCCCTATCTCTTCTCTATTCAATTCTCTTCCTTCCTTCTTTCTAAATATTTAATTCCGTTTTGTTTATTAATATCTCACTTGATTTTGTATTAGTTGTAAGTTTTTCTAATGCTGCACAAAAAAAAAAAGATATCAAATGGATGTAAACAAATAGAGACCGCCTCCACGTGGCGGGACACGGGCAACAGTGTGAGTGGGGACGGGAGCCGGTGTGGTGTTACTTTCTGTCACACCGGACCCCGGACCCAGTCATAGCGGCTAAGTCGCAACATACGACCCACCATAAAAAATTAGACGGTGGGTCATAAAAAATAAGCAGCTAGTGAAAAAAACACCAGATTATTCCCCTCTCTTTTAGCTACAAAAACCTATTTTTCAACATAATTTTCGTTCAGTGTGACGGCCTTACGCCACCTTACTGGCAAGGCCTCTATGCCTGCATGGTACCACTCTGCTGGTCGACGTCGGAGCCAACGTCTTGCTGCATCCATAACATCCCCATCATCCACCTACTGCTGCTCGCGGAGTGCACCCTTCATTGGACCAAACAGATGGAAATCGGAAGGTGCGAGATTCTGACTGTAGGGTGTATGAGGAAGAACAGCTCAGTTTTGTGAACTTTCTCTGTTGACGCTCCTCTCGGTGGACCACTGTGTCGGCACTACCAAAAGAGCGGTCCAGTTGAGCAGCGAGGTGTTTGATCGTGACCAGTCAATCACCTTGAATGAGAGTGTCCACAGGTTCCAACATTGCAGGAGTCACAGCCTTGCGCGGCCGGTCGGCCTTGTTGACTGCGAATCACAATGTTTTTGTTCACTGCCGGATCTCCGTAGACAATGTGCCAGCGCCTACGAACATCTGTGATGCTTCGATTTTGAGCCAAAAGAAACTCAAGCTCTCTGCTTGGAACGCACCTCCATTACGGAAGCCATTTTGAAGGCTATGCGTATAAACTTTACGAAACTATAAGCACTGAAGTGGGAATATTCCATTATGTCCCACAATAAATTCCGCATTTTTTTTTCAACCGAAATTGGCCGAGAAAAATATGTGTTGCCTTACTTATTGAACGCTCCTGCAAGCCATTAAGATTGCAACACCAGGAAGGATAGCAAACAACGAAATTTTACCTACTCTTCACGTACACTGGATCGGTTTAGGGCATAATTGACACCAAAGGCCGTCTGGGGCGCTAAGCTGAGAGGGAACCAGGGCTACCCCTATCGCAAAATTTGTACACAGTGTGTGTAATAATTAGTGTTGAAAGTAATCCATTTCCACGCTCACTATATTTAGATGTTAAAATGGTAGGGAGCTTGGATCTGGAAATTGTAAGGTGGTGAGATTCACCAGCGATACCAAATAGTATTCAGGTTGTCCCAAAAAAAACACCGATAAACTTTAGGGACAGGTTCCTTACAGCAGAACAAAAAGAAAGTATCTAGTAAACAAGGGCTCTAAAGTGCCTATCTTACGAGATATGAGCACCTGTTCATCTTCGATACTATGAAACACATTTCTTCTTCTGCAAGCTCTTTGCTTTTCGTATTTTTGGAGGAGATAGTATGGACAAAAAATCTCTAGTAAACATGGCCTCTAAAATGAGTTGTGAGCTCTTGTTCAATAGAAGAGACGTGTTCCACAGTAGCTAAGATGACGAATGCTCATAGCTCTCAAAGTATGCATTTTAGGTCCGATGTTTACCAGACTTTTTTTTCTCGTTTTGGTTACTTCGTCCTCCACCCAAAATATGAAAAGCAAAGAACTTTCAGCATAATGGCTCTGAGCGCTATGGGACTTAACATCTGTGGTCATCAGTCCCCCAGAACTTAGAACTACTTAAACCTAACTAACCTAAGGACATCACACACATCCATGCCTGAGGGAGGATTCGAACCTACGACCGTAGCAGTCGCGCGGTTCCGAACTGAGAGCCTAGAACGAACTTTCAGCATAAGAAATCGGTTTCATAGTATCGAAGATAAACAAGTGCTGATCCCTCTTAACGTAATAATTTCAGAGGCCACGTTTATTATAGTCTGTCTGTAAACTCAAGAGCGAGCAGCGCTTCTGGTAGGGGAAGTGGCCTTTCCCGGAAGAACCCTGCCACTGGTCTATAGGTAGAGGTCTGCGCGGATGCGGATATCCGCGGATATATCCGCGGATATCCGCGGCATTTGTTACTTGGCGGATAAAATCGCGACCGGCGCGGATATCCGCTGGTCATCTGCGGATAATGAGCAAGGCATCTGCCCAGTACGTATGTTGCACTGTTACTTGAAAACTTCAAGTCTGTTGGCATTCTTGGAATCTTGCAGGGCCCCGGTAGAGCGGATGTCTGTTGTCTTCAGCCCCTGGCTACGACCGACGTAGCTGTACCCAGGAGACCTGCGCCTAATCCGTTTCCGCGACCGTGTCTTTTGTGTGGCCTGTGAAGTGCTGTCTGGGTGGCAAAGCTGCCCACGGTCTACCAGACAGGTGCCCGTTGCAATTTTCCGCTGCCTTCAGTTAGCGCTTTGTAGTGACCGAGTGACAACGTGCATCGTAGCAAATATCAGTGAGAGTTCTTTCTTCAAATGAACACCATATCGATGGATACAATTTCGTGTAAGGTTAAAAAAGGTGATTTTACATTAGTGAAGGAAAACAAATTAAAATCGCCAATTTGGAAAAAATTCGGATACGTATTTGATGGCAACGAAAAGATAAAATATATAGTGGCTTATTTTGCATGTAAAAAAGTATATTCCCACACTGGACACAAAAGTGGAACTTCAAATTTGCTAAAACATTCGTGTGAGGCTGGACAAAGTAGCATAATTACTTATTTAAATACCAAGAGAGACGTGGAAGTTCCTAAAGTTCCGCCAAATTTGGAGACAGCCGCGACAGTAAAGCTTATCAATCTTGTCAGCAAAGACACTTTACCATTCGAAGTTGCGTGTGGATCTGGGTTTCTCGAGACGGCACAGTTTCTTATTGATGTGGGAGCCAAGTACGGTGCATTGAGTGCTAAGGAACTGCCAACCACCATATTCAGAAATTTGAAGGAAACGGCCGATCGTCTGCGTGAAACTGTCTCCGCAGAAGTGAAGAATATATTCAGAGATATAGGTGGAGCACTAACTGTCGATTTATGGACTGATTCGTACCGTAAAATAAACTATACGGGAGTGACTGCACATTATGTTAATTATGAAGAAGTGAAACTTGAGGATCGAGTGTTGTGCACCAGAAATTTTGAAAGTGAGATTAAAAAAAAAAAAAACCAGGAGAAAACATTAAACTTGAATTAATTAAGATACTACGGTCGTTCGATTTATTCAGTGCTGTGAATAACATCGTGTTCGTTACGGATAGAGGTCCAAATATTGTGGCAGCACTTCGCCAATACAAGAGGCTCTCGTGCTCAGCACACATTCTTAATACTGTGCTGGAGCACACGACTCGAGGAGACGCGAATGATGAGAAGAGTGACGTGCAGCGACTAATAAATTCCTGTCGAGCTATCACAATTTTCTTTAAAAGATCTGGTCTTCAGAAGCGCCTTCAGAAGTCATTGAAAGGAGATATAGACACACGATGGAACAGTAAATTAGATATGTTTGAGTCTATTAATTCACAATGGTTTGAAGTTCTGTCAATTTTGTCAGAGAAAAATCAAGATAATTTGATTGATTCTACAGACAAGAGGATGTTGGAAGATATAATAACCTTTCTTACACCATTTAAAATAGCTTCTTGTGATCTCGAAGCCTCCAAAATCCCTACACTTTATTTATGTGTGTTGTGGAACTTCTCTCCTTCATTGAAAAAAAAGATGACGACAGCCCATTTCTGATAGATTTAAAGAGTACAGCCAAATATATTTTAATCAGCAAATGGGACATAACAGTAACCCATAAACTTGCAACGTTTTTGAATCCAAAACATAAAAACCTAAAATTTCTTAGCAGTGCCGAAAAAGATGAAGTTGTAAAGGAAGCGAAAAATTATGTTGCGAGAAACTGTCCACAGTTAAAAGATAAGGAGGAAACAACATGTGGAATTCCTGCAAAAAAACAGAAGTCTGACGTACTTTTTAATGAATTTGAAGATTCCTCAGAATATGAATCGACGAGAGATCTTGAATTTGCATCAGATGAAATTCTCAGATATACGAATGATGAAGACCAATTTTCGGAAGGCATCGACCTGATAGCTTGGTGGCATGGACGTGAAAACGTCTATCCGCGTCTTTCCAAACTCCCATATTTCGTGCACTGCATTCCAGCGTCCAGCGCGCCATCTGAGAGAAGCTTCTCTACTGTGGGACAAATAATGCAGGACCGACGCACGTCTTTGAAGCCACAGACGATTGATGACATCATGTTCCTGCATAGTAATCTTCCAAAGTAAAAAGGTATTTGTACAGCTTTTCTTACTTCACTGTATTTTTTGGGCTTATCTGAATTAGTTACAATTTTTTTTTCATCTGAGTCTTTCTTTTACAGAATTTGAATCAGAAGCAAGCAGAAGATGAAAATATTTAATTTGAAGCCTGTGAGTTTTTATTGTAATATTTATAGTGAAGAATTTCCTCCACATATTGTTAGTATTTTTACTATTCCCAAGAAGAACATTTAAGTAGCATTAGGTAAAAGAAGGAAATATTTAACAAGCAATTTGTTTTGTTGTAATTTTCATATTAAAGAGCTCAACTTTTAAGATTTTACTCTTCGCAACAAGAACATTCAACAGCTAACACGTCAGTATTATTAAACTAGGTAATGATGATCTCATAAGTGCCTACGTAAATTTTAGCGTGCACTACAGCCGCCGAGCATTGTCGCTTTTTGTGAACAGTGAAACAGCCCGGCCGGAGCGGTGGCACGGCGGGCCTTGTAATTAATTACAAGTGGGACTTCAAACTACGGCCCACGACCACCAACAAGCTGTGACTGCGACAGCCCGTGAAAGATTATTCTGATCACATTGAAAACTTACAAAATATTCAAACCATCCAAAATAATAATGTGTCTTTTAATTTACCAGCCAGTTAGTAAAGATAAGGGCTGAAATTCGTAACAAAATTGAACATTTTAACTGTAACTCGGTATTGCTTAACAGGGAACAGTGCCTAACATTTGAAGTTATGGGACAGTGGTTTTTATATAGACATCTTGAAATTGTTTGTAGTTCCATTAAACTTTGAAAAAAAATTATTTTTTAACATTGAAAGTATTGTAAGTAGGCTGTTTATATTTTCTTATTGGCAAAGTTACGTAGCGCTCTATATGAAAATCACTGGCTGTGCTGTGTGCAGTCTGTGGCTAGTTTGCATTGTTGTCTGCCATTGTAGAGGGGCAGCTATATGTTAACAGCGCGTAGCGTTGCTCAGTTGGAGGTGAGCCGCCAGCAGTGGTGGATGTGGCGAGAGAGATGGCGGAGTTTTGTAATTTGTCATGAACTGAGATATATGTTATGACTTTTGATGATATTAAGGTAAATACAGTGTTTGTTCTCCATTAAAATCTTTCATTTGCTAACTATCCCTATCAGTAGTTAGTGCCTTCAGTAGTTTGAATCTTTTATTTAGCTGGCAGTAGTGGCGCTCGCTGTATTGCAGTAGTTCGAGTAACGAAGATTTTTGTGAGGTAAGTGATTTCTGAAAGGTATAGTTTAATGTTACTCAGGGCCATTCTTTTGCAGGGATTTTTTGATAGTCAGATTGCGTTGCGCTAAAATAATATTGTGTGTCAGGTTAAGCACAGTCGTGTATAAGTTGTTCTAAGGGGACGTTTCATATATAAATTGTTCTAAGGGGACGTTTCATATGTCGACCCTTAGCCTAGGATACCTCACTGGAATCTTCTGATTTTTTCTTGTAGTTTGTGTATTTAGTGTAGCTTTTGTTTATTGCTAGCGCGTAATTGTAGAGAGAATCTCCTTTGTAGTTGCAGTCTTTCATTGTTGTACTGTAAAACAGTTGTGGCATGCATGTAGATTTGCACCAAGTATTTCGCTGCTGCAATTAACTAGATATTATTTTCAGTGCTATGTTAATGTGTTCTCTTATTTTTGCTATTCAAATTGTGCTTTTCTGTGTTATCGTGTGAAATATTGTGACAATAATGGAATGTGAAAAACGTAACACTCGGCTCCAAAGCAAACTGAGAAATGACAGTGAAGACGAAAGCAGTGTGTTGGCCCCACCATGTAATGAATTAACTAATATTCAAAGTAGTAATTTGGTAACTGTGCATAGGGAAATGGAGCGGGCGTCAAACAATGGCGTAGACAGTCAAACAGGTAGTGAACAGGGAAGCATTATCGATCGATCGGTCGGCAACAGCTCGCCTCAGTAATCCGAAATGATAGGACACAATTTTGCAAATACTGTAGACTCAGGTTTTGCGTCCTCACCGTTTTCTCAAATAAGTCAAGACACATTTTCAGCTTGTCAAAATGTGAATGTTGCCGGTGCAAATGCACTGCCGAAAAGAGCAGAGGAACAGATTCCAGACACTAATGCATTGTTATTACAACTAATGCAACAAATGGAACAAAATCAGAGACAAACACAGCAAAAGCTGCAAAAGTTAGACACAATGGAACAACACCAGAAACAAACACAGCAACAGTTACACACAATGGAACAAAATCAGAGACAAACACAGCAAAAGCTTCAAAAGTTTGACACCACGCTTGAACAAACACGTGAAGATTTAACTACTGAGTTACATAACATTGAATCGAAATGTCAAAAAGTCTGTAATGACGTAAAAACACAAATTTGTGAGCATTTCCAACCTATTTTTTCGCGGCATGAAAATGCATTACAGAATCACGAAGCAGCCATAAAAGAACTGCAAACTATTGTTCATGAAAATCATGAGACCTTGCAAGCTAAAATGGACTCAGTTGCATCTACCGATTCGGTTACGCAACTTGCAAAAACTCAGGAAAACTTAAAGGACACAGTAGAAAGACACATGGGGGAAATTAGTTCATTATCAGAGAAAGTAGCCGAACTTTCGGATCAGGTCACTAACTTATCTACAAAGGTAGATGATGATCTGAATGACACAAGACCCGTAGCCTTCACTGACACAGAAGAGTATGAACAAATTAGAAAATTCAAACAAAATCAAATCAATACACAGTACAAAAGAGAAATCCGGGAAGTACAAGATCAGCTGACACAGGTAATACAAGAATTACATATTTCAGAGGATACTCGCGCTCCAACACGGGAAGAGGAACTTAGAAATACGGAAAAGACACAAAATAATAGCACAGGGCATTTCGGTAATTATGAAAGAAATTGGCAAGGTACACCGAATTTTGAGATGGAACCGCCGAAACGACGTGACAGTGACCGACATGCTACTCGCCGACACGATGATTTTGACTATAAGCTGTTCATTACTACACGTAAATTCAAAACGTTTAAGAATTCCGCCAACGACATTCATCCACAAGCGTGGCTCCATCAATTCTCTCATTGTTTCCCTCCCAACTGGTCATTGGAGCACAGGTTAGAATTTATATGTGGCTACTTAGAGAATGAACCAGCTGTAAGAACGCGATCGGTCATTCACGATTGTCACAGTGAAGGAGATTTTTATCATGCCTTCCTCTCAGCATATTGGTCTCAAGCTACACAAGACCGTGTAAAACATAACATCATAATGATGAAACACTTCGAACAATCTGAATTTTCCAGTCTTGTGAAATATTTTGAAGACATGTTGCACAAGAATCAATACCTGTCAAACCCATACAGCCCCTCAGAACTCATCCGCATTTGTTTAATCAAATTACATGAACATTTACGGCATATTATTTTGGCAGGACGCTGCAAAGACGACATTGAAGCTTTTCAGGGACTGTTACAAGAATTAGAAATTGACACAGACAGTCGCGGGATGCGAAAACAGGAAAACAATCACTACAGGTCACATCCGTCACAATTCCGTGACGACAGAAACGATAACTGGACGCGACAAGGCTATTCTCAAATCGTGACCAAAATAGACACCACCCGTATGACAACCGTTGGCAGAGTAGTAATAATTACAGGGAAAGATCATCTCTCCGCAGTAATGACTATCACAGAGACAATCAGAGAAACAGACAATATGGGAACCAAAATAACTATTATCAAGGGAGACAGAATAACTTTAGACGCAACGGTCCAGCGCGCAGTTACGATTCAGGGAGAAATTCTCCACCACGTGACCGACAAGAAAGAAACTGTGGAATCTACCGACATGACGACAGACGATATGATCGTAACGACAGACCTGAATTGCATCAGAACTGGCGAGATTTAAACAGAGCAGAGCACTCTCGTCACGATGAATTTGTAGAAGTTAGGTCTCCAAATCCCAATAACGACGCGCGCCAACAAAGAGACAATAGGCAATGACTCACACCACTGGCAGCCACAAGACGTACTTATGAAACTGATGACGCAGCTGCCGTAGCTAGTAATTACGTAAAAATGGAAGACATTAGGGACATCTTACTCCAGGAACACGACGTAAAACATAACAACATTGCATATCCTGTGATTCATATTACTGTAAATGACGTAAAATTTACGGCAGTACTTGACTCTGGCAGTCCCATTTCAGTAATTAGTGAAACAGCTTTTAGCAAATGCAACAAATCGAACGATTGCCCCACACTTCCGTTACGTAAGATTAAATTACAAGGTGCAATCTTTGGAAAAAGTGTAAATGTACGCCAACAAACCAATTTAGAATTCTTTTGCCAAAGCCACAGCTTCTCTATGAACTTTCTTATTGTTCTATTATTGTCGACGGAAATTATACTGGGAGTAGACTTTTTGAATGAATACAAAGCAATCTTAAGCTTTCACGATGCTGAAATAAGTTTAGAGAAAGAAGGTAAGTCAATAGCTTTGAAATTTGAGGACTGGCTCTCAAACCATGATGAGGAAATTAATCGGCTTTACGTTCTGTTAGACAACAGTTCGGAATTTTCTACGGAACTAGACACTAACAACCACTCTGCAAGTACCGACAGGGATGATATCGACGGCATGTTTGAAATTAATGAGTTAATTCAGAATAAAATTCAAACAATTGAGAATTGTAATGAAACTGATAGGCAGGACCTTTTTGAGATTTTACAAGCACATTCCACAGTTTTTACTCACAAAACAGGAACGATCAAGGGATTTCAATACCAATTTCGTGTTCGTGAGCATACTAAATTTTGTGTTAGACCATACGTAATTCCAGCACATTATAGGGACCGTGTTAGAACAGAAATACAATCTATGCTTAATGAGGGCATTATTGAGCCTGCAGTAAGCTCATACAACAACCCATTACATGTTGTTGAGAAGAAAAATGGATCGATCAGGCTTGTTTTAGATTCGAGACAAATCAATACTATCATTATTCCTGAAACAGACAGGCTGCAGACGATGGAAGAACTTCTTCAAAATTTTAATGGTGTAAAAGTGTTGTCTTCCATTGATCTCAGATCCAGCTTTTATCAGATCGAACTTCATCCAGAATGCAGAAAATACACAGCTTTCCTTTGTTTCGGCGTTTGTTATCAGTTTCGGAAACTTCCTTTTGGTTTGAACATTTCTTCGGCAGCATTCATTCGTGGGTTAAATTCCATATTACCTGAGTTCTTAAAACGTCACATCACCTTATATGTGGACGATATTCTAATAGCAGAAGCTTCATGGGAACAACATAACCGCATCCTCGACAGTTTGTTACGTATTTTTGCAGAGTCTGGAATTACAGTTAACTTGGAAAAGTCTGAATTCGGTAGGTCAAAGGTGAAGTTTTTGGGACATATTATTTCTTCTGAAGGCATTCAGCCGGATCCTGAAAAGCTAGAAGCAATCGGAATGCAACATTTTGGTTTGCTTGAGAGTGGATTCTGGATTTGAGGTGCTTTCTGTGAAATGCCAAATGACACAGTGGTTAGTTTATGTGACAGCTACACGATTTTATCACGACGCTGCTAATGCGTGACAATTTACAATGTTGCTTTTGTGGTGTATCTGTTTTATATCTGCACAGTTTTTTTTTGAATTCTTCTATAAAGTGAAACATGTTTTAGTGGTGACTTTTGTGCTATTGCTACAAGGAGACAGCCTTTTCCGTAGCACAACAATATGTTACAGCACAGTAATTTCTTCTTCATAACAATAAGCGTAATAACTAAGTTATCTATACGCAAAGCATTTCACTTTTGTGTATCGTGAGGTAAGTACATTGACTTCTGCAGAACTTAGCTTTCGGAGGACAATAACTACGACACTTCCCAGAGATTATCTTACAGCAAGACGCACATGTAGCGCTACAGGACACGTATTTGAGTGATTAATTTTGTACTTAAAACATTTATTTTTAAAGATTTTTGAATTACAAAGAAAGTTTTTCGTGATACATTTCATTCCATTGCTGTAATCTGTAACACCTGAGGGTATAATTACAATAAACCTCAGGGGGGTACACACCTACTTTGTGTACCACGTGTTTGGCAAGCACAAGGAGCCCTAGCTAATATGGTATTTGCTTATACAATTCAAAACATCGGTACCATTTTGCTCTCACACATAATTACACAGCTATCTGATCATTTAACTGAGAGAGACAAACCTTTTCACTACGTCAGTGACACATGTTTACGTAATTATACCGTTGGGTAACTTCACACTTATGAAATTGTATTTGTCTGTACTTTGTGAACTGTTTAATTTTTTCGGAACCATTGTGATACTATGAGAGCTTTGAATGATGTATTTGGTATGAGATCATGATTTTTTAAAGTACGTTTGAGGTAGATGACACTATTGACATGAGCAGAGCATTTTCCTTAGGTTTTGAAATTATTGCAGAAAGCTATGACGTTTTTGAGATTTGACTGAGGTGTTATGATGTTATTATTACGACGACGATGTGTATTATGCTGCTGAGGTATGTTTATGATCAATAAGCTAATGCTATATGAGTTATTTGATTATGCTACGTATGTTATGATGTAATATTGAAGAAGTGTTGACGAATAAGGTAAGGAATAATGAGTAGTGTTTAGGGACTCTTGACTTGTGAAAAAGGATGTTGGAAACCGAGAATCGTACTTTAAGAGTTATGAAATGTGTGTGTAAATGCGTGAATGTATCACAATGCCGGCGAAAATTTTTTGGACACTGTTATATTCATAAGATTTGGTTTCTACAGATTTGTAACGCAAATTCTTGACCTGTGAAGACTGTCACTGTAGCGGTAAATATTTCCGTAAGAAAGTTAAGTGACCACCTGCACGTGGGTCGTCGGGACACAGCTGTGTCAAACACCTGGAGAACAAGCCATTAGGGTGTGCCTTTCATCGCTAATGCGACACGCTCGTTACTTGAAAACATATGATTTTTGTAATGCGTTGTGGGCACACAGCTGTGTCAAACACCTGGAGAACAAGCCATTAGGGTGTGCCTTTCATCGCTAATGCGACACCCTCGTTACTTGAAAACATATGATTACTCGCACTTTGTGCTAATTACTGAAATGCTTATGAATTGATGGAAAATATTCGTACATCTGCACACCTGATTATGACAAGTGTCTTTCTCCGAGAGTTGAGTGCTACTGACTTATGAAACGTCACATGACTACTGAATGATATTTTTATGCTTTGCTTTTCATAGTTGCTTATTTCATTTGATATCTGGTTTCCAGCTGTGTTGCAGCATTGCTTTTATAAAATGAAATGCATTTGCTAATGTGAACACTTTCTGTCAACAGATCTATTAAATAATTATTTTATGATCCACATTCTTTAAAAAAGGAGCACTTGGAAAGGAAAGAACAATAAGAAGGAACTAGTAACAGTAACAAATAATTTTCTTTTCAAGTACATGGTAATATTTTTTTACAATCAGTTGTTATGGTGCACCACTTTAATTACATAGACATTAAGATGTGAATAGACATTTCCCTTGTCTGCATTGTTGTTTTTACTGCAATATTTTTTCTGCTTGAGCTATGTCATGTTTAGGTATAAGTTGCTGCTGTTTGCCAGGCATAGTGTTATTGAATTTCACTTTCTAATTTCTTAATGCTGCTTGCTTCGCAAATCTGCGTTTTTTTTTCCATTGCTGTTTATATTAACTGTTTTATGTGATGCTGCATTGCCTCGTCCCTTGGTATATATATCTGAGCTCAGTAGATTTAAGTTAGCTTAAGAGGGGTAGACTATATAAGAAACTAACTATGATGACTTGGAAGAAATGTATTGAGAAGCTATATGAAAATGGTTTGGGCGAAAAAGAAGGATACTGTACAGTGGAGAAAAACTATTTTTGACAGAGGATGTGAACAGAATACAGAAGGCAGGCTTAGATAGGACTTTTGGGAATAATGATGAATGAAGGGAGACCTCCAAGAAGCAAAGAAAGTTTTGTTTGCAAAATACTGCAATGAAACAAACCCTGTCCTTTCCTTTTGTGTTATCCCACTATGTGTTTGGGTACCCGTGTGTAATTATGTTCTTCCTGTCTTTATGTGTTTAGCTGATGAGAGCTATGTTGTAGAATTTTTCTAATACTCTGTTATTTTCTTTGTAAAGATGCTTAGACATTATTTATTCTGTTCTGTTTTAATGCTCATATGTAAAGTTGATGTTTCAAAAATTATTCTGATCGTTTATGTATTTACTTATGTCATCATTCCTGTAACACTGATGTATATGTCTATTTCTATTCTTTTGTAAAGCCTGTACTACAAATGTTATCTGTATTATTATGTTTTTAATGATGTATTTTGTACCTTTGTAATTGTATTCTCATGTTATAATATTGTAATTGACACCAGTTAATCAAAATAAGTAACTTGTAAGTTCCATTTCACTGCACACATTTCTGTTGGTCATAGTATATGGACAATATGTAAGAAGTAGGGACTGATAGTGTTTGCACGTGTGTTAATAATTCAGCAAGGGACTGGATAACAGCATTGCTGGTTCTAAGGACAATTCCCAAAAACTTTGTGCGTGCACAAGTGGTGGTTTATGGACTTGCTATCTTCTCTGCAAGACTCTTCGATGGTGATTGTGCACCTGCACAGTCGCAACAGATGGCTGCTGGCCATCTCTACAAGGACTGCAGTGGGTCTGCACCTCTGGTGGCCCACCAATACCATACTCTCTACCAGGACTACAGTGGGCCTGTCCACAATTTCTACAAGGACTACAGTGGGTCTGCATCTCTGGTGGCCCACCAATACTCTCTACCAGGACTGCAGTGGGTCTGCTCTGTGATGACCTACCTACCAATACTCATCAACTTCGACTGACTCTGCTGTGGGTTTGCTCTGTTGTGGCCCATTACCTGTCAGCATGTCAAGAGTCAGCACTGTCTTTCAGTTGGAAGGACAACACTACTTCTTCAAGACTGCATGGAAATCCACTACTTCCGTGTGCATTGTCTTTTACTGCTCAGACTTAGAAAAAAAAAAAACACTGAAATTTTACTGTGACGAACAATCTGGACTGTCTTTATGGACTGTGAGAAAATTTTAGCTTTTGACCAACATTGTATCAATAAGTGTGTGCATTGGATATCTTTGTTAGTGTAATTATGAAAAATTTTATCAAATCATTATTGGCCACTGGCTAAAAACATTTGTAAAATTTTTTGTGGGGAGCATGGGGGCTATGTAAGTAGGCTGTTTATATTTTCTTATTGGCAAAGTTACGTAGCGCTCTATATGAAAATCACTGGCTGTGCTGTGTGCAGTCTGTGGCTAGTTTGCATTGTTGTCTGCCATTGTAGAGGGGCAGCTATATGTTAACAGCGCGTAGTGTTGCTCAGTTGGAGGTGAGCCGCCAGCAGTGGTGGATGTAGCGAGAGAGATGGCGGAGTTTTGTAATTTGTCATGAACTGAGATATATGTTATGACTTTTGATGATATTAAGGTAAATACAGTGTTTGTTCTCCATTAAAATCTTTCATTTGCTAACTATCCCTATCAGTAGTTAGTGCCTTCAGTAGTTTGAATCTTTTATTTAGCTGGCAGTAATGGCGCTCGCTGTATTGCAGTAGTTCGAGTAACGAAGATTTTTGTGAGGTAAGTGATTTCTGAAAGGTATAGTTTAATGTTACTCAGGGCCATTCTTTTGCAGGGATTTTTTGATAGATTGCGTTGCGCTAAAATAATATTGTGTGTCAGGTTAAGCACAGTCGTGTATAAGTTGTTCTAAGGGGACGTTTCATATATAAATTGTTCTAAGGGGTCGTTTCAGTATTAACTGCGAAATTTACTGCAAATTTTGTCTTAGTAATTTAGACAAATGTTGAGGATGTTTTAAAGTGTGAAAAACTTTGTTTGGTTGAGAATGAAACAGACATTTCATTTATCGCTAGATCTTAATTCGATAAATCAACCAAAAGGTGAGGTTCGAGATTTCAATCGTATTTTTAGCTAAAGCTAAATGGACTCGTAATTTCTATAACCACTGATTTTGTTGTCACTCTTCGGAAGACGAGTTATTTCTTCCAGACAACGTCAATTATTGCTGGCAGTTTAACTTT
Organism: Schistocerca cancellata; assembly: GCF_023864275.1. Lineage (NCBI taxonomy): Eukaryota > Metazoa > Arthropoda > Insecta > Orthoptera > Acrididae > Schistocerca > Schistocerca cancellata. The sequence goes on along the minus strand of NC_064627.1, from coordinate 915,794,637 downwards.
TTCACAGGTGCGCCAGCGTTTTGCAGTGTAGGCCTAATACTGTAAATATTTTCACCTGACGAGTACTGAACGCGTAAGCTATAATATAATAATCAGCTGACGTTAATGGCTTCAAAATTTGACACATCCAAGCAGTGAGTACAAAAAAAACTGCCGCTAAATGATGCAATGTGCTAGTAACAGTTTGAAACCATCGTCATTTTCAGCTGCCTTGGCACAAGAGCAGCGAAATATAATTGTTACTATACACGTATTCTCATCATTTAATACTATTACATTGAATTTTAGTTTTTTAAATAGCGCTTCCAATCTCACGAGATGCGAGCCGCTACCGTGTGTGCTCCGGAGCGCCAATGCTTTGCTGTTTGGAATGGTCTGTTTTAGAGTAGGTATAGAGCATTTCCTGTGATTTAAGAAGTCAAAAGTAGTTAAGTTGTCGCAGAAATGGCACCCTAACAATAACTATGTCATTAAATGCCATAATTCTAAGTACTACTGTCTATTACTATTAATTACTCATCCAAAACTTAAATATATGCGGATGCGGATAAGGAACTTGCGGATATGGATTAATTGCAGCGGATGCGGATGCGGTTACGGATTAGGACCTTGCGGATGCGGATTACACTTTTCTTATCCGCGCAGACCTCTACCTATAGGGCTGCCCAAAACTAGTTGCCCATTACCTGTCTAGCGGTGTAGTTCGGAGTGCAGCGATATACGTCGTTTCTGTTCGTGGGATCTTAGTTGCCAGTGTCAGTCAGCTGACTTCGTATAATTCAGTATCCAGAAGTGATGGATAATCGCCCTGCATTGCAAGAAAATGTGCAGAATACGAAGAAGAGGAGGTATTTGGGGAGTAACGAGTGTTCGATCGTCTCTAACGTTATTACAGCGTGTGTTAAGGAGGCGACACAAAAAGAACTGTTGGCTAATATGACCAGTCCCAATCAAAGGACTGCAGTTTATGCAAACGTCAGCCTCGCCACAATAGGATGCATAAGGAAGGAACGCGAAAACAAGGCGCATGGCTTACTGGAATCACCGCGAAGGAAAACTAACAATTTAGGGAAGAAACTCATCGTTATAGACAGTTTCACAAAATCGGTCATTCGACAAACGATGGAGGACTTTTACATAAACAAAAAATAGTGCCCACACTACGGAAATTATTTACCGCCGTGAAACAATAAATACATTTTCCTTGGCGGAAAGATGTTTTACACTAGACATTGCGTGAAATGGGATTTACCTGAAAATACTTTTTAGACATGTTTATGAAGACAGTGCGAATCGAACTAATACAACACACGAAATTATAAATTTCTGGTTACTTTTTAAACACTCTTCATGTTGCAAGAATTGTTAAGTTTCAATGCAACCCTTCAAAGAAAACTTCTACCTTCAAGTAGAAACACAAAGTAAGAACAATCCTTAAACTCTACAGATTGATTGCCCTATATCTGGTTCGTCTTACGAATAGAGCAATACATACATTCACATGAATAGGCATTCGGTTTTATGTTTGTAGTAGAATCGCGACTTCCGTTCTTATGTTAATATCATCTACTCTATAACGTTGTGTTTCGGAAGAAGCTATCGTCTTTTGTTTTCCTTATACTCTTAACGCAGTTGTCTAAAAATAAACGCAGCCGCGACGTATCCGTACACGGCCTCGCCACAGATTTAAAGCGGGCACCGCGGCAGGGACGGTACTACGTTGTGAAACATCCTGTAGAAGCGCCTTGTGACGTAGCAGGGGAGGCAGAGTGGGGACTCGCTCGTTGGCTCTTCAGTTTACCGACAGATAATAGACATTTTTATTTATTTCTGTATGAGGAAACTGTATCTAGATTTTGTCGGAGTGTTTCTGGGACACACTATATAATATCATATGCCTGAAGAGCAGTAAAATTAATACGTAATAATATTAATATTAATAAGTAAATATATTAATAAATTTAAATTTAAAAATTTAATTTAATTTAAATTTAAAAATTTAATTTAATTTAAATTTAAAAATTAAAAATCAAATTTAAATTAAAAAGTAAATAATTAATAAAAATACTAATATTAACAAGTAAAAAATCGCGAATATGTAAAGATGTCCTGATTTGAATGACTGATTTTGTCCATTGTAAATGGTTTTTTGAAAGCCTGAGGCTGTGAAAACAGTGGGTTTCCTTATAAATAACTTTTATGCTACCAGCCACGATTTTCATTTTTCACATTTTACGCGACGCATTTCGGGAAGTGAATACCAGTTTTAAATGGTTCAGATCGCTCTGAACACTATGGTACTTAACATCTGAGGTCGTCAGTCCCCTAGAACTTAGAACTACTTAAACCTAACTAACCTAAGGATATCGCTCACATCCATGCCCGAGGCACGATTCGAACCTGCGACCGTATCAGTCGCGCGGTTCCGGACTGAAGCGCCTAGAACCGCTCGGCCACCGCATCCGGCTCTCGTTTTCAAGTGCATTTTCTTTGTGTAATATACCACCTGTGTACTATGGCGTAGTAGACGGGGAAGACCACCTGAAAATGGGAATCTTTTGACGAAACACGTCGTGTGCAGTATGAATAAAGGAAAATAATGACTGGCAGCAGAAAAATAATTTGCGTCCATGACTAAAACACGTTTGAACCCTTTTGTTTTTAGCCCCATCCAGAAAAGTGCATTAACCCCTCAAGAGGTAATTACCCCCAGGTTGGGAACAACGGTGCTAAATGTATGAACCACCTCTATTTGGAGCTGCCCTTAATGTCAGTTTTTTAGTCTTTGCTGCCATATTTGTTATAACGATAGAGAAAGCACATGTGTTCTCCGCTGTTCCGGGGCAGTCCCTCAAACGCTCTTCGGAGCCCATCAAAGGTAAACAAATTAAGTCGTCCCCTCTCGTCCCCACCCTCTGCCACCAGAGTGTTAGCTGGCGGAGAGTCCAGCACAATACGAGCTGAGGCTTCCGTTCAGCCACCTACGCGAAATCGCCCGAGCGTCAATCAACTGGTCCGGTAATTCCCGTGCGCCCGTGCTGACCGGAATGTTTGACCCACAATTTGTACCATTTACGCACCCTGGACGTGGCCGCCGTTTCATTAAGTCCGCCAGCCCCTCGGCAGGTGTCTGTTATTTCCCGGGCGCGCATCTAATTAGTGTACATTACGGGAATGGCAGGCGGCGGAGGCGCGTATCTGCCCGCGCCGATAAGCGTTAAGTGCGCGCGGACAAGCGGCACCGCCACGTGATTAGCGCCGGGGGTATTCCCCGGGCGCCATTGTTACCAACCTGACGAGGCACATTTCCCCCGCGCGGCGCTGCCGTGCCCGTCACATTTCCCCGTGGCACTTTAATTGGCAGTCCGGCCCGGATCGAAGGCGAGCCCTACAAAGAGCTTCTGATTGTGGAATGCGACCGGCCGCGAGACCCCCTTCACAGGTGAACGCGCGGAACAGAAATTACCCTGTCGCCGTCGCCCATATTATCAATCACTCAGTCCGGCCGCGCGCGACAGCAAAAAACAGAGAACGGGCCCGAGCAGCTGAGCAAGACGGAGAGAGGGAACGAGTGAGTGAGGATGGATGTGAAAAAAGTTTGTAGTTGCTGCGGAAGCGTGCAGCCCACAGTGCCAGCAGGTAATTAATTATTTCGGGGTGTCAACGCCGACAAGAAACAGTTTGGCGTAAAGAGCTGTCTCACGACAATTAATGGGGCTTGATTTAGTATGACACTGCGTTTATTAAAGGAGCTGCTCCAGATTTGCGACGAAAATGTAAATCGCCGCAGAAAGAGCTCAGTTCAAGCAGCTACGTGACGCTGCGTACAACAGAAGACTTGTAAGAAAATCGCCGTTGCTAGTACGTTGCAAGCAAGGCCCACAGTTCTACCAGACATGGAATGAAAAGAGACTTGTATCTTAAGGAACCTACACAACTGAGGAGTTATCTATCAAAGTCAGTATTCTGAAGGTTAAATTCGGTTTTCTCTACAGTATCACTCTTAGTTCTCTCAGTATTAGCATTCCGTGTATTGTTCGTGACGACAAAATGACAGCCGGCCAGAGTGGCTGAGCGGTTCTAGGCGCTACAGTCTGAAAGCGCGCGACCGCTACGGTCGCAGGTTCGAATCCTGCCTCGGGCATGGATGTGTGTGATGTCCTTAGGTTAGTTAGGTTTAAGTAGTTCTAAGTTCTAGGGGACTGATGACCTTAGAAGTTAATTCCCATAGTGCTCAGAGCCATTTGAACACTTTTGATAAAATGATAGTGGATAACAGGAGAAGGACAGCCTCAACAAAACAAACGCGATAGACAAATTAGACCAATAAATTCAAAACAAAAATTAAAACTGCACCCAACACGAAACAGCAAACGGATCAACACCAATGCACAATAACAGCCACACAGAACATGAACACACAGGACACAAATACACACAACACGTCTAAAAAACAGCAAACAAGCGGCACACGCTTACCTACGGCAACAAAGCAACTCAGAAAATAGGCAAAATTTTCGAGAAAACAAGGACTGAAAATTGTCTACAGAACAGACGACTCTATACTAAAGAAACTAATGCTAACCGACACTAACACAGACAAACACAACGCATCTGGGATTTGCCAAGTCTCGCGCCAGGTTCGAATGGCTCTGAGCACTAGAACTACTTAAACCTAACTCACCTAAGGACATCACGCACATTCATGCCCGAGGCAGGATTCGAACTTGCGACCGTAGCGGTCTCACGGTTCCGAAAATGAGAGATCTGTAAAAATTAAGTACGCAGATTTACTTATGTAGTCTGCTTCCCCCTCCCAATCAACATTTCGTGCAGCCTAGTCTCAGTCAGCATACACTTCAACACATTTTTAGAAAAATTGCACTGCAACCTAAAAAACGCTAGCCAAAAAGTAAATTAGCGAATCTTTGTTCTTAAACTAAAATCATATATCAACAGTAATGCTATAACAAGAAAGAAAAACCCCTAATATCATATGAGATCAAAGCAAATTGTGAGAAACTAAATAACAAAACAAAGATAAACGCTTATTGATTGCAGGCGACATACTGTAAGGCATAATTGTAACTGTGCTGCAAATACCAAACAGGCTTACGAGCATCGGTACATAATAATAAGACATATATTTACTATTCATGCTAACGTTTCTGTCAGTCCCTATAGTAACATAAATACCATTATCTCAAAAAATTGGTGAATATCATAATGTGTAAAATCATTGTGTATTATAAGATATGGGTATCGCCTTTTTGCACACACACTGTTTCTTCTTTTTGTCCAAACATGTTTCAGCACCTCTGTGCCATCATCAGTGGGTTTTGTTTACTGAAAGCTGAGCTGTAAAGTGTGAAAGTATTTCAGGCTATAACTGTTACAACAAAGTGAGGCCTAGAGAAAGTTTTTGTTCGTTTTGTTTCTTACCGTGATTTTATATAATATGGTTTTGCTGGACCAACTGTATGGTGACCTGCACTGACAGCTTGTCATCTGCAAACCAAACGATGTAAATGTAAATTTCATCGGCAAGTTAAACATGTTTGGGTAAAAAGCAAGAAAACAGTGTGTTTGCAAAAAGGCGGGACCCATATCCTATAATTTAACCGTAACTGCGGATAGAAAGGACAAGAGCTGCAGATTCAAAAGGCGAATTTTTGTGTATTGTTCAACAGAGAATAAATAAAACCCACTGAAGATGGGGAAACTTCTCCGAAACAGGTATGAGTACTAAAACAAGAAAATTGGTGTCTTCTTAAGACAGAAGCACATTACTTTGTTATACAGCAGAACCTCAGTTTGCTATATGGTTACAGCTGTGTAGCTTCTTTAATTCTTTCCGGAAAGTTAATCTAAGGTTGTTTATTTTCTACACTACATTATCAACCAGTCGCTTTAAGCTCCAGAAGGCTCAACTTTTGTAGAAAATCTGAGCCGTGGGTACATTAGAATTGATCTTTGCCACTCAGTAAACCTCTGCTCGTTGTTTCTCAGCGACAGCTTTGCCGGCGTCTCACAAGTGGGAGCACAGTGACATGTAGCTGACTGAATTTCGTGCGCGCTCCCTTCTGATGATGATGATGACGTTTGGTTTAGTGGGGCTCTCAACTGCGCTGTCATTAGCGCCCGTACACATTCCCAATCTGTACACAGTCCATTCTAGCCACTTAACCACTTTCGTGAATAATGATGGACTGAGGAGGACAACACAAATACCCAGTCCCCGGGCAGAGAAAATCCTCAATCCGGGGGGGAATCGAACCCGGGACCCCGTGATCCACAGGTAGCAACGCTAGCCACTAGATGATAGCTGCGGACGCGCTCCCTTCTGGTCACAATTTTGTGCGGTAGTACCTGGAGTTGTCCACCAACGATGGAGGTCAAGTTCATGGTGTTACGGATGGCTCTCGATCGCGTGCCTACTACATTTGAAGAATTAAAACCTTCGTCCGCCTTTGTGACCACGGGATTGAGTCTTCAGATTTGCCACGTTTCTTATCGTGCGTCTTTGGTTTGTGGATGATGAGCTGCCAGTACTTACTAAACAGCCAAAGACTGTCATCGGAAGAAAAACAATGAACACCTTTTGTTAACTGTGATTAAAGTGCTGATTGTTCACTGAGCGAGGCTTTACAACAGAGATTCAATTTAGGCTGTCGCCTGCAACGCTTTCTAGCTTTGAGTAATGACTATTATTTTGGTCTTAGTCCCCTTACGTGGATCAGCTTTCTCGGTTACCATTACAAGTTCGATTTATTTTAAGCCTACCTGTAGAAGCGAAAAGGAATTTAATTTTTAGTTTTGACTTTTTTATGAAAATTTTATTTCTGTATTTATTTACTAGCAAGAAATTCATCTTTATAAATCGTGTGCTTCCTTTTAATGGCCCATGTGTTAAAACTTGAAAGAAGCTAACCCCTCGAAGAATTTGTTCTCTTGACATATTCACGTGTCAAATAATTTCCATTATCACGGAGCTGCAGTTAAAACCTGAAAGGGGCCTATGTGATGTCTTGCGAATTACAGTTTATTTCTGTTTTTGTCGCTTTGTGTCTATGCGGTTTTAAATTTCGCTGTCTGTGTGTTCTAGAATTCATAATTTAAGTTGAATGAAGAGGCCTAACGATGTCTGGGCTAAGTTCAAACTAATCACTTATGTTAACCTCTGTTTAAGGACCAGATGTACTTGTTTCAGGCCTTTGAACTATGGTTTATGTTGTATTATTTGTCCGTTTAGAATTTTCTTCTTTTAAAAAATTGTGTGCGGCTAACTTTAAAAATTTCTAAGTATTTGATGGCCTGAAGTATCATTTTCATTGTGACATCTGTTACATTTTTTTATGGTGGCGTTTTACTATTCATTTTTTCAAGATTAAAATGGTACTGAGGCAGACAAGCGTTGCTAAAAGTTTTCTTTATTTTGGCTCAGCATCTTACCATTCCCTCCTCTATACTCCATAACAATTCAAAAACATCGTATGCACGCTCTTTTTTAACACGTTTATTTTCTTAAATAACGTCGGGTGAGCTGCAAGATAACATAGTAGGACCTCTAATTGTGATAAACGTCAGGGGGTGATAGATCACGTCATGGGGAATAACTTTTGTTGAGGACAAAATGAACTCTTATGTTTCCCATATATGCTAGGCATACTTAAGTATTTGGAGGCTGTGGGACGACAAAATTTCATAGAACTAGCACGGTCTATTAAGCAAGTGTGCAGCATACTACATACACCACTAAACTGATAGAGTGTTTTTCGACAAGAAAACCATAAAAATACGTGTCTCTAAAACGAGAAAAGTATTTTAGAAGAGAATCAGGGACTTCAATTTGCACGGCATACCGCCTTTCACACGGAAAATGCGACTAGATGATAGGCAACACACATTGTATACGAACGTCACAGATTTGCTTACACACAACCGCCTCTTAGAGGCACAACGAGTCTTGAGCGACTCCTGATGTCAACAGGAAGAGCAAGCGAACAATTTGTCTAGAACAAAAGTTATTCCCCATGACAAGATGTATCACCCATAGACGTTTGTCGCCAACACATTGAAACGCCCCCTGTATATAAACGATCAGCAGCATTACAAGATTGTTAGCTGACAATGCTCTTGTGTGGAGGAAAATATTATCATTGGACGAATGTAAGGAAATGCAGAAAGAATAGGACAGAAAATCAATCATATTCACAAAAAGTATCCTCTACCAAGTACTGCACGACAGCTTTCGGAGTATACACTGACGAGCCAAAACATTATGAACACCTGCTTAATAACTTCTTGGTCCTTCTTTGAAAGGCAATTTTTTTTTCGAGTCATCAGTCTTCCTATCCTCTGACAACCTCTTCATCTCAGAGTAGCACTTGCAATCTAGGTACTAAATTATTTGCTGGATGTATTCCAATCTCTGTCTTCTTCTACAGTTTTTGCCCTCTACAGCTCCCTCTAGTACGATGAAAGTCATTCCCTGATGTCTTAACAGATGTCCTATCATCATGTCCCTTCCTGTTGTCAGTGTTTTCCACATATTCCTTTCCTCTCAGATTCTGTGCAGAACCTCCTCATTCCTTACCTTATCACTCCATCTAGTTTTCAACATTCATCCGTAGCACCACATCTCAAGTGCTTCGATTCTCCTCTGTTCCGGTTTTCGCGCAGCACACGTTTCACTACCATACAAAGCTGTGCTCCGAACGTACATGCTAAGAAATTTCTTCTTCAAGTTCAGGCCTGACCTTTTTGCCATTGCTAGTTTGCTTTTGATGTCCTTCTTGCTCCGTCTGTAATTGGTTATTTCCCTCCCCAGGTACTTCTACTAATTAACTTCTTCTAACTACTTCTACTGACTAATTTTACCTTCTTCGTGACCATTGACCCTGGTGTCAAGTTTCTCGCTGTTCTCATTTCTGCTACTTCTCATTATTTTCGCCTTTCTTCAATTTACTCTCAATCCATATTCTGTAGTCATTAGACTGTTCACCCCATTCGGCAGATCAAGTAATTCTTCTTCACTTTTGCTCAGAAAACGGAATACGTCACCCGTTCTGCGTACCATGGATTCGACAGATAGTTGGTAGTTAGTGGAGGTATGTCGCACCAGATGTCCACGCACAAGACATATGTAATTTCCTTAAACAGCGGGACGCTGATTTGTGTATGCAATGATGGCGCAGTATAACGACCCAAATGTGTCCCATTGTATTCACATCAAGCGAATTTCGTGACCAAGAAATCAACGTTAGTACACTATCATGCTCCGCAAATCACTGCAGCATGGGTCTGGCTTTCAGATACGGATAATTATCCTGCTGGAAGATGACGTTGCCGGCGGGGAAGACATCAAGCATGAAGGGGAACAGGTGGTCCACAGCTGTCAGCATGTCTTCGATTACTACTACAGGTCTCACGCGAGCACAGCAGAATGTCCCCCACAGCAAAGTACTGATCCCAGCAGCCTGCGTCCTAGGCACGGTGCACATTTCGAATCGCCGTTCACATTGATGGCGGCGTTTGTGGCGACGTCCATCGACCTGGTGTAGCAAAACCGTATTTCATCCGATGATGCAATGGGGCGACACGTTTCCAATGATCAACGGTCCAATATCGACGATCCCGTGACCGCAGTCGCAGCTGACGATGTCGTTGGGCCAACGTGTGGGCACGTAGCGGTCGTCTGCTGTGGAGCTCCATGTTCAACAATGTACGACGAACGGCGAGCTTGGAAACACTTACCTGGGCTCAAGCATTGTACTCTTTCGGCAGAGTTGCCACAGATCGCCACCTATCCTGCTTTAAAGAGCAGGCAACCATCCACATCCCACGTTCTGTGAAGAGTCGTGGATGTCCACCCACTTACCACCCAGTGGTAGTTTCACCGTCGTTCTACCACTTTCCATAGAAGCTCACTGCAGTAGCACGTGAGCATTCGAACAGCTACGCCTTTTTAGAGATACTCGTTCACAGTCTCTGCGTAGTAATAACGTCACCTTTGTCAAAGTCGCTTATGTCAGTAGATTTCCCGATTTGCGATCCGTGTCGTCGCTAGAATAATACCCTGCCCGTCTTTGATCCACTTATATACTTTCCTTGCCGTGTCACGTTCCCGCAGCACCATCAGGCAATGGTCACAATGTTTTCGCTTATCAGTGTATATGTTGCTGTAACTGTAGACTTTACTGTTACTGACGTAGCCATTGCAGAATTGATTGTTATATTCTTGTTGATTTTCCAACTCTTTTTCTACCTACATCCTAAATCTTTGGTTGATGCTGCAGTAGTGGATAACGATTTACTTTCATCTTCTTCAGATTTAGGTATCCTACTTCATCCTATGCTCATTCAGTTTAGTCTAAGTTTAATAAGTGAAATTTTCTGTTTCAGCTTTCAGTTATAATACATCTATTTATTTATCTTACTTTACCTATCTACACCTGCACCTACCTGCCCCATTCTTCATATTTTCTGTTTCAGCTTTCAGTTATAATATATCTATTTATTTATCTTACTTTAACTATCTACACCTGCACCTACCTGCCCCATTCTTCATATTGTAACATTTCTTTTTGCTCTGAAAAGGCGACATCACATTTTATTTGCTTCCCTGCAGAAAAAATGGGGTCGTCGTCAAGAAAATGTTAGATATTTAATAGTAAATTTTTCTTAAACATAAGATATGCAGGAATTTTAGTAACACATCCAGTCATGATTGCTGCAGTCTCCCAGAAGTCGGTAACTTTTTTGTCTTCTTTGTGTGGCTCCTGCTTTCAAGATGAAAGAGAAAAGCAAGTAACCATCTGTTACAGAAATACAGCCATCGATTTCAAAACCATCATCGTCTATTTCGGAACCAGATTCTTCAAGTAACCCCAGAATTTCTTCACCAGTCAAACTGTCCCCCATTTCACAACAAACTTTTGTGATCAATATAATTGCCGGAATAAACGGTAACAACGAATATGTGAGAACTCATAATGCCTCTTATATGTTTTTCAAGATAAATAACACTTTGTGTGGAAGAAGGAACATTCGTCTAGCGGCCCACCGAATTACTAAAAGAGCGAACAACTGACTTCACGCCTTGATTGCTCGGTAACAATGCATCGTGAAGTAGGAACCAGGAAAGAGTTAATACAATGAAGGGGTGAAGAAGGAGTTATTCTACACACACCAAAAAAAGTTTTGCATCACCTCTGTTCCGAGAGTTACGGAACCTGTACAAAATATTGGAATAGAGATCAACATAAACATCATTTCCACCCTTTCTATTGCTCATGAAAACCACTCATTTCATGTTGTACCACCATACAGCGAGCCCTTCAGAGGTGGTAGTACAGATTACTGTATCCACCGGTACCTCTAATACCCAGCACATCCTCTTGTATTGATGCATGTCTGTATTCGTCGTGGCACACTGTCCACAAGTTCATCAAGACACTGTTGGTCCAGATTGTCCCACTCCTCAACGGCGATTCGGCGTAGATCCCTTAGAGCGGTTGGTGGGTCACGTCGTTCATAAACAGCCCTTTTCAATCTATGTCAGGTAAGTTCGACAGAGTTCATGTCTGCAGAACATGCTGGTCACCCTAATCGAGCGATGTCGTTATCCTGAAGGTAGTCATTCACAAGATGTGCACAATTGGGGAGCGAATTGTCGTCCATGAAGACGAGTGCCTCGGCAATATGATGCCGATATGGTTGCACGATTGGTCGGAGGACGGCATTCCCGTATCGTGCAGCTGTTATGGCGCCTTCCATGACCACCAGCGGCGTACGTCGGCCCCACATAATGCCACCCCAAAACAGCAGGGAACCTCCACCTTGCTGCACTCGCAGCCTGACCAGGTTGCCTCAAACACGTCTCCGACGATTGTGTGATTGAAGGCGTATGCGACACTCGTCGGTGAAGAGAACGTGATGCCAGTCTTGAGCGGTCCATTCGGCATGTTGTTGGGCCCATCTGTACAGCGCAGCGCGCTGTATGGGGTCGTGGTTGCAAAGATGGACCTCGCCATGGACGTCGGGAGTGAAGTTGCGCATCATGCAGCCTACTGCGCACAGTTTGAGTCGTAACACGACCTCCTGTGGCTGCACGAAAAGCAATATTCAACATGGTGGAGTTGCTGTCAGGGTTCCTCCGAGCCATGCTCCGTACCTAGCGGTCATCCACTGAAGTAGCAGCCCTTGGGTGGACTGAGCGAGGCATGTCATCGACAGTTCCAGTCTCTCTGTATCTCCTCCATGTCCGAACAACATCGCTTTGGCTCAGTACGAGAGGCCTCGACACTTACCTTGTTGAGAGCCCTTCCTGGCACAAAGTAACAATGCGGACGCGATAGAACCGCGGTATTGACCGTCTAGGCATGGTTGAACTACAGACAACACGAGCCGTGTACCTTCTTCCTCATGGGATGACTTGAACTGATCGGCTGTCGGACTCCTTCCGTCTAATAGGCGCTGCTCATGCATGGTTGTTTACGTCTTTGGGAGGGTTTAGATACATCTCTGAACAGTCAAAGGCACTGTGTCTCTGATACAATATTCACAGTCAACGTCCATGTTCAGCAGTTCTGGGAAATGGGGTGATGCAAAACTTTTTTTGAAGTGTGTATTAATATTTAGCAATTCGGAGCACAGCTGTAGTCCTGCTCTATCTGATTGTTGGCGACAGTACTGGTGTTGCATTCCAGCTGCGACAAATGGTGCCTACTGGAGAATCATCTAACTCAGTGGCACGCCAAGGCTAGAAATGACGTGGAGGGACAGCAGGGAGAGGTTTCGGTGGTGGAAGAGTGAAGTGACGGCAACTCGGAGCTGGCAGTGGAGACCACGGACAACAGTGGGGCAAGAGTCTGCATGAGACGCCGTGCCACGGTCGGCGCGCAGTCCGGTCTTGTCTATTCATATCCTCGCTTGGCTGGCTCAGGGAGTTGATCGGCGAGCGATGACGCCTGGAACGACGGGCTCGGTTGTTGTCAGCCGGTGATAGCGACCACTTGCACTCTGTCTTCCAGAGGACCTGGAGGGGCCTCGGTGGAGATGCGGCAGTATGAAGACGAACGGTAAGATGGCAATTCTGCAAGCGAGTATCCGAGAAGACAATCAGCTAGATGAGGCGAAATAGGGGCAACCTGGTGGGGTCCGGGCTGTGGGCTTATGGCGGCTTGCTGCCAGCATGGAGCGTCTATCTCTGTCGGCGAACGAACGGTGCTTGGCGATTTGGATCCAGGAAACGCGGTGCCAACAAGATACAAGCTGATATTAGCCACAATGTGTGCTCGGCCATAATGGTGTTAGAAGAGGTTCTGACGGTTGTGTTCCGTGAAAAGCTTCGGTTGTGCAGTTTAAGTTGAACAAGTAACGATATTGTCAAAAAGGCGAGGCTGGTGCAGTGCCTAGTGTGTTGAACCGTAAAGACCTGTATTTAAATGTTAATTGTCCTCAACTAATTGTCTGTTCTGTCATTTTCTGCTGACATTGGTGGAGTTATTGATCACATTTATCTTGGCCTGAGGCCAGCAGTGGATATCCTGATTCGATGTGCTCGCTTTTATCTGTTAACTGTTTATCTTGTCAAATGAGGTATTAGTATTAGTTTGGGGCCTTTGTATCAGATTCTGCTACACGAGCAATATTCTAGTATGCATCGGGGAAATAAATAACTTACACAAACTGCATTCTATCGGCATACAGAGTTCATGGGTATATTTCATGTGTTAAACGCATCAGCAGAACAAAACGTGAATGTACCAGCAGTGACAGCATTCCTCTAATGAAACCGCTACCAATAACAAGAAAACCATTGCCACCCAAACAACTAACGAACTGAGTATGAGTCTATGAATACAGTTGTAATAAACCTTTGGAGGGAACGGGTGGTCAGAACGACGAACGGAAATGTCTATATTCCCGCGAACAATGTCTGTGTACTTTTCTGCTGTTTCGATGAGTTACGTGTTTCTGTTATCGGTTCTCATTAGAGATCATACATTACTTAGATCGGATACAAGAAACTACTTACTTCTATTTTGACTTGCTGAATGTAACAACGATAGATAGCAGTTAGAAGACGCGCCATTCCTCAACTCGGAAGAATAAGTCATTTTGGTGAATTTGGTGCAAATACTGTTAAACTTTTACCTGTAACATTAAAGACTTTTCAGTTGCCGTGAATTTGCAGAGAACGAATAACATCCAGCCGCTCGTGGGAATAGGTAATGGTTTTGGATGATGGCTTGGGATATTAAAGTAAATCGTTCTTCCAAAGTGAACTAAAACTCGGCTACTGACCAATATGAAAATTTAATATGATTCATAATGTCTTCTTCTACAGTGTCCTCTAGGCAAGACGTGCTTATCTACAGACAACACCAGCGCAAGTGCAGAAACTGAACTGCCTATTACGAATCACGAAGTATAATGACAGACCTTATAACAGTGTGACAGTGATGTAATGGTTTTCAGTGGGTATTATGGTCACACTGAAAGGTGTTACTCTACTAAGTGAACTGTAAACCCGGCTGTTGCCCAAACTAACTCGGTCATGAGACTGGGTACAACCACTGGTCTACGGAGAAAACTATATATTATTATTTTCATCAATAAGTGTCTATCAGATGATGTCCCAAAAATCTACCATCATCAAGGAACTTGTTACCCCACAGTTCAGGCACGGGACGTTTCGCAGAAAATGTCCTGGCAGGTAGCTGCGACGGCTTTCTGTTCATTGCATTTAATGACGATGAGGAGGAGAAGAGTATGAGAGTGCTCACGGAAAAGATGACGGAAACTACAAGCAAGATATTAAAGATGAGTAAGTCAATGGTGTACAAATTACGTCAGCGGAGACACCCTTCTGACGGGAATGGGTTTCAAGTATCCGTCCCAAAGAGGAGCAAGCAAAGTGCACACGATCTACATCTACATACATATTCCTCAAGCGATCTTGTATAACTCCTAGTTATTCCCTTTCCTGTTCCACTTGCAGATGCAGCAATCTCATATCTGGACTTTGAAGACTAAGTAGCTTTGTAACACTATCAGATCAGTCAAAAATATTTGTTGTTCAGGTAGTGTAATTATTTTAAAGGGAGGGAAATCAGTAAGTCACGACACTGAAATAGTTAAGATCGTTCTCATTTACTGTTCCGTCTCAGCTGCACATTTTTAAGTAGATTACATGTTTCGGTCACTCTGAACCATCTTCAAGCCGAGGTAGTTGCGTCAGCAACCCGTCTCGTCTACACATAACTACATGTCAGAATAGATGTGAAGATGATCCAGAGTGATCGAAACATGTAATCTAATTAAAAATGTGCAACTGAGACGGGAGAATAAATGATAATTACCTTAAATATCTATACCGTTGCTGGATCTCTCAAGACAATTGTGTCGACTATAGTGACATTGAAATATGTCTGTTTTTGGTCCTATTATATTGAAATTCTATTTCTTCGCGTTGCCGGAGCTTCTCACTTAGACCTTGATGTCTCATGGTAGGACACAGGGGTTTGCATGCGAATGGCTCATACCATTGTTTTTGGGACGAGCAGTTTATGTTGTACGCACATTTTCCTGCGGTGCTCAGCTCCCTAGATCACGTACTTCCCTTGTTGGTGATCCACGATAGTTAGTATCCCACTGATGTGATACAGTGGACAATGAGTACGTTATTTTCGGATCTTTTCCAGACTTAACAATGGATGTAACGTCAGAGTCCACGGAAAAACTTTCATAGGGTGTTCAGGAATACATTCCGAGTATTTTGGTGTAAGGTTCCATGATCTTTGGCTGTTCTTAACAACGTCACAATGTAAGTATGAATCATTCAGTATGTTAATCTTGCCACCAATATTTCTGTGAAAATACATTCATGTCAATGAAAACTGCTGTAATATGGAGTCATTTTAACAAAAAAGGATCAAGCTTCTCGTAGGTGCGTATGTATAGATGGAGAAGTACTGTAAAGAGTTGTCCTTCCTGTAGGAACAGATCGGCATAACGTCTTTGAGCCTCTCTTCCATTGCCGTCGGTGAACTCACATTCGAGGTCTACTCATCATCACCAAATTTACCCCTAGTGCTACGTATCCCATTAAAGTACAGGTAACATTTTTGGTAAAACAAATCCAGGACAACTGAGCAGTGCTGAAGGCAAGTTTGAGGACGTAGACAGAAGTAGGCATTACTATAGTCAACAGCAAGTACTGTAAGTGAATAGAGTAACGTTTTTTCCTTACAAGACAAAGGGCACTTTCTGTCAACATTTGTAATGTTGTGCACTATTTTCAGCACAATATATACGGTACCCCAGAAATGTCAGGACAAACTTCGAGAGGTAGTAGAGTGTCCCCTGAGGACCAAATCGAGAATAGGAACCCGTGTTCCGAAATGTCATCCAACCACGCTACAGAGTGTCGAATTTATAGGCGCCGACGCCTGTCTCTAGGCCACCCCTTCGGCAGAAAGCTTGACTACATCCGCTGATGGACTGTAGACGGAACGACTCGCAATGTTGTTTGTTATTCAGTGACCGCGACTGATTGCCACGATCGCCAGAGGAGAAGATGGAGCTAGATACTGAATAAAAATGTCTTGTCTCCTATGAATGCGATGCATTGTTCTCTTGGTTCATAACGGTGTCGGACACGGATTTCCATCTGCATTTTATTTTTCTCCTGGAACCCTTTAAAATCTCCATTGCGTATCGGTATACAAGAGAAAAATGAACTGCAGATGGAAACGCTATTCCGAAACCATCATCCACAAAGTAATTGGACGTCCACTAGCTCCATCTTCTCCACTCGCGATCGTGGCAATCAATCGCGATCAGTGAATAACAAGCAACATTGCGAAACGTTCCGCCTATGGTACATCAGCGCACGAAGTCACGTTTGCTGCCGAGGGGGTGGCGTAGAGACAGGCGTCAGCGCCTATAAGTTTGACACTCTGTAGTATCGTTGGATGACGTTTAGGGACACGGGATCCTATTCTCGATTTGGATCTCACGACACTCTCTACAATCTCTCAAACTTTTTACTGGCTAGAAGCAGATCCTGGCGCTTACTAAAAAATGATTTAAATGGCTCTAAGCACTATGGGACTTAACATATGGGGTCAGCAGTCCCCTGGACTTAGAACTACGTAAACCTAGATAATCTAAGGACATAACACACATCCATGCCCGAGGCAGGATTCGAACCTGCGACCGTAGCAGCAGCGTGGTTACGGACTGAAGCGCCTAGAACCTCTCGGCCACAGCGGCCGGCCGGCGCTTACAACTTCGACGCTCTGTAACGTCGTTGGATGAAGTCCCCGGGCACGGTTTCCTACATTCGATTTGTTACTCAGGACGCCCTCTACAACCCCACGAAATTTATCGAAACATTTATTGTACACCCTGTAGCTGAAAAGCTAACTGGGACAAGAAACAAACGGGAACGCAATAATTCTGTAACAAGGTGCTGGAGGCCGTAAGCCCGTTATACCAAAATACTAAGAAGGTATCCCTCATCAACCTGTGAAAGATTGTCGGGGGAATTCTCGTTCACCCTGTAAATTCTGTCCGCTGTCAAATGAAAATAAATTAAATAGTCGTCAAAGGGAAGTGGATGTGAACAGACAGTTACATTAGGTACTGGCAGAGCTGTGGGAGGGGAACCCAAAAGTTAACGTAGAATCCGAATCACGGTTTAGCATTACAGACATACAAACCCTTTAATCCAACTTAAGACTACTACACTTTAACGTCCGGCGGATAATGAGCTCAAGAGAGATGGATTTCAAGCTAGAATTGGTGGAAGAACAATATTCACATTTGCCTTAAGCGGTTTAAGGAAATCACGGAAAGCCTAAAACTGAACAGTCGTACGGGAATTTGAGCCTCTCTCCTCCATAATACACCAGTGGGCCCCATCGCTGTGTACGTACAGAGCATCTTAGCGCCAGTGGGTGTCTGATGCCCCAAAGTATTATTACCCCACTGGACACCACGGTAGCCACACTTAGCTTTTCAGTAGCATATTTTGAAAGCTACCTCGTAGAGTTTTAGACGACATCTAAGGGTCTAGTACAAAGTTAGCAGAGCGCTTCTATCGCCTCCATTGCGAGTTTGAGCCGAGAGAGGTTGGAGCGCATACGATAAAACACGGACATTTCTCTTTCGCTTTATTTGAGAATGAAACAGGGAAGGGAGCGAGCAAGACTTATCCGAATAAATCTCTCCATTTCCGCATAGGCTTCGGATCTAGTTTCGAAAATTGTACTATTATGCCAGTATTTTCCCTTTTCATTTAGTACACTTTTAGCCTCTTCACGTTTTATCTTTTGATTTTAACAATCGTTATATCACTATTTCCTTTCTTTGGATATCCCGAGAATGAACCTCACTTTATTTAAAAAGAAATATGTACTTCGGCAGATAATGATTTGGACTGTTACCTTGATTCGCTTAAGAAACATATGGAGAGTCTTCTTAACGTGCATTAGATCATCTCGTCTATGTAGACGTCAAAATTAAGGTGTAATGCGCATTCAAGTCTGTATTTCTCAGCGTTTATAACATGATACAGGTTTTCATAATCTGGAATTTTCCATTTTTTTAAAACTTTATTTATTGTGTAACAGAACACGCTTCTCGTTTCCTCACTCGCCAGGCAACCTACGGGAGGAAAGTCGTGTCTATGTATTTTTAAATGTTTGTGTATGGCATTTCCTAAGGCATAAGTTGGGGATCGACCCAGCATTTACGTAAACGTGCGTGGAAGATCACCGAAAAAGCACATTCATGCTGACCCCTGTACCAGACAACCATCATTAAGCCAACGCGCGGATTCGGTGGGAGTCTGATCACCTCCCCTCAAGTTGGCACTCTGCGACTTTTTTTAAAGAAGTACATTGATTTGCAGATGTTGGTATCAGATTATTCATTGTTAACACATAGCATACATAAGAAAAGGTCTCATGTCTCCTTTGGCTTCTACACAGGGTGATTCTTAGTGACGTTTAAAAATCTGCGAAGCGACGTGGATGATGTTGAGACAAATACTTGATTGTAAGATACACGGGACCGCAAATGTCTGGAAATGCCCGGAACAAAATGGACGACAAATGTTGCACGCGTGATGTCGCACCTGTTCTTCCCAACCCATGCCAGTTTTCACGACAGTGTGACTCCGGGTCAACGTGCGCGACTATACCACGTGGGGCTGAGGGATCAAGTCTTATGTCTGGCAGGCAGCGTTTTTTTAATGCGTTGGACAGTTATGTGTTTACTTTTAAATACAATTTATTATTTTATTTACCACTCTCGCAGCCTTCGCTGCTTTATTGCAGAGTACAAAACATCAAAAACCTACCGTATTACGTCACATGTAAATGAGAATAAGCTTCCGAATTTTCGTTATAAGTAAATGATTTTCGTTTACTTTACTAATTATGTTTGTAAACAAAAAAAGTAGGGACAAAAGGGAAGAAACGCTAAATAAGAACGGTTTTTGCTTGGTTACAGAGAGGACAGTAATTCTGTAACTTCTAAGTCTACAACATAGCACATTTACTTGAATGTTCGAAATTTGCTCCGTTGTGTAGCTACTTGTAGCACCTACCCTTATCGACGAGGGTAGAATCGGCAAACACAACCGCTGCAACTTCAGAAGCTATGTCATCGTGTGACGTGACACTTTCAGCGTTTGTTATGCATTTGTGGGGTATTTCCGGACACTTGCGTCCTCATAGGTCCTCAATTACGAGGGCTATTTGGAAACTAAGGTCAGATAGGGCGCGAAGTGGAAGCCACAGTAAAAATCCGATAAAGCTTTTCGCAGATGTGTTGGGTAGTGTCTCTAGTATGCTCGTCGATCTCGTTATGTCGCTCTTTTCAGTTCTGAGCGCACAGTGAGCACATAAAGAAGTCTGGCTAAACAGTGTCTCCCGCAAAGTATAAGGGCCTAGTGAGAGATTTCGCCTGATGTTATGCAGCCCACATAACACAACTGTCGTGCAGTTCCTCCTTCGTTACAATTCTCGGCCGCACTCTGCAGGGGCAATGAAGATGCTCCTGCAGCTATTTCGATAGGATATGCTTGATCACCCACAATACAGCCTGTAACTGGATGCCCCTGAATTTCATCTCTGCTCACATGAAACGCTGCCTTTGTACACAACATTTTGGCACAGTCAACGAGCTGTAGCACCAGCCTAGTTAATTGGCGGAAAGCATAGGTGGTTGCCTTCTATGACGAGGATAGTGGAAAGGGGGTACAACGTTGGGAGAAACGTGTATATCGGAGCGGCGACTGTTTAGAGAAGTAGCTTAAAGGTGCGCGTAACTGAAGCAAATGAAACATGTATGATTCTCACAGCGGTTTCCATTTCCATTACGCGACCGATCGGACCTTATTTTCAGTACAGTCCTCGTACTTGCCGCAGCGGCATCAATGCCGCTTTGGGTGGTTTTAAACATTAATAAGAATCATCCCGTATGTAGCCTTGTAACAGACTGCAGTTCAGGTCTAGTTTCTTTGTTGTTTCTGCAGAGAAACGTCCCGCGGTCTTCTTCCTTAGGTGATAGTGTTGTTGGCAGCGCAAAATTCAGGGTAATAAAAATTCTTTCTTTTTTAGGCACCCCTGTAACTCATAACAATAATCTCCCTGCAATCCGTACATTTTGACTTAAAATCAAGGCAGGACAAAGCTATCACGTCTGAAACACAGTGTTGGATTACGGTCCAGTATTATTGTACCACACCCACCTACAGTCAGTACTTTTCCTTTGTCCGAAGTTTACAGAAGAGGCCATATAGACAATTATACCTCTAAAGACTCCCGTCGCTCATCCTACGCCGTAACATTCAGCGCGTCGCTGCAACCCTGTGAACTCTGACCCACTGAAACGTGGAATTATCTTTCGCGAAAGCCAGAAGCCACTACTCGGCCGGGAAGTTTGTCTGCCGGCTTTTCGAATCGGCCAGCTGTTAGCGAAGTTGGCCGCAGATGTAGCACCTGCAGCTGCGGGCCGTTATTTGGCGCGCTGCTCGGCGCACCTATCGATTGTGACGAGTCGGCGCGGCAGCGGCCGGTAAGCAGCCATATTTCTGGTTCGCCGGCTGGAGGGGAAGGGCCGGAGGAAGGGGCGGCGGCGAGCGCAGGGGGCGGGGGAGGGCGCCGGCGGGGCAGCGCTGGCCCCTCCCAGCCGCCCCTCCCAGCCAAGGGAGGGGTGGGGGGCCGTGGACCCGCCCCTCCGGCAATCTCTGCCGCAACTTGCGCGGCCCGGCCACACCGGGGGCACTGGAATCTCGCCAGCGCCGCTGCAGCTGCTCGCGACGGCGACCCCGCCACCGGGACGCACGCACGACCCCACTGCTAAAACTGCTCACGTGCGCGACGCATCAGCTCACAGAGCAGTGTAAACAACAACAACAAAATGAACGCTGCCTTCCTCCAGATAACGAAGCTCTCTCTTGGAAACAGCACTCGCTGCGTTCATTGGGACTTGTGTGGTACTGTGTCGATTAACTGATACCCATCATGTCCGAGTAACAAAATGCTTTACGGAACGCAAGAGCGAGCTCCGTGAATCGCTCCCATCGGAACTGGGAGAAATTACTGCTAGTGTGCCACGCGGTTCAATACTGGGACCACTTTTAGGGCAGCGCACGTGGTAAGCAGCACATGTTTATGTGAATTCACAGTTTTCTAAAGTCTGTCTACAAACTGAAGAGCGAGCAGCCGAAACTCTACATTCTCTACCCCACTATGCCACGAGGTTGACCTACAGGCTGTTTCACAGATTCATTCTGACCCTTTCGCAGTGGGCCTTTCGAACCAGTAGCTTGAAGTGCGTAGACGGTACTGGGTAAAATTACCTTCCCACTAAATATGTCAACACAAAGGTAAGGGGCGGGGGTGGGTGGGGGTAGGGGGAGCGAGTTCTAACTTTTTGATGTTTGATACGAACTGTGGAGCTGCTCGAACGAGAACTTGCGGCGCCAATGGCTAGAAAATGACAACAATCGGGAGAGCAGCAGACCCCACGCCCCTCCACACTGCATCCAAATAAGGCTACTCCCGATTGGCCCACATATGTCAAAACGCGTAGGTTTTTTATACAGAGCTGGGTACTGGGTAAAATTACCTTCCCACTAAATATGTCAACACAAAGGTAAGGGGCGGGGGTGGGTGGGGGTAGGGGGAGCGAGTTCTCAACTTTTTGATGTTTGATACGAACTGTGGAGCTGCTCGAACGAGAACTTGCGGCGCCAATGGCTAGAAAATGACAACAATCGGGAGAGCAGCAGACCCCACGCCCCTCCACACTGCATCCAAATAAGGCTACTCCCGATTGGCCCACATATGTCAAAACGTGCGTGGTTTTAATTTAAGTGCAGCTACTTTTCAGACATCCAGTATGGGATGTAACTGTCGTATGGCAAAGGAAATTGGTGGATATTTTAATGTGTTAATCTGCAACCGATTTACGAAGGAAAAAATTAGTTCCGATTTTGGCCACCAAGAGGAAATTTGGCGCTGTGACTACAAGAAAGACGTGTACATGTGTAACGGATTTGAGAGAATGGGACGTTTGGCTAGAAAAGGTTGAACAAGTGAGAAAGGCATAACGCTGATTTTATTATTAACTGCCGCTTGCAATTTTTTTCAATACGAGCACCGGAGACGTTGACGAGATGCTGTACATCGTCAGATTTACAATTATTGCCAAAACTGGAACTAATTTTTTTTTTTTTTTTTTTCCAGCGGAGGTTGGTTTCGCGTTAACGCATTAGCATACGTACCAAATTTCGCTGCCGTACGATTATTACAGCTCATACAGGATCCTCGTGAGCAGCTGTACTTAAATTATAACCACGGGGTATAAACAATGGGAAATGCAAACTAAATTAATGTACATAAATCTCCACACGCTCCACTGCACGGCTAGTCAGGAAACTGACCTTCAGTCATCTTGGACGATAGCTGTAGTGTTATTGTGGGAAATTCTACTGAATGTCCAGATAGAATTTTCACTGTCCAGCAGTGTGAATGCTGCTTGCAAACTTTCTCGTAGATGAAAACCGTATACCGGACTGGCGCAAGAACCTGGAACATTTGCCTTGGGTGGGCAAATGTTTATTAATTTGTGCCCGGACAGAGCATTTGCCCAGTCCGACGCGCAGTTTTAATCTGCCTGGAAGACTGTACAAGTTGTTACTCAATTTGTAAAGAAAACTGATACATTAGAAAGTACATTATCATACAGGTACCAATGTTTCAGTAAACATGGATCCACAAACGTCGTGTGTGTGAGAAAACTGCGTGTGTGTGGTTACATGCCGCCACTGACTTCGATATGAAATATTGTCCTAGTTAGTGGTAGTTTTCGGCTAGGTACCCATCTAATTGGGCTCAAAGTACATCCACGGCCCACGTTTGGGGAATGGGCCAGTGCCTGATGGGACACATTTCGCTACTGATGCAAGACGACGTCTAACACCCCAGGATGGTCCTGGATGGACAGGAGGAGCAGGATCTGTACATCGTTCCCCAGAATCGCCTGACTTTAGTACCCTGGTTTTTCTGTCTTAAATGTGAAGTGTACAGCACTCCCGCTGATATGGTTGAGTAACTGGAGCACTGGACTGTAGAATCAGTTTAAGTTTTCCAAGGCGATCCGTGGGCGTCTGAACTGTAGAGACGGGTGCAGTAATGAACCCCAATGCCAATACGACACGTGCAATACCAGGTTAAACAGGTACATGAGCACAGTAAATTTTAACTTGAAACGTGCTGAGGTAGTATTGTTTTCTCAGCAAAACATGGCGGTTTCATGAAACTGATTTTTTTTTTCAAATGCTTGAGAGTTTTAGGGAACCACAAGCAAAAAATACATTAACAGTAACCTCAGCCTTTTCGCAGACGATGCAGTTAATATAATGAACTACTATCTTATAAAAGCTGTCCAAAATCCAGTAAAATCTTCATACAATTTCATTGTGTTGCAAAGACTGGCAACTTGCTTTAAGTGCACAGAAAAGTTAAATATTAAAACTCACAAAACGTAAAAAAATCTGACGTTTCTTCAGAATTAGTTAAAACTGGAATTAATCAGTTGATATTTCTCGAGTGTAGTAGTTTATGGAGATATGAAATGGAATGAACACACAAATACAGTCGTAGGTAAAGCAGGTGGCAGACTTCTGTACATTCAGAGAACACTGAAAAACGCAGTCGGTGTACAAAGGAGACTGATTACAAAACATTCGTTTCGCACGTAAACAAAGAAGGGTAACACAAGCGGTAACAGGTTTTTTCGAGGCACGGCAGAGCGCCACCCCAGGTACTGTAAAACCTTAACGGGCACCGGTAGGTGTTGAAGGAGTTTCAAGGACCAGCATTGAGCAATCTATTAATACACTACCGACGCCTCCAGTAGAAACCACGAGAGGAAAATTAATTACAGTGCCTGCGGAGACATTTAAGCAATCATTCTTCCCGCGCTCAATACACGAATGGAAGCAAGCGATACAACGGAACCATTATAGTAGGCTGTATAGTGAAGAAGTATATTGTAGACGGAGCACGCGCTCACGTTGGGAAGGGAGAAGGAAAGAAATCGGCCGTACCCTTTGATCCGAATATTTCGCTCAATTTCCCTTGAACGATTCGGGGAAAGATATATCTACTCGTAGATTGGATAGCTGAAAAAACACAGGAAATTTTATTCATGGCTGTCAATCAGCAGCTGCGAAACACCTTTAAGAATAGAAATAATCAGTCATCAGCTGCACAAAGTTTTTATTAAATTAACTTCCTGACTAGTTTCGGCAAATTAATTGCCATCCTCAGAAGATCATACAATTAAGCTTACATCGGAAAGCAATCTTCAAGCAAACTCTCGACGATAGACACCTTCGTTAAAATTTTTACATAGTGCTGTCAAGTAGTTAAAAAGTAACGTAACAAATGCGAAGATATGATGACCAGTCTGTTGGTCTGTTGGTGCTAATGAACGTATGCCTCGTGGTTTTTTATGTTTTACTTATGATGCGAATATTTTTTGTCATCATGTCCTCGCATTTGTTATGTTAGTTTTTAACTGGTTGATAGTGCTATGTAAAAATTTTAACGAAGGACTCTACAGTCCAGAGTTTAGTTGGAGATTTCTGTCTTATGTAAACCTAATTGTATGACCTTCTGAGGATGGCAAAATAATTAGCCGAAAGTAGATAGAAGTTAAATTAATAAAAAGCTTGTGCAGCTGACGACTGATTATTTCTGCTCTTAAAACACAGGAAACTACATGATCAAGTCACTTTAATGTGACCATTGGCTATGTTCAACGTCGACGAGCATTAACAACCCACCGAGGCCACGTCGCAGTGCAAGCAGTGGAAGTCGTATAAAACGTGTCGGGGGAAGTGAAAACAATGTAGTAGGTACCGCAATGCGGGAGCAGAGCGATTTATCTGACATCTAAACGGGCATGATCATCGGCTTCCAGGGCCAAGACTGGAAGTATTTCCGAAATGACTAAGTTTGTAAAATGTTCGCGTGCTGCCATGGTTAAAATACACTTCTGGCCATTACAATTGCTACACCACGAAGACGACGTGCTACAGACGCGAAATTTAACCGACACGAAGAAGATGCTGTGATATGCAAATGATTAGCGTTTCAGGGCAGTCACAAAAGTTTGGCGCCGGTGGCGACACCTACGACGTGCTGACATGAGGAAAGTTTCCAACCGATTTCTCTACACAAACAGTAGTTGACCGGCGTTGCCTAGTGAAACGTTGTTGTGATGCCTCGTGTAAGGAGGAGGAATGCGTACCATCATGATTCCGACTTTGATAAAACTCGGGTTGTAGCATATCGCGATTTCGGTTTATCGTATCGCGACATTGATGCCCGGATTGGTCGAGATCCAATGACTGTTGGCAGAATATCGAATCAGTAGGTCCAGGAGGGTAATACGGAACGCCGTGCTGGATCCCAACGGCCTCATATCACTAGCAGTCGAGATGACAGGCATCTTATCCGCATGGCTGTAACGGATCGTGCAGACACGTCTCGATCCCTGAGTCAACAGATGGGGACGTTTGCAAGACAACAACCAACTGCACGAACAGTTCGACGACGTTTGCAGCAGCATGGACTATCAGCTCGGAGACCACGGCTGCGATTACCCTTGACACTGCATTACAGACAGGAGCGCCTGCGATGGTGTATTCAACGACAAACCTGGGTGCACGAATAGCAAAACGTCATTTTTTCGGATGAATCCAGGTTCTGTTTACGGCATCATCATGGTCGCATCCGTGTTTGGCGACATCGCGGTGAACGCACATTGGAAGCGTGTATTCGTCATCACCCTACTGGCGTTATCACCCGGCGTGATGGTATGGAATGCCATTGGTTACACGTCTCGGTCCCATCTTGTTCGCATTGACGGCACTTTGAACAGTGCACGTTACATTTCAGATGTGTTACGACCCGTGGCTCTACCCTTCATTCGATCCCTGCGAAACCCTACCTTTCAGCAGCATAATGCACAACCGCACGTTGCAGGTCCTGTACGGGCCTTTCTGGATACAGAAAATGTCCAACTGCTGCCGTGGCCAGCACATGCTCCAGATCTCTCACCAACTGAAAACGTCTGGTCAATGGTGGCCGAGCAACTGGCTCGTCACAATACGCCAGTCACTACTCTTGATGAACTGTGGTATCGTGTTGAAGCTCCATGGGCAGCTGTATCTGTACACCCCATCCAAGCTCTGTTTGACTCAATGCCCAGGCGTATCAAGACCTTTCTTACGGCCAGACATGGTTGTTCTGGGTACTGATTTCTCAGGATCTATGCACCGAAATTGCGTGAAAATGTAATCACATGTCAGTTCTAGTATAATATATTTGTCCAATGAATACCCGTTTATCATCTGCATTTCTGCTTGGTGCAGCAATTTTACTCTCCAGTAGTGTAAAGGCAAAGGACTTGGGGACTTCATGGTAAGGGGAATGCTTCAGTGGCGTCCCCTGGGTGATCTCGTCATTCTGGAAGCCACAGTGGATCATCAGAGGTGTGCATCTATCCTGGGAGACTGTGTCCGCGCGTACATGCACTTTGTTTTTGTTCGGTACGGTGACATCTACCAGCAGGACAATACGACGTGACACATAGGTTACAGTGTATGTGGCAGAGCAGCAGGATTAGATTACCGTACTCCCCTGACCACCAGACTTTCCGCATTTAAACCCAGTGGAGAATCTGTGGGACCACCGCGATCGGACAGTTCGCGCCATGGATCCTCAGCCGAGAATCCTAGCGCAGCTGGCCACGGCGCTGGAATCTGCACGGCTCCATATGCCTATCAGTACCTTCCAGGTTCTCACCGACTCTCTTGCCGCAGGTTTCCGCACTGAAAAAGATGGATTTTAGGGCTTTTAACAGGCAGTCACATTAATGTGATTGGTCGGTGTATTGGCAGACCATTCTTTGCATTCCCGCCCAGTACGCCAGGCACCGTCTCACAGTCCCTGTGGGCCAGGAACCCGCGGCCGCAGGGGGCGCAGTGCCGGCTCAGGGACGGACGGTGGCAATAAGCGCGCTGAGTGATGGTCGGCCAGCGCCAAGAAGCGGCTGCCCGCCCCCCGCCGGCCTATCGAGTATCGATAATCGATGGCGCGGTCGCGGTCGCACTGCCGGCTATTGTTGCGAGCGCCATTGTCGCGGGCCGCGCCGGGCCGGAAGTCACTCTGCGGGCCAGCGCGGCTTGTGACCCCGGCCTCTCATTACCCCGCCGGTCGCCCGCGCAAATACCAGCTCCAGCTGCCACCTGCTTCATTCCCGTCCTGCGCAGTCATGTAGCCCCTAGCAATGCGAGAATATCAACTGGGTTCTGTAATAGCGTATTAATACAGACTATACTCCGATAAAAATTACTTGACGTCTGCCACTTGCCACTACAGAGCTGCGACATCGGCTGTCGGCTGCAGCTCAGTTATAGACGACACACAAACATGGCAGCTCACTTCACAAATACTGTTAATTTATAACGCGGAGTATGTTGGAAGCGACCGCTGCGAGATACGATGGAAATGCCAAATCCACTGGCGGCAGCTGTTTTCAAGTGACCAATGAATGAACTGCGGCAGAAAACGCGTTTTTTAGACCTGAACTTAAAACTCGTGTCCTTCGCTAACCACATGTCCGCCCCGATAGCTGAGTAGTCAGTGCGGCGGTCTGTCACGCCAAGGAGCCCGGGTTCGATTCCCGGGTGGGTCGGGGATTTTCTCCGCTCAGGGACTGGGTGTTGTGTTGTCCTCGTGGTGTTGTGTTGACCTATGTTAGATCGGGGAAAACCACCGTTGAGGTCGTGTTGTCGGCGGGACCGGGAGGTGCTTGCGCCTGATGTACTCTACTAGGAGCCTTGTAGGTTCAACACAAACCGTTAGCGTCACTACCTTTATTACTATTACCACAAGTACCATTTCATCAGCAACTTTGAGCCAAGCACAAAATCAGTTACCTCTCTATTGTATACCGTAAAAAGTTTAGCAGGCTGGACATGGAGGTTTTAGTCTTAGTTTCTAGCTTTAACGTACCCTAATCTCTTCTAGTTGAGTTAGTTTTTAGGATGGTAGATGTTCAAGGCATGGTGAGCGATGACCAGCGTCTTGAGGGTCATTCCAAGACCCGGGCCGCCGCCCGCAACCAGGGGACGGGCAATATTATACCTTTCTCTTCTCTATTCAATTCTCTACCTTCCTTCTTTCTAAATATTTAATTTCGTTTTGTTTATTAATATCTCACTTGATTTTGTATTACTTATAAGTTTTTATAATGCTGCAGAAAAAAGATACCAAATGGATGTAAACAAACAGAGCCCGCCTCCACGTGGCGGGACACGGGCAACGGTGTGAGTGGGGACGGGAGCCGGTGTGGTGTTACTTTCAGTCACTCCGGACCCCGGACCCAGTCACAGCGGCTAAGTGGCAACATACGATCCACCATAACAAATTAGACGGTGGGTCATAAAAAATAAGCAGCTAGTGAAAAAAAGTGTCCTCATTATCATTTCATCATCAGTGGAAGGCAACGGGAAACCACCACTGGAACCACTTCCCTAGACGCTCATGCGGTGGACCTCTCTGACGAGGCTTCCCTCATGACAAGACCTGCCGTAGGGCAGAACACAAAGTTTAAGTCCCTAACCACAGCCTCGTGATGTGTAGTGTATCCTAGAAAACGGCGGTCAACAATTCCGGCAGAACTAAAAATCACGATCCTTTGTTCATGGCGATTAAAGCTAACCTCTACGAGCTAACTGAATACGGAATAACTTCAGTTTCAGCGCTATAAGCAAACTGTAATTTCTCGATTCGTTGGTTACCTGAAACTATCCTCACGCTGGCTACACGAGCTGTCGCGTTACCAACGGATGAAGTGTCCTGGTTGCCACATGTTTGCAGATTATAGCCGACACTGGCAGATTCCAGACGAAAAAGGAACGAAGAAAAATAAGAGCAAATAAAAAAGTCAATGCGATGACGAAAATGACGTGACAAAGTAAGAGAAATAAAAAGAAATACACTTAAACCAATTAACTAAATAGAAAGCCGGCCTGGGTGGCCGAGCGGTTCTAGGCGCTAGAGACTGGAACCGCGCGACCGCTACGGTCGCAGGTTCGAATCCTGCCTCGGGCATGGATGTGTGTGATGTCCTTAGGTTAGTTAGGTTTAAGTAGTTCTAAGTTCTAGGGGACTGATGACCTTAGAAGTTAAGTCCCATAGTGCTCAGAGCCATTTTGAACTAAATAGAAATGATAATCAAACTCCGTTGATTAGATTAAGAAATGAAACAAATTTCCCTGCACTTGACGAGATTCGAACTTCCGCCCTCCTGCGCGTCAGGTTTATACGCTAACCATTATACTATGCCACTATACTTATTATTATTATTAATATAATTACGACTCTGGCGACCGAGTCGCAACGATGAATTGCTTTCTCCAAAAATTCGGCTTCACGCAATATCGTCAAAGCATATCTAATGTAAGCCCATCTCTGAGCTTATTATAGCTCTAAACATCACTCTAAATCGCGTCTTGTGCGAAAGGACCCACCAGTGTTCGGTTAACACTCTGTATGAAACTTGAGTAATTCGTTAGTATTATTGTGTATTGCGTATGCAGGCCAGCACACAGGATTATTCTTCGAGTATTGGTGGGGGGGGGGGGGCTAATCGAAAGGCTAATTTTACGTAGTGTGACTTTTAATTTTATAATAAAAATATAGATTCGATTAAACCTTTTAATAGATCAAACAGGCGGACAAGAATTGATTTACTGTTTTCATTCAAAGAAACTAAAAGAAGACTACAAATTAAAGTCAAAACAATTCGCTGATTATTTTCTACGTGCAAGGCATCTGTTTACTTTACACAAGTTATCGAACAAAGATAATAACCTTGAGTCTAGTTTGTTCGGTTGTGAAACAGACCAGACACAGCGACGTTACATTTAAATTTTTCCTTCCATGATTAAGTATGGCACTTAGACTGGAGATGATGCTAATTATCTCAGACCTGTCCTTGGGTTATCTATTTTCAGCAACATGGAATTCCTTAAGCAAATAAAGAATTAGCAATGTCATGAAATATTCACCATCTACTGTGCTTTACAGGAATTGAAGCCTCATATATTTTCGCGAACCTTCCTCTGCTGTTTTTCATCGACTTCTTTACACGTGAAACTCCTATCACTTGACCTTCGGCCATAATGAAGAATGAATAATATTAAGAAAGCACTTTAGTACTAAGCAATCCAATTGTATCTAGTATAAGTCCAACCATTTCGGGATTGGAAGGGGGGGGGGGGGGTGGGAATTGCAGGGGCCCCCTGCACCACACCTTCCTGCATGCGGGGCTGTGTGTGTGCTGTTTTTGATGAGACTATTATTTGTGATGAAACACGAAGTAGAAAGGCCGGACCTAGGACCTGGAATCCAGACACCTCAAGAAAGAAAGCCAGACAAGGGACTGGAAGTGGATTGACCAGCTGTTGCGGCAAACTGGCAAAGGCGTACGGTTTGGGCGTGATGTTGAGCGCTTTAACTAGAGGAAACCAACTCCAACACATGAAGTGTCAACTATCAAGTAATTTTAATCGGTCTATAGTCCAGTAATTGTCAGCAGCTCGTGGTCTTGCAGTAGCGCTCACGCTTCCCGGCGAGGTCAGGGATTTTCCCTGCCCCGAGATGACTGGGTGTTGTTGTGTCGTCTTCACCATCATTCTCATTACCGTCGGAGGAAGGCAATGGCAAACAATCTCCGCTAGGACCTTACCTAGTACGGTGGTGCGGGTCTCCCGCATCGTCCCCTACACTCCTCGGAGTATGGGATCTCATCATCATCATCAGTCCAGTAATTAATAACACCTTAGGAATCGGAGGTACTAGGACAGGGCAGAGCAGCGCAGTGTGAGGGCCGCAAGGCATGTTGTGTGGTACCAATGTAGGCTGGTTGGGAAAATCGTGGAAAGGTGGCAGTGGCCAATCGGAGACAGCCATTTGAATCAGTGGTGTCTGCCTGAATCCGAGGGTGATGGTGGGGCCAGCAAGGCAGCAACGGCTGGAAAGGATATGTTGGCAGCTGGATCCAGATGTGACAGTTCTAGCAAAATGCCTTAGGAGTTTGTCAGACACGTTGCTGTCAGCAGCAGGAGGAGGTCAAGGCATGTAGATGCCATGAGAAGGTATGCCAGCCATGGCTGCAGGCTCCCAGTGGAAGGCACAGCAGAATTTTGTATCACTGTAGAAGGATACCTGTCAGGCAGACATGGAGGTGAATGAGACAAGGAGTAGATATGAAAAAATGAAAGACGCACAGGGTCGGCACTGAGTTAAGACGAGGCTGGCAAAGTTGAAGAGATCGGGCATGACCTGGCCTTGTGATGGAACTTCCACTGTCCATGAGGCTGCATTGAAGGACTGTGATGAAAGGCACCTGGAGATAGTGACCAGAGGTCGCAGTGGGCAAGGTCCCAAAGAAGGCAGAATACAGGCCATGAAAGTGCCTGTTGGAGAAGAAGGTGGGGAGATGAGTAAGACCCAAACTGAGAACGGAGAAGGCGTGAAGGCGTGGGAGAGGAATGAAAACACTATAGACATCTGTGAAGCATCGGTGATGGAAGGAAATAAAGGCAGAACAATGAGAGAACATATGGTGACAGATGAGGATCAATGGAAGTAGAAGAGAGAGGAGTGATGCCACCATCGAATGGAGAAGGGGATTCCACAAAGTGGATGCATACTGAGGGTACAGGAAATACAAGAAAGTTCCAATGGAGAGGAGCATATATCAGCTGGCTGCAGAGAGGCCAGCTGTTAAAGCATCAACTGCATGGAGTTGGTTGTGCTGAAACAGGCAGTGCCTAAGCAGGAGGCGAAGGTATCAGGGCAGGAGACACCAGAGAAAGTGTCACCAGCATAGGTGGCAGCACAGCAGGCGGTAATGTTGCAGGAGGCACCAGGGTGGGAGGCACTGGGGCTGCAGGAGCCAAAGGAGGGAGTACCAGAGCAGGTGGCACTGAAGAAGGAAACACTGGGACAGGAGTGCTGGGACAGGAGGTGCTGGGCCTGGAAGCACCAGGACAGGAAGTGCCAGAGGAGGTACCACTAGAGCAGGCGGCACAGAAGCAGGAGGCACCTGCGCAGGAGGTGCTGGGGTAGGAGGTGGTGAGGCAGAAGGCGCTGGGGTAGAAGGCATCAGGATAGCTAACCCCAGAACTCGTGCTGCCAGATCAGGTGATGCTGGAGCTGGTGGTACTGGGGCAGGGGTTGCTGAGGCAGGAGGCACCAGGACAGCAGGCACTAGAGGATGTGGCGCCAGAGTAAGTGGCACTGGGTGAGGAGGTGCTGGGCAGAATGCAAAGGGGCAGGAGGCACTGGGACAGGAGGTACTGGGGCAGGAGGCATCAAGACAGGAGGTGTCAGTGCAGGTGGTCTCAGATAAGGTAACGCCAGAGCCAGCAGAGTCCATGGGGCAGCAGATAGGAGAGCCTGTGGCACAGGAATTGGCAGAGTCCTTGGTACAGGACCCAGTGCAGCCATGGCACAGGTGTTGGTGGGGCTCTTGGCGCAGTATCCAGTGGGCCCAGAGCAGAAGGTGCCAGGACAAGGTCAGAGGAGGCAGTGCTGGAGGCAAGTGGGTGAGTGGCAGTGGAGCCAGAGGCTGATGGACTGGAGGTGACTATGAGAGAAAACTGGGAAGAGCAGATATATCACTCTATGGGAAACAGACAGGATTCCTGAGCAGGATGAGCATTGGGACCATTGAAGAAGTGAGATAGCTATACTGTCCAGTCAGAAGCACATAGGAGCATCGTCACTGAGCACCGCTGAGTCCAGTGAGAGGTGTCCTCCATCAAACACAGTAACTGCTGAGCAGTAAACTGGAAAAGCTGCAGCAGCAATAGTCCCAGCACCCTGGGTTAAACAAAGTAAGTGCTGACCTCGTAATTGAGAAACTGAAGATGTCATAATCCTAGTATTGAAGAAGCCATGGAAATGGGAAAGTGAGATCAACGACGAAAACACGAAGTAGGTCCCAAGATCGACAAGAAGCAAGAGAAGTGGGCCGATGCAGTGCAACAGTGCGAGCAAAAACATCAGATCAAGAAATGAGGGTGCATCAGCATGAGGCAGAGACAGGTTAAAACAAGGAAGAAGAAGTTGGAGAGTCACGGAGTGCGATAGAACAAAAAAAGTATGCACAGACAAATGCAAGCAAGGCAAAGGAAACAGCCAACCATTGGTGGCTGCCTGAATGTCGAGCAGAAACCATGAAAACACCATGTGGAGGGCACATGAAAGCGGAAAGGACGGCTACCTGGTGGAGAGCAAAACAGTGGGTATGAAGTTGTGAAAGCAAAGCAGTCCTCTTTGAGGCGAGAATGTTACAGAAAAAAGAAATTCTTACCTCATCGCCAACTGAACTGTCCTTGCGTGAGTGATGTGCAAAAGTTGTGGCAGATATGTATGTTTTGAAATAACAACCATTTGTTTATTCACCTTGAACTGTATTCAGCACATCTTGAGAGGATGAAGATCTACACATGCTGCGCAGGGTAGCCGCGTAGTCTGAGGCGTCTTGTCATAGACCGGGCGGCTCCCCCTGTCGGAGATTCGAGTCCTCCCTCGGTCATGGGTGTGTGTGTGTTGTCCTTAGCGTAAGTTAGTTTAAGTTAGATTAAGTAGTGTGTAAGCTTAGGGATCGATGAGCTCAGCAGTTTGGTCCTATAAGACCTTACCACAAATATTTTCTACACAATGATGTGTAGTGGTGGCGACCATTAGGAAAGCAACACTCGTCGGTAGTGAGTGATGATCTGAGGAACCGGGGCCCTTTGGAGTGGCTGACATACTCTCTGTGGCTGTCATCGTGGCGAAGGCACGAGATGGCACAGATGGGCAGCAGCAGGGGCAGGTGTCATGGTCCGTAGTCTAGTGCAGCAGGTGGTTGGTGTGCATGGCAGAGCTGAACTGTTGTCGAGGACCTGATCGGCAACCTTTACTTGCTTCAGAGGAATACTGACGACGTGTCACGTAGACATGTGGCACTGCAGATGCGAATAAGTGCCTCCAATTGCAGCGCTTTTTTACCGCGTCCACAATGCCGCACATCAGCTGTCGCAGCTGTGGAAAGCTTAGCAGAAAACAGCTCAGCGACTTTGCTGTTGACAAACAACTTGCAGGAGTTGTACCTGGCCCACGAAGCATATCTGCAAGAAATGGTGGCCGAATATGTCCGGGGCCAGCCCTGCACGTATTGCAACATGAGTCTTTCCTGCAGCACTACAAGACTGGCTCTAACAAATAGACGGATGACAACACAGCAGAGGTTACAATCACAGTGCCACCACAAACCACTGAGAACAGATTGCTTTGAGATCTCGAGCTGTAACGCGCCGTTCAACGCTGACACTACACCACAGACACGAGGTACTAGCATGGTGTAGAGCCGGAGTCAGATGGAACACTGAGAGGCATTCTGTGCTGGTCAGAGACCAATTTCACTTGTGATTGTGGTTATCAGATTGACGCCAATGTGTCCATAGATGATCTGGTGAAAGGTCACAGGATGCAACCTAGACCCTTATCTATCCAGTTTCTAGATTCATGGAGTGGGGAGGAATTGGATATGATGAAGGAACTGATTCCGTAATTCTTTGAAGAAGACTGAATGCTAGCCATTATGTAGCAAGAATGGTAAACTCTGTTGTAATACCCTTCATAATCATGGTACCAACTGCAAAATTTCAGCAAGGTAATGCAGGACTCCAACAAAGCAATTCGCGCCACACATGCTCTGAGCATTATATGAACCCATGAGTGACACTTCCGGACTCTTGATCTTTCATGCATAGAGCATATCTGGGATGCAATGGGAAGATGTGTACTTTCATATCAGCCTCCAGCCTGCAGTCTTCATGAAAAACTGGTTAAAATGAGGAAAACAGATTTTTGTTGGCAGCAGTGAATACTATACGAACATTTATAAATTGGTGATGCAATCCTTGTTGTCAGAGTTGACATTAAAGTGTAATTGATCAGTTTGGTTTGTGTGTGTGTGCTTGTGTGTTCGAAAACGTATGAGTGCACATTTTTCACTTGATCATATAGAAACTAGTTTCTTAACCAAGGACACAGGGACGTTTTGGCCATTGCCGTGAATTATGGCACATTTGCTTTCCTACCCATTGGTGGGACGTGTCCCGCGTGATTTGTAAGTGGGTCGCACAGAGGTTGCCTAAAGCATGGTGGCTTATCATGAGCACTACCACGGAGCTAAGTAAGAGACTCAGTGGAGGGATGGCAGTCTAAAGATGTCCATTATGAAAGCAAGACAGCAACTTCCTTACTGGGCAGTCAGTTGGACTAGGTGTAGAAAGGAGCTAGTGCAGAAAAGCAGCGGAGTTAGCCTGGTGGATTCTACAGTCTGGTCTTGCGGTGTCTTGCTGTCAACTCGAGGCATCAGTTCCAGTCTGGACAACTGGGTGGTTCTTGGCTTTTTGGATCCAGGAACATGGCACTTCCAGGATGCAAGTTGACATTAGCTGCAGTGTGCTCTCGGCTACAGCAGTTAAAGGAGATTATACCAGTTATGCTCAGGGCATATCCTTGTAGTGTAGATAACTGTATCTGCCTTGATCAGTCTAAATGGGGCAAGAAGTCATATTGCAAGGCTGCTGTAGAGCCTACCATATTAAACCTGGAGAATTTGTATTTTATTGCATATCGTGTCCAGAGACATTCGATCTGTCCCAACTGGCGGAGTTCACTGATTTGTTGTTCCCATTTATTATGGCTGTGGTCAGCAGTGGGTAGGCTGGGTTGATGTGTTCTGTCATTTATGTTCTCTTCTCTCGTATGTGTGTGTGTGTGTGTGTGTGTATGTGTATTTGTTTGCACATGCGTGAGTTTAATGTGTTTCCTGTTGGTGGAGTATACTTTATGACAGTGTATGCTGGGCCAAAATTTAATTATTGGGTGTGTTTCTTGTCATCCTTTTATTGTTGCATTTTTATTTGTGGTATGCTGTTTTGGTTCTCCTTATTGTAAGGTTGGTGAAATTCTACAAGGGAGTTGATTTTACTGTGAGCCCTATTATGATAGATATTAAGCTTTACATTTTGCAGTGAATACATAGTGGGTAGCGGGGCGATCACTCTGTTGTAGAAATAATTCAAAAGCCAAGATCGCTTAAATACTGTTTACTGGATAACCGGTTTCAGCACACTGAAGGTGCCATCATCGGATCTGAATGTAACTTAACATTTACAGACCATTTGGATATAACGATACATGAGGCAGACCAGCTGATATAAAATCACTGTCACAAAAAATAAAAAACAACTGCTCTCATGGTCATTCTTTTCCATCCGATGCGTAAAACCGAAGTCATAAGATGAAACTATTTGGTACATGACCGCTGCTCAACCAACCGACCGTTGTTAGTTCAGCAGCGGTCATGCACCAAATAGTTTTATCTTGTGACTTCGGGTTTAGGTATTGTTAGTACATAAGTAAGTGATATATTTCCTTTCCCTTGCACTCTTTGCTATCGTGTTGCAGGAATGGCAGCTAGGGATGTCCTTGGTATGAACTGGCTGAGGAAGGACGAGTTGGCCTATGAGGATGTCATTTGTGGACAAGTTTGTAGCACACTTCTCTTCCCACCAACCTAGCTTGTCACATTTGTACCTGTCTGGCCCTTGGGAGTACTATGAGAGGGAACGTTTAGTGGTGTATGGCCAGCAGCAGTGTCAATTTGAGCTTTGCCACAGAAGTGCATTTCAGTGGCAGACTGTCTTCTGTACAGAGAAGTACTATGTACATCACCTAGATGTCAGCAGCAGGGCGCTGTGGAAGCATCTGACAATCCTGTGACACATCGCCGGAGACCAGGCTTTGGCACAAGTCATTATGGTCAATGCAAGGCGTGGCGAAGCTGTAAGTGGACATCTACTTGGAGAACAAATGGTGTCCTAAAGAAGTCAGTAACCCACAGCCAGACACAAGGTGCTATGGAGAGTTAAATTATTGCAGAAGTGTACAGAGCACCAAGTGTTGTGCATTTATGACCCAAAACTATTTGTGAACTGCTGACAGATCTTGTCAGAGTGAAATCAGTGTGTGGCAAGGACCAACGTAGTGAAATCAGCCAGTGCCCGTTGAGGCGTTTTCAAATATGGTGTGGCTCCTGCCCTGTATTGTGCGGTGTGGTCACGGTGCGTAAGGGAATGTCTTTACTGCATTGTGATTTTTGGGGATCACATGGAAGGAGTGACTCAGTCATTGTAAACAGCCATAAGTTTTTCTAAAAAAAATGGCTCTAAGCACTATGAGACAACGTCTGAGGTCATCAGTCCCCTAGACTTAGAACTACTTAAACCTAACTAACCTAAGGACATCACACACATCCATGCCCGAGGCGGGATTCGAACCTGCGACCATAGCAGCAGCGCGGTTCCGGACTGAAGCGTCTAGAACCTCTCGGCCACCGCGGCCGGCTAAGTTTTTCTGTGTTGTGTTGCTTTCCTTTGTCCCTACATTAGGTAGCTCTGTGTAGTTGTGTTGTCCATATTTTGGTTGTGTAGATGGTGGGGGTCATGGTAGCTGAGTGTAATTCTAGCACAGTGTATCTCGTATTGCGACGATAGTTCATTTTGAGCGCACAGTGTAATTGAGGGTGCCCATTTATAATGTTACTCGGGCTGATTTTACGAATCTGTTCTTGGTTGGTGCCTCACTTGTATGTCACTAGGACTAAGTAAGATTACTGTTCAAGGATACTGTATCTGTTTAGAACAAGTCTATGTATTATTATTATTATTATTATTTTGTATCATACCCATTTTAAAGAACTGTTACTGGACAGAATATTATTTATTTTTGGATAATGACTGCGAAAGATTTCTGTTAATATCTTTTAAGCTTTTATAATGTAACATAATATAACAATATAATTCGCCAGGTAGTGGAGGTGCTAGTGCAGTTAACGTCAGAGAAACTGCAAGACGTAAGTAACACATATGCTAAAATACCATTAGCCGTAAACTGAATTGTTTAACAAGATTTTGGAAGGTGAGATGCACTCCCAGTCACACTTATAAAGGTTGCAGGCTATGGTAGCTTATAACGTGAACGACTTAATGTTTTTAACTGAGGGTGGTGTAACAATGATGTACTAGAGGCACTGTAGGCAAGTGCAGCGCAAGTAAAATTTGCTTTGAATGATACGCTGTCAACAATTTTGTTGCAAGGTAATGGGATTATTTAAACAGAGTGTAGGATGATGACAGTGGTTAGGGGCAGGAGTTACCGACCATAGTTATAGAGGTGGGACGTTGGAATAAAAATGTTCATAGGTTACCTCACCCTATCACAGGGATGATAAATGAGCCAGTTTTTTTGGTGAATTTTGTCCCAGATATCGGACAATTTTTGTATTATTTAGTATCAGTCGATGAGCAGAAAGAAGTGTTTGTTTTAAGAGGAGTCGAAATTTTGCAGATGTATCCGCAAGCTAGAGGAAGCTTGGTTCATCGGATGACCAGGATAATAATTTCACCAAAATCAATACGGAGCTTCCAGCAATTGTGCAAACAAGTGATTTCGTCTGGGACTGTGATGTGGTTAGTCGATATACATTAGGACGTATACGATGAGTGGAGGATCCATTTGGGGCGTATATGAAGAGGGTAGAAGCAGGCGCCACAGCATTGTGTCTTTCATTCATAGAAACAGCTCAGGTATCAAACATTACGGAGAGAACTAACACATTATATCGTTCAAAATGGTTCAAATGGCTCTGAGAACTATGGCACTTAACATATGAGGTCATCAGTCCCCTAGAACATAGAAGTACTTAAAACCTAACTAACCCAAGGACATCACACACATCCATGCCCGTAGCAGGATTCGAACCTGCGACCGTAGCAGTCGCGCGGTTCCGGACTGAAGCGCCTAGAACCGCTCAGCCACCGCGGCCGGCACACATTAGATCGACGACGTATTATGTTTCCAAAACTACACAAAATGTGCCAAGATCTAGAAGAACTAGTCTGTAAAATCGAGGGCGTTAGATATATTGATTAAGGTCCGTGGGTGGGGGGAGGGGGAGGCGAGAAAATGAGTGCGTGTAGAGAAAACAGATGACGAGCTCAGGAGACAAGGCCGCAGTACTCAAGGGTACTTTAGGAGTGATGGCCCTCAGTAAAGAAAGGACACTTAACGCCCTCATCCGAAGACCACGGCAGAAACACCCATACCTGTCGGAGCAAGGTCCGTTCTGTCCCATCCTTCGTTCAGGCACCTTCTTGAAGAGCTTCTCAGTAACAGGAACCCGACTCTGGAACGACCATCCGCATTATATTAGAGAGCCAACTAACATTTTCAGCTTCAGAAGACAGGTAATGACTATCTGCTAAAGCAAGAATAAGATTACCATTGTCCATATACTCCCTCATTACCCATGTACAACCCTCTTTCCAACCTGATTTTCTTTATTTCCTAGTATTCTTAGCCGATGGATTTTCCTTAAATTTCCTTACCCAGAACTCGTTATATCAGAAAACATCTATTTTGTAGCCCTGTAAATTCTTCTCGTATCTTCTACTATCATTATTGTTATTATTGTCACAATTATTGTCTTCATTTTTATTATTACTATGATTTCTATTAGTGGCTGCAGTTGCAGTAGTACAAATAATGTCAGTATTAACTCTGATAGTTTATAGACAGTATAATTTGCTCATACCGCCACTTCAGACACACAAATCATCTTAATACTTGTTGTCATATTAAAATTGTTATTTCCTTAGGTAACTATGACGTGAAACTCTGATCCAATGTAAGAGAGGACCTCATGGCCCCAATAACATCAAGTTAAATAAATAAATACGAGGTCTGTCTAAAAAGTATCCGGCCTTTGATTTTCCCGCGCAAAATAGAGACGATAGCCCGATGCCACTGTACACAGTAAAGGAAGAGACCTTTATGTGCACGCGTGAATTTTGTCCTAGACTTCCAGCGCGTCAGTCGCTGCTTTTCGGTCGCTGAGTGAGGTGCTACACAACGTGTTCGTCAGATTACCAATTCTCTCAAGATGACTGAACGTGTTGAGCAAAGATGCTGCATCAGATTCTGTCAAAAGCTTGGTGATTCTCAAAGCGAAACAATTTGTAAGATTCAGCAAGTGTTTGGAGAAGATGCAATGGGTGTAACACAAATTAAGGAGTGGTTCAACCGATTCAAAAATGCCGCACATCAACGGAGAGTGACCAGCGTTCTGACAGGCCCCAAACTGCTCGGAGTGCAGCTGTTGTTGAGACGGTGCAAAATTTGGTGACGGCAGATCATCGTTTGACCGTCCGGGAGATTTCCCAAGAGGTTGGTGTGAGTAAAGATTCTGCACATGCAATTATGCGTGATGGTTTGCACCGAGTGGCTACGAAATTCGTGTCCATGTTGTTGTAGCTGGAACAAAAATACTTCCGTTCTGACGTTGCACAGGACCTTCTGGACACCACCAACTCTGATCCTGGGTTTCTGAACACCGTGGTAACTGGAGATGAGTCATGGGTGTACGGGTACGACCCAGAAACAAAAAGACGGTCGTCGCAATGGAAGTATTCCGAGTCTCCAAGGCCGAAGAATGTGCGACAGGTGCGAAGCAAAGTGAAGGTGATGCTGACTGTCTTCTTTGATGTCCGTCGAATTGTGCATCACGAATACGCACCGGAAGGACAAACATTGACTAGGTGCTCTCCGGCGACTCCGTGACGAAGTCCGGCGTAAAAGACCAGATATGCGGTCGGCGAAAACCTGGCAACTGCATCACGACAACGCCCCCGCACATTCATCCCACTTGATCAAAAATTTGTCGGCCAAACATGGAATTACAGCCGTTCTTCAACCTCCCTTCTCTCCAGACATGGCTCCTTGTGACTTCTGGTTGTTTCCAAAATTGAAGACGCCACTGAAAGGATCCCGTTTTGAGAGTAGAGAAGAGATAATGCGGAACACGACGACGGAGCTGAACACCATTCCAAAAGAAGACTTCCAGAGGTGTTTCCAGCAGTGGAAGGATCGGTGGGCTAAGTGTATGTAAGCACAAGGGGCCTACTTTGAACGGGATTAGGGTCCCAACCCCGTCAGGTACTCGAAATATTTTTTTCTAGCCAAAGGTCGGATACTTTTTAGCCAGGCCTCGTAAATACTGCACTGGTGTGCAAGGCTTAAGAACGATATTAACTTTCGTATGATACGTCACTGCCGGGTGCCATAGTTCGATGAAACTTGGAACATACGTAGAAAGAACTGCTACACTAGTACAGAAAATTACTGAAAGAAGACCAAAGGACACGATATTTTTATTCAAAGACAATAATTACACTGCACACACTGTGAGTTATGATGGCTCCTGGACACTGCAAAAGCGGGGCATAGTTCTTGCTGACACAGACAGCACTAATGCTCTGCAGCGTCCTCCGACACTGGCCACCAGCTTCGTAAGGAGTTCTTGTGGTAGGGTCATTTCTCCAGCAGCGCGGAGATAACTGCTGGAGGGTCGTTGGTGCACGTGGATGAGCTGAATTACGTCTTCTCAACGAATCCCACACGTGCTCGATTTTATTTTAATCGGAGAAACGAACAGGCCAGTCGATTCGCCGAATATCCTCTGTTCCCAACAGCTCTTCCAGCTTCGCTGTTCACTGCGGTCAAGCTTTGCCATTCTTCATTTTTAAGGATGCACAACTGAAAAGACGCACTTGGTAAAGGAAAACAGAGTCACAATAGCGTTTATCGGTGAGTGTACCGTGTTGAAAGATTTGGAGGTCAATATGCCCCCGCAGCAATGTCTCCTCACATCAGAACACCTGGACCATCATAACTATCATGTTCGACATTGTTCCTGGCTGTATGATGTATTCCCACCGCCTGCCATATCCGTACGATCACATTCCCCCTTGGTCCAGTCCCTAAGCTCTTCGCACAATCGCAAACAGTGCCACTAATGTTCACGAGTCAATGGTACACAAAGCATTGGTCATCAGGCAGTGAAACCTCCATGCAAGCACCGTCCCACTGTGGAGAGTAATACTGAATGCCTTGCAGTACTACTAAATGTGGTTGGGACTGCAACATCTAATGTCACTTTTTCAATGTCGTTCTTAAGTTTTGCATGCCAGTGCATAAATCGATTGAAGACAGTGTAATTGCCGTCTGGGACGCACGTTTTCCAGTCATGTTACCTCATCTGAGAATTTTGGAACTTCTTGTATTTGTACAGGATATAAGTCGGCATGATTTATCGCCATACATTTAATATTCTGTCAATTCTTTTTTATTTATATTTATATTAGATCACTGTCCACGATGCAAAATCAGATGATTAATCATTTCATTGGCTGATACAGGCTAGCACAATGTACTAACAGTTCCTATAGCACTGCATGTCGGGGAGTTAATTAGAGTTGAGCACTGACAGAAAAGGCGACGTGAGCAATACTTTCTTCAGAAGCCACTATCGGCTAAAGAGGGGATGGGTCTTAAAGTTCTCGTGTTCTGCAAGGGCGGATATTTACTGTCTTGAGAAAGAACAGAGTGAGGAGGAGGCGGTGTACAACGCTGAAGGCTGCAGACGCAACCCTCCCCCCCCCCCTTTCCTCTGATGGGCAGAAAAAAGTTTCAGTATATGGCAGTAGAGCGTTGGCGGCAGAGGAAAGAGAAAAGACAGCCTTTATAGTGTGAGGTAATGCACGGAGTCACCAACGATTGTCGCGAGCTGACCTCCAACGAATCTCCTGA
Organism: Schistocerca cancellata; assembly: GCF_023864275.1. NCBI lineage: Eukaryota > Metazoa > Arthropoda > Insecta > Orthoptera > Acrididae > Schistocerca > Schistocerca cancellata. Next base: position 915,751,252 of record NC_064627.1, on the reverse strand, counting down.
CAGGAAGTGCTGGTGCACACTTCCCACCAAAAAGCACGGATAAGTATTTGATTGGCGGAGTGTCAAATATGTAGGAGGGGAAATGAAAACTTCCAGAAAATCTTCTGAAAGGAGTATGAGCTTCAGGCGATTGGCTGGCAGATTCATGACCCTTGTAATGGGAGGTAGTTTTTTTGTAATCGCCGCTGGGAATCGCCGCCAGGCTGCATGTCCAGGATGGAGCGGACGTATGGCATGGAGACACACTTCCTTGCAGCAATTCGTCAAAGACACTTCCGGTCCGAATATTGACCTAGAGATTTCGCTGGCGAGACACACAGTGGAGAATATGGTGGTTAGATATTGAAAAGTGTTGATTTCGCGACAAGGAGCGTGTGAAATCGTTTCTCTCTGAACAGAGTTGTTATTCTGTTTACTCAAGTGAGGATTCTTTACCTCTTTGTGGAGTCTGAGGCACATTGAAGTGCTTCTTTTCCGAACAATACTTGAGTCGATATCTGTTCGTGGCTAGTGAGCAAACAGAATCTTGACTCACGTTCTGCCTTGTACTGAGGCAATTTCAGCCCCAGGAGTTTGCAGACGGTGTACTGTGTGCACTGTGTAGGCAAAGAATTCCAGGTAAGCGACGTACATCACGTGCAGCATCCGCACAGCAGCCAACGCCCCACCGAGCAGACCAGCAACAGCTGTATAACTGCTGTTTGTACTTCAACTGGTGATATGCACACTTCAGTTGAGCTGATAAGGAAACACTCACAGCAGATGTGTTGAGTTCCATCTGCTTGTGCACTGGGCTTTTTCTGAAACTGACAGTCAGGGTTTAGGTTTTCTGTTTCTCACCACAAGTCAGTATCAGGCAACTTTGGGTCGATCTAACAGAAATGGGGGTGATCTAAGGAAAGTCATAGGTATGTTCTGCCAATCTCAAAAGTAAATTTAGGGTAGAATCTGACATTGTGTGCTTCATAGGCGATTTATACATTTTTTGCACTCTATAGCTTTTTGAGAATTAATTGTTTACGGTTTCCAAGTTATGATTCATTCTAGTAGCATCCCAATGGGAATAATTGGTTTTATTTGCTAAACTGAAATGAAGTAAAATCCCGACATGACATTTCGTTTTATGGAAATCCCTAGATATAATACCGTCCTTTTTAATCATTTGTAGGCCTGAGAATCCCATTGCAGAGACAATAGGCAACGACATGTGCACACACTGGCTACCAGATGCCTCATTCTACCTTTCCCAGGTCCTTTAAACATTTTCCCGAACATTTTAGAATGAGAACATACTCCCGCTTCTTTTAACATGCAACTCGCCTCAAACTTACACAAGCTCCTCCATCTGTAACTCACTCACTCCTCCTAGTCCATCGCTGTATGTCGCTCATACCCATTCACTCACAGTTGCTCTTTCTCACTCACTCGTTCACCTCAACTCATTGTAATTATCTCTTTGTGTGTCTCTGTCATTGTCTCCTTTGTCACAGCCTCAGTCCCCTTCGTCCTATCCTGTTATTACAGTCTCCTTTCACTGTCATTGTCTCCTCCTCGCTTTCTCTTACTGCTACTATCTCACTCCTTCCTTGCCACTGCTACTCTCTCTTGTCACTGTCGCTATCTCTCTCTCCCTCGGTTTTTCATTGGCATATACCCGATCTTTCGTTATCACTGGCTCTCAGCCACCTACAATTTATCTTTCTTCCTCCTCCCCTCTCCCCCCCCCCCCTGTTCTGTTACATTCAACTATGTTGCACTGCCACTGTGTCCCTCTCTTTCTCTGACACTATCATTGTCTCCTTCGCCTTTCTGTAACACAACCGCCGGCCTCTGTGGCCGAGCGGTTCTAGGCGCTTCAGTCTGGAACCGCGCGGCCGCTACGGTCGTAGGTTCGAATCCTGCCTCGGGCATGGATGTGTGTGATGTCCTTAGGTTAGTTAGGTTTAAGTAGTTCTAAGTTCTAGGGGACTAATGACCTCAGATGTTAAGTCCCACAGTGCTCAGAGCCATTTGAACCATTTTTGTAACACAACCACTGTCTACGATCTTCCAGTAGTTATTACTTTTCTGACTCGTTGCCACTGCCACTGTCTTCTTCTCTCTCAGCATAAAAAAGTGAGAAGTGTTCGCATGCCAAAATCATTGGGAAAATTTTTAAATTTGGGAATATTTAGGAAAAATTTTAAAGGCACTAAGGAAGGTCGAATGAGGCAGCTGGTACCCCACTTTTTAGTCAGAGTCTTTTAAATAAACAGGGACATGTCCGCATTTTTTTATGCTCCGATGGCATTATTTTTTGCTGGTTCCCTTCTTTACCCTCCTGCAAAAGGACATGTAACTCATATGAAAAGAAATGTATTGGTCAGTAAAGTGTACATGATTAATCTATGTGAAACTGAAATAACGCAAAACTAACTTTACACCTCAAGCCGGATTTTACGTATAAAAAAGTTTTGCTTGTGCTTCATTATACAACATGTGGTTAGCAGATGACAACGGAGATATTTTACAGCATATTTCTCTGTGCTACGTCACTTCGTAAACTACATTTTTGCCCCACACCGGATTTCACGTGCGTATTTTACGTGTACAGGCACTGTGACTTTGAACCTCTGTGTCTCGGAAACAGATAAAGATATGAAGAAAAATTTTCAAAGTTGCTCAAGATCGATATCTTACGAGTACAGCCATTTGCCCTGGATAGCTATCTTGGAATCTGCGGCTGCGTTTTGGTCCGCTGCTAACGATGAAAATATAATTTAAAAAATCCTTTTTTGGGGTTTACAGGGGAATCACCCTAATGGTGCGTCGATAAACCTACCACAGATCACATGAAATACAAAAAGAACCAACCAATTTGCTCCATTTGCCTAAGCAGGAGGAAGTGAGTAATATTCATACTTTCACCCTGTTCTGTAGGATACTGACACTAAGACGATCCTTCTGTTGGGTACACATATGGTTCCTAGCCCAAGGGCTATCCAAAACACTTGACTCTACCTTTTTTATCACGAATAGAACCCGAGTTACGAGTACCGAAAAATCCCGTTTTTGTGCGGGGCGTTTTCGAACATACACTCGTGTCCAGAGAAAACAGAACACCTTGAACGAATGGCGAATTGACGTTCATATTCACAGCACGTATACATTACTATGTCCTGCAGAAATGATTAGCTGAACCATGTAGGCCCGCGGTTTTAAGGTTAACATCGATATCATGGCGCAGCACCACCTACCGGTAAAATGTGCCAAAGGCTCTTGTTGTCGGTATAAACCCAAAGTAATGGATTAGTGTGACGACAGCAGACGTGCAGGATGCCTCGCAGACGTATGCACGAACCGTACCGCCAAATCAGTGAGTCTGAAAGAGGGCGCATCACTGGCATGAGAAAATGTGATGAATCCATCCGGGAAATTGCTGCTCGTGTGGGACGAAGTGTTTCGCCAGTCAACGGGTTGGTGCAGAATGGTTCACAGAAGGCCGTACAACACGACGAGATGGGTCAGGTCGCATCACCCAGATCACCCAAACTATCCCCCAAACCCTCCCCCTCCCCCCCCCCCCCCCCCCCCCCCGCGGCCCCGAGACAATCGGCACCTCGTCCGAATGGCACTGTAGAACAGATCTACGTCCATCTCGGCTCTGGCGCAACAGCGGAACAGGGTAACACGTCGTACACTACCAGCCCCGTCACTGTTTACTAAGGCGTGGGTTGCATGTGCGTCGTCCACTTCTCCACCTTCCTTTGACGAATCTTCAGAAACATGCCAGATGGAAATGGTGTATGGAACGACGTCACTGCGGTCATGAATGGCTTCAGATAGTGTTTTCGGACTAATTCAGGTTCCCTTTGTTTGAAAATTATGGCCGCATTTTCTTTCGCCGCAGACGGGGGCAGCGGTATCACAGTGACTACATTCGCTCGAGTTATAAAGCGCCGACTCAAGGCCTTATGGTGTGGGGTGTGGGGTACAACCTCATATCACAGTTGGTGACTGTCCAGGGCACTGAGAACAGAGTGACCTACGCGAATGATATCCTGCGACCCGTAGCCATACCCTTGCTGTACAACATCCGAGACGCCACTTTTCAGAAAGACAATGCACGATCACATGTTGGTGCACGAACACGTGCCTTCTTGGTGTCACAGGATGCCACGCGTTTGTTTTGGCCCGCATATCACCAGACTGGTCACCAGTCGAAAATGTGTGGGACATGGTGAAATAACGGGTACAGCGCAGTCACCCAATGCCAACTGCCATTGATGAACTTTGGAACCAGGTGAATGCAGCATGGATGGCTATACTACAGGACGCCATTCGCGTCGATGCCACCACGTATGGAACAAATCAACAGGCCCCATCGCGCACTGGGCAGCAGGACACATGCTGAACCGAGGTGACAGAAATGCTAATCATTTCTGCAGAACATTCTAATATGCACTACCGGCCATTAAACTTGCTAAACCACGAATATGACGTGCTGCAGACGCGAAATTTAACCGACAGGAAGATGATGCTGTGGATATGCAAATGATTAGCTTTTCAGAGGATTCACGCAAGGTTGGCGCCGGTGGCGACACCTACAACGTGCTGACATCAAGAAGGTTTCCAACCGATTTCTCATACACAAACAGCAGTTGACCGGCGTTGCCTGGTGAAGCGTTGTTGTGATCCCTCGTGTAAGGAGGAGAAATGCGTACCATCACGTTTCCGACTTTGATGAAGGTCGGATTGCAGCCTATCACGATTGTGGTTTATCGTAACGCGACATTGCTGCTCGTGTTGGTCGACATCCAATGACTGTTAGCAGAATATGGAATCGGTGGGTTCAGGAGGGTAATAAGAAACGCCGTGCTGGATCCCAACGGCCTCGTATCACTAGCAGTCGAGATGACAGGCATCTTATCCGCATGGCTGTAACGGATCGTGCAGCCACGTCCCTATCCCTGAGTCAACAGATGGGGACGATTGCAAGACAACAACCATCTGCACGAACAGTTCGACGACGTTTGCAGCAGCACGGACTATCAGAGAGGAGACCATGGCTGCAGTTACCCTTGACGCTGCACCACAGACAGGAGCGCCTGCGATGGTGTACTCAACGACGAACCTGGGTGCACGAATGGCAAAACGTCATTTTTTCGCATGAATCTAGGTTCTGTTTACAGCATCATGGTGGTCGCATCCGTGTTTGGCGACATCGCGGTGAACGCACATTGGAAGCGTGTATTCATCATCGCCATACTGGCTGTCACCCGGCGTGATGGTATGGGGTGGCACCTCTTGTTCTCATTGACGGCACTCTAAACAGTGGACGTTACATTTCAGATGTGTTACGACCCGTGTCTCTACCCTTCATTCGATCCCTGCGAAACCCTACATTTCAGCAGGATAATGCACGACCGCATGTTGCAGGTCATGTACGGGCATTTCTGGATACAGAAAATGTTCGACTGCTGCCCTGGCCGGCACATTCTCCAGGTATCTCACCAACTGAAAACGTCTGGTCAATGGTGGCCGAGCAACTGGCTCGTCACAATACGCCAGTCACTACCCTTGATGAACTGTGGTATCTTGTTGAAGCTGCATGGGCAGCTGTACCTGTACACGCCATCCAAGCTCTGTTTGACTCAATGCCCAGGCGTATCAAGGCCGTTATTACGGATAGAGGTGGTTGTTCTAGGTACTGATTTCTCACGATCTATGCACCCAAATTGCGTGAAAATGTAATCACATGTCAGTTCTAGTATAATATATTTGCCCAAGTAATACCCGTTTATCATCTGCATTTCTTCTTGGTGTAGCAATTTTAATGGCCAGTGGTGTACATATCCTGGGAAATAGAACGTCCTATCTCCAATCGCTCATGGTGTTGTTTTTTCTTCTGAGCGTGAGTGTATTAGGTACGCATGATGTCGTATGCCTAGCGATAACAGTATACGGCGAGTAGCAGTCTACTGAAGTAATCCGGGTTCGTCAACAAACGTTTCCGAAGAAGCTTACGGATCAATAAGCCGCGTATCCTGTCCCGCGCATAAAATGGCGCTAAGAGTGCGCTGATCCTGAGCGCAAGCCACCAGACGTTGTGGAAGCTCCGAGACGACAAGACCAGAAGGGACGTTTCATTATCTGACGGCCAGCGCACAGGCCCAGGCAATTGCAATAGACTGTTACGATAACAAGACTGGACAGTGTAGTGTTGTAGGTCATTGTTCGTCGGCTGGCAGCTGAGTCCTCGCCAGCGTCACTCGCCGCACAATACGGCGCGTAACTGGGTCGGCGCGGCGGGCAACTGTTGCTTCCGAGTCGAGTCGCAGTCGCGGCCGTGAATGAGCAGGTTGCTCAATGACCAGCGGCGGCGCGCGCGCCATTGTTCTGGCGAGGGGCCTGAATGGCGGATAAGCGCGCTCAATACTTCCATTGTTGGTGGACGCAGCTCCCTATCGCGGTGCCGGACGGCGCGCCACGAGCCGCCGTGAAAACACCCACTTGAGGCGGCCTGGCGCTCTTTTATGGCCGTCGCATTGTCACGTAATTCGGTATTGGCGGTGCACTTTCATTGCTGCGGGTACCTGCCGCCGCCGCAGAAAAGACACCCCCCCGGAGCCAGACAAAGAACTGTCTCCCACACAAAGGCCGCTGGAGATGCCTCTCATTCTTTATTCACACAAGCAGGCTAACGAAACCGGCCCCGGGCGGTGATAATGGCAACACTACTCCGTCACCGACAATGTGGAACCTGTTGCGGGCCTGCGCCTCAACAGAGCGCAGCCTCGCCTTCGTGACGGCCTTCTCTTTCCGCCTCCAAACGTCACTTCACCTTCTTTTGTCCGAGACGTCCAGAAGCTGCTTTATCCAGAAACGAATTTATACCGTTATCCGTACCGCCTTCTCCGAGTGTCTCCCTCTATAAGTGGCCTTCCACACTTTCAGCGCGCATCCTTCCTCTTTTCCGTTTCAAAAACCAGGTTTAACACCTTCGGCCACCTTTATGTAACTTTATTGTCCAAATCATGTGGTGCTTGTTCCATGAGGTGATGATTTACAGACTGATTAGAGAAGATAAACTTGTTTGCCAAGATCGCTAATAACAACTTTTATTCTCGGTAATCGGTTTCGGTTATCAACGTCACTACCTGAAACTTCCTGGCAGATTAAAACTGTGTGCCGGACCGAGACTCGAAATCGGGACCTTTGCCTTTCGCGGGCAAGTGCTCTACCGACTGAGCTACCCAAGCACGACTCACGTCCCGTCCTCACAGCTTTAATTCCGCCAGTTCCTCGTCTCCTACCTCCCAAACGGGGCGTGAGTCGTTCTCAGCCGGTAGAGCACTTGCCCGCGAAAGGCAAAGGTCCCGAGTTTGAGTCTCGGTCCGGCAAACAGTTTTAATCTGCCAGGAAGTTTCATATCAGCGCACACTCCGCTGTAGAGTGAAAATTTCGTTCTAGAAATGTCACTACCTTCTGTTCTGGAAACTATATACAAAGAAATTGTAATATATAATATTAGGTACAATATAAAACAGAAAACCAGAAATACAACATATCTCGATAGACAGGTTATTTCATATTTCTTAAAATAGCAGTAAAAGTACTCTTTCTCAATAATTGGCAGGTACGTAACAACTAGAAGACTCATGCATCGGCATTTCAAAATTAAAACAACTACGAGAGTGAGTCAAATGAAAACCTTAAATTTGTCATAACATATCGAAATTTTGCGCCGTTATCCTGTAAGTTGGTAAGCGTGCTACAAACAGCGTGCAGAATGGCCTGTAGGTGGCAGCATAGTGCAGATGTACACATACCGTCGCAGTATCACTATAAAGATGGCCGCCCCACTTGTGACTTGCACCAGGGAAGAACAGCGTTCTGTTATTCGGTTTTTGCGTAGTGAAGGTGTGAAACCTATTGAAATTCATCGATGAATGAAGGTTCAGTACGGTGATGCACGTTTGTCACAGCAGCAAGTCTACGAATGGAGTAGGAAGTTCGCAAATGATGTGACTTCAGTGGAAGATGCTCCTCGTCCAGGTCAGGCACAACGAGTTGTGACTCCACAGAACATTGCAACAGTTGAAGCCATAGTGAAGGAAAACTTCCGAGTCACACTGAATGACAATGCAGTATGTTTACAGATTAGTCGTCGGTCAGCACACCACATTGTGCATGATGTGCTCCAATTCCACAAAGTGTCTGCAAGATGGGTGCCACGGCAGCTGACTCCTGAAATGAGAGAAAACGTGGTGATGTTAGTGAAGAACTTCTCCGGCGCTTTGAACGAACAGGTGATGGCTTCCTTGCAAGAATCGTTACTGGAGACGAAACTTGGGTTCACGTCCACCAACCAGAAACGAAGAGAGTGAGCAAGGAATGGCGCCATTCCTCATCACCAGACCTTGCCCCAAGTGATTTCCATATGTTTGGACCACTCAAAGACGCAATGGGAGGAAAGAAGTTCCGTTCTGATGAAGAGGTACACGACGCGGTGTATGAGTGGTTGCGCGGACTACCAAAAGAATTTTTTTCTAGGGGAATTTATGCACTTTGTAAGCGCTGGAGGACCTGCATTGAGCGTGGGGGAGATTATGTTGAAAAGTGATAGAGCTTTGTACCACTTCTTCACAATAACTAATATTTTAAAAAATATTTAAGTTTTTAATTTGACCCACCCTCGTATATACAGAGTTATTCACCACATACATCCGTCTTACACGCCACTCACAACAAAGCATATCACTGCAACCAGGCTGCCGCTAGACCGCTAGACTGGCAGGGGTAACCAGTAAAGGATAGGAGTTGACAACTAAGCCGACAGGTGTCGCTATTGTACCATGTACATTCATTCCTAAAATAATTTTTGTGATTACATTACAGTGTGCTAGCTAGAATAAGAACGAAAATGAATCTAAACACATATTTCCAAAATTATTGGCAATAATTAATTAATTAATTAAGGCAGACTCCAAAAATTATTTTTATAGCACTGTATATTACAGTTGCTTTGTATATAGTCATACCATATAAATGCTTTCCATATCTAAAGATCGCAACAGTGATTACCGAAAGTGGCTGTCGAGAATAGAGGTTATTATTAGCAATCTTGCCAAAGAAGTTTATCTTCAGTAATATGTTATCGTAGATCGCCCCTTGCGCCTTAAAATGAGTAAACTAAAACATTTACAGAGTGTAAATAATTTTGAAAAATCACGAATTGACACAGACTACCCTAATGCGCGAATAACGACATTAATCACATTAATAAAAATTATCATTTCTATATAGATCATTAACTACATCAATATTAATGACTGCACGAAAGAGCCCTACAAATTAGGGGGAAAATTAAAGCCTCGTTCGTTGACCATAACTGGTTGTTTGAATAAAGAATTGGAATACAATTATTGTGACAAAAAAACAATTTGTCAAAAATATATGCTTTTGTTCCTGCATTTATCATACGGTTTTCTGTATCATGTTCAATCCTTACTTTATATCCTCCCTATTTATTTTCTGTTACCGTGCACCTAAGCAGTTCTTAACACTTTGATATACGAGGGTAATCCCAAAAGTAAGGTCTCCTATTTTTTTGTAAGTACATACACCTGTTTATTTCTACAGTGGTTTACATCAGTTGACACCTTCAACATTTAGCTATTTTTCAACATAATCACCATTTCTGTCGATGCATATTTGTAGACACTGTGGCACTTTTTGAATGCCCATGTCGTACCAGCTCACCGCCATGCTGTTCAGATGGTTACGAACCTCTTCTTTCACCTCGTCGTCGGAGCTGAATCGCTTTCCGGCCAAATGTTCTTTTAACCTAGGGAACAGGTGATAGTCACTGGGCGTCAAGTCAGGACTATAGGGTGGGTGGGTGTTTATGTTCCACTGAAACTGTAGCAGAGGCCGGCCGGAGTGGCCGTGTGGTTCTAGGCGCTACAGTCTGGAACCGAGCGACCGCTACGGTCGCAGGTTCGAATCCTGCCTCGGGCATGGATGTGTGTGACGTCCTTAGGTTAGTTAGGTTTAATTAGTTCTAACTTCTAGGCGACTGATGACCTCAGAAGTTAAGTCGCATGGTGCTCGGAGCCATAAGAACCATTTTTTTCTTGCAGAAGAACAACGGTTTGCCGACAGATGTGTGGGCGAGCGTTGTAATGGAGAATGTTACGTCCTTGCTCAACACTCATCTTCTCCGGTTCTGAATTGCCCGTGAGAGTCTCACAGTATCTGTCAGTGTTAATTGTGGTCCTAGCGATTCAGCTCGACGACGAGGTGAAAGAAGAGGTTCATAACTTCCTGAACAGCATGGCGGCGAGCTGGTATGACATGGGTATACAAAAACTGCCACAGTGTCTACAAAAATGCATCGACAGAAATGGTGATTATTTCGAAAAATAGCTAAATGTTCAAGCTGTAAACTGATACAAACCATTGAAGAAATAAACAGGTCTATGTACTTATAAAAAAATAGGTGACCTTACTTTTGGGATTACCCTTGTACTACGACACACTACACTGACGGGAAAAAATCACAACACCAAGAAGGAGTTGTGCAACGTAAACGAAAGCTGGTAGGTGTGTTTCTACCTCTGAAAGATGATGTGTATTCAAATTTCTCGTCAGCCGCGTAAGAGTGGTGTTACGAGCTCCACTGTTAGGATGCAAATCAGGTTGGCTTTAAATACGCACTGTATCGGTTGTGGTCGTTAGTTCCCTCTGAGACTGGACAGGGTGAGCTGACGTTGGAGAGGAATGCCTTTACGGCGACAAAGACGCCGTAATCAGCATCTCACTGAACTTGATCGAGGTCGTGTAATAGGGCTACGAGGAGCTGTATGTTCGTTCTGCGATGTTGCAGAAAGACTTGGCAGGAATTTTGGCATTGTACAGGACTGCTGGCAGCGGCGTTCACGAGAATATACGGTCGCATGAAGAGCGGGCGGCGGACAGCCACGTGGCACTGCAGGGAGGGAAGACCATCCTGTTCGGCGTATGGCTCTGGCGGCGCACCGTACTACATCTGCAGAGCAATTTCAGCAGCAGATGACACCACACCGATGCAATGAATTGCTACGAATCGGGTACTTCGAGGACAGCTCCGAGATAGGCGCCCTGTAGCGTGCATTCTACAGACCCAAAACCACTTCTATTTGCGACTTCAGTGGTGCCAAACGAGAGCTCATTGGAGGGCTTTGACCGCGCAGTTGATTCGAAGGGGGCAAGTTGAGGTCCTGCAACCAACCCATCTGGGTATTAAACACGCTGGACGTGTAACTGGACTTACGGTCTGAGGTGCCATTTCGTACAACAGCATGAGCACTCTCATGGTTACCCCACGCACCCCGACCGCAAATTTATCTGTCGATCTGATGTGCTATCACTCATGAGTAGCATTCCAGAGGATGTTTTCCAACAGGATACGGTCTGTACACACTGCTCAACATACTCTACAGCGTGTCGACGTGGTGCGCTGGCCTGTTCGATAACCAGACCTATCTCCGATCGAGCACGTATGGCACATCAACGGAAGACAACTCCATTGTCATCCACAAACAGCATTAACCGTACCTGTATTGACCGACCAAGTGGAACAAGGCTGGAAATCCATTCCACAAATTGACACCCGGCACCTGCACGTTTGCATGCGTGCATTCAACATTCTGGCGGTTACACCGATTATTAATGTAGCAGCATATCACATTTGTAATGGCTTGTCTCACGCTTACGGTAATCTGTGATCTTGCAATGTTAATCACTCAAAAATGTTACCTAGACAACCGTATATCAGAAATTTCACTACTCTATATTAATTAGTTTTTTCTGTAGCGATTTTTTTCGTCTGTGTATATTCTAGACAATAATTTGTTAGTTCCATTTCGTTGCCAGTTGGTTTATTTCCTTCGATATGAAATGCTTAGATCAAAGAAGTCAGAAAATTATCGCCTACTCGACACTTGAAAGACTGAAAAATGAGCAAGTGAAATAGGGAAACTACTTGTTAAACTGCAAGTCGGGCCGCGACTTAAACCTCTAACCTTGATTATCGAGGGCAATGTTTATAACGACTGAGTTACATATTGTTTTCTGTCAGAGACCCACGTAGAAGTCTCAGTTTATTCTTTCCTAAACGTGAGTACACATACTCTAGTGACAATAATTAAGCTAGAAAAGTGAACATGATGAAACATCCCCTTTGAAAAATTATGCAAGACTGTGCTTAAACTGACACACAATATTTTTTTAGCGCAACGCAATCTGACTTTCAGAAATCCCTACAAAGGAATGGCCCTGACTAACATTAACCTGTACCTTTCACAAATCACTTACCTCACAAAAATCTTCGTTACTCAAACTACTGCAATACAGCGAGCGCCAATACTGCCAGCTAAATAAAAGATTCTAACTACTGAAGGCACTAACTACTGATAGGCATAGTTAGCAAATGAAAGGTTTTAATAGAGAACAAACAATGTATTTACCTTAATAGTGTTGAAAAAGCATAATATACATAGCAGTTCATAATATCCATTCTGTACTCAAAAATCCGCCATCTCATTTCCCACGTCCACCACTGCTGGCGGCTCACCTCCAACTGCGCAACGCTACGCGCTGTTCACATCCAGCTGCCGCTGCCCAACACTACAATGGCAGACAACAATGCAAACTAGCCACAGACTGCACACAGCACAGCCAGTGATTTTCATATAGAGCGCTACGTAACGTTGCCAATAAGAAAAACATAAACAGCCTACTTACAAAAAGAAAACATAAACAGCCTACTTACAATGAGTGAAACCATCTCCCCTAACTAGTGAAAGAAATGGAGTCAGTTTATCTCTCCCAGTTAATATCTCTGTCATGGCTTCGCTATGATGCAGTATTTAAAAAGTTCACGAAAGCAAACTCACGAGATCTTCTAAACTTAGGAAAGCGAAATACAATGATAATTAAAATACTTTCAGTGGTGTATTGAAAGTGGTCTCGGTTCACATACTGAAATGCTTTGCGTGATTTTTGATTCTATCCTTCGTGTTCAACAGCAGTGTTAACTGTGGCCACTGGTTATAGCCACTGGTTACAGTACTCCATATTTTGTTGCTAACGGCGGCAGTCGCCGGTATTGATAACGGTTTAAATACGTCTGCTGTGGCATTAGGCCACAACACTGCCTCACTTTAGTCAGCGTTTAACTGCTAGCGTATGGGAAACCCCTCTCAGGTTTCGTGAATGGAACCAGTCCCCCCAGGTCAGAATGTACCAAATCTAACTAATAGATGCATGGCGGAGGCTACCCAGTATTAACAATTTTCTCGCTTTGTGCAATTGTTTATTGAGTGAGGGAAGTGACTGTTTATGAGCCTCTGTAGTCCTCCTTATATCTCTTGTATACCAAGAATACGGGTTCTCTAAATTCACCCAACACGGTTGCATGAGAACAACGTTGCCTATCATCCAGCGATTTCCATTCCAGCCCCTGAAACTGCCTGATAGCAAAATACTTCGTGCCGTCGCAGAACTCGAAACCGGAGCCTTGCTTTAAACAGGAACTGCCCTTATCGGTTGAGCAATGCAGGCACGTCTCGCGAACCGCTTTCACTCTTTCAACTCTCCCCCATCTATTTCCTACGTATCAGACTCCACACGGTTCCTACTGGTTAGCGCTGCTGCGAGTAAGGGTAGAGCGGACTTGGTCGCTGCCTCGGTGAAGTTTCTAAAATGTAATTTCTTCGTTACCGGCAGAAGCCGAGCTACGTTGGTGAGTTTCGAGGTGGTGCCTGGGTATCTCATTCGGTACGAGAATAACTCGCAAAAGGTAAGAGTTTAAGTTCGACTTCGAATTCCGGTCCAGCACGTAGATACGATATCAACTGCAGAGTGAAATATTCATGCGAGAAGCTTGTTTTCTTTTGAAAAAATATTTAGTACGATTTTAACATATTTATTGCTCCACCCTGAAGCACTTAATGACCACATTATCAACAACTTCAACTTAACATGCAAGGTAACTATCACATCAAGTTGCTGTCTAATGATATGTGGTAGTTCATCGATTATATTTATTAACGTACTTATTCGCCAGCTCTGAATATCTTTTCGGTACTTTATGGTTACGTACAGCCAAGCACAGATCCAGGGCTCGGTGCCTTCTTTCCTTTTGCTTGACAGTTCACGACACTATCGACTGTACTCTGGTTTCAACATTGCAGCAGAGTGTTAGTTACGTTCTAAGGTGATCATTTAATTTTCATTTTTGTATGTCATCGATGTGCACGTCAGAAAGAGAGGGCAAGTTACGTTACAGTTAAACAATCTTTGGTCTTGTTGTGGCACAGTCTGGAACATTCGTAGTTGAAGTGTGGTCGGGGACAGACGTATTAGTAGTGCTGTGTGGATTTATGATTGTATTTGTTAGATGAAGAAACGGCAGCAAGGATGAATATTATTTACACATTGAAAGATGAAAGGAATACATATTTTCAATAGTGTCGTTATTTTTGAAGGGAAGAAGATTGAGGTAAGACTGCACCACTGCGAAGCTAGGAATGATTGTTGTCAGCTTGTTAACTTGCTCAGAGCTGAGAGAAAGACGACCCCACCTCGCAGCATCATGGAGTAACATATCCGCTGATTAAGTTGTCTGATTTTCATAGAAATTCTCTGTTAACTTTGTACCCTTCTTAAATCATTGTCCATTTGTTAAACATAGCATTGTTCAGACCAATATTATGTGTGAAGCTTACGCGAAGTATGACTCAGTCTTTTTGAATACGTGCTTCATTCTAAAACTGTTGTCTTGGAATATCATTTCATAGGAATAGTTGCTCTCCCCATCCCACTGTTTATCATTACACATTATCACATGCTACAGTCTAACTACGCATTTAGAAACAGAAACATAGCTTAGCCGCAGCCTGCTTGTTGTTTGCTGTCGTGCTTTCGAGAAATGCAACAATGTTGTCAAAACGCGAGGTAAGTGGAAGTTTTGACTGGCACCACATAACTGTTTTACTTCCGTTGTGCATTTAATACAAAGTTAAGGTACATTCAGGTCGGACACAGTTCTGTTCATATTATGTTCTGTAAAATTGGGCTACATTTCAGACAAAAACAAAAGTTGTGCGGAAGTTACAACATGACACACCATTTGTACCAATGTCTACAAGCTGCAGATGTCATTATCTGATACGCTGAAGCTCCAAAGAAACTGGTAAAGGAATGCGTATTCAAATACAGAGATATGTAAACAGGCAGAATACACGCTGTAAACAGACAGAATACGGCGCTGCAGTCGGCAACGCCTGTATAACACAACAAGTATCTGGCGCAGTTGTTAGTTCCGTTACTGCTGTTACAATGGCAGCTTATCAAGATTTATGTGAGTTTGAACGCGGTTTTATAGTCGGCGCAATTTCCGAGTTAGCGATGAAGTGGGGATTTTTCCGTACGACTTTTCAAGACTGTACCGTGAATATCCGGAATCCGGTAAAACATCAAATCTCCGATATCACTGAGGCCGGAAAAAGATCCTGCAAGAACGGGACCAACGACGACCGAAGAGTCGTTCAACGTGACAGAAGTGCAACCCTTCCGCAAATTGCTGGACATTTCAATGCTGGGCAATCAACAAGAGCCAGCGTGCGAAGATATCAACGAAACATAATCGATATTGGCTTTCGGAGTCGAAGGCCCACTCGTGAACCGTTGATGATTGCAGGGCACAAAGCCCTACACGTCCGCCTCGCCTGGGCCCGTCAAAACCGACATTGGACTGTTGATGACGGGAAACATGTTGCCTGGTCGGATGGGTCTCGTTTCAAATTGTATCGAGCGGATGGACGTGTACGGATATGGAGGCAACCCGCTGAATCCATGGACCCTGCATGACAGCAGGGGACTGTTCAAGCTGGTGGAGGCTCTGTAATGATGTGGGGCATGTGCAGTTGGAGTGATATGGGACCCCTGATACGGTTCTGACAGGTGACACATGCTGTCTGATCACCTGCGTCCGTTCATGTCCATTGTGCATTCCGACGGATTTGGGCAATTCCAGCAGGACAATGCGGCGATCCACACGTCCAGAATTTCTACAGAATGGGTCAAGGAACACTCTTCTGAGATCAAACACTTCCGCTGGCCACCAAACTGCCCAGACATGAACATTACTGAGCGTATCTGGGATGCCTTGCAACGTGCTGTTCAGAAGAGATCTCCACCCTCTCTTACTCGCGGGGGCCCTACACGATATTAGGCAGGTGTACCTGTTTCTTTGGCTCTTCAATGTAGAATGGCTAAAAGACTGAGGACTATGTGGTTTCAAGAATCCAATAAAGATCGTGGGGCGAGACTGCCTGCTACTCGAGAACATCAACCTTTAACTCGTTCTTTGGATACTCCTTCCAAAAGCTAGGCGTGACGTTATTCTGATCGAGAGCGTCATCCATTACCTCGCTCTTCACCCCATGTTATAAACAATTTGTCTGACCATAGATACTAAACACCTTTTTCCAAAGCTGTTTCACAGAGGAAGACCGCACTGCAGTTCCTTCTCTAAATCCTCGCACGAAAGAAAAAATGGCTGACGTCGAAATAAGCGTCCAAGGAATAGAAAAGCAACTGAAATCACTCAACAGAGGAAAGTCCACTGGACCTGACGGGATACCAATTCGATTCTACACAGATTATGCGAAAGAACTTGACCCCCTTCTAACAGCCGTGTACCGCAAGTCTCTAGAGGAACGGAAGGTTCCAAATGATTGGAAAAGAGCACAGGTACTTCCAGTTTTCAAGAAGGGGCGTCGAGTAGATGCGCAAAACTATACGCCTATATATCTGACATTGATCTGTTGCAGAATTTTACAACATGTTTTTTGCTCGCGTATCATGTCATTTCTGGAAACCCAGAATCTACTCTGTAGGAATCGACATGGATTCCGGAAACAGCGATCGTGTGAGACCCAACTCGCTTTATTTGTTCATGAGACCCGGAAAATATTAGACACAGGCTCCCAGGTAGATGCCATTTTCCTTGACTTCCGGAAGGCGTTCGCTACAGTTCCGCACTGTCGCCTGATAAACAAAGTAAGAGCCTACGGAACATCAGACCAGCTGTGTGGCTGGATTGAAGAGTTTTTAGCAAACAGAACACAGCATGTAGTTCTCAATGGAGAGACGTCTACAGACGTTAAGGTAACCTCTGGCGTGCCACAGGGGAGTGTTATGCGACCATTGCTTTCCACAATATATATAAATGACCTAGTAGATAGTGTCGGAAGTTCCATGCGGCTTTTCGCGGATGATGCTGTAGTATACTGAGAAGTTGCAGCATTAGAAAATTGTAGCGAAATGCAGGAAGATCTGCAGCGGATAATCACTTGGTGCAGGGAGTGGCAACTGACCCTTAACATAGACAAATGTAATGTATTGCGAATACATAGAAAGAAGGATTCTTTATTGTATGATTATATGTTAGCGGAACAAACACTGGTAGCAGTTACATCTGTAAAATATCTTCGAGTATGCGTGCGGAACGATTTGAAGTGGAATGGTCACATAAAATTAATTGTTGGTAAGGCGGGTGCCACCTTGAGATTCATTGGGAGAGTCCGTAGAAAATGTAGTCCATCAACAAAGGAGGTGGCTTACAAAACACTCGTTCGACCTATACTTGAGTATTGCTCATCAGTGTGGGATCCGTACCAGTTCGGGTTGACAGAGGAGATAGAGAAGATCCAAAGAAGAGCGGCGCGTTTCGTCACAGGGTTATTTGGTAAGCGTGATAGCGTTACGGAGATGTTTAGCAAACTCAAGTGTCAGACTCTGCAAGAGAGGCGCTCTGCATCGCGGAGTAGCTTGCTGTCCAGGTTTCGAGAGGGTGAGTTTCTGGGTGAGGTATCGAATATATTACTTCCCTCTACTTATACCTCCTGAGGAGATCACGAATGTAAAATTAGAGAGATTAAAGCGCGCACGGAGGCTTTCCGGCAGTCGTTCTTCCCGCGAACCATACGCGACTGGTACAGGAAAGGGAGATAATGACAGTGGGTCGTAAAGCGCCCTCCGCCACGCACCGTTGGGTGGCTTGCGGAGTATAAATGTAGATGCAGATGTAGATTTAGATACTTAGAATTACCAGTGAGAAGCTCGGGTGGGTTACCAGTCATAAATAAACGCTATCGTTAGCGAGGCATACTCATAATCATCTTTGCGTTGCATTTTCTCTGTAATGCGATATATTTGGCCTCAGTAAAAGGCCCGGCAACAGGTCGCAAAACGAACGTTGCATTTTGTCCGAGTTGTGCGGCGGCATTGTCGCCAGGGTTGGTTCCGTTTGCGCGCGCCGCCGGTTTGCGCGCCCTCCTTCGTCACACAGCGGGCGACACAGTAATAACAGCGCAGAAGCCCTCAAGGTGTGGCGCAGTTAATTAAGTGCGTCGCCGGAAGCCGGCAGAATCCGCGGTCCGCGCCGCGCCGCTCACAAAAGTGCGAACCCTCTGATTCGTCGGGCCGCCCGCTGCGCCGCCGGAAAATAAACTCACCTAATCCGACTTCAAAGCGACGTCGCGGACAAAGGCAGGCAGCGGCGCAGCCCGCGTCCGTATCGACAACAGAGCCGCCGGCAGCGCCACACATTCCACTGGCGCCGCTTCCTGTTTTGCCACGACGCTACTCCAGACCAACTACGCGTTGTTAACGGACAATATTAACGCTGAAGGTAGTTGTTATTTACCAGATAATGAGACGACATCAACAACGCTCTTGTAACAAATAGTATGGAAATCCTATGTTATGGACGAAACTATCGATTTTTTTTTTTACCTATACATGTTCCAGCGCGCTGTCTGGTTTCATAAGAGGGTTTTTATTGTACACTACTGGCCATTAAAATTGATACATCACCAACATGAAGTGCTACAGAAGCGAAATTTAACCGACAGGAAGAAGATCCTGTGAAATGTTGAACAGTGGACGTTACATTTCAAATGTGTTACGACCCGTGGCTCTACCCTTCATTCGATCCCTGCGAAACCCTTCATTTCAGCAGGATAATGCACGACCGCGTGTTGCAGGTCCTGTACGGGCCTTTCTGGATACAGAAAATGTTCGACTGCTGCCCTGGCCAGCATATTCTCCAGATCTCTAACCAACTGAAAACGTCTGGTCAGTGGTGGCCGAAGCCGAGCGGTCTTGGCGCTGCAGTCATGGACTGTGACGCTGATCCCGGCGGAGGTTCGAGTCCTCCCTCGGGCATGGGTGTGTGTGTTTGTTCTTAGGATAATTTAGGTTAAGTAGTGTGTGAGCCTAGGGACAGATGACCTTAGCAGTTAAGTCCCATAAGATTTCACACACATTTGAACATTTTAATGGTGGCCGAGCAACTGGCTCGTCACAATACGCCAGTCACTACTCGTGATGAACTGTGGTATCGTGTTGAAGCTGCATGGGCAGCTGTACCTGTACACGCCATCCAAGCTCTGTTTGACTCAATGCCCAGGCGTATCAAGGCCGTTACTACGGCCAGAGTTGGTTGCTGTGGGTACTAATTTCTCAGGATCTATGCACCCAAATTGCGTGATAATGTAATCACATGTCAGTTCTAGTATAATATATTTGTCCAGTGAATACCCGTTTATCATCTGCATTTCTTCTTAGTGTAACAATTGAAACGTCCCCTTAGAAATATTATACATGACTATGCTTAAACTGACACACAATATTTTTAGCGCAACGCAATCTGACTTTCAAAAATCCCTACAAAAGAATGGCCCTGACTAACATTAACCTATACGTTTCACAAATCACTTACCTCACAAAAATCTTGGTTACTCGAACTACTGCAATTCAGTGAGCGCCACTACTGCCAGCTAAATAAAAGATTCAAACTACGGAAGGCACTAACTACTAATATGCATAGTTAGCAAATGAAAGATTTTAATAGAGAACAAACAATGTATTTACCTCAATAGTGTTCAAAAGTCATAATGTATATAGCAGTTCATGACATCCAGTCTTACAAATTTCAAAACTCCGCCATCTCTCTCCTCACATCCACCACTGCTGGCGGCTCACCTCCAACTGCGCAACGCTACGCGCTGTTAACATCCAGCTGCCCAACACTACAATAGCCAACAACAATGCAAACCAGCCACAGACTGCACACAGCATAGCCAGTGATTTTCATACAGAGCGCTATGTGGCGTTACCAATAAAAAAACCTATACAGTCTGCTTACACAATTTTAATGGCCAGTAGTGTACTAATGTATCCGACATGTCCCTAGTAACAGGTAGGGGAGAAGTGTTCAGCCCCATTCCACCCCTACCCCATTTCTCGTTCCTGCGAAAATATCTTTGCAAACTACACTCGCACTCAGCTCCTCCAACACAATGACGCGTCATTTCAGTATTATTTGAAACAATACACCGTCATTTGACTGTTTATTTCTGTAAACAGTGATCAGAGAGAACATTATAGCCACCTGCCTAATAACTGGAATGTCCACTTCCATCCTGGATAACAGCGGCGAAGCGTCGTGACATGGGAGCAATGAGACCGTGATAGGTCGCTGGAGGGAGTTGCCACCACATCTATACATATAAGTCACCTAATTACCGCAAATTTAAGGGGGGGGGGAATTAGGTGGCTGGGGTGTTTGGGGGGGGGGGGAGAGTGGGGGGGCGATCAGCTCTAACGCAACGTTAAAGCTCATCCCAGATGTGTTCGATCGGATTCAGATGTGGCGCGCTAGGCGGCGATCACGTCAATTGGAAGCCGCCACTGTGTTCCTCGAACCACTCCATCACACTCCTGGTCTTGTGACATGATGCATTATCTTGCTGAAAAATGCCACTTCCGTCGTGAAACATAATCGTCGTGAAGTGGGTAGGAGGTCTGCAACCAGTGTACGATAGTTCTTGGCGGCCATGAAGCCTTGCACGAACTCCACTGAACCTCTGGATGGCCACGTGAATATTCCCTCAGAGCATAATGGAGCCGCTGCCAGCTTAACTCCGTCCCGCAGTACAGGTGTCAAGAAGCTGCACGACGACGGATACGCACGGTCCCATCGGCTTCATGAAGAAGTTATAGGGATTCATCAGATAACGCAACGCTCCTTCACTGCGCCAACGTCCAGTGAATATGGTCACGTGCCCATTTCAGTCGTAGTTGGCGATATCGTGGTGTTAACATTGGCACATGCGTCGGTCATCGGCTGCGGCTTTAGGAGTGTTCGGCGCACTGTGTGTTGAGACACACTTGTACTCTGCCCAGCATTGAAGTCTGATATAGTTCCGTCATAGTTCACCGCCTGTTCTGCCTTACCAGTCTGCCCAGCCTACGATGTCTGACATCTGTAATGGGCCGCCCAACCTTACGATGTCTGGCAGCGGTTTCACCTTGGTTTCGTCACTTGTTGAAGACACCCACCACAGCACACCTCGAACACCCGACAAGTCGTGCAGTTTCCGAAATGTTCGTACCGAGCCTCCGGGCCATCACAATCTGTCCTCGGTCAACCTTTGATAGTCCGCACGCCTTCCCCGTTGTACGCACGGACAGCAAGTTAACTGACGCTACATGCACCGTGCATGTATCTGACTAGTAGTCATTCCTCGCCAGGTCACGCTGCTATCGCCAGGACGGATTTAAAACAACAGGAGGTCGGTCGTCATGATGCTCTAGCTGATCAGCGTAATACCAGTGCACAGCCCAGATTTCGCCTTTTACGCTGTTATCGAGTACAGTGATCTTAGACCTTTAACGTATTTTGCTATTTACTGCGTAGGATGACATATTATTTCACGCCGTTATCGAGTACAATGTTCGCTCCCATTAACATCATTTGTCTCTAGTCTCTACTGTACAGGATGTCATATATACAGTTCACCACATTTGTTTAACATGATATATATATATATATATATATATATATATATATATATATATATATATATATATATATATATATTTTGTAAGTAGGCTGTTTAGGTTTTTATATTGGTAACGCCACGTAGCGCTCTGTATGAAAATCACTGGCTGTGCTGTGTGCAGTCTGTGGCTAGTTGCATTGTTGTCTGCCATTGTACTGTTGGGCAGTTGGCTGTTAACAGCGCGTAGCGTTGCGCAGTTGGAGGTGAGCCGCCAGCAGTGGTGGATGCGAGGAGAGAGATGGCGGAGTTTTGAAATTTGTAATACTGTATATCATGAACTGCTAAATACATTATGACTTTTGAACATTATTGAGGTAAATACATTGTTTGTTCTCTATTAAAATCTTTCATTTGCTAACTATGCCTATTAGTAGTTAGTGCCTTCCGTAGTTTGAATCTTTTATTTAGCTGGCAGTAGTGGCGCTCGCTGTATTGCAGTAGTTCGAGTAACGAAGATTTTTGGTGAGGTAAGTGATTTGTGAAACGTATAGGTTAATGTTAGTCAGGGCCATTCTTTTGTAGGGATTTTTGAAAGTCAGATTGCGTTGCGCTAAAAATATTCTGTGTCAGTTTAAGCACAGTCGTGTATAATTTTCAAAGGGGACGTTTCAATATATATATATATATATATATTGTACATTTCATCCAGTACTGTACAGCACACAGCCAAATGACGTTAGTGCTCCAAGGCATTGTACTCGAAAATCGCGCGAAATAACATGTAATTCTTTCCAGTACACAGCAAAATATATTAATGGTCTAAGATCACTGTACTCGCTACTGCCATGTAAGCCAAAATCTAGATTGTACACGGAAAATATACAGAAATATACAGTCAAATGTCGGTGTATTACTTCAAAAAATACTGTATGACTGTTGCTCAGCGTCATCGAAAACTTTTTAATTCAATATCAGTCTGACGAAACCCAGCAGATGTAATGAATACTGGCTGATAGTAAGTGTTCCCAGAGCCAGGGGCGTTCAAAGAGCATCGCGAGATGCCGCCCCCCCCCCCCCCTCCCTTCAGTGTATACATCATATTCATCCTTGCTTTCTTATCTAACGGATACAACCACAAGTCAACACAGTAGTACCGAATACGTCCATCACCCCCTCCACAATTCAACTAAGAATATCTCAGACTGCGCAGAGGCAAAGACTGTGTCCAAACAAGACCAAAGATTGCTTAACAGTAACACAACTTTGTCTCTCTCTGATGCGCACGCCGACGACTTACAAAAATCAAAATGTTATGCCCATCTTTGTACCAACGTTCTTCTGCTTTTCTCAGCATAAACTCACCATTTCTCGTCAACAGTAACGAAACGAGATGGGACTGTTCGGTTTTGTTCACGAACCAATGGATGACGAGCAAACAAAGACGCACGTATGGCCACTGCTGACTTTTGTGATTTTGGTTTAGAGCATGCGTTCCCCTTACACTCGGTTTTTGAATCTTCCCCATTGCATACATATGTCGCACGATGGTGGAATGATCACGGTTCGTCACATTTTCCAGTTCTCGAGTACACTGTCTTGGGTCATTGTCGACTATTGCTTTCAAACAATATTCATCAAACCCCGAAGGTTTTCATGCACGTGGAGAGTCACTAACGTCAAAACGATTCTCCTTAAAACGAGAAAACCATTTTCTTGTCCTGCTCCGTTCAGTGCCATTATCCCCATACAAGGCACAAATGTGTCTGGCTGCCTCCGCTGGAGTCACCCTTCTATTGAGTTCAGAGGATTATGTCGGAAATGTTCTAGTTTCCCCACTAGGCTCTCCATTTTCTAGGATCCACGGCTCCACTTATTATCACCAAAATGACAACATGTTAACTCAAATAACAACTGTGAACTACAAATAAAAAACGATGATCGATAAATAAACCCGTACCAACCGAAATAACAAAACGCAAAACAAAAACACTACTTACTTATGCACCAACATACAGTGAAGAGCCAAAGAAACTGGTACACACGCCTAATATCGTGTAGAGTCCCCGCGAGCACGCAGAAGTGACGCAACACGACGTGGTATGGAATCGACTAATGTCTGAAGTAGTGATTGAGCGTACTGATACCATGAATCCTGCAGGGCTGTTCATCAATCCGTAAGTGTTCAAGGGGTTAGAGATCTCTTGTGAACAGCACGTAGCAAGGCATCCCAGAACACTGGAAGGTATCCCAGATATGCTCAGTAACGTTCATGTCTGGAGAGATTGGTGGCCAGCGGAAGTGTTTCAACTCAGAAGAGTGTTCCTTGAATCACTCTGTAGCAATTTTGGACACGTAGGTTTCGCATTGTCCTAATGGAATTCTACATCTACATCTACATCTACATCTACATCCATACTCCGCAAGCCACCTGACGGTACGTGGCGGAGGGTACCTTGACTACCTCTATCGGTTCTCCCTTCTATTCCAGTCTCGTATTGTTTGCGTAAAGAAGGATTGTCGGTATGCCTCTGTGTGGGCTCTAATCTCTCTGATTTTATCCTCATGGTCTCTTCGCGAGATATACGTAGGAGGGAGCAATATACTGCTTGACTCCTCGGTGAAGGTATGTTCTCGAAACTTCAAGAAAAGCCCATACCGAGCTACTGAGCGTCTCTCTTGTAGAGTCTTCCACTGGAGTTTATCTATCATCTCCGTAACGCTTTCGCGATTACTAAATGATCCTGTAACGAAGCGCGCTGCTCTCCGTTGGATCTTCTCTATCTCTTCTATCAACCCCATCTGGTAGGGATCCCACACTGCTGAGAAGTATTCAAGCAGTGGGCGAACAAGCGTACTGTAACCTACTTCCTTTGTTTTCGGATTGCATTTCCTTAGAATTCTTCCAATGAATCTCAGTCTGGCATCTGCTTTACCGACGATCAACTTTATATGATCATTCCATTTAAATCACTTCTAATGCGTACTCCCAGATAATTTATGGAATTAACTGCTTCCAGTTGCTGACCTGCTATATTGTAGGTAAATGATAAGGGGTCTTTGCCTAAGTACTTCGGAATGCACAATGGATATTAATGGATGCAGGTGATCAGACAAGATGCTTATCTTTGCATCACCTGTGAGAGTGGTATCTAGAAGTATCAGGGATCCCACATCACTCAAACTGCACCCGCCCCACACCATCACTGAGCCTCCACCAGCTGAAACAGTCCCCTGCTCACATGCAGGGTCCATGGATTCATGAGGTTGTAGAATCTGAAACGAGACTCGTCCAACCAGCCAACATGTTTCCATCCAACAACAGTCCAATGTCGGTGTTGACGGGTCCAGATGAGGCGTAAAGCTTTGTGTCGTGCAGTCATCAAGAGTACACGAGTGGGCCTTCGGCTTCGAAAGCCCATATCGATGATGTTTCTTTGAATGGTTCGTACGCTGATACTTGTTGACGGCCCAGCATTGAAATCTGCAGTAATTTGCGGAACGGATGCATGAACTTCTGTCACGTTTAACGACTCTCTTCAGTCGTCGTCGGTACCGTTCTTGCAGGATCTTTTTCCGGACGCAGCGGTGTCGGAGATTTGATGTTTTACCGGATTCCTGATATTCACGGTACACTCGTGAAATGGTTGTACCGGAAAATCTCCACTTCAGAGCTACATCGGAGTTGCTGTGTCCCATCACTCGTGCGCCGACTATAACACCACGTTCAGACTTATTTAAATGTTGATAACCTACCATTGTAGCAGCAGAAGCCGATCTAACAACGGCACCAGACACTTGTTGTCGCAAATAGGCGTTGCCGACCACAGCGACGTATTCTGGCTGTTTATGTACTTCTGCAATTGAATACGGTTGCCTATACCTCTTTGGCGCTTCAGTGTAATAGTAATACTACTGTTAGTACCACAGAATCTGTTCTGTTTTTGCCGGCCGGAGTGGCAGAGCGGTTCTAGGCGCTTCAGTCCGGAATCGCGCGACCGCTACGGTCGCAGGTTCGAATCCTGCCTCGGGCATGGATGTGTGTGATGTCCTTAGGTTAATTAGGTTTAAGTAGTTCTAAGTTCTAGGGGACTGATGACCTCAGAAGTTGAGTCCCATAGTGCTCAGAGCCATTTGAACCATTTTTGTTCTGTTTTTGTTCTTTTATTATGGTGTCTCTAAACTGCAGATGGTTGCCTCCGCTACTGGATCCGCCTTCAATGTCTGAGAGTGGGAGTAATTTTTTAACCGAACTTTTTTTTGCCCTAGAACGTGGAACGGCCGCCTGCTATTGGCAGGGCGTATGTGAGACGCGCCCCAGGCGCCGTCACCAGAGACGGCATCACGGCGGGTCGGCGGCCGGCCGTTCCCACAGGGGAGGCGACACCGGAGCCGGCTGTGTCCCCCACACCTGGCCTAAGCGGTGCCCGGCGCGCGCAGCAATTTCGGGGCGGCGCTGTCTGCAGCGGCAGTAAGGAAATACCGGCGCATTGTGAGTGCAGGCCGAGAGCGGCTGGGGGAGGGGCCGATGCCCGCCGCGATACGCCGGCGCCGCCGGACACACACGTCTCGCGACCCCTTCCTCCTGCCGGCTTCTCAGCTTGCACGCAACCGCCGGCGTAAGCACGCCTCCTAGCCAAGGACGTCCTACAACGACGGAAAGAAACGTCAGATGCTGGTTGTTGTTCAGGTGCCTCTCTCTCTCTGCCACAGCTGTGAATTATCCAACAACGAGGGCTGTCTGACTACGGTGGGAGAGTAGTCGTGTTTACGCCCGAGAAACAAGGCGTGGAGATGTTATTAGCTGACTCCCTAGTGCTCTTATGCCTCTTTTACAAGTGAGCAACTTTCATGTCTCACATGAAAAAGTTTTTCAGTGGTTGCTACCAGTCACAGTCTTTTGTTGTTGACTTACTTAAAATATTTACCGAAGCAACATTTCAAGGCACAAATCTCATGTTCCCGCGCCCGGGTTCCCGGGTTCGATTCCCGGCGGGGTCAGGGATTTTCTCTGCCTCGTGATGGCTGGGTGTTGTGTGATGTCCTTAGGTTAGTTAGGTTTAAGTAGTTCTAAGTTCTAGGGGACTGATGACCATAGATGTTAAGTCCCATAGTGCTCAGAGCCATTTGAACAAATCTCATGTACAGGCTGCAATGTCAATACAAAAATATTTCACTAAGGTACACATAGATATAACAGCTGTTCTTCAGAGTCTTGGGACCATCCAGGGGAAAAAGAAGATGCATAGTGTAATGTGAAGGAATATCTATTTTGTTTGTTAACCTGCTGCTCGCATTATAAATTTGTTTAACTAATCATTCACTTTGTCAAACGAAATGGCTCTCTTCTTGTTGTGTGTTCAGTCACATCCATCGCTACGACTCTTTGGAGCTTCTTAATTATCTTTATGAAGGTTAAGAGCTGCAATCGTGTGGACCAGAAATGCAAGATTGAAGTTTATTCATAGTACCGTTGTATCCTAAACGAGACAAATGACGTGTTAAAGAGATCCGTAGAGCCTTTACTGCCGTGACGCCTACAGACGTCCTGTTACCCCTTCCTAGGAGAATTCTTCAAGAAAATGCAGGTACATGTGTGATGGATGCACAATTCGTCAGCGTTAAAACACTGTCAAGTCACATTCCACTGAGATGGTGAAAGTCGTGGGATATCTCCCAATATCGTGTGGGACATCTTTTGTAGAGATATGTCGTTCGCGAACTAACGGGTCCAAAGAAACCGTTCACCAAGACGAACGGAAGGAGCGAGGAACGAATTCTAAGGAACGGTCTTTCGTAGTTCACTTCAGTCGCAGCTTTCTACTTAGAGTTACGGGGAACGGGGAACGGTCGTTCTCGTTCCCGCAGCAGCACATCGGCCGGTCTCGTTCCAGCCTCGGTCCCGTTCCCGTCTGTATCTCGGCCTCCCGCGGCCACACTCGTCCTTCTTCGCATGACCACTCGTCGCAGTTCCACTGCCGACTGCGCCCGGTTAGTTCACTACAGAGTTGTTCGTTTCGTTCGCTGCGCAAGCCCGTTCTAGATCTGTTTCAAACCTTTCTTGAACTCTGGACTTCTGGTTCTTTTCGTATTCTATTCAGCGTCCACCACCGGTAATTACGTAAATTACACTCCTGGAAATGGAAAAAAGAACACATTGACACCGGTGTGTCAGACCCACCATACTTGCTCCGGACACTGCGAGAGGACTGTACAAGCAATGATCGCACGCACGGCACAGCGGACACACCAGGAACCGCGGTGTTGGCCGTCGAATGGCGCTAGCTGCGCAGCATTTGTGCACCGCCGCCGTCAGTGTCAGCCAGTTTGCCGTGGCATACGGAGCTCCATCGCAGTCTTTAACACTGGTAGCATGCCGCGACAGCGTGGACGTGAACCGTATGTGCAGTTGACGGACTTCGAGCGAGGGCGTATAGTGGGCATGCGGGAGGCCGGGTGGACGTACCGCCGAATTGCTCAACACGTGGGGCGTGAGGTCTCCACAGTACATCGATGTTGTCGCCAGTGGTCGGCGGAAGGTGCACGTGCCCGTCGACCTGGGACCGGACCGCAGCGACGCACGGATGCACGCCAAGACCGTAGGATCCTACGCAGTGCTGTAGGGGACCGCACCGCCACTTCCCAGCAAATTAGGGACACTGTTGCTCCTGGGGTATCGGCGAGGACCATTCGCAACCGTCTCCATGAAGCTGGGCTACGGTCCCGCACACCGTTAGGCCGTCTTCCGCTCACGCCCCAACATCGTGCAGCCCGCCTCCAGTGGTGTCGCGACAGGCGTGAATGAAGGTACGAATGGAGACGTGTCGTCTTCAGCGATGAGAGTCGCTTCTGCCTTGGTGCCAATGATGGTCGTATGCGTGTTTGGCGCCGTGCAGGTGAGCGCCACAATCAGGACTGCATACGACCGAGGCACACAGGGCCAACACCCGGCATCATGGTGTGGGGAGCGATCTCCTACACTGGCCGTACACCACTGGTGATCGTCGAGGGGACACTGAATAGTGCACGGTACATCCAAACCGTCATCGAACCCATCGTTCTACCATTTCTAGACCGGCAAGGGAACTTGCTGTTCCAACAGGACAATGCACGTCCGCATGTATCCCGTGCCACCCAACGTGCTCTAGAAGGTGTAAGTCAACTACCCTGGCCAGCAAGATCTCCGGAACTGTCCCCCATTGAGCATGTTTGGGACTGGATGAAGCGTCGTCTTACGCGGTCTGCACGTCCAGCACGAACGCTGGTCCAACTGAGGCGCCAGGTGGAAATGGCATGGCAAGCCGTTCCACAGGACTACATCCAGCATCTCTACGATCGTCTCCATGGGAGAATAGCAGCCTGCATTGCTGCGAAAGGTGGATATACACTGTACTAGTGCCGACATTGTGCATGCTCTGTTGCCTGTGTCTATGTGCCTGTGGTTCTGTCAGTGTGATCATGTGATGTATCTGACCCCAGGAATGTGTCAATAAAGTTTCCCCTTCCTGGGACAATGAATTCACGGTGTTCTTATTTCAATTTCCAGGAGTGTACATAAAAATTAGGTTGTATGTAATAAATGCATCTTTTCATGTAACAATAGGTCATATCAGCTTACTTTATTATTTCGATAAACAGCAGAAGACATACTTATAAAAAGGCAAGGTTTTTTTTTTAATTACACATGCAAAAGAAGTCAGCACAACACACACGAGTGGTCATTTTCCGTCTTTTATTTGACCCAAGTAAAAACGGCATGTTCATTGTTATGGAAGGCAGGCCGACTTAACAACCGAATAAAGCCCACGCTCCATAATCGAGTGTATGGTGTCACATTTTGTGAAGAGAATATGATAACTTCTACAATATTATTTCAGTGGTAAAGGGTGGCGCACGAAAAATCGTCCCCAGTGCTAGACTGCTCACTGTCACCCACCAGTCGTCGTCTATTGCTTCGAAGTTGTTGTTTGCTTTAGCTCATTTGTTATTTCTTTACTGCATAATTATTACATGTTGATCTATTCTGCTCGTAGTGGTCAACATATCGTGCGTAATTGGCGAGCAGTCTGTACTCGGGGCCGGTTTTTCGTAGGCCACTCACATTATTTCACTGAGATCAGCCACATAACGCTATAGTTGGCCAAACGAGAGATTTTGCAGAATCATGGAAATTACTTCTACGAGTGTGTGAGAGTTCTGTAATGAATGAAATCTCTGTACTGCAGGGGGGAGGCGAATGCCCCCTCTTGGCGCCTTCCATCCTTCATTCACCTATGCTACTAATTTTCAGTTTTTCGTAAGAACCGTATACCGTGCACAAATGAACGGTGAACGAGTAAAAATGAACGGTTCCCAAAAAAGAGCGATCACCGGTGAACTCATTACGTCGTCGGAAGTCCCCTGCAGAAATACTGGGCAATGCTGCCTCTACAGCCGTCCGTATTTGCGAAAGTGTTGCCAGTACAGCATTTTGTGCACGAACTGACCTCTCGATCATGCTCCATTAATGATGGATGCGATTCACGTCGGGCGATCTGGGTGGCTGAATCATCCGCTGGAACTGTTCTACAAACCAATTGCTATCACCTGTGGCCTGGTGACATTTCCCATTCACATCCAAAAAAAAAAAAAAAAATTACATCGCTGTTGGCAGCATGAAGTCCACCAAGTAGTCCAATCTAACCATTTTCAATCAGTGATGAGTTCAATTGGATCAACGGGCCCAGTCCATCCGATGTAAACACAGCCCAAACCATTACGGAGCCACCACCAGCTTGCACAGTGCCTGGTTGACAACTTACTTCCGTGGCTTCATGGGGTCTGCACCACACACGAACCCTACGGTCAGCTCTCCATCAAACTGAAATCAGGACTCATCTTGCCAGGATACGGTTTTCAAATCGTCCAACCGACACAGTCACAAGACCAGGAGGAGCACTTCAGACGATGTTGTGCTGTTAGCAAAGGCAATCGCGTCGTTTATCTTCTCCCACAGCCATTAACGTCGTATTTCGCCGCACTGTCCTAATAGATACTTTCGTCGTATGTTTCAGACCCGCTACGTAAATGCCGCTGCTCTCGGTCGTCAAGAGAAGACCGTCAACCACACATCTCGCTTTCAAAGTCCATCAGATTTCCGTCGTGCGGCCATTTTCCCGCCGGAAACCTTTTCACGTGAATCACCTGAGTACAAATGAGAGCTCTGCCAATGCACGGGTTTTTTATACATTGTGTACGCAATACTACCGCCATCTTTATATGTGCATATCGTTATCCCATGACTTTGTCACGTCATTGTATAGTGGCATGGCTGTCGTCTGCTGACTTGTGTTCACACTGTTAGAACTAAGCGAAACACTGATAATGGCGAGTGCACACAGCGGTTTTATATCGTACAAATTATGTTGCCAACGTCGTCAAAGTTAGTTGCCACACAATTATTAAAACAACTGCACGAGACAGCTGCATATCAATTTTTTCAACAAATGCTTTTCAGATCATGTGTTTACCAAAATTCTACTTTATTGAAAGATATGCTGCAGCGACTTTAAGTACTGACGAAAAATTATATTAAATATTTTAACAAATTGTTTCAAATGGTTCTGAGCACTATGGGACTTAACATCTATGGTCATCAGTCTAAATATTTTAACACAATAATGACAGTACGTTTTTATTAATTTTTATCCTTAGACATGTGGGATGGATAAAAACGAGGATAAGATTAACTCACACGAGGGACGTTAAATAAGTAATACACCACCTTCCTTTTCTCGACCAGTTTCAGTTGAAAAAGTGCGGAATTTGTTGCGGGATGTCGTGGAATATTGCGCTGCAGCTCCTGTAGTTTTACGAAGTTCCGATAGGTAGCGACGCTGTACGTAGCCTTCAAAATGGCGTCTGTAACAGAGGTGCGTTCCAAGCAGGCACTAGTAATTGCTTTTCTTTTTTCCGGAAAACCAGAGGATCGTAGTTATTCATAGGTGCTTGCAGAATTACTAGAGAGACCTGGCAGTGAACAAAAGCACGGTGAGTCGTTGGGCGAGGTGTTTGTCGTCATTGCATCAAGGCCGCGCGAAGGTCTCCGGTCTCCTGCGTGCGAGCCGACCGCATACAGCCGTGACTCCAGCATTATTGGAACCCCGGATCTCGCACCTCCTGATTGCATCTGTTCAGAGAAAACAAGGACGCACTCTGCGGGAAGCAGTGCGTGGGTGATGAGAAAGCTATTGATGCAGCAAGACGTTGGTTCCGACGTCGACCAGCAGAGGGAGGGATACCTTGCGGGCACGTAGGACCTCGCTGTAAGGTGGCATAAGGTTGTCGTAATGAACGGAGATTATACAATGAGATTTTCACTCTGCAGCGGAGTGTGCGCTGATATGAAACTTCCCGGCAAATTAAAATTGCGTGTGCCGGACCGAGGATCAAACTCGGGGCCTTCTCCTTTCGCGGGAAAGTGCTCTGCCATCTGAGCTACACAAGCACCACTCACGCCCCCTCCTCACAGCTGTACTTCCGCCAGTACCTCGTCTCCTACTTTCCAAACTTCACAGAAGCCTTGCAGAACTAACACTCCAGGAAGAAAGGAATTGCCGAGACATGGTTTAGCCACAGACTGGGGGATTTTTCCAGAATGAGATTTTCACTCTGCAGCGGAGTATGCGCTGATATGAAACTTCCTGGCAGATTAAAACTGTGTGCCAGATCGAGACTCGAACTCGGGACCTTCGCCTCTCGCGGGCTAGTGCTTTACCATCTGAACTATCCAAGCACTACTCACGCCCCGTCCTCACAGCTTCCCGAGTTCGAGTCTCTGTCCGGCACACAGTTTTAATCTGCCAGGAAGTTTCAACAGAGATTATGTTGAGAAATAGGGTTTGTAATGATAAGTGCGGGAAATAGTACGGTATAATGGAATTCTGGATAAAACCAACCTTCTTTCAGAAAAAATTGCTTACTGAACGCACTTCGTATTTGGGGGGAAGTGGTTGCACTAACAACAAACTTTCCCATTCCCTCTTACTGAGGGATCCATGTTTGATGTGTAGATTATCCTGTTGGTTCAAAATGGCTCTGAGCACAGTGCGACTTAACTTCTCAGGTCATCAGTCGCCTAGAATTTAGAACTAATTAAACCTAACTAACCCAAAGACATCACACACTTCCATGCCCGAGGCAGGATTCGAACCTGCGACCGTAGCATTCGCTCGGCTCCAGACTGTAGCGCCTAGAACCGCACGGCCACTCCGGCCGGCTTATCCTCTTGAATACTAGACATGGTCACTTAGTTTATCTTAGAAAAATTATGTCCTTAAGATGTTGTTACGAGAACCAGATGCTCATTGCAGGCCGCTAGCTGGAATCTCCGCCTCTGCAGACCCCAACGTAAGATACTTTTCACTTTACGACTGTGAGTCACGAACAGAACGGGAGTATAATCTCCATGAGAGAGCGGCATCCCGCAGTAGCAGTCGTAATCATTCACACGTACGGCATTGGGACAAATTGTTTTGAATTCACTTCCCGTTATTTACGTTGCTACGTCTACGCACTGTCGCTGCCAGATTCTCTGCTTCACTCCGCCGAGTTCCCCACCCTACTAAAGGGGCCTTAACAGGGAAAAGCTTTAAAGAAAAATTTTAGACCCGTCGGCTGGACTTGGAATCACAATATTATTGCAGGCACGCGAGGCGGAGGGAAAGTGAACACCGGGGCGGAGCATGCGAGCCGAGTGGAGCGGTTCGGCGCGTCTTCGGGGATTCCCCTGCGAGAGCGAGCGAGCATCGGCGCCGGCCAATCAGAGACCGCGCGAGCGCGAGGCGCAGAGGCGCGCGCCACTTTTCTAATGGGTAATGGCCGCTGCCAGCAATAACGAGCGCCGCACAAGACTGCGCGCGACAATTATTCCGAGTAATTAAGTTGGCGGAACTTTTCGTCCAGTAATTAAGAGAGTTAGCTGCTCGGCGCGTCCCCCGCCGGCTTGGCGCTGCACCAACAGCCTCTCCCCTGCCGGCCCACCACCACCACCACCAGCAGCTGGTGCCGCCCTCGGCTGTAGACAGACGGTCCGTTCTCTCGCGCGGCAGCAGCAGCAGTAGCGAGCCGAGGAGGCGAAGCACGCTCTCGCAATTAGGCGAAAAGACGATGAAAAGAAGGAAATAAAACGCAGAAAAGGAGGCACCGACGGCCGGCCGAGAATACGTCCCTCCGCCCCACGCCGTAGGACTCCGAGCCGAGCCGCCCCCGGAGGCGGCAGGCTCGCCTGAATGGGAGGGAAAAGCGCGCCTGGCAGAGGGTGGGCGCGAAATGCGCACATCAGCGTCTTCTGCCACATAAATGCCGCCACCTCCGCCCCCGACACGCCGCCGCCGCAGCCGCCTCCGTGCGCGGAATCCTTAATGCTAAGCGGGGGGCTTAATGAGCGGTCACGTATGAAGAGGCGGGATCGAAGAACCGCTCAAATGAGGAAGGCAGCGGGGAGCAATGTAAAAAAAAAGGGCATAGACGACGCTCATTTTCTTTATTTAATGACACGGGGCGTCGGTGGCAAAGGCGACGACAGGCTTTGTCCGAGCGACTGCTAATGCGAGAGGCCCGACCACGCCAGGGGTCGCACCGCTTCACTCCACGCCAGAAAGTGTCGCGGCGGATAATGCGCTAATGGCGTTTCAGCCTCATTTCCTTTTCAGCAATCTCACACCTGCCTCTAAAGGAGTGTCTGCAAAATACGCCTCGGCGCCAAACGTCGCAAATAATTAAAACAAGCGCCCTACGCTATACATTTCAATTTCTCGTGCAAAGCATCCTGCCGCCGTTAAGAAAAACTTCTGAAAATCTGGAGTCTACCTCGTGCTTCATGTTCTGCCTGTTGATTTCTGCGGATGGTTACTAATCCAAGCATAAAGCTTTTCAATCAGTTAAAAATAGCCCTGAGTCAATTCTAACCCTTGGGCGCTCCTTCGCCGGCGCGACTCTGCTGCCGCACCGAAGTTAGACAAGGGTGACGTCCTATTTTGAAACCAATATTCTTGATCTTTTTCACTAAAAAAAAAAAAAAAGATTTACAAAACTGACTTTAGACCTTTGTTGCCACGCTTAAGATTTTATTTATTTAATCGTATGGTGATTTTATACAATATACAGTTGATATAAGGCAAATGATTTTATACAATATACGTATGATATAAGGCAAGATTAAACCTTAAAGTCCGTGTTTTTCAACCAGTTAATTAAGCTGCGTGTGAGAGTGAACAAGTCATGGGGAATTCCAGGGTATGAATGAAGTGGACAGCGTTGGACTAAATGTTCAGTTGTCTGCTCGTCTTGATTACTTTCACACAATGGTCACTGATCCAGCCCCATTTGTACCTGAAGTAACTGTAACAACCATCTCCAGTCTTCAACCTGTTGAGGCGGCACCAAAGTTTCCTCGGTAGCCGGCCGAAGTGGCCGAGCGGTTCTAGGCGCTACAGTCTGGAACCGCGCGACCGCTACGGTCGCAGGTTCGAATCCTGCCTCGGGCATGGATGTGTGTGATGTCCTAGTTTAGTTAGGTTTAAGTAGTTCTACGTCTAGCGGACTGATGACCTCAGAAGTTAAGTCTCATAGTGCTCAGAGCCATTTGAACCATTTTCCTCGGTAGGTCAAAACCTTTTGGCTTCTTTGTGGGATCAAGGTGATGGGCTCTTGTTCCCAATGTTTGTCTTGACCATTCATGCCTTCAGCTTTCATTTAGATCAAAACCATCCGCGATGAGTTGTCCTGCAGTAACACTTGCTGGTCTTCTTGATCGCAATCTTTGCTGTGGCGGATGACAGAATTCCTGGTGCAGTGGTAGAGAAGGTGATGCAGAGGTTTTCTTGGCCTCATTCAGTAGAGCTTGTGTCCGCCTTAAGTGAGGTGGAGGGATGTGACTCAGTAAAGGTAACCAGTGGCATGGGGTTGATTTGATGGAACCAGTAATGCAGTGCATTGTGTCGTTAAGTTTTGTGTCTACCTTCTTCACACGTACACTTTCCAACCTGGTCGATCGTTGCTCACGTCCGTAGGTATAACCTAAATTACCCTACACGTGAGCCCTGGGTGGTGCTAAACGAGCAACAGTGCCATAAGTGATATACAATATGCCCAGAAACATAACTAATAACCGTCCTTTTCAGGATCATCCAAGATTTTATTAAACTGAGGTGACAAAACTCATAGGATAGCGATATGCACGTACACAGATGATCGCGTGCACAGGGTGTAAAAGGGCAGTGCACTGGCGGAGCGGTTATTTGTATTCA
The DNA here is from genome assembly GCF_023864275.1 of Schistocerca cancellata. Classification (NCBI taxonomy): domain Eukaryota; kingdom Metazoa; phylum Arthropoda; class Insecta; order Orthoptera; family Acrididae; genus Schistocerca; species Schistocerca cancellata. Next base: position 915,715,086 of record NC_064627.1, on the reverse strand, counting down.
GGTGATTCATATGAAAAGGTTTCCGACGTGATTATGCCCTACGAGGGGAATTAACAGTCTTTCAACGAGGAATGGTAGTTGGAACTAGACCCACGGGACATTCCATTTCAGGAATCGTTAGGGAATTCAGTATTACGAGACCCATAGTGTCAAGAGTGTGCCGCGAATACCACATTTCAGGCATTACCTCTGACCACGGACAACGCAGTGTCCGATGGCCTTCACTTGACGACCACCAGCAGTGGCGTTGCGCAGAGCTGTCGGCGCTAACATACATGCAACGTTGCGATCCGACAAACATATCCGTTAAGACACTCAGGCAAAATCTGGCGTTAATAGACTATGGCAGGAGAACCCGACGCCAGTGCCTCTGCTAACAGCACTACATCGCCTGTAACGCTACTCCTGGGCTCATGACCTTGTCGGTAGGAGTTTAGATAACTGAAAAACTGTGGCCAGGGGCCCTATTCTGTATCGTTCATACCAATCGGTGTAGTAAGTTAGTCTCGGTAGTGACGTCATTTTCGGTTCTTTATCGAAATATCCTAATCAGTAAGCTTCTGAGACCTGTTACCGATCGGTTCTCCCACCGATTTTACGACAATTGTACCGAGAGGTTTTGGATTTCGGTGTGGCCCTGTCCATCGGTGAGTGTTTTATGCAGGCCTATAATTTGTTATTTTTAACATATTTAGCGTTTTTAGCTTTGTATTTAGTGATTCTGTTACTAAAGAATCGCCAGAGGATGCATCCGGTTGGAAAGTGAGTTTATAATAGGCTATTTTTCTTTGTTAGAAATATGGTTAGGTTAGGTTGTTACTCTGAATGATTACATACAAAAAAACAGAAACGTTTTGGGTCAATATTCTCTCAAAATACGTGTTATTTTTATACAAATAAGAGTTTAAAGATCATTAAATATCAAGAGTGTGAACTGACGTTACTAGTGACTTTGTGTACTTTTCCCCACAAATGGTTTAGTTAGTAATTATCGAAACGTGTTTACAACTTTCAAGTAACAATGGAAAGCAATTATGTGAAGCCTGATATTGAAGACCTTCCAAACTATCACGCATTTATGACTTACGCAGCACCGTTTGGCAACGAAGTCAGCCTACGTTCCTCTAAGCAATAGTACAAGAATTGAGCTGAGCGTTCAAGTTGTTTGGCGTGGCCAAGTGGTTGGCGCACGGGAATGCAATATAAGTAGACACGGGTTCGCGCACGGATGCGTGCAAACACTTTTCTCTCTCTTGATATATGCAATTTGTTCTGAGACATTGTTATTCGTGTAAGTTAAAATTTTTCTGCAATGTTTGCTATATTACTTACACGTAAGAGCGCAGTTCCTCAGTAATGATTACGTGATTTCTGTGTGTTTAAAAAACGAAATATGATATTGCTCGAGATGAAATTGCTGTGAGTGAAACAACCGACAGTGACCTTTATATTTTTTCTTGTCAGAAATAATTCACCATTTTTTCTGAATATGTAGCGATTTCCGAGTATGCAGTTAGACAGGAATCTAAGAGCACAACTTAAATTACTGGGAATGTAACTAGCAGCAGTCATCTTCATAATCTTGCTTGTCACAAGTATTTATCTGCGATCGAATCCTCAACAACAGTAGACAGAGATGAAAGATTTCCGCCGTAATATTTTTAGATTGAAGAACCATATACGAAACATTTTCATTCATGAGATCCATCTTATAAACTTCGACGAACTGCAGCAGCTCTTGAAAGTGCGTTTTTTCAATTTTGTTTTTAAGACCCAAGTCGTTGACGTATCATATAGGGAAGTGTGCTACTTAATCATTTTTATCTCTAGGAGCGAGTTATAACCACATTCTGTTTATCTTCTTATTCTTTGATACGCCCAGAATCAATTTTTCGGGTGTTTTTATAGATATACTAGTACAATGTGGTACTACACACAATTCCTAACTCATTTTCCGAAACGAAAAATCCAAAACACGATATCAGTGTGAATGAGAACAGGATGACATAATGCGGCATTTACGACGATCTGCAGAATACAGTCAAATACGTTATCGTTATTAAGCATGCATGTAAACATGCGGTCAGGGAAACTGTAAAAATTTCTATGCATTTCAGCTGAGACTTATGGAAATGGATATACTGCGCCTGATACTGTTAAGGAGGAGGCAAGAGCGATGAAGGCGGGCACGTCAGCTCGATGGAATGCGGTGTCATGCGTTATGCCAACGTAAACGCAATTTTCGGTACTTGGAAGAATAGCGCGCCTGTGTCGTCTGCTAGCCGCTTTGTGTTCGTGGCGCTGTGCGCACTGCAGTGCGCATGCGCGGATCTGCGGCCGCTTGCTTTTGATTGGCTTGCGAGACACGAACCGACAACAGCGCTTCAGTTCTCTAGACCCGAACGGTATCGCTGCCGAAATGCATACTGAATAATACAGGGGCTCTAATTCGAGTACTTCAGTACTTCAGTGCTCTTGAGTACCGAAACGATCGGCACAATGGAGGAAAGATACGGAATAGGCACCCTGGTCAGATGACTCCGATTTCGGACAGTAAGAGCTGATGGTGGGGTTCGAGTGTGGCACAGACCCCGCGAAACTACAGACCATAGTTGCCAATAAGGCCATGTGCTAGCTGATGGTGGCTCCATAATGGCGTGGACTCTCTGGTCCAACTAAACCGATCATTGACTGGCTGTGGTTATGATCTGTTTCTTGGAGAGCATTTGCAGCCATTCATGGGCTTCCTGTTCCCAAACATGTCACCGCGCCACAATTATTCACGGTTGGTTCGAAGAACACTCTGGACAATTTTAGCAAATGATTTGCTCACACAGACCGCCCAACATAACTCCCATTGATCGTTTATGGGACATAATCGAGAGGTCAGATCGTACACAGACAACCGACACGAGTACAGCCTAGCTCGTGGCCTGGTCAGATGAGACCAGATTTCAGCTGGTAGGAGCTCATGGTAGATTTCAAGTGTGGCGCAGACCCCACGAAGCCATGGACCCAAGCTCTCAACAAGTCACTGTGCAAGCTGGTGATGGCTCCACAATGGTTTGGACTGTATTTACAGGCAATATAATGGGTCCTCTGATCCAACTCCAACCTGTCATTGACTAGAAATGGTTATGTACAGCTACATGGAGCCCATCTGCAGCCATTCATGGACTTTGGACTTTATGTCCCCCAAACAATGGAATTTTTATAGGAGACAGTGCGCCATGTCGCTGGGTCACAATTGCTCGTGGGTGGTTCGAAGAACATTCTGGACAGTTCGAGCGAATGATTTTCTATTCACCGAATATTTATGGGAGACAATCGAGAATTCAGTTCGTGCACAAAATTCTGCATCGGCAACACTTCCGCAATTACGGACGCCTGTAGAGGCAGTATGGTTCAGAATTTCTGATGGGGACTTTCGACGACTTACTAAGTCCGTGTCACGTGGAGCTGCTGCATTACGCCGGGAAAAAGGGGATCCGACACGTTATTCGGAGGTACCCCATTTCTTTTGTTACCTTAGTGCATGTATTTTTAAGCAAACAAATTTGCACACTGAGGACACTACGAGACAGCGACGAAAGGCCATGGCAGAGTGCGAGGGCGATTGGTGGGAGCTCTGAACGCCACGATATTCAACCTAGGACAAAATTTCAAAAACTTCTTTGAAACTGATAATATTGTCTAATGCAGTACGTAAGGTTATCTAAAAAAATCGCTTTTAACAAAAAGGCAGAACTCTGACATACAAGTCAATGTTTGCGACGGAAAAAAAGTCGTTATAAATTCTTGCACCAGAGATCGTAATTAAAATATGTCAAACTCTACGTACTGCAGTATAAAACACTTCAAAAACGTTGTTTTGAAGTGTCAACTTGTGTTTTTTAATATTGAAATGGAACAAGTCTTGCAGCTGACCTTTTCCTGGCCGTTTACAGTGTTATGTTCATTAACTGGCTACAGTTCACCAATCGAAACGTTTGTTAGACGATTGGGATTACTTTTCGAACCTTTTCTATCCGTACAGATACGTTTGTTTGTTATTTTCGAGCACTTACGTTTTACTTTGTATAAGAAACAAGGGAAATGATAAGCAGACGCGAGACAATCACTTGTTTTCAGACTGTTTACCACAAACGAATCATGTTACGAAGAGAAATCTTGTTGAGTACAGTATTTTAGTCGATACTAATGCCCTCTGTGATACTGTCCGAAACTAACAGGACCCTGTTCCGTAGGTAAATATTATACTATTCCACTGATTGCATTCGAATGCTCAGATACGCCAGATCACCATGCATTAACTCGCGGTTTTAACGTATTTTAACATATATATACACTACTGGCCATTAAAATTGCTACACCAAGCGGGAATGCAGATGTTAAACGGGTATTCATTGGACAAATATATTATACTAGAACTGACATGTGATTACATTTTCACGTAAATAGGGTGCTTAGATCCTGAAAAGTCATTACCCAGAACAACCACCTCTGGCCGTAATAACGACCTTGATACGCTGCATGGGGGCTTTATTACATATTAATGAAAATTCAAATATTTTTTTGTAGCTGTCTGTCCGATTACGCAAGTCTCGTAAACGGCTGGCCCTGACTAGTTTTAGTACGCAATCTGACTGCTTAGAATGACAACAAAGAATGTAAGGAAATTTCTGTTAGCACAATTAATTAATTAAATCCCCAGCAACTATAAAACCTACGAAACAACAAACACAAGTGTAGCTGTTCTGTATGTGGTAGTATGACTCAACGCACACCTGGCACGGTTCTTCTTCAACAAGACAAGAATTTTTTAATACCAATTATACTGACATGATAAAAGAAAATTAGAAATACTATAATTGCGCAAGAAAACCAGAATTACACTCTAATACAAGAACACACGCCAGATGCTTTGTTGACTGAACCTGTAATGACACATTATTCAGGTTACTGAAAGAAACAAAAAAATAAAAGAAAATACCTCCATATGTATTGACAAAATGCACTCTGACCATTACAATATCTCCATTAGAACAACATCTGCTATCTCTCCCATCAAACCACTGCATAAAACATGGAACAACACTCTCCACTACCACATCTCACTCTGACTTCACGACAAGCAGTGTCCACCACAACTTCTCGGTAAGAACTGCCTGCCGCTACGTCTCAATAAGCACTCCCGTGCAGGCGGCGGAACAATACTCTCTGGCGCGATCTCTGGCGCTGTGGCTCAGTGTAGCCACCTTTCATATGCCCCTCCTTCACGGGCTAGAATTTGATGGTATTTTTGCCAGCATTGGTGGTGAAAATACCACCAAATTCGTAAAAAAAAAAAAAAAATACAGACAAAAATAAAAGATAATATTAATACGTAAATATCATATAACTAGATAAAATTTTGGCTTTGCACTGACCTTACAATAGCCTAATATATAAAATACAGTAAGGAATACAAATTCTTTCATACATATGACTTTATATAATAGTTTACACAAATATCATGTGGTTAAACAATTCAATCGATAGCGTCAGCAATGACGAATATGAGCAGGTAAGAGTCTTATAACTTTTCACAAACAGTAATACACAAAAAATCAGTTTATACAAATATTCACATAAAATGTTTTCATAACAAGTAGTTGACAGTTCCAGCAGTAGCACCCAGCATTGTGGAACAGGTGCAGACTCCAACAGGTGACATCATTTCAGTAGAAGCAGTCCATCACTGGCACCCAGCAATGTCGAGTAGGTGCAGACTCCAACAGGTGACATCATTTCAGCAGAAGCAGTCCATCAGTGGCACCCAGCAATGTCGAGTAGGTGCAGACTCCAACAGGTGACATCATTTCAGTAGAAGCAGTCCATCAGTGGCACCCAGCAATGTGGAGTAGGTGCAGACTCCAACAGGTGACATCATTTCAGTAGAAGCAGTCCATCAGTGGCACCCAGCAATGTGGAGTAGGTGCAGACTCCAACAGGTGACATCATTTCAGTAGAAGCAGTCCATCAATGGCACCCAGCAATGTGGAGTAGGTTCAGACTCCAACAGGTGACATCATTTCAGTAGAAGCAGTCCATCAATGGCACCCAGCAATGTTGAGTAGGTGCAGACACCATCAGGTGACATCATTTCAGTAGAAGCAGTCCATCAGTGGCACCCAGCAATGTTGAGTAGGTGCATACACCATCAGGTGACATCATTTCAGTAGAAGCAGTCCATCAGTGGCACCCAGCAATGTGGAGTAGGTGCAGAAAGCAGTCCATAATATTCACTATCACTGATCACACTGTCCATCAGCAGAAATTAAACATGTCCTAGTGGCACCAATCATGTAGAAAAAGTACAAGTAACAGTCCATAATATTTACTATCACTGATCACACAGTTCATCAGCAGAAATTAAACAACTATCACTGATCACACTGTTCCTCAGCAGAAATTAAACATGTCCTAGTGGCACCAATCATGTAGAAAAAGTACAAGTAACAGTCCATAATATTTACTATCACTGATCACATATTAGCGCAACGATGTATGGAGGTTAATCAGCCACTATATGTGTGCTTCCTGGATTATAATAAAGCATTTGACAAAGTTCGTCATGATCATCTCATAGAATTGTTAGAAAAGAAAACACTTGATAAGAAAGACATCCGCATTATATATAACCTCTACTACAATCAAACCGCAACCGTGAAGGTAGAAAATGAGTTATCGAATGATATAGAAATAAAGAGGGGTGTGAGACAAGGTTGCGTTCTCTCACCCTTATTGTTTAATATGTATTCAGAAGACATATTCCAGGCAGCTCTATCAGATGAAATAGCTGGCATTAAAGTGAATGGGCTAAACATTAACAATGTTAGGTTTGCTGATGACACTGCACTACTAGCTGGAAACCTCAAAGATCTACAATTACTTCTTGACAAAGTCGCAGAAAAAAGTGAAGAATTTGGCTTGACTCTTAACGTAAGCAAGACTAAGTTCATGGTGATATCTAAAACACACCAACAAGAAAATCTTACAATCAATAGGGAAAGAGTCAATCAAGTACGTAAATTTAAATATCTCGGAACAATTGTAAATGAGGAGATTGAAAGCTCAGAAGAAATTAAATCGAGAATAGGACAGGCCAGAAGTATCTTTAATAAGATGAAAAATGCATTCTGTTCGAGAGACATTTGTTTAAACACAAAAATGAGGTTGCTAAGATGCTATGTATTCTCAAAATTACTATACGGAATGGAAGCGTGGACATTGAAAAAGAAGGACATGAACAGTTTAGAAGCTTTTGAAATGTGGGCATATAGAAGAATACTTAGAATTAGTTGGGTGTCGAGGATTACTAATCAAGATGTCCTAAGAAGAATGGGAAAGGAAAAAGAATTAATTAAAACTATTAAAGTAAGGAAGCTACAATATTTAGGCCATGTTATTAGGGGAGTAAATTACAAAATATTGCAAATAATACTAGAAGGGAAAATTTGTGGGAAGAGAACGAGGGGTAGAAGACGGACATCCTGGATTGACAATTTAAAAAATTAGTACAACTGCTCAACGTCAGAACTCCTTAGATCAGCCAAATCAAGATCAGAAATTGCCATGATGACAGCCAACCTTCTTAGAGGAGACGGCACATGAAGAAGAAGATCACACAGTTCATCAGCAGAAATTAAACATTTCTAAGTGTCACACATCATGTTGAAAAGTGCAGGTAACAGTTCATAATATTCACCATCACTACTCAGACAGTTCAAGCATGAACAATAGTTTGAATACACATACAAATGCTTTTACAATGCTCTTACACTAAACATACAAATTCTAATAAACACACAAATGATATCAGATAATTGTCATATTACTATTACAAATACTCAAATATCAGTAAACCTATTATATTTATGAGTGTCAGTGCAAGCCACTACAAACAAATAAAATAATATTTAGGAGATAGGTTGGTAGGATTAGGAAAGGAAAACACACAAAACACACTCACTCATCTTTCATCCACATTAAGTACTACTGTGTAATTGAATAGTGTTAACTGTGTACATGCACTTCTGTCAAAATTTCATGTTCATCATGTGTATCAAGTAATAGTGGCAGCAATGTGTAACAGTCAATAATAGTTAAGTCAACGTCATAGTCATCATGTCAAGACCAATGTTTGCCAAACCAGATTAAAATGTACGGTTGCTGAACAACTGTCAGTGTGCCAAGATATGCAACTTCCTCTCTCCAAAAAAAAGTACATACTGCTTAGTGATTTAACAAAGTGTGTGTAGACAATCTTCCTTCCATTTTAGTGTTCTAGTCTGCTATCTTCATCTTCCTTGTTCCATATAGACCAACAAAAAAAAATATGCACCTCACTTATTTTACCTCTTATACACCAAAACTCCAATCAACTTCATATAATCTTAATACCTCAATAATACCTCTTCAATACGTCGATACATATAAACTTTATTGCCAGTATCATTTCACTTCCATAACAACTCTTTCCTCTAGTCAGTCTCCTCGAACAAGTACAGATAAAATCCTAATGCAAACCTCCTCATCCCATACAATCCGAAGACACACTGTCAACACACAACCTCTGTGTAATCCATCTGACCAAAATCTTCTACTCATTATGAATTATAGACAAAGAATGCATCCTGACCTCTAACAGACTTAGTTCGAGTAACTCTCAGTAATTAAGTACGATTACGGAGTGTGAATGATCCTAATATTTCACAGTGTGTACACCACTTCAAGAATTATGGCAAACAGAAGCAAACATGTGGAGTATTTCTCGTGTCAAGTGTCACTTCCTATTTCAATTGCTCACGAAAAATGCAGTGTAATAACTGTGTTGGTATTTCATGTCGTTAGCTTCCTTCCTATTGGCACACATTTATACAGCTTTCATAAAACCTCCAGCTCATGTGACTTCTATGAAGTTTCTTGTACTAATGTCGTTCGTCGAATTATAGCAGTTCATTTTCTTATCTTAAAAATATAAGGCACTGAGCGCAAGCAAAGCAAGCAATAGCGAGTAAATATACCAGTAGTGAACAGAATGTCAACAAGTGGATGCAGCACAATTCTTACAACGAGGCTCTGCCAAGCGAACAATCTGTAACTAATACCATAGTGTAACCTAAACTCTATGTTCATTCACAGTATATCAGCATTTCTATATACCAAATTAAAGAGTAGTTGTGACGACAAACAGAGATGTATAAATATGCAATCCATACGCATAGCAGCAAACATATATCTTATGTACTAAACAGCTCATTGGCATCATATCATCATAAGCAAATAAATGTTCATATGTAATCTTAATAAGTAAACATGAAGGCGCAAGCAGATAAATCACGAAGTATAACTTACATACCTAACCACATCAGCACAATTAATCAGGTGACAATTATAATTTAAATAAATAGGCACAGCAAGCACATAATTAAAAATATGACATCAGTGAAAAAGCAGTGCAGCCAAGCGATGCATAATATACACAAGTTACAACTCAGTTCATTAATAATCATTGTCAAAATCAGTTAACGTACGCAAGCACGTCGCTTCACAAGTAAATTCATAGAACATGAAATTTAGCACAAAGTATGAATCACGTAATCGCGAGCAGCAAATTACGTCTAAAGTACGTACCTAAGTGGAAATATGTTACCTGAAAATGAACTCAATTAACAGTTACCTTTTTTAGTTTATTAGTTTCTTCTTGGAAATTACATTCTTCCTGAAATTTTCTCGATAGCAAGTCGTCTTAACGTCGGACACGCACAGAATTTACCTGAAGTTCTTAAATATTTTATAGAACCGTATCCTGAAAAATACTGAATGTTAATAACATAATTCATCAAGTCACTATAGCTTTATACTGATTTTATTCGGAGAAAGACTGTGTATTTGTTTACGGCTGTCAGTGCATTCGCACCGAGCGCTCGATCAGCTGTAGGCGCGTGACGTAGAAAGCAATTGTTTGCGGTCAACGACTGCCCTGTGCTGCGCGCAGACTTGACTGTTGCTTTGAGTATGTGCCGCCGCGCTGCCAAAACACAGCGCGGTATCCTTGTATTCTCTGCATGTTTACGTAAACTGTTGGTTTCTCGAAAGTATGTTATTCCACAAAAATTTTAACGTTTGATATATGATGTATTCCCTTAGAGCGTTGTGATTTAAGAGTTTGTACTTCTACAGTGTTATCATGAATAATTTTGCGAATTCTATATGGGCCGTTATAAAGCAGAAAAAATTTGCGACACAAGCCTTTTCCTTTGTGAGACAAACGATGAGACTTAATTAACACTTTCTGACCAACTGACAAAATTTTTAAATGACCAGGATGTTTAGCTGATTTCTCTCTTCTAGCAGCCGCAGATGCAATATTTTGTAGAGCCAGATTCACAACTTCAGAATGCCGCAGTTTCCGTGAAGACGGAAAAGGAACGATTTCAGAAATGCGATTTGTCGGTGCTTTATTTTTTAATATCAGTATAGGTGGTAAAGAAGTTGAGTCATTAGGAAGTTCATTCAGAATGTTTTGAAAAATATGAAGATACTGATCCCAAGTTCTGTGATTCTGATGACAATAAAGACGACACAATTTATTGATTTCCTTCATCCATCTCTCTGAAGCGTTAGATTGAGGGTGAAAAAGTGAAATGAAAATTGGTTTAATCGTACGACGCCGTAGAGTACGAAGCCAAATTTTAGAACGAAACTGTGATGCATTATCTGATATACCCTTATCAACATGACCAACTTCTTTAAGAAAATGTTTGATGAAAGCGTTAGATACTGAACGAGCTGTTGCTTTGCGTAAAGGTGTAAAACACACATATTTTGATGTCAGCTCCACTGCTACGAAAATGTATGCAAAACCATTAGTAGAACGAACCACTGGACCGAACAAATCAACTGCAGCCATGTCCTTTAATTTTGCTGGAATGATAGGAATCAACGGTGCTCTATGAGAAATTGTTGGCGGCTTAGCCTTTTGACATAATTTGCATTTGGCAAGAACAGGTCGAATACGTTTTTCCATATTACTGAAGTAGCAATTTTCTCGCAATTTATGAAAGCATTTTCTGGGACCAAAGTGTGCATAACTGAAATGCGTATACCAAATAAGCTTATTAACTCACTCATCAGGAATACAAACTAACCAAACAGAGTTGTCGACCGATTTTCGTTTAAAAAGAATGTCATTGCGAACTGAATAGCATCTAGTTTCCCTGGATCAGGAAGAATACCTTCTGTAGAAACAATGTGACCGAGAAACTTCACCTGAGAACGACCAAATTCAGACCTTTTCTAAGTTCACTGTAATGCCAACTCTTGCAAAAATACGTAATAATGAATCCAAAATTTTGTTGTGTTCACTCCAAGAATGTTTAGCAATAAGAATGTCGTCAACATATGAAGTAATATTGTCACGAAGATAAACAGGTAAAATTTCATTTAGGCTACGAATGAATGCTGCTGAAAATATAGTAAGTCCAAACGGTAATTTCTGAAGTCACTTTTGGGTAAAATAGTCGTATCCGGTTATTTTTTACTTACTCTCTAGATAGATTGATAGTCGAAGAGTTGTTTTGACAGATGCAAAGAATAGTAAAAGAGTAGGCAGCGGTACAGAAAACTAAAAGAGAAATAGCACCACTACAGCTCGGGGCCCTATGCTCGCTACGGCACATATTCACACAGAGTAGTGAATCCCCTGAGGACTCTAATAGCTGCACATAAATTCCAGTTTGTGACTTAGTGGCCAATTTGGTGGGAGTGCGTACATAAATTGATCTAACCATGCACATGGATGTATGTCATTCTTAGAATTGCGGAAGATCTTAAATTTCGGAACAGTCAAAAAGTGATTATAGTCAAAGTTTTCGCCTCGTGGCGACAAAGACCTACCGCGTCTGTCCCAGTCCGAATGTCGATTATTGTAAAGTTCGCGCGCCTGGCGCTCTCCTGTTGCATCCCGTAAATGAAACAAATTACTTTCTTCAAACCCTTCTGCTATCTGTGATTCTAAATTTCTTTTGCCGTCTTTTCCTACGATTTCGCCTTCAATTTGTTTGACTTGCTTTCGTAATGCCTCAACTTCCCTTTTAACGCATTCATTAAATTTTCCCTGATTTTTCAACATGTTTATTTATGTTCTGATACTCTTCGGTTTCTGCAAATGGCAATGGTGCTGTATCATCCGAATCTCTGTCCCCATGTAAACTAAGATTTGTCAGTTTATCTGAAATTTCCTCAACTCTTTCCGATAAGTCACCTAATTGTTCTTTCTGTTTATTTACGTCTTCCGTAAGTGTCGTGACTCGGGTTTCAGTATTGACACATTTGGTAGCTAGCTGTTCATATTGTTGTGTTAGGTTATTTAATCTGTCATTTGGTACGGATTCCTCGATTCTCTCAAATATTTCTTCCTTATCCTTTGCACGTTGTAAATTTAACTCTGAAAATATCTGTACTATCACGCGATCTCTTTCTTCCTGTTCTCTATCCTGTTCCCTTTGTCTAATCTCTACTGCAATTAATCTATTATTGTGAGAATTCAAAATCGGTTGTACTTCTTCTCTGATTTCTTTCTTTAATTCATCTTTCATATTTTTGAAACATGTCCCTATTCGTGAGTCTAACCGTGTTTCCATTGTTTCCATATCAGTTTCTAATCGTGTTGCCAAAGTTTCCATCTGTGATCCCAGTGAGTCTAACCGTGTTTCCATTGTTCCCCTATCTGTTTTTAATTCAGATCGTAACTGTGATCCCAGATTTAATATTGCACCCATCAACTGCTCCATATTAGCCGGTTCTAAATTCTTTTCGCCCCTAACATTTCCCACAAAACTAACTTCCTTCTGCATAGCCATAAGGCCATCTGTGTTCGATACTATTCCAGAGTCTTCTGTCGTTAATCTCGGATTCTGTGAATTTTCTGATTGAGAAAAATTTTGAAATGGTTCCGGACTATTTTCCCGACTTATTACATTGTTTTCCACTTCATTATTCATCACACTGTTCTCCTGTGTTGGCGAGTTCGCCATGTTAACAATTTCGTCATTCTCACTATTCATCATTTTTGCCTTTTTCATTGATCGCGTAATCATTTACAAAACATACAAAACTCGTTACTGTACGAAAATTACACACAATGACTCTTTATCTTCAACAATACCATTCACACGAAATATTTCCCTCAAACACGATTAATCGAACAATTGAAATAATTGCACCAAATCGTCAAACGCGTACACAAGGCAATAAAAATTAAATTTTGAAAAATACCATTAGAAGAATGCCAATTACCAAATCTACACATGCAATATAGACTACAATTACTAAACTACAAATTACTACAACAATAGTACTGTCTACTATTCTTACAATCAGAAGAATTCCAAGGGACGATGCGAAGCAGCGGTCGCCACGTGCATGGGGGCTTTATTAAATATTAATGAATGGCTCAGTGTAGCCACCTTTCAACGACTAGGCATTGAGTCAAACAGAGCTTGGATGGCTTGTACAGGTACAGCTGCCCACGCAGCTTCAACACGATACCACAGTTCATCAAGAGTAATGACTGGCGTATTGTGACGAGCCAGTTGCTCGGCCACCATTGACCAGACGTTTTCAATTAGTGAGAGATCAGGAGAATGTGCTGGCCAGGGCAGCAGTCGGACATTTTCTGTGTCCAGAAAGGCCCGTACTGGATCTGCATCATGCGGTTGTGCATTATCCTGCTGAAATGTAGGGTTTCGAAGGGATCGAATGGTAGAGCCACGGGTCGTAAAACATCTGAAATATAACGTCCACTGTTCAAAGTGCCGTCAATGCGAACAAGAGGTGACCGAGACGTGTAACCAATGGCACCCCACACCATCACGCCGGGTGATACGCCAGTATGGTGATGACGAATACACGCTTCCAATGTGCGTTCAACGCGATATCGCCAAACACGGGTGCGACCGTCAAGATGCTGTAAACAGAACCTGGATTCATCCGAAAAAATGACGTTTTGCCATTCGTGCACCCAGGTTCGTCGCAGGCGCTCCTGTCTGTGCTGCAGCGTCACGGGTAACCACACTGGACTCGCATTGGGGAGGACGACGGTTCAATCCCGCGTCCGGCCATCCTGATTTAGGTTTTCCGTGATTTCCCTAAATCACTCCAGGCAAATGCCGGGACGGTTCCTCTGAAAGGGCACGGCCGACCTCCTTCCCAATCCTTCCCTAATCCGATGAGACCGATGACCTCGCTGTCTGGTCTCCTTCCCCAAACCAACCAACCACGGGTAACCGCAGCCATGGTCTCCGAACTGATAGCCCAAGCAGCTACAAACGTCGTCGAACTGTTCGTGCAGATGGTTGTTGTCTTGCAAACGTCCACATATGTTGACTGAGGGATCTAGACGTGCCTGAACGATCCGTTACAGCCATGCGGTTGATGCCTGTCATCTCGACTGCTAGTGATACGAGGCCGTTGGGATCCAGCATGGCGTTCCGTATTATCCTCCTGAACCCACTGATTCCATATTCTGCTAACAGTCATTGGATCTCGACCAACTCAGCAATGTCGCGTTACGATAAATCACAATCGCGATAGGCTATAATCCGACCTTTATCAAAGTCGGAAACGTGATGGTACGCATTTCTCCTCCTTGCACGAGGCATCACAACAACGTTTCACCAGGCAACACCGGTCAACTGCTGTTTGTGTATGAGAAATCGGTTGGAAACTTTCTTCATGTCAGCACGTTGTAGGTGTCGCCACCGGTGCCAACCTTGTGTGAATGCTCTGAAGAGCTAATCATTTGCATATCACAGCATGTTCTTCCTGTCGGTTAAATTTCACGTCTGTAGCACGTTATCTTCGTGGTATAGCAATTTCAATGGCCAGCAGTGTACATACACTCCTGGAAATTGAAATAAGAACACCGTGAATTCATTGTCCCAGGAAGGGGAAACTTTATTGACACATTCCTGGGGTCAGATACATCACATGATCACACTGACAGAACCACAGGCACATAGACACAGGCAACAGAGTATGCACAATGTCGGCACTAGTACAGTGTATATCCACCTTTCGCAGCAACGCAGGCTGCTATTCTCCCATGGAGACGATCGTAGAGATGCTGGATGTAGTCCTGTGGAACGGCTTGCCATGCCATTTCCACCTGGCGCCTCAGTTGGACCAGCGTTCGTGCTGGACGTGCAGACCGCGTGAGACGACGCTTCATCCAGTCCCAAACATGCTCAATGGGGGACAGATCCGGAGATCTTGCTGGCCAGGGTAGTTGACTTACACCTTCTAGAGCACGTTGGGTGGCACGGGATACATGCGGACGTGCATTGTCCTGTTGGAACAGCAAGTGCCCTTGCCGGTCTAGGAATGGTAGAACGATGGGTTCGATGACGGTTTGGATGTACCGTGCACTATTCAGTGTCCCCTCGACGATCACCAGTGGTGTACGGCCAGTGTAGGAGATCGCTCCCCACACCATGATGCCGGGTGTTGGCCCTGTGTGCCTCGGTCGTATGCAGTCCTGATTGTGGCGCTCACCTGCACGGCGCCAAACACGCATACGACCATCATTGGCACCAAGGCAGAAGCGACTCTCATCGCTGAAGACGACACGTCTCCATTCGTCCCTCCATTCACGCCTGTCGCGACACCACTGGAGGCGGGCTGTACGATGTTGGGGCGTGAGCGGAAGACGGCCTAACGGTGTGCGGGACCGTAGCCCAGCTTCATGGAGACGGTTGCGAATGGTCCTCGCCGATACCCCAGGAGCAACAGTGTCCCTAATTTGCTGGGAAGTGGCGGTGCGGTCCCCTACGGCACTGCGTAGGATCCTACGGTCTTGGCGTGCATCCGTGCGTCGCTGCGGTCCGGTCCCAGGTCGACGGGCACGTGCACCTTCCGCCGACCACTAGCGACAACATCGATGTACTGTGGAGACCTCACGCCCCACGTGTTGAGCAATTCGGCGGTACGTCCACCCGGCCTCCCGCATGCCCACTATACGCCCTCGCTCGAAGTCCGTCAACTGCACATACGGTTCACGTCCACGCTGTCGCGGCATGCTACCAGTGTTAAAGACTGCGATGGAGCTCCGTATGCCACGGCAAACTGGCTGACACTGACGGCGGCGGTGCACAAATGCTGCGCAGCTAGCGCCATTCGACGGCCAACACCGCGGTTCCTGGTGTGTCCGCTGTGCCGTGCGTGTGATCATTGCTTGTACAGCCCTCTCGCAGTGTCCGGAGCAAGTATGGTGGGTCTGACACACCGGTGTCAATGTGTTCTTTTTTCCATTTCCAGGAGTGTATTTATACGAATGATTCTTAAAAATAGGCTCTCTAAATTGTTCAAATGGCTCTAAGCCCTATGGGCCTTAACATCTGAGGTCATCAGTCCCCTAGACCTAAAACTACTTAAACCTAACTAACCTAAGGACATCACACACATACATGCCCGAGGCAGGATTCGAACCTGCGACCGGACTGTAGTGCCCAGAACTGCTCGGCCACAGCGGCCGGCTAGGCTATCTAAAGAAAACTTTAAGCCAATAAAAAAATTAGCCTAAAAATTCTAGTGCGATCTGCCCCCTTTAGACTGACTGTCCAGAGCAAGTAGTACTACCTTAATGGGAGATATCAGTCAGAGCCAGAATCATTCGTATAATGGAAGAAAACTCACACACAGCATGAGGCAAAATATCTGTCTTTTACAGGACGCCCACATGAGACCCTCCTGGTTTCTAAATGTAATTTTAGCAAAGTACGAGACATACATCTTTGCGTTTTGCGACAGTATTTAAAGGAATTCGAAAATTTTTGTACAAAGAATGAAGTTCAGCATGGGCTCCTTTCGTAGCCCGCAAAATGTCTAGACAATAACCCATGGATTTACAATTATGTGTGGAATGGTGGAGGCTATCCACAATTATTCTGCGGATATCTCCCAAGTCAGCTGTGGGTGAAGCATGCACAACGACTTTCACGTATACCCATAGGAAGAAATCCGTCGGGGTTACGTCCGGAGATCGCGTTGGCCACTTGAGTGTTCGTCACTGCGGAAATGTTCGATCCAGGAAGTCAATAACGTGTAAGCCCACTGCGGTGCTGCACTATCCTGCTGGAAGATCACATTTGGCTGAAGGGGAAGAAGCTGACGGATATCAAATTGCTGAAGCATGTCCAACGAGATTATTCCTGTTACTGTGAAACCTGAGTTTCTTCCAGCGTTCAAAATGTACAGTAACTTATGGGAATGCGGCCTGCGACATCTTTGACAGTTGATGATATTTCGACAGGTGCACGCTCTGTCATTATTAGGCACAAATGCAGTAGGAAAGCACAGGGAAAAGCAAAGGGAATTTAGAACTGTGGTTTGCATGCCATATCCGGGAACATAACACACACGAACACTGTAAACACTAGCGCCATCAGACACTTAAAGTGACAAACGTCAGAAGTTATGGATAGTGAATATTAATAACCAACGGGTGAGGCAGCATTAACTTCATGCCTCATTTTTTGACAAGGGGGAGAGCAGGGTTCCATGCAGAATTTCAGTAAAAACCTCCATCTTTATTTATAACATCACTTATTAATTTAATTTCTACTGCTTCCTTAATGGCACTATCTCTTCAGTTTCATCTGTCCTGGTTCTTACCATTCCGATCTCTTTAGTTTTAATTTTATTTGTTGACAGTAAAACATATTATACGCTGTTTCAAGAGTCTTTCGACTGGTTTCATCTGTTCCATACCTTTTGCTAGGTCGTGGTAATTTTTTCATCTCTACTAACTACTACAGACAACATTGCCTGCAATATTTGTCACCTCTACTATTTTCCTGCCATGTATGGGCCTTCCAGCGTCATGTTCAGGAGCCAGTGAGTAGACGTCACGACACCCTGGACGTCCAGCCATGGAACACCAAAACGTTCCAGAACGCATTTCAAATGGCGTTATTGGCATAGAACGGAACGGAATGAATGGGAGATTATCGTCCAGGTTTCTTCAGGAAGAAAGAAATTTAGGTTGACGTTGGTGGGAGCAGAGCTGCGTCATCTGCTAACGTCGGAAATTGTTACGTGAAGCCGGCCGGGGTGTCCCCCCCCCCCCTCCCCCCAGCCCCCACCTCATCCCCGGGCCACTACAATTATTTTTTTTTTTAAAAGAAGCGGTTCTATAAAAAAAAGCGGTTCTCGGCGCTACAGTCTGGAACCGCGCGACCGCTACGGTCGCAGGTTCGAATCCTGCCTCGGGCGTGGATGTGTGTGATGTCCTTCGGTTTAAATAGTTCTAAGTTCTAGGGGACTGATGGCCTCAGAAGTTAAGTCCCATAGTGCTCAGAGCCATTTGAACCATTTGTTACGTGAAGCAGTTTTCACTAAATACACCCTTTTTTAACGGGGAAACGTCAACTCCGTTGATGGAGAAACATACACGTGTTTTTGACATTATTTGAAAGAAAACATAAAGGATGAAGCAAAAAGGCTCTTTGTCTTGCGTTCCAAATATTGTCTGCTACATAGGTATGTATATGTTTTACCAAGTAAACAAATATCAATGTTTTGAAATGTTTGTACGCCACTTTTATTACGTTTTCGTTTCTGATTTTCGTGGAAAAAATGTCATCCCGCATGTGCCAAGATAACCGTTATGAATTTTTCTTTTGCCTTTCCTAAACTATACGATCGTTGTTAATTCCTTGATTTTGATACTAATATACGAGCGTTGGAACTTTAATAGTGGCAACTACTTATTTACGGCTCGTACAAAATAGATACATGTTTCAAAGTTTTACTGACCTTCAAAGTAGTCACTAGCATTGTGTATAACCCGTTGCCAGCGATGTGGAAGTCGTAAGATACTCTTAGGAGTGCCAGTTGTGTTCACAGTTCGAACGGCGCGGTCTACTGCCCGACGAATTTGTAGCAGTTATGAAGCGAATGCCGTGTAGTGTTTCCTTCAGTTTAGAAATCGAGTTGAACTCACGAGGGCGTAAGTCAGGGGAGTGCAGCAGGTGGTATAGCACTTAGCAACCCCATCAGTCAAACAAATTAGTAACAGTTTGCACTGTACGTGCTTGATCACTGTCTAGCAAAATAATGGTCAGGTCCTGCAGAAAGTGTCATCACTTCTGTCTCTACGCTGTTCTTATTTGGAACACAACCTACGGGGGACAGTGCAGTGTGAATTATGACTCTTGATAATCTCCTGTGAAAGGGAACTTTTCTTCAGGAGGTTGGCTCAAGTGGCTCTGACACTATGGGACTTAGCTTCTGAGGTCATCAGTCCCCTAGAACTAACCTAAGGACATCACTCACATCCATGTCCGAGACAGGATTCGAACCTGCGACCGTAGCGGTCGCGCGGTTCCAGACTGTAGCGCCTAGAACCGCTCGGCCACACAGCCCGGCCAGGAGGTTGTTTTTTTCTCAACAGCTTATGTAGGATCCGCATTGTTCCTGTGAAACGCGATATACATAGGACTGATAGGACAATGTCCAAATAGGACAAGATCCAACGAAGAGCGGCGCGTTTCCTCACGGGATCAGTTGATCGGCGCTTGAGCGATACAGAGATTCTCAACAAACTCGAGTGGCAGATGGCACACGAGAGGGGTTGTGCATCACGGAGAGGTTTACTATTGCTATTTCGAGATAGTATTTTCTGGGAAGAGCCGAACAACATATTGCTTCCTCCCATGTACATGTCGCTAAATGATCACGCCGAGAAAGTTCGAGAAATTAGAACCAATACAGAAGCTTACCGACAAGAATTCTTCCCATGGACCATTCGCCAATGGATGAGGGAAAGATGGATCATTTAGTCGTACTGGAAGTACCTTTCAACATACATTGTTACATGGTTTGCAGAGTACTGATGTAGATAAAGAATCAGATAGTAAACCATCTTTCGAACGTAATCCTCCTTGTTTAACACCACTGCAGGAAAGAAGAAGTTACATGAAATTACATAAAAATACAGTGATCAGCCAGAACTGTATAACCACCGACCTACTATCGATATAAACCCGTCCAGGCGACAGCAGCGTCATCTGGCAAGGAAAGACTGCTACTCAGACACACGCACAGTGTATGTAATATCAGTGAGCGTCGAAACCAAGCTGAAACTACGTCCAGACGTCGTGGGGTTGGGCGGCCACCACTTATTACAGAAGAAATTAGAATTATACTAATACCTTCAGCTGATGACGGGCGTTGATATACCTATCAACGGGGACAAGTGAAAATGTGTGCCCCAACCGGGAGTCGAACCCGGGATCTCCTGCTTACATGGCAGACGCTCTAGCCATCCGAGCCACAGAGGACAGTGCGACTGCAGGGACTGTCTCGCACACGCTTCCCGCGAGACCCACATTCTCACCTTGTACGTCCACATACTACATTCGTAGTGTCCCACCCCAACACACTCATTACTCGTGGAAGACATTCTTACCAAGTCCCGCAATAGTTCGGGGAACATGTGTGCATCCGCACAGAAGAAGAAGGTCATTGCCGTCTGCCACCTAAGCAGGAAATCCCGGGTCCGAGTCCCGGTCGGGGCACACATTTTCACCAGTCCCCGTTGACACATATCAACGCCCGTCAGCAACTGAAGGTATTAGTATAATTTTAATTTCGTTCTAGACGGCTGCAGGTCATCAATGGTGTCTGTTCTTTCGGGCATGAGCGAAAGAACAGACACCATATCCATATAAAACTTATTACAAACGTCGAACGTCGTAGGCTGGGCAGGCTAGACTGGTAAAATAGGACAGGAGGCGAACTGTGGCGGAATTAACGTTCAGACTTCAATGTTAGCAAGAGTACAAGTGTGTGTGAATGCACAATGCACCGAACACGCCTAACGATGGGCCTCCGCAGCCAACGACCTGTGCCAATATTAACACTATGACGTCAGCAACTGCGACTGAAATGGGCACGTGAACATCGGCACTGGGCGTTCGCGCCCTGACAGAGCGTTGCATGGTCTGATGGATCCCGATACCTTCTTCATCGTGCCGATGGGATGGCGCGAATCCGTCGTCTCCCAGGGCAACAGCTACTTGACACCTGTACTGAGTTATGGAGACAACCTGGCGGCAGATCCATTATGCTCTGCGGAACGTTCACGTGGCAATCCATGGGTCCAATAAAGCTCGTGCAAGGAGCCATGACAACCAAGGAGTATCGTACACTGGTTGCAGACCATGTACACCCCTTGCGACGATCGTGTTTCCCGACGGCAGTGGCATTTTTCGACAAGATAATGTGACACGTCACAAGGCCAGAAGTGTGATAGGGTAATTCGAGATCACAGTGGCGGGTTACAGCTGATGTTCTGGCCACACAGCTCGCCAGATCTGAACCCGATAGAACACATCTGGGATGTGGTGTCAGGGTTCATCGTTCCCGTCCACGACATATACGGGAATTAGGCACCTTGAGTGGCAGATGTGGTGTCAACTCCCTCCAGCCATCTACCAGGGCCTCATTGCTTCCGTGCCACGACGCGTCGCTGCTGTTGTCGGTGCCGAAGGTGGGCATACCGGGTATTAGGTAGGAGGTCATAATGTTCTAGCTGATCAGTGTAATTTGCTTTGCGAATGGTTCACAGAAGTCGACCTACTTCTGCGACATGAACTTCGTAGACGGGACAACGAAAATCATGTTTTTGGAATGCAGTATTTAATTTTTGACGTATGTCGTCATACTTTTAGATAGAAAAATGAAAGTGAAGAAACATTATTGTGAGTCACTGGAAGTGAAACTACGTAGGGGCTTCAGAAAGTATGTCACACATGTCGTCCCACCCTAAGACCATTTCACAATAGGAGTTGGCACATTGTAACAGAGTAGATGTTCTGTTTTTCTAGCAGACATAGTTGTGCTGCGGTACGAGTAACAGTGCAATTGAAATGGCGCAGCAATTGGAAACGTTGCGTTCAACAACGAGCGACAGTACTGTTCTTGTGGGCGAAAGTTCTAAATCGCACACACTCTGAAATGCTGGCAACATATCAACCAAATGATGCAACGTCGCGTCCAGCTGTAATTAAATGCTGCCAACAGTTTGATGAAGACCCAGCTGTAATTAAATGCTGCTAACAGTTTGACAAAGGCCTAGCTGCAATTAAATGCTGCTAACAGTCTGATAAAGACCCAGCTGTAATTAAATGCTGCCAACAGATTGACAAAGACCCAGCTGTAATTAAATGCTGCTAACAGTTTGACAAAGACCCAGCTGTAATTAAATGCTGCATACAGTTTAACCAAGACCCAGCTGTAATTAAATGCTGCTAACAGTTTGACAAAGACCCAGCTGTAATTAAATGCTGCCAACAGTTTGACCAAGACCCAGCTGTAATTAAATGCTGCTAAAAGTTTGACAAAGACTCAACTGTAATTAAATGGTGCCAACGGTTTGACAAAGATCCAGCTGTAATTAAATGCTACCAGCAGTCTGATCAAGACCCAGCTGTAATTAAATTCTGCCAACAGTTTGACCAAGACCAAGGCCGCACAGATGTGGATGATGCTAATCAGGAAGAAGCCATAGACACTGACCACAAACAACAATGTCCAGGCAATCGCCAAGCTGAGAGAACCTCTGGGGGGAAAGACATTTTCTGACGATGAGGGGCCGATTTCTACGTCGAGGAACTGAACGATTGGTGGAACGATCCGACCGTTGCTTACAGAGATATGGCGACTACGTTAAAGCAGTGTCACCTATCTGTGTCAGACTGAAGTGTAGTGCAGCGTTCAGTAAAAGCTTCAAGACCTACCACAATATAGGGCACTAATTTTGTGAGCTCCTCTTGTATAAGGACCGCAGTTAACTTGCATCTCAAATATTACTTCTTGGAGAGATAATTTGAGGAACAAAGGGAGATTAAGATTCAACATGGAGCACTACATCAGTTTGAAAAGGACAATGGAAGCAAGGAACTGTTTCAGTATTCGCCATAACAGATGTAGGTATAAATGCTCAGGAAAGGCAATGCACAGTATGGAAATTCATAGTTGTACTGCACCCATGGGTTCCTCTCATCGGCGATCTTGGACACTAGAGTCAGTTTCCAGAATCAAGAAGAAGGAGACTTTAACTAGCCTGTAGATCAGTGTTCCAGTCTCTCTTACACCATTACCCTTGAGCGCAATCAGACATTACCTAGTACTCTCTCCCCATCCCTGCGGTTTGTTGCCCCTCTCCCACACATTATTACAAATTTAGCACCTAAAAACCTGTAGAATGAAATACTTTTCTTGGAACACTTTTTTTAAATCATGAAAGATGTATGATATTTTGTGTGTGTGCGTGTGTCTGTTAGAATGAATGACGAAGGAATTCGTGGCGCATCGCAAATGCTACCCACAACTCATTCTCAGATAAGAAAGTTAACTATCCACAGTGAGGTACACAATTGCTAAAAAACATACTTACCCTGCATTACTCCTCTCCATCTACATCTACATCCATACTCCGCAAACCACCCGACGGTGTGTGGTGGAGGGTACCTTGAGTACCTCTATCGGTTCTCCCTTCTATTCCTGTCTCGTATTGCTTCACCTGCACACTGGAACACCATTTAAAATGTGTGCACTATGCTTACTGTTTGCAAATCACTTGATTGCTGCACTCCTTACTTCTGACTTTGTATAAATTGGACGATTTCAGGCTATTAATGCTTTGCGCCTGACCACAGCCTCTAATAGCAATACTAATGACAACAATATTAATAAAATAATAATAATAATAATAATAATAATAATAATAATAATAATAATAATAATAATACGGTGTACAGCACTGTAGTAGCCCTTATGCAGTTACTGCTGTGTCATGCTGTCAATTAAATCATTTATCTGTTTTGATGTGAGTAATGTAGCAATTTGTGGAGCACTGCAAGTACTACCTACAACTCGGAGATATTAGCATTTGTTACATATCTGTCTCACTTTTATCATCAGTGATGTACGGGACAAAGCACAACATATGCGCGTAGTGGGTGACCCATGTGTGGAACCTGTAACCTCCAGCGCATTAATGCAACTAATTGAGAAAAAATGATCATTGATAACTTATAATCAATATTAGAATCTTACGAAAGTGATAACAGTAACGATCTTTTGAAAATAATTTAGTTTCGTGACTGAAACAGAATCGAATCGTTTAGCTTTTACCCCTGAGAAAATTTCGTTTTACCATTCAGTGGGTAATTGTCCTCAGATTGGAAGCCACATTTTATTAAAATCCTCCTGAATTGGTTGTGATCGAGTCTTTCTACGTTGGCTTTGAGGCTAGTGAATTTCCCATGACAGCATGTGTTTTCCGACGCATGAAGGAAATAATCTGATAACTCCTGGCAGAAAGAAACAGTTTGCAAAGGAGTGCTGTTACTAAAAGCAGGAAATGGCCAGTGAAAGTGCCTGACTTCTGCTTCTGACCTCGACTGAAAGGTACCACTTGATACAATTTTGTTGAGCGGTTGGGATCTCACAAGATCAAGGAGTCGGCTGGAAGCCTTCATGGCTTTAAAAAGCAAGTTGTGAACACTGTGTAATGGAGGTGATGTTTAAAGAGTTTTGGGCGTATCAGGTCGGGAGTGAGTGACCCTCAGCAATGGATACAGGCACACAGTACACTGTCCAGTCACATTAATGCGACCGCCTGTCAAAAGTCTGAATAAGCACTTTTCGCAGTGGAGGACCACCGCAAAGCGTGCTGGAAGAGAGTCAGTGAAGTTCTAGAATGTACCGACAGGGATGTGGAGCCGACTCCAGTGCTGCGGTCAAGCGCGTTAGGTTTCACTGTTGAGGATCCATGGTGCAACCTGCCCAATCGAGGTGGGCCCACAAATTCTCTATTGTGCTTAAATCCGGGGAGTTTGGTTGCCAGGGGAGTACAGTAAACTTATCGTGGTGTTCTTCGAACCACACACGTACACTGAAAGTGACGGACACATTACTTTCCCCTTCTGGTAGATGCCATCGTGCTGAGTAAAAACAAACTGCATGTAGGGGTGAACAGGGTCGTCAAGGATAGATACATACTTGTGTTGATCTACTGTACATTCCAGAATGGCGAGATCACCTAGCGAATGCCACGAAAACATTTTCCATAATGCTCCTCTGGCCTGGACACTTCAGGCGATGGTTGCAGGGTGTTTGATTTTAGACTTTCACACCGATAGAACATAAAAGTTGATTCATCTAAAAAGGACACCATTCACCACTCAGTGATCGTCCAAATGCGGTACTGACGTACAAGTTCCATCCTTCGTCGCCAATGAATAGTAGTCAGTATGGGTGCATGAACATGGCACCTGGTGCTGGTTCGTTGAACCATCCTTGAGGAGACTCTGTTGGTAGCTCCTTGGCTGGTCAGTTGTTCAACAGTTGCAAGTCTGTTTACTCATACACATCTCTGCAGCCGTCATTCACCTTTGTCGTATATGACCCGTGGTGTTCTACTATGGCCTCGGTGTTGGTTTTATATAGTGCCATTTACTATAACCACAATGGCTAATGAACAGTTTTCAAACTTAGTCTTACCAGAAATACTTCCACCCTTGGCCCAAAAGGCAATGATGGTGCTCTTTTGGATGTCAAATAACTCGCTTCATTTCGTTGTCTCCATCCCCCCTGACATGCTTTTTATACCCCCAACTGTTAGGGCTGCCACCTGCCATCCATGAGTAGTTATTGAATGTTGACTTCGATCACAGACGATAGTCACATTAATGTGACTGTACTGTGTATCAGAACTTGTGTACCACTGCATAAGTGTGAAATTGATCTTAGTCGTTTCTTGGTTATCTGAACAAATGGTGCCATTCAGTCAGCACACGCCTGCTGGTCAGGAAGAGGCTTCATAGCGACAACGGTTAGCTGGTTGTGGTGTTTGATAAAAGTGACAGACTTGCTGAAATCTAATTTAACTAGGCAAACTGATTTTGTCCCTGTGTAGGCTTGAAGCACGGTTTTATCGTGTGATTCTTAACCAGCTGAATTTCATATAAATTCCTATTTTGTTTTTGTGGAGGTTATCGATAGAGGTAGAGGTATCAGCCAGCTGGAGATGCTGCAAGAACTGTTAGTGGTACACACAGTGAGTCAGCTGCCCTTACCGATGAGTTTTATGCAACCCGCAACGCATTCAAGATATCCATACGAGATTTTCGTATTCTCTCGCTCACTATGTGCAGGAAAATTACGTGGAGGAAAACACGTTTGAAGATAACTTCTGAACATTTTTCTTGAATAATTCGAAAACTACATTAACGTACCTACGAAAAGGTCCTATTATTTTTTTTCTCTAGGACTAATAGCTTGTACGTAGCAAGAGAGAGAATATGAAAATATTGCACTTGGTATTTGAAGAAGTTGTGGGTTGCATAAAACCCATCGACAGGGGCAGCTGAATCACCCTATATGTTTTACAGTCTAGTGGTTGGATTTCGGAGTAGTTCGATGGCCACAGGATGTTTATTAGTGGTACGCCATTAGTGATAATTTTAACACTGCCTCATAGATCAGAAAGAGTCTGGCGCCTGAAATTTAGACTGATTTAATCACGTAACGCTGCAGAGGACTTACCCAGGTGCACCAATAAAGATTTTCAGATTACTGTGAAGAGCAACCTGTAGCATAATGTACCTTGCGGCGCCGCATATCCTTAATAGTGAGTGTGGATTCTGACCACGAACTAAGAGTGAGATTTCGCCCAATGCCCCAGCAGCTCCTAGTGTCGGACGAAAGAAACGTTTTATACTTTATCGTTTTTAGTTTTTCACGTCATCTCTTTGACTAAAGAATCAAAAAAAATTATTTTATTGCACCGATAGTCGTTCTTCTCTCGCATTATCCGAGAATGAAATCTTTGGGGCTGAGAAACGATAGAGATAAAAGTCGCACATTCCGCTTCACGCAGTACGGCAGCATTCATAGTACAAATGTTGTAAACTTAGAAATGGCTAAGATGGAAGTGCGGCACCGGTATGTCATCCACGGCAAACCAGAATCTGAGGCACCGAGCGAGGAAGACCAGTCTGAAGTCACAGGGTCCGAAATCGGGAGGAACAAGACCCAAAATCCCGTTCAGATGTGCTGGTTTGGTTGTAACCTACTTTTACTACAAATGATTCAAATGGCTCTGAGCACTATAGGACTTAACTTCTGAGGTCATCAGTCCCCTAGAACTTAGAACTACTTAAACCTAACTAACCTAAGACATCACACACATCCATGCCCGAGGCAGGATTCGAACTTGCGACCGTAGCGGTCGCTCGGTTTCAGACTGTAGCGCCTAGAACCGCTCAGCCACATCGGCCGGCTACTTTTACTACAACACACCATTTGTGGCAAATGATAGAATGGTTCTATTAAATAGATCGTTATCGATTTCTTTCCGCCAAGCTGGTGCTACCGAAATAATCATTCGTCTCTAACTTTCACAACACAGCCCAGTAGGATAGAGCGCAACTTAATAGAGCTTTTATTGTCCTTCCTTCTATCTACACGAAGGTAGATCGAAAAAGTCACGATTTTCGTGACAACACTTGTCTTTTAAATCTTTCAGCTAGTTCTCTTTTGAAGAGGTGAAGGTTCATGGCTTCTCTTCAGGTTTTGAATGTTATTTCTTTCTTAAATGAACAACAAATGAATTGTATGATGCCCCTTGCACGATACGTTTCTTCTCCATCTCTCACTTCCAAACATCAACAGACCACAGCACTTACATTGAAAAATCATATGTCGGCTATCTGTGTTGCTAATATAAAATCTGTGTTACACGAACACATTGTCTATTACAAACGCACCACTGCGCTTGCCATATACACTACCCATCTTTAGCCGAGGTACTTCCTTATTAACGAATGGCTCCTGAAGACACGGTTCCATCATCAAGCAAACTATACATCATGTTGGCGACACTGCTGTTAGCTGTTAGTTAGTATATTGTTAATTTTATCTCAAGGCCAATTTACTACATATTTTAGTGTTCTTGCAAATTTCGCATTTTCTCACAGAGCGCTGGTTATATGTGCATACAGAGCTTTATACATGAAATGTGTTGGCAGTTGCTAATATGGACAACAACCATCAGCTGTATAATGAATGACGACAATCAAAATTTGGCCCGGATCTCGAACCCGGATTTTCCGGTTATCGCCTTACCATTTTGCTACCCGAGCATGATTCACGGCCAGAGCCAAAGTTCCATATGTCGCCAACCATGTGTCTGCAACCTGTACTCATTCATCCATCATGTATATTTCCGTACGGGGGAGATATTCAAGACTCCGCAGGAATAAAAGACAGCCAGCCAATTGCAGTGAATTCAAATAACCTTGGCCACGCTTTCGACGGATGTAAACCCGTCTTCTTCAGAAGGACAAACAAACTTCACTTACCAGTTCATTCAGTAAAAGCAGTATCCACATGACATGTATCGGCAGCAGTCTTTATGTCCATATGTGAAAATTTACTGATGCGACATGCCCTTCAGTCTAGGGCCTTTAATTTTTACATATAGACATACTGACCGTTGCCGATAGATGTTATTTGGAGACAACTTTTACTGAATGAATTGCTAATGTGAAGTTTGTATGTCCTTCTGAAGAAGACGGTTTTAAATCCGTGGTCAAGGTTATTTGAAAACCACCGTTCACTGCACCTGGTTGGCTGTGTTTTATTCCTGCCGCTCTGTAACCGTTGCTGTAGCGCAGCCATGTTCAAAATATTAAAATGTCTCCCCTGTACAGGAATATGCAAAATGGATATACGAGTACAGGTTGTAGACATGTGGAAGTTTGGAGCTGATAGTGTATCGTTTTCGGGTAGGCGAATGGTAAGGCGACGGCTCGCGATAACAGGAAATTCGGGTTCGAGTTCCGAAATAAATGGCTCTAAGCACTATGGGACTTAACATCTGAAGTCATCAGTCCGCTAGACTTAGAACCACTTAAACCTAAGTAACCTAATGGCATTACACACATCCATGCCAGAGGCAGGATTCGAACCTGCGACCGTAGCAGCAGCGCGGTTCCGGACTGAAGCGCCTACAACCACTCGGCCACAGCGGCCGGCTCGAGTTCCGATCCGGCATAAATTTTCATTGTCGTCATTCCATTATTCAGCTGATGGTTGCCCACATTCGCAACTGCGAATACTTTCATACGTTTAATAACGGCTGTAGTCGCCGCAGTGCCTGTTCCTTCGAGCATGGATGAATGCATTGCAGCGTAATTCGGAATAACACAGGCACTGCAATATCGTATACATATATTTTTCATAAGATAGCGATGGAAACACGTTGAGATCAAAACAGAGCTAGAAAAAAAAAGTAAAACTCGATTGGAGTACTGCGATCGTGCTCACCACTCGAACCGGTAAAAATATTTTGACTATGTAATGCTTATTAAAAGTAACCTACGTTTCTTGTATTGATATTTTAACTTATTCATATTAAGTGATTTGGTAAATAGGTGTCTGAATATATATATTGTGACCTCCTGCTTCGACTGAGATCTACACCTGCATCTATACTCTACAAGCCGCTTTACGGTGTGCGCCGGAGGGTATTTCGTGAACCACTGTCACTTACCCATTTCCCTATTCCATACTGAGTGGCTCTCTGGAAGAAAAATTGTCGGCAACACTCCGCGTGACCTCGAACCTGCCTAATGTTACTTTTACGGTCTTTTCGATAGACATACGCACAAGGAAGCAATATTTTCCTTGATTCTTATACGAGCATACGCTGTCGGAACTTTTAGCAGTAAACCAAACCGCGAGCACAATGTCTCCCTCGCAGCGTTCGCCACTGGGATTGGCTGCGAATCTCCGTGACGCTTTCGGCCAATCCTCCCTAAAAATTCTGTATGCATATAAATCATTCTCATTTCGATTACGCTGCTCTTCTTTGGATCTTCTCTATTCCCTCTGTCAATCGCACATGATGCGGATCTCAGACTGACGAGCAGTATTCAAGTACTAGTCAAACGAAGGATCGGTAAACTATCTCCTTAGCGGGTGGACTGCACTTACGACCCTTCCAGTGGGACTCTTGTGTCATCTGCCTTCCCTGCGATTAGTTTTATGTTGTCATTTCACTTTAAATCGCTCCGTACGTATACTCCTAGATTTTTAATGTATCTGATTGCTTCTAGTGACTATTCGGAAATAGTGTAACCATACAGTAATGCGTGTTTACGACTATTTATACGCAATACATTATATGTTCTTACGTCGACAGTTGGTTGCCGAACCCTGCATCAAGCGCCGATACTCTGTGGACAACTCTATCTACTGTTATTCACCACATACATCTGTCTTATGCGACTCGCAACTGAGCCGCTAGACTTATCTGGCAATTCATGAAAAGAGTACTCTTACTGCTATTTTAAGAAATTTGCAGTAACCTGTCTGTCGAGATCTGAAGATGATTGAAACTTCCTGGCAGATTAAAACTGTGTGCCTGACCGAGACTCGAACTCGGGACCTTTGCCTTCTGCGGGCAAGTGCTCTACCAACTGACTTATCCAAGCAGGACTCAAGCCCCTTCCTCACAGCTTCAATTCTGCCTGTATCTCGTCTCCTACCTTCCAAACTTCACAGAAGGTCTTCTGCAAACCTTGCAGAGCCGGCCCGAGTAGCCGAGCGTTTCTAGACGCTACAGTGTGGAACCGCGCGACCGCTACGGTCGCAGGTTCGAATCCTGCCGCGGGCAGGGATGTGTTTGATGTACTTAGGTTAGTTAGGTTTAAGTAGCTCTAAGTTCTAGGGGACTGATTACCTCAGAAGTTAAGTCCAATAGTGCTCAGAGCCATTTGAACCATTTTTGAACCTTGCAGAACTAGCACTCCTGGGAGAAACGATATTGCGGAGACGTGGCTTAGCCACAGCCTGGGGGATGTTTCCAGAATGAGATTTTCACTGTGCAGCGGAGTGTGCGCTGATATGAAACTTCCTGACAGATTAAGACTGTGTGCCGGACGGAGACTCTAACTCGGGACTTTGAAGATGATTAGCGACACAGGTGATCATCGAGAATAAAGGTTATTGTTAGCGATCTTGGCAAAGCTGTTTATGTTCTGCAATCAAGAAACTTTACTGTATTCGAACCTACCGCAGCGACTAGTTTTTCTACGGAGCAGAGGAGAGGGCGGTATCAGCAGCTCTGCTGTCACGATACGGTGAACAATTCTCCGCAATTCAGAGAACACGATACGCCCAAAGTCGCAAGCAGTTTATAAAATGGAAAGGGATGAATGGCGCCGATAAAGAAGCGGCCACGGCCGGGACCGCCAAAGGTCGAACCGGTGTTTGTTTGCGCTCCGGCCGGCGTACCGCGGGCACACAAGCGGAGAGAGGGCGCGTGTTACTGTCGGCAGCGGCCGCTAATGCGGGCAAGTGAATTCCCTGTGTGTGCCCGGCGGATAAAAGAGCCCCGTCCAGTTTCCCCGGGAGCGCGTTATTGGACATTTCTGCGGCGCGACCCCGCGGGTACTTGGCGGCCGGACGTGCACAACACACACACACACACACACACACACACACACACGCCCGTGTACGCTCGTGTGCGTCTTTGTGCGGGAGCGTGTTCTGGCCGGCAGCGCGTACGTATGCGCGCACGCCGGGAGATGAGTCAGTGATGATATCGGCTCAAGTGGGCTGTGCACTGGCAGCGGCAGTCATTAGCACGGGGCCCGCCCCGCCGGCTTCCTTCCTTCCTTTGTGCCGCAAGGTATGAATCATAAAAGGGAGCTCCCGGAATAAAAAAAAAAAAGAGAGAGAGAGAGGGAAGGAGGAGAGACGGGAAGGGGAAAAAAGTGAGAGAGGGATGTGGAGGAGTAGGAGGAGCAGGAGGAGGTGGTGGAGAAAAGAGCGAACGAGTGAGTGGGCGCCGCGCTGCTCCGCAATCCATTTCCGCTGCGGCCGGCGGTCGCCGTGCTCCACCCGGCAACACGCGCGCGCGCCGCCCGCACACGCGCAGCAGGCAAGGGGCCGCACAGCCGGCGAGGACGCGGAGACTTTCAATTGCACTTCTCGGCTTCATCAGGCGCGCTAAGCCTTAGATTAGTGCCCACCCCGGCGCACTCGTCGGCGAGCGGCGACCTGCCGCCGCCCCCTGCGCTCCGCGGCCGTTCCGCTTCCTCCCCCTGGCGCACAACAACCTCATCATTCTTTCATTTGACGATTTCGGTTCATTAAAACGGCCGGCCGCTGGCCCGCGCCACTCCACTGTTTCAGAGCGCGGTGCTGTACACGCGCCCGGCGCTGTATACAGTTCGGTTCATTAGTGACGTGAATAGCGAGCGAGACTTTGACGCCGAGCGACGCGCGGCCGCTCTGCCCCTTCGCCTCCGCGTCGTACCTTCCACCGTTTTTTTTTTTCTGTAATACTGCTCTCTTTTTTTGTTTTCGTTTCCCTCGGGCGGCGCCGCTCTTCAGCGGCCGCGACGCAGACAAGTGTGCCGCCGGCGCTCCGCGACGCGGGGCTTAACAAAAATCTGCGCGTTCATCCCGACGTACGACGTCGCCGCTGCCGGTGAAAAACGCCGGACTCCCAGCGACGACGACTGAGACGTAGACGGACCGCGGCGGCCGCCCGGCCTACGCTTTCACGTCGGAGGTCACCCCGGCCTCGCTGGACCACCATTAGCGGCGTTTATGTAAACTGAAAAAAAAGGGAGAGGAAAAGAGAAACAGGAGGAGGGGAGGAAAGAGAAGCCACTGCGAGCGCCGCTCTCTCCGTCAAAGCTCCCTCCGCTTCCTGCGCTCGGCTTTACAACCCCCCTCCCCACCCCCACCACCGAAATCTCTCCTCCAACAAACGTATCGAAAAAGGCGAGCAAAGAGAAAAGCGGCAAGAAAAGCTCCGAGGCCGTAATGAAGAATCTGCTGGAAGTAATGGACTGCAGCGCGGTATCTCCCTGCCATTATGGCTGCCGCAATTTCTGATCATTTTCCAATGAAGAGCTCCTTTTCCACCTAATTTCCCAATTTTTCTAGCTGCTTTGTGTGTTTCGCGGAAGCTGTACTTCCCTCGGACGAGTATTTGATTTAACGCCGTCACCTTCCCCTTCTTTTCGAAACATGACGGTCTCGTCAAGTACAGGATAGTGCTAAACTATAGCAAATATTGGAAGAGATTATACAGTCAGCTACTTCGAATTAAAGATGGTGTACGAGCATCTGTCTTTTTAGCACATAAGCAGATACAGGTGGGCGAAATTCACGAACGCAGTTACGATGCGACTCTAAATCCGAAATACCGGGTGATCAAAAACTCAGAATAAATTTGAAAACTTAATAAACCAAGGAATAATGTAGATAGAGAGGTAAAAATTGACACACCACATATTGCTAGACGCGTGAAAGATCTCTTGCCCGCGTCGTTTGGTGATGATCGTGTGCTCAGCCGCCACTTTCGTCATGCTTGGCCTCCCAGGTCCCCAGACCTCATTCCGTGCGATTATTGGCTTTGGGGTTACCTGAAGTCGCAAGTGTATCGTGATCGACCGACATCTCTAGGGTTGCTGAAAGACAACATCCGACGCCAATGCCTCACCATAACTCCGGACATGCTTTACAGTGCTGTTCACAACATTATTCCTCGACTACAGCTATTGTTGGGGAATGATGGTGGACATATTGAGCATTTCCTGTAAAGAACATCATATTTGCTTTGTCTTACTTTGTTATACTAATTATTACAATTCTGATCAGATGAAGCGCCATCTGTCGGACATTTTTTGAACGTTTATATTTTTTTTGTTCTAATAAAACCCCATGTCATTCCAAGTATGTGTGTCAATTTGTACCTCTCTATCTACATTATTCCGTGATTTAATCAGTTTTCAAAATTATACTGACTTTTTGATCACCCGGTAGATGAGTAGCGCTCTCTACTCTCGTGCAGTCTGTTAAATAAGGGCATGGTCGGGGATAATCAGTAGAAAAATGTATCTGACAATAAACTATCCCATATACGAGAGTCACTCCAAAAGAAATGCACACTATTCTTTTTAATCCATCTTTTATTCTACATGTTTTAAAGTCCTACAGTGTGTAGATACATCCTTTAGGAACAATATTTTCATTTCTCCACATAATTTCCAGCCCTCTCAACTGCCTTACGCCATCTTGGAACCAGCGCCTGTATACCCGCACAGTAAAATCCTGGACCAACCTGTTGGAGCCACTGTTTGGCAGCGTGCACAAGCGAGTCGTCATCTTCAAACCTTGTTCCACGAAGAGAGTCTTTCAGTTTCCCAAAGAGATGGTAGTCACATGGAGCCAGGTCATTCGTCTGCACCATTCTCGTACTGTTCCGAAAGTTCGCTGCATACCGTTTTTCATGTTTCTTTGTGAGTCACTGTCAACGTCCTGGGAACCCACCTGGCACAAACCTTTTTTAACGCCAACACTTTCAGTATTCGACAAACACTTCCTTCCCCTACCCCAACGTAGCGTGACAATTCGTTCACTGTGCTGCGTCGCCGGCCGGAGTGGCTGAGCGGTTCTAGGCGCTACAGTGTGGAACCGCGCGACCGATACGGTCGCAGGTTCGAATCCTGCCTCGGGCATGGATGTGTGTGATATCCTTAGGTTAGTTAGGTTTAAGTAGTTCTAAGTTCTAGGGGACTGAGGACTCAGAAGTTAAGTCCCATAGTGCGCAGAGCCATTTGAACCAATTTTTTGTGATGCGTCTGTCAGCGGTCACCAATTCTTTAACTCTCTGCACATTGTCTGGAGTGTGTGCAGTACGAGGCCTGCCGCTGCGAGGACAATCCTCAATATTGCCGTGCCCGTTTTCATCACGTAACCTGCTTGCCCACCGACTAACTGTATCTGCGATCGATAGCAGCATCTCCATACACCTTTATGAACCTCTTGTGGATGTTTCCCACTGTGTCGTTTCCACAGCACAGGAATTCTATGACAGCACGTTGCTTCTGACGAACGTCAAGTGTAACAGCCATCTTGAAGACATGCTGTGACGGCGCCACTCACGGAAACACGTCGAACTAAGTTTGAACGCAAGCGGGAAGGATGCATCTACACGCTGTGAAACTTTCACACATGCGGAATGAAAACTGTAGTTTCGTAAAATAGTGTGCATTTCTTTTGGAGTGACCCTCATACACACATCATATATGAACAAAAGAAAAATGCAGTTACAATTAATAATGCGTCCAATCACCCGCAGCGACACTTGGCATCTTCGAGGCAGGCTTGAAACCAAGTCTTTTGCGTACTCATTTGGAAGAGACCAAACGTGTCGAACGTGCCTTGACAGCTGTTTCAAAGTTAAGAACTTTTTTCTTTGTGAGTTCTTTTTGATGTAAGACCATACATTTTCAATAGCATTAGCGTCAGGTGACTGTGAGGGCGAATTCAGTACCCACACACCTTTCTCCAGTCGCTGCAAAGTTTGCTGCTGGGCTTCGGATCATTTTCCTCCCGCAGTATCCAATCCTCACTTTTGTCGATGAACCAGCGTTTGGCAATCGGCATCAAATACCTGTGATAAATGCGACAAGAAAGATGCACTCACGTCTCTTCTTGAGTATCTCAGTCATGAATTGAAAGTAAACTAATGCTTCATGGACATTGAATGGAGGACCAAAGTTCCCTCTGTTAGGTTGTGAGAGAACTAAGGTGGCATTTTTACCATCTGTGTGTAGTGCCGACCACCCTCTTACTTAACAGGGTTATCTCTAGCAGACAGTACTACTCTTTGAGTTCACTGTATATTTTAACAACAACATTCCTAACAATGCTGCATATGTTGCTGTATTTGTTTATCGATTTTGTGCGGTAAATACCGTCACTGCTTGAGAATATTTCTTAGCTGAAGACCATTTGAAGAAATAGCAGACAAGACGAGTTTATATTGGTCTGTGGTCATAATGATGCACAAACGCCTTGGTCGCACTTTATCATTTCTGATTTTGAATACAAGTCTAACTGCCATCAACGGATCAAATACTTTTAAACATCAATACAATGGAACAGAACTTAATCGTATGAAGTAAGTATGCACCTGCACTTCGTATGAGACTGAAACGTTTGGCGATATGCTTTCTACTGATGTTTTAAACTATTTGGTCCAGTGATAGCAGTTAGCTTTAATGCGTAACCTGAATTAGAATTAATAAAGTGCGATCAAGACTCGAAAATGTTGACTGTTTCTCTATTTGGAAGAGTTTGCTCATTGTTAGGAGAAATTTTGTCAACATGGTGTATTCCTTACCAGTGGATACAAAAAAGAAACAAATCACACCTGGTAAAAAATTAGTCAGTCAGGAGACTTGACAGTAATACCACGTAACACTGCCTTTGACAAAGCGCGAATACGGCGAGGAAGAGAGTCCATGATATTCTCTCTCTCTCTCTCTCTCTTTTTCTCAAGTACCCTATGCCCAGTCGAAGCTACTCAACGGTGATTTCACTGAGGTGACAAATGTCATGGGATATCTTCCAATATCGTGTCGGGCCTTCTTTTGCCGTGAGTAGTGCAACAACAGGACGTGGCAGGGTCTCAACAAGTTGTTCAAGTCCACCGCAGAAATACTGAGCCACGCGGCCTCTATAACCTTCCATGATTGGGTAAGTGTTGCCCTTGCAAGATTTTGTGGATGAACTAATCTCTCAACTATGTCCCATAAATGTTCGATGGAATTCATGTCCTAACAGAGACGTTCGTCGTACGTCCCACATCGATTTCTGCGGTTATTTCACGCGGTGTTGCTTGTCTATTAGCACTGACAACTCTACACAAACTCCGCTGCTCTCAGTCGTTAAGTGAAGTCTGTCAGTCACTGCGTTGCCCGTGGTGAGAGGTATTGCCAGAAATTTGGCATTCTCGGCACACTATTCACATTGTTGATCGCGGAACAGTGAATTACCTAACGATTTCCGAAATGGAAAGTCCCATGCGTCTAGCTCCAACTACCATTCCGCGTTGAAAGTCTGCAAATTCCTGACGTAGGGTCATAATCACGTCGGCAACTTTTCCACATCAATCACCTGGGTACAAATGACAGCTGCCCTTTTACACATTGTCTATGCGGTAGTACCGCCATCTATATACAGTACGTGTACATTGCTATCCCATGACCTTTGTCACCTTTTTGCACCTCGATTTATATCCCGTAGAGCTACCGGACTGCAGTTATTTTGACTGACCACCTATAATCCGCTGTTCCACATTGTCCCACAATGGAGATAATGTAGGGTGACTTAGTGGGGCAGGTTAGGTGCGGTAAGGTGCCTGAGTATTTGTCAAACAAGGAGCGTCTGCGTACAGCCTTGTCAACGTGGCCGTTGTCATCTTGGAAAACGCAATGAAGCTGTAGACGAAAGGAAGACACTTGATCACCGAGAACGTTCAAATGATCAACCTAAGTGAGTCGACCTTCATTATTCGAAAATCTTTCCCAAAAATAACAAAACTCCCTCTGGCCTGAACTGCCCCCGTCACACTGCGCATTTGATACCTTGCATCATTTGAAAAGTAGCAAAATCTTGAATCGTCTGACCAAACAACGAGCCTGCAATCAACTATTGTCCAATTTCTGTGTTGGTTGGCGCCTTGAAGACGTGCAGCTTTAGGTGTCAGTTTCCACGTAGGATACCGTGTTGAGATTGCGCTTCGACTGTTCCCTGACTGTATGATGAAGCATGGGATGGCGACAGAATTAGTTCTATTAACTTCTCATAAACGTCAGGTACCTCGTTTCCATACAGCTTGCTGTTTCGTTTTCGTGCCCACGCCGTGCGCCTGTCGCGCTGTAGGCTATCCGTTGGGAAAGGGACTCCGCAATAGATGACAGGTGCGCAGCGGGAACACAGTACGTCATGTGGAAACTACGTCACACCGCCGGTGCGTCACCTGTTGGCTGTCGTTCGGTGTTCGGCTCTTTCCGCTTTGCTCGAACTGCTGCGAGTTTCTCTCGAACGCACGTGTCTCGTCTGACCTCACACTAAGCTCTGCGGATTTTTCGTAAACACAGACGACGAGCCTGTAATATTTGTTCAGCAGCATCCAGAACTCTACGATTTGTCACATAAAGATTACGACAATACTCTTACCAAAGAAAATACACACTGAAGCGCCAAAGGAACTGGTATAGGTATGCATATGTAAACAGGCAGAATACGGCACTGTAGTCGGCAACGCCTATATAACACAACATGAGTCCGGCGCAGTTCTTAGATCGGTTACTGCTGGTACAATGGCAGATTATCAAGATTTCAGTGAGTTGGAACGTGGTGTTATAGTCGGCGCACAAGCGATGGAACACAGCATCTCCGAGGTAGCGATGAAGTGGGGATTTTCCACCACGACCATTTCACGAGTGTACCGTGAATATCACGAATCCGGTAAAATATCAGTTATCCGACATCGCTGCGGCCGGATAAAGATCATGCAAGAACGGGACCCACGACGACTGAAGAGAGTCATTCAACGTGACAGAAGTGCAACTCTTCCGAAAATTGCTGTAGATTTCACGCTGGGCCATCAACAAGTGTCAGCGTGGGAACCATTCAATGAAACATCATCGAGATGGTCTTTCGGAGCCGAAGGCCCACTCGTGTACCCTTGCTGGCTGCACAACACAAAGCTTTACGCCTCGCCTGGGGCCGTCAACACCGACAATGGAGTGTTGATGACTGGAAACATGTTGCGTGCTCGGACGAGTCTCGTTTCAAATTGTGTGGTGCGGATGGGCGTGTACGGGTATGTATGGAGACAGCTTATGAATCCGTGGACCCTGCATGTCAGCAAGGGACTGTTCAAGGTGGTGGAGGATCTGTAATGGTGCGGCGGGGGCGTGGGGGTGTAATTTGAGTGATAAGGGACCCCTGATACGTCTAGATACAACTCTGGCAGGTGACACTTAAGCAAGCATCCTGTCTGATCACCTACATCCATCCGTGTTCATTGCGCATTCCGACGGACTTGGGCAATTCACCCAGGACAATGCGATACTCCACACGTCCAGAATTGCTACAGACTGGCTCCAGGAATACTCTTCTGAGTTTAAACTCTTCTTCTGGCCACCAAACTCCCCCAGGCATGAACATTATTGAGCGTATCAGGTATGCCTTGCAACGTGCTGTTCAGAAGAGATCTCCATCCTTAGTACTATGCGGATTTATAGACAACCCTACGGTATTCGTGGTGACAGTTCCCTCCAGCACTACTTCAGACATTCGTTGAGTCCATGCCACATCTTGTTGCGGCACTCATGCGTGCTCACGCGGGCCCTTCACGATATTAGACAGGTGTACCAGTTTCTTCGCCTCGTGTGAAGGAACATCTGTGAGAAGCTTAACAAATCCAGTGAGTATAAGTTTTCTTTTTCTGTACGCATCACTTTCTGTTGTACTTGCTGAAGCTAGCAGAGCTAATATTTTTCACGTTGCGCTATAATTTCGCTTCTTAGTAAGAAACAAATAGACGCTACTGAGGTCGTATTTTATTCGAGCTCGTGCTAGCCGCAAAACCACGTCTGGCAACACTGCCAAGAGGTTAAAGAAGTGGAGACTGCACGATGAAGCGCAGTTTTTAATTCCGTTTCTTCAAAAATGTAAGAAATTTACCATCGTTCAAGCTTCGCTGGATCATATTATAAATGGAGAAGAAACGAGGATATTGATGTTGGTCCATCCTCCCTGGACCCTAACATCAGACTCACGTGGTTACGCGCGATTCAGTAACAGATTCCACGCTCCCCTAGACTTCTCTGCTCAGCATTCATGACAAAAAACAGTATTATTAATAACATATTAATAGCAAGCCACATGAATAGTAACAAAAGAGACATTTTTTGAAATAAACTCTCTCTCTCCAAGCCCTAATTACTGTGTCATTTACGAGGACACTGTACATATACATTAAAGTGACAAAATTCATGGGATAGTTCCTAATACCGTGTCGGACTTTCTTTTGACCGGCATAGTGCAGCAGCTCGACGTACTGTGGACAACAAGTCGTTGAAAGTCCCACACTACGTCTATAGCCGTCCATAATTGCGAAAGTGTTGCTGGTGCAGGATTTTGTGCACGACTGACCTCTCAAATATGTCCCAAAAATATTCGATGGGATTCATGTCGGCCGATCTAGGTGAACAGACCATTCGCTGTCTTGCTTGCCGCGTCGGCATGTATATCTGAATCAATGAATTAGTTAGACCGTTTGCTTATGTATCTCCTGTCCGAATTTTAATACAGTAAAAAGCTAAGCTCACGTAATGACGTCGTACTTGTGTGTCACCATTTCCAGCTCCAGTGTCTCGTTGTGCAGACGCCCCTTAGGGATGAAAAAATGTTTTTGTTTAAAGAACTGCACGATATTCGTGTATGAAGCGAATGAAGCAGTTATAAGTGAAAATTACTTTAGCTGACATTTCCCGGATGTGTGAGAGCGGTACTCGAACCTGGAACTAGTCTTCGCACGGCCAGTTCACCTGCTGTATGAGCTATACACACACGACTCACGCCCTGCCCTCATAGCTCAGTAAGTGAGAGTATTTCGTGTAATAATCAAGGGCAAGCCGCTGTGGTCGAGCGGTTCTAGGCGCTTGAGTCTTGAACTGCGCTGCTGCTACGGTCGCAGATTCGAATCCTGCCTCGGGCATGGATGTGTGTGATGTCCTTAGGTTAGTCAGGTTTAAGTAGTTCTAATTGTATGGGACTGATGACCTCAGATGTTAAGTCCCATAGTGCTTAGAGCCATTTGAACCATTTTAGAATAATCAAGGTTCTGTCTTCGAGTCCAAACCGGCATACGGTTAAAACGCGCCAGGAAGATTTAAAAAAATCTACAGTTTACAACAGAGTGAAACACTGATTCTCGATAGCTGCTGTTGCTGACGTGCATAGTACCCTGAGCAATGACATCCTTGGACGAGGATTACAGTAGGCTTCATCACACAATCGTGCAGGATAGTGCCCATAGCCGGCCGGAGTGGCCGAGCGGTTAAAGGCGCTACAGTCTGGAACCGCACGACCGCTACGGTCGCAGGTTCGGATCCTGCTTCGGGCATGGATGTGTGTGATGTCCTTAGGTTAGTTAGGTTTAAGTAGTTCTAAGTTCTAGGGGACTTATGACCACAGCAGTTGAGTCCCATAGTGCTCAGAGCCATTTTTTGATAGTGCCCATAACTGAGAGAACGAGCCGGACGCTACCCAGCTGTACCATTAATGGTAAATATCTGGAGCACGCCACAGCGTCAAACTAC
Organism: Schistocerca cancellata; assembly: GCF_023864275.1. Taxonomy (NCBI): domain Eukaryota; kingdom Metazoa; phylum Arthropoda; class Insecta; order Orthoptera; family Acrididae; genus Schistocerca; species Schistocerca cancellata. The sequence continues at coordinate 915,673,762 of NC_064627.1, read as the reverse complement.
ACTATCCGGTCAAAAGTATCCGGACACGTACTAGTGGGCATTAATATGGGTGCGTCCACCCGTCGTCTTTATGACGGTTTGAACTATGCTGGGGAGACATTCAGTGAGATGTGCGAAGGAATCGCACCGTATCCTTTCTCAAGAGCGGAAACATCAGCAGTTAGTGATGTTGGACATTGGGTTCTGGAGCGGATCCGACGTTGTAAATCACCCGAAAGATATTTCACTGGGTTCAGCTAGGGACTCTCGGCAGGCCATGCCATTTCAGAAATGTTACTGTCCACCCACCACTGCCTGCTTTGTGACAGGGTCCAGTGTCATGCAGATACAAACAACCGTCCTCTCCGAACAGTTCATACACTGAACGATGTACACAATGGTGTAAACTGTGTTCTCGTCCTTCCGCATTCAGTGTTTTCTTAAGCGCATTGAGGGGACCGCAGCCGAACCGTGCTGTAACACCACCTCCCCTGTCCTTCACTCTTGACACTACACACGATGGCAGGTAACGTTATCTAGAAATTCACCAAACCCAATTCCTTCCACCGGGTGGCCAGAGGATATAATGTGGTTCCATTGGCGTCACTTTTTACTTCAACTAAATCATCGCATAGCACTACAGAAATGTGTGCATTATGAGGAGCTAATCGAGCATTGCATCCCATTCCTTTTGACTCCCCGCCCACAGTCATTTTGCTACCTGGAATGCTGGTAGCACTTTGGATTTTGATTTGATTTGACTTTAACAGGGAAGCTAAAACAGCTTAGGTCCAACCCGCCACTGCCCGGTTACTAAACTAAGTTTACTGTGCGGTATCTAGTGAAGCCAACCAGTGCTCTTAAATAGTGCAAGGAGTCCCTCTACCAGTTTTTTGTTAGACACAATTTCTTCAGGTCTAGTTATCCCGAAGATTCTGTATCTTTTACTCTCTAATGTCATGCATTCGAAGATTAGGCGTGATGCAGTTTCATCACCCTCATCGTAGATTCTACAGTTAGGGCTCTCTTCCGTTATACCCATTGTGTGTAGGTGTTTTTTGAAATTCCCATGGCCGGTCATCAGTCCAGTCATCAGTTTGATCTCTTTCCTGTTCAATCCCAGGATTACAGAGCTTCTTTCAAAACATGGCTTGGACGTCATTACCTTACCATGTTTTTGTTTATGGACCTTGGTCAAATATCCTACGTGCTGTTTCCTAAGCCAGTTCCGTAGTTCTAATTTGATCATAGCCTTGGTGATTGTCAAGACAGGTTCCGGTCCAATAAATGGACTTGTTGCCCCTATCCGAGCCAATCTGTCGGCTTGTTCATTGCCACATATCCCTGAGTGGCCAGGGACCCACACTAGGTTTACCCTATTGCTTCCCCCTAGCTCCAACAGATCTTGTTCATTGCCACAGATCCCTGAGTGGCCATGGACCCACACTAGGTTTATTCTATTGCTTCCTCCTAGCTCCACCAAAGCCCTGTGGCATTCTGCAACAATCTTAGATCTTGTTGCCGGAGCTGCCAATGATTTCAGGGCTGCCTGGCTGTGTGAATAGATGTAGATGCAACGATCCTTGTAGCACCTACGCACATGCCCTGGTTGCAGCAATTTCAGCTTGGAATACGGAGGCCAGTTTTCCTAGAGAGATGATGCCCTCCAGTCTTGGCTGAACCCCATACACCGCTGCCCCAACGCCTTGGTCTATTTTCGACCCATCAGTGAACCAAACGACGTTCCCCTTTCAGTGTGGAACTGTTTTGTCCCACTGCTCCCTGCTTCCAGTTATTATATTGTAAGGTTTGTCGAAGCAGTTGGGAGTTATTATATAGTCGACAGGCGTTTCCCCAGCCATTCTATATTTACCCCACTCACTATCTTAGTGTGTGATTCTGGATATCCGAATGAAACCCAGTTTTTGCCAGTTTTAAGTCTGTGTGTCCCAGCTGCTGCCGCCACCTTGACCCAAAGGTGAAGTGGAGGCATATCCAGCATGGCTTCCATTCCAGCGGTTGGTGTGCTGCTAATTCCGCCTGTTATGGCTAAGCAGGCCAATCTCTGCACCTTAGCAATTTGGAACTCACGAATGATTCCTTCCACTGATTTAATACCATTCTTTTACAATCACCCTCTGCAATGCTCGACGATCCCTGTCCTTCAGCACAGGAGGCCTGTGTAGTCTTGGTTTGGCTGAGGTCGTTCCTTCGCGTTTCCACTTCACAATCACACCACCAACAGTCGACTTAGACAGCTTTATAGCGGTTGAAATGTCCCTGATGGATTTGTCACTTAGGTGATATTCAATGACAAGTGCATGTTCGACGTCACCGACCTGATCGATCCACTCAGCTGTTAGTGCTTCTTTAGTGGCAACACAGTGCTCCGCATCTCGTGACACCTGGGGGTCAATTCCGGTTTACAAAGGGGTGCCGAATACTTTCGATCGGGTAGTGTATTTGAACCCCATGACTCGATACGATATGAGGAAAACTAGTAAAATATGTAAAAGCAAATGGAAGAATTTCAGTACACATGTAAAGGAAATCACACAGAAGACGCCAGTCCGACCAGTGGTTGGAATCCTTATTAAGCAGCCATGATAGCATACATGGTATTTGGAAAAAAACCAAAAACGCACTGTTAGGATCGTAGGAGGCATTCTTGGGTGGTTTATGTCGATATATATGAGGAAAGCCCATACTGTTCTCGCAAAACCCTGTTTGTTAAATTTAGAGAACCAGTGTTCGTGGATGACTACGACAGACTTGCTGGAACCACAGTGTACAGGGCTATTAAAAATGATTGAAGCGATTTCATAAATTCACTGTAGCACCATTCATTGACATATGGTCACGACACACTACAGATACGTAGAAAAACTCATAAAGTTTTGTTCGTCTGAAGCCGCACTTCAGGTTTCTGCCGTCAGAGCGCTCGAGAGCGCAATGAGACAAAATGGCGACAGGAGCCGAGAAAGCGTATGTCGTGCTTGAAATGCACTCACATCAGTCAGTCATAACAGTGCAACGACACTTCAGGACGAAGTTCAACAAAGATCCACCAACTGCTAACTCCATTTGGCGATGGTATGCGCAGTTTAAAGCTTCTGGATGCCTCTGTAAGGGGAAATCAACGGGTCGGCCTGCAGTGAGCGAAGAAACGGTTGAACGCGTGCGGGCAAGTTTCATGCGTAGCCCGCGGAAAATTGGCACATGCCAGAACTGGAGACCGATAGCGCCGACTTAATCTTTCAACAGGTTGGTGCTCCACCGCACTTCTATCGTGATGTTCGGCATTTCTTAAACAGGAGATTGGAAAACCGATGGATCGGTCGTGGTGGAGATCATGATCAGCAATTCATGTCATGGCCTCCACGCTCTCCCGACTTAACCCCATGCGATTTCTTTCTGTGGGGTTACGTGAAAGATTCAGTGTTTAAACCTCCTCTACCAAGAAACGTGCCAGAACTGCGTGCTCGCATCAACGATGCTTTCAAACTCATTGATGGGGACATGCTGCGCCGAGTGTGGGAGGAACTTGATTATCGGCTTGATGTCTGCCGAATCACTAAAGGGGCACATATCGAACATTTGTGAATACCTAAAAAAACTTTTTGAGTTTTTGTATGTGTGTGCAAAGCATTGTGAAAATATCTCAAATAATAAAGTTATTGTAGAGCTGTGAAATCGCTTCAATCATTTGTAATAACCCTGTATCTCGCATAAGGATCGTGGAATTAAGGTGAAAGAAATTAGGATGCCTACAGACGCAAATAGACATTTATTTATTGCTTCTGCAAAGTAAACCCGTTGTCTAATGCAGCAATGAAAGTAAGGCACTCATAAAATCATTTTACAGAACTGTCTGCTCCCGGTAGCTGAGTGGTTGCCAGCACGGTAGCTCAGCGTGTTCGGTCAGGGGGCTGCGTGCTCTCTGTAATAAAAAAACTGAGTCAAGGAATCAACGATCAACTTGAACGGATGTCTTGTTATGTCCACCCAGACCAAACGCAACGAACTACTTCGCACAAAAAAATAAAAATAAATAAAAAATAAAATAAAATAAATAAAAAAGTGGTCAGCCCAACAGAATGTCCTACGGGCCCGGGTTCGATTCCCGGCTGGGTCGGAGATTTTCTCCGCTCAGGGACTGGGTGTTGTGTTGTCCTAATCATCATAGTTTCATCCCCATCGACGCGCAAGTCGCCGAAGTGGCGTCAAATCGAAAGACTTGCACCCGGCGAACTGTCTACTCGACGGGAGGGCCTAGTCACACATTTTATTATACAGAACTGAGTATTTTGCTATAGCTAGAATAATAGATAATAAGGACGAACTAGCTACCTCCTTCAAACATATATCAGGATTATGTTATGTCACTTTCAGTAGGTGTACCATTTTATGGTCTGGTACTCCTGTAGCGATTAGTAATCCAGGAATCAGAATCTCGCGCTTAACTAGTCAAAATTAAAAAAAAAAAACGAAAAACCGTGAAATGTTTTTTGAAATGGTTTTTCTAAAATTAAGAAATAAAACAGGTTAGAGAAACATTTAACTCGTCTTTAAATGACACTCAGAATCAGGTGCAGCAAATGAGATACGCCAAATTTTTCTCTAATCTGTTTATTTATAACTTTTGGACAAATTATTCTACAAAACATTTTACCGTTTTCTTTTGTCACATTTTTTTATTTTCAAGTTTTGTTGAGAAAGCATGAAATATTACATTTTTCAATATCGGTCTCATGTTCTGTTAAGAGTATATAGATCAAGAGAAGTCCAAGAAACTGCAATTTATGCTGTAACGTGAAACTTCCTGGCAGATTAAAACTGTGTGCCGGACCGAGACTCGAAATCGGGACCTTTGCCTTTGCCTTTGCCTCGGTCCGGCACTCACTTTTAATCTGCCAGGAAGTTTCATATCAGCGCACACTCCAGTGCAGAGTGAAAATCTCATTCTGTATGCTGTAACGTGTTATTTATTGCATTTTTCAACATGAAACAAAGAATTTCACTGTTTATATGCCAATATAATTTTTTATGTCCAAAATCTGTAGGCGCTGAAGACGTAAATTATTTGACATGTTCGTGAAATATTTCGATTTTCTCTCAAATCATTCTTTAAGTTTTTCTTAATTACCCTGATTACTTTCAAGCAATTGAATGTTTCTTTGCAAAAGTAGATCTCGCGCTGGCCAATTTGATACCACCTTTGCCCATTTCCCACCCTTCTTTTACTTACGAACATTTTGAACTTCCTCAGGTGATGCATAATGAAATTCTCCTTAGTGCAGTTTGTAGGGAGAATGCTTTTCGCTCCGCTCAAACCTTTGGCCGAAAACAAAATAAAACTGCTTGCTATAAGTACACTCTATACTCCTACAGTGAGACTATTACTGATGCAGTGTGTTTCACGGTCCATTATTCAGTCCAATGCAAGTCTTTTGGACATGGCCACCGCGCCATCAGATTGTTTTCTTTCTATGACGTGGCTGGCACAACGCCCTCACAACCATGTGTGCCATCTTGTTACTATGAAAGGCCCTGTTTTCACAATATGAAATTGTACGTATACAAAATTATGAAACTTATTTACTGTTTTAATAAGGTTTAACAATATTGGAGCTTTAAATACTTTTAGACTGAAAAGTAATTAAGAACCGGAGATACTTAAAAATTGCCTATAATGTGGAGAAGATAAGAATTTAGAAAGATAGAAATATAACTTGGTGACATATTATAACTTCATGGTATACTATAAATTCGGAAAACTTTTATAAAACAACGTGATTCTTGCATTAAAAAAGGAGAAATGTGAAATAATAGCAAAGTATATAGATTTATGTTAGAGATACCTCCACCTAGATATCACAGATGTGACTTGGTGGCAAATCATCGAGCCTATCACACTCGAGGTAGCATACAGAATATATTTGTAATATTCACTTGATCAGTTTATGTGTACGGATGCGTATTTGTATTACTCTTATATTACATTTGTTAACTGTCATGTGTGCTTAACACAGGGTGCAATCGGTACATTACTTGTGTATCTTTTGACTTTCTTATTTCTATGTCTTGTGTGCAAGCTGTTTGTGTTATCTATAATGTAAGATTTTATGTAAGGATAACCAACTATATCATTTCCATTACAGGTTTTACTTTCTCCAGGCTTAATAAATAATTATACACTTTAAATTAAAGGTATTACGAAAGATTACATATATTGTAAGTAGGCTGTTTAGGTTTTTATGTTGGTGACGCCACGTAGCGCTTTGTATGAAAATCGCTGACTGCGCTGTGTGCAGTCTGTGGCTGGTTGGACTCATTGTTGGAATATTCGCTTGTGTAGTGTTGGGCAGTTGGATGTGAACAGCGTGTAGCGTTGGGCAGTTGGAGGTGAGCCGCCAGCAGTGGTGGATGTGGGGAGAGAGATGGCGGAGTTTTGAGAGCGTATGATCTGGACGCGTCCGTCAGAAAAAGGAAATTTGTAAGACTGGATGCCATGAACTGATATATATATTATGACTTCCGAACACTATTAAGGTAAATACATTGTTTGCTCTCTACCAAAATCTTTCATTTGCTATGTGTATAAGTAGTTAATGCCTTCAGAAGATAGAATCTTCTGTTTAGCTGGCAGTATTGGCACTCACTGTATTGCAGCAGTTCGAGTAACGAAGATTTTTGTGAGGTAAGTGATTCATGAAAGGTATATGTTAATCTCAGTCAAAGCTATTCTTCTGAAGGAATTATTGAAAGTCAGACTGCGTTGCGCTAAAATATTGTGTGTCAGTTTAGTGATGATCAGAATAAGCAAAGAGAAAACTGCCTGAGTACGTTGAGTTTTGTTCAGCCGTTCCAGTATCAAAAAACGTACAAGTTTTCCAGCACTGTCATACTTAACATACGAAGGGGAGGTTACAATATCAAAATACTTCATGCCAGGTGATCCATTTCTGCGTTCCTTAACTTGGTCTTATCTCATATCTAGATCTGTTTATTAACCTCACTGTTGTACCTGTTTCACCATGTGACTCTGTTCTGCGTTTCTGTCCGTGTTTGTGTCTGTGTCATTCCAAGCATCCTGTTCCCGTGTTTGTCTATTTGCTCTTATTCATTCATATGATAAGCTTCGTGTAAAGTAAGTGAGACACTACTAGATGTCGTATCTACCAATAGTCCGACTGTAGTAGAGTTTGTCCTATATTGTCAAATTCAGTTCGGTGTCGTATGTGTGTGTGTCTGTCAGAGTGTAATCTGCCATGTTCAGGAGTTACCAGTTCTCTGCATGTCCACATGGATATTCGGCTGAGGCCAAACCGATAGAGATGTTCTGAGTAAGGACCATGGCCCGTACGAGATGCAATGCGTTAGCCTAATTCGTTCGTTGATGTTTGGGAAGAATGTGTTGATGCGCACCCCTTTTTTGTTGAATCCAATTCTCACAGGCAGGTATCGTTTCGCCGGCGGTTTACTTGGCGCCTTTCTGCGATGTGTTCTCCTACAATTTCAGATACTTTCTCTCGTTTGCCTTTGTTCAACCAGGATGCCGCTGCTCTTTGACGGATGGTAACGTCGGCTGTGCACACTCACATCGTGAGGCTTTGTGGCTCCTCCTGTGTTGTGCCGAAGGAACCCGACTTCCTGAGCAGGACAGGTCTTTGACCACATCTCACAATGATTTTGTGTGTCGCAAGCTACAGTCGATAAGCCCACGCGCTTGCTGCTGAGCATACTATGGACTGAAATAGTACGATATGATATGTACGTATTGTCTTTATAGGTGGTCTATATTTTGTAGTATTTAGTCTTGCTAATTTATGCATTATGTTCCTTGCTTTATCGGTAGCAAGTCTGGTATGTTCAGTAAAATTCAGCTTCTCGTCAATGTGTAAACCTAGATACCTTGTCACTTGGTTGTGTATGCATTATTTTCATCGCTTTATGCGTCGTAAGTCTGGTATGTTCAGTGAACTTCACTTTGTCGTCAATGTGTAAACCTAGATATCTTGTCACTCTTTTGCGTTACAAGGTTGTGTTATTTAGCTGGATGCTGCGATTTCTTTTAAGTTCGTCCAGTAGTAAGTACACCGTTTTATTAGCTGCAGTTATTAGTTTATGTTGTTGCACCACTCACTGATGTCTACGATGAGAAGTGTAGTCTTTTGTTCTATGTGTCTTCTTGATTTCACCGTTACCACTACGAGCAAATTATCAGTGTACGTTACTATTACCCATGCTCTATCGTCTCTTTCTAGATTGTCTATCAGCGGCAATGCTCCAGAAAACGGGTCCACATGTGAATCCCTGTGGGCATCCTTCGGCGATTTTTCTTGACAAACCTTCGGTGACCTGCTCGCTATGCGAATAGAGTAGGCAACCAAACGTTGTCGAACGCGCAAAATATATCAATTAATGTTGCCACCACCTGTTTGTCCTGTGTGCTCCAATTTACTGCGTCGTCGATAGACTTCTGCTGTCTGAAACCACACTGATGTGGACTGAAGCCCAGAAGCTGTCTGTGTGACTGTGGTCTTTCATACAGTAGCCTCTCCTGAATTTTGTCTAGTACATTCAGTAGACAGATCGGTCTGTACACTTTTTTGTTTCTTTTGAGTTCTTGTCCTCTTTTTTTTTATAATCATTGCGTTCTCCGTCTTCCAATAGGCGGGTATTTTTCTTTGCTGTGAAGAGTTGTTAAGTAAGTCCGTCGGATAGGAGATGACCTATGGTGCAGCAGTTTTATGGTTTCTGAGTGGACTCCATCTGGACCCGGCGACTTTCTGTCTTTGAGTCTCGTAAGTGCAGCGCAACCTCCTCATGAGCGAAAGCAGGAGTGATTCCATGATTTAGGTAGTTAATGTCCATCTGTCCGCGTGGGTATATGTGGCGGTATCGACTGTGTGAAACGTCATCGTCTGGTAGTAGCTTCTTTAGCAGGTACTCTGCCGAGGATCTCCAGTCCTGTGTCACTGTACCGTCTGGTCGCTTTAATGTTGATATTAGGACTGGTGTTTTAATAATCTGAGTTTGTATTACGAAGGTCTCACCCCGTAAGTTATTCTGTACGTTTCGCCTGAAAAAATGTCTCAACAGTCATGCGTTTTTTTTTTTAATTTGTCTTTGTATCATCGTTTGTAGAAGCCTGACTTCTTTTACTTGTGTTGCCTTTGCTCGTTGGCATTTATTTCGTGAGTGCTTCGAAATTGTTCAAATGGCTCTGAGCACTATGGGACTTAACATCTGAAGTCATCAGTCCCCTAGAACTTAGAACTACTTAAACCTAACTAACCTAAGGACATCACACACATCCATGCCCGAGGCAGGATTCGAACCCGCGACCGTAGCGGTCGCGCGCTTTCAGACTGTAGAGCCTAGAACCGCTGGGCCACCCCTGCCGGCTCGTGCGTCCTTCCCTAGATATGTTAACTACGCCAACCAACGTATGCTCCGTTTGCGCCCGTTATTTATTTGTGAGACTGAAGCGATCTGAGCTCTGGTAGTAGGTCAGTTAATAGAGTATGTGTGCTCTGTAATCAGCTCTTCCTCAGGTGATGGACAATGAATTTCTCCGTAGTATCTTTTTGTGTCTCCCCGTTTGCACTGCTCAGGAGCAATCGTGGATATTGTTGAGTGCACGTGTTTGTGTTTAAGCGTGTAGCAGTGTGCTCGCTGTGTGTTGCTCTGTCACGTACTTGACAAACAGTGATATGTTCGGGTGTTCCGTTTGATAATGAAATATTTACGTTACTGATACCTCCGGCATTTCCAGGGTATGTCGGTGTTGCCCTGCCCTATCGAGCACAAAAAGGCTTATAACGTCCGTTATTATTTGTCCCTTGGCATCTGTACTATCAGCATGCCAGAGTGTTAAACGTGGCTTTTGTCCACGAGCATACAGACAGGGTCAGGGATTTTCACCTGCCTCGAGATGACTGGGTGTTTGTGTTGTCCTCATCATTTCATCATCATCCAGGAAAGTGGCGAAATTGGACTGAGCAAAGGTTGGGAAATTGTACGGGCGCTGATAACCACGCAGTTGAGCGCCCCACAAACCAAACATCATCATCATCATCATACAGACAGACATTTTACTGTCACTTAGACAGACGACAGAATATTTCTAATATTCATACGAAGTAAACGCACTGTGCAGTGGGTCTTGGAATACACACACACACACACACACACACATACACACACACACACACACAGACACACACACACACACACACACACACACACACACATATATATATATATATATATATATATATATATATATATATATATATATATATATGCGTATGTCATTCCAAGCATCCTGTTCCCGTGTTTGTGTATTTGCTCTTATTCAAACATATGATAAGCTTCATATATGTAATAATAAGGTTGACTAGGGTATGGGACACTGAATCGAACACAATTTTCCTGATAATTATAGACGCTACGGCCATAAAATGAGAGACAGTCAGTGGCTATGTGGCGGACATCATCATCCGTAAAGAGGAGGCGTAACAATTTTTGAGTCCACTGCAATAATTCTGAACAAGCGTCGAGTTTTCGAGAGCGTGTGCCAATCATTTATCCGACGACGTCAACTTTCTACCGACGCTGAAGACGGGAATTTCGCACATTTACTGTAAACATGCGATTTAAGGAGAAAAAAGAGTTTCAAAATTATATTTCGGTTTTCTCTTTCACCATTGTCTTTGTTCACTTTTCTTGATCAGCAGTGCTTATTAGAATAAAATTTTATTCGTGCTCTCTGTACATTATTAAAAATTAAAACATGTGGCCTTTAGATTTCACTGTTAGTAACACTACACCTTGGAGTGTCACATATTATTGCCTCAGTACAATACAGTATACCTTACTATCTTAACGAATAAATGGAATTAGCGTACTTTTAGCGTAGGTAATTTAGCAGCTAATCTCTAACCAGTGAACATAACGGAAAATTTGTGTCTAAGTAACCTGCCAGGGACATGAATTTAAATTTTTTCCCAGTTTTGAGTGCTCGGCTGAAACCATCATCTTCTGCTAATGTTAGATGGGGCAAGTTAGCTTATTGGGGCATCCCTCTCTGAACGCACGAAAAATAGCTGAGTTTCTTAATATTTTCAAGTAAAAGAAATCGTAGTGCTAAATCTGATCGGTTAGTTTTATTCTTTACACTTTTGTCTGTAGCAAATCAATTTTGTGTCCACAATGGAAGCTCCCTGCAACCACTACACCAGGTAGAAGGATCCCTTGCACCTGGAACATTCGTCATCGGCGAGAATTCCTGAAGCCGTCCTACTGGACCTGCAACAAAATAGTTTTATATGTGTCAATTCAATATATTTAGTTCTAACAAAATGGTGACGTGCTGAAACCCAAATGTCATTTCCTTCGCCCACAAAACATAGACAAAAGCCTACACCACAAATAGACTTCTGACGATATCGTATGACGACTACGTACGCTCGTAGAGAATTCGCTCTAGATTTCCGCATCAAATTCCGATCAAAATTGTATATACCATTCTCAGGTTACGTATCCCACCAAAATGTAAAATACAGTTTCGCGAAAAACTTGCTTAACGTTTTGGGCTCCTTCTTTGTAGTTAAGCTAAACGTACCTCTAGTCAGCGATCCCTGGACAATACAGCAATCCTTCCAAATCCAAAACGACTTCCTCGTCCATCTTCTGCGTGGCCATTCTGGTGCTGTGGGCCTCTTTGGCAGCTTCGTCAACCACTGCTCCGCTCGATCGCTACGCTTTTCGTCCACTTGGAGTCAGAGGTTGTAACAGGTTGGTCCGATCTCAAGTTCGAGCACGTTCGTAATTTCCGTAACGCCTGCCAGGCCGCCGTTGAAATTGCGTGTTGCCACACTGACCAGGATGTCAACTTTCTCCCCCTGCGAATGGTTTTCACCTTGTAACTCGATAACGGGGTTTCTGGCGAACTTGGATTGTGCGTTACAGTGAAGTAGACTTCCCAGGGAACTTTTCCAAAGGAGACTACACAATTAAACTCAAACACTCCGGCGCGGTCGTTGTTGACTGGCTGCTGTTTTACGGCCGAAGCTCCACAACAGTCATCACAGGCTACAGTTATTTGGAAAAATGTCGCTGGATTCGATGTAGCTGAAAAACCAGACACCTTTATCTTTTTTTAATTTCACAGCCGTGTATGTACCGGACGAAATGGAAATTCCGACATTAGCCGCAATCGGGCATCGAAATAAATTCAATGGCGACAAGTGAAAGTTTGTGACGGACCGGGACTCAAACCTGGATTTCTCGCTTTACGCGACTGTTTTTGTCGTAACCACTTTGGCTATCCGAGCACGCTTTCCGTCGAACCCAAACTACGAGCTTGTCGCACACTACATACGTAGCGTCTCCTGTCCGTTACTCTTGCTGCTCGCAGACTAGGGCAAACTGCTGCAGGAGTTCGTGCGATGAGTGCATCTCCACCGAATGTTCGTTAATTGCCGTCAGGGAGCACTTATTTATATATGTGGTGTCTGTTCCTGCGAACATGTCTGAATATAGTATGTATACAGTGGGAAATTTGGGATTGGAGGGGAAGTGTACTCGGTTAGCTGGAGCGGTTAGGTGACCACTCTCGTAAAGTGGGAAATGCGGGTTCAAGTCCCCGTCACTAGCCACCACTGAATCTATTTAGATGCCTGATTGTGGCTAATGACAGAATTGCCATTTCGTCTCAATGACCACTGCGTGATGGTGTTGCGGGCACCTGACGCGATAAGTATAGTATAAATTCGGAGGAGAGGTGACTGGGAAGTCATTGTAGCGAAGATACAGGTAGCAAATCGGGAAGCCTAATGATATAAGCAGTTCTGACAAAGGGGAGTAGGACTGATCCGACAACTGGGAACCAGGAGTTTGGAAACAGTGGAGCTGGTCTGCTGTTCGTGTGCTTCTGTCGTGAGAATCTATTTGAAGTTAGTGGACACTCATCCCTCATCACAGAATTCTCTTAAAAGCAGGAAAGGTGGCGATATGTGCCAGATCTGACGACAGAATACGGTGCTGGAGCAGGTACAAGACGTTCGGAGTGTGGTGTTCAGTGCAGATTGATGAACATGGGGTTCCACAGCAGATGACTGCTATACAGGGGATAGGCAAAATAATGCGAATACCTGTACTTACTTGGGAATGGTTTATTAATGAGGTATTGGGCCCCCTTTTGTCTGTAATACAGCTGCGATTCTTCTTGGAATGCTGACATGTGATGATTGTATAGTCTCCAGTGAAATATTATGCCGCTTTTCGATCAGAACCTATGAGGGAGGAAAAAATCTGCTCTGGAGTCTGCGCTCCAATACCGCCCACAAGAGTTCGATAATGTTCAAGTCTGGGTTCAAATGGTTCAAATTGCTCTGAGCACTATGGAACTTAACTTCTCAGGTCATCAGTCCCCTAGAACTCAGAACTACTTAAACCTAACTAACCTAAGGACATCACACACACCCATGCCCGAAGCAGGATTCGAACCTGCGATCGTAACGGTCGCGCGGTTCCAGACTGTAGCGCCTAGAACCGCTCGGCCACCTCGGTCGGCTCACGTCTGGGGTCTGTGCTGGCCAGGGAAGACGCTGCAGTTCAGTTGCGTGCTCCTCATACCACGATTGTACTCTCCTGGCTGTGTGAATGGGAGCTTTATCGTCCTGAAATGTGGCATCATTGTTGAGGAACAAGATTTTAATCATGGGGTGCACCTTTTCACCTAAAATGTTCACGTAATCGTTGGCTGTAACACGATCTTGAGAGTAATGATGGGACCAGCAGAATACCATGATACGGCTGCCCACACCATCACACTTCCACCTTCATGTCTAACCGTTGGAATCAACCAATCGATATTGGAGGCTTCTTTTGGCGTTCTCCAGACGTAAACTCGGATTGATGTTGGAAGTAACGATAATGTTGACTCGTCGGACCATATGACATGTTTCCACTGATCAGCTGTCCAGGATTTATGCTCCCGACAACATGTTTTACGCTTCTTTGCGTTGGTTGTCGTCACTAATGGTTTCGTTACAGCAGCTCGTCCATGAATATTCGCTTTCTGTAGTTCTCGACTGACAGTGTCGATAGATACGGGGTCTCGAAGATGGCTTTTGAGCTCTGCAATTTTGTGTTGTTTTGGCAGAATTCGTGTTAGCGTACGACGATCTCTGTCATAAATTTGATTTTCGTCCACTATTACGTTTACACGATGATGTCTTTCCATGTTCTGTGTAGGCTGTCATAACTGTTGAAAGAGTTGTTCTTGAAACATTCAGTTAGACGGCTGTCTTGGTTACTGGTGCTTCAGCTAATCGTCCCCCCCAATCTTGCCCTCTTTGGAACTCTGTTAAGTCTTTCATTGGACGTCGGCCTCGGTGTCAGAATGCAAATACGAAGTGTGGAGTACTCGTTAACAACCTGCACTGATGCCTAGTCGGTACTGAACACGCACAGTCCAGTACGACACGTGCCTTACCTGCGTTGTTGACCGTCAGACACAACCTTCCCATTACTACCACTGTTCACATTATTTTGCCTATTCCCCGTACGTTTCTATATTGGCATGTTGATCCAACGATGTCAGTTGCGACTGCAATTCGTAGGGTATTACACTACTAGCCATTAACATGACGTGCTACAGACGCGAAATTTCATCGACTGGAAGAACATGCTGTGATATGCAAATGATTAGCTTTTCAGAGCATTCGCACAAGGTTGGCGCCGGTGGCGATACCTACAATGTGCTGGCATGAGGAAAGTTTCCAACAGATTTCTCATACACAAACAGCAGTTGACCGGCGTTGCCTGGCGAAACGTTGTTGCGATGCCTCGTGTAAGGAGGAGAAATGTGTACCATCACGTTTCCGACTTTGATAAAGGTCGGATTGTAGCCTATTGCGATTGCGCTTTATCGTATCGCGACATTGCTGCTCGCGTTCGTCGAGATCCAGTGACTGTTAGCAGAGTATGGAATCGGTAGGTTCAGGATGGTAATAAGGCATCTTAACCCGATGGCTTTAGCGGATCGTGCAGCCACGTCTCGATCCCTGAGTCAACAGATGACACGATTGCAAGACAACAACCATCTTCACGAACAGTTCGACGACGTGTGCAGCAGCATGGACTATCAGCTCAGAGACCGTGGCTGCGGATACCCTTGACGCTCCATCACAGTCAGGAGCGCCCGTGATGGTGTACTCAACGACGAAGCTGGGTGCACGAATGGCAAAACGTCATTTTTTTTCGGATGAATCAGGTTCTGTTTACAGCATCATGATGGTCACATCCGTGTTAGGCGACATCGAGGTGAACGCACATTGGAAGCGTGTTTCGTCATCGCCATACTGGCGTATCACCCGGCGTGATGGTATGGAGTGCCATTGGTTACACGTCTCGCTCACCTCTTGTTCGCATTGACGGCACTTTGAACAGTGGACGTTACATTTCAGATGTGTTACGACCCGTGGCTCTACCCTTCATTCGATCCCTGCAAAACCCTACATTTCAGCAGGATAATGCACGACCGCATGTTGCAGGTCCTGTACGGGTCTTTCTGGATACAGAAAATGTTCTACTGCTGCCCTGGCCAGCACATTCTCCAGATCTCTCACCAATTGAAAACGTCTGGTCGATGGTGGCCGAGCAACTGGCTCGTCACAATACGCCAGTCACTGCTCTTGATGAACTGTGGTATCGAACTGTGGTATCGTGCATGGGCAGCTGTACCTGTACACGCCATCCAAGCTCTGTTTGACTCAATGCCCAGGCGTATCAAGACCGTTACTATGGACGGAGTTGGTTGTTCTGGGTAGTAATTTCTCAGGATCTATGCACCCAAATTGCGTGAAAATGTAATCACATGTCAGTTCTGGTACAATATATTTGTCCAGTGAATACCCGTTTATCATCTGAATTTCTTCTTGGTGTATGAATTTTAATGGCCAGTAGTGTAGAACAGGTCGTTGCAGGATTCGAAACCACTCAAGTTAGAATGTGAAACACTGGAGCACCTCGTTCAGTCTCCACCCTTCGAGTGCAAGATCCGCAGACACGACCACAATTCGCCGTTCCTATTTGTAGAAACATTTCTCCTAATTCCGAAACTGGTTCCGCGACTCTGAGGGAGGAACAATGCGAACAATGAGAGAGACTTCTCCGTGCAGCATGCGCGGACTTGCCGCGACTCGGCGGCGCTCTTCAGGGGTGGACGCGATTTCTGCATAATAAAAGGCCTCGTAGTTCCACCGGCAGAGCTGATCAGAATGGAAGATAAACAGCGTAGTAGCTCTCCAGACCGGTTCCGCTGAGACATGGGAAAACGCCGCGGCCCTCCGCTCACCCAGCCGGCGACCTGTCACGCAGAATCGAGAACTCGAAGACGCGTTTCAAAAGCGGTGACAGAAGGGTTCCTTAATGGATCAGCAGGTAAATTAAAACTTCTCCGATATTATTTTCCCAGCGGGGAGCCGTGCAGGGATTACTGGGGTCTCTCTCTCTCTCTCTCTCTAGCTCTTTCTCCCTCGTTCGATCGCGGATATGAACCTTATGACAGCTTCGTCAGCTGAGGACAAGCGGCATCACGATTGCGTCTGCGCGCACGGGTTGTGTGTGTGTGTCTGCAGGAGGGTGGGTGGCTGGGGGGGGGGGGAGGGGGGTAGGAAGAGCGTGTGAGTGTGTCTTGCTGGGAGCGCTCTTTTCCCATGATTCTATCTGTGTAAGTGGATGCCGCGCGGAACGGAATGTACCCACGAGCTTACTTCACAGAGCCTGCTGAAACTCGAGGTCTATTTTTTTTTATTTTTCCTCTATTTTTTTCCCTCCGGGGAACAGGGAGGCGGAGCAGGACTCTGGGGGGGAGGGGGGGTAGGAAGAGGTGCGGTGGGATGAGAAGGGGAGCCCGGTGCAAGAAATCTCCTCTTACCGCGCCGCGTCCCCCTGGGAGGAGGGGTTTACCATTCAAAGCACGCACAATGGGCCGGAGAGCTACCGTACGGCTGTGCGCAGGGGCCCCGGGGGTTGACCCACAGGTGCCGAAATGCGCAGCACCTGGGGACGAGGAATTCTCCGGAGCGGCGCGGAGCGGGTCGCCGCTTGGGAAGCTGGGGTCTGCTGGCGGCGCGGCTTCGTTTGCATCACAATCGGCCAGGTGCGTGGGATACCGCCGCGCGTCGCAACGCACGTCAGGCGTCAGCGGCGACAGCTGCAGCGCGCCGGCCGCGCCGTTCCCACACGGTGCACGCACGTGCCGAGGTCCGTCGCCGGGAGACGTCCAGCGCTCTCTCCTCGCATTGCGTACCCGCCGCTATGTAGCGCAGTCCGTGTTCTCTCCCACCATCGGTTCTGCTTTGGCGCTCCGGCACTGCCTCAACTCCCTGTCGCGAGGCCGGCAGATTCTGTAGACGGATGCACGAGGGCACAGGACCACCTCCTTATTGCTCTATTCGTGCACCGCAGCGTGGGGGAAGAATGGGGTCAAGACCGATACACTCGACAAAGCGAATGACTCGACCATCACTGTACTGTGTACGTACAGATTCTTCTAACTCAGGAAGCACTCATCCAAAGGGTCAGCTACCCCGCCATTGTAACACATGCGGGGTCCGGCAGGGAGGTATTTCAAAACATACCAACACATACATGTTTTTAATAAATTTCAGTCTTATTACGCCCCAAAGAATACAAACACAATGCCACTTAACCAACGTAAAGTACAAATACGAAAGAACTGCAGTTCAGTTGCGAAAAATGACACCATCCAAACGGCGGCCGTTGTTGACAAGGCATATTTTCAGGTGCGAGAAAAATTGTCCACACACCTTTCAAGTATAGCAAAGGGAATTTCTTGAATTTTTCGAGCAATGACCTCTGAAAGAGAAGAGTCCGTAGTTTTTCAACGTAAATCCGATATTACAGGTAGCCTCATAAGAAATACAGTAATTGCACTGAGGAAGATCTGGAGGTCGAGGAAGCCACTCCACATCCCTATGCAACGAGATGAAGCGACCTGGAGAACAGTCCGTTAGAAAAGCCGTGGGTGGTTGGAGGTATGAGAAGTA
Organism: Schistocerca cancellata; assembly: GCF_023864275.1. NCBI lineage: Eukaryota > Metazoa > Arthropoda > Insecta > Orthoptera > Acrididae > Schistocerca > Schistocerca cancellata. The sequence continues at coordinate 915,655,694 of NC_064627.1, read as the reverse complement.
GGCCCATCCCGTTGAAACAAAACATCATCGTAGTCAATCTGATATCTTCTCAGTTCTGCCATAAAAAGTTCTCGCAATATCGTTCGATAACGCTTTCAGCTGACACTCACAGAGCGACCATTTTCTCGGAAAAGTAGGGTCCAATGATGGTAAATCGGGGTAATCCACACTAAACAGTTACTTTCGCACTACGCGGAGATCTCTCGTGGAGTTTCCCTGGATTATTTTCCGACCATCACCGCCGATTTTGTTAGTTCACAGCACCCGACAAGTGAAAACGGGCCTCATCACTCATTATCAGAATATTGTTATTTTCCAAGGTTCCCAGTATATTTTCTGGAAATATATGGCGCCTTACATAGTTATTTTGTTTCAGTTGTTGAGCCATCATGATTTCAAAAGGATGAAGAGGAGACTGAAGTGCAAAAATGCGGCAAACTGAGCTGTACGAAATGCGCGAAGCGCGAGCATTTCGTACTACTGAACGTCTGAGGCAGCATCCACAGCTTGTCGAACTTTCTCCATGTTGTCCGCTGTTCTAACTGCCCGAAGACCTCCCCGAGCTGTCCCAGGCCTCATCGTTCCTGTTGTTCTGAAGTTGTTGAACCACTTTGCTATTGTTGGAAGAGATAGGACAGCATCGTGTCAGCCAATAATGAACTGACTGCGAAATATTCGCCGCGTCTGCATTACCGAATGATCGGTTGCAACATATGTGTCTTAGACAAAGATGCATTGTTCACCTGACCAGGGCACCATGCCTACTGAAGTAGCAGCTAATAACGAATGTATGTTAACCACTGCGCATGAGCTGGTTGCCCCATCACAAGTTATGGCGAACTCTAAAATGTAACAACTCCCTGCCGGACCCTGTACTTACACTCACCTAATGTTGCTCTAGTACGTAAAGATGTTTGAGAAATAAAGGTTGTACGTTTTACGAGTACTGAATACCATACAAGGATGCCATGCACAGAGCAGCGGCTAAGGCCATCGAATATCATCTTTTCTTTCTAATCTTCCACCAAACATCTGCATCTCTACGACTAATAATGTTTCTTAGATACGGAACAATAATAATAATGATAACCATAGAGGTACACTCGTGGAGGCGTATAACCGAGTTACGGGGGGACCACAACAAGTAGGTAACACCCTTCTATGGCAGGCCAAGTAACTTTTATTGAAAGCTGCGCTACACTTCAGAATGAAACAGATATACGACACTATTTTTCGACATGGTCACCAAGTCTCAATAAACATAGTTCGGGATGTTCCACCAGTTTTTAAAGCCCGCGGCGATAGAAGTCCTTACTTTGGTCACGGAGCTATTCGAGAACCGCCGTGGGAATGTCTTCACTGTTGGAAATTCTCTTTCCCGCAAGCTTAAAATACGGAAATCACATGCAAATACGGAAATCACATGGAGCAAGATCAGCATCACCCAATCTGTAGGGCCTTGGTCAAATTATGATATCTGAAAAAATACTTCAGAACCTAGGACGCATTTAAATATTGTTTTAGACTGCTCGTACAGCTCCAGACGAACATATGTGTGATCGTTAAGTAATTGGCGAACGTTGCATGGCAATATGATTGCAAATAGTATTTTTATTAATGTCATGCTGATTCGTTGAGATACGCCTGCTGATAGAGCTTGCATTTCCAAACTATTAAAATTTTTAACATTGTCAAAATATAGGCATATTTTGGAAAAGATGAGAATTGCAGATAACAGAAAAGTACTGTTGACGCCGGTCATCAGTTCAAAATAAATATCTAAATACGATCCTGGCCCTGATGTATTTTTTCAAACATCACAATCCGCAGATCACCCCGATTAGGATGTCTGTAATATATTACAATGAAATGAACACCCTTAGCTGCTTACAGGCGTTGACATACGTCAACGGGGACAGACGAAAATGTGTGCCCCGACCGGGACTCGAGCCCGGGATCTCCTGCTTACATGGCAGACGCTCTATCCATCTGAGCCACACATTTTCATCTGTCCCCGTTGACGTATGTCAACGCCTGTAAGCAGCTAAGGGTGTTCTCTTCATTGTAATTTCATTCCAACGAGCTGCATGGTCACCGATGATATCTGTTCTTTCGGACATGTCCGAAAGAGCAGATACCATCTTAGTATATATATCTGTAATATATAACTTGATCAAGTAGTTGGCTACGTTCGACTAGGATTGGAGGCTACAGTGCATTCGGTCCATCTTTCTTTCTTTCGCTTAGCGATCGCAGGGTAGGCGTGGTTACAACGGATTTGGCAAAGTTAGTGTTAGGGATGGCTGGATACCCTTCCTGCCCCCACCCGAACCCACCAGGACGGAATCAGTGTACCCCAGCTGTCTGCATCCAGTGTAAATAGTGAAATACTGCGGACGTGTTTCAAATGTCTGCGACACGTGTAACTGAGACGGAAAGTGGGGACCAGCCCAGTATTCACCTAGCGGGATGTGGAAAACCGACTAAAAGCCATATCCAGGCTCGCCGGCACAACGGCCCTCGTCGTTAATCCGCCGGGCGGATTCGATCCGGGGCCGGCACGCCTACCCGAGTCCAGGAAGCAGCGCGTTAGCGCTCTCGGCTACCCTGGCATTGCATTCCGACCATGTATCACTAAAATTTCATAGCGAATCTGTTTCCAATTTAGACGTGTTACCCACAAAAACCGGACTGTCACTCATACTTCAGCTTTCGAGTAGTACATTTCCAGTTGCCTCGGTGGTTTCTTTGAAAGGGTATTCCTCTTCCTTGAAACAATCCGAGCTTGTGCTCCGTTTATAATGACCTCGTTGTCGACGGCCGACGTTAAACGCTAAACGTGGTTCCTTCGTTCCAGATTCTGCGCCATTGCACTCCCACGTTATGACGCACCTGTTAGTGTGCAACAGCGGAACAGTGTCTACAGGAAACATGCGCCACTCTTGTTGCGCATTGATCTCAGTGTCGGACGGCATGTGTAACTTAGGCGATTTATCTATGAATAAATATTTGCCGGCCGCGGTGATCTAACGGTTCTGGCGCTGCAGTCCGGAACCGCGGGACTGCTACGGTCGCAGGTTCGAATCCTGCCTCGGGCATGGGTGTGTGTGCTGTCCTTAGGTTAGTTAGGTTTAAGTAGTTCTAAGTTCTAGGGGACTTATGACCTAAGATGTTGAGTCCCATAGTGCTCAGAGCCATTTGAACCATTTTTGAATAAATATTCAACTAGTCGCATTTTTGGATCTTCGATAAGATTTATTGTACCATTAACTAGTATTGGAGCCACTATTGGTTCATCATCAGGTGGAGGTGTTACAGGAACGTTATATCGCCGACCAAGTGCAGATAGACGCTCTCGTGATGGGGCTGGAGAAAACGTCGGAGATTTAGTTACCGGTAACGAAACGTTGATGGAAAACAAATGTTGTTACGTTTTGGGTACTTACAGTGCACTGCATTGTACACTGAAGAGCCAAAGAAACTGGTACATCTGGCTAATACCGCGTAGGGCTCCCGCGAGCACGCAGCAGTGCCACAACACGACGTGCCTTGGACTCGACTAATGTCTAAGTTGTCCTGGAGGGAAATAACACCATGAATCCTGTAGAGCTGCCCATAAATCTGCAAGAGTACGAGGGGGTGGAGATTTGGTCCGAACAGTACTTGGCATGGCATCCAGATATGCTCAATAATGTTCTCGTCTGAGGAGTTTGGTGACCAGCGGAAGTTTTAAAACTCATACAAGTGCTTCTGGAGCCACGCAGCAGTTCTGGACATGTAGGGTGTCGCATTGTCCTGCTGAAATTGCCCAAGTCCGTCTGAATGCACAATGGACATGAATCGATGCAGATGATCAGACAGGATACTTATATATGTGTCACCTGTCAGAGTCGTATCTAGACATATCAGGGTCCCACATCACTCCAACTGTACACGCTCCCCACCATTACAGAGCCTCCACCAGCTGACATGCAGGGTCAATGGATTCATGAGGTTGTCTCCAATACCGGTACACGCCCATCAGCTCGATACAATTTGAAACGAGACTCGTCCGACCAGGCAGCTGTTTCCAGTCATTAACAGTCCAATGTCGGTGTTGAAGGGCCCAGGCAAGGCGTAAAGCTTTGTGTCGTGGAGTCATCAACGGTACATGAGTGGGCCTTCGGCTCCGAAAGCCCATATCGATGACGTTTCGTTAAACGGTTCGCACGCTGACACTTGTTCATACCCCAGCACTGAAATCTGCAGCAATTTGCGGAAGGGTCCCACTTCTGTCACGTTGAACGATTATCTTCAGTCGTCGTTGGTCCCGTTTTTGCAGGATCTTTTTCCGGCCGCAGCGATGTCGGAGATTTGATGTTTTACCTGATTCCTGATATTCACGGGTCACACGTGATATGGTCGTACGAGAAAATCCCCACTTCATCGCTACATCGAAGATGCTGTGTCCCATCGCTCGTGCGCCGACTATAACACCACGTTCAAACTCACTTAAATCTTGATAACCTGCTATTCTAGCAGCAGTAACCGATCTAACAACAGCGTCAAACACTTGTTGTGTTATATACGCGTTGCCGCCGCAGCGCCGTATTCTGCCTGTTCACATATCTGTATTTGAGTAGACGTGCCTATACCAACCTTTTTGGCGGTTCAGTGTAGTATACATAGCATGTCCATTCCCATAATGTACATTATCAGGTGTACACAAATGTGGACAGTATTTAGCTACAGTCGCCGGCCGTGGTGGCCGAGCGGTTCTAGGTGCTTCAGTCCGGAACCGCGCGACTTCTACGGTACAGGTTCGAATCCTGCCTCGGGCATGGATGTGTGTGATGTCCTTAGGTTAGTTAGGTTTAAGTAGTTATAAGTTCTAGGGGACTGATGACCTCAGATGTTAAGTCCCATAGCGCTCAGAGCCATTTGAACCATTTAGCTACATTTGGTTCCACATTTATTCACCGGATGTAAACACTGACTATGAACACGAAGAAAACGATATGTGTACAACAGATATGAATGATACTTTGCTACATCATGATCTTTGGCCTGATATGCATTCTATACAAAATAAATATTTACAAGTACAAAAATAAATTTAAATGAATTTTGCAGATGCAAGTGTGTACTTATATTGACAATATACAAGTAATGTGGACTAAAAAGGTACCCAAAAGATAAACAGATAGGGTGAACTATTTGTTGTGTAATTAAGGACTGAATGAATTATAGCACGTCATAATTGTTGTGTGACTAAGAGAGCGAAATGTTTACTCTGAAATTAAAAAGTGAAATAGTTACAGGACGCCATATTTGTTATAAAACTCAGAGGAGAATGGATATATCATTGTCTTTTTTGGTGTTTAGGTGTCAGGATGTCTTGGAAATTCTGGAAGAAAAAGTTTTGCACTGATTCGGTTTGTACGTTAAGGATTTTCTGAGCTGAAATGTAAATCTCTAATTGTTCAATGAGATCTACCTGTAACTCTTTTTCAGAAATGTGTGGAACACAAAAGATTGTTGATGATGTTACAAAGAGATGTGTTCATAATGAGTAATACGTGATGCAAAGCTGGGCTCACTTAAGTTTCTGAGTCGAATGGCGTCCATATGTTCTGTGTAACGAGTTGCAAAATTTCTTCCTGTTTGCCCTAAAACGAAACAAGCATCTAGCTACACTTGGTCCGCGGTATAATGTTCCTGTATCACCTGCATCTGATGTTGAGAGGTTGCTTTTTCTGATATAAGTACAAATAAACAACGCTACTTTTTTAGTAGAGTTTACATTTTCTCTTAAATCTGAGGACGGAAGCAGAAGTGACTATTTTATTTCCTGACCTTTCATCGTATTCCAGAACAAATACTATAATAAGCTTCTCAATACGTCCGTGACGAAGCGTGTCCGAGGTCTTCCCCTACATGAGGTCTGCCTTCCGACGGTAACGGGGACACATCGACATCCCACGAAAGTAAAACAGTTCCTTGGCGCGTGAGTCTGCGCTGGTATGCGAGCTTGTGTGTGTGTGTGTGTGTGTGTGTGTGTGTGTGTGTGTGTGTGTGCGTGTGCGTGGGCGCGTGCCCAGGTGTAGCGCATGCCGTGGCGCTCTGCCTCCGGCTTAGAACATTCGTGACGGCGCATGCGCGCCGCCTTCCATATTTTAGCTATCACTCACCCGCTTCCCTCTGCTCTTTTTGGCTACGTGCGTGTGGGCGAAGTTCTCGCCGTATCATAAGGCCACAAATTAGTCACCAAAGATGCGCTAGCTCAAAACCACTTGAAAAACACGATACCGTACCGTTTTGGTTACCGTCGTAGAGTGCGTCTAAAATATTCGGTGAATGCTCGGATATGTGTTTGCTAAACGTGGGTGCACATGCGAGCCCATGGTGGAACTTTTCGAGAATTCCCACATAACTTTGAACGTATTAAACTGAAGCTGTTTTTTCATATCGATAAGTTTCTTTCATATGGATAAGTTTTTTCGTATCGGGTGCTACAACCACAAATTTGTTAGAAGACAGTTTGTTAAAATTTTAATAGTTTTAATCGCAGTGGAAAACAAAATTACAACCTACTTATTACCAGTTGAATAACAACCATCATTAGATTACGCTTACTGAAGAATGTACAATGTTGACCTCATCGTCGTTACAGTATGTAACTGGTCAATAGTAAAAAGTTAGTCAAATCATGACAGTTGACGTATAGAACAAGTTTTCTGTTTTCAAGCCCCGATCCGGCACATAGTTTAAATGCGCGAGGAAGTTTCAAAACAGAGTGTACTCTATTGGCAGAGTGAAACATTGATCTAGACAGCTAAATTTGTAGTGCTGCGTGGTACAACTAAATCAATGGTCAAGGGTGATGGCAGACATCATCTATCGCTTGGTTTTAGAATCGTGCGAGATGACGCCCATAACTGAGTAATTAGCCTGAAGATACGGTGAACATCCGGAGCGCATCCCGTCGTTAAAATATTTGAACGCCAAGAAACGATACGAAATGAGACAAACTCGTAAAATCTTTAAAAAGAAGTTGAAGACTTGGATTTTCTGGAAGAGTCCTGAGAAATCGCAGTAGACCTGTAAAGAAAATTGCAGAAAAGACGCTAGTACGACCAGAACGTGAGTATTAGTACAGCATTTGGAATCTTATCAACCAGCGATGACAGCAGACTTGGTACGAATTCAGCAACGCGCTGCGAGTTATAGGCTAGGCGATACGGAAGTGTAGCGGACAGTGTGACGTTCCACGTCATTATGATTTGTCGTGCAAATGATCCGTGGAACACGGAATTAGCTAATTAAGATGCTTTGTTGGCTTACGTAATGACTTCAAAAAGTAAGTTATACATCTTTTTGAATGTATGCATTATAGATGACGACCTGCAACTCTGATTTAAACTGACAATTTATCTGGATATAAATTTGCAGCCAATCGCTTTTTTAATTTTAGACACGATATATAGTTTTCGGGCACATTTTCTGCCGGACCACTTACCACCTGTCACTGCCGATACTCTCTGCCACTTCAGCTCAGGCAGCTTCTTTTGGAATGGTGACTTATTACATCATTGTTATGACGTCATCAATGCTATACGTCATAATTAGACAATTGCTTTCAATGAATTTATCTTTTAAATAATCCCAAATTATGCTGAAGATCGATTTTATGGACGATTCAGTGCATTAAGATAACAAATCAGAGTCCCTCATAGTATATTGCCAGTTCCGTCCGCTTGCAAATCATGTTTCTAGTGTATAGTTTCAAAATAATCAAATGTGTGTCAGTTCCTAAGGGACCAAACTGCTGAGGTCATAGGTCCCTAGACTTACACACTACTTGGCCGACCACGGTGGTCTAGCGGTTCTGGCGCTGCAGTCCGCAACCGCGGGACTGCTACGGTCGCAGGTTCGAATCCTGCCTCGGGCATGGGTGTGTGTGATGTCCTTAGGTTAGTTAGGTTTAAGTAGTTCTAAGTTCTAGGGGACTTATGACCTAAGATGTTGAGTCCCATAGTGCTCAGAGCCATTTGAACCATTTTTACACACTACTTAAGCTAACTTATGCTAAGAACAACACACACACCCATGCCCGAGGGAGGACACGAACCTCCGGCAGGAGGCGCCACGAAGTCCGTGACATGACGCCTCAAACCGCGCCGCCACTCCGCCACTCCAGATTAACATGGGGATAGAAAAATAACTATAAGGACACCAAACTAAAACAAAAACTGTACAATTTTATTTGTTGTATGTATGAAATGATTGCGTTAGAATAAGGAAGGACAAATCAAAAAACCGGACAGTTCAAGGCAAAGTAAACTACTGACCATTAAAAGTGCTACACCACGAAGATGACGTGCTACAGACGCGAAATTTAACCGGCGGCAAGAAGATGCTGTGATACGCAAATGATTAGCTTTTCAGAGCATTCACACATGGTTGGCGCCGGTGGCGACACCTACAACGAGCTGACATGAGGAAAGTTTGCAACCGATTTCTCACATACGAACAACAGTCGACCGGCGTTGCCTGGTGAAACGTTGTTGTGATGCTTCGTGAAAGGAGGAGAAATGAGTACCATCACGTTTCCGACTTTGATAAAGGTCGGATTGTGGCCTATCGCGATTGCGGTTTATCGTTTCGCGACATTGCTGATCGCGTTGGTCGAGATCCGATGACTGTTAGCAGAATATGGAATCGGTGGGTTCAGGGAGGTAATACGGAACGCCGTACTGGATCCAAACGGCCTCGTATCACTAGCAGTCGAGATGACAGGCATCTTATCCGTATGGCTGTAACGGATCGTGCAGTCACGTCTCGATCCCTGACTCAACAGATGGGGGCGTTAGCAAGACAATAACCATCTGCACGAACAGTTCGACGACGTTCGCAGCAGCATGGACTATCAGTTCGGAGACCATGGATGCGGTTACCCTTGACGCTGCATCACAGACAGGAGCTCCAGCGACGGTGTACTCAACGACGAACCGTGTGCACGAATGGCAAAACGTCATTTTTTCGGATGAATTCATGTTCTGTTTACAGCATCATAATTGTCGCGCCCGTTTTTGGCGACATCGCGGTGAACGCACATTGGAAGCGTGTATTCGTCATAGCCATACTGGCGTGTCACCCGGCGTGATGGTGTGGGGTACCATTGGTTACACGTCTCGCTCACCTCTTGTTCGCATTGACGGCACTTTGAACAGTGGACGTTACATTTCAGATGTGTTACGACCCGTGGCTGTACCCTTCATTCGATCCCTGGGAAACCCTACATTTCTGCAGGATAATGCACGACCGCATGTTGCAGGTCCTGTACGGACCTTTCTGGATACAGAAAATGTTCGACTGCTGCCCTAGCCAGCACATTCTCCAGATCACTCACCGACTAAAAACGCCGGTCAATGGTGGCCGAGCAACTGGCTCGTCACAATACCCCTATTCACTACTCTTGATAAACTGTGGTATCGTGTTGAAGCTGCATGGGCAGCGGCACCTGTACACGCCATCCAAGCTCTGTTTGACTGAATGCCCAGGCGTATCAAGGCCGTTATTACGGCCGGAGGTGGTTGTTCTGGGTACTGATTTCTCAGGATCTATGCACCCAAATTGTGTGAAAATGTAATCACATGTCAGTTCTAGTATAATATATTTGTCCAATGAATACCCGGTTATCATCTGCATTTCTTCTTGGTGTAGCAATTTTAATGGCCAGTAGTGTGTATGGTTTGAACCAGGTTAATATGGGGATAGAAAAATAACTATAAAGACACCAAACTAAAAAAAAAAGTTGTAATATTTTATTTGTTGTACGTATGAAATGATTGCGTTAGCATAAAGAAAGGCAAATCATAAACCGGACAGCTCAAGGCAAAGTATTCTGATCGCTGTTTCAATTAACAGATAGTATAGTGGTGTGCAAAACCTAAGGACTTTCGAATGATGTGTGACTGGAGTAACACAGCAGGATGGATTCTGTACCATACATAGAAAGAACTGCTGCAGTATAGCACAGAAGATGAAATGCGCTATGAGGTAGGTAAGGAAGTCTTGTGGTAGGGCATTCCATTCCCCCAGCACCATGATAGCTGATGTATGTGGACGTGTTGCAATACGCCCCCAATGCACCCCACACGTACTCTTTGGAATCTAAGTCGGGTGAAGAGGCATATTCGCCGAATATCTTCTCTTTCCAAGAGCTCGCACACCTGCACTGTCCGACGCGGTCACGCATTGACATCCACACAAATGAAGTAAGGACTGAATGTGCCCCTGAAATGAGTACACTGTCACCGTAACGTAGACCGCTACGCCCATGCAACATCATTCCTCCCCACACCATAACATCTGGACCACAAAATGGATCATGTTCGACAATGTTCCTCCTGGGTGCACGTGTTCCCGCCTCTTGCCGTATGAGGGTACGTCCAGGATCACTACTAGGACTGAATCTGCTCTCATGCGAGTAGGACACGCGACCCACACCTCTTCGGTTCAGACTCTCTGCTCCTGGCACAGTCGCAAACAGTGCAGCCGATGTACGGATGTCAACAGATCACAACGTATTGATCGTCGGGTACTGAGGTACTCATATACACAGGCGATGTTTTGAATTGTGCGTGTTGTCATCATTCGTCCGAACAGTCTCATTATTATAACACCTGGCATATGTTTCTGTTGGCGATCACCCAACTACATATTCGAAAAGCATTCTTTTAACAAAATACTTGCGTATGAAATCACAGCATAGTTTAAATTACACAGTCGTCTACCTGTCTAGCGGTACCCTTCAAATCTGATAGTCGATAATAGTAATACAAACCATAACAATATAAACATAATAACAATAATGACAACGGCAATAGTAACAGTGTTTCGACGGCTGAGGGATTAGTTAGTTGGGTAAATTTATAAAAGTAACTTTTACATTGAGAAAAGTAAGAACATTTTATTGGGTGGAAGTAAACCACCTGTGAACAACAACAGAATACAATTGAGGTAGCAGAAATGAGAAGTCTCAGAGCAGTAAAAGTATGTAGTCGATTATACAGAATAAATAAAGACATTAGGAGTGAATTGAATATCTATAAATAAGGATACAAAATCCATGAAAATAGAACAACATGGAATTAACGTGTAACAGAATGAGTAGAAAAAGATTTCTCTAAAAATCACAAGATACAAACCTACAATGAGAAGAAGTCATTGAAGACCGGGGAAAATGCCTAACGCTGGTTGTACAGAAGCTAAGACGCGATGGATTACTTTAAATGTTTATTTTTTCCTCTTTTATAAACTTAATTCCATGTCACGTGTGTTACGCAAGAATTCCTACTAGGCTTTATCTTTTTGCCTGTCTGATCCTTGCTGCGTTCTCTACTCCATACTTCAAAACTACCCATTCGTCTTTCATTGTATTTCTTTCCACGATCTTCCTCAATCATTGCCTAATGCTCCTTTTGAAACTCTTAATCATCTCTGGCTCTCCCAGTTTACCAGGACCCATCTCCTGAATTTCCTACCTTCCTACAAAAATTTCAGTTTTAACTTGCAGCTCACAACCAATAAGTTATGGTCACTGTCCACATTTGCTCCTGTAGATATTTAACGCTTTTACAATCTGGTTTCGAAACCTTTACTTTACCATATTTTTATTATGAAACCTCCCAATTTCTCCAAGTCTGTTATGCGTATATAACCTTCTTTCGTAATTCTTATTCGAAATATCATCAACGATTAAAGTGTGCTCTGTAAAAAATCTTACCACGTGCCTTCTCTTTTGATTCCTTTCTCTTAATCAACGTTCTCCTACTATTTTCCGACTCTTCCTTTCCCCACTACCGAATACCACTCCTTCCCAACAAAGTTGTGTCTTCCTGGTTTACTTATTTAATTGCTCCTATCTCACTGCACATTTCTTCAATCTCTTCAACATCTGCGGAGCTAGTAGATACATAAAGTTGTGTTATTGTGGTGAATGCTGGCATTGTATCTTTCTTGGCTACCATAATGTGGTCATTGTGCTGTTCACGGTAGCTTACCCGTATCCCTATCTTCTTATTCTTTATTAAATGTACTCTTTGATTACCCCTATTTCATTTTGTGTTGATGACCCTGTACTCACCTGTTCTTGCCGCGGCATCCCACTAACGCCCACTACACCTAACTACCCATATAAGGTAAACCCAGCGAGAGCCACAACATGCACTGACAGTGTAACACAATGCGAAGTAACATTCAGTTGCATACCTTGACATTTTTATTCGAAAGTATCATATAGATTACGCACGAGCTACAAAGAGAGTGAAGGGAGAATTCCAGTCTTATACATGAAGGACTCCGTTTGTAAAGAAAAGGCATTTTATGAAAGTGCTAGGAAGTTGGGGCCACTCCTACATTGGATGGAGAGCTAAAGGGTGCCGCGGCAGCCCTCTCGCTGTGCCGGTAGGGTACAGCCAGTCAATGCCCTTCACATCTGAATATCAATAGCCGAGGTGAATGCGCACCTGTCTTGCAAGAACGCGCGTTGTTTTGCAGAACCTGTCGGAAAGGCATTCATCTGCACCCAGCGCTGGCACCAGAGTTTACTGCTTCGCCCGTAGTACATGCCAAAGCACGGGGTAAGCAAATGGGCTTGCACGTTTTTCCTAATTTTTTGCCGCTCCACTGATTTCTATTCTTAAAGTGTTTCCTTTCATTCTCTGTTATGCGAGTTATCTCAAAGGTGTCGGGAAGCAACAAGTAAGATATACACAGAGCAGGGTGCTCTAAGTGGGGCAGTAGCATTTTGATGTATCACTGGCTTGGGATTGGGGAAGGCTTGTTGAGGAAGACTCAGGAATGGAAGGGCGGATGAATGCTAGACTCTGGTCAATACGCGCACAGTACAAACTTATAATAGGGCCCTTGAAGTGGAGGGAAAGAACAAGTACTGAAGCAAGGGCGTACGTGGTGATTCTGTTGCTTCTAGTCGCATGTGTTGACGTATTGACTCTACGAGAGTGAGCAACGGAGCAGTCATTATGTACTAACTACACGACATAGCGAAGTCCCGGCACGACTGGCACTGCGTCGCATTTATTACTTCTGTACTCGTAGCTCGTGGTCTTGCGGTAGCGTTCTCGCTTTACGCGCACGCGGTCCCGCGTTCGATTCCCGGCGGTGTTAGGTATTTTCCCTGCCTCGAGATGACTGGGTGTTGTTGTGTTGTCCTCATCATCATCATTCATCCCCATTACGGTCGGAGGAAGGCAATGGCAAGCCACCTCCACTAGGACCTTACCTAGTCGGCAGTGCGGGTCTCCCGCATCGTCCCCTACGTTCCTCGGAGCATGGGACCTCTCATGTATGGAATAAGAGGAATTAAAGAATTGACTGTCTTTAGCATTTTTTTCATTGCGTTCTTGTTAAATGTGAGTTATTGCATCTAATGGAAATTTATGTCAGCAGTACAGAAGGAATCAGACGTACAGCACAATCAGAGGAAGAGCGAGAAACAATACGGTAAGTATAGCAGATGTGACAGAAGGAAGAAAACAGAAACATATAGGAATGAGAAAACAATGGATAGCGCTGACAGTGTTAACAGACGTTGTTTCACAACTGGACAGAAGGAAAACAGCTGCGATTGCCGAGAGGGAAGCTACACCGCTGACAGCAGGTCAAGCTCCAACGTCCTTCCGAAAGCAGAATGGTTTTAGATTTAGATTGCATTCAGGTTACATGGCAGTTTGTTCTAGAGTCTCAAGGATGAAATGGAGAAGGAGATGGTTAAAGATTTATTGTCCACCCGAGAAAGAGAAAGACAAAGAAAACCACAGCATTTGACCCCTGTATTCTTGCAAATAGAGAGCTGCACTCGCTAAACAACTAAACATCGATCTCCACTTTTCTTTGACAAGACTCCAGGCACATTGTAACTTCGACACTGTTTCTTATAATGTAATGTACACATATCTACGTATTGTCTAGGTCAGGGGTGTCCAGCCTTTTAGCTTACCTGGGCCACATTGGAAGAAAACGAATATTTGGGGGCCGCACATAATACTTAACAATAACAGTAGCCGTAGATACTCCCTTTGGGCCATATGCGGCCCGCTGGCCGCGGTTTGGAGTACCCTGATCTAGATTCAGTTGACCACTGGTCAACTGAATTACGGCGATACACTTTTTCGTAAAAATTTAACGTCACTTTCTCGCAGCTATTAAAAACTAAGTCCCAAGAGGAGGTATCATGTTTTTCTCTGAGAGTTAATTTAGCAAGCGTGAAGTCTCTCCCGCAAGCAGTAGCCGTGAAACTTATTGGGAGTTAGTATCTACTGACATTTTTCACAGTTACGCATAAATAGCTATTTAATAGCACATTTTTGCCTATCGTCAACGGAATATATATGTTTCTGGTTTTTCTTCGTAGTAAATTCCTAAATCCCGCTTCCCCCCTTCGCAATTTGCAGACTCATCCAATCATATTATAATTAATACAATTATATTTCAGTAAATTGAGTCGCTTCATCGAGTCGTAAGCAAAGTCTCTTGCGAAGTCGGGAAGCAAGGAAGGGAAGAGCCAAATTATACGCAAGCCGCGTCAAGGCAGCTAGGACAGCGCCGCCAAAAATAATGCTCTGTATAAGGAAAGTATGGTCATCCTTTTCTCCTGCGTTTGTCGCCGTCCGCAGTTCAGGGCTCGCTGAAACCGCGTCACGTGACAATAGCAGCCATTGTGTCCGCCCCCGGTAGCTGAGTGGTCAGCACGACAGAAGGTCAACCCTAAAGGCCCCGGTTCGATTCCCGGCTGGGTCGGAGATTTTCTCCGCTCAGGGACTGTATGTTGTGTTGTCCTAATCATCATCATCATTTCATCACCCATCGACGCGCAAGTCGCCGAAGTGGCGTCAAATCGAATTACTTGTACCCGGCGAACGGTCTACCCGACGGGAGGCCCCAGTCACACGACATTTACGTTTCAGCAGCCGTTGTGGGCACAAGTGTTACATGTGAAGCATAGGAAGAGTTGTGTATCATCGAAGTTTTAAGTAGAATAATGCCTCAGTGCTGTGCTTTTGGTTGTTCATTTCGAGGCGAAAGGGGAGGAAAACTGTACACAATTCCTTCCGAAGGGAGATATTCAACATAAAGGAGAATATTGGTCGCAATGGGAAATGTTGCAGGAACTCGACTTAACCATTCAGTTTTTATTCATTTCTGGCCTTTTGTCTTTGTCTCCTTTTTACGTTTCCAATCCATTCGAACAGCAAAACAAATCAGAAGAGCTAACAGGATGGCTTAATGGTAATTTAATTACAAAACAGAAATCTTAGAGATAAAACTATCACTGTTAGCACATAAAACGAAAAATAGTGAGTGGTTCCGTACAAAGTTATCGTGACTCGTAAAAAATTTGACCTGATTGACTGTACAGTACGGGTTAAACTTGTATTTACGATGCTCACAATAATACATTGTACTTCGTTCCGCACAATGTAATGTACAAAAAAAAAAAAAAAAAGAATTATGTCCTCTAGGCAAGAATGAAACCTACGACCTTTCGTTCAATATTCGTTGACGTTACCAGGAGACTGTTATTACTGTAGCGACCAGGCAGCTGATCTAGAGTATATTAATACACATGCAGTTCTTCCTGTTTCCTTCAGCCTACTTTTGATCGTAGACCTAGTCTTATTCGAACACATTTTTAAATTATTGTATTCTCTTGTACTTTCGTAATCATTCTCCTAATGTTATAGAACAATTTGCAGACAAAATTATATGGGATATATCTCACAAAAATATAAAGAATGCGTAACCATTTAGGTACGTTTACCAATTCTATTTACTGAGGTTCCGCGCATATATATTTGAATCCAATGCTTTATTGGGGGATTTTCTTAGTATCGAATAGCAGGAACAAGAGGTAAGTCGATATAGAGCTTTAAATTAGCGATGGATTTTTCCTAGAATTTGCAAACTAATATTGGTTTCCTTTTGTCCTACTGACTATTGGATAGGATCAATTTAACGCTAGTTACGAAAACAGATGTTCAGACTTGATACCGCAACAAGAACTGCGAAATCTGCTTTCGCTATTAATAAAGGATACCGGGGGAAGAAATTGTGTTTCATGCTTTCCACAACTGCTTTTCGACTCATTTAGCTGAAATCAGTTGAGATTTTTTGTTGCTAAATATCCGACATGTTCCGTTTGAAGCCACTGATCAGTTTTAGCAGGTCATTAGACAGTTGAGCACATTTCTTTAATATTCACGGCTAAATATGCTGCAGAAGTCAATGTATCACTATTGGCGCAGTGGGCCCAAAATGGCGGCCACTGGCAACTTGGCTGTACTTTCCCTATACACAGCTTTAGTCAAAAGCGGCTCCCCCGCACCAAGCAAATCATCTACAGTTGCACAGTACGTCACTATTGTACAGCGCTTTGGTAAAATGTACCTCTCTGACTTCTTTTCACATCACGTAGACCACTCCACGCGAGATCTATGGATTACGAACAATGTAATGTATTATTTGACATCATGTTCCAGCAACCTCTCTGTCGTGCCTGTTTCTGGTCTATTTATACTAACGGCCATCAATAAATTTATTGATGTTAGCAGCATTATTTTGTTACCCTACACAAACATTTTTCTACTTACCCTGCGAGGGAACAAATGCGTGCCTCTGTACACAATGCAAATAAGACATCGAAGTCAAACATTTCCCAGTCCGTATCATCTGGCTTTCTCCACATAAGTGTTTATTACTTTTGCATAAAATTGATGTTCAACTTCGTACTAAACATATCGAAACAAAACAATTTATTTGCTTCTTATGAACCTGACTTTTTTTTTCAGCTGACAAGAAGGTAGTGTTCGTTTCTTTCCCTGTTTCCCTGTATGCAGAGTGTACAGTGAAAGAGGTCTGAATATCAATAAGTAGTCAGCAGAACATGATGGTTGTTTTTGTAATTATTAGTTACCTTGTTGTAATAATTTGAGACCAAAAGTCGCTTGAAGAGCAAAAAATTTTTAAAATTTGTTTCTAAGGTGAGAATGGTGCAGAGATTAGAACAGATTGTGACAGCGACGTTATGTGCACTCTCTTGTGACGACACAGTGAGAGACACTGTCACTACACAGCTCGTGATCGTCGTGGCTGGCAAATTTCTTCAACGAAGATATAAAATACTGGTTCTGCATCGTTACAAGTGTTGCAACAGATAATCGCGATCTTTTAGAAAGGTACGTCCAGTAACCGCCATTTTATTAAAATACAGCATCGTGATTTACTTTCTCGGTGATGTATCTGTGATGCGAACACGAAAGGAGCTAGTGAATATGTCACAGAAGGAAAGGCAGTCTTCTGTATTACAAATTGACTGGTAGCATATGGTATGTAGACTTGGTATGTCGTCCTCTAGAACTCTACCTAAGTTTATGACCATAATCTTTCTTGTGACTATTTCAGTATGTATTGAATGTCAGAAAGAATTTCTAATTATTGAAAGGCGTTCCTATTTTGTCTCCATTTTCAAATTGTTTCTGTTCTCGTGAACCGTTTCCCTAAGCAAACCATATGTAATTAGGGCCTAGAAGCTATTTCTCTCGATGACTGGTAACTGCTTCTCTTCAGACCAACTTATTTTAATAAGCACTGGTCATCTTTATCATTCCTTTTACTTGGTATTGCTATATATGTAAATCCAACAACAAGTGTTTCAAACCTTGTTTTTTCGGTTTTACCTACCACCAACTTTTCATCTTTAATTGAGATAACAATAAGCAATTTTTATATTGTTTTATATGAAAGTGATAGAATGTGTACGTTAAGTCCCTCTCTAAACAGTTGTACATCCACAACTCAAAGAGATCTTTTTAAAGGAATTGAATTAGGTACAGAGCAGAAGATAGTGGACGATAGGTTCATGCAAAATGAAGTCAGAGACACGAGTTATCAATTTAAAATACCACAAATGTTTTACAAGTTAATGACGATTCTGTCCAGAACAGACTGTGGAAGTAACGATCAGGTAAAAGACGCCGTGTTAAATGAAAACAGCCGGCCGCGGTGGCCGAGCGGTTCTAGGCGCGTCAGTCCGGAACCGCGCTGCTGCTACGGTCGCAGGTTCGTATCCTGCCTCGGGCATGGATGTGCGTGATGTCCTTAGGTTAGTTAGGTTTAAGTAGTTCTAAGTTCTAGGGGACTGTTGACCTCAGATGTTAAGTCCCACAGTGCTCAGAGCCATTTGAACCATTTTTTGAAATGAAAGCCGAGCGCGCTATTTGTAAACGTGATCAACAGCTACTGTTTGATAAGCGCACCTGTCATCTAACTATAAGGACTTCAGTGTGAAATAAAATAAAAAGGGTAAGCAATTTTGATACACGTTTTAAATGTAATGGAGTGATGTGTAGATAATCTCCCTTTTCTTTCAACATTTTGACAGTGACGGATTGATGTGAAAACGCCTAAGAAACTTTCTGCAAACTGGTATACGCCAAGCAATTTATTCTTATACATAAAATTAGGTCTTCTATTTTGAACACAGGGTAACGTTGATGCCTCAGTGCTGCAGAAATAGATAAGGGTGCTCCACATGGTATCATTCACTTGCGTCCAGCAAAGTCAGGAAGGCATATGGAATTGTAACATATCGAACTGCGAATGTCTTACGTCGAAACTACGTACCTGGATTTCTATAATGGAATTATAGCTGACTGTCCGCGCACATTAACGAAACAAATCTGTTGGACTAATTGACATCGTGCAATAAACGGTAACAATAATAATCCGACATTAAAAACAGAACGTCTCCCCCCTTGTTTCACAACAACTCGACTTCACTACTGTTTCGCTGAAAATAACTGAGGTGTACTATAGGCTAAATTAAAAAAGGACGTTTCTCAGTTATTGACGTTGTCGAGTTATATGTTGTGAGAGTGGACAGCGGAGACCGAAGGAATGTGATCCACAGTTCTCAGTCATATGTTGAGGGAAATATTGAAGTAAATAGAGGCTAGTGCATACAAGTACTCTATATACAGGGTGAACTTGAAGTCCTCCACCAAAATTTCGGAGGTCGTTCAGAGATATCTGAGTATTTTAATATAAGGAACTCGTGTTAGCCGTTTTATCATTGTGGAGTAATGATTTCTCGTGTTATTTCTATTTATTCACGGTACTTGCTGTTGGCAACATTAAAACCCACATCATATCTCGGCGTCAAGATTGCATTCAGCACTGCTCGGCTCTGCCTTAGGTTTGTTTCTCCGGTAATGCCAACTTTACATTAACAGCACCGTGAATAGTTTACTGATGAGATGAAAAAGTTTCAGATGCAAAAATACTGCAACGTGGCTGTCGTCGCTGCGATAACAGCTCAGCATACCGTCGCTGCGTAGTTCTTTCATTGCATTCAGTGAACCCACACACGGCGTGCGTATGGTGTATGGCGGAGGGTACCCTGTACCACTACTAAACATTTCCTTTCCTATTTCAATCGCAAATGGATCGAGGTAGAAACGACTCTTTATATGGCCTAATTTATCATGTCAGTTGAGATACGAACAAAAAATGGGACATACTGTCGAAGGAGAAGTCCTGGAAATAGTAGTGGTCCTGGAAATAGTAGTGGATTTGAGGAAACGTTGAAACTCCATTTAAAAACAAGTTACAACGATTTTTTTCTCCTGGAAAAAAATGACATTGCATTTGCGGAGAAGGTGATTAACTTGTTGTAAGGGACTGTAGTTGTTTAATTCAGACCTGAAAAAAGAGCAACTGTTTTCAATAGATCTACTTCTGAGCTTAAATAAAGTGCTAGTAACTCGCATATGGTTCATACCTATGTGCGGCATTTGACGCACAAGGATTATGCGTTGCCAGCTAAAAATAAAATAAAAAACCAGGAAGTTATATACACATAAAACCAAGTGTGCTTTTCCTTCCCTACTCTTTGCTCTAGGTGCGCGCGTACTCTATAAGACAATCTCCAGTCGCCAACACCACAAAATATGACAATTATTACAGTAATATTACAGTCAGTTTTATTAGTGGCGTAGGTGTGTTCTTTGAATCTCAAGTCAAAGGATCGGCCTATCTGGCCGATATAGCTTTCATCAAAATCACGGCATGAGATTTTGTAGACCACAGTTTTCCCATTTTATTACTCCTGTATGGCAGGTTATGACGCACGCGTGTTTTAATGTTATCTGCTGCCCTGAACGCAATTCTAACTCCCTTTTCCGGAATATGTGTTCAGTGCTATCTGATGTTTAGCGTAAGTATTTCATTGTGTCGTACTTGATCTCATAGGATGCTGTCTGTACATACCGTTTATTTTACTTTTATATATTAAAAAAATGGTTCAAATGGCACTAAGCACTATGGAACTTAACATCTGAGGTCATCATCCCCCTAAACTTAGAACTGATTAAACCTAACTAGCCTAAGGACATCACACACATCCATGCCCGAGGCAGAATTCGAACCTGCGACCGTAGCAGCCGCGTGGTTCCGGACTGAAGCGCCTAGAACCGCTCGGCCACCGCGGCCGGCTTATATATTCTTCTTAATTTTGTTGTATATAGTGTTCACTATACCCGGGTCATATTCGTTTGCAAAGCCGACCTGTTTCAGTATGTCTAATTCCTTCCTCACTTCCGCTAGGCGTGGGGGAAACCGTATTAATCTACGAATCACAGAGTAAAAATGTGCGTGCTTTTGATGTAGAGATTGATTAGAGTGGCAGTACAGTCAAACACTGTTACGAGCGTTCTTCTTTCTAGTCCTGAGTCTCGACCAATCCTGAGTGTTATGGAGCTGTCAAGTGCTAAAAAAACGAAGCATCATCAATTATACTTCTACCTTATTTCCTCTAGGCTATGAATGCATATTTTCCTTAATTAAGCTCGGTAACCAGCCTGAAATATGCTCTCTTGGGGGCATAAGTTCAGTAGCTTTTACTTGCACTGCCTGGATTTTTAATGCAGTATTCAAAAATATACATGTCTTTAAATTCATTTCATCGCAATGAACTCTTCATCTGATTAGAAAAACAATGTTACGTCACAAGTCACAAGTTAGCCGCACTCGACCTAATTTAAGATTCCTTTGAGTCAGCATTGAACCCCTAAGCTAAGTTGCCATCAGTTCCAGCCGTCAGAAAGATAATTCAGTCACCTAGTGAGCGCCTGTCTTGGTCTGTTCGGATGACGGATTACTACCAGTGACTTAAGTGCGTTTACTTGTATACAAGAGTTAGCTTGATTTGTAATTTAGTTTTCTAGTATTTGACTATCTCCTGATTTCTTTCTTTTCTAACATATCAGTTATTAAAAAGTACAAGTCAGTCATGATTCAATTGGTGTGACCTGGGGCTGAAAAATACAATAAAAGAATGTTAAGAAGAACTTTAAAAAAGTTTGTGTTATTGATGTCCGTGTACTATCACTGTAAATTACCAGCTCTATATTTTTTTACTGTAAAAGCAATGATTTACGTAATTTACACAAATTTCTTGACAATAATTAGTGAGTAAACTGGTACAAGAAATTCAGTAACACGTAGGGATTTCAGAAAGTAAGTTAGTGAAACTTGTCGCCCCACGCTATGACCACTTCGCAACAACAATGGCGCATTGTCAGAAGAGAGTATGTGTTACGTGTTTCCTACAGACACACTCCAGTTGCGCGTAAGTGCATAGCGTGGGAGTGTAATGGTGCGGTAACTGGAAACGTACTCCAGGCTGAAGTTCGCGGGACAGCGCGATACATTTGGCCAAAGCGTCTAAACTGCAGGCAGACTCACCGCGAAATTCTGAGATACATGGACCGAATACAACTGCAGTCCAGCTGTAGCGATATGGTGCTAACAATCTGCACAACGCCACACAGACGTGGGTGATGCTCTGAACCGCCACGCAGTCCAGATGTGGCGCTATGAGATTTACTTATTTTCGCGAGCTGAAAGACAATCTTGGGTAATGGATTTTCCCAACTATGAGAACGTTCACACAGTGGTTCTCGAATTACTCCATGACGAACTAGCGGTTGTCTGTCGTCAAGGATCTGAACGATACTACAACTTTCCGACCGTTGTTTGCAGAGACTTGGTGATTATATTGAAAAATAGTGTTTCAGCGTGCCGCAGTACTGTGTAACTTACTTTTTGAAGTAAGTAAGCCGAAGCAAGGCACCTTCGGTTGATAAAGTTGACTTGATGCGTAAGTTCGTAACGATTTCCGTAAGTTTAATAAACACCGCAGATACACAGAGTAGAGACTAGTCATCAGTAACATATTCTCGCTCACTGCTTAAAATAGTCTACCAGCGTTGGGGTAGCTTTTCGATTCCGTGACCGTAGAAATCACTAGGTTTTGAGACGGAGAACTCGTCGAGCCATCTGCGGAGCGCATTTTCATCCGGAAAAAAAGTTCCTTGAAGATTATTCGACAGAGAGAGGAAAAGGGGAAAACCTGACAGCACACTGTTGTGTACATAGTTCCGCGTAGTCAGCGCGTACACAACTTTCCCAATAGAGCGCGCCCCGCTAAGCACAACAGCTCAGGCGCAGCGCTCGTCCGTCTCCGCACTACGAGATGGCGCTGTCTTAGAGACGGACCAAATTCTGCTTCCGCCGATCCGCGTATTAATATGTAACGCAGCCAATGAGATTGCTGCTAACGTAGAACCTTTTCTCCTCGTGGATCACACTCGCGCAGTGATACCTGAACACACAAGGTATTATAACGAGTGTACAGACCTCCGATTAGTCAGTCTGCATTAGTCTGTAGTCAAGTTTCGGTCTGCACCTAATAAGATTATCATATTCCTGTACATAGCCATGAAGATTTTCTGCATGGTGTAACCAGTGACTCCTGAAACTCAATCCTTCCAAGACCCAGGCAATCATCGTAGTTCGTACCACTCCATCCTTCCGGCTCCTGGATTTCTCCCTTACTGTCTGCGCCCGTCCTGTCCACCTCACCACACCCTCACCTACCTTGGCCTCACCATTGACTGTCCCCTCACCTGGATCCCTCACCTCCGCTCCATCCAATCCAAAGCCCACAACCGCCTCCAACTCCTCAAACTCCTCTCTGGCCAGACATGGGGGTTGCACCCCTCTACCATCCTCCACACCTATAAATCCTTAATCCATTCCATCCTCTGTTATGCCAGTCCTGCCAGGATATCTGCCCCCCCCCCCAAATTCTATAAGTCCCTCCAGATCCTTGAGCGTCATGCACTCAGCCTCGCCTTCCGTATACGCCTCCCGTCCCCCACACGGATCCTCTATGATCTCATTCCTTTCCCCAATCTGCTCCTATTCCTCGAACACATCCACATCCTCTACACCTCCCGCCGTCTTGAACCCCCTCACCCCCTGGGTGCTCCTCTCCTCTCCCATCCCTGCCCCCTGCCACGTCTTCACCGTTGTGTCCCCCCTACCCTCCATCTCTACACACTACATCTCCTTTCCCAAAGTGGCTTCCATCAACTCCCCCTCCCGGATGATGCCCTCTCTCCCTCCATTTATCCCTCCTATCAACTCTGATCCTCACTCCCCCTCCTTTCCCCTGTCCTTTTCCCGGGCTCCCTCTCCCCCCCTTCCATCCTCTTTTTTCCCCACCTCCCCTCTCTTTGCCCCCTTCTCTCCCCTGAGTCCTTTTACATTTCCCTCCTCTGCCTCCTCTCCTTCCCTCTCGCGTCTGCCCTTATCCCCCTTTATTAGTCCTCTCCCTCCTTGGTCCCCCCCTTTTCGTTTTTTCCTCTCCTCCCTCCTTGTTTTCCCCCCTCCTCCAGGTCCCCCCCCCCCATCTGCCTTTGGCTCTGGAGTGCCATATTTGTGCCGCCATTTTCATGCAGTGTTTTACAGTGTGTGTTTTTCCAGTGAGTGTTCCGTGTTGTGTCTTTTGGGAAGTGTAGCGAACAGCCATCATACTGTAGCTGAGTGTGATTTTTTATCTCTTGCGAACAGAAAACAGACTGTCGCCCTGTTTTTTAATTGTGTGTCTACTATGTTACTTGTCTGATTCCTGTGTATTTTATCAACATTGCCAACCCCCTTTTGCTTTCTGTTTTAACTTTCCGCATTTTTACGCCATTTTACACTTTGGTCACCATTTTATCGCCTGTTTTTCCTTGTTTCTTTCTTCTTCCTTTTTTTTACAAAAATTCTGTAGGCTGTAGAGCAGCGTACTAAGCTGCTGCCAGCCCTCCCCCTTTGGGAGGAATTGAAAATCAATAAAAAAAACATGAAGATAAATGAATAGACACATTGTCAAGTATCAGAGATATGTGAGAATACGATTAACGTAGCAAGACCAAAGGAACTTCAGATTGTCAATTGTAAATAGCATCCAGAACCAAGTTAAGTTATTTTCATGCTTGTTATTATTTTAATAAATGAGTTTGAAAATTAATCAAGTTCTGTTTAAAGTTGGTCACCGTCAATCTGCTACTCTAAGCGTGCAAGTGGCATTTCTATCGTCTGACCTAAGGGCAGAAGATAAACACGCCACGATAAGACCACGAGACATATTGCTGACACTCGCCTACTTCGTTAGAGCCACAAGTCAAATAATCTGATGGTGTGTGTACCGAAGGTCTTACAGTACGCACACCACACACACGATCAGATGAACGATGTGAATACGGAATGACTTCCCAACCTAACTCGTGTATAGTGTTTTATGTCAGTGTAGCAGACTGCGGGCGTGTGTTATCGTGTAGAAGCATCACTTCACGCAGTCTTCCTGGTCGTTGTTCTTGGGACGCGTCTGCGAGACGCCTCAGTTGTTGACAATAAATATAAGCAGTGACTGTTACACCTCGGGGAAGCAATTCGTTGTACACTGCAACGTCGCTGTTCCACCAGATGATTAACATTATCTTTTGTGGATGCGAGCTGATGTTTCAAAGGGGAGTTGCTGCTTTGTTTGGTCTCAACCATTCCTTTCTTTTCCTTATGTTAGCATGAAGACAGCATTTCTCGTCACCAGTAATAATACAAGATAAGAATGATCGGTGTTGTCCACGAGTCAGTTCATGACGATGAAGCAGAGATGCACATATGACTGGCTGGCCACCCGCTGATTTCTGTTACGCGGTCCTCATAAGACCGATTTTTGAACCTTCCTCACTGCATGCAAATGTCGCACGACGGTGGAGAGGATCGCAGTTCATCCCATTTCCCACTTTTCGAGTACACTGACATAGATTATTGTGACTTAAGGCGTTTCGGCGATCTTCATCACACCCAGGATGACTTCCTGAGCGTGGAGAGCTACTAATGTTAAAACGATCCTCTTTAACAGGGGAAAACTATTTTCCTGCCGTGCTCTGTCCAGTGGCATTATGATCCTACACTGTACAAATCTTCCTGGCAGCCGCCTTAGTTGCCACCCCTCTAGGCAACTCAGAATATGTCGGAAATGTTCCCAATTTCTCCAGTTGACACTTCATTTTCTAACGTCCACAGCTCCACTCACGCTCTCCAAATGACAAAATGACAATGTGTAAACTCAAATAGCAACAGTGAACTGCAAATCACAAATGACAATCGATAAATAAACCCTTTGCATGAGAAATACCAACATGCAAAACATAAAATTTGCGCCACCCTAATACGTCAAAAATATCGATATTTAACCTCTAACATATCGTCAGCATCGATATTATACGGACAGTCTATCAAGAAATCGATTTATTGATGCTTAAGAAATATTGAAATATTTTATTCGACGCTGCTCTAATTTGAATCTGTGCCTCACAACTATAAACAGATTTGATTACTTACGTAATGAGAGGATAAGGTTATTCTTTACCCCATTGTTGTGTTCCTAATGGTACACCGTAATTAATGAGGATCAGCAGCACGTTACGACAAGCTTTAAACGACGAAAGAAACGAAAAAATACAACTGGTTTTTGCTAGTAAAAATATGCATTATCTCTCTGCCTCTCTGACGGTCTTTTTCTTTGCATAAGAATGTGGACGAGCGAAATGCCGCGTATGCCACTGTTAGAGGTGTTTTACGAGGAGCTTTCTGGGGGCAGAATTTATGCACCATATACGGGTCCTCCCGCACGTGTATCTCAGGAAGTCGAGCTCCTGGGGTGTTCTCTGACCTAAAGCTACATTTTTATGACAGTGCCACTCGGTTTTCTGAAATCCACAGGGGGAACAGACGTAGAGTCCCGATGCATTCCAGTAGCGGTAAGACAGCCGTAGCGGGCACGACAGGGGGGAGAAAGAAAAATTCCGCGAGCAAGGCCAAGGTAGTTGGAGATTTGCGGAAGGCAACAAAGCGAGCATTCAAGAGCGTGATATATTTGGGTTAAAGATGTTAGGGCGACACGGGCGCGACAAAGGAGCGTAGGTGGCGGCGGGGGCGGAGGAGCCGTTGTGCGCTGCGCGGGAGGGACCATCTGGCGGCCCGGCGGTCACAATGGCAGCACGAGCCGCGCCGGCCGCTCCCGAAAGTAATTGTCGCCGCGAGACACTATCAACAATGCCGCCGGCGTCGTTTGGTGTCACGCGTCATCATCATTCTTAATGTGGACGACGAATATCAGCCTGCCGAAGGTCATCTTCAATTCTTAAAGTTTTATTTTCCGCTTTTGTAACTATCAGTATTACGACCGCGCCGAGAAATCGTAGTAGTCAGTGGGTCAAAGACGCGCGGTATGAAGAAAGTGCCGTGTGCGCATCTGCAAGACGAGTTGCAAAGTCCTTGTGGCTAAAATCAGCCGTCTCATTGCTAATGTGGTAAGTGTCTACTAGTGTTGCATTGTGTCCAAATTGTCGCGAGCCGACCCGATTTTTAAGGCTCTATGACCAGTCCTGTATAGGCCTTAAAAGGGACGCCAAACGCTTTCGAAATAAAATACGTTTTCACTTAAAATATCGTCGAGTACATGCAAGTTCCGAAAAGATTTTCTGAATGCGTTGATAGTGGCAACCAAACAATCTGGAATACAGAGCTCAAGGAGGTCACGATCAGCAGATGAACAACAGGTCATCTCAGTGTATTCCCGAACTTTACATATATTATAACCACCATACCGCTGTTTTCTGAATACTGTTGCAGATTCAGGGCCCACCCTCCTCTCGCTCATTAACTGGCCGCAAATGACTTTTGCTTGTGAGCACAAGCCCATTGACGCGTCGACGTTCTACATCTACATCTACATCTACATCTACATTTATACTCCGCAAGCCACCCAACGGTGTGTGGCGGAGGTCTCTTTACGTGCCACTGTCATTACCTCCCTTTTCTGTTCCATTCGCGTATGTTTCGCGGGAAGAACGGCTGCCGGAAAGCCTCCGTGCGCGCTCGAATTTCTCTAATTTTACATTCGTGATCTCCTCAGGAGGTATAAGTAGGGGGAAGCAATATATTCGATACCTCACCCAGAAACGCACCCTCTCGAAACCTGGCGAGCGAGCTACACCGCGATGCAGAGCGCCTCTCTTGCAGAGTCTGACACTTGAGTTTGCTAAACATCTCCGTAACGCTATCACGCTTACCAAATAACCCTGTGACGAAACGCGCCGCTCTTCTTCGGATCTTCTCTATCTCCTCCGTCAACCCGATCTGGTACGGATCCCACACTGATGAGCAATATTCAAGTATAGGTCGAACGAGTGTTTTGTAAGTCACCTCCTTTGTTGATGCACTACATTTTCTAAGGACTCTCCCAATGAATCTCAACCTGGTACCCGCCTTACCAACAATTAATTTTATATGATCATTCCACTTCAAATCGTTCCGCACGCATACTCCCAGATATTTTACAGAAGTAACTGCTACCAGTGTTTGTTCCGCTATCATATTATCATACAGTAAAGGATACTTCTTTCAATGTATTCGCAATACATTACATTTATCTATGTTAACGGTAAGTTGCCACTCCCTGCACCAAGTGCCTATCCGCTGCAGATCTTCCTGCATTTCGCTACAATTTTCTAATGCTGCAACTTCTCTGTATACTACAGCATCATCCGCGAAAAGCCGCATGGAACTTCCGACACTATCTACTAGGTCATTTATATATATTGTGAAAAGCAATGGTCCCATAACACTCCCCTGTGGCACGCCAGAGGTTACCTTAACGTCTGTAGACGTCTCTCCATTGATAACAACATGCTGTGATCTGTTTGCTAAAAACTCCTCAATCCAGCCACACAGCTGGTCTGATATTCCGTAGGCTCTTACTTTGTTCATCAGGCGACAGTACGGAACTGTATCGAATGCCTTCCGGAAGTCAAGGAAAACAGCATCTACCTGGGAGCCTGTATCTAATATTTTCTGTGTCTCATGAACGAATAAAGCGAGTTGGGTCTCACACGATCGCTGTTTCCGGAATCCATGTTGATTCCTACAGAGTAGATTCTCGGTTTCCAAAAACGACATGATACGCGAGCAAAAAACATGTTCTAAAATTCTACAACAGATCGACGTCAGAGGTATAAGTCTATAGTTTTGCGCATCTGCTCGACGACCCTGCTTCATGAATACATCTACAATGTGAAAATGGTCTGACATTCCACGTGACTATGTCTCATGTGTACATTGACGAGCAGAGACATTATGACCACGTGCTTAATAGCTTATTTGTCCGTCTTTGGAACGAAATAAATCACTGATTCTGCATATCAGGTTCGGACAGTTTGTTGATAGGTTTGTCGAAGTATATCGCATTGGATTTCTACGCACAGGTCATGTAATTCGAGTAAATAATGGGCCGCTGATTTGCGTACTCGATGATGGCGTCCGTTAGCGACCCACATGGGTTCCATAGGATTTACATCAGGCGAATTTGGTCACCGAGTCATCAACATGAGTTCACTACAATTCTCCTCAAACTGGTGTAGCATGATTCTCCGAGACACGAAAAATTATACTGCTGAAAGATGACAGCCGAAGAGGAAGACATCAAGCGTGATAGTATGCAGGTGGTTCGCAGCCGTCGGCGTGTCTTATTTCTACCACAGGCCCCATACAAGCGCAGGAGAATGTCTCCCGTAGCTTACTACCACAGGTTCCATACAGGCGCAAGAGAATGCTCCCATAACATAATATCGCTCCCGCCAGCTTGCGTCCGTGTCGCGCTGTACGCTTCGAGCCGCCGTTCACATCGATGCCGGCGTTTGTGGAGTCGTCCATCGACGTGGTTTAAAATAAACAGGATTCATCCGACCAGGCGACACGATTCCATTGATCTGCGGTCCAATCTCGATGGTCCTGTGCCCACTGCAATGGTAACTGACGATGTCGTTGGGTCAACGTGTGAACACGTAGGGGTGGTTTGCTGCGAAGCTTCATATTCAATAATGCACGATGAACGGTTTGCTTCCGAAACACCTGTGCCTGCACCAGCATTGTGCTCTTTTGGTAGAGATGCCACGGATCACCATTTGTCTTACTTTACAGAGCAGGCAAGCCTCTGATCCACATGTTTCGTGAAGAATCGTGGGCGTCCAACCATTTAGTGCCCAGTCGTAGCTTCACTCTCCTTCTACCTCTTTCCGTAGTTGCTCACGACAGAAGCGGGTGAACATTTGACCAAATTCGCCATTTTCGAAATACTCTTTCATAGGCTCTCCGTAATAATAATCTTCCCTTTGTCAAAGTCGCTTATCTCAATGGATTTCCCCATTTGCAGACCATATCTTCGCAAAGGCGACCTTGTGCTCCACTTACATTTGTTAAAGCGTCACGGACCCGCAACGCCAGCAGGCAGCATTCAAGGGAGGGGGGGGAGGTGGATCTTAGTGTTTAACGTGCCGTCGACAACGAGGTCATTAGAGACCGATCACAAGCTCGGATTAGGGAAGGATTGGAAAGGAAATCGGCCGTGCCCTTTCAAAGGAACCATCCCAGCATTTGCCAGAAACATTTAGGAAAATCATGGAAAACTTAAATCAGGATGGTCGCAGATGGGTTTGAACCGTCGTCCTCCCGAATGCGAGTCCGGTGTGATAACCACTACGCCACCTAGCTCGGTGCTGTGGGTAGTGGTCATAATGTTTTGGCTCATCAGTGTATGCCCTCTACGTATGAATTGACAGTCCCCCAGCCAAACACTATTAGTGCAGCTTCAGTAGACCTGGCTTGCAAATGAACGTCGTAGTTCGAAATTAGGCGTCAGATTAATGCAACGCAACTGTGACTGATTTACAACAAATAAATTGTGTTATCCAAGTTGTTGGTCCTGACCCGACTTAATATTGGAAATATGTGAAAAAATATGCATAAAGCTGTATGCTACGTCGGTAAATTAAGAACCACAGTATCAGGCCCAAACATCGGCTGGTTTGACGTTTAAAAATTTCGATAGCATTCTCAGGAAACGCAAACCATACAATTCTTTCTTGTGCGTATGTTTCTTCAAATACACTCCTGGAAATTGAAATAAGAACACCGTGAATTCATTGTCCCAGGAAGGGGAAACTTTATTGACACATTCCTGGGGTCAGATACATCACATGATCACACTGACAGAACCACTGGCACATAGACACAGGCAACAGAGCATGCACAATGTCGGCACTAGTACAGTGTATATCCACCTTTCGCAGCAATGCAGGCTGCTATTCTCCCATGGAGACGATCGTAGAGATGCTGGATGTAGTCCTGTGGAACGGCTTGCCATGCCATTTCCACCTGGCGCCTCAGTTGGACCAGCGTTCGTGCTGGACGTGCAGACCGCGTGAGACGACGCTTCATCCAGTCCCAAACATGCTCAATGGGGGACAGATCCGGAGATCTTGCTGGCCAGGGTAGTTGACACCTTCTAGAGCACGTTGGGTGGCGCGGGATACATGCAGACGTGCATTGTCCTGTTGGAACAGCAAGTTCCCTTGCCAGTCTAGGAATGGTAGAACGATGGGTTCGATGACGGTTTGGATGTACCGTGCACTATTCAGTGTCCCCTCGACGATCACCAGTGGTGTACGGCCAGTGTAGGAGATCGCTCCCCACACCATGATGCCGGGTGTTGGCCCTGTGTGCCTCGGTCGTATGCAGTCCTGATTGTGGCGCTCACCTGCACGGCGCCAAACACGCATACGACCATCATTGGCACCAAGGCAGAAGCGACTCTCATCGCTGAAGACGACACGTCTCCATTCGTCCCTCCATTCACGCCTGTCGCGACACCACTGGAGGCGGGCTGCACGATGTTGGGACGTGAGCGGAAGACGGCCTAACGGTGTGCGGGACCGTAGCCCAGCTTCATGGAGACGGTTGCGAATGGTCCTCGCCGATACCCCAGGAGCAACAGTGTCCCTAATTTGCTGGGAAGTGGCGGTGCGGTCCCCTACGGCACTGCGTAGGATCCTACGGTCTTGGCGTGCATCCGTGCGTCGCTGCGGTCCGGTCCCAGGTCGACGGGCACGTGCACCTTCCGCCGACCACTGGCGACAACATCGATGTACTGTGGAGACCTCACGCCCCACGTGTTGAGCAATTCGGCGGTACGTCCACCCGGCCTCCCGCATGCCCACTATACGCCCTCGCTCAAAGTCTGTCAACTGCACATACGGTTCACGTCCACGCTGTCGCGGCATGCTACCAGTGTTAAAGACTGCGATGGAGCTCCGTATGCCACGGCAAACTGGCTGACACTGACGGCGGCGGTGCACAAATGCTGCGCAGCTAGCGCCATTCGACGGCCAACACCGCGGTTCCTGGTGTGTCCGCTGTGCCGTGCGTGTGATCATTGCTTGTACAGCCCTCTCGCAGTGTCCGGAGCAAGTATGGTGGGTCTGACACACCGGTGTCAATGTGTTCTTTTTTCCATTTCCAGGAGTGTAGTTCAAATTACTCTGAGCACTATGGGACTTAACTTTTGAGGTCATCAGTCCCCTAGAACTTAGAACTACTTAAACCTAACTAACCTAAGAACATCACACACATCCATGCCCGAGGCAGGATTCGAACCTGCGACCGTAGCGGTCGCGCGGTTCCAGACTATAGCGCCTAGAGCCGCTCGGCCATCCGAGCGGCTATGTTTCTTCATTTTAATCCGTTAATGCGCGGTTTTTTGTGTTACAGGTCTTTTGTAGCCGAGCTTATGAGTCATAAATGATAGGAAGACAAAGCAGTAGTCCAATTTCATTTTTTAAAAATATTGTAATATTTTTTTATGTTGCACATTTTCAAAAATGCATACAACAATGAATTTCCGTACCTGTCACAAATTCGAAAGATCAGCTTCGTGGATGTTACAGTTCTCGTCCTTTCTCCAATTTATTATTTTCCCACATATTTGGAATTGCGGACGAATTTCGCTAACTACCCGCTGCGTAACGACAGCCACGTTTAAATGCACTTACTTGGCTAATGGTAGATAAATAAGTGCATTTAAATATCTTGGAAGCACAATAACTGAAGACTTCAGATGTCACCAGGAGGTGAAAACTCGAATTGCCATAGCGAAGGAGGCATTCAACAGAAAGAGGAGACTCCTATGTGGCAAATTAGATAAAGGACTAAGGAAAAGGCTTGGCGAATGTTTTGTTTGGAGTGTGGCACTATATGAGGTAGAAACATGGACGCTGAGACGAGAGGATGAAAAAAGGCTAGAAGCATTTGAGATATGGATGTGGAGGAGAATGGAGAGAATAAGCTGGATGGAAAGAGTGAGTAATGAAAGAGTATTGGAAAGGGTTGGTAAGAGAAGATGTCTGCTGAAGGTTGTAAGAGAAAGGAAAAAGAAATGGTTGGTACATTCATTGAGAAGGGAGTGCTTGCTAGCAGATGCTTTGGAAGGATTGGTTTGTGGCAGAAGACTGAGAGGAAGAAGGAGATGCAAGATGCAAGATATCTCGCGAAGAGACCATGAGGATAAAATCAGAGAGATTAGAGCCCACACAGAGGCATACCGACAATCCTTCTTTCCACGAACAATACGAGACTGGAATAGAAGGGAGAACCGATAGAGGTACTGAAGGTACCCTCCGCCACACACCGTCAGGTGGCTTGCGGAGTATGGATGTAGATGTAGATGTAGATGATAGACGAAATAAAGGGAAGACGAAATTATGCAGACCTTAAGGGAATGGCAGAAGATCGGACAGCCTGGTGACAGGTTGCATTGTCCTGCTGGTAGATGCCAACGTGCCGAGAAAAAAACAAACTGCATGTAGGGGTGGTCATGGTCCCCAAGAATATATGCACACTTGCGTTGATCCATAGTGTCTTGCAGAATGACGAGATTACCCGGGGACTGCCAGGAAAACATTCCCCAGACCACAACGCATGTAACGTGTTTGCTTTCCGACGTTTCAAGCCGCTCGCACCAATGGTCATTTGTGTGACGAAGCATAACGTGATTCATCTGAAAAGCCCACCAGTCGCCACTTAAGTGGACGCCCAGCTCTGGTACTGGCTAATATTCCAGCCTTCATCATCGATGAACAGCAGTCAGCATAGGTGCATTAAGCAGGTGCCTGCTGCTTAGGCCCGTACGCAGCAGAGTTCGCTGTATGGTCGTTTAGGGGACACTGTTGGTAGCCCCTTCGTTCATCCGGGCGATCAGTTGCTCGACAGTTCCACATCGATTCACTCGTAGACATCACGGCAGTCGTCGTTCACCCCTGTCATATACAGCCCGTGGTGTACCACGGTCGCTGTGGCCGAGCGGTTCTACACGCTTCAGTCCGGAACCGCGTGGCTGCTAAGGTCGCAGGTTCGAATCCTGCCGCGGGCATGGATGTGTGTGATGTCCTTAGGTTAGTTAGGTTTAAGTAGTTCAAAGTCTAGGGAACTGATGACCTCAGATGTAAGTCCCATCGCGCTTAGAGCCATTTGAACTATTTGAGCACCACGGTTGCCTCGGTGCCGCTTTTGGATAGCGCCATTTGGCCATGCAGCTGCGGCACGCGAACAGTTCACGAACGTTTCGGAAATGCTCCCACCCTTGGCGCGAAAGTCAGTAATTCAGACATCTAACCAAATGCACTACGAGAAGAAGATAGCAATGTCAGGGAACAAAATAAAAACAATATGGGATATAGTGAAAGAGGAGACTGGTAGAACCAGAAAGGAACAGGAGCAAATAGCATTAAGGGTAGATGACACATTAGTAACCGATAGGCATAGTGTGGCAAATCTATTTAACAAGTACTTTATATCCGTTACTGATAGAATGGGATTGTCAGGATCAGTAAATGATGCCCTTGAATATCTGAAACTAGCCTACAAATAGCTTCAGCTACATGAATATGTCACTCACACCAAAAGAAATAACTTCCATAATAAAATCTTTGAAAACAAAGCATTCTAGTGCTTACGATGAAATATCAACAAAGTTAATTAAGGCATGTTCTTGTGAGTTTAGTACAATTCTAAGTTACTTGCGTAACCAGTCAATTATAACTGGGACATTTCCTGACTGGCTAAAATATGCAGATGTTAAGCCTCTATTAAAGAAAGGGGATAAAGAGATCCCATCAAACTACAGACCGATTTCACTTTTGCCAGCATTCTCAAAAATTTTAGTAAAAGTAATGTACAGGCAGCTTCTCAACCATCTAACCACAAATAACATATTATCAAGAACACAGTTTGGATTTCTGAAGGGTTCTGATATCGAGAAAGCTATTTACACCTACAGTGAAAATGTACTTAATTCATTAAATAACAAATTACAAGCAGCAGGTGTTTTCTGTGATTTGTCAAAGGCATTTGATTGTGTGAACCACAACATCCTTTTAAATAAATTAGAATTCTATGGTGTCACGGGCAGTGCTGCAAAATGGTTCAAGTCATGCCTAGCTAACAGGAAACAAAGGGTGTCAGTACAAGGGACTAGTGAATTAAGTCATCAGTCATCATCAGAATGGGAAGAAATTACACGTCGTGTCCCACAAGGATCCATCTTAGGGCCATTTCTTTTTCTTGTGTACATTAATGATCTCTCATCAGTTACACTGCCAGAAGCAGAGTTCGTTTTGTTTGCAGATGACACAAGTATTGCAATAAATAGTATGTCGAGTGTAGTTCTAGAAAGATCTGCTAATGATATTTTCATGGATATTAATAAATGGTTTAAAGCCAACTCATTGACATTAAACTTTGAAAAGACTCACTACATGCAATTCAGAACCTGTAAGAGGTTTCCACCCAGCATATGCATAAAGTATGAAGAAAAGCAGATAGAAGAGGTTGACAGTCTTAAATTCCTGGGATTACAACTTGATAATAAATTCAGTTGGGAGGAGCACACCACAGAACTGCAGAATCGCCTTAGCAAATCTGTATTTGCAATTCGAGTGTTAGCAGACATAGGTGACATAAAAATGAAAAAGCTTGCATACTTTGCCTACTTTCATTCCATAATGTCATATGGTATAATATTTTGGGGTAACTCTTCAAGTAAAACAAAAGTTTTCAGAGTCCAAAAGCGTGTAATACGTATTATTTGTGGAGTACATTCACGGACGTCACGAAGAAACCTCTTCAAAGAACTGCGTATACTAACCACTGCCTCTCAGTATATTTACTCCTTAATGAAATTTGTCCTAAATAATATATCTCTTTTTCCAACAAACAGCTCAGTTCATACATACAATACCAGGAACAAAAATGATCTGCACAAAGACTTAAAAGCACTTACTTTAGTTCAAAAAGGGGTCCACTACTCAGGAACACCCATGTTCAATAATTTGGCAGCAAACATAAAAAATTTTGTTACAAATAAAGATCAATTTAAAAGGAGCCTGAAAGACTTACTAGTGGCCAACTCCTTCTACTCCATTAACGAATTTTTTAATAGAAACAAATGATGTATTGTATATATTCATACTATTAGTATTGTTATTTCAGCTTGACATGTTCCACATCCACGAGGATCTCCTCAGCATGGATCTACGGAACGAAAAACTTATCTAATCTAATCTAATCTAAATCTAGTCATGGTCCTTTTGGACGTCAGATAACTCGCTCCGTTTCCGCTTTACGACAACGACTGCACTGTTTTCCGCTTCTCCCCCATTCAACTGTCATCTTTCATCAAAAGAAAAAAAATTGTTCAAATGGCTCTAAACACTATGGGACTTAACATCTGAGGTCATCAGTCCCTTAGAACTTAGAACTACTTAAACCCAACTAACGTAAGGACATCACCCACATCCACGCCCGAGGCAGGATTTGAACCTGCGACCGTAGCGGTCGCGCGGTTCCAGACTGAAGTGCCTAGAATCGCTTGGCCACACTGGCCGGCTATCTTTCATTGTTGAGTGGTTACTGCACATCGATGTCGAACATAAGCGGTTATCACATTAATGTTGCTGGGTCATGTTGTCGTCCAATGACACAATTTTGTTGGTACATTCAGTTTTATACGTGGATACTGTCTGAAAAATGCTTTGTGAATAGGTGTAGTAGTAAAGAAGTAATAAAGTAAAACTTTACACCCGACGCAAATTGTTTACTGCATGAACAGCGAAAATGAAACGATCAATTTTTTCCCTTTCGTAAGTTTATCGGCGTATGAGCGAGAAAAAGTTTCGAAAAGGTTTGAAATTTTGTGTAAAGTTTGTTGGAAGTCATTAACTGCTCTCATTCTCAAATACCGAATGAATATAGTGTGGGTAATTTGCGCGCCGTGGGTTACGCTGTCTCAACACATCTTCACAGTTTAGAACAATGGCGCTTGACTTATTGCGTTAAAGCTTTAACGTGAGATTGTACCTCTTCCTGTGTAGGTCATCAAAGCATTTCAAATTTTTAAATTCGGCAAATACGTGAAACATTAAAAATCTGTATGTCTGAAAGACATACAGGCAGTCTGCAACTGGTACCGTGCACGTGCTACGGGTTAACTATCTGTAATAGTGCTAAAAGCTGCCATACTCTTACTCAGAAATTAAGCCAAACGTTCAGTTTTCCTCTAAGTGAGGATGAGAAATTATTCTCGTATCGAACCATTCCAGAATAATAAAAATAAATATCATTGTATTGTGTATCGAAGACATTATAGTATGGCCTTCGGTGGGAAGAAAGGCCATACGTTCAAGAGCACAGTTTATTTATTTATTTAAAAAAGCTTTCTTCAGAAGGATCAAGTTAAGTCATGTCAAGAGGAGAAAGTTCTTTCCACTGAACTTACCAAGTTTATAATTCCGTACCTGATATTGCGAGACAAGGCTGCAATATGTATAAATTAATCAGTCGAAAATTATTGTAAAAAAATATCACTCGAGAGGACAGAATGAAATGCCATTGCTATTGCTCATAATATTGTTGGTCCAGCTTCTGTTCAACAGTCGGCTGAATGTCTTCGGAAAGGTATATTTTATAGCGTATCAACATATGCTGGGACCATGGTGCAACGAAAATGTTTGCATTCGTTGCAAGATATTGTACTCGACGGACTAATTTTTGGACATCGTTTTTTTTTACATCACGATTTTTATGTTCTTGTCCCACCGATTTTTTAAATCTTGACTCTTGATATTCTACAATCTGGATCTGGCGCACCAGTGGGCAATGTAGGTACATACTACTGTAGCGTCGGCACAAGCTATCATGCCTACGGCTGCTGAGACTCTTCCAGGCGATTTGTTGCTTTCGGCTAATATTTTACATTGTTATAAACTACGAAGCATTCCCGAGATTCACTATTGCCGTTTCACTTTTCCTTTACTTCGGAGTGATTTCATCCATCTTAGTTTTCTATAACACATTGCCGCTGTCTGTATTATTTTATACTGAAACAACTGAAAGCCGATACCGATTGCTTAGGATTTATTTTTAAATTTTTCATTGTGCCAGACACGTATTGGGCCACAAGCTCATTTTCAGGGACACACTTCAGAAGAAAAAAATATACATAATTAAAGTATCTAAGTAAGTTGGTCAGTAGTGTTGCACGTTGCCTTGACAGGGAATAGTTAATAGTTTAAGGTTACTTTTTTCATAATTTCTATCTGCATTTTGAAGAGACAGGGACTTTTCAGCGACCGGAGTGGGGACAGAGGGAGTCCCGTTTGGGAACACTTGGCAGGAGACTTAGAGTTCTGGAATTTACCTTACAACCAAGGGAAACCTCCCGAAAGCCTTGCGAGTTGAAGGCTAGGGTAAAGGGTGACTGGAAAAACCGATGATCCGACTGGGATCCGACCCCCCGACTTTTCAGTTTCCAGGCACGCGCTTTACCATTGGTCCTACGCAGTCGATGTCGACTTTTAGTTATGAATAATGAAGTTCCTGAATATCATGTGAGCTGCAGAGCACGTATATAGCAATAAGACTGTGGTTCCTGTTCTATTGGTCAATGAATTGGATATTAAAACTAAAAATAATGTACGTATTTAACGCAAGAAAAATGTTAAGAACATGTATTTGCAAATACAGAAACAAATGGTTCAAATGGCTCTGAGCACTATGGGACTTAACATCTGAGATCATCAGTGGCCTAGAACGTAGAACTACTTAAACCCAACTAACCTATGGACATCACACACATCCATGCCCGAGGCAGGATTCGAGCCTTCGACCGTAGCGGTCGCGCGGTTACAGACTAAAGCGCCTAGAACCGCTCGACCACCGTAGCCGTCAAAGAAGGTTAGATTTGCAGTCAGTTATGGGATACTAATCTGCGTCGTGGACACATTCCACAATAAACTGTAGATCCCTTTTAACAAGTTGTATAAGTAAATTGACAAGTTAAGACCATATTTACTAAATTAACTACTTTAAAAAATAGAAATTCAAAACTAAAATATGATTTTTTATGAAAACGTTAAGGCTTAATGTGTAAATTGCTATTTCTTAATAAATGTGGACTTAAAATAAAAGTAATAAAATAATATGCAGTTGACGCCGTTTGTAGCGACATCACTTTTGACGTCATATTGACTATAACAGCGAAGTCTAAATCCTGTGTAACCATTATGTTTAAAAAATTTCTTACGTGTTAGTACGTCATCATTTATTGCGACTTATCGTATTTTTATTCTACTTTCGGAGAAATATACCGGCTGTAAATTTCAGTTTTCATTTTTGTTCTTTATGCATTTGGGAATTACTAACAGCAATCTAGAGCGTATTTTCAAACTCTTGTTTTCTGCAGATTGATGGTATCAAATCAGTCA
Source organism: Schistocerca cancellata (assembly GCF_023864275.1). NCBI lineage: Eukaryota > Metazoa > Arthropoda > Insecta > Orthoptera > Acrididae > Schistocerca > Schistocerca cancellata. The sequence continues at coordinate 915,616,584 of NC_064627.1, read as the reverse complement.
TTAAAACGAATGTTTCGTGAAATGCAAAATGCCTACGCACATCTTAAATGCAAAAAGAAAACAAAGATAACTGATTTTCTTAAGTAGGACAGTATACTGTAGTATTGCATTTTCAAAGTTAAAGCAACTGGTTACGAAACTAAACAAACTGTATTCGCTGTGACTATAGAAAACTATAAGATTAAGTTCCAGTATGTGTTACTTTATCAAAGTACTGAAATGCAGTAATAGTGTATTCGTTAATGATATTTTGTGGTTGCGTGTGTTAGATATTTCCAAAATGTTAGCCACAGTACGTCACATCTTTACAAGATTTTAAAATGAAATATAGGACGTTTAGACCGTCGTGTGATTTATGCATAGAATACTGTCTTTTCACTTTGCTACTGTTGATTAATTTTTGTAATACAGTAACTGGAACGAAGTTGTGCCATTCATGACTATTACACTACGCAGCACTTAATAACATGCTCAACATCTTATCTTATTCATTATCCAAGACCGTGTTCGACATGATTGAAAATTTACATTTTTTATGCTTCTTTCTTCCCTTATTAAAGATTTTTATATTTTGCTGGCGTCTTATTGCTGGACGTACTGCATAAACATAAGAAACTCTCTAGTTTTTCTCCAGAAATTCTGTATCCTAATTACACGTGTACTGTATTTCTGCTACTTTTTGAAGTCTTAACTCTATGGTACCCTAAAATTATAGATACGAAGAAGTTTCATTCTAAAAAGAAAGCAAAAACCAGGTTTTGCGCTATTATAGGCTGTAACTACCGTAAACCGTCGGTCCCTTCGACGTCGTTATAACCGGCTTCGACTCTACCACTAGCGAGTTACGAAATTGCGACTTCACTACCCATTCACCTACAACCGAATATCTTTTTTTTTTCGTTCTTCCATTGACCTTCTAATTCTACGAGTAGCTACTGGCCATTAAAATTGCTACACCAAGAAGATGACGTACTACAGACGCGAAATTTAACCGACAGGAAGAAGATACTGTGATATGCAAATGATTAGCTTTTCAGAGCATTCACACAAGGTTGGCGCCGGTGGCAACACCTACAACGTGCTGACATGAGGAAAGTTTCAAACCGATATCCTATACACAAACAGCAGTTCACCGGCGTTGCCTGGTGAAACGCTGTTGTGATGCCTCGTGTAAGAAGGAGAAATGCCTACCATCACGTTTCCGACTTTGATTAAGGTCGGATTGTAGCCTATCGCGATTTCGGTTTATCGTATCGCGACATTGCTGCTCGCGTTGGTCGAGATCCAATGACTGTTAGCAGAATATGGAATCGGTGGGTTCAGGAGGGTAATACGGAACGCCGCGCTGGATCCCAACGGCATCGTATCACTAGCAGTCGAGATGACAGGCATCTTATCCGCATGGCTGTAACGGATCGTGCAGCCACGTCTCGATCCCAGAGTCAACAGGGGCCGTTTGCAAGACAACAACCATCTGCACGAACAGTTCGATGACGTTTGCTGCAGCATGGACTATCAGCTCGGAGACCGTGGCTGCGGTTACCCTTGACGCTGCATCACAGACAGGAGAGCCTGCGATGGTGTACTCAACGACGAACCTGGGTACACGAATGGGCATCTGCACGAACAGTTCGACGACGTTTGCAGCAGCATGGACTATCAGCTCGCAGACCGTGGCTGCGGTTACACTTGAATCTGCATCACAGACAGGAGCGCCTGCGATGGTGTACTCAACGACGAACCTGGGTGCACGAATGGCAAAACGTCATTTTTTCGGATGAATCCAGGTTCTGTTCACAGCATCATGATGGTCGCATCCGTGTTTGGCGACATCGCGGTGAACGCACATTGGAAGCGTGTATTCGTCATCGCCATTCTGGTGTATCACCCTGCGCGATGGTATGGGGTTCCATTGGTTACACGTCTCGGTCACCTCTTGTTTGCATTGACGGCACTTTGAACAGTGGACGTTACATTTCAGATGTGTTACGACCCGTGGCTCTACCCTTCATTCGCTCCCTGCGAAACCCTACATTTCAGCAGGATAATGCACGACCGCATGTTGCAGGTCCTGTACGGGCCTTTCTGGATACAGAAAATGTTCGACTGCTGCCCTTGCCAGCACATCTCCAGATCTCTCACCAATTGAAAACGTCTGGTCAATGGTGGCCGAGGAACTGGCTCGTCACAATACGCCAGTCACTACCCTTGATGAACTGTGGTATCGTGTTGAAGCTGCATGGGCAGCTGTACCTGTACACGCCATCCAAGTTCTGTTCGACTCAATGCCCAGGCGTGTTAAGGCCGTTATTACGGCAAGAGGTACTGGATACTGATTTCTCAAGATCTATGCATCCAAATTGGTTGAAAATGTAATCACATATCAGTTCTAGTATAATACATTTGTCCAATGAATACCTGTTTATCGTCTGCGTTTCTACTTGGTGTAGCAATTTTAATAGCCAGTAGTGTAGATAAGCTGGAATGAAAAGGCAGGGGTGCTGCAGCAGACTCAGTTGCTACTAGTAGTCTACTGGTATACGAAACCCGCTCGATGTAAAGGCGGGTAAGGGACTTGCGGATGCAGCGGAAGGATGGACAGTATTTTTCTTATGTTCGGAGACCTCTACTTAATCACCCTGCACAGCCTCAGTCGGAGCCATTCTGACCGTCGCAGTTGAAGGATCTCCGGTATTTTTCTGCTGCGCAAGAAAACAGCGGCGGGCGTTAACGGCGACTGCTTTCCCATGGCGTACCCGCCGGCGGATCGGCGGTGCGGAAAGGCCCGAGCGCGCGCAATTACGCGCAGAGGAAGAGGAAGGGCGACCGCGAGCTGTGCGCAGGGCGGCGTGATGGATCCTGTTAGGGCATCTTGTTTCGTCGGCCCGTTTGGCGTTTACTCGCGGGCCGCTGCGCACCGTCGGCCCAGGTAGTCCCAGCTGCGTTCCCAGGCCCTCGCGCTACTCCACATCTGCCTACCTGTTACCCGAGACACGCCGAGCTGCGTCCAGGCGAGATGCGCGGCCGGAAAACAACTGCTGGCAAAACAACGCTACCGCTGGCGGCACGGGTAGGTCGCAACGAGCGCGCCGGAACGCCGGGAAGTGCGCCTTGCAAGTTGCACTCCGTAGGTTTTAAAGGTGCTATTACTATGTACCTGTGTCCGCAGTACTCGCCATTAAAGTTGCAACACCACGAAGGTGGCATGTAATCAACATCAAATTGGCATGAAATAGTCATGTTCCGATACGCAAATGATGCGTTAATACGGAACCGACTTGGGCTGGAAAAAAATTAGTTACAATTTTGGCCACCAGATGCAAAAAAATGGTTCAAATGGCTCTGAGCACTATGGGACTTAACATCTGAGGTCATCAGTCCCCTAGAACTTAGAATTACTTAAACCTAACTAACCTAAGGACATCACACACATCACACACAACCATGCCCGAGGCAGAATTCGAACCTGCGACCGTAGCAGTCGCGCGGTTCCGGACTCAGCGCCTAGAACCGTTAGACCACCGCAGCCGGCACCAGATGTAAATCGTGCGCTGCAAAAGCAAGAAAAATGTTCAAATGTGTGTGAAATCTTATGGGACTTAACTGCTAAGGTCATCAGTCCCTAAGCTGACACACTACTTAACCTAAATTATCCTAAGGACAAACACACACACCCATGCCCGAGGGAGGACTCGAACCTCCGCTGGGACCAACTGCACAGTCCATGACTGCAGCGCCTGAGACCGCTCGACTAATCCCGCGCGGCTATGTGCGTGAACAACATACAGTAGGAAAGAGCAAACTTTCGTGTTTTACATGATCTCCGACAGGAAGCCACAGTGGCATCTGGAAGACAGGCAGTTTTTAAATCAAAGGATTACTGAACGATCAAATGATTCAAATGGCTCTGAGTACTATGGGACTTAACTTCTGATGTCATCAGTCCCCTAGAACTTAGAACTACTTAAACCTAACTACCCTAAGGAAATAACACCCGAGGTAGGATTCGAACCTGCGACCGTAGCCTTACATTAATGGCCTCCAAGGTCACCAGGCTTGACTGTGTATGATTAGTTCTTGTAGGGGTTTATAAAAGATTCTTGATTATGTGCCTCCGTTACCAATAACAATGAATGAACTGAGACATCGCGCAACAGCAACTATGGAAGCTTTAACTCAAGACATGCTCGCTGCAATGTGGGAACAATTTGAATACCGCATTGACATATGCCGTGGATCTCAAGGGGAGCATATTGAACACTTACGAAATGGTATGGGAAAAAAAGAAAACTTCTTGAGTTTCCCGTCCATGAAGTAACAAAATTCATTGTGTATGTTCATTAATTTCAGAAATATAGATGTGCAAAATCAGATGATTCTTTTTTATATACTCTGTAGTTAAAGTACAGATACTCACAGACTTCTTGTGTAGGCTTTGATTATCATACGGCAGCGAAATTTGATAGATATGATAATGCGTTATTGCGGAACCGATTTAGGCTTTTTTGGGCACCAGATGCAAAACTAGCGCTGTGAATGAAAGAAAGACGTATAAAAATGTTTCCGTGTGTAATGGGTTAGAAACGGGCCAAAGACGTGAGAAAGGCATTATGTTGATTTTATTACTAACTGCCACTTAAAAGTAATTTGAGCGAGCACCAGGGACGTCGACAAAATGGCTCTGAGCACTATGGGACTTAACTTCTATGGTCATCAGTCCCCTAGAACTTAGAACTACTTAAACCTAACTAACCTATGGACATCACACATCACCCAGTCATCACGAGGCAGAGAAAATCCCTGACCCCGCCGGGAATCGAACCCGGGAACGTCGACAAAAGTTCAGTGCCAGATTGACACCTGGTGGCCAAAATCGGAACTAAATTTTTCCAGTGTAAGTCGGTTCTGTATTAACGCATTAGAATACCTACATAGTTGCGCTGCCATACGGTGATTACAGCCCACATTGTACCTCCACGAGCAGCTGTACTTTCATTATAACCACCTGGTACATGCTGTCATTCTGTATGTGAGAAAACATTGCACGCCAGGTTTTTCACTGGAGTCACATTTCAATGGTTGTTGTCATATCTCATGTGAGAAGCAGATGCCTCATATGAGACGCAGAAACATCTAGCAGGCCATATCGGAATGTGATAGCTCACGATGTTGGCCTATTAGGATTGCAGTTTATCTTTCTGTGATGATGAAATGATGATGATGATAATGTTTGGTTTGTGGGGCGCTCATCTGTGCGGTCATCAGCGGCCGTGCAAAGTCCCAATTTTTACACAGTCCAAAACATTTTTTCACAGTCCAATCTAATCACTGTCACGAATGATGATGAAATGATAAGGATAACACACACACCCATACCCTTGGCAGAGGGAATCGAACCTGGGACCTCCTGATCCAGAGGCAGCAACGCTAGCCACTACACCAGGGGCTGCACACTTATCTGTCTACGGTGTTGCTGCTCACATTGGTCGGGATCCGACAACTGTCATGCGAATATGTATCGATGGTGTCAGGATGGTAATGCCATGCGCTACCTCGTTAGCGTCATATGACGGAAAGAACAGACACCACGCATTCATAGAACGAGTTCGACTCGATGGGCAATGAATCCACACCCTTCAGTGCAGATGCATATTTACGTTCGACCTCCAGCAGGAATCTAAAATTAGCAAGCATGGGGCACATGGACGGGGACTGCAGATAGGTGAACGCAACTACCTAGTAAGCGGAAGATCCTGGGTTCGAGTCCTGGTACGCCAATAAAGTCCCGATGCAGCTGATATCAATAGTTCTTCCGTTTCCTTTCCTTTTCTCCCCTCCATCTACAGTTTACAAAATATTTAGAGCTTTCACATAAAAAATTCGGAGGCATTACGTTTCGGCACACCCTCGTACATCCGTACGGTACACCTCCAGACGTGGGTTCCTTTTCAAAACTTTATCTACTACTTATTCTCCACAACTCCTAGAAGCCTCTTAAAAGATTGTTAAATACCACGTATGTACCTATATTTGAGAGCCGTAATGAATCCCGAGTGGGGTGGCTCTGTGGCAAGCGAACTACACTCGCATTCGGGAGGACGACTGTTTAAATCCCCATCCGGCCATCCAGATTTAGGTTTTCTGAGACTCTCCTAAGTGGCTCCGGTCGAATGGCGGGATCGTTTCCTTAAAAAGGGCACTGCTGATTTTCTTCCCCATCCTTTCGTAACCCGGACTTGGGCTCTGTCCCAAATGACCGCACTGTCCAAGGAACGTTAAGCTTTTAATATTCCCTCTTCCTTCCTTCCGTAACGAAAATTATCAACAGTGCTCATGGCTTATCACAATACGTAGATTGTTCAAATTTTACATGTCGTTTGCAAGGCCTTGTCAAGTTCCGGTGCCTTCTCATCCACAACTATTATGTTTGTACAAGGTGAACCCGAACAATATCGGCAAAACTTCCGAAGTTTTTCACGGATCTTTTCCGATTATTTTGGTACAAGGGACCCCTGGACTCTGGTTTTGGAAACTGTGTAACAGTGTAACCAATATGTGGGAATTACTTTACTGTAATGTCATATGCAAACCAAATCAGTATAATTCGCAGATATGGGTTAATGACATGCTAAAACAGCAATGAAGGTCCTTACATAACTTCTGATTCTATGGTGACGAATCTTTGATTTCGAAATGCACATTGGTTAGTAAATACGTTACTGAAAAGATAGTTGCCTGATTTTATTCTTTCCAAACTTCTTCTTAATTATTATACAGGTTGTTGAAAAGCTTCCTTACTTTGAGAGGTGGCAGAATGGAACAAAACGACAAAAAAATCTAGCGAGCATGGGCTCTAAAATTTATACCTTAAAAACTATAAGCACTTGTTCATCTTCGCTACTGTGAAACACGTCTGTTCTACTGCTATTACGAACGACCTACAGAATGCAGCAAACGAATGGGAGCACATTCCTTCGCTATTTTCCTTGGATGCAGTAAGAATCTGTTTGTGTTGTTACCTTAAACAGTAGTCACAGTTCTGGGCAAGAGCAGCGCATATATGACTTTTAATGGAAACAGGCGTGTTATGGTAAGTTTGTGAAATGATTTTACATTTTCGTTTTATCTTTAAACTTACCAGCCTATTATTCCACATAGGAAGTGCCAGAGGTGATCTTCTGTTGCGGCCTGGCAAATGTCAAACCGCTGAGCCCGTGATGAAAAGCAGCCAGAAAGCAGGGAACCATCTGCACAATTATTGAGCCTTTTTCCAGCGACTAGCACACTGGTTCCGTAGCTCCAACAATGGTGGATCGTGGCAGACCTCACATTGTTCGTATTCTTGTTGTGGAGTAGCGAGTATCGGCAGCGAGAGGAATAAGATCCTGGAGCTTGCGCACGTGGAATTTTAGCATCTATCAGATTAAGTCATATTCTAGTCTGGGCGATCCAGCATGAACAGTTGCTATACCATATGATGTACGCCGTGTCCAAGCCCTTCGCCCGCAACAGCAGCCTACCACAATGCAGCTCTGCCAATGGCTATGGCAAAGATGTGGCGAAGACACACTTTCCACAACAAAGACACTGTTCACAGACGAGGTTGGTTTCACGCGAAATGGGATTGTCAATTTTCATAACCGAAATGTATGGTCTGATGCAAATCTATCTATAGTTTAATAATCAAGGCATTAGCTCTAGTTTTTAGTTAAAGTATGCTCCGAAATTATTGGCGATAGCTTAATACGACATTACGTAATACTAAACAGGTTGACTGGTGCAAGATACCGTCAGTTCCTGTCAAACAACTTGTCTGACCTGCTCGAGGGGGTACCATTCTAACAACAGCTGGAGATGTGGTTTATGCATGATGGAGCACCATGTTCGAGAACACCACACACGGACATTCAATGGGCAATAGATTGTTGCGGGAGGTCTAGAATGTTGGGCAGCCCGTTCCCCCGATTTTAATGTTTGGATTTTTGGTTGTGGGAGCACTTCAAATCTTTGTGAAGAATACGTTAATAATGTACAAACACTACAGGACGCGTCATCATTGCATATCCGTGAAAAACCTGGAGTTTTTTTTTTTTTTTTTTAGAGAGTGCTTAATTCTCCAAAGATCGAACAGAAGCATGCTTTCCTATGAATGGTCACAATGTTGTACACGTCTCTCAGGCATAGCTTCCAAGTGCAGGTCGTAGTATGTAAAAGCAAGCAGATTACATTAGAAGCTATGTTGTTTCAGAGTAACAGAATAATGTGTTCTCATTTGCTTACTGCATTTTGTAGGCCGTTCGTAATAGCAAAGAACCTGCAGTAGAAGAAATGAGTTTCACAGTAGCGCAGATGAACAAGTGCTTATAGTGTTGTTACCGGATTCGACTTTTTACTAAAATCTATTTAATAACAAGAAGAAGAGAAGCCTAGAAATTAAGACGCAACGATCAAATATATCAAAGTAAAGAAAAAATAACATTAACGGTAAGGAAAGGAAGACTGATATGTTTTGGGTGTTCTGCCAGGTTGCATGACAACAGGATGACAAAATATAACTTAAAGTATCTCTGGAAAAAGAAATTAGCAACAAGCTGGATCCCATAAGTTAAAACAGATTTAGAAATACACCAAGCTTCAACCGCCGTGTGACTGTACTAATCTACACTCCTGGAAATTGAAATAAGAACACCGTGAATTCATTGTCCCAGGAAGGGGAAACTTTATTGACACATTCCTGGGGTCAGATACATCACATGATCACACTGACAGAACCACAGGCACATAGACACAGGCAACAGAGCATGCACAATGTCGGCACTAGTACAGTGTATATCCACCTTTCGCAGCAATGCAGGCTGCTATTCTCCCATGGAGACGATCGTAGAGATGCTGGATGTAGTCCTGTGGAACGGCTTGCCATGCCATTTCCACCTGGCGCCTCAGTTGGACCAGCGTTCGTGCTGGACGTGCAGACCACGTGAGACGACGCTTCATCCAGTCCCAAACATGCTCAATGGGGGACAGATCCGGAGATCTTGCTGGCCAGGGTAGTTGACTTACACCTTCTAGAGCACGTTGGGTGGCACGGGATACATGCGGACGTGCATTGTCCTGTTGGAACAGCAAGTTCCCTTGCCGGTCTAGGAATGGTAGAACGATGGGTTCGATGACAGTTTGGATGTACCGTGCACTATTCAGTGTCCCCTCGACGATCACCAGTGGTGTACGGCCAGTGTAGGAGATCGCTCCCCACACCATGATGCCGGGTGTTGGCCCTGTGTGCCTCGGTCGTATGCAGTCCTGATTGTGGCGCTCACCTGCACGGCGCCAAACACGCATACGACCATCATTGGCACCAAGGCAGAAGCGACTCTCATCGCTGAAGACGACACGTCTCCATTCGTCCCTCCATTCACGCCTGTCGCGACACCACTGGAGGCGGGCTGCACGATGTTGGGGCGTGAGCGGAAGACGGCCTAACGGTGTGCGGGACCGTAGCCCAGCTTCATGGAGACGGTTGCGAATGGTCCTCGCCGATACCCCAGGAGCAACAGTGTCCCTAATTTGCTGGGAAGTGGCGGTGCGGTCCCCTACGGCACTGCGTAGGATCCTACGGTCTTGGCGTGCATCCGTGCGTCGCTGCGGTCCGGTCCCAGGTCGACGGGCACGTGCACCTTCCGCCGACCACTGGCGACAACATCGATGTACTGTGGAGACCTCACGCCCCACGCGTTGAGCAATTCGGCGGTACGTCCACCCGGCCTCCCCCATGCCCACTATACGCCCTTGCTCAAAGTCCGTCAACTGCACATACGGTTCACGTCCACGCTGTCGCGGCATGCTACCAGTGTTAAAGACTGCGATGGAGCTCCGTATGCCACGGCAAACTGGCTGACACTGACGGCGGCGATGCACAAATGCTGCGCAGCTAGCGCCATTCGACGGCCAACACCGCGGTTCCTGGTGTGTCCGCTGTGCCGTGCGTGTGATCATTGCTTGTACAGCCCTCTCGCAGTGTCCGGAGCAAGTATGGTGGGTCTGACACATCGGTGTCAATGTGTTCTTTTTTCCATTTCCAGGAGTGTAGTTGTAACTGGTTGGTTACGTAAACAACTAGTTACAATCGTAATAGTGCAGGTACATGGCAGATGGAGTACTATGACGTGAATGTTTGGAGTGCAGTTAGTATATAATGATGAATGTATGGAAGCTTACTAATGCATAGTTACTGGGCTGGCATAATGATATACTAATGACACACAGATATAATATATGTTGCACATGTTCGCAGAGAGCGGACTGTCATTGGTGGACAGGAAGAATCATCTGTAGCCAAGATCACATGGTGGTTTTATTTTATTTCACAACTAGATCTTCAAAAAATTCTTATTAACATGCATACATTCCACCAACACAATGAGAACACTTTCCACTTACAGGTAACTACACCATGGTGGCTTGTGGAAAGCGTTATCATTATATTGGTGGCATTTATGCATAATCATAAGAATTTTCCGAAGATCCCATGATGACAGGAAAATTCTGTCGAAACCGGTTAGAATAAAAATAACAAACAAACTTGTCTGCATAAGTTGTTTAATTCAGTAGCTGAGGATGTTAGTCACACCGACTTTCCAGCAATACACCATAGCATCATTTACCAAAAATCTTAAGGTAGGTACCCAAATATCAGAAAGTTACACAGGTCACACAAATAGACAAGAAAGGCAGTAGGAGTAATCTACTAAATTACAGGTCCATAACGTCAACGTCGCATTGCAGCAGGATTTTGGAACATGTATTGTGTTCGAACATTATGAACTACCTCGAATGGAATGGTCTATTGACACATAGCCAACAGGGATATAGAAAATATCGTTCTTGTGAAACATGACTAGATCTTCATTCATACGAATTGTTGAGTGCTATCGACGAGGGATATCAAATTGATTCTGTATCTCTAGATTCCCATATGGCTTTTGACACCGTACTTCATAAGCAGCTTGTAACCAAATTGAGTACTTAAGGAATATCGTCTAAGTTATGCGACTGGATTCGTGATGTCCTGTCAGAGAGGTCGCAATTCGTAGTAATCAACGGAAAGTCATAGAGTAAAACAGAAGTGATTACTAGTGTTCGCCAAGGAAGTGTTATAGGCTCCCCTGGTGTTCCTCATGTATATACACGATTTAGGAGCAATCTGAGCAGGTGTTTTTGGTTGTTTGCAGATGGGGTTGGGTTGTGTTGAGGGAGAAGACCAAACAGCGAGGTCATCGGTCTCATCGAATTAGGGAAGGATGGGGAAGGACGTCGGCCGTGCCCTTTCAAAGGAACCATCCCGGCATTTGCCTGGAGCGATTCAGGGAAATCACGGAAAACCTAAGTCAGGATGGCCGGACGTGGGCTTGAACCGTCGACCTCCCGAATGCGAGTCCAGTTTGCTAGCCACTGCGCCACCTCGCTTGGTATTTGCAGATGATGCTGTCGTTTATCGTCTAGTAAGATCATCAGAAGATCAAAACTAATTGCAAAACGATTTAGATAAGATATCTATATGGTGCGAAAATTGGCAACTGGTCCTAAATAATGAAAAGTGTGAGGTCACCCACATGAGTGCTAAAAGTAATCCGTTAAACTTAACTTCGGTTACATGATAAATCACTCAGATCTAAAGATCGTAAATTCAACTAAATGTCTAGGAATTACAATTACGAACAACTTAAATTGGAAAGAACATACAGAAAATGCTGCGGGGAAGGTGAACCAAAGACTACGTTTAATTGGCAGAACACGTAGATCTAACACTTAGTAGATCTACATCTATATCTACATGGATATTCTGTAACTCACATTTAAGTGTCTGGCAAAACCACCTACACAATTCTCTATTATTCCAATTTCTTACAGCCCGCGAGAGATGGAACGGTTCTACTATAGCGACTGTCCTCTTTTGGAGTTCTGCTGCGCAGTTTGGGATCCTTGCCAGACACGGTTGGCGGAGTGATCGAGAAAGTTCGAAGAAGGGCAGCATATTTTGTTTAATCGAGAAACAGGAGAGAGAGTGTCACGGACATGATACAGAATTTGGGGTGGAAATAATTGACACGGAATAATAGAGAATTAGTGTGAAGAAGGTTCGATGAACCCTCTGCCAGGCACTTAAGTGTGATTTGCAGAGTATCGATGCAGATGTATATGTAGATACATTACGCTGAATATGCCGTCACGTATGGAAAGCACTTCATTCAGCACTGGGTGAAAGAATGGCTCGTTGATGTAATATCTCTTTATATTCTACTAATTGTCCCTGCACAATTCTATGAGTGAATTACGTTTCCTACTTGACCATCTATATAGTCGCAGAATCGATGCGCAAAGTAGTACAGTACTGTTACTATTCCATGAGCGCATAATTACTCTTTGTAATATTCTCTCTTGTGTGTTGAGGGGACTTCTAGGATCTTCTCCGTGACGAATAGCCGCATTGAATAATTGTAATTTTGCTATCGAGATTACTGGAAGAAAGAGATTGAAAATTAATTGTATGCTACTCAAGAAAATATATACTGAACATTTACATCAAAGGTGTGTAAGGAATTTCATTATATATGTATTCTCTAATTGGAAATTTGCACGGAGGTGTCGTTTCGTTGGTAATCAGAAGGGAATTTCCAATGAATTGGAAACGAACCTGAAATTATTAGATCCAAGAGCTCCATTATTTCATCGGATAATTAAACTCTATCAAAGCAAACTTTCCGCTTGGTCTGAGGTTTCCCGACTGACTACACAACGCAAGAAAACCAAGACATTTTATTTACACAGGATTGCAGATCGCTTCGAATCATCGAGACTGCGGACAAGGAGAGTCATCGTCCGATTCTGATTAAACAAGTAAAGCTTAATTATAATTTTTTTTGAGCGACTGTGATACGGCTGCTTATGAATGAGATCATTAATAAAATACTAATAACTAACTTTCCTCCTCATCAGTAACCAGTATAAACACAATATTGATTGAACTTATGTTGACAACGCTGATGTGATGTTACGCGGTAAAAATGATTACGAAACTAAGGAGACTTCGAACCATATCCTCGCTTACTTCAACCCTGGGTTCACTTACACATGTTAATAACAGCGATTGCTTTATGAAATGACAAGTGTTATTTTCATAGTGTGTGTTGAAAATGCAGAAAACAAAATCCTTATTTACACATCGTCGAGAGTATCCTCTGAGTCTGACTCTGAACAGTAATATAAAGCAACAACTAGTTTATCTTACCCCTTTTCTGAGTGAGCTGTTGAAGTATCAGTGACAAAGTGTGCTTTTCGTGTAATCCCTACCCACTGTCAACAGACCTTTGGTCAGCTGAGCGCCGCAGCACTCGCCACAGTGCAGCGTATTTCACGGATAATAAGAGACTAACACCACAGCATAAAAGGGATAGCTTACGATCGGTAGCACCTGACCTTCAGCGGACTCGGCTTTGGATATAAACGATGAAGAGCGCACAAAGGCCGCACCGGCGATGTATACGGGAGGAGGGGATCGCGACCGCCACCTTTCTTCATCGCAGTGCAGAGTTACGGCGGCCCCTACATTGGCCAGCAATTGAGAGCTTCCGGTGAATAGGCCATCTGTGTGGAGGCCTAGGGACGGCCGCAGAGCAGCCACGCTCATTGTCGTCGTATGGAGTCTGACTGCCACTAACTTTCGCCGCGCTCCATAAGAGAATCCTGATAGGGGACGACACCCTTCCTCCATTCACGCTCATACGCCCAATAGTACTGAAGCATTCTGGAACTCATATCTTAAATCAGCATCAATTAACGTAAAAGTAAACTGTCGGCACAGTGGAAGAAAAAAGAATCTTTCAAGAATCGCAGACTAATACCTTCCTAATCTCTGTCATCCTCTTAGACAGCTCAGATTTCATGTATATTTTACGGGGTCGTCCAGTAAGTAAGTTTACTTATTTTATTTCACTACAAAATAAACCGTGCCCGTGACACGTGAGGACTGGCTAGTTCCACTGGTAAATGTTGACAACGCTCACACCGGCTTACCATGTCTATTGGAATACCTTCCCAGTATACTGATAGGATGCAGTTACCACTAAAGACAGTGTCTGCTTGTGAGCTGCGCTCTTTCATTCGCTTTCTTTTATTTTTTATTTTGTTTATTTATTTATTTTCGCAGCAGAACGACTATATGTTGTCGATATCGATCGGGAGTTAACCTTTCTCTATGCAGAAAGCTGTTCAGAGTAACCAAATGGGGATGAGACATGGGTATATTATTCGACCCCTGAGACAAAACTTCAGAGCATGGTGTGGAAGAAACCAACGAAAGTGCCACAAAAAAGACAAAGGTCACACATTAGGCAGAAAAAGTTATGTTAACCATCTTTTGGGACTGTCATGGGGGGTTACTCGTTCAGTATCTGCCTCGCAAAACCACAGTTGATGCAGAGAGGTACTGTAATGTCTTGAGAAACATTCGAGCTACCAGCAAAAGAAAGACTTTTGTCTCAAAGCCGGCCACTGTGACCGAGCAGTTCTAGGCGCTTCAGTCTGTAACCGCGCGACCGCTACGGTTGCAGGTTCGACTCCTGACTCGGGCATGGATGTGTGTGTTGTACTTAGGTTAGTTAGGTTTAAGTAGTTCTAAGTTCTAGGGGACTGATGACCTCAGACGTTAAGTCCCATAGTGCTCAGAGCCTTTTGAACCTTTTTTTTTTTTTTTTTTTTTTTTTTCCTCGCAAAGTCGTCTTCCTTCATGGAAATGCTCTCCCTCTTGCTGTTCGGACGGCCCAGGCGGAGATCGGAGGAGTCAACTGGGAAGTGTTCCCGTCTACTGCACATTCACCGCATCTTGACCCAAGTTATCTTCACGTGTTCCCTCAACTCAAAGGTCATCTTGGAGGTAAGCGCTTCAACACCGAAGATGAAGCCATATCAACGGTAAATTGCTGGTTACGAACAGAGGATCCGATCTGCTATAGCACTGGTTTGGAAAAACTATTTTTACGTTACCAAAAGTGATTGGAAAATCATGGCGACTATGTAGAAAAGTAACAAAAGCATTGTACAATATAAGTAAAAATATTTAAGAAAATAAATTGTGCGTAATGTTTGTTATGAAATAGAAAATCTTACTTACTGAGCATTCCTCTTATGAACGCTATCAGTATTTCGTTGTTTTTCAATTTTTTTATATTTCTGATACGTATTCCCATGCAAAAGCTTAATAATCAGGGCTTCCAAGATCATTGAAGGATTTTTGTCATGACCTGGTAAACCAGTCGCACCGGGGTGAGGGTATATAATATCGACAAATTACTACTTCTCTGCGGCCGTTATAATTTTCCCGTTTCTCAAAGCACTGAAAATTTTTTGTGGTAAGGGTACTGGCGAGAGGAATATACAGGGTGTAACGGGTATTAGTGCAGATGTTTCTGCTGGTGACTGAGAAAAGTGTATTGAAAAACATTACATCAGTATTTACGTCATTTGCAGCCTAATAATTACAGCTATTACAAGTCGTATGTTCCTAGGCTGGGTAGTACCCCCAAGTACATGTGGCAAGAGCAAGTCATGTAAGGTCTTTGGACTCGTGGGCGCAAAACGGATAATCTATACTTCCAGGCGTCGTTCACTTCGCGGCCTCGGTACGGTCATGCAGAAGAAATCAAGTCGTAAAGTTTGTGTTTGTGGGAAGAATGTTCGAGGGAGGGAAAAAACAACCACCACACTGATCTGTGTACGTATTAAAACTAAACTGCGTCCGAACATGCCTTGGAAGCACCAACGGGACCGACCGGCCGCCATGTCATCCTCAGCCCACAGCCGTCACTGGATGCGGATATGGAGGGTCATGTGGTCAGCACACTGCTCTTCCGGCAGTATGTCAGTTTACGAGACCGGAGCCGCAACTTCTCAATCATGTAGCTCCTCAGTTTGCCTCACAAGGGCTGAGTGCACCCTGCTTGTCAACAGCGCTCGGCAGACCGGATGGTCACCCATCCAAGTTCTAGCCCAGCCCGACAGCGCTTAACTTCGGTGATCTGACGGGAACCAGTGTTACCACTGCGGCAAGGCCGTTGGCCGTGTACATATTAAGGTACCACATATATAAGTATCTGCACTTATTCCAATTACGCCGTTTATGAGGGGCTACATAGCGATGGGCGATGGTGACCCCCTGCCTCCGACTCTCGCCCTCTGCCCTAGAAATAAATCTTCCTAATTCACATCTTGGAACGCCAACCAAGCAGATGTACAAATTTAGGTCCAGTTTGAAGAAAGCCAGCACACGAAACGGATACTGAATGGGAGCAAGTGAACGTAGAGCCAATTGTCGTGAAATTTCAGAATGATGCGTCATTCACCACGAAACTAACATGACTTTGTATTCATGCCAGTTCTGCGAGTGAAGACTTCGTTTTCGCGGGACCTATGATGTGTCGCCACGCGCAATTCTATCAGTTTTTCACGCAGTTTCAGCACCGTTTGTGAGGCGAGATTTTTGTGATTGGCAAGACAGGTCGGACGCAGCCAAAGTCGAGTGGGATCAGCAGCATGCAACTGGAGCTCCGATAATCTGATTGAATTAAGTTTCAGCTGTGTGATTCGCGGCGTATAAATGTAACCGTAGTTTACTACACATTTAATTCTCGTTGCTGCGATTTAGTTTTCCGATTAACTTCCGTAACTTGTAGCCTCCCCACATAATTATTTTTTAAATTAGAAACCATGAACCAAGCGTAATCTCCGCACAAAATTGATAATTAAATGAATTTTATATATTGTAACCTCTGAACAAAATTGGCTCCAATTTATAGTCTCCGTGCTGAAATGCATTCACATTTAATGTACCAACAAAGTTCTTTTCTCTTTTAATGTTAAGTTCGAAACAGAAAAATTCCTAAACACCAAAATAATAAAAAAAATTCAGTATCCTGGTAAATTTTATGACGACAGCAGCGCTGCGCCTCGGCCCTGTATTCTGAATTTTAAAAAAAGGAAAAATTCTTACCTCAACAAAAACTGAGAATATATCTGCTCTTACGTAAAAACTTTTCGGCACAGCTTCGTGCAGTGCTGGGCTATAATTTTTTTTTGATTCTTGGAAGGAATGATCTTGCATTGGAAATATTCTTTAAATTGAAATGAATGCTTTTCTTTAAAAAATTACTTTATATTATAAAAATTATTATTGGGGCATTTTTTTAAAAAGAAATTAATGACAGTTAATATACATTACTAGATATGCGCAAGGCTGCTTCTTTACCTTCTACAATAATACTCATCCTCCAGAGTCCCGACCAGAGCAGACTGCCGACACGCGCAGGCACGCGCCGACTACTGTCGACTACTGCAGACTACTGAAGACTGCTGCCGACTAGCGACAAGCAACAAATAACTACATACTACTCTCTGGTCAGAGACTCTGCCATGCCTCGCCCATCGCCGGCAACGCACACGACTTACAAACGTATAATTTTTTTAGTAAAACGTCATTGCGCGTGTGAGAAATGGCTAAGTTCATTCCGTTGTCATGTTTCTGATCGATGTGTGTGACGATTAAAACAACTTGATACGCATGAAATTGCTGAAGGTGGTTCACATGCCGATTCCAGGGAAGAGGTTTTGCCCAAATTCAACATTAGCGTTATTCGTTTCACATTTGGCAGGACATGGTGATGTCAGTAAACTTGATTCGTGCTGGCTCCTTTCGTCAAGTTTAAGGATGTTCAAAATGTTATTGCGCGAGCTTGTCTTGTAGTATTCTACCCTTGGTTTTCCTTTTTCCTGCATTACGAACTAAATGATGCTGAAGTGCACTTGGCAGCCACTGTATAAATATCATTTACGATAGTTAAGGTGATTTTAAGTGTATCTCCTTGTAGAATTTATAGCGCACCATATACAGGGTGTTACAAAAAGGTACGGCTAAACTTTCAGGAAACATTCCTCACATCAAAGAAAGAAAATATGTTATGTGGACAAGTGTCCGGAAACGCTTACTTTCCATGTTAGAGCTCATTTTATTACTTCTCTTCAAATCATATTAATCATGGAATGGAAACACACAGCAACAGAACGTACCAGTGTGACTTCAAACACTTTGTTACAGGAAATGTTCAAAATGTCCTCCGTTAGCGAGGATACATGCATCCACCCACCGTTGCATGGACTCCCTGATGCGCTGATGCAGCCCTGGAGAATTGCGTGTTGTATCACAGCCGTCCACAATACGAGAACGAAGAGTCTCTACATTTGGTACCGGGGTTGCGTAGACAAGAGCTTTCAAATGCCCCGATAAATGAAAGTCAAGAGGGTTGGGGTCAAGAGAGCGTGGAGGCCATGGAACTGGTCCTCCTCTACCAATCCATCGGTCACCGAATCTGTTGTTGAGAAGCGTACGAACACTTCGACTGAAATGTGCAGGAGCTCCATCGTGCATGAACGGCATGTTGTGTCGTACTTGTAAAGGCACATGTTCTAGCAGCACAGGTAGAGTATCCCGTATGAAATCATGATAACGTGCTCCATTGAGCGTAGGTGGAAGAACACACTGACGAAACTAAAATGAGCTCTAACATGAAAATTAAGCGCTTCCGGACACATGTCCACATAACATATTTTCTTTATTTGTGTGTGAGGAATGTTTCCTGAAAGTCTGGCCGTACCTTTTTGTAACACCCTGTATATTCAGTATCTTCAGTCTCGTTCATAGGTGGAATAAATGTGTTTTAGCCTTCAGTTTTTGCTCCTGTTAAAGTTATTGATTGCTCGGTTGTGAGCTCTCAGCTGTTGACTATTGACATTAGCCCTCGTAGTAATTCATGCCTTTTGTGTGAACCGTGTGCAACACAGCCAGTGAATGTTAAATACACACATATAAAACAATTATAATTTACACGTTTGTCTCAGTCCTTACGTGTTTCCCAAATCACTTGTTTTCTCATTCCTTTATCATTAAATATTCCTTTTCCATTTATTTATGCATATACAAATTATATGCATCCTATACACGTATTTGGGCAAAGGCCTAGCGCAGTGAATACACCGGTTCCCGTCAGATCACCAAAGTTAAGCGTTGTCGGGTGTGGCCGGCACTTGGATGGGTGACCATCCGAGCCGCCATGCGATGTGGCCATTTTTCGGGGTGCACTCAGCCTCGTGATGCCAATTGAGGAGCTACCCGACCGAATAGTAGCGGCTCCGGGAGAGCGGTGTGCTGACCACACGCCCCTTCTATCCGCATCCTCAGCTGAGGATGACACGGTGGTCGGATGATCCCGATGGGCCACTTGTGTCCTGAAGATGGAGTGCTATATACGTATTTGAGCTATTATCTAAGTAAGTTGCAACACTGCTAAAGTAATATCTGGAAGCAGAATAGGAGTCTGGTAAAAATAATTTTGGATTCATTATTCCTGGGAGATCGTTGCGCAATTGAGTATTGTTGCAAGGTCTTACGAGCAAAAGTTTTCATAAGGGCGCTAAAAGGAAAAACTACGAGGGGCGTACGATAGGTAAAGGAACACATACTTTTCTCGGCCTGTTTCAGTTGAAAATATGCGGAATTTGTTGTGACACATCGTGGAATATTTCCGCTTCAGCCACTATAGCTTCTTGAAGTTCCGACAGGTGGCGGCACTAAACATAGCCTTCAAAATGGCGTCTATAACGTAGTTGAATTCCAAGTAGAGAGTTGTCAATGAGTTTCTTTTGGCGCAAAACCAGTGCAGCGCAGATATTCACGGACGCCTGCAGAATGTCTGCGGAGACCTGGCAGTGAAGAAAAGCACGGAGAGTCGTTGGGCGAGACGTCCGTCATCATCGCTGCCGGGCACACGCAGCTTAACTGCTGCTGTGTTGGAACGTGCGGACACGCTCATTCGATTCGATCAATCGATCACAAATTCCTCGCTGCACAACTGGTCGTCTCTGTTGGTACTGCTGACACACTCACCCACCAATCGGGGTACTCAAACATGTGTGCCCACTGGTTTCCGCACCGCCTAACAGAAGGACATAAAGGGCGGGATCGCTTGCGCGCTACAAGGCTGATCGTGACAATTTTTGGTCGAACATCGACATAGACGATGTAACATGGGTTCATGGATTCATCACTTCGAACCGGCAACAAAACGGCAATCGAGGGAGTGGCGCCACACCACCTCTTCTCCGAAGGAAAAATTCAGAGCCGCAGACCCAGACGGTAACGTCACGGCGATGGTCTTTTCGGCCTCTGGAGGGTATATTCTGTTGTTTATCCTCCAGTTTGCAAAGGGTCAAGTGTATAGGGTATTGTGCCACCCTCAGGAAACTGAAGACACGACTTCAGCGCGTTCGTCGCCACAAAAGTGTAAACGAACTTCTCCATCCCTATGACAACGCAAGGCCTCACAGAAGTGTGCGCACCCCAGAGGAGCTCACAAAAGTCACTGGGATGTTCTTCCTCACCCTCCCTACAGCCCGGATTTTGCATCTTCCGGGTCCATCTGTTTAGCCCAATGAAAGATGCACACCGCGGGAAGCAGTACGTGGATGGTGGGGAGGTTGCAGATGGCGCGATACGTTGACTTCGGGGTCGACTACTATGGTGGTACCATGGGGCCTACAGGAGATCCAAGAACTGTGGCATAAGGTCGTCGGACTGAAAGGGGATTATGTTCAAAATCAGGGTTTTGCAACCAAAAGTGTGGGGAATAACACGGTGTATTGGAATCCCCAAAAAAACCAACCTGCTTTTAGAAAAAAAAAGTGTTGCATTTATTATTGAACCCTCCTCGCACATTGGAGTCAGATATGGGATGGAATTTAGTGGAGTGTTTTCAGATAAGTGTTCTACTGTTTTATGCTGGCAATCCTTATATATAAAATTCTCGTGTCACAGTGTTAGTTGCCACACTTCACCGAAACGGTTCAATCGACTCTGATGAAATTTTACATGTGCATTCGGTACGTCTGAGAATCGGTCGTAATCTATTTTTCACAACCCTAAGTCATAAGGGTGGCCCAACAAAAAAATTTTCTTATTTTTTGGACAGAACTTTTTATTTTTTACGATGTGGCATTACAAAATACACGCAACCCTAAATTTTCACCCTTCTACCAGCAACCCCTATTTTTAATAGCGATTTTAGTAATTTAATAATATTCAATCCCGGTCGATAACTGATCAAATATCACTTAATGAGTTATCCCCGCAAGGAGTCTACCGGTGATAGACTTTCACTACTCCTTAGATAGGTAATTGAAGAAAACGTACCAAAAGCAACGACTCGAATATCCCTCTCTGAATCTACATCTACATCTACATTTAAACTCCGCAAGCCACCCAACGGTGTGTGGCGGAGGGCACTTTACGTGCCACTGTCATTACCTCCCTTTCCTGTTCCAGTCGCGTATGGTTCGCGGGAAGAACGACTGCCGGAAAGCCTCCGTGCGCGCTGGAATTTCTCTAATTTTACATTCGTGATCTCCTCGGGAGGTATAAGTAGGGGGAAGCAATATATTCGATACCTCATCCAGAAACGCACCCTCTCGAAACCTGGCGAGCAAGCTACACCGCGATGCAGAGCGCCTCTCTTGCAGAGTCTGCCACTTGAGTTTGTTAAACATCTCCGTAACGCTATCACGGTTACCAAATAATCTACGTAACTAGACCAAGAAGTTTAACTAGGTAGCACGCGTCAACCGCCAAACCGACACTTAGGCCTAGCGCACACGCATCAATTTAAATATATCATACGATCAAATTCTTTCGTGGAACAAAGAAGTTCCTATGCTCTTCTTTGTTCCTCTAAAATAATTTAATCGTACAAGATTTTTACGTATGATAAAAATCAATACGTGTGCGCTTGGCCTTATTCATAATGCTGGATACACGTTTCGACACGAAATTGCCGCTATGTTTGTATGCTCATGGACTAGCCGTGTATCGGCTGCAAATGTTATATCCGCGCTATCTACCGTAGAAACGTTATAATTAATAGTGACTGATACTGTCGGACTTCCCCCTAAGCCTTTTCTCACTCCCTACACAGTTTTCGGCCATTATTATTGTTTGTGTCACGAGCTCCCGCCAATAACGGCTATTGTGTTACACGTACACATTGTGTTACACGTATACATTATTCTTACAGATTGTTGTTGTTGTGGTCTTCATTCCTGAGACTGGTTTGAAGCAGCTCTTCATGCTACTCAATCCTGTGCAAGCTTCTTCATCTCCCAGTACGTACTGCAACATACGTCCTTCTGAATCTGCTTAATGTATTCATCTCTTGGTCTCCCTCTACGATTTTTACCCTCCACGCTGCCCTCCAATGCTAAATTGGTGATCTCTTGATGCCTCAGAACATGTCCTACCAACCGGTCCCTTCTTCTAGTCAAGTTGTGCAACGAACTCCTCTTCTCCCCAATTCTATTCAATACCTCCTCATTAGTTATGTGATGTACCCATCTAATCTTCAGCATTCTTCTGTAGCAACAAATTTCGAAAGCTTCTATTCTCTTCTTGTCGAAACTATTTATCGTCCATATTTCACTTCCATACATGGCTACACTCCATACAAATACTTTCAGAAACGACTTCCTGACACATCTACACTCGATGTTAACAAATTTCTCTTATTCAGAAACGCTTTCCTTGCCACTGCCAGTCTACATTTTATATCCTCTCTACTTCGACCATCATCAGTTATTTTGCTCCCCAAATAGCAAAACTCCTTTACTACTTTAAGTGTTTCATTTCCTAATCTAATTCCCTCAGCATCAAAAAATGGCTCTGAGCACTATGGGCCTTAACTGCTGAGGTCATCAGTCCCCTAGAACTTAGAACTACTTAAATCTAACTAACCTAAGGACATCACACACATCCATGCCCGAGGCAGGATTCGAACCTGCGACCGTAGCGGTCGCGCGGTTCCCTCAGCATGAGCCGACTTAATTCGACTACATTCTATTATCCTCGTTTTGCTTTTGTTGATGTTCAGCTAATATCCACCTTTCAAGAACTTGTCCATTCCGTCCAACTGCTCTTCGAAGTCCTTTGCTGTCTCTGACAGAATTACAATGTCATCGGCGAACCTCTTAAGTTTTTATCTCTTCTCTATGAATTTTAATAACTTCTCCGAATTTTCTTTTGTTTCCTTAGTGCTTGCTCAAGATACAGATTGAATAACATCTGGGCGAGGCTACAACCCTGTCTCACCCCCTCGACTCTTATAACTGCCATCTGGTTTCTGTACAAATTGCAAATAGCCATTCGCTCCCTGTATTTTACCCCTATCACCTTTAGAATTTGAAAGAGAGTATTCCAGTCAACACTGTCAAAAGCTTTCTCTAGGTCTAGAAATGCTAGAAACGTAGTTTTGCCTTTCCTTAATCTTTCTTTTAAGATAAGTCGTAAGGTCAGTATTGCCTCACGTGTTCCAACATTTCTACGGAATACAAACTGATCTTCCCCAAGGTCGGCTTCTACCAGTTTTTCCATTCGTCTGTAAAGAATTCGCGTTAGTATTTTGCAGCTGTGACTTATTAAACTGATAGTTCGGTAATTTTCGCATCTGTCAACATCTGCTTTCTTTGGGATTGGAATTATTATATTCTTCTTGAAGTCTGGGGGTATTTCGCCTGCCTCATACATCTTGCTCACCAGATGGAAGAGTTTTGTCAGGACTGGCTCTCCCAAGGCCGTCAATAGTTCTAATGGAATGTTGTCTAATCCCGGGGCCTTGTTTCGACTTAGGTCTTTCAGTGGTCTGTCAAACTCTTCACGCAGTATCGTATCTCCCATTTCGTCTTCATCTACATCCTCTTCCATTTCCATAATATTGTCCTCAAGTACATCGATCTTGTATAGACCCTCTATATACTCCTCCACCTTTCTGCTTTCCCTTCTTTGCTTAGACCTGGGTTTCCATCTGAGCTCTTGATATTCATACAAGTGGTTCTCTTTTCTCCAAAGGTCTCTTTAATTTTCCTGAAGGCGGTATCTATCTTACCCCTAGTGAGATAAGCCTCTACATCCTTACATTTGTCCTCTAGCCATCCCTGCTTAGCCATTTTGCAGTTCCTGTCGATCTTATTTTTGAGACGTTTGTATTCCTTTTTTCCTGCTTCATTTACTGTAGTTTTATATTTTCTCCTTTCATCAATTAAATTCAATATTTCTTCTGTTACCCAAGGATTTCTACTAGCCCTCGTCTTTTTACCTATTTGATCCTCTGCTGCCTTCACTACTTCATCCCTCAGAGCTACCCATTCTTCTTCTAGTGTACTTCTTTCCCCCATTCCTGTCAATTGTTCCCTTATGCTGTCGCCGAAACTCTGTACAACCTCTGGTTTAGTCAGTTTATCCAAGTCCCATCTCCTTAAATTCCCACCTTTTTGCAGTTTTTTGCAGTTAGACTAGAGATAATTTATATGGCAAAAGAACGTTTACTGGGTCAGCTATAACATATAAAGATTTTCAGAGGCGGAACGAAGTTCGCCGGGTATAGCTAGTTGTATTAAAATAATGCCGAATACATAAGTTTATTATTACTGTTTACTCTTACCCTGTGTAACAATAGACAATCTGGTCAATCGTCATAAAAGGTTTTGAAAAATAAAAATAAAAACGAAGCAAAATGTCTTGGAGAAGTACTGTCTAACGGGCGAGAGGACACTGCGCAGGAGGAGAGAGCCGTGAGGCGCAGTTGGGAATTACCTGCACAGCGGCGCGCCTCCTGCCGCCCCGAGCATCGAACCCGCAGCCGACGGGCTGTGGCGAATCGCGCTTTGCGGCGGTGACGGCCGCCAGGGCCGTGAAACGAGCTGCGCAGGAGAGAGCCGAGCCGGCCCGGCACCGTCACCGCCGTGGCGGCCGTGCGCACTGCACTGCTCGCTAATGGCGAGCGGCTGGTCCAGGACTGGCGACATGACAAAATGCCGACTGGAATGCCCTCTCTGAAATTCTGAAGTTGCTCCGGTTACCATACGGGGTGCGAAATACAGGGTGTTTATAAATGAATATCGGGGTTTTAACACTTTATAATATTTATTACATTAAACTTACAGTTATAAATGATATGTCGAATGAAAGAGCAACTCAAACAGTTGTTGGTTGGTTGATTGGTTGGGGGAAGAGACCAAACAGCGACGTCGTGGGTCTCATCGGATTAGGTAAGGACGGGGATGGAAGTCGGCCGTGCCCTTTCAAAGGAACCATCCCGGCATTTGCCTGGAGCGATTTAGGGAAATCACGGAAAACCTAAATCAGGATGGCCGCACGCGGCAAACAGTTATGTTTGGCACCAGTGTGCATGCACATCGTGCAATGTTTCTGCCGCAATCCGCTAGACAGCGCTAATAGCGATGATGGCGACTAGTGAACAGAAAGCGTTTTGTGTTTTGCAGTTTGCAAAGACCGAATCTGTAGTTACTATGCAACGTGCGTTAAGGCTGAAGTTCGGTTGTGATGCTCCTAGTGATAATAACATTCGTAGATGGTATCATCAATTTGATGATACTGGCTGCCTTCGTAAAGGGGAGAGCACGGACGGCCAAGAGTTAGTGAAGAGACTGTTGAGCGAGTGAGAGAGTAGAGTCGTTCACTCGTAGCTGAAAGAAATCAGTCCAGAAGTCTAGTTGTGAATTACAAGTTCCCGAGTCGACTGTTTGGAAAGTTTTAAGAAAACGCATTCAACTATGTCCTTACCATTTACAGTTATTACAGGCTCTAAAGCCGGCAGACCACGGATTACGTGCCAACTTCGCAAACGAAATGTTATTTCATGACAATGAAGATTTTTTGGATCATGTTGTCTTCAGTGATGAATCGGCCTTTCACCTTAGTAGACATGTTAACACTCACAATGTGGGCATCTGGGGCTCAGAAAATCCTCATGAGGTGGTACAAATGCAACGAGATTCCCCTAAAGTGACGTACCCCGGCGGAAAGTTTATGGGTCTTTCTTTTCTGGTGAACCTACTGCAACTGGCACTTCTTACCTTGATACACCAGAGCAATGGCTCTTCCCTCAATTGGAAGAAGATGAGCCAGAGAACTTCATTTTGCAGCAAGATGGTGCGCCACCTCACTGGCATAGCGAAGTACGCGATTGGTTGAACTTCACTGTACCCAAGCGCTGGATAAGCCGCAAGGGGCCCAATGACAGGGCTTGCTTTGCATGGCCTCCACTTTCACCCGAACTAACGCCATGCTATTTTTTTTCCTTTGGGGCTTCATCAAGGATCGTGTGTACGTGCCTCCGCTACCAGCAGACCTCACTGAATTAAGAAACCAGATTGAAGCAGCTGTTCCTACAATCGCTGAAGACACACTTATCAACGTTTGGGAAGAACTCGGCTATAGACTTGATGTGTGCTGTGTGACAAATGGTGCTCACATTAAACATTTATAAGGTTCTTGGTAAAACTGTCTGAGTTGCTCTTTCATTTCACATATCATTTATAGCTGTAAGTTTAATGTAATAAATATTATAAAGCGTTAAAATCCCGATACTCATTTATAAACTCCCAGTATTATATACAGTTTGCACAGCAGACTAGAGCTGTGAGAATCGAGTGGCATGAAGGGGAAGCACTGTTCGAAGGAGGAGTGAGTTAGGGTAGTACTGTATCCCCTGTGTTATTCTATCTGTACATAAAATAGGCGCTAGAGGAAGCGAAGAAGACATTTGGAAAGAAATCAAACTTCAAGAAGATGAAATAAAAACTTTGAAGTTTGTTGATAGCACTGTGATTCTCTCAGTGACGGCAGTGGATTTGGAACATCAACTTAACGGAATATATACCGTCTGTTAAGTAAGAGCGTGGTGGGCATTACACACAAATGGTAAAAAATATCGCCTTAGTTCTTTCACAGTCCAATACAGGGGACCTTTGTCCTTCATGCAATGTCCATAAAGCATTAGTTTACTTTGGATTCTTGACTGAGATATACAAGAAGAGGCATCGGTGCAGCTTACGCGTTTTGAGGCTGTGTTTCTCTGTAGCCACGACAAATTTCCGAAAATGAGTCCTGCCACGTCTTCTAAATATATTAGGAGATGTCATTTGTACAAAGGTGGGTAACACGCTATAAATTGGTTATAAGTGTAGATGACTTTGAAGAACGTGGTTCAGTCTGTAATGTGGCTCCAAAAGTGGAAAAAGTGACCACTAAAATTTTTCGGGGTACCCTGTCTTAACATTGCGTCAAGCGCAAGCACAATTCACTTTCCAGCAGCTGTCAACGAAAATTCAATGGATTTGGCGGTCTCTTTCACGTGAATACGCGGAAAACATGGTTTCAAGTGTGCATCATAGGTGCCAAGCAATTATCGATACTGCGGGTGATTAGACTTATTATTAATTGTAATTGCATTTGTTCATATAAGATGTATGTATATGTTTCAGTTTCTTGTCAAATATACTTTACTACTGATTAACCCGAGCACTATTTTACTTAACAGACTATTGTATCATGAAAGCAGCTTGTAGGATGAACACCAACAATAAGGGTAACGAAACGTGGCCGAATTGAATCAGGTGACGCTACGGAAATTGGATTAGGAAATAAGGCACTAAAAGTAGGTGAGATAATGAACTGTGTTATTGAGGGATAATTAAAGATGGTCGAAGAGAAGATGGTATAAAATAGTCTGCTAAATAGTAGGAGAAGTGTTTCTGAAGAGGGACATTTCTTAACACTGAATATAAATTTGTGTTAAAGAGTCTTTGCCGGCCGGTGTGGGCGAGCGGTTCTAGGCGCTACATTCTGGAACCGCGTGACCGCTACGGTCGCAGGTTCGAATCCTGCCTCGGGCATGGATGTGAGTGATGTCCTTACGTTAGTTAGGTTTAAGTAGTTTTGAGTTCTAGGGGACTGATGATCTCAGATGTTAAGTCCCATAGTGCTCAGAGCCTTTTGAACCCTTTTTTTGAAAGTCTTTCCTTTAAAATACTTGTGAGGAGATCAGTCTTTTAGGGAAGTGAAACGTGGATAATGAGACACTACATCGATTTGGAGACAAAAAGATATATGGCTCAACTTGACTAAAAGAAGGAATGGGTTGATAGGCATCAAGGAATACTGATTTTGTAATGGACATACGGGGAGCAAAATTTGGTTGGGCGAGTGCAACTGGTTAAACTAGATGTAGGGTTGCACTGATTACGCAGAGATGAATAATCTAGCGTGGGGAGCTGTATCAAACCAGTCTTCGCACTGAAGACCACAATCACAACAAACATCACTCATACGGTGAAGCCTTCCCGTCTCCTCTATATCTCTTTTGTTACGCAACCTTCCCTTCTACAAAAACCTATGAAACCTTCCCTTAGGATTTCTATCTCCTGCTTAATAGTAACTAATGGAAACTTCCCTTTGAAATTTATTCTCTTTCTCAATCTTCGCATACAAATTTAATTGCTGCTTATTAAAAGTGATTTTCTGATTATTTCGACGAAACATAGAATGTGTCGTCGTCGTGGCCCTCAGCTTCAGGTTCCCCGAAAATTAAATCGACAAGGGAACAATTTGGAGTGGAAGATGCAACTATGACTGTTAATACATAGAAGGCGTCCCACAAGAACAACGAAAAATTTTAGTGACAGATTCCTCACACAGAAATAAGTAAAAATGTCGAGTAAACATTGGCACTGAAATGCATATCATTAAGAGGTATGAGCACTAGTTCATATTCTATGGAATGAAACCGATCTCTTCTACTGCAAGGTCTTTGCTCTCTATATTTTGGGAGGACGAAGTTTTGATCAAAACAAGAAATAAATCTAGTAAACATGGGGTGTAAAATGTATACATTGAGAGTTATGAGCACTTGTTTGTCTTCGCTAGTGTGAAACTCTTCTCTTCTACTGAATAAGTGCTTAAGGTATGCTTCTTAGAGCCCATATTTACTGGAGATTTTTTTTTTTTGGTCCATACTAGCTCCTCCCAAAATATGAAAATCAAAGAACTTGCAGTAGAGATGTGTTCCATAGTAGCGAAGATGAATAAGTGCTTATATCTCTTAAGGGATGAACTTCAGGGCTCCTGTTTACCAGTCCAAAGAATCGTCAGGCGCATTTTCTTCGGTATTTCGGCATTTATTTGCAATTTCGATTTTGGAATGTGTAGTTTGAAGCAACCCCAACGAATATCGCACATCACATCTTTCGTGTGACGCCTTCGTCGACGTCCAGTGCGAGAGCGAGTGACGACTTCTTTCCCGAAAAATAAAATAAAATAAAATAAAATAAATAATTCGACAAAGGGGTCCCAAGTTAGTGTAGTGCTATATCTGTCTTATCGATAGCTACAGCCTTGCAGCAGCGCTCCTCAGTCGCTGCTTTAGTACTAATTATTATTCTTGTTTTACTCTCCCTGTTAATGCAAATGGACAAAACGAGTATCGCACTGTTCTAATTTCGGACCGCTCTATCGAATGGGCACGTAAAATTTCACTTTAAAAATCTATTTTTGTAATGGGGATCGAATCGATGCTTTTCAGACTGTAAAACACGAAGAAAACCATTACTCGAGCAGCCTTGCAGCAGCGCTCCTCGGTCGTTGCTGGAGTACTGGTTATTCTTGTTTTACTGTCCCTGTTAATATAAATCGATTAAACTAATATAGCACTGTACTAATTTGCGACCGCTGTATCGAATGGGCACGTAAAATTCCACTTTAAAGATCTATTTGTTTGTTCAAATGGCTCTAAGCACTATGGAACTTAACATCTGAGGTCATCAGTCCCATACACTTAGAGCTACTTAAACCTAGCTAACCTAAGGACATCACACACATCCGTGCCCGAGGCAGGATTCGAGCCTGCGACCGTAGCAGCAGCGCGGTTCCAGACCGAAGCGCCTAGAACCACTCGGTCACAGCGGCCAGCTATTTGTTTGTAATGGGAATCAAATCGACGCTTTTCGTCGACACTGCCCGCGAAGGGCAGGGAACAACCTTTCAAGTTCGGCAGCAGAGCCTGCCAATCGGGGTCTCCCAGCCATTCTTGCCATACGACTTTACTTTACTTTTTTGAGTAAATCATCCAATTTTTCTGAGATTGTAATCATTTATTCGATTGTACATATACATCATATCTACCAGTTTCCCTCCCGTCCGGATAATTCCTTTTCTGGTGTATCGTTTTTTTTGTCTTAGAGTGTATTTTACATACTGGAGCATGTCCCTTTTTCGTTATAATATTTGCATTTATCTACGATTATTATCTAAACGTATACACTCCGCCATATGTTGCAGTTTGTTACTTTTTCTTTTTACATACTACTCCGCAATCCACCATACGGTGCGTGGCGGAGGGTACCTCGTACCACAACTAGCATCTTCTCTCCCTGTTCCACTCCCAAACAGAACGAGGGAAAAATGACTGCCTATATGCCTCCGTACGAGCCCTAATCTCTTTTATCTTATCTTTGTGGTCTTTCCGCGAAATGTAAGGCGGCGGCAGATTCTATTTACATTGCTCCCTTTCATTGTCACTGCGGTGATAATTACGTCTTCCATTCCAGATAGTTATCCGACCCGTTTATTTGTTTTTCTTCCTATACTAGTGATTCCAAGAACGCACCTGTCAATTTCTCGCAGCATGAACCTCAGTTTTTGAATCGATCAGTTGTTAAAAGTCCATGTCTCAATGGATAGAAATTTGCTGGTTTGGTAGGTGGAGAGGGAACAGGGAGAGGGGTGAGTATGGGGTGGGGGAAAAAGAAGATGAGGGAGAGAGTGATCCAGATTCATACGGCTGACGTAGCTTCAACTGTATTACAGACAAGCCGCTTAATCAGCCTACTGGAGGAAAGAAATCGGCTTAGGAGTTGTACCGGACGTAATACAGTTACTGAGAGAGCGACGGTAGAATGCCGGCAACCGCAATGCTTAATCGCGCGGCAGGTCCTCACCACCATGTTGACGCCGTGTGTAGCTCCCGTGAGCACAAACAGCGGGCGCGTCGCCCCCTGAACCACAGCCGCCCCCACAAAGCGACGCCGCGAGGCGCGTATACAGCCGCAGACGAGACTCATAACTCCCGGCGACGCACAAAAGTAGCGGGGTCGCGCTCCTTGACCGAGAAAATGGAACTGTACTCTGATTGAAATACAATACTGGCGGGGAGCGCGCCTCCGCCATCTCCCAGGACGGCCTTCCTGCGGCAGAGCTCGGAAAGCAAAGAAGCTGCAGGCCCCGCCTATTCTTTACATTAATGCCTTGTCGCAAGGCCCTGACATCTCAGATGTATGCCCTCCATTTGTCTCCTAAATTGCTCGCGGTCCAAGAACCCCAGAGATTCAGGTGCGCCAAGGTGAGAGAGATGGGGCGCGGGGATTTCCGGGAATGTAAGTCGCTCGTCTTTTCCGGGCAATTTAACTGTTGCCGCTGCCACTGCTCGAGTCGAATTCCTTACCCCGAAGAAATACACGAATCGCTGCTCCGGGTAGGCAGAAGCATTTGCAAATCGAAGTAACTTGTCTTAGGTACGAATACTGTAACTACTCGTTTGAAATGCAAGATTACTTTTTACGTTAGATTCTATAGCCACTATACTCTGATGTGACTAATGTGTGAACACAGCATGCAATTAAACTTTTACACAACGACACAAGCTCAGCACAACAGCTTGTAGGGTGGTAGGACTGGACCAAGTGACACATCAGACAATCGACAGTTACACTGAAGATTTATCTGGCACATCTAAACAAGACAAATAACAAATAAAACTATCAACACATTTTTAAAATTACCATTTAGGTGAGAGCAAGTTACTTCAAAATTTAAACATTCATAAACCACGGCACTTATGGCCTATTACACATTTTGTGAAATGAATTAAAAATTATTTACTCAAAACTATGATCGACCTGAAGAACAATTTACTAAAATTTAACAAGGAAATGTAGTCTTCCGCTAATGCAGTGATGTGTATTACCAAAGTAATTCAGAATACAGGCAACAACAAATCAAATACCATGGCACACAACATATCCAGGGAAAATATTGTCCATGTATATCTATAGCAATTGGCCAGCGTAACTCTGTCGTGTGATATTAATGCAATAATCAGGCGGCACTTAGACAAGGTTCAAATGGTTCAAATGGCTCTGAGCACTATGGGACTCACCTTCTGAGGTCATCAGTCCCCTGGAACTTGGAACTACTTAAACCTAACTAACCCAAGGACATCACACACATCCATGCCCGAGGCAGTATTCCAACCTGCGACCGTATCGGTCGCGCGGTTCCAGACTGTAGCGCCTAGAACCGCTTGGCCGTCCCAGCCGGCACTTAGACAAGGACCAGACAAACTGTTTTCAATGGCGGTTAACACAGACAGTAGCAATATACAAACAGAATGTATTAGCACTCCAGGCCCTAGTAAATGTTAATCATCACATCATATACAGCTCTCACTAGAACCTTGCGTACTAAGTAAGCTGAAATTAACACTTTCGAGGACAGGCTCAGTAGGTGTAGCAACGGCCGGCCAAGGAAATGAAGTCAACAGCACTGAACCCAGTAGTCGATTCCGACCACAATTTACAGCACAAGCAAAGCCCTTACCCTCTTGCTTGTTAGCCACCGCAGATCCCCGGGCCAGGAGACATGCAGGAAGCGAAATACACCAACGGCTTCCCAGTGACGTGACTGCTTCCACACCGGCGATATTTGCTGCTGCGCCGTCAGCCCGGGTAAACAGCTCCTTTTAGATGTGCTCTTCCTGGCTTCCTCGCACGGCGCCTGTACTGTCCGACAGACTTCCCAAATGACGCTACTCCTAAGCGTTCCAAAGAAAAATCCTCCGCTACTTGCTAGAGTTTGAAACGTCCCCTTAGAGAAATTATAAATGATTGTGCTTAAACTAACACACAATATATTTAGCGCAACGCAATCTGACTTTCAATAATCCCTACAAAAGGATGGCCCTGACTAACATTAACCTATACCTTTCATGAGTCACTTTCCTCACAAAAATCTTCGTTACTCAAACTACTGCAATACAGCGAGCGCCAATACTGCCAGCTAAATAAAAGATTCTAACTACTGAAGGCACTAACTACTGATAGGCATAGTTAGCAAATGAAAGATTTTGATAGAGAACAAATAATGTATTTACCTTAATAGTGCTCAAAAGTCATAATATATATATCCGTTCGTGACTTCCAGTCTTACAAATTTACTGTCTCTGATGGACACTCGTCCAGACCATCCGCTCTCAAAACTCCGCCATCTCTCTCCCAACATCCAACACTGCTGGCGGCTCACCTCCAACTGCGCAACGCTACGCGCTGTTAACAGCCAACTGCCCAACGCTACAATAGCTAATTCCAACAATACAAACCAGCCACAGACTTCACACAGCACAGTCAGTGATTTTCATATGGAGCGCTACATGGCGTTACCAACATAAAAACCTAAACAGCCTACTTACAAACTTGCGCCTCGCTCCCCGATCGGCCCGGTAGGTCGTGCCACCGAGCGCTCTGCGTATACCAGCGGAAATATGACCCATACCGGCGGCAGGAGTAACGCTAATCAAGCCGCACGGCTCAGTGACAGAAGTCATGGGAGAGCGATATGCAAATACACAGATGGCGGTAGTGTCACGTACAGAAGATATAAAAGGACATTGCATTGGCGGAGCTATCATTTGTACTCAGGTGATTCATTTGAAGGGTTTCCGAAGTGATTATGGTCGTACGACGGGAATTAAAGGTTCAAAATGGTTCAAATGGCTCTGAGCACTATGGGACTTCACTGCTGTGGTTATCAGTCCCCTAGAACTTAGAACTACTTAAACCTAACTAACCTAAGGACATCACACACATCCATGCCCGAGGCAGGATTCGAACCCGCGACCGTAGGAGTCGCGCGGTTCCAAACTGTAGCGCCTAGAACCAGTCGGCCACTCCGACCGGCGGAATTAAAGGACTTTGAACGCGGAATGGCAGTTGGAGCTAGACGCATGGGACATTCCATTTCGGAAATCATTAGGGAATTCGACATTCCGTGCAAGAGTGTGCCGAGAATATCAAATTCCAGGCATTACCTGTCAACACGGTCCGCGCTGTGGTCGACGCCCTCCACTTAACGATCGAGAGCAGCGGTGTTCGCGTAGAGTTGTCAGTGCTAACAGACAAGCAAAACTTCGTGAACTAACCGTAGAAATCAACGTGAGACGTGCACTGAATCAGTGTAGGACGTACGATGAACTTATCGGTTAGGACAGTGTGATCAATTTTAACATTAATGGGCTCTGGGAGCACACAACCGACGCGACTTCCCGCGCTAACAGCACGAAATCGACTGCAGCGCCTCTCCTGGTCTCGTGCCAATATCGGTCGGACCCTAGACGGCTGGAAAACCGTCGCTTGGTGAGATGAGTCCCGATTTCAGTTGGTAAGAGCTGATAGGAGGGCTCGAGTATGGCGCAAACCCCTCGATGCCGTGGACCCATGTTGTCAACAAGGCACTGTGCAAGCTGGTGGTGGCCCCATAGAAGTGTGGACTGTGTTCACATGGAATGGACTGAGTCCTCCTGATGTTCGGCTGCTTCGAGACCATTTGCAATTATTCATGGACGTCATGTTCCCAAACAACGATAGAATTTTTGTAGATGGCAGTGCGCCACGTCACAGGGACACAAATTTCACGACTGATTTGAGGAACATCGTGGAGAATTAGAGCGAATGGTCTGACCACCCAGATCGCCCGGAATGAATAAAAAAATTTAAAAAATTTAAAAAAATGTTCAAATATGTGTGAAATCTTATGGGACTTAACTGCTAAGGCCATCAGTCCCTAAGCTTACACAGTACTTAACCCAAATTATCCTAAGGACAAACACACACACACACACACATGCCCGAGGGAGGACTTGAACCTCCGCCGGGACCAGCCACACAGTCCGTGACTGCAGCGCCCTAGACCGCTCGGCTAATCCCGCGCTGCGAAATGAACCCCATCGAACATTTATGGGACGTGATCAAGAGGTCAGTCCGTGCACAAAATCCTGCAGCGGCAATTATGGAGGCGGCATGGCTCAGTACTTCAGCATGGGACTTCCAACGACTTATTGAGTCCATGCCACGTCTATTTGTTGCACTGCGCCGGGCAAAAGGAGGTTCGACAAGATATTAGGTGGTATCCTATGACTTCTGTCGCCTCAGTGTAATGATGTTGCAGACTAAATCCATGGCCCGTCGTTGGTATAAACCTCCGCCAAATATTAATATTTAATTGTACAGCACGACAGGCAGGTCCGGAGTTAGAGTCTAATTTCATGTGGTACCGAGAAATGTCAAGTACATCAGAAATCATGGTTACGGGCAACAAGATACAGCACTAATGTCTTAATGTATCAGTCCACGCGGTAGCTGATGCAAATCCTAAAGCTGCAGGGTATTTCATAACATGACTTGGGAAGAGCAAACTCCGAAACTGGGAAGCGAGACAAACTGTACGGAAAATTAACACCCGTTGGTCTGATAAAGCGGCTACACTGAGTGTAGTTTTTCACGCACATTTTGGCTAATATTGGGAAATTATATACAGAAACAGCTACAATATTGAAACCAGGGGACTCATACGATGTGATAAATCTTACGAAAGGAGGACACTTTAGACGCAAGTGTGCAAGAGATTGGACCTTCCAGGTGTCTACTGATACATTTCGTGGACACAATCCGCGTCTTTTCTTCCCAAGATAATGATATCCAGTGTATTTGGTAGTAACAATGATATCAACTGGCCTCTAAGTCCAAAAATGGCCAACCAAGATGTACTAATAAACCTTAATTTTTGATGAAAGCCTAGAGAACAGGCGCAACCATGTGTTTGAATTTTAACAAGCTATTTTAAACATCGCAAGCTTTATTTGCAACATGCAAGCCTCCGGGGGCAAACTCACTAAAAAGGAGTTACATGATCGCGCTGCTTCATTTAAGTTACTGCTCTGAAAGGAAAGAAAGAAGACACCGGTATTATAAGACGGAGCATATGCACGAAAGAAGCGTATGTCAGCTGTGTACTTTTCAAATGAACTTTGCTGGCAGTCAGTATAAACTGGCAGCCATCAGTGTGTATAGTAGATGGCTGCATACACAACATCGCTTTAACAGTATTCTACGGAAACCAGTTCATACATGTTAACCACTGATGGAACCGTGTATACGATTGGAGTTCACACTCTTAGCGTCAGTTAAGGCCTAAACATTGTTACTGAGTCACCGAAACTGGTTGCAGTATAATAAAATAACATCAGAACTACGGCTGTAGGTGTTTCATTTTGTTACCTTACGCGGAAAGTGTGCAAGGGGTAGCAGAATACAGACCGTGCGACAATTTCCTATGTTGGATTCCAGATGCTTTTGCACTGTCTCATAAACGAGAGAAAGAGAAAAAGGCGCTGTTTGTGATCCGAAAGCAGGATAGTAACATTAAGCTTGAAGATCCACTGGGTGCTATTTCCAAAGAGTGCCCGTTATGTTTTAAGACTTCTAGTTAGAGACAGTCATTAGATTTACTCCTTGTATACAACACCTTTTTTTGCAAATAACTTATTAAATATTCACTCATATCTCACTATCAGTCAGTCCACACACTATATACACACATTGTTTCATAACACTTCACTTACTACACACACACACACACACACACACACACACACACACACACACACACACACTGGTGATCTCTGGGACATTTTCTGTACCGCAACTTCCCATTTGCTGTCCTAAAAAACTGAGTCAGCCTGACTCCATAATGAGTGAGATGTTGAGCTCAGAAAGAGGAAGAGGTGTTAGTATTGTGCCATGCATAGCTTGGGGGTAAGCATTTCTAGAAAGGAAGAAAAGAAGGAAAAGAACATAAAGTGAAGGTGTTATGTGGAATGCTGGATAATTTATAATCATTATTATTATCATTTATCTGTATAACATTTTTTATAAAAGCCCTACTCTGTTTTAGCTAAGTAATCCTTACACGTATAAAATGTATTGCATAACAGGTACTTTTTAGCTGACTTTTTAAATAAGTGTATTTTTTAAATTTCTTTAATCTCCTTTGGTAATTTAGGTAATTTATTGTACAGTTTTATTCCTTGGTAGAAAGTGCTGTTTTGAGTTTTATGTTTATTTTTTCTTGGTAAATGTAAGTTGATTCTATCTCTTGTTGCATGGTCATGGACAGAGCTGTTTGTGCAGTAATTACCAATCTTTTTCTTGATGTGTACAACTGACTGGTAAATGTATTTTGATTTTCGCAGATATCAACAAAATACAACATAATGTAAAAGTATTCGGCAGAGAAAAAAGACGTAGTAACTTCGGAGTTCGGTATTAGTCGTTTTCCCATTGACACACATAGATTAAATGTCTAGGTAGAACGTAGTGGATATTTTCCAGTCTTCTACTAAACCTTTAATCCCTTGATAATTACTTCATCCAACATCCTCCATAATCTATTTTGTATATTATAGTCCTTTTTAATTTTCCCTTCCACTGCTCCTTCCAGCACCAAGATAAAGACACAGCGTGACAAAAACTATGAAGCATACAGGAACTAGGAAGAGAGGTAACGAAATGAAACTCCATGAGTTGAGAAGGTATGTCATGTTATTGCAGTGATAACAAAATCAAGTCAAATTTCAAAGAAGTGGCAGTATGGGCCCACGTATCATTATCACGTGGCACTCACTTGGCCTGGATTCATGCACTGATTCTAATGGGGAAGGGTGTCATGAAGCCGTTACATCGTCTCCTGAGTGAAGCTAGCCCTGAACTGTTGTAACTGTTCGTTGCTATCCTGGATAATAGCATTTGGATAGAGCTGGCGTCCGAGCTGGTACCACACACTTCCTATTGTGGACAGATCTGGGGATCTTCCTGGCCAAGGGAGTGCCTTAACATACAGCAGACAGTTCGCAGAGACGCGTGCCATGTGCGGAAGAGCATTGTCTTGTTGAAAAATAGCACCACGGTACTGTCGCATGATATGCAACACTTGAGGAGGCAAGATGTCCGTCACATGCCGTTGTGCCGTAACAGGTCCCTTAATAACTACCAGCTGTGACCTAAAGTCGTACCCTTTGGCTCCCCACGGCATGACGTCAGGAGTAACATTGGAAAACTGAGACCTCTCCCCACGTCGCCTCCATAATTGCCTACGATGGTCATCCTGGTAGCGCAGATCCACCGCATTTCGTCACTGCTCACAATGTGTCGCCATTCAGCAGCAGTTCCTGCTTCCTGGCTATGGCAGCAAATGTGCTGTGGTGCTCATGGCAGCGTAGGTATAGGACGGTAAATCTCTGGTCAGATTGCTGCTAGTCTCTGACCAATGATGCGGTATAATACACTACGCTTACGCACTACTTAACCTAAATTATCCTAAGAACAAACACACACACCCATGCCCGAGGAAGGACTCGAACCTCCGCCGGGACCAGCCGCAACTGTCCCATGACTTTTGTCCCTTCAGTGTATATGGTACTATTACTACCTCCACTTCTTTTTCGCTTCCGAAATTGTCTTCCTTTTTCGTCAATACTACTCGGATGTTCAAGTCTAGCAACAGATGCAGTAAGCTCTAACCTTGCCTTTACAACACAAATACCAAGCTGAACCAATATTCCTGGAAGGACTCTGTATTGTACAGTCATTCAGCGTTGCCTACACCACGTGGAGGCTGTGCGGCTGGAAATTTTCACCTGCCTGATGTATGGAGGGGAGAATGGCTCTTTCCTCAGTGACGGAGGCGCCAGCGCTGGCTTTCTTGTTTTTAATTCGACGCCCGTGTTGGCCCCGCGCCGAGCGACCTGTTCATTTCCATGTGAATGCTCGCGAGCGCCTCCTCCCGCCCTGCACCGGCGATAAGGACCGACGCTTAACTGGCGGGGGCGGCGGGGGCGGCGGGGGCGGGCACAATATAATTAGCGCTCCAATCAGATGCTCCCTTCTTCGCTTCCCCTCGAAATAACACGCTGCAGCACGGCCGAATGGAACTACTCGGCTCAACTTTTGCTAATTCTTCGCATTCGGCCGGGGACGAATCGAGTTTCAGACACAAGCAAGGCCGGCTGCCGAGGGGAGGCTGCCAGATTAAATTATACATCGCTGTTACCGGCACTTTGATTTACTTGCGACCCTCCGCCTGCGAGCTGGAGGACAGCTTGGACCCTTGTGGACGGGGAATTTTACGTCTTGCTGTCCAAACAGCTAATCGGATTTCCAAGAATGCGAAAAGAGAAAGGAAAAAAGGAAGACTTTTCTTTTTTACGAGACTTCGCTAAAAGGGAAATTGAAACTGAACTGTGGATTACAAGAAATTTGAGATAGGGTTCACGGTACCGGTAACGAACGAGTCAAATGTTATAAGCGAAAACCGTTCTGTCACCCCTGAGAGTGGAATATGTGTACAGGTACTCTACTTTTGTTGCTAAGATTGTAGGGTAGACAAGTTTCAGAAGTGGTAGTATGGACCAAAACAAGAAAAAGTGTCCCGTAAACATGGGCTCTAAAACGCATACCTGCTATGAGCGCTTGTTCATATTCGTAAGTGTGAAACCATCTCCTCTACTGAACATGGAATCATTTTTATATGCATACATTTACAGGCACCGGCGCCTTTAACTTTGGCGCTCTGTAGCGTCAAATGGTTCAAATGGCTCTAAGCACTATGAGACGTAACATCTGAGGTCATCAGTCCCCTAGACTTAGAACTACTTAAACCTAACTGCCGGCCGTCGTGGTCGAGCGGTTCTAGGCGCTTCAGTCTGGAACCGCGCCACGGCTACGGTCGCAGGTTCCAATCCTGCCTCGGGTATGGATGTGTGTGATGTCCTTAGGTTAGTTAGGTTTAAGTAGTTCTGAGTTCTAGGGGACTGATGACATCAGATGTTAAGTCCCATAGAGCTCAGAGCCATTTGAGCCAAACCTAACCAACCTAAGGACCGTATCAGCAGCGCGGTTCCGGACTGAAGCGCCTAGAACCGCTCGGCCACAGCGACCGGGTCTGTAGCTTCGTTGGATGACATTTACGGATACGGGTTATTGTGTGAAACTTAATCCACAACCTCTAGAAATGTGTAACATGAATTGTGAAACAGCACGTATGAAACATTTTGCAACTATTTCCTGTAAACAGACTGCAACGTAAATAAAAATTTCATTGATCGACGCAAGTATAAAACTTACCGAGCTGTTTTGGTGACATGTCAACATTTGGCTTCAGGAAGCAGGCAAAGGTGACGTTTATGACATGAAAAAATATACGGTTACATGAAAAAACGCAACAACGAGCCACATTTTATACAGCTTTGTCTACGTAAAGATGAGTTCCTGACTTAATATATGTATGTCGCCATCTATACAACGTCCTTCGCGACTTTTTCTGAATGCTGTACCTGCCTTATGTTCTGCAATTAGTAATTCCTTTGTTCACATTTATATGTAAATCAAATGCACTTTCAGCTTCACTGATGCAGTGAAGCATCTCAGCATACGTTGTGGCCGACTTGTCACGCGGCATCAGTGTAATTTCAGAGCGTGTGCTGTGCATATAATTGGGAAAAAAAGGAACAAATTACACAATAAAAGGAAGCTGCAGCTTTCAAAAATCAGTTGACAAGAATACTGTACTGATTATTATACGCCTACACGTGTTTTTCGAGAAATTCAAGCCTGAACGGGTCTTGACATAAATAAAGGTATATGTAAAGTGGCTCTTTGCTGTGTTTCTTCAAGTAAAGTTATCCATAAGGAGCCCCATTAAAGTAAACACACCAATGGAAGTATAAGATGTACCAACATATACTTCTATGTATGACTGAATATCATTACGTAATCGATAGTGAAGACGAGCGTGTTAATTTCCTAGGAGTTAAGAAAGATAAAAGAGTCTCTCTGAAATTTCACATCAGGTCTCAGTCAGCCGTTCACTACGTTATGCAGTCATCACAATCAGAACACCCTCATGTACAAAAGCGTATTTATCTTGGTTTAACACCCTCAGGTACAAAAGCGTATTTATCTTGGTTTGTTTACTGCTGGGCTATGACACTGTAAGTTTATTACGCAAACTTAGCCTGTAAAATATGAAAGCAATGTTAGGTATCTGTACGTGATGTCTGCAAGCCGATGGTCAAGCAGTTGCAAATTTTCCCCTTTTTAAGTAATTAGAAGAGGCTAACCAGTTATTCCTCTCGTATTAACATACATGAAGCAGAAAATATTTCGCCGGTATTTCAAGACATATAATTAACGATGAAAATTTTAATTAATAACATAGCATTGTTTTCCAGAAATTTTTTGCAGTATTCATTCAGTGAATATTAAATACTTGAGCAGTATTTTCCTGAGCATTGCACGGAAAGATGTGATCTATTTCACACGCACTTTTTTCACTAGGTTTCCGAATGCAACGAAACAAGGAATCAGTAATAAAACTAAGGTTTTTCGATTCTTATTTGAAAGGTTTGTTTTCGGTACATTCCAGTTTGTATAACTTATGGATATTTTTGGAGCGATCTCTGTTTATATATATATATATATATATATATATATATATATATATATATATATATATATATATATATATATATAATTGCTTGATTTTAAGACCTTTATTAACCCACGTAAGGTCGTCGACATGGCGTGTAGTTATAACTCTGTTGGTGCTATGAATGTTGTACGTTTACCTTTTATTCATTTGAAAAGCCACCTGGGAGCAATCTGTTTAATAAATGACACACTACGTGGAGTTTTTAAATGTATTTACACTTTGTTCTGAAAAAAGTCTACGACACATGTACGTAAACATACACTCCTGGAAATGGAAAAAAGAACACATTGACACCGGTGTGTCAGACCCACCATACTTGCTCCGGACACTGCGAGAGGGCTGTACAAGCAATGATCACACGCACGGCACAGCGGACACACCAGGAACCGCGGTGTTGGCCGTCGAATGGCGCTAGCTGCGCAGCATTTGTGCACCGCCGCCGTCAGTGTCAGCCAGTTTGCCGTGGCATACGGAGCTCCATCGCAGTCTTTAACACTGGTAGCATGCCGCGACAGCGTGGACGTGAACCGTATGTGCAGTTGACGGACTTTGAGCGAGGGCGTATAGTGGGCATGCGGGAGGCCTGGTGGACGTACCGCCGAATTGCTCAACACGTGGGGCGTGAGGTCTCCACAGTACATCGATGTTGTCGCCAGTGGTCGGCGGAAGGTGCACGTCCCCTTCGACCTGGGACCGGACCGCAGCGACGCACGGATGCACGCCAAGACCGTAGGATCCTACGCAGTGCCGTAGGGGACCGCACCGCCACTTCCCAGCAAATTAGGGACACTGTTGCTCCTCGGGTATCGGCGAGGACCATTCGCAACCGTCTCCATGAAGCTGGGCTACGGTCCCGCACACCGTTAGGCCGTCTTCCGCTCACGCCCCAACATCGTGCAGCCCGCCTCCAGTGGTGTCGCGACAGGCGTGAATGGAGGGACGAATGGAGACGTGTCGTCTTCAGCGATGAGAGTCGCTTCTGCCTTGGTGCCAATGATGGTCGTATGCGTGTTTGGCGCCGTGCAGGTGAGCGCCACAATCAGGACTGCATACGACCGTGGCACACAGGGCCAACACCCGGCATCATGGTGTGGGGAGCGATCTCCTACACTGGCCGTACACCACTGGTGATCGTCGAGGGGACACTGAATAGTGCACGGTACATCCAAACCGTCATCGAACCCATCGTTCTACCATTCCTAGACCGGCAAGGGAACTTGCTGTTCCAACAGGACAATGCACGTCCGCACGTATCCCGTGCCACCCAACGTGCTCTAGAAGGTGTAAGTCAACTACCCTGGCCAGCAAGATCTCCGGATCTGTCCCCCATTGAGCATGTTTGGGACTGGATGAAGCGTCGTCTCACGCGGTCTGCACGTCCAGCACGAACGCTGGTCCAACTGAGGCGCCAGGTGGAAATGGCATGGCAAGCCGTTCCACAGGACTACATCCAGCATCTCTACGATCGTCTCCATGGGAGAATAGCAGCCTGCATTGCTGCGAAAGGTGGATATACACTGTACTAGTGCCGACATTGTGCATGCTCTGTTGCCTGTGTCTATGTGCCTGTGGTTCTGTCCGTGTGATCATGTGAT
Source organism: Schistocerca cancellata (assembly GCF_023864275.1). Classification (NCBI taxonomy): domain Eukaryota; kingdom Metazoa; phylum Arthropoda; class Insecta; order Orthoptera; family Acrididae; genus Schistocerca; species Schistocerca cancellata. The sequence goes on along the minus strand of NC_064627.1, from coordinate 915,573,396 downwards.
GTATCTGACCCCAGGAATGTGTCAATAAAGTTTCCCCTTCCTGGGACAATGAATTCACGGTGTTCTTATTTCAATTTCCAGTAGTGTATACCGAAAGTGTAATGGCAGTCTGAATATGACAGAACGATTCTGTAGAAAATAGCAGTTGGAATAAAGATCTTAAAATCAAGCGATCTTTACTTTCATAAAAAAAATATATACATTCCTTTTATGCTGTGCAGGAGTTCCTCGCTTTGGTTAAACGAAATTCTCTACACCATGCGTCCATTACATAGCAGATATCATTTTTCATACTCATATTCTTAAGGAAAAATCATTATTCTGTGAAGTATATGTAAAAATCGACCCATGACCAAACCAGTTTTGGTTAGTAGGTCGCAGCTGATCTGAAAAACAAAACAAAAACTCCAACAATGTTGCAACGCCAACAGAGCAAAAATAAAGAGCTCCACCAGTTTATTCCTTGGTACAGTTTTAGCATTAACGTGTTACCACTACTGACCCGAGGTGTTTCTTTCTTATATTTTGCGATGCAGTTTCTTTAGCACCGAGGCAAGCTGTTCATTTGTACAGGCAAAGTTCCTAATTATCAAAGCTATCACGCCATTCTAAGGGAGAGCGTTAATACGTTGCAGAACTAATGACTTATTTCAATCTTCTTCCATAAAGAGCATCCAACTTCTGCACTCTTATCCAAGTGACGATCGAATGCATCAAGCACCTGAGTGTCCTTTTGTAACTAATGTATTCATGTTATTATGTTTATTATTAGAAATATTATACCTATTTTGTTTCTAAACTGCATCATGTGTGTGAGATATGTGTGAGATGATGATTCATTTGACCTATCATACGTTAAATCAAATTTAAAAAATTATTCAAGAGCGATGTCAATATATATATATATATATATATATATATATATATATATATATATATATATATATATTAAATGCATTTTCGTTAGTTCAAGCTTCGCTTTCCCAAAACCATATACTTATAGAGACTGTACTCTAAATCTCCTCGTGATATTAGAGGTGGAAGGAGAACGAGATTTTTTATGTTTTGTCATTACGAGAAGTGAAAAGTGGAACGCGTTGTTGTGTGAACATAATGTAAATAAATAATTGAATCATCGTTTGGTGCATTATATGGATGAACAATTCACATTGAGAAAACTTTATCCTCAACGCTATTTAGAAACGAATAAAACTAAACTAGAAATATAACGCACTACCTTACTAAATAACATACTGTTCAATTTAGCAAAGACATTGTCATAAAGTATTTATTCGAGAGATCGAATATTTATGGGAAGAAAATTTCCGAGAGGCGAAAGTCCATCTGGTTCATTCATCATTACGTTATGAGTGAAATACAATCTCTTTTCTAGGTAAAAAAAATTCTTTTGCTCTTTTAGGCCGATTAGAGTACTGAAATCATCGCTATTAATTAAGAAGCTTTTGATATCGCGTCGTATAGTACACATTCAGACAGTGGATACCCAAGTGGTATACGTGATATTAAAACAGCGAAGATCATTTTGTCTAATACTTCTTGGATCCTTTCCATTTGTTTTACTCTCCTCTTGATTTTATATGTTTTCAGTAGTTGTGATTTCTCGGGTATTCACTGGCGGTCGTTTCGAATGCATTTTTTTGCATTCCTTCATTCGCTTAGTTTAATATACAATTTAGAGAAAAATTCTACGGATTGTTTATTACGTCCATATCTGTTTTCAAACGTAGCTGTTCTTAATGTGCAACATTCACTTGACACTCATTCTGTTCCAGTATAAAAATACGCTATTGACTTCATTAACACACACACCTACATGTTCTGCTGGGTTCAACGTACTGCTGCATAACATTGGATAAGTGTTACACCTTCTAAATACCACCTGATCCCAAATTTCTTGCAAAAACGGAGTCCCTCACTCATTCTGCATAACACATTTTCAATAATTTCTCACAATTTTTCATTCGAAGTCTTGACAATTTAGTCTACTTTCTCCTTTCTTATATTATCATGTTTTTTCTCTCATTTCTTTACTGTTAGTCTAGTTCTCCACAACAATAATCGGACTTTAAGATAACATTGAATTCCTTTCATTGCGTTACATTTTTGAATAAAATGACACGTACATTGTAGAATCTTTTGGGTTAGTAAGAGAATAAACAAGTGAAAAAAAAAATAAAATAAAATTTTCGTTTGTAATTTCTTCCGGATACGCAGGATGAGTCGTACACATGTAAGTAGTGTCGAATTTGCTAATTTTTCCTTATCACACTAACGCCGCTGTGGCAATAATTTGTTGCGGAGGACTTACTTGCAATACATCGAGACTGGGATTCTCGATCAGTGAGGCGATTCCCCTAAAGTTGTCAGCTTGCAGCGTGACAAGATTTTGAGATGCGACGTGCGAATTTAGTGTGCCTCTTTTCCTATTTCTCAATAAAAGAAGCGGACGACAATATTCGTCCCATGACGCCTGGTACAGTCTCAACTTACAGCCCACAATTTCTCTCCCTTTCTTTCGGACTTTTATCGAGAGTCTCAGGTAGGTGTTGTTATTGCGGCAGACCTGCACAGCAGGACAACTTCCCACGGCCTGTACACAAAGGCGAGGACAGGAGGAGTTTGGTTACAGCTGTCGTAGCAAAAGAAATCTGACTGGATTCAAGCCAACGCCAAGACACTTTTCTGGACCGATTTACTCTTCAAATTTCAGAGGGCACGAATGAAAGAAGAATGATTAGATTTTTGAAACTCCCAGCATCTAGGTTATCAGAGATGAAACACTAATTCAAATGGACAAGGACTTAACAGGAAAACGCCAGGCTGTACTCTTTATGTTCTCTTCTTCTCTCTTTCTTTTCCATCTATTTCTTTTTGTGGTTTCGTACCTCAATCGATAAAAACGGAACCCTTATAGGATCACTTCAATGTCCGTCTGCCTGTGTGTCTGTCCGACTGTTAAAAAAAATTCTCAGGAACGAGGAGACGTGTAAAAAATTGAAGCTTTTAAAATAATGCAATAATACCAACGGCCATTTGTTTTAAGCCGGCTAAAGCACCCATACTCTCACATGCAATAATTTTATGTTCAACTAATATTAGAAGACTTTTTTTTTGTTTCTTTCATCAGTCTTCTGGTTTAGTGCAGGCCGCTACGAAATTCATATCCTGTGCCAACCTCTTCATCTCAAAGTTAACACTTGCAACCTACTCCCTCAATTATTTGCTAGATGTATTCCAATCTCTGTCTTCCTCTACAGTTTCTACCCTCTACAGCTCCCTCTAGTACATGGAAGTTATTTCCTGAAGCCTCAACAGATGACCTGTCATCCTGTCCCGTCTTCTAGTCGGTGTTTTCTACATATTCCTTTCCTCTCCGATTCATCGCAGAAGCTCCTCACTCCTTACCTTATCAGCTCACCTGATTTTCAACATTTGTCTGTAGCACCACATCTCAAATCTGCGATTCTCTTCTGTACCGGTTCTTCCACAGTCCATGTTTCACTACCATACAATGGTGTGCTCCGGACGTACAATCTCAAAATTGTCTTCCTCAAATTAAGGGCTATGTTTGATACTTGTAGACTTCTCTTGTCCAGGAATGCCTTTTTCGCCAGTGCTAGTCTGCTTTTGATGTCTTCCTGGTTATGTTGCCGCCTAGCTAACAGAATTCGTTAGCTTCATCTACGTTTGTTCATCGATTCTTATTTTAAGTTTCTCACTATTCTCATTTCTGCAACTCCTCATTACTTTCGTCTTTCTTAAAATTAGAACATTCTAGAAAGTCTTGGAAGCTGTATAACCCATATCTTGTCGGTATCAATGTCGGTAACATCCAAAAATCGTCGAGGTCTTCTATTCCAGGAGTAGGTGAACTGTCTTTACACATAATGAAGTTGGTTTGGAACCATCATTGCTGTAAGCTACAGTGGTACCAGTGTAATAAGTTAGTGCAACAGATTTCATACCTTGTAAACACAAACAAGCCAATTCGTTCCGATTGCAGAGTGCAGTGAAACTGCGATACTAAGCTCACAACTGAAAAAGAAGCATACCGAACGCATACGTTATAACTGATTCAGGATAAATAAACCCTACATGAAAACACAAAGGAATTAATGACATTAGATGCCAGTGGGCGTTGATGTGAATTAAAGGAGAAAGTTGAAAACTATAGATAATTAGATATGTTATTGAGGGGTACCAGCAATCTTTTGTCGCTTACAGTATTAATGTTATTCGCCGCTGGAGATGTTGAAGCGGCTCCCTTATTCCAGCAACTGCCCAGAGGCCACACAGCAAACTAATTAATCTTAGAGAGTTCGTCGTGTGTTTTACGAAAGACGTTTTGTGCAATGATAAACCACAGTACACCGTATTTTCGTAACGAATACACTTCCAAGATGACAGCGCAGTGTTTACAGGGCTACCTACACGCATACCTTCGTGGTTTGACAAACCTTCAGATATCCTATCTCGCTTCTACTTTCCTGCTTATCCGCTGATCTTAATCTCATGGAAGATGCCTGGAACTACCTGGACCAGACGGTTAAACGTATCTGTCATCTCCTCAGTCTAGTACCTCTACGCCATCTGACCATCGATGAGTGGCTTCAGCTATACATGGCGTATGTGAAGAAACTATTGGACTCATCCTTGCTGAATTGAGGTTATAGTCAGTTATACATGTGGTGGTAAGGTGGTATACGGTATCAGCGTGATTTAGCCTGGAAATAACTTTTTTTTTTGTCTGAGGTGCGAATCTATTTGGGGAGATACCGTAAAATAGGATCGTAACGGTCCATGTTAATTATCCAGATAATGCTGCGGTGTGTAGTATGGTGGAAATAAATAAAAGTCCTATGCAGCTCTGTGAAATCGAGTCCGGACTACAGAATCGATAATAGTGGGACCAGAGTAATGACAGGCGAACAATCGGTGAAAAGACGCCATTATTGAAAATGATGTTTACTGTCACTATCTAATAACTGTGTGTTATGGATTTCCGGAGCTATGACCGCTTCTGATAAAAACGAGGACATGTCAGAAAAAATGTTTAAAATTGCTGATGTCATGCCCGTAACTGCACCTTATGCGAAAATATTTCTCTGATCCTTTTGATTTCTACACTTAACCATCGATGGCACCGAGCACCACAACAAATATATTGCTAAGACTGTACTAGAGTACTCCCTACAACAACCAGGACTATATCAATAGTGGCATCCTGGAATACGAGATGCAAGGGCTAGTCGATTCTCATCAGAGCATTTCTACAGCAAAGAAACAACCACGTGTGTGACTGTATATGAGTGTAATGGAGCATAGCAAGAAACATTATGATTAAACATTTTCTTAGAGACGTTATTTTAATGAGTAGTCATAGTCATCAAAATTCGCTTGGAAGGCAAAGGTGAAGTAACGCGCAGGATGGAGGTGCTGCTAGCCAGTCAGTAAGAGGGGCCGTCGTAAAATATTAATTATCACCTCGTAAAAATTAAACTCGGTGATAGTGTTGGTCTTTCTCTACATATTCACCTTTTAATTAGACACGGTTTTCTTGAGGATTAGGGACTTAAAGGAAGCCTCGGTTGTAGAAATTTGCTTTTTGGCGTATCAGGAAACGTTCCACCTCGAAAATAACGTCTTCGCTCTGTGAGAATATGTGACATGTAATGGTTTCTTCATCCGAAGAAAGAGAAAGAAGTCACAGAATTACATGTCAAGAGAATACAGGGAGGGGGGGGGGGAGGGGGGGGGGGCAAACAGTGTCAACCCAAAGAAGAAGCGTATGTGACTGGGCGCTGTGCAAAGTGAGCTGCATGCAAAAAGAGCCCCATGGACGCATTGTCTTGATCAGCCTCATCAGCTGATTTCAGGAGGGCCGGCCGGAGTGGCCGAGCGGTTCTAGGCGCTACAGTCTGGAACCACGCGACCGCTACGGTCGCACGTTCGAATCCTGCCTCGGGCATGGATGTGTGTGATGACCTTAGGTTAGTTAGGTTTAAGTAGTTCTACGTTCTAGGGGACTGATGACCTCAGAAGTTAAGTCCCATAGTGCTCAGAGCCATTTTTTTTTATTTCAGTAGTATGTACCTGTGAAAAAGAGGTCGCAGTCTGCTTTGTCGATATGAGCTCTCGAAAACAATTACGCTGTTATCCCCAAAGTAACATAATCATATAATAAAAAAGTATCATGATAAACATAAAATAATGATGTAATAATAATGAAGAGTTTAATTATTTTTCATGTCATCCCAAGAAAGCACACCTAAAAACTTTATAAAACTAAAATATCAGGCTCTGCCGGACATTTTAAGTTAGCATTAGATCACGGCAAACCCAAAACACACTCTGCATCACTTAAAAATGGTTCAAATGGCTCTGAGCACTATGGGACTTAACATCTGAGGTCATCAGCCCCTTGAAACTTGGAACTACTTAAACCTAACTAACCTAAGGACATCACACACATCCATGCCCGAGGCAGGATTCGAACGTCCGACCGTAGCAGACGCGCGGTTCCAGACTGAAGCGCCTAGAACCGCTGGCCACCGTGGCCGGCGCATCACCTTCACCTGTAACTCTTGGGTCTTCGCCTTCTTTGGCGGTAGTGGATCGACTTGTTTCCACTGCTTCCTTTGCTACTTTTTTGGTTAGGTGCGAGCGATCTCGGAAAGCAGCGGGCGGCGCTCTCTGTCCTGTTCAAAATGTTACGAAAGATGACGGGACAGATCAGGGACAGACCTGCTCTTTTTCTACTGTTCCCTCGACTGTAACCCTCTGGTTCTTCGTCATTCAGAACTGAGTACTCACAATGGAAGCGTACTGGTTATCACCGTGTAATCTGATGGTGCTTTGTTGCCATAACTCTTACCAACCCAGCATGGACTGTTGCAGCGATGTTATTCTCGAAAACCAGATAACCAACTACCGCACAATTCTTCATCAATGGGGTTCTCCTTTACACTGTCCAGTCACACTAATGTGACCACCTGTCAAAAGCCTCAATAACCACTTTTTTCATTGTGGACAGCTGCGTGACGTACAGGAAGAGAGCAGTGAGGTTCTGGAAGATACTGACAGGGACGTGGAGACATGCTGACTCCAGTACGGTGGCAAGCTGCGTTAGGTTTCTCAGTTGAGGGTCCATGGTGCGAACAGCCCGATAGAGTGGTCCCCCAAGATTCTCCATTGGGTTTTGATCTGGGGCGTTTGGTGGACAGTTGAGTACAGTGAACTCATCCTGGTGCTCTTCGAACCAAGCATGTACACTGCGATATGTGTGACACGTTGCATTGTCCTGTTGATAGATGCCATCGTGCCGAGGAAAACCAAACTGCATGTATGGGTGGACCTGGCCCCCAAGGATAGATTCATACTTGGGTTGATCCACTGTGCCTCCCTGAATCTCACAAAAACATTCCCCAGACCATGACGCATGCAGTGTGTTTGCTTTCAGCCATTACACACCGTATGAGCCACGGGCTGTCTGACGGGGGATAAAACGTGGTTAACCTGAAAAGGCCACTTGTCGCCGTCCAGCGGAAATGCAGTCGCGGTACTGCATCTACATTTATACTCAGCAAGCCACCCAACGGTGTGGGGCGGAGGGCACTTCACATGCCACAGCATTACCTCCCTTTCCTGTTCCAGTCGCGCATGGTTCGCGGGAAGAACGACTGCCAGAAAGCCTCCGTGCGCGCTCGAATCTCTCTAATTTTACATTCGTGATCTCCTCAGGAGGTTTAAGTAGGTGGAACCAATATATTCGAGCCGGCCGCGATGGTCTAGCGGTTCTGGCGCTGCAGTCCGGAACCGCGGGACTGCTACGGTCGCAGGTTCGAATCCTGCCTCGGGCATGGGTGTGTGTGATGTCCTTAGGTTAGTTAGGTTTAAGTAGTTCTAAGTTCTAGGGGACTTATGACCTAAGATGTTGAGTCCCATAGTGCTCAGAGCCATTTGAACCAATATATTCGATACCTCATCCAGAAACGCACCCTCTCGAAACCTGGACAGCAAGCTACACCGCGATGCAAAGCGCCTCTCTTGCAGAGTCTGCGACTTGAGTTTGCTAAACATTTCCGTAACGCTATCACGCTTACCAAATAACCCTGTGACGAAACGCGCCGCTCTTCTTTGGATCTTCTCTATCTCTTCTGTCAATCCGAACTGGTACGGATCCCACACTGATGAGCAATACTCAAGTATAGGTCGAACGAGTGTTTTGTAAGCCACCTCCTTTGTTGATGGACTACATTTTCTAAGCACTCTCCCAATGAATCTCAACCTGGTATCCGCCTTACCAACAATTAATTTTATATGATCATTCCACTTCGTTCTGCACGCATACTCCCAGATATTTTACAGAAGTAACTGCTACCAGTGTTTGTTCCACAATCATATAATCATACAATAAAGAATCCTTCTTTCAATGTATTCGCAATACATTGCATTTGTCTATGTTAAGGGTAAGTTGCCACTCCCTGCACCAAGTGCCTATCCGCTGCAGATCTTCCTGCATTTCGCTGCAATTTTCTAATGCTGCAACTTCTCTGTAAAATACAGCATCATCCGCCAAAAGCCGCATGGAAAAAAAAATGGTTCAAATGGCTCTGAGCACTATGGGAAATAACTGCTGTGGTCATGAGTCCCCTGGAACTTAGAACTACTTAAACCTAACTAACCTAAGGACAGCACACACATCCATGCCCGGGGCAGGATTCGAACCTGCGACCGTAGCGGTCGCGCGGTTCCAAACTGTAGCGCCTAGAACCGCTCGGCCACTTCGGCCGGCAAGCCGCATGGAACTTCCGACACTATCTAGTAGGTCATTTATATATATTGTGAAAAGCAATGATCCCATTACACTCCCCACTCCCCTGTGGTACGCCAGAGGTTCCTTTAACGTCTCTAGACATTTCTCCATTGAGAACAACATGCTGCGTTCTGTTTGCTAAAAACTCTTCAGTCCAGCCACACAGCTGGTCTGCTATTCAGTAGGCTCTTACTTTGCGGCAGTGTGGAACAGTATCGAACGCTTTCCGGAAGTCAAGGAAAATGGCATCTATCTGGGAGCCTGTTACTAATATTTTCTGGGTCTCATGAACAAATAAAGCGAGTTAGGTCTCACACGATCGCTGTTTCCGGAATCCATGTTGATTCCTACAGAGTAGATTCTGGGTTTCCAGAAATGACATGATACGCAAGCAAAAAACATGTTCTAAAATTCTACAACTGATCGATGTCAGAGATATACGCCTATAGTTTTGCGCATCTGCTCGACGACCCTTCTTGAAAACTTGAACTACCTGTGCTCTTTTCCAATAATTTGGAACCTTCCGTTCTTCTGGGGCTTTCGGTACACGGCTGTTAGAAGGGGGGCAAATTCGAGCCTTCGTTGCCGATGAACGGCAGTCAGTGTTGTGTTGGCAGAAGAGCCAACACCGTGTTACTAGAGGAGGCCGAAATGCATGCGTTTTAGCTCACGCAGACTGGCGTGAGGAGGGAAGGACTATACTGACGTGAGGTCTGGAACATGACAAGAAATTAGAATTCAGAAAGCGCACGTAATTACTTTGATACTTAACTTTAATCCATTAATGATGAACGTCGCTCTTGACGGTACATGCTTCACAATATTATATGTTCAGAATACACTCTTGAATATGGCGCCTTGCTAGGTCGTAGTAAATGATGTAGCTGCAGGCTATGCTAAACTGTCGTCTCTGCAAATGAGACCGTATGTAGTCAGTAAATCATCGCTAGCAAAGTCGGCTGTACAACTGGGGCGAGTGCTAGGGAGTCTCTATACTAGACCTGCCGTGTGGCGGCGCTCGGTCTGCAATCACTGATAGTGGCGACACGCGGGTCCGACGTATACTACCGGACCGCGGCCGATTTAAAGGCTACCACCTAGCAAGTGTGGCGTCTGGCGGTGACACCACAGTCAGCATGCGGAGGCCCATACGCATCATTGTTCACTGAACGGTCCTTAAGAACATGTTGTTGGTAGCCCCGTGCTTCATCTGCACGGTCAGTTGCTCAACAGTTGCACGTCCATGCGTTCGTACACATCTCCGCAACCGTCGTTCACTTCTGTCACCTATGACCCATGGTGCGCCACAGTTGTCTCCGTGCTGATTTTGGATCGCACCATTTTTGCAGTTCACGGTGTACTTAAACACGGCTGCGCGCGAACAATTTACAGACTTAGCCGTTTAGGAAGTGCTTCCACGCTTAGACCAGAAGCCAATCATCACGGTGTAACGTCGCCTTAGGAAGATTAAAAATTACTGTGCTCATAAACCTCTTATGTTATTTGATTTTCAAAGAGCGGAGCAGAACTGAACGTACTGAGACATTTCTCTCTTTATTTATTCTGATCAATACTAAACTGACACACAATATTTTTAGCGCAACGCAATCTGACTTTGAATAATGCCTACAAAATAATGGCCCTGACTAACAATAAGCTATACCTTTCATGAATCACTTACCTCACAAAAATCTTCTTTACACACACACACACACACACACACATATATATATATATATATATATATATATATAATGACTGTTGAACACTGTTAAGGTAAATACTTTGTTCGTTCTCTATCAATATATTATATATATAATCTTATATATATATATATATATATATATATATATATATATATATATATATATATATATACCTTATTGAACACTATTAACGTATATACTCTGGCATCTCTCTCCCCACATCCGTCATTGCTGGCGGTTCATCTCCAACTGCGCAACGCTACGCGCTGTTCACATCCAACTGTCCAACACTACTATAGCGAATATTATATTCCAACAATGCCAAGCAGCCACAGACTGAACACAGCACAGCCAGTGATTTTCATACAGAGCGCTGCGTGGCATTACCAACATAAAAACCTAAACAGCCTACTTACAACGGCCTTTTCAATGTTAGATAAATCGCTCCGTTTCCACTTTATGAGAACGAGTGCAAAATGGTTCAAATTCCTCTGAGCACTATGGGACTTAACATCTTAGGTCATCAGCCCCTTAGAACTTAGAATTACTTAAACCTAACTAACCTAAGGACATCACACACGTCCATGCCCGAGGCAGGATTCAAACCTGCGACCGTAGCAGTCGCCCGCATCTCGTGGTCGTGCGGTAGCGTTCTCGCTTCCCACGCCCGGGTTCCCGGGTTCAATTCCCGGCGGGGTCAGGGATTTTCTCTGCCTCGTGATGGCTGGGTGTTGCGTGCTGTAGTTAGGTTAGTTAGGTTTAAGTAGTTCTAAGTTCTAGGGGACTTATGACCACAGCAGTTGAGTCCCATTTGCACCATTTTTGCACCGTAGCAGTCGCACGGTTCCGGACTGAAGCGCCTAGAACAGCTTGGCCACAACGGCCGGCGATGACGACTGCAATGCTTTCCGTGTCCCCCGAACCGTTTTACATACCCTCCACTGCTATTGGTGTCACCTGCCATCCGTGAGTGGCTATTGCACGTTGGCGTCGAACGCAGGCGGTGGTCACACTAATGTGATTGGACCGTGTAAGTTTTGGCTCCTCTACCGGAGTGACACGGCGCTGTTGCGCGGAGATTTCGGTATGTGCAAGGACTGCAGAGTTGAACGTGTAAAGAAACATTAAATTTATTAAGTTCTTTTGTTTTTTTTTTTCGTAGTGATAATTAAAACTTTATGAATGCCCACTTGCACGTGTGTGGCAGCGGCGCTCCCGCGTGTAGCCGTGGGTTGCTTATTACGACGAGCTGGGAGGCCGAGGCCGAGGCCGAGGCCGTGAGGCGAGGGGCTGGCAAGATCGCGGGGGCAGAAATCGAGGCAAGGTGGGCGCTGGCCGCGGCTAATGGGCTGGAACGCGTGATAAGGGCGAGGCGAGGCGACGCGTGCGCCTGACAGCCGTGACGCGGCCACAAAGCGCCGCCCGCGCCGGACACCACGCGTTTTTCGCCCCTCCGCCATGAGCCGAGACACGCCCGGAGCTCCCAGTCTCCCCGAAGCCTAGTGACAAACCTGCCCTTCGGGAGCAATCCATTTGAGAAATATCTCCAGTTCCTAGGTAAGAATGCTAGTTCTCAGTCTTCATCTTCGTATGTCTTAGATTTCGGTTTAGGCAGGAGGCTGAGGCTATAAATGTGAAATACAATTCTGTGTGTAACGCCGGAAATGCATATCCTCCTATTTCCATCTATTGTACTATAAATTTGTTTTCCTTATTTTTGTTACCTCAATATATGACATTTCTGTGTCTTTACATATTGTACTTGTTTTACTATTTGTATATATATATTTATGCATTTATGTCGATGTATAATTGGTTTGTTTCGTAAATATTATTTGTATTTTTACGCTGGGTCTTGCCTAGGGAAAACTGCTATCGAACGATTACATCGATAGGTCGCGTGAAGAATCAAAGTGTTTAGGATCTTTGGTAGTGTTAACTCTGCCGCATGGAGCGCGGGCAGGGGGAGTCTGGCTGGAGTAGCGAGTGGAGCAGGTGTGTTGTGTGAAGCTCCCGCGAGCTGCCGCGCTTTCGGGGTTTGGCAGCACGTAATTGCGCTCGACTTGCGATGATAGTTTCTGACATGGTGTCGCGGACGGGAAGCATTAGCTGGCGCACATCAAGAGCCCGTTTCGTCTGGTGACCGTGTCGAGAAGAAGGCGCGCCAACATCCAGCTTCTGCAACAGCGACGGCCGACAATGAGTGACTGTCGCCACCTCCTCGATCGACGGCTTCAAACCTTCAATCAACCGACAAGGAAGACTGAAAGCACGTAAAGTTTTAGAACTGTATGGCAGACCTCAGCTTTTCCAACTTTTAAAATTGTTGCATCACAAAATTACAGCTACTTAGCATGAACCTTTGTTGCTCATTGTCCCAATTACATTACCAAGCAGGGTCCCTTCCTTTTCCGGAATGAACCCGAGTATCGTTGAAATTCAAACGCCAGCATTAAAGTAAAATTACAGCATTTCACTGCTTTAATTTCAAAGTTCAGTTAAAGTATTCATAGCTGGCTACAATATTTAGATTACACAAGCACGAATTAAGAGTGCGAGTTTTGTTACCATATTTTAGCTTACCTGTGATTGCAGCTCATCTTGGTACGTACTAAATTTTACTATTGTTAATTGTTCAGAATCATTTAATTCAAGTTCAAAGTTAAATCTCTTATTTCTAAATTGCGTAGATTCAAGTAGCTTTTGAAATGATTGTTGAGGTAGTCCAAGACTATCCGTATTTTACTGAATTTCGATGTGCTTCAGAAAGAAACCTCTCTATTAACTTCAGTCATTAAATTAACTTTCGATTTTCCGGTTTTATTAATTCTTTTGCTAAATTAAGTCAGAGTATAGCGAAATTTATTACTTCTGACAAACTTTCAGTTTTCACACTACACTTGTCAACCTTCAGTTGCCACACTTCTAGTACTACTTATATGTGTATCTTTCTTTTTCAGTTACTATAGTAATTGTCCTTAGGACTGGCGACCGTAATTTCCCCCAAATCTCAAATATCTAATTACCGCTAGTTGATTGTTAACGTAACGGCCGCACATTTACTTTCTTTATTAACTTTACCCCTTCTTCAAAATTAATTTCCACCAGTTTCATTAGCATTTTTCCTTTCATTTAGATGTAACCCTTTCCTCCCTCTTTACCGACAAATTAACCTCGGTGACGATTGCTTTTCCCAAATTTCCATTAGGTACACGCGGTTTAATTTTTCACTGTCATTAAGGTCGATAAGTGAGGAGGAGGTTACATGTGCCATTAAAACTGCAACATGATGAAGGTGGCATGCACCTAAGGTCAAACAGGTACGAAATCTCCTAGCATACGTGGATAAGGAAATGATTAGTATTTCAGCGCAGCTACAGAAAGTGAATACACTACTGGCCATTAAAACTGCTGCACCAAGAGGAAATGCAGATGATAAACGGGTATTCATTGGACAAATATATTACACTAGAACTGACATGTGATTACATTTTCACGCAATTTGGGTGCATAAATCCTGAGAAATCGGTACCCAGAACAGCCACCTCTGGCCGTAATAACGGCCTTGATACGCCTGGGCATTGAGTCAAACAGAGCTTGGATGGCGTGTACACGTACATCTGGCCATGCAGCCTCAACACGATACCACATTTCATCAAGAGTAGTCACTGGCGTATTGTGACGAGGGAGCTGCTCGGCCACCATTGACCAGACGTTTTCAATTGGTGAGAGATCTGGAGAATGTGCTGACCAGGGCAGCAGTCGAACATTTTCTGTACCCAGAAAGGCCCGTACAGGACCTGCAACATGGAGTCGTGCACTATCCTGCTGAAATGTAGGTAAGTACTACACTGGTGAAGGGTCTATACAGTATTGTTATTATTATTATTATTAGTAGTAGTAGTAGTTGTAGTAATAGTTATGCCAGTGGTCAGACATTCGCAACTCGTGGTCTAGTGGCTCGCGTTGCTACCTCTGGATCACGGAGTCCTGGGTTCGATTCCCTACCGGGTTGGGGAATTTCTCTGCCTGGAAACTGGGTGTTTGTGTTGTTCTCATCATTCCATCATAATTTATGAAAAGCGACGGGATTGGACTGTGTTCAGATTGGGAACGTGTACAGGCGCTGATGACAGCGCAGTTGAGCGCCTCACAAACCAAGTATGATCATCACCAGTGGACAGAAACAAAGCACTGGCAGCCAAAAGTCTTGTAATCTCTGCCAGTGTAGAAGTTAGGAGTCTAGCAATCAAGTTATTTATAGACTGTAGGCCTAATTATTTCGCACACATTTTAATTTAGTTGATTTTAAATGGGGCGCTTGGCGCGGATGAAAAATCGTCAGTACACAGAGAAGTGGTGTTTCGTTGCAAGTGTATACCCTCAGTGCGGATAGATTTCTGTTTTGAGAGAGAGCTGTAAGTGCCACTCATGATGCACCGAAAACTACGTCATCATTCCGTACAAAAAAAGACTGTGACAAATAAACAGTACCAACTGACTCATTAGGTTGTTAGAAATAAACAATAGCAATTCTCTCATTAGTTTATACTTTAGTAAGACACCTACAGAAACTGAATACCATTTATCTCTCCTCATAAGGGGCGCAGGGGGTGGGTGCTAGCTAACATCAAATTAAACTCGGGGGTAATGTTCTCAGAAACGTCGAGAACCACCGCTGTAGTTTGAAGGATCAGGCTGGTGGCGGACCGATTGCAGCTGCGCATACTACGCAAGCAGTCGTCGTCTTCGTTCACTGCACCAAAGAGGGTTTAACGCAGTGAGAAGCATTTTAAAACAGAACTCTTTGATTTTTCTTCCCAACCACGGCGTAGTCACGTGTGTGTTTCTGAGTAAGGCGGCCGCAAGAGTGGCCTCATCTAACTTGCCAAATGTCTTTTGCTCTTTCAGACTCCTTGCGGCACTGGTTGGCTATGGTTTTGTTTTCAGTGGTAATGCTTATAGCTCTCGTGCCAGACTGTTAAAGAAAGAATGTTGTGTGTTAGGCTATAGCGGGTTTGGAGGGGATTAAGTGCACAAGGTATTATAATACAGGGGTTCTGTTATGGTTACTGCCATTGGGTTTATAGTGTTGTATACAGAAATGTTAACAGTTCTTTAATCTAATATTATCAGGCTTTTATAAAGTTTTAATCAGCATTATGAAAAGTTTTGTACTTATGGCTCAGTTTTATTAAACAAGCTGCAGGCGTTAGTCTAGAACTCAAAAAATGGCTCTAAGCACTATGCGACTTAACTTCTGAGGTCATCAGTCGCCTAGAACTTAGAACTAAATAAACCTAACTAACCTAAGGACATCACACACATCCATGCCCGAAGCAGGATTCGAACCTGCGACCGAAGCGGTCGCTCGGCTCCAGACTGTAGTGCCTAGAACCGCACGGCCACTGCGTCCGGCTAGAATTCTCTGGTTTCATATTTTTATTGTACATGTTTTGATTATTTCCATGTATTATGAGAGTTTTCAAATGTTTTAGTTATCAGTTTAATGCCATGGAAAACCTCTAAAAGTGCATCATATTACCAGGCGTCGTGCACGTCAAAATATTTGTGTAAATGTTTTTGTTTTCTGCAGTACTGACGTCGAGAGTATTTTTTGTGGGGGAGGCGTGGGACTAGTACTAGTAGATGGGAACAATGGCAGGAGGGTGTCCACAATGAGGAAATCAAAGAAAAACTGGGAATGAACTCTATAGATGTAGCAGTCAGGGCGAACAGGCTTAGATGGTGGGGTCATGTTACACGCATGGGAGAAGCAAGGTTACCCAAGAGACTCATGGATTCAGCAGTAGAGGGTAGGAGGAGTCGGGGCAGACCGAGGAGAAGGTACCTGGCTTCGGTTAAGAATGATTTTGAAGTAATAGGTTTAACATCAGAAGAGGCACCAATGTTAGCACTGAATAGGGGATCATGGAGGAACTGTATAAGGGGTGCTATGCTCCAGACTGAACGCTGAAAGGCATAATCAGTCTTAAATGATGATGATGATGATGATGATGATGATGATGAGGCGTGGGAGGGCGGGGGGGAGGGGTGAATGGGAGATGGGGAGAATGGGTTTTTACTAGCAGCTTCCACTTTCGTCTCCTCTCTCCCTACCCCATGACGCTATTCTTCAGTATCGTATTCGTGTCTACCGTAAGTGTCAGAAAGTTGGGAACATGTTATAGCAACGAATTTCGTGAGTCTTTGGGCGGTGATAGTCCTCTAATCTCTCAGAAAAATGAAACGTAATGAAGATACGTGATACAGTCAATTATGATCCGTCCATCTTATGGGGACGTTAAGCTCGTGGCCTTCTAGATGCTACTACACAAACAACATACCTTATGTGCATTCAGCACATTCGGACACACTTCTTAGATATAGATTAGATTCGCACTTCGATGATGATAATGCCTCAAAGTTGAGAGTGAAGAAATCTCTTCCAGTTTGCCAGTTGAACAGTGCTCATTCGATAAAATTATTCGAGACGTCTTTTTTAACATCTTGTATGAACACGTCATGGCAATTTCTAAACTTTTATTCGTTGGACATAAGCAGGCAGGCTGACACAATAATCCAGAGCTGTACTATTGTGACGTAGAGCAGTAGGAGTTCCTACCTTCTGTTCGACGAACAGTACCACACTTTCACATAACTTCCTCTATCAGCATGTACACTCATGCTCATAAATTAAGGATAATGCTGATACATGGGGAAAAAACGCTCTGGTGGGCGGCTTGCGGGTTTAAATCACCTCGGGCTATGACCATGCGGTGCATTTGACCCGCGATCGTCGCACGGTGGCCCTGGCAGCAGGCCACATACGCAGAGGTGTGTAGGTGCGTGTCAGAGTGCGGTGCAGCGAGCAAGTGTGCAGACGTTTTCAGACGTGCTAATAAGGACTGTGTGTCGAAAATGTCTCAAAGAACACATATTGATGTTATGATGGGTAGAATATTAGGGCGACTGGAGGCTGGTCAAACACAGCAGGTCGTAACACGGGCCCTCCGTGTGCCACAAAGTGTGGTCTCAAGATTATGGCTACGATTCCAGCAGACAGAAAATGTGTCCAGGCGCTACAGTACGGGACGTCCACAGTGTACAACACCACAAGAAGACCGATATCTCATCGTCAGTGCCCGCTGACAGCGACGGAGTACTGCCGGTAGCCTTGCTCGGGACCTTACTGCAGCCACTGAAACAGTTGTCTCCAGACGACTGAACAGATATGGTTTATTCGCCCGGAGACCTGCAAAATGCATTCCACTGATCCCTGGTCACAGAAGAGTCCGTAAAGCCTGGTGTCAAGAACACAGTACATGGTCATTGGAACAGTGGTCCCAGGTTATGTTCACGGACGAGTCCAGGTATAGTCAGAACAGTGATTCTCGCCGGCTTTTCATCTGGCGTGAACCAGGAACCAGATACCAACCCCTTAATGTCCTTGAAAGACTCCTGTATGGAGGTCGTGGTTTGATGGTGTGGGATGGGGTTATGATTGGTGCACGTACACCCCTGCATGTCTTTGACAGAGGAACTGTAACAGGTCAGGTGTATCGGGACGTCATTTTACACCAGTATGTCCGCTTTTCCTGGGTGCAGTGGATCCCACCTTCCCCCTGATGGATGATAACGCACGGCCCTACCGAGCTGCCATCGTGGAAGAGTACCTCGAAACAGAAGATATCAGGCGAATGGAGTGGCCTGCCTGTTCTCCAGACCTAAACCCCATCGAGCACATCAGGGATCCTCTCGGTCGATGTATCGCTGCACGTCTTCAAACCCCTAGGACACTTCAGGAGCTCCGACAGGCACTGGTGCAAGAATTGGAGGCTATACCACAGCAGCTGCTTGACCACCTGATCCAGAGTATGCCAACCCGTTGTGCGGCCTGTGTACGTGCGCATGGTGATCATATCCCATATTGATGTCGGGGTACATGCGCAGGAAACAGTGGCGTTCTGTAGCATCTGTGTTTTGGGACGGTTCTCTTAACTTATCACCAATACCGTGGTCTTACAGATCTTTGTCGTTGTGTGTTCCCTATGTGCCTATGCTATTAGCACCAGTTTTGTGTATTGCCACGTTGTGTGGCACCACATTCTGCAATTATTCTTAATTTATGAGCATGAGTGTAGATACCATGCTTCATCGTGAGAAGGGTTACAATCTTCTTCTTCCTCTTCTTAACATTTTGCAGTTGACATTATTTGAAAAAAAAGAGAATTCAACAAATTTTTTTATGTGTGTAGACTGAAGCTGCAAATGAAAATTTGTACTAAGGCAAGGAATCGAACCAGAATCTCCTGCTTACTAGGCAGCCACTAAACCACCTTGGCGCAGTGGTTCACACAACTGCACGGGTTACTCTGGCACGCCTTCGTCCTCGATTCATATTCTCACTGCCACCCCAGCCTACTTTAAATTCCTCCTTAACTTTCACTTGCCGCTTCAGTCTATGTAAATAAAATCACATCTGTATGAGACTAGTACAGTCTCTGAAGTTGTCATTTCATTTGTATAAGTACCTCCACATGGATTTCAGAGTGGATTCCCAAATTACGTTCGATGCTGAGGTGCTATTCCAGAACACGGAGAGCCTCAGCAATTCTGTTCGAGTGTGAGGGGGAATTTAAAGTAGGCTGGGGAGGCAATGATGATTTGGATCGGGGAAGGATGCGGGCTACGATAATCCGTGCAGTTGTCTGAACCACTGTGCGAAGGTGGCTTGGTGGCTAACGCAATTGCGTAGTAAGTAGGAGACCTGGGCTCGATTCCCAGCCATGGTACAAATCTTCACTCGCCGCTTCAGTCTATATACATAAAAGAATATCTGTGTGAGACAAGTAAAGTCTCTGAAATTGTGTCATCTCATCTGTAAAATTTCTTTTTGCATCTCTCTTTTGAATGGTTTGATGCAACGAACCATAAACTCGTCTTCTGTGTCAACAGCCCAGTCGGACCAGGGGATTTTCAGTTTGATTTTTAATCTAGGCTTCACCCCTCAACGATGCGAGCAGTCGCCAGAAACGGCTCGTGGTTCGGAATCCTATCCTCGGTCGTATGACTGGGGTAGTTTAGGAACACGCAAGTCGTCGAATTGGCGTCCAATCGAATGACGTGCGCCAGACCGTTGAGCTACACGAAATTTATATCTTCACGTCAGAGGAGCATTTATACCCAACCCCCTGCGTTACTTCTTGCGCATAAACTGACGGGCCAAAAAATTATGACCACTGCCCACCACGAGACTGCTTCCTTGTAGTGTTCAGAGCACGTGACGCAGTAAGGAAAGAACACAAGCGTACCAGAGGCGATTGCCTAGTCGTTATAGCGAAGATACGGGACACAGAAACAGAAATCGACTGACATAAGAGACTTTGACAAAGGATAGATTGTTATGCCTAGGCGCCTGGAAGCGAGAATCTCTGAAACGTGGGAATCTAGTCGTCTGTTCGCGTACTACTGCCGTGAGCAGCTACGGAAAGTAATTGAAGGATGGTGAAATAACCAGTGAGCCACGTCTCATCACAAAGCGCGCAGGCCGCAGGATTGCCAGCCGTGTGAAGAGGAGTAGACGCCGATCTGAGTCAGTTCTGATGACAGAATACAATTCTGGCGTAGAACTAACTGTTTCTGACACACTATTCAAGTACAGGGTTATTACAAAAGATTGAAGCGATTTCACAGCTGTGCAATAACTTTATTATTTGAGATATTTTCACAATGCTTTGCACACACATACAAAAACTCAAAAAAAAATTTTAGGCATTCACTAATGTTCTATATGTGCTCCTTTAGTGATTCGGCAGACATCAAGCCGATAATCAAGTTCCTCCCACACTCGGCGCAGCAGGTCCCCATCAATGAGTTCGAAAGCATCGTTGATGCGAGCTCGCACTTCTGGCACGTTTCTTGGTAGAGGAGGTTTAAACACTGAATCTTTCACATAACGCCACAGAAAGAAATCGCATGGGGTTAAGTCGAGAGAGCGTGGAGGCCATGACATGAATTGCTGATCATGATCTCCACCACGACCGATCGATCGGTTTTCCAATCTCCTGTTTAAGAAATGCCGAACATCATGAGGGAAGTGCGGTGGAGCACCATCCTGTTGAAAGATGAAGTCGGCGCTGTCGGTCTCCAGACATGAGACAATTTTCCGCGGGCTACGCGTAAAACTTGCCCGCACGCGTTCAACCGTTTCTTCGCTCACTGCAGGCCGACCCGTTGATTTCCCCTTACAGAGGCATCCAGAAGCTTTAAACTGCGCATACCATCGCCGAATGGAGTTAGCAGTTGGTGGATCTTTGTTGAACTTCGTCCTGAAGTCTCGTTGCACTGTTATGACTGACTGATGTGAGTGCATTTCAAGCACGACATAAGCTTTCTCGGCTCCTGTCGCCATTTTGTCTCACTGCGCTCTCGAGCGCTCTGGCGGCAGAAACCTGAAGTGCGGCTTCAGCCGAACAAAACTTTGAGTTTTTCTACGTATCTGTAGTGTGTCGTGACCATATGTCAATGAATGGAGCTACAGTGAATTTATGAAATCGCTTCAATCATTTGTAATAGCCTTGTACGTTGAGCTCGACAGCACACAACCCCTTTGTGTTCCCCTGTTGACCCAAAGATATCGTAAATTACGATTGCAGTGCCCGCAGCATCAGTGAGTTTTCACCGTGGGTCGGTAGAAACGTGTCGCCTGGGGTCGCATTTCTTGCTACCCCAGGCCGATGATTGAGTTCTTACACGCCGTCATCCAGGCGAACTTGAAACGTAGACCGTGCCACAGATGCCGGCCAGTGAATGATGATATGGGGTACGCTGAGTTGGGCTTCCGTAGGATCTGTTTCAGAAATGCAAGACACCATGGCAACGGTGAACTGCGTGAACAATATTGCGGACCACCTGCAGCGCGGTATGCCTGATGTATTTCCTTATGGCGCTGACATCTTCCAGCAGAATCGTACAAGAGTGGTTTGAGGGACAGCAGACGAGCCTGATCTGTACCCGCTGGAACACATATCGGGCACCAGCTGCGTGCCCACAAACCATCGTCCCGTAATTTGCGGGAATTCCGTGACCTGATCGAAGACATCTGGTGCCACATACTTCTGGAGACCTACCCAGGACTTGTTGATTCTATCGCTGCTCTATTATGTTAGAATAGTAGACCAACACGCAATGAAACAGGTGGTCATACAGTTTTGGCTCGTCGGGGTATACCAGTACCTATCTATCCCTGTAGTTTTTACGCTCCGCGGTTGCCTCCAGTACCATGGAAATTGTTCTCTGACGGCTTAACACGTATCATATCATTCTTTTCCTTCTTGTAGTCAGTATGTCCCCCACATTCCTCACGACGCCGATTCTGCGGAGGACATCGTCATTTCTTATCTTAACAGACCACTTGATTTTCAGTATCCTTCTACATCATATCTTAAATCGATATAGTGCTGTGCAATAAACTGTCAGGAATTTCTTCCTCAAATTCAGGTTTCTTAGATTCTCCTTGATTCGCCTTGCGTCATTTTGCACTTAAGGTAGAGGAACTCCTTCACCTCACCTCGCAGTCACAACCCCAATTTTTATACATTTGTGGCAATCTCGTTGCTGCTTCTCCACGTTCATTTTGCTCGACAGTTCCTGTAATTCTTCTTGACTTTCATTCAGGAAAGGAATGTAACCATAAAATCTTAACATTGATATTCTACTCTCTATTTCTGTCGTTGCTTCTCTGATGTACAGACTGAACAATGGAAGAGAAAGAATGTATCCCTCCATTATACCTGTTTCGATCCCAGTCCTTTTCTCTTGACATTCCAACTAATATAAAGCAGCAAGACAGCGTAACAGTTTTCAAATGAAAGTTAGTACATAATACAGTGCCTGCCGTAAGGGAGGAGGGGGAATCATTTTCGAATCTGATTAATAGCCCTCCTAGCAGTCCAGACCGTCGGCCGGTGTGGCCGAGTGGTTCTAGGCGCTACAGTCTGGAACCGCGCGACCGCAACGGTCGCAGGTTCGAATCCTGCCTCGGGCATGGATGTGTGTGATTTCCTTAGGTTAGTTAGATTTAAATAGTTCTAAGTTCTAGGGGACTGATGACCTCAGATGTTAAGTCCCATAGTGCTCAGAGCCATTTGAACCATTTTGAACCAGTCTAGACCGAGTGAGATGGTGCAGTGGTTAAGACACTCGTTTCATATTCAGGACTACGCCCTATTCCGATCATCGCGACTCTTCGTTTCTGTAGTTTTCCTAAATCACAGCATATATCGGCCGCTCGCTTCCGCCACCCTCGTTCAACCAGGGAGGTACTCCGTCACTAATGACCTAGAAGTTGACAGGACGTTTAACTACGGCGTTCCCACCTGCATTTCTTCCGCAACTAAGAGACGATAGTGCCCATCCACGCGGAGGACGTGTAGAAGCTGTTCCACAGAGCAGAGAAGCGACGGCGCGTAACGTTCTGTAAGTAACGCACCCCACGCGTACACCAATTAATTCGCGGGCACAGACTGCGCAGTGAGAGGGGGGGGGGGGGGGGGGTTCCCCGACGGGGAGTTCCCAGACGCGTGAGAACGCGTGCACCTGGCGCGCCGTTGTCGGCGCTCGGCGAGCAAGTTGCTAACTTAATTACATTATGCCGCGCGGATAGGCGGCGCGGGCCGCTCCAGGCCGCGGCGCCGTGATATGCAAATGGGTGGCTGGCGAGGCGCCGCAGCTGGAGTTGCGCCCAAGTTGGGCGCCAACTTGCCGGCACCTCGGGCGCTGTGCAACTTGTAGCCGGGCGCCACGCCTCCAGCTTGAACCCGACACGACACTACGGCGTCCGGATCCCCAAGACGCGAGACACTCGGCGTGCTGCGTCTCGGGCCGCTCTGACGACCTGCGGTCGTAGTCTGGATGATCGCCGTTTCTACAGGGCTTGCTCTGCGCTGGGGAAAAGCCGAGTAGACATTCGTCTACATCTGCATCTATACTCTGCGGACCACTGTGAAGTGCATGTCGGAGGGTACGTCCCATTGTACCAGTTATTAGAGCTTTATCCAGTTCCATTCATGTGTGATTGTTGAAAGCCTCTCTGCGTACTGTTATTAATCTAATCTTATCCGCACGATTCCCGTGGGGGGGGGGGGGGGGGGGGGCTGTAGTACAGTAAGACTGGCAGAGTCGGTAGTCCGGCACGTATCATAAATTTTCCCGTATTTTTAACTCTGTTATTTACGACGTAGGTAAAAAAACGAGGCCTAGTAGAAATCCTTGGGTAATAGAAGAAATATTGAATTTAACTGAGGAAAGGAGAAAATATAAAACTGCAGTAAATGAAGCAGGCAAAAAGGAATACAAACGTCTCAAAAATGAGATCGACAGGATGTGCAAAATGGCTAATCATGGATGGCTAGGGGACAAATGTAAGGATGTAGAGGCTTATCTCACTAGGGGTAAGACAGATACTGCCTACAGGAAAATTAAACAGACCTTTGGGGAAAAGAGAACCACTTCTATGAATATCAAGACCTCAGATGGAAACCCAGTTCTAAGCAAAGAGGGGAAAGCAGAAAGGTGGAAAGAGTATATAGAGGGTCTATACAAGGGCGATGTTATTGAGGACAATATTATGGAAATGGAAGAGGAGGTAAAAGAAGATGCCCGCATCTCGTGGTCGTGCGGTAGCGTTCTCGCTTCCCACGCTCGGGTTCCCGGGTTCGATTCCCGGCGGGGTCAGGGATTTTCTCTGCCTCGTGATGGCTGGGTGTTGTGTGCTGTCCTTAGGTTAGTTAGGTTTAAGTAGTTCTACGTTCTAGGGGACTGATGACCATAGATGTTAAGTCCCATAGTGCTCAGAGCCATTTGAACCATTTTTTGTAGAAGAAGATGAAATGGGAGATATGATACTGCGTGAAGAGTTTGACAGAGCACTGAAAGACCTGAGTCGAAACAAGGCCTCGGGAGTAGACAATATTCCATTAGAACTACTGACAGCCCTGGGAGAGCCAAACCCTGACAAAACTCTACCATTTAGTGAGCAAGATGCATGAGACAGGCGAAATACCCTCACACTTCAAGAAGAATACAATAATTCCAATCCCAAAGAAAGCAAGTGTTGACAGATGCGAAAATTACCGAACTATCAGTTTAATAAGTCACGGCTGCAAAATACTAACGCCAATTCTTTACAGACGAATGGCAAAACAAGTAGAAGCCGACCTCGGGGAAGATCAGTTTGGATTCCATAGAAATGTTGGAACACGTGAGGCAATACTGACCCTACGAATCATCTTAGAAAATAGATTAAGGAAAGGCAAACCTACATTTCTAGAATTTGTGGACTTAGGGAAAGCTTTTGGCAATGTTGACTGGAATACTCCCTTTCAAATTCTGAAGGTCGCAGGGGTACAATACAGGGAGCGAAAGGCTATTTAAAATTTGTACAGAAACCAGATGGCAGTTATAAGAGTCGAAGGACGTGAAAGGAAAGCCGTGATTGGGATGGTAGTCAGACAGGGTTGTAGCCTCTCCCCGATGTTATTCAATCTGTATATTGAGCAAGCAGTAAAGGAAACAAAAGAAATATTCGGAGTAGGTATTAAAATCCATGGAGAAGAAATAAAAACTTTAAGGTTCACCGATGACATTGTAATTCTGTCAGAGACAGCTAAGGACTTGGAAGAGCAGTTGAACGGAATGGACAGTGTCTTGAACGGAGGATACAAGATGAACATCAACAAAAGCAAAGCGAGGATAATGGAATGTAGTCGAATTAAGTTGGGTGATGCTGAGGGAATTAGATTAGGAAATGAGACACTTAAAGTAGTAAAGGAGTTTTGCTATTTGGGCAGCAAAATAACTCATCACGGTCGAAGTAGAGAAGATATAAAATGTAGACTGGCAATGGCAAGGAAAGCGTTTCTGAAGAAGAGAAATTTGTTAACATCGAGTGTTGATTTAAGTGTCAGTAAGTCGTTTCTGAAAGTATTTGTATGGTGTGTAGCCATGTATGGAAGTGAAAGATGGACGATAAATAGTTTATACAAGAAGAGAATAGAAGCTTTCGAAATGTGGTGCTACAGAAGAATGCTGAAGGTTTGTGGGTAGATCACATAACCAATGAGGAGGTATTGAATAGAATTGGTGAGAAGAGGAGCTTGAGGCACAACTTGACTAGAAGACGGGATCGGTTGGTAGGACATGTTCTGAGGCATCAAGGGACCACCAATTTAGTACTGGAGGGCAGCGTGGAGAGTAAAAATCGTAGAGGGAGACGAAGAGATTAATACACTAAGCAGATTCAGAAGGATGTAGGTTGCAGTAGGTACTGGGAGATGAAGCAGCTTGCACAGGATAGAGTAGCATGGAGAGCTGCATCAAACCAGTCTCAGGACTGAAGACCACAACAACAACAACATTTACGATGTACAGACTAATGCCTGTATGAAAGCTGAGCTGTTCAAAGACCGGTTCTTCCACTATTTCGTTACAGCTGTGAAAGAAAGTTTTAAAAAAATAGGACTGCCTACAAATTTCTAATGCAGTTCTCATCCTTGTCAATTTCGAAGCTCACCCTTCAGAATTGAAGCTTATGTTAGACAATATTTTTTGTACATATCTTGCTGCCAATACTACGCCACTAATTCAACCCGTGGACCAAAGGATCATACAAAATTTGAAGTGCTAGTAGAAAAGAGTGTTAATGCAAAAGCTGCAAAGCTCAGATTGCAGCCTCAAAGGGTTCCAACCTAATTTTAATATTAAAGACGTTATTTTCACTGCTGCAATTTCTTCGTGCTCTGTAACAGTCACTGCACTGTACTGGGAATGGTGGAAAGTGTGGCTTACACTGGTCGATGAAACAATGATGGAAAGCAATGTAAATGCTGATGAGTCGACAACTGATAGCTTTGAACTTGTACGAGTGATCAGCTCTGCATCCACCAATGAGCTGACTGCGTTTACAGTAGTAAAAGTTGACGAGTGGATCGACGTTGACAGAAACTTAGCTATCGAGGAAAAGCTGACTGGCGATGTGACATTACAAAGTGTTTTCAACCCACGTAAGGCACCAGAAACAGAGTAACGAAGAAGAAACGCCTACAGTTCTCATCTCTTAAGCTGAGACTGCAGAAGCCTTAAACACTTTCGTGAAATTCTCTGAGAGCAGCCAACAACACAACGCTTCTGAAGTTATACAGCTGTACATCATACTACATAATTTTTGTCATAAAAGAGCTGAGTCCAAGTAGAAGTTAGCTAAACCGTCAAGGATAGATGCCAGTCCGACATATTCTACTCACTTGACGTGAGGTAGGCCTATCTCTGCAGTTCCTAAGGACAGTAATTCCAACTGGACTGCACCAAAATCTTGTTAACAACTTTTATTAATTAGGTTGTTCTTGATTATTCAAAGTAATTATCCTTATTTTATTTCGTTATAGGCGCACAAAAAAATATTTACAGTATATATATTGAAATTTTCCAAAACTTTGAGCCTTAAAATGGTTTAACACAGCAGTACAGTAATGGACTTCTAATTCAGTTTTGTTTCCCCAGAAAAATAGTAAAGTGCATACTTTTAATTTTTTATACTGTAATATTTCCTATTATTTTTAGTAAATAATAGTTACTTGTTTGTGTATGTTAAAGGTACATGTTTTACTTATGACCCTTTTTATCGAAGTTTTTAAAAATGACCTTGTTAATCCAGCGTATTTGGTAATTCGGTGTTGACATATTCACAAGCATCCCGGATTATCAAGGTCCTACTGTATATTCCTAGAGTCATCATTTAAGGCCGGTTCTTGATAAAGTTCGGCAGTAGACTTCATCCGGATAATTTCTGTCTATCTTCAAGAGTCTGCCAGTACAATTCTTTCAGTATCTCAGTGACACTCTCCTGCATGTCAAACAAAACTTTGACCATTCGTGCTGCCGTTCTCTGTATATGTTCAGTATACCCTACTAGTCCTATTTGGCACGGTCCCCACACGCTTGAGCAATATTCTAGGTCGCACGACTGATTTGTTAGAAATCTCCTTTGAATACTAATTGCATTTCCCTAGTATTCTAGACAAGGTAAGGGGTAAAATTCGAGGCGCGAGTAAGTGATATGATATTTCTGCGGAGTAGGTTAGGTGTAACAAAAATCTTAAAAAATGAGAAACTTAAGTGTTAGGAAGATAACAAGCGAGGAACTTATGCAAGAGAAGATTGAGGGGGAAAAT
Organism: Schistocerca cancellata; assembly: GCF_023864275.1. Taxonomy (NCBI): domain Eukaryota; kingdom Metazoa; phylum Arthropoda; class Insecta; order Orthoptera; family Acrididae; genus Schistocerca; species Schistocerca cancellata. The sequence goes on along the minus strand of NC_064627.1, from coordinate 915,545,623 downwards.
AAATTCGTGTGGGCATGTGAAGAGAGTGGTGAGACGAGGATGCCTAGGGAGATGCATGAGTTGAAATGGAGGACAAGAGACCAAGCGGAATGCCAAAGGACAAGTCTTTAAACTGAGAGGAAGAAAGCATTCGAATGAGAGGAGAAGTCTGAGCCTCAGTAAAGACCGAGATGTGGTGGGAAGAAAGGCGTAGATGGAAAGACTTGTGTTCCATGCAGACCCTGCCAGTGGTGGGAAAATGTATAAGACGATGGTGGTATACAACTTACAGACCTCATACCCTTGAAAGCCGAAGGTCTTAGCAATGGAAGGTTAGGAGAGAAATCAGTATTGTCCCAGGACACCACCATGTGTGTCTATGTGTTGCACTACGATTTATGAGATAGGATCTGCAGCATTATCAGGTTGTTCGCTGTCTACAGTAAAGACAAGGGTAATTCGAAGAACCGATACGGAATGAGTCACCTAAAATAAATGTTAGGGAAGGCGAATGAATGATAGATATGTTGGATGGGTTATGGGAAAGCGCCGTACTTCTGTAAAGAAAATCACTTATTAGACGCTAGTGAGAACAGTTCTCGAGTATTATACAAGTGCCTGGAATGCTTATTAAGTAGGCAAGACACGGGATATTATACGGGTTTAGAGAATGCGTCGTCTTTGTGATCAACCATAGTTCGCCATTCACTCCACAGTGATTTGCCGATATTATAGCGGGCATGTTTTTTTGAACTAAGTAATGTTTTGAACTAAAAAAAAAGCAGGTAGACTTTTCTTAACAATTTTATTTCCAGGTGAATTCCCGTACTTTAATACTTTTATACACAATTCCCTCGAATATTAAGGCATTTATCGTATCGTACAACCAACTGCGAATACTGTCCTTGTAGGAATCTGCTATCTAAACGTAATTTTCGATGGTTTAAATGTTCTGTAACAACGGCATAAATCACACACTTAGGAGAGATGGAATGGAGCAGAAATGGGTGAGAGCTTTTGAAGATGCCCATACGAATGTGTGTGATGAGGAACGAAGTGGGCAACTTTCAGTCGTTACTGACGATTTGTTGCAGAGAGTTGAAAAAGTAAGAGAAAACAGCTGCGTACGATATCGACGTTACGTGATGAGTTTCCCATATGTCAAACGTGTGCTTTTTGCAATTGTTACAGAAAGCTTAAATTATCGAAAGTCAGACGTCACTTTCTACGAGGAGGGTATTCAAAGCCGGTTTTACGATAGGATAAGTTCCTCCATAATCGTGAGGATTATGTAGAACAGTAGATTAAAGTACAGGTTTTCACATAAAAATAAAAACTGCTAAGAGAAGTCTGCTTGTTTTATTTTTATTTCAAAATGGTACTTAAAAAACATGCCTCATACCTGTCGATGCAGATAGCAGTTAGAAGAGTTTCAAGTGATATAGTCACCCTCTGAAACGTCTCCTTCCCACAGCTGTTAAACTGGGCGTAGGGGTGAGCGACCTTAGAGGATGCAATCCCAGAAGTTATCGACCGAATTAAGATGAGGTAATGGAAATACTATACAATACCTGACATTCCATATCCATTATTGTGCACTTACTGTCGTTTAGCAAGAAAAATTATCTTGCTGAAAAACTGGTTCTGTCTAGGGAATACAATGTTAAACTACGAATGAATGTGGGTCCCGAGGATTGTGCAGGAAGGAAGTTGGTCAACACTATTTACAACATGCATTGTTAGCGCCACGGAACACTATAAATATTCCAGAGGCAATAACGCCTGCTCCACAGCCGGAAAACCCGACGCTCATCCGTCTTCCGTCGTCAGTGAGCAGTTCTCCAGTTTCCATGCTGTCAACCTTTCTCGTTGGTACATCGCCTTTAGCAAAAGTTTATCGGTGGAGGGAGTACGCGCTAGCGGTCATTAGCGACTTTGGTTAGCAGTCGGGTTTCTAGGCAGTGATTTTATCCGTGTCTGTTTGGGATACTGGGACATGAATGTCACACAACAAGAACGTCTCAGCTGGCCACTGTGGCCGAGCGGTTCCAGGCGCTTCAGTCCGGAGCTGAGCTGCTGCTGCGGTCGCAGGTTCGAATCCTGCCTCAGGCATGGATGTGTGTGATGTCCTTAGGTTAGTTAGGTTTAAGTAGTTCTAAGTTCTAGGGGACTGATTACCTCAGATGTTAAGTCCCATAGTGCTCAGAGCCATTTGAACCATCTTACGAACGTGTTCAACGAGACACTACTAATAGGCAGATTTCGAAGCCTCTGGAAAACTGCTAACGTACTAATGATCGGGAAATCAAAGACGAAGAGCCAACAGACACCAGAGCAGACTGATATGCCTCTTAAACACTCTCGACAAGGTACAGGAAAGTCTCCTGTATGACCGCCTACCGTCGCACAGACGCCTGTTCGGCCTAACACCCCATTAATCCGGCTTCAGGGAAAGTAGATCAATAGAAGATGCCGTCAACCAAGCACTGACGGTAACAGATAACATCAGCAACAAATACGTGGTCGCCATACTAATCGACCTAGAAGGGGTTTTTGAGAACCTGTTCGAGTCCTCCCTCGGGCATGGATGTCTATGTTTGTCCTTAGGAAATTTAGGTTAAGTAGTGTGTAAGCTTAGGGACTGATGACCTTAGCAGTTAAGTCCTATAAGATTTCACACACATTTGAACATTTGAAAACCTGTGGCGACCGTTCCTCTTCGCCAGGTCAAGGAAAATGCGGCTACCATTTTCCCTCTGCAATAGTCTCCTCGACTACTGCAGAAGCAGAGTGGCGGAGTGAAGGACTGGCATACGCAAGGTTATCAAGAGAGTAACAAAGGAATGTCCACGCAGCTCGATCTGCGGAACAATGTTCTGGGATGTCGCAATCGAGCCCTTGCTGAACACCCTCGAATGTGACGACAGGGTAAGAAGTGTGGTGGCGTAAGCCAGTGACATGCTCGTAGTGCTGTCAGCCAACTCGAGAGCAGCACTAGAAACAAAAAGCACGTAACTGATTCAGAAAACAAACGGTTAGTGCAAAGAAAATAAACTAGAAATAACACCCAACAAAGCTATCTATTTACTTTTCAGAGGGACGCTACAGAGGAACCCAATTCTAAAATTAGACAATACTGGCATACAGAGGAAGCAGACCCCTAGGACTGCACCTTGACGAAAAACAGCCTTTCAACGAACATATCAAGCTGACAATCGACAAAGCGCCCAAAATTACACAAACTAGCAAGATCCGACACAACGCAGTACCAATTAAGTCGATAAGGATCTGCCACACTGCGATGTTTGAGCCTATCGCATGCTTCACCGCAATTGCTTGGGTCCACAAACTGAAGAACGACAATGATACGCAATCATGATGATTGGAACACATTAAACAGAGTAGCCGATACTGTCTCGAACACAATGCACGAAGAATACAAGCGATAGGACACTTATTTAAGGAGGACTAGACAAGTACAAAAAAGACAACAAACCACATGGGAGGACATAAGCAAGACGACAGATTCTGAAACCGAGGAAGGAACCAACACACTCAGAAGTGTGCAGCACGTTAGGGGCACAAACCAACAACACATGACACTGCATACCATTACACAGCCACGAACAACACAACAGACAGTAACAATCATAAAACAAACAAAGCATCGACAAAAGCAATGACACCAAATACTAAGGCTCTAGTAATAACGTAACGTCGCTTGGGAGGAGAAGGGTCGAAGAACTTTTATTTCGAGGCTCCTCCTTGCCAACGACACATTGTATATAGTATACTGTGCACAAGCAGTAATGTATTATTCGTCTTACCATGTGTAGACAGAAGTATATTCTGTTCTTTATGTAAAGCTACAATCAATGTGTTTTATATATCAAATGTGTTTTCTGTATAAACCATGTATAAAACTAAAAATGGTGTGTATTAAGTTATTTAAGGAATACTGCACTCAGGTAGCAACGAACTAATTTCTATTTCTACTAATAAATTTACAACCAAAGGTTTATTGTTCATGTGAAGCTAAAATTCATGTATTCCATGTATCAAATGCTCAGTCACTATGTATATATATATATATATATATATATATATATATACACTCCTGGAAATTGAAATAAGAACACCGTGAATTCATTGTCCCAGGAAGGGGAAACTTTATTGACACATTCCTGGGGTCAGATACATCACATGATCACACTGACAGAACCACAGGCACATAGACACAGGCAACAGAGCATGCACAATGTCGGCACTAGTACAGTGTATATCCACCTTTCGCAGCAATGCAGGCTGCTATTCTCCCATGGAGACGATCGTAGAGATGCTGGATGTAGTCCTGTGGAACGGCTTGTCATGCCATTTCCACCTGGCGCCTCAGTTGGACCAGCGTTCGTGCTGGACGTGCAGACCGCGTGAGACGACGCTTCATCCAGTCCCAAACATGCTCAATGGGGGACAGATCCGGAGATCTTGCTGGCCAGGGTAGTTGACTTACACCTTCTAGAGCACGTTGGGTGGCACGGGATACATGCGGACGTGCATTGTCCTGTTGGAACAGCAAGTTCCCTTGCCGGTCTAGGAATGGTAGAACGATGGGTTCAATGACGGTTTGGATGTACCGTGCACTATTCAGTGTCCCCTCGACGATCACCAGTGGTGTACGGCCAGTGTAGTAGATCGCTCCCCACACCATGATGCCGGGTGTTGGCCCTGTGTGCCTCGGTCGTATGCAGTCCTGATTGTGGCGCTCACCTGCACGGCGCCAAACACGCATACGACCATCATTGGCACCAAGGCAGAAGCGACTCTCATCGCTGAAGACGACACGTCTCCGTTCGTCCCTCCATTCACGCCTGTCGCGACACCACTGGAGGCGGGCTGCACGATGTTGGGGCGTGAGCGGAAGACGGCCTAACGGTGTGCGGGACCGTAGCCCAGCTTCATGGAGACGGTTGCGAATGGTCCTCGCCGATACCCCAGGAGCAACAGTGTCCCTAATTTGCTGGGAAGTGGCGATGCGGTCCCCTACGGCACTGCGTAGGATCCTACGGTCTTGGCGTGCATCCGTGCGTCGCTGCGGTCCGGTCCCAGGTCGACGGGCACGTGCACCTTCCGCAGACCACTGGCGACAACATCGATGTACTGTGGAGACCTCACGCCCCACGTGTTGAGCAATTCGGCGGTACGTCCACCCGGCCTCCCGCATGCCCACTATACGCCCTCGCTCAAAGTCTGTCAACTGTACATACGGTTCACGTCCACGCTGTCGCGGCATGCTACCAGTGTTAAAGACTGCGATGGAGCTCCGTATGCCACGGCAAACTGGCTGACACTGACGGCGGCGGTGCACAAATGCTGCGCAGCTAGCGCCATTCGACGGCCAACACCGCGGTTCCTGGTGTGTCCGCTGTGCCGTGCGTGTGATCATTGCTTGTACAGCCCTCTCGCAGTGTCCGGAGCAAGTATGGTGGGTCTGACACACCGGTGTCAATGTGTTCTTTTTTCCATTTCCAGGAGTGTATATATATATATATATATATATATATAACACCAGGTGTGTATGTATTTAAGGTGTAAAACATATACCACAACTACCAACAACTGGACAAACAACCAACTACTGAATATCATGTAGTGTCCTAGCATGCAACACTTCGAGTAGTATATCAGTACACACAAACACAACAAACCTATATAAACACACACTACTTCAGATAAGAATAGCTCGAAGTTCTAACGAGACCTTCTCACTAGAAGTGTGTAGAAATAGGCTGTTATCAGCAACAAGCTACTCAGACAATATTACACATCTAAATGTAACATATCACTTCCCTCTACACATGGCAACTTATTTTTACCACACTTATTGTATTACATTTTTGACGTTTGTAAAATCTAAATTATATCCTCCGCAATTAGGTAGAAACAAATTATACAGAGCCACTTTAAGAATCGTAAAGCATTACATTCTCTTATCCTTAGAGAAATCTTTATATATTACGCTCTTTATATTATTTAAAATAGCATTAACAACTGCATGTCAAGGGAAGAGTGACAATAAGAAGTCTTTGTTATTAGATTTAGTAGCACCTGACCCGCCTTACATTTCAAGGCAGTGGGATACTCTGTACTGTTAATGAAATAAATAAATAAAATAAATCTTCTTGGAATGTGAAGGGGTTATTGTGTTCGACGTCCTCTCTCGTCGTGCAATGGTCAATTCTGAAGTGAATTGTGCTACCATCTACATCTACATCTACGTGATTACTCTGCTATTCACAATAAAGTGCCCGGCAGAGGGTTCAATGAACCACCTTCAAGCTGTCTCTCTACCGTTCCACTCCCGAATGGTACGCGGGAAAAACGTGCACTGAAATTTTTCTGTGCGAGCCCTGATTTCTCTTATTTTATCGAGATGATCATTTCTCCCTATGTAGGTGGGTGCCAACAGAATGTTTTCGCAATCGGAGGAGAAAACTGGTGATTGAAATTTCATGAGAAGATCCCGTCGCAACGAAAAACGCCTTTGTTTTAATGATTGCCACTCCAATTCACGTATCAGTAAACTGAAGAAAAAACCTTAGCGTGTTCGTCGCCACAAAAATGCAAACGAACTTCTCCATTACGACGCAACGCCAGAGAGGAGCTCACAAAATTTCATTGGACTGTTTTTTCTCATCTACCCTATAGCCCGGACTCGCACCTGCCGACATCCATGTGTTTGGTCGCAGGAAGTAAAACGTGGAAGGTCGGGGGTTATTGATGCAGTGAGAAGTTCTTCCACGTTGAGCAGTTGTGTGGTACTAAGCGAGAAGTAAGGTGGCATAAGGCCGTCGCATCTAACGAACATTATGTTGCAAAATAGGATTTTGTAGCCAAAAGAGTGGCGAAGAATATGGCGTATTGTAAAACAAAATGCTTTCAGAAAGAAAATTGTTGCATTACTTATTGAATGCTCCTTTCATTTTGTGTTTACAGAAAGTGGGATTGCTAAGCTGTAGCCATCGTCGGTTCTTGGACTTGTTCGGTGAGCACCTCAGTGTGTAGACTATGCGAACTGTTACTCGGAGCTATCCGTTGTGCCATAGGCCTGTTTGTACGAGGGCTATCCACAAAGTACATTACGTTTTGGAATTAAAAATAAATAAAGTAATGGAAATTTTTTTTATTATATACAGATGAAAGCCACACTTAAATACTACTTTTCTTCATAGTTGCCATTTAAATTAAGGCAATTATCGTAGCGATGGACGAGCTTCGAAATTCCTTCGTCGTAAAATTCGGCCGCCTGCGCCTTCAACCACGTAATGACTGTCTTTTGGGACAGAAAAGGTGTGATTTTTGTGGATTTCCTGGAAAGAGACACTAAAATAAACTCTCAAAGGTATTGCCAAACTCTGCACAACCTCAGAAGGGCAATACAAAACAAGCGCAGGGGAAATTTGGGCTCATATATCTTGCTGATTCACGACAACGCCCGGGCCCACACGGTAAATGCCACTCGTGAAGTTCTCGAATCTTTTAAGTGGGAGTTGTTTCCTCATCCGCCGTACAGTCTCGACCTGGCACCGAGCGACTTCCACTTATTCCCAGCAATGAAGAAGTGGTTGGCTATGCAGCGTTTTGATGACGACGCACAGCTTCAAGAAGAGGTAACCACGTGGTTGAAGGCGCAGGCGGCCGAATTTTACGACGAACGAATTTCCAAGCTCGTCCATCGCTACGATAAGTGCCTTAATTTAAATGTCAACTATGTAGAAAAGTAGTATTTAAGTGTGGCTTTCATCTGTATACAATTAAAAAAAATTCCAATACTTTATTTATTTTTAATTCCAAAACGTAATCTACTTTGTGGATAGCCCTCGTACTATGTGTTTTAGGTTCGCCGGCCTGCGTGGCCGAGCGATTCTAGTCGCTACAGTCCGGAACCGCGCAACCGCTACGGTCGCAAGTTCGAATCCTGCCTCGGGCATGGATGTGTGTGATGTCCTTAGGTTAGTTAGGTTTAAGTAGTTCTAAGTTCTAGACGGCTGATGACCTCAGAAGTTAAGCTCCATAGTACTCAGAGCCATTTGAACCATTTTTGTTTTAGGTTCGAGTTAACCGAAATTTTCTTTCAAGAGTTTACTGGTTCCATCATGGCTAACTTGCATTGCTAACGGTCTGTTTATGTCGCACTTAATCCTGTGCGGTAGGTTTGAGCCAATCGTTAATTTACGAATACTATTTTGCTCGTTCTGTGTCATTCATTTCGTACTCAGATACAATGTAAGCTCAGTTTCACCACATGGTGTTTTACTTGGGCGTTGTTTAAATTTTACTTTTGTATTCTCTTACGGAACTAGACTGAGCAACCACAACTTACTCGTAAAATCAGGCTATCAACGTTGCTACATTCGCTCTTGGCTGAGAATTGCATTCTTTTGAAATTGCATGTTTGGCTGTTTTAACAAGACAGCATATTTTAAACCCCTTCAGAGGTTGTTCTGATCTCTGACTACAGGCGTTAACTGTAGTGTTAACTGATGCATACAGTACTTATGTTTTACCTTTGGAATGCGTATTAAGTGAAGTCTGTTTTAGTAAGGCCTGAATTCATACTGTGCTTTATTCAAATTATTTGATAATTTGGTAATGTCACGATGTCAAGCCTCAACTGAAAATTGTTCAGAGTCTAAATATTAATTGTTTATGGGTGGTTTTTCTTTCATCCGTTCGTGTCCAACTCCGTAGCAGAGTTGTCAGTGCGGCTGGCTGCAATGCAGAGGACTCGGTTTCGATTCCCGATACTGCCAGAGATTTTTTCTTAGTGGGAGGCCTGTAACGGGATGCATTCTGTGTAGTGAGGCCTACTGAGGAGGTACTCGATCGATTAATACGGGTTCGAAGGTCAGGAAACCCGGCAACGACTGGGAGGACGGTATGCTGGCCACATACCCCTCCATAACGCAATCCTTGACACGATTGGCAGAGGATAACGCGTTCTGAGTTTGTCACATTTCACGGGTTAAATGCCAGTTCATAGTAACAGTTTGCAGAATTTTAACTAGATTTGTATTTTCTTGGCGATGTTATGTTCTTTGTGGACTGACACCTACCTCTGACACCTCCTCGCTTGCTAACGTGTATCAGTAGATGTACGAGGTGTGTGCCATATGATACGCAAGACATTTTTTTCTCGCTTCCCACGCCCGGGTTCCCGGGTTCGATTCCCGGCGGGGTCAGGGATTTTCTCTGCCTCGTGATGGCTGGGTGTTGTGTGATGTCCTTAGGTTAGTTAGGTTTAAGTAGTTCTAAGTTCTAGGGGACTGATGACCATAGATGTTGAGTCCCATAGTGCTCAGAGCCATTTTGAACCATTTTTTTCTGAAAGCAGATTGGTTTTATTCAGGATTCCATTACACCATATTCTTCCGCTCTCTTTTGGCTATAAATCCCTGTTTTTCGACATAATCTCCGTTCAATGCGACGGCCTCACTCCACCTTAGTGATAGGGACCGTATGGTACCATTTTATTGGTCGACGTCTGAGCCAGCATCTTGGTGCATCAATAACCTTCTTGTCATCCACGTACTGCTTCCCAAGGAGTGCATCCCTCACTGGGTGAAACAGATGGAAGTCAGAAGGTGCTCTGTACGGTCTTCTGTTAGGAAGCGAGGAATCCAGCGGGCACACTCGTTTCAACACCGCAACTGATGGACGAGCAACTGAGACGCCCATTTGAGCAGCGAGACGTTTTATTGTGATGCATTTATCAGCTCAAATGAGAGCGTCTACACATTATAACTTGGGAAGAGTCACAGCTGTGTGCAGCCGGACGCACGCAGGGGATCGGACGGTTTGCGCCATGTTGTTGTTATGGTGGCAGACGACTCGCCCAACGACACACCGTGCTTTTGTTACTGCCACGTCTCCTTACACATTCTGCAAATGGCTATGGATATATGTAATGCTCTGGTTTTCCGCCAAAAGAAACTCGGTGACAGCATTCTGCTTAGAACGCATCACCGTTACAGAGACGATTTTGAAGGCTACATGCAGCGCCGCCACGTATCGGAACTTCATCAAAACTACAGGGGCTGAAACGGGAATGTTCCACGATATCCCACGACAAATTCCGCATTTTTCCGACAGGAACTGGCCGAGAAAAAAAGAGCTGCGTTACGTACTGTACGCCCCTCGCAGATGCAGAGGGTAGAGAAAGTTCGTGTTTGCACACAGCGTAACGCCTCTGGTCTTGAGACGACGTGTACGGACAGCAGAGGCGGCGGGAAGCTGCAGTAATTGGCCGTTATTGCCGGCAGGGCGGCGCCCCCGTCGCCTGCTGGTGACGTCGGCGCGGAGCCGGGGAGTTTTTAATCAGCGGCCGCCGCCGTGGTCGCACGCGTTATTGGGCCACGCTGATTTTCACGCATAGCCCACGCACGAGTGCTCGCGGCCCCTGCTGCGCCCCGGCTCTGTCTCTCCCTCCGCCTCTATCGTCCGTGCACTCTGTGTGCGCGTGCGTACGTCCGTGTCCGTTTAGGAGTGGCGATGCGATGATTTCACTCTATCGAGATTGGAGAATATATGCACGCGGCGGAGACAGCGGGGACTGGGGGACCCGTCCCCACGCGCGCGCCGTGTTGCCGCCTCCCCCCCCCCTCCCCTATAACGGCCGATTGCTTCGGCGCGAGAGCGCAGGGGAGCGGAGGAAAAAATCGCCCAAGAGGATAGGGGTTGGCCGCAGCGCGGTGACGGAGGGTGGCGCGAGATTAATGTCACGTGACTGCCGCACGTCCCCGGCGTCCCTCTCTTTAAAATAGTCGTGGGCGGCGCCGCCTCCAGCTGCTGCCGTTGTCGCTGTGGGCGGCGCCGACCCGGCTGCAGCGGCCGTGTTGTCGCAATAAATACACGGCCAGGCGTGTCCCGTGGTCGCGCGCGGCCCCGCACCAATTACCGACCGCTGCTCGACACCGGAGGACACGCCGCTCCCCGCTCTCGTAATTGCTCGCTAATAGCCACCTCTCCAGTTTTTCATCGCGAGCTCAGCTGCACCGCCTTCTTTCGTCGGCGGTGATCGAACCAGCTTACAGACACTGGCCAACGTGGCATTAACCGATCACCGCACGCTTGCGCCGGCAAATTTTCTGACGTCACGGTGCTGCTAGGCTTTAACCTCCGAGTTGTTGCTCTCATAGTGTAGTCTTCATGTTGTGTACATAGTTCCGCGTAGTCAGCGCGTACACAACTTCCCCACTAGAGCGCGCCCCACTTAGCACAACAGCGCAGGCGCAGCGCTCGTCCGTTTTCGCACTACGAGATGGCGCCGCCATAGAGACGGACTAAATTGTGCTTCCTCCAATCCGCGTATTAATATGTAAAGCAGCGAATGAGATTGCTGCTAACGTAGAACCTTTCCTCCTCGCGGATCACACTCGCGCAGTGATACATGAACGCGCGAGGTATTATAACGAGTGTACAGACCTCCGATTAGTCAGTCTGCATTAGTCTGTACCAGCCTGTACGAGTTCTAAATTTGTCTGTACCAGTCTATAGTCAAGTTTCAGTCTGCGCCCAATAAGATTACCATATTCCTGTACATAGCCATGAAGATAAATGTATAGACACTTTTGTCAAGTATCAGAGATATATGTGAGAATAAGATTAACGTACCAATACCAAAGGAACTTCAGATTGTCAATTTTAAATAGCATCCAGAACCAAGTTAAGTAATTTTTATGCTTGTTATTATTTTAATAAATGTGTGTGAAAATTAAACAAGTTCTGTTTAAAGCTGGTCACCGTCAATATGCTACTCTAAACGTGCAAGTGGCATTTCTATCGTCTGACCTAACGGCAGAAGATAAACACGCCACGATAAGACCACGAGACATATTGCTGACACTCGCCTACTTCGTTAGAGCGAGAAGTCAAATAATCTGATGGTGTGTGTACTGAAGGTCTTACAGTACGCACACCACACTTTATAAATAACTTACACAAAAGTAACCTTTAAACTTGGTGCTACAGAAGAATGCTGAAGATTAGATGGGTAGATCTCATAACTAATGAGGAGGTATTGAATAAAATTGGGGAGAAGAGGAGTTTGTGGCACAACTTGACAAGAAGAAGAGACCGGTTGGTAGGACATGTTCTGAGGCATCAAGGGATCACAAATTTAGCATTGGTAATTGTATGAAGTGTAGCCATGTATGGAAGTGAAAGATGGACGATAAATAGTTTATACAAGAAGAGAATAGAAGCTTTCGAAATGTGGTGCTACAGAAGAATGCTGAAGATTAGATGGGTAGATCACGTAACTAATGAGGAAGTATTGAATAGGATTGGGGAGAAGAGAATTTTGTGGCACAACTTGACCAGAAGAAGGGATCGGTTGGTAGGACATGTTCTGAGGCATCAAGGGATCACAAATTTAGCATTGGAGGGCAGCGTGGAGGGTAAAAATCGTAGAGGGAGACCAAGAGATGAATACACTAAGCAGATTCAGAAGGATGTAGGTTGCAGTAAGTACTGGGAGATAAAGAAGCTTGCACAGGATAGAGTAGCATGGAGAGCTGCATCAAACCAGTCTCAGGACTGAAGACCACAACAACAACAACAACCTTTAATTCTGAATTGAGTAAATAACTTAAAGAAATGTTTAATACAGTACTGAACGCAGTATATCTTCAGGTTTTAAACCAGCTTGAGGCTGTCAATCCCCGACGTCCCCACTAGGTGGCATGTGCGATAGAGTCATTCCCACCGAGCAGGGTAGCGCAGTGGTTAGCCCACTGGACTCGCATTCGGGAAGACAACGGTTCAAACCCAAGTCCGGCCATCCTTACTTAGGCCTTCCGTGATTTTCCCAAGTTGCTCCAGGCAAATGCCGGGATGGTTCCTTAGAAAGGGCACGACCGCTTTCCATCTTCATCCTTCCCTAATCAGATCTTAAGCTTCATATGTAATGTCCTCGTCGTCACCAGGACGTTAAACACTAATCTCGTCCTTCTTCCTCCAGAGTTATTCCATCAGTCATTATGGAGTCGTGGAAAGGCGCGGAGCGTACGGAGTGTTTGTGTTTATGATTTCATGAATTCGATTACGCTACAATTCAAAGACAATTCACGACTAAATATCGCAAGCTGCCACATCAGGGACAACCTGATATTAGTTGGTACAATCGTTTCACCGTATCACGTAGAGCGCTGGGTAAGAGTCGGCCAGCAGTCTCTGACTTAGCAATTGAGAAAAAATTTGATACATTGTGGTAAGTTCCTATGGGACCAAACTGCTGAGGTCATCTGTTCCTAGGCTTACACATTGCTTAAAATAACTTACGCTAAGAACAACACACACATCACACATCCATGCACGAGGGAGGAATCGAACCTCCAACGTGGGGGGGGGGGGGGGGGGAGGGGGCGCTCGCAAGCCGGACTCAGACAGCGCGTCTAGCAACTGAATAAGTTCGGCGGTCTTACATTCGTAGTCTGGTTAAATCAATGAGACGTACTAGCTCAGAATTCAATAGTGCTAGTGTTGCCGATGATGCTGTAGTCTACAGGAAAGTAGTATCAAACGAAAGTTTTCAACGAATCAATGAGGATTTTCAGAAAATAAATGCGTGGTGTAATGACTGGCAGTTATCTCTCAATTTTAGTAAGTGTAACATACTGCTTATAACAAGACGAAAATCTCCAATAATGTACGAGTACAAAATAAATGCCCAGTCTTTGGAAGCGGTAACATCCGTCAATTATCTGGGTGTGACAATTCGAAGTGATCTCAAATGGAATAATCAGATTACACGAGTAACGGACAAGGCGAACTCTAGATTGTGGTTTTTTGGTAGAATCCTGAAGCGATGCTGTCCTTCAACAAAAGAAATAGCTTACAATACGTTAGTTTGTCCACTCTTAGAGTATTGTTCGTCTGTATGGGACCTTTACCAGTTAGGTCCCATTCAAGAGATTGAGAAGGTCCAAAGAAGAGTGGCAAGATTCGTGACTGGTACATTTAGCCATCGCGAGAACGTTACAAATCTCATAGAAAGTTTGAAGTGGGACACACTTGCAGATAGACGACGCGCTAAAACGGAAGGGGCTGTTCACTAAATTCCGAAATCCGATCTTCGCTGAGAATGTAGAGCATATACAGGGCTATTACAAATGATTGAAGCGATTTCATAAATTCACTGCAGCTCCATTCATTGACATATGGTCACGACACACTACAGATACGTAGAAAAACTCATAAAGTTTTGTTCGGCTGAAGCCGCACTTCAGGTTTCTGCCGCCAGAGCGCTCGAGAGCGCAGTGAGACAAAATGGCGACAGGAGCCGAGAAAGCGTATGTCGTGCTAGAAATGCACTCACATCAGTCAGTCATAACAGTGCAAGACACTTCAGGACGAAGTTCAACAAAGATCCACCAACTGCTAACTCCATTTGGCGATGGTATGCGCAGTTTAAAGCTTCTGGATGCCTCTGTAAGGGGAAATCAACGGGTCGGCCTGCAGTGAGCGAAGAAACAGTTGAACGCTTGCGGGCAAGTTTCACGCGTAGCCCGCGGAAGTCGACGAATAAAGCAAGCAGGGAGCTAAACGTACCACAGCCGACGGTTTGGAATATCTTACGGAAAAGGCTAAAGCAGAAGCCTTACCGTTTACAATTGCTACAAGCCCTGACACCCGATGACAAAGTCAAACGCTTTGAATTTTCGGCTCGGTTGCAACAGCTCATGGAAGAGGATGCGTTCAGTGCGAAACTTGTTTTCAGTGATGAAGCAACATTTTTTCTTAATGGTGAAGTGAACAGACACAATGTGCGAATCTGGGCGGTAGAGAATCCTCACGCATTCGTGCAGCAAATTCGCAATTCACCAAAAGTTAACGTGTTTTGTGCAATCTCACGGTTTAAAGTTTATGGCCCCTTTTTCTTCTGCGAAAAAAACGTTACAGGACACGTGTATCTGGACATGCTGGAAAATTGGCTCATGCCACAACTGGAGACCGACAGCGCCGACTTCATCTTTCAACAGGATGGTGCTCCACCGCACTTCCATCATGATGTTCGGCATTTCTTATACAGGAGATTGGAAAACCGATGGATCGGTCGTGGTGGAGATCATGATCAGCAATTCATGTCATGTCCTCCACGCTCTCCCGACTTAACCCCATGCGATTTCTTTCTGTGGGGTTATGTGAAAGATTCAGTGTTTAAACCTTCTCTACCAAGAAACGTGCCAGAACTGCGAGCTCGCATCAACGATGCTTTCGAACTCATTGATAGGGACATGCTGCGCCCAGTGTGGGAGGAACTTGATCATCGGCTTGATGTCTGCCGAATCACTAAAGGGGCACATATCGAACATTTGTGAATGCCTAAAAAAACTTTTTGAGTTTTTGTATGTGTGTGCAAAGCATTGTGAAAATATCTCAAATAATAAAGTTATTGTAGAGCTGTGAAATCGCTTCAATCATTTGTAATAACCGTGTATTATTACCCACCAACTTTCAAATCGCGCAATGATCACCATTCAAAGATGAGGGAAATTAGAGCTCGTACTGAGGCGTTCAGACAATCGCTTTTCCCTTCCGCGATCCGCGAGTGGAACAGATAGGGGGGGGGCGGGGGGGGGGATATGACTTTGGCGCAAATTGTGCCCTCCGCCACACACCGCTTGGTGGCTAGCGGACTATATATGTAGATACACTGTGGAAAGTATTACGTAAACGTCTGGCATTCAAACGCTACAAACGGGAACTGAAGTAAGCTTTAAGAGAAAGTGACAAAAACGAGCTCAATTTTCTGTAGAGATGTTTAACAAAACGCTGACTGAAGACGATTTTCTTAATAAAACTGTGTTCACTGACAAAGCCACCATCCATACTTGTGGTAAACGCCGATGAGCTGCAGCAACAGCTAACAGAAGCAGTTGCCACCATAGATGAAGACATACGTCGTACGATTGGGCAGGAAACTGACTGCAGACGGGACATTTTTCCTGTTACAAAAGGTAGCCACACTCAACATTCGTAAACAAAACTTGAAGATACATTCAGCACCGTATATCGTAGTTAACATTTCTGTAACTTATTGACCTTTTTCAAGATCAAGTGTTACTTTTGTATAACTAATTTATAAACACCCTGTATGTCAAAGTCGTGCGTACTCAGCTTTAAGGGTTCAAGTACGCCTTAGAGGGATGCATAGTTTCACGGCGATATTTAGTAATAAAGGTACTGGGAGCTCGAGAAACCTCTACAAGTATGCCTTGTCTCTTTACTGATTCAGTTCATCAAGCATCGGTAAGGTCTGCATCTAGAGCCACATCTGGACTCTGAAAGCCCTCTCAGGGTGTGGGAGAGGCCACCCTGTGCGCCACTGTCTCTTTCCCACTTTCCTGTTCCAGTCGCGAATGGTCCTCGCACAGAACGATTGTTGTTAAGCCCCCGTGCGAGCTCGAATCTCTCTCGTCGTACCTTTTTGGTCTTTTCGCGAGATTACGAGGGTGGTTTGATAAGTCTGGTACGTTTGCATGAAACTGTGGAACATTTTTGTTGCACCTCCATTATTGGTAGCCGCCCGTTGTGGCCGAGCGGTTCTAGGCGCTTAAAAAAAAGTTCAGATGTGTGTGAAATCTTATGGGACGTAACTGCTAAGGTCATCAGTCCCTAAGCTTACACACTACTTAACCTAAATTATCCTAAGGACAAACACACACACTCATGCCCGAGGGAGGACTCGAACCTCCGCCGGGAGTGCAGAGGCGCTTCAGTCCGGAACGGCGCTGCTGCTACCGTCGCAGGTTCGAATCCTGCCTCCGGCATGGATGTGTGGGCTGTCCTTAGGTTAGTTAGGTTTAAGTAGTTCTAAGTCCAGGGGAATGATGACCATAGACGTTAAGTCCAATAGTGCTCAGAGCCATTTGAATCATTATTGGTAAGCTGGATTATTCCAAGAATCGTGTAAAGAATTTCAGCAATGTTAAGCGTACAGTTCACTGTTGACAGCCACGTGAGGTTGATCAGTGTGTGGACTGCGACTGCCGGCCGGAGTGGCCGAGCGGTTCTAGGCGCTTCAGTCTGGAACCGCGCTACCGCTACGGTCGCAGGTTCGAATCCTGCCTCGGGCATGGATGTGTGTGATGTCCTTAGGTTAGTTAGGTTTAAGTAGTTCTAAGTTCTAGGGGACTGGTGACCTCACATGTTAAGTCCCATAGTGCTCAAAGCCATTTGAACCATTTTTTGGACTGCGACTAAAAATCGACACAACATAGTATCGTGCTGTTATTAAACGTTCTCATTTGAAGGTTTGGACTGCCACACATATCAAAACAGAACTGGATGAAGTTCACGCGGACTCTGCACCATGATTGAAGATCATTTACTTCTGGGTTAATTAATTTAAACGTCGTCGGACAAGCACTCTAGATGAAGAGTGGACCGACCGTCCAATTGAGGTCACCACAAAGGAAATCACCGACAAAATCCATGCTACGATAATGTAAGACCGCCGATGAAAAATTCCTGAAACTGTAGGTACCTCAACTGAGTGAGTGGATAATGTCCTCCACGGAGAATTGGCTATGAAGAAGCTGCGTGCGAGATGGGTGCCGCAATTCTCTGCAGTCGACCAAAAGCGTATCAGGCACAACATTTCTCCACAACGACTGGTGGCGTTTAATCACAACCTGCAAACCTTTTTGTACCAATTTGTGACGGTTGATGAAACCTGGATCCATCATTACACCCCAGAGTGAAAACAGCGGTCAAAACAATGGTTCTGAGCACTATGGGATTTAACATCTGAGGTCATCAGTCCTCTAGACTTAGAACTACCTAAACCTGACTAACCTAAGGACATCACACACATCCATGCCCAAGGCAGGATTCGAACCTGCGACCGTAGCAGCAGCGCGGTTCCGGACTGATGAGCCTAGAACCGCTCGGCCACAACGGCCGGCCACAACAATGGACAAAGGCTGGTGAAAGTATACAGAACAATGCAAAGACCATTTTGTCAGCTGGTAACGCGATAGCCATTGTTTTCTGGGATTCTCAAAGAATTATCATCCTCATAGCTGAGTTGGAAAAAGGCAGAACCATAACTGGACCCTATTAAGCTTCATTGTTGGTGAAAACGGTGTTGGCTGAGAAAAAGCCATGGTTGGCATACAAAAAAAAATTACTCTTTCACGAGGATAATGCACCGTCCCACAGTGGCGACAGAGCATGAAATGGGGTTTCAATTGGTTCCTCTTCCATCCTATTCACTATACTTAGCCCCAAGTGACATCTTCCTGTTCCTTAACATGATACTTCGGCTTGCTGGGAAGGAATTTTCATTGAAGGAGAAAGTGATAGTTGCAGTAAACGAGTATTTAACAGAACCTACTTTTCCGATAGGATGAAAAAGCTGGAGGATCTCTGGACGAAATGTACAGGGTGAGTCACTATTGCCACCTAGAATACTTCCGAAAGTATGATAGGAGCTGAAAAGTTTGTGGGACAAAAGTTGCTTGGGACAACTGGGGCCATAATATGACGTTGGTTTTTTGTTGACAGGTGGGGTCGCTTCAGAGATATGAAGGTCAACTTTTTTTTTTTTAATGGTGTGCTATAGCTTGGTACTCATTTTCTGATAGCGGCTACCGAGACGAATCCAATGATGTGTAACAGTAAGGTCTTTGAAGGTCAACGAAGGACACAAAGGTGGCATGAACGTCCATTTACAGAAGGTGTTCGGAGGGATGACCATTGGTATCAATGCAGTGCTGCAATCTTCTTATCATGGATTGAGTGGTATTCTTTATCACATCTGCACTTATCGAAGCACATGCTCTGACAGTTCCCTCTCGCATATCTTCAGGTGTAGTTAGAACGTCTTTATAAACAATGTCTTTTAAGAATCCCCACAAAAACATCCAGAGGCGTCAAGTCTGGCGAACGAATCGGCCACGACACATCTCTACCGCGTCCAATCCAACGATTTGGGAATTGTCTCTGAACCTCATTTCTAGCCATCTGCGAAAAACGTGCCGGACACCCATCGTTTTGATACCACATTCTGTTCCTTGTTCCTAAAGGTATTCCTTCCAATAACAGACCTTATGTTTCTTGCAGTAATTTCGTGTGCTTCCTACCATTAAGATTTCTTTCGATTAAATAGGGGCCTATAATTGTCCTCCCACACCGTACGTTCACCGACCACAGTTTTTGGTGTGCAATTTGCCGCAGCCAACATGGATTTTCAGTTACCCAATAATGCATGTTATGCAAATTAACATTTCCATGGTTCGTGAATGTAGCCTCGTCAATAAATAAAATCAAATTAATAAATGTGTCATCCCTCCGAATCTGAAGTCGAGCCGATAGGCAGAATTCAATGCGACGCATACAATCCGTACCAGTTAATTCTTAGTGGAGACTGATATGGTAAGGATGATATTTATGGCGCTGCAGAACAAGAACAACACTACTCTGGCTCATGCCAGATTCCATTGCGATTTGACGCGAACTAACACAAGGATCACGAACTACAGTGGCAAGAGTACCAATTTCCGTTATATCGTAACATTCGTTTGCCGAATACTTTTCCGATGCGTTAAAGATCCAGTTCTTCTCAATTTATCATATACATTTTTAAATGTACGACTTGTAGGGTGAGTACGTTGAGGATATCTTTCAGTGCATACGTCTCTAGCTCCCCCTGAATTTCGTTGGCATTCTCCGTAAATGAGAAGCATATCGACTTGTTCTTCGAAGAAATACATCATTCACATTCGCTTGATTCGACGATACCAGTCGAATGGTGTTTACATGTCAATGACGCGTTAGAGGGATACGAGGTCGTTTCGGCTGTGGGGGCACAATTGAGGAATGTGCACGTAATTGTATATATAACGATAGCCTAAATTAGGGTGATAGTATGGAAATATTGGGTTGATCAATAAGTTCGTAACTTTTTCTATAAGATTAGTAGTCGCAACAGATAGACATAAGAGAGACTTTAGTCATCAATAGTATATTTTCCTTCACTGTTTACAACAATCTGCCCAAGCTGGGGTAACTTTTATTAGATTCCGCGACTGTATAAATCACTTGGTTTCGAGCCGGAGAACTAGTGGGGTCATGTTTGGAGCGCAATTTCATCCGTAAAGGAAGTTTCTTGAAGGCTATTCGACAGAGAGCAGAAATGTGAAAATCTGAAGGCACGAGATCAAGTGAATAAGTTGGATGCGGAATGACTTCCCAAGCCGATTCTTGTATGGCGTTTTTTGTCAGTCTAGCAGAATGCGGACGACCGTTGTGCAATAGCCCTACTTCACGCTGGTCATTGTTCTCCGATTGCATCTGCAAGACGTCTCAGTTTTTTACAATATAAGGATTGATTGTTAAACCTCGGGAAGCAATTCGTAATAAACCACACCATCACTGTTCCACTTTATATGACTGTTCCACTTTATCTTTTGTGGATGCCCGCAGGTCTTTGTACGGGTAGATGCTGCTTTGTTTGGGCTCAACCATACCTTTCGTTTTTGTATGTTAGCATGAAGATACCATTTCTCGTCACAGGTAACGATACACGATAGCAACGGTCGGTGTTGTTCACGAACCAGTTGATGACGGCACATAGAGGTACTCGCTGATTTATGTGATTTTGGCTTAGTGCGTCCGGTACCCATACATCCGATTTATAAATCTTCTCCAATGCATGCAAATATGCACGGTGATGGAATGATCACAGTTCTTCTCACTTGCCAGTTCTCGTGTACACTTGCGCTTAAGCGAGCTTCATAAAATCCAGAAGGACTTCCTGAATGTGGAGAGTCACTGATGTCAAAACGATCCTCCTTAAAACGAGAAAACAATTTTCTTGCCGTGCTCTCTCCAGTGACATCATCCCCACAAACGGCTAAATGTTTCTGGCTGTCTCCGCTGCTGTCACCCCTGTACTGAACTTCAAACAGAAGAATGTGTCGGAAATGTTCCGATTTCTCCACTCGACACACCACTTGCTAGCGTCCACAGTTCCACTCACTAGCTCCAAATAACAAAGTGACAATATGCAAACTCAAATAACAACAGTGAATTACAAATAAAAGCTGACAGTCCTTAAAGAAACCCATAGCAACTGTAATACCAACATGCAAAACAAAAAACACTACGAAATTAGGCACCAACCTAAAGAAAAAAAATACCACGTATTCGAGGGCTCCTGCTATATTCGAAGGCTACAACGAACGTGTGAATAGGAAGAACGAAAGTTATAGCTCTTGGTTGTGCATACGACCAGCCCGTTGATCCAAAGCTTCGCCAGTACACAGAAAAACGTTACGTAGCTGATGGGCCAATGGCTGTTAACGTCATGTTTAGAAGAATGTTCGTAGCTG
Organism: Schistocerca cancellata; assembly: GCF_023864275.1. Classification (NCBI taxonomy): domain Eukaryota; kingdom Metazoa; phylum Arthropoda; class Insecta; order Orthoptera; family Acrididae; genus Schistocerca; species Schistocerca cancellata. The sequence goes on along the minus strand of NC_064627.1, from coordinate 915,524,249 downwards.
ACTGGTAGCGAAAGAGATGCTCGTCGACACTGAAGAACATCATAGTATCAAGTTAGAGCTCTGTACGAGTAAAAATGGTTGTTCATCGAGTTCGTGATTTCCTGGATCGTGACAGAGCAGCCCATTTGGAGTGTAAGACTGCACATGTTGAAGACTAACACAGGAAGCTTATTCCTTTGCTCAGAATATCTGGACGCCGAACCAGTGTTGAGAAAAGAGTTGAGAGCCATCTTGAAGACATTACCTTTCCAGATGATACTGGACGCATGTGTGATGTAACGCGTTGCGTGGTCTCTTTTGGCACAGACAAACTGCACTGAGAGTGTCACGTCTTCCGTAGTCTAACCCTGCATCCGAAATGCGCGTCATTAATCACGTTTTTTCAGTCAGTAAATATGAAAATAGGCATGTGATGGAAGCTGTATAGGATCAGACTGATATATGAGACGGAAAGGCATTGTATTTCCTACTGGACATGTAAAACTGTCGTGTACGTTTTACCTAGTCCTGCTGCCACTGCAGGTCATCTGTAGACTTATTATTCCTTAATATTTTGTAATTTTTATCGGCGATACTGTAAATATGCTACTCACAATAGAGAGTAATGAATAAGAGAATGGAGAACTTCAGCGATTATTACGTCATTCATCTTTGACGGTAGATACTATCAAACGTAGGAAGTATGTTCTGCATCATACTTCCACAAACGTTTCCTTTTACTCTATAAATGATATCAGAACTTGTGTGAACTGGTGATATACGTGTACAAAAGTACCATCTCGTTGTAAAACACAATCTTTAACATTTTGCACTGTATATTAGGATTGTAAAAGGACTGAATGAAATGATTTCTTGTTTAGAATATAGAAGGTAACACAATGAGAGTAGTTCATTTCCAAGGTGAGTTCAATAAATAAATGTACAGTGAACTACATCCTGCTCCAGAATGAGATATTCACTCTGCACCGGAGTGTGCGCTGATATGAAACTTCCTGGCAAATTAAAACTGTCTGCCGGACCAAGACTTGAACTCGGCACGTATTGCCTTTCGCGGGCAAGTGCTCTACCAGGAGAGCTTCTGTAAAGTTTGGAAGGTAGGTGACGAGGTACTGCCAGAAGTAAAGCTGTGAGGATGGGGCGTGAGTCGTGCTTATGTAGCTCAGATGGTAGAGCACTTGCCCGCGAAAGGCAAAAGTCCCGAGTTCGAGTCTCGGTCCGGCACAGAGTTTTAATCTGCCAGGAAGTTTCATATCAGCGCACACTCCGCTGCAGAGTGAAAGTCTCATTCTGGAAACATCCCCCAGGCTGTAGTTAAGCCATGTCTCCGCCACATCCTTTCTTTCAGGAGTGCTAGTTGTGCAAGGTTCGCAGGAGAGCTTCTGCAAATTTTGGAAGGTAGGAGACGAGATACGGGCAGAAGTAAAGTTGTGAGGACGGGGCGTGAGTAGTGCTTGGGTAGCTCAGATGGTAGAGAACTTGCCCGCGAAAGTCATTATGTCCCGAGTTCGAGTCTCAGTCCAGCACACAGCTTTAATCTGCCAGGAAGTTTTATATCATGCTTTGTTCAGTGCGAATCGTCAGGGGAGGAGGTTAAACAAAATCAATACTGAAACTTCCTGGCAGAAAATACTTTGTACCAGACTGCGGGTCGAATCCGGAACCTGAACTTCCAAGAGCAGTTGTCTTACATACTGAGTAAATTGTTTTCGCAGCAGATGCCGCAATTCTTATTTTACACCAAAACAAAAATATCGCATCCAGTAGAAGAAAATCAGTGTGAGAAATTGATGTTGACGATATGAGTCATTTGTTCAAATTCGTGTAGAAGTCGCTGGTTTAAATCGATGTAGACAGAGGTAATACTCCACAAAAGACAACACGTATTACTTTCTTGTCCTTAGTAAAATAAGTTCAGTATTGTGCAAAACAATACCTTGCCTCTATAGCACTGCTATATGTGGTCTCAAAATAACCTGCATTTTAAGTCTATTTTGTTTGTCATTTTACAAGAGGAATATCTCAACTGTCTGTACCATCAAGTGATGGTGTTATTCATTTTAACGCCAACTCTCGAGAGCCCCGCGCTTGTAATCGTGCCCTAGCCGTCCTTATGCGAGATTTACGACTTCAGTGTTGCAATCACAAAAAAGACCTAAAGTTCCTGTATATCTCAGTGCTCTCGAGTCTGAAGAGAAAAAAAATTCAGAAGACCGACCAATCATGCTAAGTCATTGTGTGTAGCGTCCGGGAAAACCTTGCAATATGGCCGCAAAACGCGTCGACATTTATTATGTTTATTGTGATTCTCGTGGTGGTACGAAGTTTTTTGACACTCGGGTGAAATGGTTCAAATGGCTCTGATCACTATGGGACTTAACTTCTGAGGTCATCAGTCCCCTAGAACGTAGAACTACTTAAACCTAACTAACCTAAGGACATCAGACACACCCATGCCCGAGGCAGGATTCGAACCTGCGACCGCAGCGGTCGTGCCGTTGGTTCCACACTGCCGACCGCGGTGGTCTAGCGGTTCTGGCGCTGCAGTCCGGAACCGCGGGACTGCTACGGTCACAGGTTCGAATCCTGCCTTGGGCATGGGTGTGTGTGATGTCCTTAGGTTAGTTAGGTTTAAGTAGTTCTAAGTTCTAGGGGACTTATGACCTAAGATGTTGAGTCCCATAGTGCTCAGAGCCATTTGAACCATTTTTTTGGTTCCACACTGTAGCGCCTAGAACCTCTCGGCCACTCCGGCCGGCCACTCGGTTCACAACCAGCCTCTGTGCCCCAAAAGCTCAATGGGTAGGAGCATTGCATGTGGAAAACAAAGTTGCAGGTTCCGGTTTGGCACAAACTTCTAATCTGCCATGAGGTTTCAACCGAGCGAACAATCCTCTTCACATTGAAAGATTCCTTCTGAAAACCAACACTTGCGTCAGAGAATCAACAACAGACGATGTTATTAAGAGGAGAATTTATGGTAACATCTTCAGCCATGTGTTGAAATCTCTTTATCAAAATACGACAGGTTTCGGTGACACACTGCATCGTCATCGGGACCCTTTATTTGGCAAAAATTTGACCTTAACACACATTACATAGTACCATAACAGGTGATAGAACTCAAACTCGGTGTTCACAGCAGGTGTGCGGACATCGCGTTCCATTTCTACTCCCTGTTATAGCAGTATGTGAAGTTGGTTATGCCGGCCGTTGTGGCCGAGCGGTTCTAGGCGCTTCAGGCTGGAACCGCGCGACCGCTACGGTCGCAGGTTCGAATTCTGCCTCGGGCATGGCTTGTGTGGTGGCCTTAGGTTAGTTAGGTTTAAGTAATTCTAAGTTCTAGGAGACTGATGACCTCAGATGTTAAGTCCCATAGTGCTGAGAGCCATTTGAACCATTTCTTTTTTAAGTTGGTTATAGTTGAAGTTTTTGCCCGGAGATGAACCTGATGACCGGCCGAAAATGACTGAGTTTATAGAATAAAAATCCCCTTCAGTTACTAGTAATTTTCTTACTTTATTCCACGACCGGTTTCGAAGCTTAAAGCTTCATCTTCAGGTGCCACCAACTGCGAATAAGAGGACGGGCTACTAACGTACAAGTACTGTGGAGTTGGCTCATAACTAAGAAAACATGAAGGCGTGGCGGTCTTGCCAGCCAGTCTTTGGGGATGACAGCATGTCAAACGCATGGGACGGGAACAAAAACGCTAACTTTCGGGAGGGTTCCGGACAGGGGTGAATTCAATAATAGTGTAAATAAATAATTGAACTCACGCGTAGGACCATCCGCTATAGCGCCCGCGTGCACAGAATCCAGCTGATTGCGACGGCGGAAATGACTGACATACACTGAACAGCCAGAGCATTATGACCACCGACCAACTATACAGGGTGTCTCAGAAGTGGTGGTCAATATTCAGGGATATATCAGGAATGATCATTCGGAACAAAAAAAAGTAAAGTAAACATGCGATCTAAAACGCCTACCAAGTGGTAGTATGGACCAAATCAAGAAAAAAGTGTCCAGTAAACACGTGCTCGAAAATGCGTACCTTAAAAGTTGTGAGCACTTGTTCATTAGAAGAGTTGTGTTTCAAAATAGCGAAGATGAACAAGTGCTCATAGCCATTAAGTTATGTGTTTTAGGGCACATGTTTACTGGACTTCTTTCTTCTTGTTTTAGTCCTTTTTTTTCTTTATTGAGTTTCGATTCCCCCCGAAGGGGGTGGGCTGGCAGAAGCTTAGTATGCCGCTCTTTAGCCTAAAGATTTTGTTTTAAACAGATGAAGATAATAAATAATAAAAACAGGCGTTAAAATCGGAGACTTAAATGGTAACATGGCGGAAAAATAGTGGAACTTCAAACATAGAAACAAAGGGATGATGATGGTAATAAAACACATATGAAGCAGACAGGTAAAATAATAGACAGACAATTAAAAAACACGGCGACAGTCTGGTTTCTGTTCGCAAGAGACATAAAATTCACACCCAGCGACAGCATGATTTCTGTTCGCAACACTTTGGAAAGACGAACAACACTGAACATTCACTTGAACACTGCACTAAAAAGTTGGCAAATATGACATACCACAGGCGAGGACAAGTGGGTGGGAAACTGGACAGATGATGGGAAAATAAAAAGGGGGAAGGAGAGGAAAAACGAATGGGGGGAAGGGGGGAAAGGAGCCGATGGAGGACGAGGACCCATAAGATTGGGGGAGGGGGGGTGCTGGGCAGATGCGACAGGGAGTGGGGCAAAGCAGAAAAGGGGAATACAAAAGGACTTGGGGGGAGGGGGAAGGGAGGTACGGAGAGGGTAGGCGGGGAGAAAACAGGATGGAAAGGGGGGAGAGGGAGTCCAGGGAAAGGACAGAAGAAAAGAGGGGGGGTGAGGATCAGAGTTGATAGGAGGGATAAATGGAGGGAGAGAAGGCATCATCTGGGAGGGGCAGTTGATGGAAGCCACCTTGGGAAAGAAGATGAAGGGTGTAGAGATGGAGAGTAGGGGGAACACAACAGTGAAGGCGTAGCAGGGGTTGGGGACAGAAGAGGAGAGGAGCAACCAGGGGGTGAGGGGGATCAAGGTGGCGGGAAAGGAAAGGTGGGGGAAAGGAATGAGGACATAGAGGATCCGCATGGGGGACGGGAGGCGTATACGGAAGGCAAGGTGGAGTGCATGACGCTCAAGGATCTGGAGGCACTTAAAGAATTTTGAGGGGGGGGGGGTAGATATCCAGGTGGGACTGGCATAACACAGGATGGGACGGATTAAGGATTTGTAGGTGTGGAGGATGGTAGAGTGGTGCAAACCCCATGTCCGGCCAGAGAGGAGTTTGAGGAGTTGGAGGCGGTTGTGGGCTTTGGATGGGGTGGAGCGGAGATGAAGGATCCAGGTGAGGTGACGGTTAATGGTGAGGCCAAGGTAGGTGAGGGTGGGGGAGAGGTGGACAGGACGGGCGCAGACGGTAAGGGACAAATCCAGGAGCCGGAAGGAGCGAGTAGTACGACCTACAATGATTGCCTGGGACTTGGAAGGATTGATTTTCAGGAGCCACTGGTTACACCATGCGGCAAAAAGGTCAAGTCAGTCCATACTACCACTTCCCAAAATATGGAAAGCAAAGAGCTTGTAGTAGACGAGATTTGTTTCACAGTACGGAAGATCAAGAATTGCTCATAGCGCTTAAGGTATGCGCTTCGGACCCCATATTTACTTGACTTTTTTGTTTAGAATGATTATTCCTGTCATATCCTTGAATACTGACGATCACTTCTAAAACACCCTGCAGATATAAACTCGTCCAGGCAATAGCAGCGTCACCTGGTGAGAAATGGCTGCTAGTCAGACACACGCACGGTGATGTAATCTCAGTAAGCATGCTGTACGTCTGCAGTATGGGAAAGGTGCACAATCTGTCTTGAGTGTGACTGAGGACAGATTGTGATAGTCCGGAGGCTCGGCACCAGCATTTTGGAAACTGTACGACTTGTCGGGTGTTCTACAAGTGCCGTAGTGAGTGTCTTCAGCACGTGGCGAAACCAAGGTGAAACGACGTCCAGACGTCGTGGAGTTGGGCGGCCACCCCACATCAAAATCTGAAAATTGAGCAGTAAGACAACCAAGTTGATGCCTGGTAGAAGAATGATGTAAATTCTTAGGATCGTTACACGTGTATAGACTAATCCTTACAGAGCCAAAACGTCTTTGAATAAAAAGCTTTGTTAGGCCTAAAATGATAAACGCAGCAGGAATAACAACATACACATATAAGATAGCACTTTGCATCCACACAGTACCATGCAGTCGTAGGCTGGGCAGACTGGTAAAACAGGACAGTCGACCAACTGTGGCGGAACTAACAACAAATTTAACGCTGGGCAGAGTAAAAGTGTGTCTGAATACACAGTGCCCCTAACACTTCTAACGATGGACCTCCGCAGCCAACGACACTTGAATGTGCCAATGTTATCACCACGACATCGGCAACTACAACCATCGGCACTGGACGTTGACGCAGTGGCAGAGCGTTGGATAGTCTGATGAATCCCGAAACGTTCTTCATCACGCTGATGGGAGGGCTCGAATCCGTCGTCATCCAGAGAAACAGCTCCTTGACCTATACTGTGGGACGGAGACAAGCTGGCAGCGGCTCCATTATGCTCTGGTAAACATTCATGTGGGCATTCATGGGTCCAGTGGAGTTAGCGCAAGGCACCAGGACGCCCAAGGAATGTCGTACACTGGCTTCAGACCACATACCCCCCTTCATGACGATCATGTTTCCCGACGGCAGTAGCATTTTTCAACAAGATAATGCATCATGTCACAAGGCCAGGAGTGTGATGGAGTGGGTCGAGGAACACAGTGGCGAGTTCCAATTGATGTACCCCCCTCCGAACCTGGCGGATATGAACCCGATCGAATACATCTGTGAAGTGATTGAACGTGGCGTTAGAGCTCACCGATCCCCGCCACGGAATTTCCGGGAACTAGGTGACATGTGTGTGCAGAGGGGAGGTGGTGCCAACTCCCTCCACAGATCTACCATGGACTCACTGCTTACATGCTGTGACTCAGCGCCGCTGGACATACCGGCTACAAGGCAGACGGTCATAATGATCTGGCTGATCAGCGTAGAAGCTAATGAGGCGGGGAAACGAAGTAAATAGTCGCAAAAGAACGGTAAACGGGGATTGACTGGTCCGACCGCTTACACAAGTGTGGTTCACAAGATCAATACAAATTAGAACTAGAAATATAAGAATAATAAAATAACACACAAACGTGCGGAATCGGCTAAAGCGCCTAAAAGCCAACTTGGAATACATCCGAGTAAAGAGATATAAAATAAAATTACAACTGAAACAGTGGGTATAGATAACATATAAAAACTAAATCTGAAAATTGAGCAGTAAGACAACCAAGTTGAGGTGTGGTAGAAGACTGATGAAATTTCTTAGGATGGTTACACGTGTGTAGACTCGTCCTTACAGAGCCAAAACATCTTTGTATAAAAAGCTTTGTTAGGCTTAAAATGATAAACACAACAGGAATAACAACATACACGTATAAGATAGCAATTCCCATCCACACAGTGCCATGCAGAATAAAACTAAGCGAGGTGTAAAAGGGCATATACAACAGGACTGGGGAAAGCGATTAAAAAAATTAAGCCTATATGTACTGGATGGGTTCCCTGTGGTTGGGGCTGAAATGGAATAACAACGGTTCAAATGGCTCTGAGCACTATGAGAATTAACTTCTGAGGTCATCAGTCGCCTAGAACTTAGAACTACTTAAACCTAACTAACCTAAGGACATCACACACATCCATGCCCGAAGCAGGATTCGAACCTGCGACCGTAGCGGTCGCTCGGCTCCAGACTGTAGCGCCTAGAACCGCACGGCCACTACGGACGGCAATGGAATAACCTAAACTAAGTTAGACACATGGGAGTAACACTTTAAAGACACAAAATGTAGCAATAAATAAACATAAGAGTATGGGGAAATACCTAAAAGTCAGCGTGATGCAACGCATGATAATAGAAAGATAAAGTGTAAACTGCGACAATAACAGGGGGTACTAATGTATACATAAAGTATATTCAGTAATCATGACATTTGAATAAACAGATTTAAACACACGGCTGAAGCTGTTACCATTAATTCTCCAATACTGACCAGCCGTTGTCCCAGTCTCCATCAGAAATAGAACATGGAAGAACGAAACACGGATGTTATTTACAGTGAAGGGCAGAAACTGCTACAAAAAGGAGAAAAACATTTCCAGGGACGCAATATTCCGTACCGACAAATATTTCGCTCTTCAAGCCGCTCTCTAGTCGCTCATGGGCGTTTAAAATTGAAACTGACAAGCGAAGAGAAGCAACACCACTTTCCTGCAAGTTTGGAGATGAAAGCCACGTTAGCTGGGAGAAATGCAGTATTCTGTACAGGAGAAAAAAAGATATCGGAGGAAAACAGGGAGTGATGCATGTGATGTGTGTGTGCGCGAGCGCGTGCGTTTATGTTTGTGTTAGTGTGTGTGTGGGTGGGGGGAGGGGGCGGGAGCGGACACGAAAACAGTGTTGGAGCGAGCGGTTATTAGTATTTGCGGTGGCAAGAATCGCAGCAGGAACAGTCGCTGGCTGTAACTAACGGACGCCGGAGAATAAATAGCCGTGAGGCGGGCGCAAGCCGCCTCCGGCGCCGCGACGCCGCCGCCGCCGCCTCCACCGCCGCCGCCGCCGCCGCTGCCCCAGGCGGCCGGGCCGGCCGGGCCCGCCTCTGTTTATCGCAATCCATTATTCAGAGCACGTTTCCAATCGAATTGAGTCGCCGGCGTTCGCACACACAGACACGCACACAGCGGCGCCCGCGCTCACACACCTACACACGCACACACAGCGGCGAGCGGGCACATGCGCCGCGCCGCCTCCTGGAATTGAATCAGGCCACCATTCAAATACACCCCCAAACCACCCCCACCCACCCCACCGCCAGCGCGTGCCGCCCCCGGCCTCCGGCCCCCGGCGGACGGGCGTGGGCGCAATTATCGACCAAAAACAGCTTGCAGGCAGGCAGGCACGGGCAGCGGCAGCAGCAGCCAGCCGCATTGGAATTCAGAGCTCGCACCTGAGCGCGCCGCGCGCCCGCTGGTTCGCCTGTGCTCGCCTCGGTGCGCGTTCGGGTGCGACGAGCCACCAACTGCGTCCTACTGGGTACACGGCGGAAACCCCGCGGCGACAAGTGTACCAGAGCGGCCGCATTCAGCCTTTGTACCGTTGAGGTTTCGGTGTAGCACTATAGCCCTGTATCTCTGACATCGATCTGTTGTAGAATTTTAGAACATGGATTCCGGAAACAGAGATCGTGTGAGACCCAACTCGATTTATTTGTTCGTGATACCCAGAAAATATTAGATACAGGCTCCCAGGTAGATGCCATTTTCCTTGACTTCCGGAAGGCGTTCAATACAGTTCCGCACTGTCGCCTGATAAACAAAGTAAGAGCCTACGGAATATCAGACCAGCTGTGTGGCTGGATTGAAGAGTTTTTAGCAAACAGAACACAGCATGTTGTTCTCAATGGAGAGACGTCTACAGACGTTAAAATAACCTCTGGCGTACCACAGGGGAGTGTTGTGGGACCATTGCTTTTCACAATATATACAGGGTGTTTCAAAAATGACCGGTATATTTGAAACGGTAATAAAAACTAAACGAGCAGCGATAGAAATACACCGTTTGTTGCAATATGCTTGGGACAACAGTACATTTTCAGGCAGACAAACTTTCGAAACTACAGTAGTTACAATTGTCAACAACAGATGGCGCTGCGGTCTGGGAAACTCTATAGTACGATATTTTCCACATATCCACCATGCGTAGCAATAATATGGCGTAGTCTCTGAATGAAATTACCCGAAACCTTTGACAACGTGTCTGGCGGAATGGCTTCACATGCAGATGAGATGTACTGCTTCAGCTGTTCAATTGTTTCTGGATTCTGGCGGTACACCTGGTCTTTCAAGTGTCCCCACAGAAAGAAGTCACAGGGGTTCATGTCTGGCGAATAGGGAGGCCAATCCACGCCGCCTCCTGTATGTTTCGGATAGCCCAAAGCAATCACACGATCATCGAAATATTCATTCAGGAAATTAAAGACGTCGGCCGTGCGATGTGGCCGGGCACCATCTTGCATAAACCACGAGGTGTTCGCAGTGTCGTCTAAGGCAGTTTGTACCGCCACAAATTCACGAAGAATGTCCAGATAGCGTGATGCAGTAATCGTTTCGGATCTGAAAAATGGGCCAATGATTCCTTTGGAAGAAATGGCGGTCCAGACCAGTACTTTTTGAGGATGCAGGGACGATGGGACTGCAACATGGGGCTTTTCGGTTCCCCATATGCGCCAGTTCTGTTTATTGACGAAGCCGTTCAGGTAAAAATAAGCTTCGTCAGTAAACCAAATGCTGACCACATGCATATCGCCGTCATCAATCCTGTGCACTATATCGTTAGCGAATGTCTCTCGTGCAGCAATGGTAGCGGCGCTGAGGGGTTGCCGCATTTGAATTTTGTATGGAGAGAGGTGTAAACTCTGGCGCATGAGACGATACGTGGACGTTGGCGTCATTTGGACCGCAGCTGCAACACGGCGAACGGAAACCCGAGGCCGCTGTTGGATCACCTGCTGCACTAGCTGCGCGTTGCCCTCTGTGGTTGCCGTACGCGGTCGCCCTACCTTTCCAGCACGTTCATCCGTCACGTTCCCAGTCCATTGAAATTTTTCAAACAGATCCTTTATTGTATCGCTTGTTGGTCCTTTGGTTACATTAAACCTCCGTTGAAAACTTAGTCTTGTTGCAACAACACTGTGTTCTAGGCGGTGGAATTCCAACACCAGAAAAATCCTCTGTTCTAAGGAATAAACCATGTTGTCCACAGCACACTTGCACGTTGTGAACAGCACACGCTTACAGCAGAAAGACGACGTACAGAATGGCGCACCCACAGACTGCGTTGTCTTCTATATCTTTCACATCACTTGCAGCGCCATCTGTTGTTGAAAATTGTAACTACTGTAATTTCGAAAGTTTGTCCGCCTGAAAATGTACTGTTGTCCCAAGCATATTGCAACAAACGGTGTATTTCTATCGCTGCTCGTTTAGTTTTTATTGCCGTTTCAAATATACCGGTCATTTTTGAAACACCCTGTATAAATGATCTAGTAGATAGTGTCGGAAGTTCCATGCGGCTTTTCGAGGATGATGCTGTAGTATAAAGAGAAGTTGCAGCATTAGAAAATTGCAGCGAAATGCAAGAAGATCTGCAGCGGATAGGCACTTGGTGCAGGTAGTGGCAACTGACCCTTAACATAGACAAATGTAATGTATTGCGAATACATAGAAAGAAGGATCCTTTATTGTATGTTTTATGATAGCGGAACAAACACTGGTAGCAGTTACTTCTGTAAAATATCGGAGTATGCGTACAGAACGATTTGAAGTGGAATGATCATATAAAATTAATTGTTGGTAAGGCGGGTGTCAGGTTGAGATTCCTTGGGAGAGTCCTTAGATCATGTAGTCCATCAACAAAGGAGGTGCCTTACAAAACACTCGTTCTACCTATACCTGAGTATTTCTCATCAGTGTGGGATCCGTCCCAGGTCGGGTTGACAGAGGAGATAGAGAAAATCCAAATAAGAGCGACGCGTTTCCTCACAGGGTTATTTGGTAAGCGTGATAGTATTAAGAGATGTTTAGCAAACTCAAGTGGCAGACTCTTCAAGAGAGGCGCTCTGCATCGCGGTGTAGCTTGCTGTCCACGTTTCGAGTGGGAGATCACGAATGCAAAATTAGAGAGATTCGAGCCTGCACGGAGGCTTTCCGGCAGTCGTTCTTCCCGCGAACCATACACGAGTGGCACAGGAAAGGGAGGTAATGACAGTGGCACGTAAGCGCCCTCCGCCACACACCGTTGGGTCGATTGCGGAGTATAAATGTAGATGTAGATGTAGATGTAGAATAAGCCGATCAGCTATACCAGCTGACACAATATGCTAGCTCCAGCGTCTTCCACGAAATAACAGTTCCATACATATGTAGCAGAACTGAGAACAGTGACAAACTTAACATTAGAATTGATGGGCACAAAGCAGATAAAGTTTAGGAATTATACAATCTGGGCAGTAAAATAACACATGACGCATAGAGGAAGGAGGACATCACCAGCAGACTAGCGGTGAAAAAAAGGGCATTTCTGGCCAACAGAAGTCTACTACACTCATGCTCATAAATTAAGGATAATGCTGATACATGGTGAAATAACGCTCTGGTGGGTGGTTTGCGGGTTTAAATCACCTCGGGCTATGACCATGCGCTGCATTTGACCCGCGATCGTCGCACGGTGGCGCTGGCAGCAGTCCACATACGCAGATGTGTGTTGGTGCATGTCAGAGTGCGGTGCAGCGAGTAAGTGTGCAGACGCTTTCAGACGTGCTAATGGTGACTGTGTGTTGAAAATGGCTGAAAAAAACACATATTGATGATGTTACGACGGGTAGAATACTAGGGCGTCTGGAGGCTGGTCAAACACAGCAGGTCGTAGCACGGGCCCTCCGTGTGCCACAAAGATTAAGGCATCGATTCCAGCAGACAGGGAACGTGTCCAGGCCCTATAGTACGGGTCGTCCACAGTGTCCAACACCGCAAGAGGACCGACATCTCACCATCAGTGCCCGCAGACGGCCACGCAGTGTTGCAGGTATCCTTGCTCGGGACCTTACCGGACCCTCTGGAACAGTTGTCTCCAGACTCACAGTCTACAGACGACTGAACAGACATGGTTTCTTCGCCCGGAGACATGCAAGGTGCATTCCACTGACCTCTGGTCACAGGAGAGCCCTTAAAGTCTGGTGTAAAGAACACCGTACATGGTTTGGGACAGTGCTCCCAGGTTATGTTCACGGACGAGTCCATGTATACTATGAACAGTGATTCTCGCCAGGTTTTCATCTGGCGTGAACCAGGAACCAGATACCAATCCCTTAATGTCCTTGAAAGGGACCTGTATGAACGTCGTGGTTTGATGGTGTGGGGTAGGATTATGATTGGTGCAGAGGAACCGTAACAGGTCAGGTGTACTGGGACGTCATTTTTCACCAGTATGTCCGCCTTTTTAGGGGTGCAGTGGGTCCCGCCTTTCCCCTGATGGATGATAACGCACGACCCCACCGAGCTGCCTTCGAGGAGGAGTACCTTGAAACAGAAGATATCAGGCGAATGGAGTGGCCTGCCTGTTCTACAGACCTAAACCCCATCAAGCACGTCTGGGATGCTCTCGGTCGACGTATCGCAGAACGTCTTCAAACCCCTACGACACTCCAGGTCCTCCGACAGGCACTGGTGCAAGAATAGGAGGCTATACCCCCCCCCCCCCCCCCCAGATGCTCGACCACCTGATCCAGAGTATGCCAACCCGTTGTGCGGCCTGTGTACGTGTGCATGGTGATTATAGCCCATACTGATGTCCGGGTACATGCGCAGGATACAGTGGAGTTTTGTAGCACATGTGATTCGGGAAGGTTTTCTCAGCTTATCACCAATACCTTGTTGTGTGTGGTATTAGCGTCAGTTTTGTGTAGTGCCATGTAGTATGGTACCACATTCTGAAATTATCCTTAATTTATGAGCATGAGTGTAGTTGTAAACATTGGTCTTAATTTGAGGAAGAAGTTTCTGAGAATGTACGTTTGGAGCACAGCATTGAATGGTAGTGAAACATGGACTGTAGGGAAACCGGAACAGAAGAGAATCGAAGCATTTGACATGTGGTGCTACAGACGAATGTTGAACATCAGGTCGAATGATAAGATAAGGAATGAGGAGGTTCTGCGCAGACTCGGAGATGGGAGAAAAGCACCGTCAGGTGGCTTGCAGAGTATGGATGTAGATGTAGATGTGGATAGGGAAAACACTGACTAGGAGAAGGGATAGGACATCTATTCAGACATCAGAGAATAACTTTCATGGTATTTGATGGAGCTGTAGAGGGTAAAAACTGTAGAGAAAGAGAGAGATTGGAATACATCCAGCAAATAATTGAGCACGTAAGTTGCACGAGCTACTCTGAGATGAAGAGGCTTGCACAGGAGAGGAATTCGTGGCGCGCCGCTCGCAGCAAACCAGAAAAATAAATCTTCTTCTTCAAATTTTAGTCAAACTCAAAATTATTGCACCTAGAAGGACGGCTGTTTCAGTCGGCTTCCCATGAGTCAGCGCTTATTCGGAGCTGATGGTACCAGGGGCGTTCAATAGGTAATGGAACACTCTTTTCCGAAAGCAGGTTGGTTTTATTGAGGATTCCAGTACGCCATATTATTCACTCTTTTGTCTACATAACGCTTTTATTTAACCTCTGTTCAATACGACGGCCTTACTTCACCTTATTCGAGCGCCTGTGTGTCCGCATTGCACCACTCCAACGGTCGACGTCGGAACCAACGTCTTGCAGCATCAAAATCTCCCGATCGTCCACGTACTGCTTCCCGTGGAGTGTATCCCTAATTGGGCCAAACATATGGAAGTTGCGATATTCGGTCTGTAGGGTGGATGAGGCAGAGCATTTTGTGAGCGCCTCTAGGGTGATCAGACTTGTATGAGGCCTTGCGTTATCAAGGAGGAGAAGATAGTTTGCCTTTTTTGGCGACTAAAACGCCGAAGTCGTTTCTTAAATTTCCTGAGTGTGTGTGTGGCTGGCCGGCGCGCGGGGGATCGGACAGGGTTGCGCAGTTATGTTACAATGACGACAGGCGCCTCGCCCAACGACTCACCGTGATTTTGTTCGCAGTCAGGTCTCCGCAAACATTTTATAAGCGCCTATGATGCCTGCGATGCTCTGGTTTTCCATCAAAGGAAACTGCGTGGAACGTACCTTCGTTGCAGACGCCATTTTGAAGGTTACGTATTGCGCCGCTGCCTATCAGAACTTCATGAAAGTACAGCGGCTGCGGCGGGGATACTCCACGAAGTCCCACAAGAAATTCCGCATTTTTTAACTGAAATTGGCAGAGACATGAAATATATTGCATTAGCTATTGAATGCCCCTCATATATGCACAACTGACCTGAAAGCACAGGCAGTGCACTGCACTTTCCTCAATTACCACTGTATTTGTTTATTATAACGACAACGCGTGTTTCCTATAAGGGCCAAATGCAACAATACAGGATGTTTGTTTGTTGGGGCTTTAGGGCGGAAAACAGCTGAGCTCATGAGCCCAAATCAGGACTTAAAATGGGCCCTTTCATGTAGTTCTTGAAGCTATTTGAAAATTAGGGACCTGAACGGCATTAGTTGGCGGTAAAAGCCTAAAAGCAACAAAGATAGTGCAAAAGTAAACTGGTAAACTGTACAATTACGAAAGCCTTACGTTTTTAATACACTGTTCAGAGCGAGTTCCTATGAAAATGGTGCTCACGGTCGAAAATTAAATCCCCTTCACCGTTTTGTGTCCGAAAGAACAGATACCATCTTCATATATATATTCCTTGTGTACAGTGAAAACGGCTTGTCTGTAGTTACAACACATGTTCCATAATTACGGTTAGGTATAACTCCAACTGCAAAAGTGCGATAAGAAATAATGTCCCTCTCATTGTAGGCTTCCAATCCAGCAAGTGGTGTGTCAGTACCTCTCAAAACAGCAATTGTTAACCATGCATTGCCACTAACTACTTCTGTTGTAGTACAAGAAAATTGAATCTTGCAACCAACAAAAGTAATAGGTCCTTGTAGCAACTCCTGTTGACCAGTCTCATTTGGTGTTATTGAAAATGTATCAACTGTCTTGTAAACTGGCATTCTGCTCCTCCTTACATATCTTCTACGGCGGTACGGCATGGCTGTGTGCTCCGTGCGGTTGCCTCGAGTCGAATGAGCATGCTGCTGCATCAGAACAGGATGCGAACTTCCTGCCCCCACTCGCGCGCACAGCGCCAGCGCGCCTTATCACTGTTGCGCAATACTGATAAAACTTGATTTTAAAACAACACGGGCCTAGTAATACTAGGGCCCGTGTTGCGCTCTCTCTCACACAATCGAGCGGCTGCCTCGCGCAGCGGCTAAGTCCCCTTCAAGGTCATGCGCCTATAAGGCGACACACACAGCCATGGCTGGCCCGTGTTGTTTTAAAATCAAGTTTTATCAGTATTCCGCAACAGTGATAAGGCGCGCTGGCGCTGTGCGCGCGAGTGGGGGCAGGAAGTTCGCATCCTGTTCTGATGCAGCAGCATGCTCATTCGACTCGAGGCAGCCGCACGGAGCACACAGCCATGCCGTACCGCCGTAGAAGATATGTAAGGAGGAGCAGAATGCCAATTTACAAGACAGTTGATACATATATATATATATATATATATATATATATATATATATATATATATATATATATATGACCATCTTCCTCTGTGCGGATGCACAAACAGTGCCCGAACTCTTACGAGAATCGGCAAAAAGCCGCAAGTAATGAGTATAATGGACAGGGACGCTATGAATATAGTGCGGGACAATAAGTTGGGAATATGGGTCTCACGGGAGGCGTGCCAGAGATATGTCCCTGCAGTCACACTATCCCTTGTATCCTCGGTGGCTCCGATGGACAGAGCGTCTGCCATGTAAGCAGCAGATCCCGGGTTCGAGTCCCGGTCGGGGCACACATTTTCAACTGTACCCGTTGGCTTATATCAACGCCTCTATGCAGCTAGGGGTATTCATTTCATTGTAATTTCATTCAAACATTTAAGCCGCCTCACAGTGACCTGTTCAAAATGGTTAAATGGCTCTGAGCACTATGGGACTTAACTTCTGAGGTCATCAGTCCCATAGAACTTAGAACTACATAAACCTAACTAACCTAAGGACATCACACACATCCATGCCCGAGGCAGGATTCGAACCTGCGACCGTAGCAGTCGCACGGTTCCAGACTGTAGCGCCTAGAACCACCCGGCCACCTCGGCCGGCACAGTGACCTGTCGATTGTGTGTTACCACTGCTAAAATGTTGCATTTCTCTCATCAGTTTCTGCACTTTACTTCGGCGTATTTGATTCTTCGAACTTCCAGTTAAAAAAAAAAAAAGAAAAAAAAGAAGAGAAGGTGTAAAAACAGACACAGGTGTAAATATAGGCACCACTCCCCAAAGGGTTATGAATGGAAAATGCTGCGCGCTGGTGGATTTCACTGTAAAGAAGATGCCAGTTAGCAACTGGAAACTTTGTTTCAAGTAGTGTGCATGCAACGTCGGTTACTGCATGAAAACGATTTCCTTTCATGTCCTCATGGTTAGTTTAAAGTAATTTGTCAGATATCCGGAAAGCAGACTTCTAAGATACTTTCAGAAACACGTCTTTGGGTTAAATGTGATGGGGACCGTCTTGCTTGAGTGGGGTCGGTGTAAAGATTTTTTGTTTTGTTTTACAAGCTTTATGAATCTTCGTTTTCGAATAAAACTAATGGATATTTGTTTTACCACCTATCATTTAACAAACTTGCTATAGTTGTTAGTGAAGGTGAAAATCTAGAATGTTCAAAAGAAAGTGCCTTTAAGTTAAAAACAAAAGAGGGTGCACACATTCACACCTTTTCCTCCAACGCTTGCGGAGACACGGCTTGGCACGATCAGGACATCTGCCAGCATACAACCGCGCTGCTGCTCTAACAGTTAACGCCATAAAGAGGAACCATATAGACTTTGTCGACAAGTGTGTAATTTTTGAAGTCTGAATAGTTTCACGAGCAAGTTCTGTGATCATTACAAGAGCTTCAAGAGCATAGTTGTCCACTGTAATTTAGCGAAAATCGCTCATCGATTATTTCCTCGTTCTAAAGAAAAGACGTGAGGTGGTACAGATGTCGGAGTGGAAAAAGATTATTTTGGGAACTACGCGTCCAGAGAGCTGCTGATGTAAGTGGCTGTCATAGAGGGTGAGTGCCAACGAATGCCACGCAAACACAGAATTCATCAGAACACGAAATAATAGTAATCTACCTAAATGAACTGCTAATTTCATCCATCAAACAACTCTGCAACCAGTCACTTCTGTTCCTCTTCATCTTTTGTTTCATGTTTCGGACGCTTTCTCAAGACGTCTTCAAGGCAGAAAATTGCAACATGCTTTGAGTAGGAAAATGATATTTAAGGTTTTTGGTCCCTTAATGGATCCCAAGGAAGGGCAGACTTCTTCCGTCACATTGCTCTTAATCGTAAAACCATCAATTTGTTTTCATTTAGTGGCTAAAACACTGTACATGATTGTGAAAAAGTGCGTAGCTGTCACATAATAACTGGTCTTCAAGGCAGAAAATTGCAACATGGTATGAGAAGAAAAAAGATGTTTATGGTTTTTGGATCGCTTAACGCATTCCAAGTAAAGGCAGACCTCTTCAGTCACATTCCTTGATGTTACGTTCTTAATAGTAAAACCATCAGTGCGTGTTCATTTCATGACGATAGCACCGCACATGATTGTGAAAAACGCGTAGCTATCACATAATGAGTGATATTATTTTTAATTGAAGTTAAATGTTCCTTACTGGTTGTTTACCGCAGTAGACGCCAGTACATAAACGTTTCATATGGTTGTCGTTTGCAAATTGGAATGCGAGACACAGTGATTGCACAACTGACGGCTGTACATATGCAACTCGCCACTCCTATTGTTTCCGCTCTCACGCCTGATTGCTTTGTAGTTCCATCGTCCATCATATGAAAGTCAGTTCCGAATGGTCATGTCTGTCGGTGACAGACGTATTTTAATCACTTATGCGAGCGTGTCGGCTTTCACGTCGGTGTGTAATTATGCAATTAGGCTATGACATACATTAAAAACTAAAATTTCGTGAGGATCTGTTCTCATGAACTTTTTGTGCGGTTTTGCTTATTCAAAGCTTTTGGTTCTGGGGGAGTCGTAATTTGTTACTGGTTCATCTCTACCCCCTCAAATGGCACAGATAATAGTAATAATGTGCTTGCTCTAATGCTTACTTAGTACATCACATTGGCTTAACTTCCAAGAAAATGCAATTCAGAGATAATTTGAAAAGCATTCGTCAGCCCATTTGAGATTTACATGTACCACGTACTTGTTTTAAGAAATTTAGTAAGAAATAACGCTTACTGCTTTGACAGTATCATAATTTACACAAAACAAAATCGTTGGCAACCTGTCTGAGAGCATTCCTCCCTGGCTAAAATATTTGCAGCCGATCAGGCAACAAACCGATCCACGTGGACTAGCAACTAAAAAATATCCTAGTAATTTTCTGGAATCATTTGTCATTTTATTATTTATCGTACTACTTTATTCTCCGAAAGTCAGCTAAGAAACTTGGAAACTGATATATGTAAAACTATGAACGCTTTTAGTAAAATGGTCTATGAGGAGGCGGTGTACTGCCCACATGGTACTAGGGGCTGCACTTGTCTCCTAGTCATCAATTTGAGTCATATAGAAAACTGGTGTTGAGAATTTAGGTGTTCCTGACCATACACCACCACTTTCTCTACGCTGTGCAACGCATAAAACGTTGCTCAAGTTATATTTGACGGTTTTCTTCAACTTTTCTGTATAGCATACATATGGAGTTGAACCTAAACTGCTGCATTCGTAAGCTGCACTGTGCTATGGATGCGAGGGATTTTTAGACAGAAGAATACGTTGCCGAAAAGAGAATGCAGCAACCTCAAAGACTGCGTTCAGTGGCACCAGGGTATAATGTGTGCATGCTGCATGATGAGGCGTTGTATAGCTATTGATTCATTTGTCACAGTCATCGGCAATCAAATGTCTCTCAGGAGACTTGTCTGAGCGCCTTTTTTTCTGTGCAGACAGTAAATCTGTTGAGTTTGTGGGTGAACAGCGATTACAAGTTTCATTCTAGGGTACTACCAAGATTGACCACAGACGTCAATTTCCCGTCACTCGAGGAGCTGATTCACAACACTCACAGATTATCAGAAGATGAGGATGTGCAAACAGCGGTTCTCGAATGGCTCCGTGAGGAGGGAGAGGATTTCTAACGTCGAGGAACTGAACGATTTGCAGAAAGTTCCATGCGTTGTGTACAAAGATTTGATGGCAGCTGAAAAATGTTGTCATGTATGTGCGTCACTTTGAAGTGTAGTGCAGCATTCAAAAAGAGTTACTTTGTTTCCAGAATAACGTGTAACTTACTTCCTGAAGTCCCCTCATACATATTGCTTCTTCCAAAATGCATCTTGGACTTAAGTTAGAGAAACTCAGGTTCTTACAAACGGATAGCAGGAGTGTTTCTTTCAATCATATGATACACGAATCTGAATACCAATGGGGGGAGGGGTTATTGAAACGGCTACACTATTACCCCTTCGTCGAACACAAAGCACTGGCAACAGGAGCAAAGATGCAAATGTGTAATCTCTTATAGAAGACCGGCCGCTGTGGCCGAGCGGTTCTAACCGCTTCAGTCCGGAACCGCGCTGCTGCTACGGTCGCAGTTTCGAATCCTGCCTTGGGCATGGATGTGTGTGATTGTGTGATGTCCTTAGGTTAGTTAGGTTTAAGTAGTTCTAAGTCTAGGGGAATGATGACCTCAGATGTTAAGTCCCATAGTGCTTAGAGCCATTTGAACCATTTTTTGTTATACAGGGTGCCCCATAATTAATGGAGAAAATTGGAACGGGTGAAAGTATTCGATAGTAGAAGAAAAAAGGTTCCAGTAAACATGGATCTACAAACGAGCATGAAACTGAAGTAGATCATTGAGAAGCTGTACGTCTGCAGCACCACTGTGCATGTAAGTGAAATGCAAGCAGATCGCGCAAAAAGGAGGAGAAAGAGACACTCGAAGTATTTACAGTGCAAGGCAGAGAAGGATGTTAAAAAAATTAAGTGAACATATAATATACGAGAAAGAACGGAGGAGAAGATAAATCTGTGGAAAATTAATCGGGTTAACGAGGTATACGCTTGGGCGTCCAAGTATTGTTAAATTGGCAGTAATGTGAACAGGAGAAAAACGTATGTAGTGAAGAGATTAGAATATATGATGCAGATTATCGGGTACATTAGTGAACAAGATGCTGCAAGCCATACCCGGGATTGGCATTCACGAGCAGTGTTGTTCAAATCCCCATACGCCCATCAAAACTAAGAATTTCCGTGGTTTTCATTTCGCTTGTTGGATCTCCATTTGCTATGGGTTTACTTATCGAGTCTCAGTTTTCTTTTGAAATTCAAATTGTGAAATTCTTTACGGGAGCTGACATGATAATTTTTTAACCCGTAACGGTGATTGTGAGTTGTTGGCTGATTCTGTTGTATCTTTTAAACAAACATACAAGTGCTAAGTATGCCGATATACACTGACGAGAAACTCGCTTGTTGTTGTGGTCTTCAGTCCTGAGACTGGTTCGATGCAGCTCTCCATGCTACTCTATCCTGTGCAACCTTCTTCATCTCCCAGTACCTGCTGCAGCCTACATCCTTCTGAATTTGCTTAGTGTACTCATCTCTTGGACTCCCTCTACGATTTTTACCCTCCACGCTGCCCTCCAGCACTAAATTGGTGATCCCTTGATGCCTCAGAACATGTCCTACCAACCGATCCCTTCTTCTAGTCAAGTTGTGCCATACCTCCTCATTAGTTATGTGATCTACCCATCTTATCTTCAGCATTCTTCTGTAGCACCACATTTCGAAACCTTCTATTCTCTTTTTGTCTAGACTATTTATCGTCCACGTTTCACTTCCATACATGGCTACACTCCATACAAATGCTTTGAGAAACGACTTCCTAACACTTAAATCAATACTCCATGTTAACAAATTTCTCTTCTTCAGAAACGCTTTCCTTTCCATTGCCAGTCTACATTTTATATCCGCTCTACTTCGACCATCATCAGTTATTTTGCTCTCCAAATAGCAAAACTCCTTTACTACTTTAAGTGTCTCATTACCTAATCTAATTCCCTCAGCATAACCTGACTTAATTCGACTACATTCCAATATCCTTGCTTTGCTTTTGTTGATGTTCATCTTATACCCTCCTTTCAAGACACTGTCCATTCCGTTCAACTGCTCTTCCAAGTCTTTCAAGACACAGTTGCTCTTCCAGGTCCTTTGGTGTTTCTGACAGAATTACAATGTCATCGGCGAACCTCTAAGTTTTTATTTCTTCTCCATGGATTTTAATACCTACTCCGAACTTTTCTTTTGTTTCCTTTACTGCTTGCTCAATATACAGAATGAATAACATCGGGGTGAGGCTACAACCCTGTCTTACTCCCTTCCCAACCACTGCTTCCCTTTCATGTTCCTCGACTCTTATAACTGCCATCTGCTTTCTGTACAAATTGTAAATAGCCTTCCGCTCCCTGTATTTTACCTCTGCCACCTTCAGAATTTGAAAGAGAGTATTCCAGTCAACATTGTCAAAAGCTTTCTCTAAGTCTACAAATGCTAGAAACGTAGGTTAGCCTCCCTTAATC
The DNA here is from genome assembly GCF_023864275.1 of Schistocerca cancellata. NCBI lineage: Eukaryota > Metazoa > Arthropoda > Insecta > Orthoptera > Acrididae > Schistocerca > Schistocerca cancellata. The sequence continues at coordinate 915,501,705 of NC_064627.1, read as the reverse complement.
TTTCTTCTAAGACACGTCGTAGGGTCAGTATTGCCTCACGTGTTCCAACATTTCTACGGAATGCAAACTGATCTTCCCCGAGCTCGGCTTCTACCAGTTTTTCCATTCGTCTGTAAAGAATTAGTGTTAGTATTTTGCAGCCGTGACTTATTAAACTGATAGTTCGGTAATTTACACATCTGTCAGCACCTTCTTTCTTTGGGATTGGAATTATTATATTCTTCTTGAAGTCTGAGGGAATTTCGCCTCTCTCATACATCTTCCACACCAGATGGTAGATTTTTGTCAGGACTGGCTCTCCCAAGGCTGTCAGTAGTTCTAATGGATTGTTGTCTACTCCCGGGGCCTTGTTTCGACTCAGGTCTTTCAGTGCTCTGTCAAACTCTTCACGCAGTATCATATCTCCCATTTCATCTTCATCTACATTCTCTTCCATTTCCATGATATTGTCCTCAAGATCATCGCCTCCTTATAGACCCTCTATATACTCCTTCCACCTTTCTGCTTTCCCTTTTTTGCTTAGAACTGGGTTTCCATCTGAGCTCTTCATATTCATACAAGTGGTTCTCTTTTCTCCAAAGGTCTCTTTAATTCTCCTGTAGGCAGTATCTATCTTACGCCTCGTGAGATAAGCCTCTACATCCTTACATTTGTCGTCTAGCCATGCCTGCTTAGCCATTTTGCACTTCCTGTCGATCTTATTTTTGAGACGTTAATATTCCTTTTTGCCTGCTTCACTTACTGCATTTTTGTATTTTCTCCTTTCATCAATTAAATTCAGTATCTCTTCTGTTACCCAAGGATTTGTACTAGCCCTCGTCGTTTTACCTACTTGATCCTCTGCTGCCTTCACTATTTCATTCTTCAAATCTACCCATTCTTCTTCTACTGTATTTCTTTTCCCCATTCCTGTCAATTGTTCCCTTTGCTCTCCCTGAAACTCTGTACATCCTCTGGTTCTTTCAGTTTATCCAGGTCCCATCTCCTTAAATTCCCACCTTTTTGCAGTTTCTTCAGTTTTAATCTACAAAACTCGTACACCTGCTTAAAATTTGTGTGCGGTTTTGAACGGAAACGCTGCTGCAGCTTGTAGACAATACGGCAGACTGGTTCCTAACTGTGGAGTATCGGACTGGAGAGTGGTTACTCACATTTTCAATAAGACTGGTTACTCACATTTTCAATAAGAGTGGTTACTCACATTTTCAATAAGAGTGGTTACTCACATTTTGATTAAGAGTGGTTACTCACATTTTCAATAAGAGTGGTTACTCAAATTTTCAATGCGCTTCGTGAGACTAGTGCTGTTCCCAGCTACCTCATCTTATCGCTACGTTAAGGTGAAAAGAGAGTGAATTAAGTAGACGATATGATTCAGCTTGTAGAACGTAGTCTTCCAATAGGCAGACCCAGAATTTCTACACTTATCTGTGTTTCACAAATATGAACATGGAGGACATTATTTATGCAAGTCCTCTGTCCTTATCATTTACTGCGAATTCAGCACTTTAGAGATGGAGATGAACGTAGACGGCTGGAATTTTATCGTTGGCAGATGAAGTTTTCAGATCATTATGAAGCATTTTCCTTTTTGATATTCTTGTCGTTTTCTGTTAAGCATCGAGGAAAAATTCAGTTAATGTTAGAAGGTAAACACATGGAACGAATCGACTGTTCGCACTATGAATAGCGCTGATCTCATAAATGAACGCAAGGCGACATCACAAGAGGTATGAGTGGCGTTGTCAACAGGACAGGACAATGCATTGAATCCGGTGGTGGAACTTATGACAATCAACTTGCTGCTTAATTACTTGCTCTTGCCTAACAACTTCTGTGAGTAACAAAGCTTTTGACAATGTTGACTGGAATACTCTCTTTCAAATTCTGAAGGTGGCAGGGGTAAAATACAGGGAGCGAAAGGCTATTCTATATGTATATATATATATATAGTACCGTATAGGTAAATAGTACATTATTTAATTACATTTATCATCATGAGAATTATAGTAAGACATAAATTTGCTACTTGATCTGCAGATAGGCGTACTAATATTACTTGCTTTGGAGGTTGGAAAATAATTTTTGGAAAGTTTTCAGGAAAGGGGTGTTAGCTAACTCCGTTTGTTCATTAAGGATATAGTTTGGGGTGCTGTTTTTGTGTGTGTGTATTTCTATTTCTTCTAATATATTCATAGTGGCTCCTGTTTCTGATAGATGTAAAATTTTTAAGTTGTCCTCAGTGTTTCCCACTGAATGGTTTTCTTCAGCATTATGGGCTGCAAATGCGGATTTGTTCAAGTTACCAAGTCTTAAAGCATCAATGTGTTCTTTATATCTAATTTCAAAACTTCTGTCAGTCTGTCCAATGCAGAATTTTGGGCATATATAGCATTTGAGTTTCTATATTCCTGATTTACAGTAGGGACTCTTGGAGGTATTTACATCGTGGATTACTTTTTGTTGTAATTTATTATTTGTGGAAAAGCTGATTGTGATACTTTACTTTTTAAATAAGTTTGCTATTTGGTATGAAAGTGGGCCTATGTATGGGAAAGTAGCTTATTCAGGTTTGGCTTCTGTGGCACACTGATTTGGCTTGAAGTGACTGCTGTGAAGTGGATCTGTGGTTTTTGTCTGCATTTTGTTCTGGAGTTTTTCTATTACTGTGGGTGTATATCCATTATTATGAGCAACTGTTTTAATTATATTGATTTCATTTTGTTGGTCTGTGTCACTCATTGCTGTCCCAACACCATCAACATTTGTCTTCAAACAACAGCCACTGTCTCCATCATATGACAGAACATACAGTTTTGTAAATTGTATTTACTGTGTACTGTGATGTTTACCTACGATTATTTGCGCTTAGCCATGGCGGGTCTGTTTTGTGTTATGTTACACGCAGTGTTGCAGACTTCATTATTCGACAAGTCACAAAGATAAGTATACCTTTTTAACTCATTTCTGTGACCTTGTTACTAATTTTTTGGAGTGTCGTAGTATCTTCGTCCTCCTATCCTGTTACCTGACCCTGGGGCATGGCTGTGTAACAGTGGCGGGGAGAAATTGTCTTAGCGCTGTACTGCACCACAAGCCGTTTCACGAACTCACAAACTCGGCCTATCTTGGCTACTCGACCTCCACAGCTGTAGCGACGAGGCCTTTACAAAACTGCGACGAGGGTCTACAAAAGCCTGAACTGGAATAACGACAGAAAATAAACCGACAAGCAGATGCCAGACTATGATTCTCAAGAACATTCTTAAGGACATGTAATTCGCCGACGAAAGAAGTGGCTTACAAAACACACCGATTCTCGAGTACTGCTCGCCAATCTGGGGCTCTTACCAGGTTGTATAAATAGAAGAGATTCAGAAGACCCTACGAAGAGGTTCGTTTCGTCACGGAATTGTTTTGTCGGCGCGTGTTGTTGTTGTTGTGGTCTTCAGTCCTGAGACTGGTTTGATGCAGCACTCCATGCTACTCTATCCTGCGCAAGCTTCTTCATCTCCCAGTACCTGCTGCAACCTATATCCTTCTGAATCTGCTTAGTGTATTCATCTCTTGGTCTCCCTCTACGATTTTTCCCTCCACGCTGCCCTCCAATACTAAATCTGTGATCCCTTGATGCCTCAGAGCATGTCCTACCAACCCATCCCTTCTTCTAGTCAAGTTGTGCCACAAACTCCTCTTCTCCCCAATTCTATTCAATACTTCCTCATTAGTTACATGATCTACCCATCTAATCTTCAGCATTCTTCTGTAGCATCACATTTCGAAAGCTTCTATTCTCGTTTTGTCCAAATTACTTATCGTCCGTATTTCACTTCCAAACATGGCTACACTCCATACAAATACTTTCAGAAACGACATTCTTACACTTAAATCTATACTCGATGTTAACAAATTTCTCTTCTTCAGAAACGCTTTCCTTGCCATTGCCACTCTACATTTTATATCCTCTCTACTTCGACCATCATCAGTTATTTTGCTCCCCAAATAGCAAAACTCATTTACTACTTTAAGCGTCTCATATCCTAATCTAAGTAACTCAGCGTCACCCGCGTGAGAAATACAGAAATACTCAACGAAATGTAGTGGCAGGTGCTACAAGAGCGGCGTTGTTTACCATAGAGAGGCTATAATTCTGAGAGAGTACGTCCCGTGAAGAGTCGGGCAACATAGTGCTCCCTCCAAAAGACCTTTTTCTCAAAATTGTTATTAAAAGGCTTCTGTAAAAAACTTCTCACACATGTCAGTTGTATTTATTTCTGTTCTTAAAGGATTTCGATTATGTGAAATATTAACCAGCTATTCACAATTACATTTTTCTGTACATGTATTTTTGTAATGATGTTATGTTAAAATAAATGCGCCTCGCGAAATGACCACGACAGAAAAATCATACAAATTCGAGCTAATTCGGAGGTTTACCGACAGTCGTTCGAACCACGCCCCATTCACGAATGGAACAGCGAAGGGGGAACATACACAAGTACCAGAAGTATCCTATGCCACACACCACAAGGTGGCTTGCGGAGAATAGATGGGGATGGAGATCTGGAAGAGGTTTAAATCAGATGTCTCCTGGACGGTTCGTTACCTGAGAAAGGGGTGTAGTTTTTTTTCCGCAGGAGAGTGCGTGTCGTGAGTGAGTGCCGGCCGAGATTGCGCCTCTGCGGAGAGGGCGCGGCGTGCGTGGGAAGCGGCGCCCTCCCACGGCAGGGCAGAGACACGTGTGCACTCGCCAAACCGGCGCGGCCGGCTGCGGATCCAGGCGGACCCTTCGTGGGCAGCGGGGCGGCGCCTCCATGATTTACTGCTCGCGCGTCCATTCTACCGGCCGCGCCTTTCCTAACCAGTCTGCATCTACAGCTCCCCCCCCCCCTCCCCCATCCTTTCTCTTCTTCTTTCCGAACTAGTTGGCGCAACTCTCGCCATCATATCCGGGTAGGACGGGCTTCCATGTGGGAAGAGCAGGCTTCCAGCCTTAGGAGGTGCATTCAAGTTCTAAGGCCTCCAATTTTTTTTCTCCGGTCTGGAAAGAGATAGACACATGCGCATTGTTTTAAAATGAGGCCGCGTTCGTTGTCAATACGTCACAGAGATGGCAGCACCGTACGGTGGATGGAATTTTACTGCCAGTGGCGAGAATGAGAACTGTTTTAAATACTTAAAATGGCGACGTTTTCCTTACTTGAACAGCGTGCAATCATTCGTTTTCTGAACTTGCGTGGTGTGAAACCAATTGAAATTCATCGACAGTTGAAGGAGACATGTGGTGATGGAGTTATGGATGTGTCGAAAGTGCGTTCGTGGGTGCGACAGTTTAATGAAGGCAGAACATCCTGTGACAACAAACCGAAACAACCTCGGGCTCGCACAAGCCGGTATGACGACGTGATCGAGAAAGTGAAGAGAATTGTTTTGGGGGATCGCCGAATGACTGTTGAACAGACCGCCACCAGAGTTGGCATTTCTGTGGGTTCTGTGAACACAATCCTACATGACGACCTGAAAATGCGAAAAGTGTCATCCAGGTGGGTGCCACAAATGCTGACGGACGACCACATGGCTGCCCGTGTGGCATGTTGCCAAGCAATGTTGACGCGCAACAACAGCATGAATGGGACTTTCTTTTCGTCGGTTGTGACAATAGATGACACGTGGATGCCATTTTTCAATCCAGAAACAAAGCGCCAGTCAGCTCAATGGAAGCACACTGATTCACCGTCACCAAAAAAATTTCGGGTAACCGCCAGTGCTGAAAAAATGATGGTGTCCATGTTCTGGGACAGCGAGGGCGTAATCCTTACCCATTGCGTTCCAAAGGGTACTACGGTAACAGGTGCATCCTACGAAAATGTTTTCAAAAACAAATTCCTTCCTGCACTGCATCAAAAACGTCCGGGAAGGGCTGCGTGTGTGCTGTTTCACCAAGACAATGCACCCGCACATCGAGCTAACGTTACGCAACAGTTTCTTCGTGATAACAACTTTGAAGTGATTCCTCATGCTCCCTATTCACCTGACCTGGCTCCAAGTGACTTTTGGCTTTTTCCAACAATGAAAGACACTCTCCGTGGCCGCACAGTGACCAGCCATGCTGCTATTGCCTCAGCGATTTTCCAGTGGTCAAAACAGACTCCTAATGAAGCCTTCGCCGCTGCCATGCAATCATGGCGTCAACGTTGTGAAAAATGTGTACGTCTGCAGGGCGATTACGTCAAGAAGTAACGCCAGTTTAATCGATTTCGGGTGAGTACTTAATTAGAAAAAGAAATCGGAGGCCTTAGAACTTGAATGCACCTCGTGTAACACTGCAACTGCATTTACGTAGCTTATGCAGTAAATGAAGCATGCAAAAAGGAATACAAATGTCTCAAAAATGAGATCGTCAGGAAGTGCAAAATGGCTAAGCAGGCATGGCTAGAGGACAAATGTAAGGCTGTAGAGGCTTATCTCACTAGGGGTAAGATAGATACTGCCTACAGGAAAATTAAAGAGACCTTTGGGGAAAAGAGAACCACTTGTATGAATATCAAGAGCTCAGATGGAAACCCAGTTCTAAGCATAGAAGGGAAAGCAGAAAGGTGGAAGGAGTATATAGAGGGTCTATACAAGGGCGATGTTATTGAGGACAATATTATGGAAATGGAAGAGGAGGTAGAAGAAAATGAACTGGGAGATATGATACTGCGTGAAGAGTTTGACAGAGCACTGAAAGACCTAAGTCGAAACAAGGCCCCGGGAGTAGACAACATTCCATTAGAACTACTGACGGCCTTGGGAGAGCCAGTCCTGACAAAACTCTACCATCTCGTGCGGAAGATGTATGAGACAGGCGAAATACCCTCAGACTGCAAGAAGAATATAATTATTCCAATCCCAAAGAAAGAAGGTGCTGACAGATGTGAAAATTACCGAACTATCAGTTTAATAAGTCACGGCTGCAAAATACTAACGCGAATTCTTTACAGACGAATGGGAAAACTAGAAGAAGCCGACGTCGGGGAAGATCAGTTTGGATTCCGTAGAAATATCGGAACACGTGAGGCAATACTGACCCTACGACTTAGCTTAGAAGCTAGATTAAGGAAAGGCAAACCTACGTTTCTAGCATTTGTAGACTTAGAGAAAGCTTTTGACAATGTTGACTGGAATACTCTCTTTCAAATTCTGAAGGTGGCAGGGGTAAAATACAGGGAGCGAAAGGCTATTTACAATTTGTACAGAAACCAGATGGCAGTTATGAGTCGAATGACATGAAAGGGAAGCAGTGGTTGGGAAGGGAGTGAGACAGGGTTGTAGCCTTTCCCCGATGTTATTCAATCTCTATATTGAGCAAGCAGTGAAGGAAACAAAAGAAAAGTTTGGAGTAGGTATTAAAATCCATGGAGAAGAAATAAGAACTTTGAGGTTCGCCGATGACATTGTAATTCTGTCAGAGACAGCAAAGCACTTGGAAGAGCAGTTGAACGTAATGGATAGTGTCTTGAAAAGAGGATATAAGAGGATATAAGTTGAACATCAACAAAAGCAAAACAAGGATAATGGAATGTAGCCGAATTAAGTCGAGTGATGCTGAAGGAATTAGATTAGGAAATGAGACACTTAAAGTAGTAAAGGAGTTTAGCTATTTGGGGAGCAAAATAACTGATGATGGTCGAAGTAGAGAGGATATAAAATATAGACTGGCAATGGCAAGGAAAGCATTTCTGAAGAAGAAAAATTTGTTAACATCGAGTATAGTTTTAAGTGTCAAGCAGTCGTTTCTGAAAGTATTTGTATGGAATGTAGCCATGTATGGAAGTGAAACATGGACGATAAATAGTTTGGTCAAGAAGAGAATACAAGCTTTCGAAATGTGGTGCTACAGAAGAGTGCTGAAGATTAGATGGGTAGATCACATAACTAATGAGGAAGTAATGAATAGGATTGGGGAGAAGAGAAGTTTGTAGCATAACTTGACTAGAAGAAGGGATCGGTTGGTAGGACATGTTCTGAGGCATCAAGGGATTACGAATTTAGTATTGGAGGGCAGTGTGGAGGGTAAAAATCGTAGAGGGAGACCAAGAGACGAATACACTAAGCAGATTCAGAAGGATGTAGGTTGCAGTAGGTACTGGGAGATGAAGAAGCTTGCACAGGATAGAGTAGCATGGAGAGCTGCATCAAACCAGTCTCAGGACTGAAGGCCAGAACAACAACAACATGCAATCAAATACCAAGTTTGGCTTATTACCTACTATGCCCCAACAGAACAAAGTAGTCCTGTCACGGAAAAGCCACGTATAACACTTCTATCCGCTACTGATATACCATAACGTTAAAGTTGGGGACAGGTCATAACGCAACAGAGAAGTGTTACCCTCTGATAGGAATTTTGTTATGTTGACCGTGTTGTACCTAACGGAGGTGGCTGATCGGATGTGAAAGTCAGAATTATGTATGTATTTAAACAGCAACAAACAATATTTTACCTATCTACACTGTTCAAAGAATACAGAAAACGGTCGCCAGCCTAATTAGGCAAGAGAATGATTGACATTCTTGTTCAAGAAAATAAGTATGAGTAACTTTAATGGACAAACAACCTACACTTTGCCACACGCGAGTGAAATGAACTCTGACACCTGCATATTTTCACGTTAAGATTGGAGCTGACAAAGCAGAATAAACTATTTGCATAAATATAATAGATAACAATACACACTATTACTTTCACGGCTTATTCAAACTGAATGGTCTTTATAACATTACTATTAATATTCACTGTAGAATCATAAACTGGACATAAGTTCAGTATCACTTTTCAAAGATTTTCCTAGCTGATAAATGTAGTTCACCGCAAAATTATGAACTGGTGATAGGTTAAGTCTCTCTCAGCTAAATAGTTTTCTATTTAGAATGAATGTTAAATGAAAGTCACTAACAAATTACTTCTCACTGTCTTTTGAATAAAGAAATTATTGTTTTCATAGATAGTGGTCTTTCTATTAATCGTTATCTAGCATGAGCACAACAGACAAACTGTTGATCCTGTTACACCATTAATATGCACTTTTAATACACAAGGGGAGTCTAATATTTGTACAGAAGTTCACTTGAATAGGAACAGGAACTGAAACTTGCTATAATTAAGTAACTTTGTGCATTTGAACTACTTTCAGTAGAGGGGGGCCCTTAATCTTGACCACTGTAACAGAGCATACTAAACACACTTTCAATACACTAAAGAAGCAAGCCCTTAACAAGTATTAACATGAAATCTTCAACAGTATTACTTCTCGATTCTTACTGCAGCAGAACACAACTTGATGTGGTTATACGACAATAGTTCACCTTTGGTTGATATTCAACAGACTGAACTGTGATCAGTTACTAAGCAAAAATTTGTAAGCCTCAGTTTTTAAAACTTTCACTTTAGAAGCTGGCAACAAAATTTTAATAAGCAGTTTTAATAGAAAAATTATTTTCAGCAAGCATTATTTACTATATTACTCAGTTCTGCTAAAGCACTGAGCTTTAATGTTCTTTCAATAAGGACACTCGGTAATGTGTGAATGTACAAAGGGCGTTCAAAAAGTTTTGCACAGTCGTCTCTAATTTTTTTATTTTTTGCAGGAGGAGAATGAAGTGTTTTGTGAAAATACTTGGAACATTTAGCTATACATTGAGCCTACTTAATGTAGTATCCATCAACTGTGACGCATTTGACCCAACGTGCTTTCCATGATCTAAATGCACTTTGGTAAAATTCTGGGGACCGCCTTTTAAACCATCACTTGGAGCAGGAAATAAGGTCTTTCTCACTATCAAATTTTTTACCGCGCAGGTGCGCCTTCAGACGACCAAGGAGGTAAAAATCAGACGGAGCCATGTCCCGACTGTAGGGAGGATGAAGAACAATTTCCCAACCCATTTTCCTGATTTTCTCCTGCGGCATAAGGGCTGTAGGGGTTTGGAATTATCATGGTGTAGTCTGATGATCTGACCCCGAAGCTGTAGTCTGTGGGTCTTGATGGCATGTCGCCGCTTGTCCAATGACACACAGTAACGGTCCCGGTTAATTGTGGAGCCAGGTTCCAAAAATTCAATTAAAATGACACCACACTGATCCCAGAAGAAGGAGGCCATACCTTTCGGCCTGCTGTTCGTGGAAGTCTTGGTTTCTTCTTCCTAGGGGAACCCGGATGACGCCATTCCATGGATTGGGTTCTGCTCTCGGGTTTGGACAAAAACAACTATGTTTTATCCTGGGAAATGACGCCGTCAAAACAATGTTTCCACTCTTCAGTAAAGGGCTTCATGGGACCCTCGCACACATTCTTCCTCATCGTTTTCATTTCTCTTGTCAATAATCTAGGCACCCAACGTGCACAGATTTTTCTGTACCCTAGTGACTGTACCAGTGACATCACACTACCCAATGACAAACGAATCAGTTCAGCAAGCTGTCGTGTCGTAACACATCTGTCATTTTCAATGACTTGATCAATGATCTCCTTATTCACATCACTCACTGCCGTGCATGGTCTACCGCATTGTGGATTGTCCAGTAGAGAGAAATGACCTCCTTTAAACCTCTGAAACCACCGCTGGATACTGCAGCGATCCACTGTGTCCTCCCCACAAACAGGGAGCAACTTTCTGTGAATCGATGTGGCAGAGTCATCGCCGGTCTTGAAGAGGAACTCCATCAACGACCGTTGTCACAACCTGACATCCACTTCACGGTCTATTATGGCTCACCTGCAAATAAAAGAAAATACTATTATATATACTAACTTATAGCTAAATGTTCCAAATGTGTAAAAAAAATTTCCTTCTCCTCCTGCAAAAAATAAAATTAGAGACGACTGTGGAAAACTTTTTGAACTCCCTTTGTAGTTTGCTAATATGGCCGGCTGCTCACACTGAGCGATAGAGAGCCTGCTGTATTGTTTATTCTGGAGGCGGTGCTGCCTATACTTAACGGCGGTGGTTATACTGTGTTTAAGTGGGACGCATAGAGCCACTTCTGGCCGTGTTGCGTGTATGTTTCAGATAAAGGAAGGTACTCTGATTTGGTGTGGCTGTATCGCCATTTTCTAGTAACCAGTCAGAGACTTTGCGCCGACAGAGTGTATTTAAACTGCGTTCGTGGGTTTGGCCATACAATGAAGCGACTAATGTCATGGGATACCTCCTAATATGGTAACGGGCCTCGTTTTGTCCGGCGTAGCACACCAACTCGACGTGGTATGTGCTCAACAAGTCGCTGGAAGTCTCCTCTATAGCCGTCCATAACTGCGTAAGTGTTGCCCGTGCACGACTTTGTGTACGAACTAATCTGTCTATTACGCCCCATAAATGTTCGATGGGATTCATGTCGGACACCCTGTGTGGCCATGTCATTCGCTCTAATTGACGATAATGTTCTTCATACCAACCAACAGCAAACAACTGTGGCCTAGTGGTATGGCGCATTGTCATCCATAAAAATTCTATTGTTGTTTGGGAATTTGATGTGCATGAAATGCTGCAAATGTTCTCCAAGTAGCCAAACATAACCATTTCCTGTCAGGGATCCAGGTAATCACAGCCCAAATGATTATGGAGCCACCACCATATTGCACAGTTGCTTGTTGACTGCTTGGATCCATGGCTTGGTTTTGCGTCTACTCTTACCATCAGTTCTTACCGACTGACATCGGTACTCACCTGACCAGGCCACGGTTTTCCAGTCTTCTTCGGTCCACTCGATGTGGTAACAAGCTCAGGAGTGGCGCTGCAAACGATGTCGTGCCATCAGTAAAGGCACTCGCGTTGCCATAGCCCATTAACGTTATATTTCGCAGCACTGACGTAACGAATACGTTCGTCGTACGTCCCACATTGATTTCTATGGTTACTTTACGCAGTGTTGATTGCATGTTAGCACTGACAATTACACGCAAACGCCGTTGCTCTCGGTCGCTAAGTGAACGGCGTCTATGTTGATCATGGTGAGAGGTTATCCTTGAAATTTGGTATTCTGTGCACGCTTTTGACACTATGAGTACTGGAATACTGAATTCCCGAAGGATTTCCGAAATGAAATGTCCTATGCCTGTAGCTCCAACAACCATTCTTTGTTCCTCGTTCACGGTCTGTTAATTCCCGTCGTTCGGCCATTATCGCGTGGGAAACCATTTCACACTATTCACCTGAGTACAAACGACAGCTCCGTCACTGCACTGCCCCTCTATACCTTTTGTATGCGATACTACCACCGTCTGTTATGTGTGCACATCGCCATCCCATGACTTCTGTCAGCTCATTGGGCACCGCGTTCGTGTGATTCTGTATCGGGACTGCCTTTGTAGCAATATATGTCGTTAATAGGCAGCCGACTGATTACTTTATGCCGTTTCTATAGATCTGACTACTCACTGCATTTTAATGTTTTTCAGTAGCGATAAGCTTCGTGCGACTGCACGTTGTTGACGCACAGCGGCTTGTTGGACATGTAGATAGTACTGCTTTAGGAATCCATGGTCTCCTGCTTTTAATACCAACTTGTTTCAGGGAAGTCTGGTGTGGTTTCTTATATTCGTATGAGCTGAACTGGACTGACGTTTGCGTGTCGAAGTACAAAGGGTGTTCAAAAAGTTTTGCATAGTCGTCTCTACTTTTTTTTTACTTTTTGCAAGAGGAGAATGAAATTTCTTGTGAACATACTTAGAACATTTAGCTACAAATTGGTATACACAAGTATTTTCTTTTATTTACAGGTGAGCCATAATGGACCGTGAAGTATATGTCAGGTTGAGACAACATCGGTGATGGAGTTCCTCTTCAAGATCGGCCATGACTCTGCCACATCGATTCACAGGAAGTTGCTCCCTGTTTATGGCGAGGACACAGTGGATCGCAGCAGTATCCATCGGTGGTTGCAGAGGTTTAAAGAAGGTTATTTCCCTCTACTGGACTATCCACGGTGCGGTAGACCATCGAGGGGAGTGAGTGATGTGAATAAGGAGACCACTGATCAAAACATTCAAAATGACAGATGTGTGATGACACGACAGCTTGCTGAAATGATTCGTTTGTCATTGGGCAGTGTGGTATCACTGGTACAGTCACTAGGCCACGGAAAAATCTGTGCACGTTGGGTGCCTAGATTATTGACAAGAGAAAGGAGAACAATGAGGAAGAATGTGTGCGAGGGTCTCATGAAGCCCTTTACTGTAGAGTGGAAACATTGTTTGGACGGCATCATTACCCAGGATGGAACATGGTTGTTTTTGTCCGTACCTGAGAGCAAAACCCAGTCCATGGATTGGCGTCATCCGGGTTCCCCTCGGAACCAAGACTTTCAAGGTGATGATCCCCTTCTTCTGGGATCGGAGTTGTGTCATTTTAATTGACTTTTTGGAACCTGGCCCCACAGTTAACCGGGACCTTCACTGTTTGTCATTGGAAAAGCTTCGATATGCTGTCAAGACCAACAGACCACACCATCAGGGTCAGCTCATCAAGCTACACCAATGACAACGCCAAACCCCATACAGCTCTTATGACGCAGAAGAAAATCAGGAAAATGGGTTGGAAAATTGTTCCTCATCCTCCCTGCAGTGCGAACTTGACTTCGTCTGATTTTTACCTCTTTGGTAGTCTGAAGGCCCATCTGCGCGGTAAAGCAAAACCTTATTTCCTGTGTCAAGTGATGGTGTAAAGGTCAGTTCCGGGAATTTTACCGAAGTGAATTTGCATGGAGAGAACTTTGGGCTAGATGCGTCACAGCTGATGGAGGCTACATTGAGTAGGCTCAATGTGTAGCTAAATGTTCCAAGTATGTTCACAAATAATTTCATTCACCTCCTGCAAAAAATTAAAAAAAAAGAATAGAGACGACTGTGCTAAACGTTTTGAACGCCTTTTGTATCCTACTGTACTAAAAGTTCATTAATAAGATTTGCCTAAATTATTGTCTATCGATCCGAGAAAGCAGGTGTCCTAGGCACCCGATATTCGACGAATAGGCAGGACACAACAAACACGATAAAGTCATAACTATCAAACCAGAGATTGTGTTTGTGCTATCGTACAGAGATCGCAGTGCTACATCCAAATCAGCAACACATATCGATGCCACAGATGTTAGCGAGAGCTCGCTGCAGTACGCAACGACGTATGGAAGGCGCTCCAGAAGACTACACACCTTCCTCAGCACCGCAACGCCCTCACACTGAGGTCAGTATAGAGCTGAGCTTGGAAGTACTCTGCCTAGTTAGAGACCTCACCAACAGCAGTCAACATCATCGTGTAGGACAGTGACAGTCAAGGTTTCTGGTAAGATGAACTAAGTAAATGTTGCATTTCGTACTCCAAGAGAACAGTTTGTTAATCTGTCCAATCCTGGAGCAAAGAACTGTGTCAAAGATAAGTAAATATTTTATTTATTTATTAATTTATGTAATCAGGTGAACTGAAGTTGGTCTGGGTGGTCACGACTAAGTTAAGTGTTAGTTTTTCTATATCAGGATGATGTTTCCTGCATTCTGTTCTGTTTCAAATGGGTTCAAATGGTTCAAATGGCTCTGAGCAGTATGGGACTTAACATCTGAGGTCATCAGTCTCCTAGAACTTAGAACTACGTAACACTAACTAACCTAAGGACATCACACACATCCATGCCCGAGGCAGGCTTCGAACCTGCGACCGTAGTGGTCGCCTGGTTCGAGACTGTAGCGCCTAGAATCGCTCGGCCACAGCGGCCGGCTTTCAAATGGAACTACCGACCTTTGACAGTTAATACTTTTATCACAGCTGGACAAATAATGTTAGTCATCTAATGTTTATCATTTGGTACAAATTATGAAATAAATATGGATCCATGATGATGTGACTCTTTCGCCGCAAATTTCGTTGGATGATAAATAAAGACATACTTTACTTTCATCACGGAACTAATATTTTATGTACTGTAGTTTGACGAGCCTTCTCCTCGAGCAATCAAAGAACCAACAGTTACGACCAGACAAAAGTAGTTTTGTCTGATCTCGACAGTATTCACTTCGACATTACTGATATCCCGTTTCTGCAGTTTACGTAACTCATTCATTAAACTCCGAGATGACGAACATTGTAAAATGCAACTTTCCACGTGTCCCAGCATATATCTCACCAAGTTTACTAATTTTCCTCAGAATTTTTTCTTCCTAGTTCTTTCTACTTCCTAGTCCTTTAGCATATTACCTGCACTCTTAGTTTCTACCACCCTTCTATACCTAATATTTCAAATGCTTCAACATTCTCGTTTTCTGGCTTTCCTTCGATCCAAATTTCACTTGCAAGTACTGTAGTTTCGCGGAAATAAGGCTTCGGAAACATCTTCCTCATTTTCATACTAATATTTGATATAAGCATATCTCCTTTGTTAAAGGAATATTCCTTCTCTTGCACCAGTCTGCTCGTTGTTTCTTTTGCTTCCACCATCTTAGTCTTATCTCCTAAGGAACATTGTTCTATAATTTCTATTTCGTCTTCCTCAATAATGATGTTTAGCGAGATTTTGTTCTCCTTTCGTTCATTCTTCACCATTCTCTCACTATTTCCTTCGATTATTCTCAGTACAATGTTTGTGTTTCAAAGGCAGTTCACTCATTTAACAGTTCTTAAAGGTGTCCCTTATCTCAACCAGAAACTCTAAGTCTACATCTACATCTACATCCGTACTCCGCAAGCCACCTGACGGTGTGTGGCGGAGGGTACCTTGAGTACCTCTATCGGTTCTCCCTTCTATTCCAGTCTCGTATTGTTCGTGGAAAGAAGGATTGTCGGTATGCCTCTGTGTGGGCTCTAATCTCTCTTATTTTATCCTCATGGTCTCTTCGCGAGATTTACGTAGGAGGGAGCAATATACTGCTTGACTCTTCGGTGAAAGTATGTTCTCGAAACTTCAACAAAAGCCCGTTCCGAGCTACTGAGCGTCTCTCCTGCAGAGTGTTCCACTGGAGTTTATCTGTCATCTCCGTAACGCTTTCGCGATTGCTAAATGATCCTGTAACGAAGCGCGCTGCTCTCCGTTGGATCTTCTCTATCTCTTCTATCAACCCTATCTGGTACGGATCCCACACTGCTGAGCAGTAGTCAAGCAGTGGGCGAACAAGCGTACTGTAACCTACTTCCTTTGTTTTCGGATTGCATTTCCTTAGGATTCTTCCAATGAATCTCAGTCTGGCATCTGCTTTACCGACGATCAACTTTATATGATCATTCCATTTTAAATCACTCCTAATGCGTACTCCCAGATAATTTATGGAATTAACTGCTTCCAGTTGCTGACCTGCTATATTGTAGCTAAATGATATGGGACCTTTCTTTCTATGTATTCGCAGCACATTACACTTGTCTACATTGAAATTCAATTGCCATTCCCTGCACCATGCGTCAATTCGCTGCAGATCCTCCTGCATTTCAGAACAATTTTTCATTGTTAAAACCTCTCGATATACCACAGCATCATCCGCAAAAAGCCTCAGTGAACTTCCGATGTCATCCACAAGGTCATTTATGTATATTGTGAATAGCAACGGCGTGCGAAGCTCGTGGTCGTGCGGTAGCGTTCTCGTTTCCCGCGCCCGTGTTCCCGGGTTCGATTCCCGGCGGGGTCAGGGATTTTCTCTGCCTCGTGATGACTGGGTGTTGTGTGATGTCCTTAGGTTAGTTAGGTTTAAGTAGTTCTAAGTTCTAGGGGACTGATGACCACAGATGTTAAGTCCCATAGTGCTCAGAGCCATTTGAACCAACCAATAGCAACGGTCCTACGACACTCCCCTGCGGCACACCTGAAATCACTCTTACTTCGAAAGACTTCTCTCCATTGAGAATGACACGCTGCGTTCTGTTATCTAGGAAGTCTTCAATCCAATCACACAACTGGTCTGATAGTCCATATGCTCTTACTTTGTTCATTAAACGACTGTGGGGAACTGTATCGAACGCCTTGCGGAAGTCAAGAAACACGGCATCTACCTGGGAACCCGTGTCTATGACCCTCTGAGTCTCGTGGACGAATAGCGCGAGCTGGGTTTCACACGAACGTCTTTTTCGAAACCCATGCTGATTCCTACAGAGTAGATTGCTAGTTTCCAGAAAAGTCGTTATACTCAAACAAAATACGTGTTCCAAAATTCTACAACTGATCGACGTTAGAGATATACGTCTATAGTTCTGCACATCTGTTAGTCGTTAGCAAAACTAATAGTATCTATCCTCCGTTCACTTTATCCCTTTTCTGACTTTTTTGTGCACGTGCTTCATTGCAACACTGACATGATGATAATGACGGTGATGTTTGGTTTGTGGAGCGCTCAACTGCGCGGTTATCAGGGCCCCTACAAATTCCCAACTTTTGGTCAGTCCAAACTCGCCACTTCCATGAGTGATGATGAAATGATGACGACACCACAAACACTGACATGAAAAGTTAAGGAAGAGAAGTTATGATCCTTTTGTTTCAAAAGCACGCAATGGTGGAATATATTAAACCCCTCCCCCTGTGTAAGGGTGGAAACAGACAATGCTGTTCCCCAGAACACCTCTCGCCGCTCACTGGCGAGAGATGTGTACAGACTTTTCCATCAACAGTCCCACCTCACACTACTCCAAGGCCGCGCTGTCGTCGCCAACGAACCGTCGTAATGGCCACGAATTTTTCCTGTTTCCCACGGAAGGCGAGAGGCGCCGTCCCTTGAAATTTGGCGACATGAATCAACGCGCGCTGCGTAATGACTCGGAACACGCCGCGACAGAGCTTAGCCGGAGGGGAGGATGGGATCTCGCGGCCAGATGATTTCCGCGTGGCGCTGCGACTTTTTGCAGCGGCAGGGAGAGGAAGACAGCGCTTCTCCTGGGTCAGCTGCGATGAAATACGACGAGCATTTAGAGGGTGTCGAGGAATGTGTAGGCACAAACCTGACATCCTCTTTGCTGCACCCTAAATCCTGAATAATATGTTCCACGTTATATCTGTCTTTGTCCTGCCTTATTAGTCTCCTCTACTGCTACCTACATATTACCTTGTTTTTGCTTAAACTTCAGTTTCCGTAATAAACAGACGGCCGGTGTGGCCGACCAGTCTAGGAGCTTCAGTCTGGAACCGTGCGACCGCTACGGTCGCAGGTTCGAATTCTGCCTCGGGCACGGATGTGTGTGACGTCCTTAGGTTAGTTAGGTTTAAGTAGCTCAAAGTTCTGGGGGTATTAAACATGGTTAACGGATGAAATTAACTGGCCAGTAACTTGGTGTTTTGACTGATACCGCTCCTTCTGGTTACCTTGCCTCTTTCTTCAAACGATGGCTTGTCAGACATGATTTCAGGAAACATCGTTCTTGTGCAACGCAGCTAGCTCTTTATTCGCACGAAGTAATGGCCGCTATCGACAGGGGATCTCAAGTTTATTCCATATTTCTAGATTTCAGGAAAGCTTTTGACACCGTTCCTCACAAGCGACTTCTAATCAAGCTGCGGGCCTATGGGGTATCGTCTCAGTTGTGCGACTGGATTCGTGATTTCGTGTCAGGAAGGTCGCAGTTCGTAGTAATAGACGGCAAATCATCGAGTAAAACTGAAGTGATATCAGGTATTCCCCAGGGAAGCGTCCTGGGACCTCTGCTGTTCCTGATCTATATAAATGACCTGGGTGACAATCTGAGCAGGTCTCTTAGGTTGTTCGCAGATGATGCTGTAATTACCGTCTAGTAAGGTCATCCGAAGACCAGTATCAGTTGCAAAGCGATTTAGAAAAGATTGCTGTATGGTGTGGCAGGTGGCAGTTGACGCTAAATAACGAAAAGTGTGAGGTGATCCACATGAGTTCCAGAAGAAATCCGTTGGAATTCGATTACTCGATAAATAGTACAATTCTCAAGGCTGTCAATTCAACTAAGTACCTGGGTGTAAAAATTACGAACAACTTCAGTTGGAAAGACCACATAGATAATATTGCGGGGAAGGCGAGCCAAAGGCTGCGTTTCATTGGCAGGACACTTAGAAGATGAAACAAGTCCACTAAAGAGACGGCTTACACTACACTCGTTCGTCCTCTGTTAGAATATTGCTGCGCGGTGTGGGATCCTTACCAGGTGGGATTGACCGAGGACATCGAAAGGGTGCAAAAAAGGGCAGCTCGTTTTGTATTATCGCGTAATAGGGGAGAGAGTGTGGCAGATATGATACGCGAGTTGGGATGGAAGTCATTAAAGCAAAGACGTTTTTCGTCGCGGCGAGATCTATTTACGAAATTTCAGTCACCAACTTTCTCTTCCGAATGCGAAACTATTTTGTTGAGCCCAACCTACATAGGTAGGAATGATCATCAAAATAAAATAAGAGAAATCAGAGCTCGAACAAAAAGGTTTAGGTGTTCGTTTTTCCCACGCGCTGGTAGGGAGATAGTATGATTGTGGTTCGATGAACCCTCTGCCAAGCACTTAAATGTGAATTGCAGAGTAATCTTGTAGATGTAGATGTAGAACAGACAGATTTCCGGGAAGCGTTTGACACGGAGCCCCACCGCAGATTGTTAAAGAAGGTACTCGCATTGAAAAGGCAGTAGCCTCTGCCATGCACTTCACAGTGGTCCTGAGTATAGATGTAGATACGTGAGTGCCTCAAACAGTTCTTAAGTAATAGAACCCAGTACGCTGTCCTCGAAGGCCAGCTTCATCAGAGACAAGGATATCGTCAGGCCTGTCCCACGGAAGTGTGATAATAGGACAGCTCTTACTCGTATGTGTTCATAAATGATCTGAAGGACCGGGTGAGCAGCACTATGCGGCTGTTTGCCGATGATGTTGTTGTGTACCAGAACGTGTGGTCGTTGAGTGACTCCAGGAGAATACAAGACGACTTAGCCAAAATTTCTAAGGGTGTAATCAATGGCAGATTTCTCTAAATGTACAAAAATGTAAGTTAACGCAGATGAGTAGGAAAAAGAATCCCGTAATGTCCGAATACTGCATTAGTAGTGTCCTGCGTGACTCATGCACGAGGATTAAACATCTCGGCACAATGCTGCAAAGAGATATGAAATAGTAGGGAAGGCGAATGATCGATTTTGGTTTATTGGGAGAATTTTACGATAGAGTGGTTCATCTGTAAAGGAGGCCGCGTATAGATCGCTAGTGCGACCCATTCTCCAGTATCGCTCGGGCGTGGGATCCCTACCAGGTCAGACTAAAAGAAGGCATCGAAGCAGTTCAGAGGCGACCTGGTAGATTTGTTACCGATAGCTTCGATCAACACGTAAATATTACGGAAATGCGTCTTGAACTCATATGGGAATCCCTGTAATGAAGATGACATTCTTTTAGCGGAACACTATAGAGAAAATTAAGATTACAGGTATTTGAAGCTAACTGCAGAACGATTATGCTGCCACCAACGCGCATTTTGCGTAAGGACGACGAAGATAAGATATGAGAAATTAGGATTCATACGGAGGCATAGCGGCAGTTGTTTTCCTCTCGTTCTTTTAGCGAGTGGAACAGGGAAGGAAATGATTAGTAATGGTTCAAGGTACCCTCCACCATGCACCGTACGGTGGCTTGCGGAGTATGTGCCTTCCCGGTAATCTCGTAGGAGCAACAAGCAAGTCGGAGCCCGCCCGGAGCAAACGGAGCAGGCGCTGATGTGACGGAGCGGAGCGGGCCAGCTGGTTACAGTGGCAAGTCAGATATTTACCGAAGAAAAATCACCAGACTGCCGTATGTTTTCAGAAGTTGTTGTTTTATTTACTAGAGCGGTAGCGGCGTCTCGTTAATGTAATCTTCAGGCCCCTATGCTCTCCACGTATGGAGAATCAGATACGTACATTGATGCATTTGCATAACCGGAGCCATCAGTACCTCGATTCCACGATTGTTTTGTGGTATGTGAGCTTCGAAGACTTGACAGCACTCCATGTATAGAGAATCAGATACATCGATGCAACCATAACCAGAGCCGCTACTACCTGGATTCCGTGAGTTTGGTGGAGTGGGTACTTCGACACAACTTTTGTTGTCAAGTCTTCGACATACACTCTCCAAAAAAAAAAAAAAAAAAAAAAAAAAAAAACACGGAATGCATGTACTGATGGCTACGGTTATGTATGCATTTATTTGTCTGATTCTCTATACATGGAACGTCCGTCGGGCCCGGGTTCGATTCCCGGCTCAGGGACTGGGTCATCATCATTTCATCCCCATCGACGCGCAAGTCACCGAAGTGGCGTCAAATCGAAAGACTTGCATCCGGCGAACGGTCTACCCGACGGGAGGCCCTAGTCACACGCCATTTACATTTATACATGGAACGCAAAGAGGTCTGAAGATGGCATTAATGAGATGCCGAAGCTGTTAAATGTACAAATGTGTGTGAAATCTTATGGGACTTAACTGCTAAGGTCATCAGTCCCTAAGCTTACACACTACTTAACCTAAATTATTCTAACGACAAACCCCCACACCCATGCCCGAGGGAGGACTTGAACCTCCGCCGGGACCAGCCACACAGTCCATGACTGCAGCGCCTCGACCGCTCGGCTAATCCCGCGCGGCGCCGAAGCTGTTAGCGTACATAAAATAACCACTTCTGAAAACATACGGTTGTTTCGTGATTTTTCTTTGGTAAAAAGTAAAAATGGTCGTGTTCTGTTCACGAAAAAGTGTGAATGGACCTCCCTACCGTGTGCTCTGATAACCTTCACTTATCACTGAAGAAACGTGTTCTTTGAGGACACGAATACCTGTTGACATATGGGCCGGTGACGATCCGCTGTTCATTGGGTGAATTTTATTTACGGATGATGCAGATTTCACAAGAGATAGCATAGTAAATCACCACAATACGCACGTTAGGGTGGATGCAAATCTTGGAACAATCATCGAGATGAGATATTAGGAACACTTCAATATTAATTTGTGGATGACTGATAAGATCATACACCTTACCAAACAGATTAATAGGTGCTGTGTATCACAGATTTCTGCAAGATGAATTACCAGCGCTATTGGAGAACTTTTAGCGTTGTAGAAAGACGGCGACCGTGGTATATGCAAAACGGGACACCAGCCCATTTTCTATGGATCGTGCGACAGTACCTCACAGCAACATTTCATACGCGAAGACTGGTCGAGGACTCAGGAAGCATGCATGGCCTCCCGGTTCGCCGGACCTGAATGCGTTGGATTTCTGGGTATGGGGACATTTAAACGCATTAATGTATGTGCAACCATCGAAAATGTGCAGACGTTACAGGAGCATGTTACCAACGCATGTGACACACTCCGCATGGATCTATGTTTATTTGAAAGAATGCCGAGAAGAAGGTCTGAAGGATGTGCCAGGATGCCTGGTAACCACATTCAGCACTGCCTATGATGTTTGCTTCTACGAAACAGATAGATGGGAATGATGGAACAAATTGTCCCAAATCACACCAGGACATAAAAATACACATTGATCAGGATTATGAGCATTACCCACCGCGACGTTGGATGCCGCCTGGTGACGTTGCGGACATGTGGTAACAAATACACTAGAGAAGATGTGGGTTGCAAATGGGAAAATCCATTGAAATAAGCGACTTTCAAAAAGGATAGAGTACTAATACGCAGTACCTGTCAACAAGTATCTCGAAAACGGCAGAGCTAGTTCAGTGTTCATGTGCTACTCTCGTGAGCGTCTACAGAAGGGGGTAGAAGGACAGTGAAACTACCACGAGGCACTAAATGTTTGGACGTCCACGACTCTTCACAAGACGTGCGGTTCGGAGGCTTGTCTGCTCTGTAATCTAGGATAGTCGGTGACCTGTGGCATCCCTGCCGAAAGAGCACAATGCTGATACACGCACAAGTGTTTCGGAGCAAACCGTTCATCGTACTTGTTGAGCACGCAGCTTCGCAGCAGACCATCCCTACGTGTTCACATGTTGACCCAGCGACATCGACAATTACTGTTGCAGTGGGAACGGGATCATCGAGATTGGACCGTGGATCAATGGAATCGTGTCGCCTGGTCGGATGAATCCCGTTTATTTTGAACCACATCGATGGTCTTCTCCACAAACGCCGGCATCGAGTCAACGGTGGCTCGAAATGTGCAGCGCGTCACGGATGCAGGCTGGTGGGAGCAGCATTTTGCTATAGGAGACATTCTCCTACGCTTGCGTGGACCTGTGATAGTAATCGAAGACACGCTGACGACTGCCAACCACCTGCATCCCTTCATGCTTGATGTCTTCCCCGACGGTGATGTCATCTTTCAGCAGTATATATGTCCGGATTCAGGTCCGGTGAACCGGGAGACCATGCATGCTTCCGGAGTGATCGACCAGTGTGTCGTGTATGAAATGCTGCTGTGAGGTACTTCGCACGATCTATAGAAAAAAAGGGCTGGTATCCCGTCTAGCATAAACCACGGTCGGCGTCTTCCTACAAGGGTGAAATTCTCCAATAGCGCTGGTAATTCAACACGCAGAAAATGGCTCACATGGCTCTGAGCAGTACATATACCCCCACCAACCATGGACCTTGCCGCTGGTGGGGAGGCTTGCGTGCCTCAGCGATACAGACGGCCGTACCGTAGGTGCAACCACAACGGAGGGGTATCTATTGAGAGGCCAGACAAACGTGTGGTTGCTGAAGCGGGGCAGTAGCCTTTTCAGTAGTTGCAGGGGCAGCAGTGTAGATGATTGACTGATCTGGCCTTGTAATACTAACCAAAACGGCCTTGCTGTGCTGGTACTGCGAACGGCTGAAAGCAAGGGGAAACTACACCCGTAATTTTTCCCGAGGGCATACAGATTTACTATATGGTTAAATGATGATGGCGTCCTCTTGATTTAAATATACCGGAGGTAAAATAGTCCCCCCTTTTGGATCACTGGGTGGGGACTACTCAAGAGGACGTCGTTATCAGCACAATGAAAACTGGCGTTCTACGGATCGTAGCGTGCAATGTCAGATCCCTTAATCGGGCAGGTAGGTTAGAAAATTTAAAAAGAGAATTGGATAGGTTAAAGTTATATATAGTGGGAATTAGTGAAGTTCGGTGGCAGGAGGAACAAGACTTTCGGTCAGGTGAATACAGGGTTATAAATACAAAATCAACTAGGGGTAACGCAGGAGTAGTTTTAATAATGAACAAAAAAAAGAAAGGAGTGCAGGTAAGCTACTACAAACAGCATAGTGGACGCATTATTGTGGCCAAGATAGACACGAAGCCCATGCCTACTACAGTAGTACAAGTTTATATGCCAACTAGCTCTGCAGATAATGAAGAAATTGATGAAATGTATGATGAGATAAAAGAAATTATTCAGGCAGTGAAGGGAGGCGAAAATTTAATAGTCATGGGTGACTGCAATTCCAGAGTAGGAAAAGGGAGAGAAGGAAACGTAGTGGGTGAATATGGACTGCGGGAGAGAAATGAAAAAGGAAGCCGTCTGGTAGAATTTTGCACAGAGCATAACTTAATCATAGCTAACACTTGGTTCAAGAATCATAAAAGAAGGTAGTATACATGGAAGAATCCTGGAGATACTAGAAGGTATCAGATAGATTATATAATGGTAAGACAGAGATTTAGGAACCAGGTATTGAATTGTAAGACATTTCCAGGGACAGATATGGACTCTGACCACAATCTATTGGTTATGAACTGTAGATTAAAACTGAAGAAACTGCAAAAAGGTGGGAATTTAAGGAGATGGCGCCTGGATAAACTGACTAAACCAGAGGTTGTACAGAGATTATGGGAGAGCATAAAGGAACAATTGACAGGAATGGGGGAAAGAAATACAGTAGAAGAAGAATGGGTAGCTCTGAGGGATGAAATAGTGAAGGTAGCAGAGGATCAAGTAGGTGAAAAGACGAGGGCTAGTAGAAATCCTTGGATGACACAAGAAATACTGAATTTAATTGATGAAAGGAGAAAATATAAAAACGCAGTAAATGAAGCAGGCAAAAAGGAATACAAACGCCTCAAAAATAAGATCGACAGGAAGTGCAAAATGGCTAAGCACGGATGGGTAGAGGACAAATGTAAGGATGTAGCGGCTTATCTCACTAGAGGTAAGATAGATACTGCCTACAGGAAAATTAAAGAGACCTTTGGAGAAAAGAAAACCACTTGAATGAATATCAAGAGCTCAGATGGAAACCCAGTTCTAAGCAAAGAAGGGTAGCAGAAAGGTGGAAGGAGTATATAGAGAGTCTATTCAAGGGCGATGTACTTGAGGACAATATTATGGAAATTGAAGAGGCTGTAGATGAAGTTAAAACGGGAGATAAGATACTGTGTGAAGAGTTTGACAGGGCACTGAAAGGCCCCGGCAGTAGACAACATTCCATTGTAATTACTGACGGCCTTGGGAGAGCCAGCCCTGACAAAACTCTACCATCTGGTGAGCAAGATGTATGAGACAGGCGAAATACCCTCAGACTTCAAGAAGAATATAATAATTCCAATCCCAAAGAAAGCAGGTGTTGACAGATGTGAAAATTACCGAACTATCAGTTTAATAAGTCACAACTGCAAAATACTAACGCGAATTCTTTACAAACGAATGGAAAAGCTAGTAGAAGCCGACCTCGGGGAAGATCAGTTTGGATTCCGTAGAAATGATGGAACACGTGAGGCAATACTGACCCTACGACTTATCTTAGAAAATAGATTAAGGAAAAGCAAACCGACGTTTCTAGCATTTGTTGACTTACAGAAAGCTTTCGACAATGTTGATGGAATACTCTCTTTCAAATTGTAAAGGTGGCAGGGGTAAAACATAGGGAGCGAAAGGCTACTTACAATTTGTACAGAAACCAGATGGCAGTTATAAGGGTCGAGGGGCATGAAAGGAAAGCAGCGGTTGGGAAGGGAGTGAGACAGGGTTGCAGCATGTCCCCGATGTTATTCAATCTGTATATTGAGCAAGCAGTAAAGGAAACAAAAGAAAAATTCGGAGTAGGTATTAAAATCCATGGAGAAGAAATAAAAACGTTGAGGTTCGCCGATGACATTGTAATTCTGTCAGAGACAGCAAAGGACTTGGAAGAGCAGTTGAACGGAATGGACAGTGTCTTGAAAGGAGGATATATGATGAACATCAACAAAAGCAAAACGAGGAAATAGAATGTAGTCGAATTAAGTCGGGCGTTGCTGAGGGTAATAGATTAGGAAATGAGACACTTAAAGTAGTAAAGGTGTTTTGCTATTTGGGGAGTAAAATAACTGATGATGGTCGAAGTAGAGAGGATATAAAATGTAGACTGGCAACGGCAAGGAAAGCGTTTCTGAAGAAGAGAAATTTGTTAACATCGAGTGTTGATTTAAGTGTCAGTAAGTTGTTTCTGAAAGTATTTGTATGGAGTGTAGCCATGTATGGAAGTGAAACATGGACGATAAATAGTTTATACAAGAAGAGAATAGAAGCTTTCGAAATGTGGTGCTACAGAAGAATGCTGAAGGTTTGTGGGTAGATCACATAACCAATGAGGAGGTATTGAATAGAATTGGGGAGAAGAGGAGCTTGAGGCACAACTTGACAAGAACAAGGGACCGGTTGGTAGGACATGTTCTGAGGCATCAAGGGATCACAAATTTAGCATTGGAGGGCAGCGTGGAGGGTGAAAATAGTAGAGGGAGACCAAGAGATGAATGGACTAAGCAGATTCAGAAGGATGTAGGTTGCAGTAAGTACTGGGAGATAAAGAAGCTTGCACAGGATAGAGTAGCATGGAGAGCTGCATCAAACCAGTCTCAGGACTGAAGACAGCAACAACAACAACATATGTCCGTGTCTCGGAGTCAGAACTATGCTACAGCGGTTTGAATCGCATTATACTGAACTCACGTAGATGTTCGGGGGCCGGATTCACCTGATGTAAATCCTATGAAACCCATCTGGGTCGCTATCGGACGCCATCACCGTGTGCGCATATCAGTGACCCGTTATTTACGAGAATTACATGCCCTGTGCGTAGACATGCAATGTCACATACATCCACAAACCTACCAACAAACTGTTAGATCACTGATAAGCAGAATTGGTGAAGTATTTCCTTCCAAAGACGGACAAACAAGCTATTAAGCAGGTGGTCATAATGTTTTGGCTTATCAGTGTATGGGCTTTTCTTCCAGTTTTAAACAATACTGTCTCCTGTAGGACAATGTGTCCTCCTTTTTTTAAAAAAAAAAACACTCTATATAATGTTTAAGGAGAATCACGTGGTGTGGCTCGCTACAGAAATTAGCTCTTGGATCCTTAGGACGAAAATATCGGGACGCTGCAGAAGAAAAAAAGAGATACAGGAACGCCACCACTTAAAAGTGACTGAGGATATTCCTCGTTGTTAGAAGACGTCGTGAAAACTCATTTCCTTCTGTAACTATTGAAGACTGAATAATACTCGGCATTCAATGAATGGTATGAGAGGCACCCACATGCCTTGCTCATACTGTGGCATCAAGCAGTCAGGCCTGCAAGATGAGTGGTCTGCCAAGCGAGTGGATTCATTTTTTATTTATCAGGTAACATGAACTCTAGTACTCACAATTAAGTTAAAAGTTATTCTCCTGCTTGGATATAACGCAACGGAAACGCACATCTGACTATTAGTAATTTACACAACACTGACTGTTCACTACGCACTGGCAATACCACATTTTCTTTCTTATTTAACGGCTTTTATCAACACGTGGCCATCGCGCTGAATATGAATGGCGCACACATTATAAATTCTGGATATCATGACAACATACAATTCGAAGGAAGAGGCCACCAATCTTCTTCTTTTCACTATCTTATTTATTCCGATAAATTCTATAACCTAAACACACAAATTCTATAACCTGCAACAATAACACATGAGAAATTCCGCCCAGTGGGCATGGCTTTACATAGGTGATTCTCTATCTTATGGTCTCGTAATTATTTAATGCTACAGTGCACTTTCTGGATAGGATGGTGGATCTTTTTTTATATCTGACACTTCGAGTCTCACAATCATCATCACGAAACTTTCCTCCAGACCGAGCGGTACAAAAGGTACATGCAAAACCCACTTCCTCTGAAACTACCTTGCTAGTCTCCCATGCAAACCACACATACTTAAATTACATGAGATACGCCACACTGCAACATGGAATACGACATAAGGAATAGTCACAACATTATAATCACATCACTTTCAGCTTTCCCACTTCAATTAGCATTCATCCCAGTTCCACACGACACTGCCCCACTTCGTAACTTTTCTTTCCTACTACGAACTCTGGACGTTATATGCACGTCTTCCTGTGCAATGCAAGCCAAGTGGCGTTGCTGGATAGACGGCTGACTCACCTTGCTTCTCTCTCAGAGTATTATAGTTTGAATCAAGCGTCACATGGAAACACAACACTCAAAGTAATATTAAGAACATATTCATCACACACGTGAGTCCTCAACTGATACCATGGACGAGTACTTCTCTTTATCCTTTGTCTCATACACAGATTGAGACTCACACAGTACTCACCACGTGGAAGTACTCGTCTCTAATTTCAAGTCCTGCACACGCCATTTCTTAAATATTTCCAACTTATAGTATACAAGCTAGTAATTCAGCTTAACTTAAGCACTCGGAAGTATTTCAACTTATTGCTACACGTGGTTTCATTGTGACCGTTGGTCACTTCCGAAGATTACTACGATCCCACTAATATTACCTGCCTGACATTTAATTCTCCCCACAAAAGTTCCTGAAATAGAGAAATTATTATTCCAAACTACTCTTAAGTATTTCACATGCATACCATGTCTCCACTCTTTTGTCCTTACGGAGCACGCCTAAGACAGGTCTTACCAACACTAGATCCAGCGGCAGAGTGCTGAAACATGGCCGTTCTTCAGGTCATCTCACACCTCTGTCGAGGTGGGGGAGCACCTTGCTACCGTATTGATCAGCCACATTTCAGGCGCTCAAAGCTCAGGTAAATTTCATCTCTTTGGTCCCACCAAAGGTGACCCAAGTACCGTCTCAAAGATGATCATATATTTACATTCACTATCTGCGGTAACAGACGACCATACATTCATTCATTTCACAGATCTCACCAAACTGGATGTAGGGATTTATTTTGTGGGAGTGCACATGTGATCAATTAAATAAATAAATTGTCATTCTTTCTCACACTGGTATCCGGCTTCGCTGTATTAATTGAAATTGAGTTATTATTAGAAAAAATATGTTGTTCTGACAAGAATAATGAAGTATGTTGTACCTATTTTCAATGTCGGGCGGTACTGTACCCTTTCAGGTATAGTTCCTTTTCTACTTTTAATATAAAAATTTTATTTATAGTTCTAGGGGGGGGACTTATGACCACAGCAGTTGAGGCCCATAGTGCTCAGAGCCATTTGAACCATTTTTTTAATTTATAATCCTAACGTAGTAATGGCAAGGACAGCACATCTGTTTTGGAAAAGAGTGGAATAAAGAAAGACTTGTAATTATGGCAAAGTGTATATAGGTCAGCCTGTGAATGGAATATCCAGCCACTGGAAGAACAACATACACTATGTGATCAAAAGTATCCGGACACCTGGCTGAAAATGACTTAAAAGTTTGTGGCGCCCTCGATCAGTAATGCTGGAATTCAGTATGGTGTTGGCCCACCCTTAGCCTTGATGACAGCTTCCACTCTCGCAGGCATACGTTCAGTCAGGTGCTGGAATTTTTCTTGGGGAATGGCAGCCCATTCTTCACGACGTGCTGCACTGAGGAGAGGTATCGATGTCGGTCGGTGAGGCCTGGTACGAAGATGGCGTTCCAAAAGATCCCAAACGTGTTCTATAGGATTCAGGTCAGGACTCTGTGCAGACCAGTCCATTACAGGGACGTTAGTGTCGTGTAACCACTCCTCCACAGGCCGTGCATTATGAACAGATGCTCCCTCGTGTTGAAAGATGCAATCGCCATCCTCGAATTGCTCTTCAACAGTGGAAAGCAAGAAGGTGCTTAAAACATCAGTATAGGTCTACATCTACATCAACATCTATACTCCGCGAGCCACCTTACGGTGTGTGGCGGAGGGTACTTATTGTACCACTATCTGATCCCCCCTTCCCTGTTCCATTCACGAATTGTGCGTGGGAAGAACGACTGCTTGTAAGTCTCTGCTGTGCTGTGATAGTGCAACGCAAAACAACAAGGGGTGCAAGCCCCTTCATGACAAACACGACCACACCATAACACCACCGCCTCCGAATTTTACTGTTGGCACTGCACACGCTGGTAGATGACGTTCACCGGGCATTCGCCATAGCCACACCCTGCCATTGTGTAAAGTGATTCGTCACTCCACACGACGTTTCTCCACTGTTCAATCGCCCACTGTTTACGCTTCTTACACCAATCGAGGCGTCGTTTGGCATTTACCGGAGTGATGTGTGGCTTATGAGTAGCCGCTCGACCATGAAATCCACGTTTTCTCACCTCCCACCTAACTGTCATAGTACTTTCAGTGGATCGTGATGCAGCTTGGAATTCCTATGTGATGGTCTGGATAGATGTCTGCCTATTACACGTTACGACCCTCTTCAACTGTCGGCGGTCTCTGTCAGTCAACAAACGAGACGAGGTAGGCCTGTACGCTTTAATGCTGTACGTGTCCCTTCACGTTTCCACTTTAGTATCACATCGGAAACAGTGGACCTAGGGATGTTTAGGAGTGTGGAAACCTCGCGTATAGAAATGTGACACAAGTGACACCCAAACTCCTGACCACGTTCGAGGTCCGTGAGTTCCGTAGAGCGCCCCCTTCTGCTCTCTCACGATGGCTAATGACTACTGAGGTCGCTGATATGGAGTACCTGGCAGTAGATGGCAGCACAATGCACCTAATACGAAAAACACATGTTTTTGTTGGTGCCCGGATACTTTTGATCACATAGTGTAGAATACTGAGATTTTTGAAAAGAAAACTTCACTTTTGCAGGTCACTTGCTTGTTGGCGGTCACAATCAAGAGGTCCAACAATAAGTCCACAGAGGAAATTATTCATGAGGATATTTTTCGTTGCAACTACAAAAATGCGTGATATTTTCACAAGACGCGTTTCGCTTTATTGACATAAAACACCATCAGTGGTCTGTAATTAAGT